>NC_083711.1:12500000-13750000 GCF_033118175.1 Dama dama | reverse complement strand
TCATAAGAAGAGGAAATTTGGACATAGACACACGCAGAGGGAAGACAATGAGAAGACAGCCATCTTGAAGCCAAGAAAGCAAGTTCTGGAGCAAACCTTTCTCTCACAGCCCTCACAAGGAACAACCTTGTCAACACCTTGACCTCACACTCCTAGCCTCCAGTACTGTGAGAAAAACAGTTTTTCTGTTTTTTAAGCCACCTTCTGTTATTTAAGCCACCCAGTCTGTCGTCCCTTCTTATGGCAGTCCTAACAACCCACACACTCATTTCAGATAACAGTTGGTGAAGAAGACTAGAGATAGCTCATAGAATTTTGTGTCTTATGAGAAGTCATTTTCTGGCTGTGTGTGTGTGTGCACGTGCACTTAGTCGCTGATCATGTCCAACACTTTTGTGACCCCACGGACTGTAGCCCTCCAGGTTCCTCTGTCCATGGGATTCTCCAGGCAAGAATACTGGAGTGGGTGGCCATCGCCTCCTCCAGGGGGTCTTCCCAACCCAGGGATCGAATGCATATCTTTAAAAACACGTCAAGTAAATACCATAAAGAAATGGTGACAAAACTGAAACCAAAGTAAATCTACTACCATTTTGTAAATTGACTTCACTTTCACCAAATCACAGGTACTATAACAGATAACTTTTGTGAAACATTCCTTTTACTACCCACTAGCATTTCTCCCAACGACACTAACATAAACTAATAAAGAGGCCTCGCTCTTTCCTGCCCATTGTGGTTTGAGGCACTAAGTCATGTCTGACTCTTTGTGATCCCATGGACTATAACCCACCAGGCTCCTCTGTCCAAGGGATTTTCTAGGCAAGAATGCTGGAGTGGGTTGCCATTTCCTTCTCCAGAAATCAAACCCGAGTCTCCTTCATTGGCAGGCACATTCTTTACCCCTGAGCCACCAGGAAAGCCCCTTCCTATCCGTTGGCCATCCTTAAAATGTTCATTTTGGGACTTCCATGGTGGCACAGAAGGTAAGAATCAGCCTGCCAATGCAGGAGACATGGTTCAATCCCTGGTCCAGGAAGATCACACATGCTGTGACGCAACTAAGTCCATGCAACACAGCGTGAGTCCATGCTCTAGAGCCCACGAGCCACAGCTAGTGAAGCCTGTGTGCCCAGAGCCCGTGCACCGCAGTGAGAAGTCCCCACTCGCCACAGCTAGGGGAAGCCCATTCACAGCAACAAAGACCCAGTGCAACCAAAAATAATAATTTTTTTTAAATGTTCATTTTATTCCTACTCTTTTTTTTATTACACTTTGTCTCAGAGTCCTCGAAAACACTTGTGGACAGACCATCTCCACTGCAAAAGGGCAGAAGAGAACAACCATTGAGTCAGTGCTTAGCTTTCCTCTCCATTGTCAACAATAATTAATGTTTTCTATTAAAGTAATATGGATGGTTTTAATTCTGGTTTGGTTGCTAAGAGCTAAAGATAACATGCAAATCAATAGAACATTAAGGAACTACGATTCCCACAAACCATAATCTGAGATAAACACCATATGACTCAGTAAAGCTAAGGAAATGTCTCTTAAAATTCTGATGCCAACTTGTAGTGCCAAGCAAATGCCAGAAGTTTCAGACACATGAGCAGGGAAAACTAGAAGTCTGTAAAACTCAGAAAATGCTTGTCTTTCAATAATCCAGAAAAGTTACTGTCTTATCAGCAAACTCTCTTAATTTGCATTAAATTAAAAGAGCTGTATGAACTAAAACGTATGATCCTTCTTCCAAAAGGAAGGAAGCAACCACAGATGTTCGTTTTTAGTCTTTGTAAAACCAAAGTATAGAGGAAAAGTAACAGTAGGATTTTCTCCAGGATTTTGAAGAAAGTATGTTAAAGTAAGCTACAGGAATTCTGAATGTCCCAGTGAAATAGCCTTTTCTGTCCATTAAAATATTTATCCCATCCTCTTACCCATAAAACTTGCTATTTTACCCTGTTCTAAATCACTTCTCTCTATAGATCATAAGTTGTATTTTTCCACTCCTACCTAAAATAACAGATAAGAAAGTACAGATAAAAAACAAAGATGCAGTGTCTATTTGCTGCTGACATCCAAAAAGACTGGTATTGGGAATGCTGTTGCTGCTAAGTCATGTCCAACTCTTTTGCGACCCCATGGACTATAGCCTGCCAGGCTCCTCTGTCCATGGAATTTCCCAGGCAAGAATACTGGAGTGGGTAGCAATTTCCTTCTCCAGAGAATCTTCCCCATCCAGGAATCAAACTCACACACCTGCACTGGCAGGCAGATTCTTTACCACTGTGCCATCTGGAAAGCCCCGTATTGGGAATACCAATCTGGTAAAAGAAGGGTGGCCATGATCATTTCTAGGCAGTGATCAAGCTAGCCATCATGTATCTGGTGCCATCATATTCCAAGACAATGGTCTATTTTTTATCAAGCTCCTAACAAGTGACTATGGTTACTTGGAATCTAGAGACTCCAAGAAGGACTCTGGAAAGAGCTGGAGATACGATGAATTTCTTTCTTTCTTTCTTTCTTTTTTTTCTGTCTTTTCATTTTTCTAATTTTCTTGTCTGCACAGCACAACATATGGGATCTTAGCTCCCTGAACAGGGGTCAAATCTGTGCCCCTTGCATTGGAAGCACAGATTCTTAACCACTGGACCACCAGGGAAGTCCCACTGTCAGTTTCCTAATTTAATGAGTTAAGAGTCTGGAACAGGGCCTCATAAGGACAAGGAACTCAAAGCACTGTCAGATATACCAACTGAATCAACAAGAGAGTGAACGGGCTGTCTGACCTGAGGCAGTCACACTGGCCCATGACCCAGTATGACTACGCCAAGTACAAAGAGGCTAGCTATGGACCATGCACGCGTGGTCCGTATGGCCTGTAACGACCATGCGGAAAGTGTGGGATTCTCCTGTACTAGGCAGCATAAACCCATAGATGCTAGAGGTCAGCAGAAATGAGAAGGAATGACAGGGTCTACCCTTTTTATCTGATAAGTAAAAAGACAGATTTGTATTTACCATATTTGGGTTCATTATTAAAATGGGTCTTAGCCTTTTAGAAAGGCAACTAAGCCATTCACCCAACTTACTAAACTCAAATGAGGAAGAATGACATCACCACTAAGCTTTGGCCATACATCTATTAAAGAAATAATAAAATTATACTGAAAAACAAAAAGGTAAGGGTTTTTTTTTTTTTTTGCAATGCTGTCTTATTTCAAGAATAACATTTATTTAAGGAAAAGGATTATTCCAGAATCTTTTATAAAGAAAAAATTTGGCTATTCCAAAAGAGAGTGGTTCTTAACAGATACTTGTGGAACACATATTAAAACAAATCCAGCAATGAAAACATATTTTGAAAGATAGTTTAAAATATTATAACATGTAAGAACCCTAAATGTATTCCAGTGCAATGTATTCATTTTGCTTATAAGAGAACAAGTTCAAAGATATTCTTTATATTACTTTATTGGGCAAATAAATATAATTATATCAGGATTATTAAATTTTTAGAAGACTGAAAATATTACATAAATTTTAAAGAACTATACAAATAAAACATATCATTCCTATTTATAATTAAAGATAAACCTATAAATAGTTTGAGAGTATTCAAACTGACAAAGTCACATGAAAAAATATTTAAGGGATTTCCACTTCCAACCAAGATAGAATAGTAGGGACCAGTTTATCCTCCCACCTGAAACAAACAGAAATGGAAAAATACGTGAAAAAACAGTTTTTAAGACTTGGCTATCAGACAATGAGAGATGAAAAGTGAGCGACAGCTGCCACAGCTTACTGCCTTGAGAGATTGTTCTGGATCATGTCACGGTGAGCTGGATCATAGACAGAGACCAGCTTCCTGAGTTGAGGACACAGAGATGAGAGTCTGAGAAGTGCAAAGTGGATAGTTCACACAGCAAAGTACAAGATGCAATTAACAGCAAACTGGATGTTACAGATGCAGAAGTAAGTAAAGTTAAAGCCATACCAATAGAAACTATCAACATGAAACACAGAAAAAAGAATCTGACAAATATTTAAAATGAGCAGAGTATCAGTGAGCTGAGGGAAAACTCCAAGCAGCCACATACAAACGAAATTGGAGACCCAGACGTAAAAGAGAGTGAGAGAATAGAAAAAAAATACTCCGAATAGTGACATATGTGGGGAAAGGATCTTAAAAAAAAAAAAGACATCAAAAAAAATTGCAAGCAAAGTGATTCAGTTCAGTTCAGTTGCTCAGTCATGTCCAACTCTCTGCAACCCCATGAACCGCAGCACACCAGGCCTACCTGTTCATCACCAACTCCCAGAGTTCACCCAAACCCATGTCCATTGAGTCGGTGATGCCATCCAGCCATCTCATCCTCTGTCATCCCCTTCTCCTGCCCCCAATCCCTCCCAGCATCAGGGTCTTTTCCAATGAGTCAGCTCTTCGCATGAGGTGGCCAAAGTATTGGAGCCTCAGCTTCAGCATCAGCCCTTCCAATGAACACCCAGGACTGATCTCCTTTAGGATGGCCTGGTTGGATCTCCTTGCAGTCCAAGGGACTCTCAAGAGTCCTCTCCAACACCATAGTTCAAAAGCATCCATTCTTCTGTGCTTAACTGTCTTTATAGTCCAACTCTCACATCCATGCATATATATATTCTTTCTCATATTATTCTCCATTATGGTTTATCACAGGATCCTGATTATAATTCCCTGTGCTATACAGCAGGCCCTTGCTGTCTATCCACTCTCCATGTAACAGTCTGCATCCGCAAACCCCAAACTCCCAGCCCATCCTTCCACCATCTTCTTCCCTCTTGCAACCACAGTTCTGCTCTTTGTTTGTGAATCTGTTTCTGTTTCATAGATAAGCTCATTTGTGTCATTTTTTAATTTGTCATCTTATAATGGAGTATAGTTGATTAACCATGTTATGTTAACTTCAGGGGTACAGCAAAGTAGTTCAGTTATACATATACATGTATCTTGTGGTTCAGCCGCTCAGTCGTGTCCGACTCTGCGATCCCACAGACTGCAGCACACCAGGCTTCCCTGTCCTTCACCACCTCCTGGAGCTTGCTCAAACTCACATCCATTGAGTCTGTGATGCCATCCAACCATCTCATCCTCTATCATCCCCCTCTCCTCCTGCCTTCAATCTTTCCCAGCATCAGGGTCTTTTCTAATGAGTCGGTTGTTCACATCAGGTGCCCAAAGTATTGGAGCTTCAGCATCAGTCCATCTAATGAATATTCAGGATTGATTTCCTTCACGATTGACTAGTTTGATCTCCTTACAGCCCAAGGGACTCTTAAGAGTCTTCTCCAACACCACGATTCAAAAGCATTAATTCTTTGGTGTTCAACCTTGTTTGTGGTCCAGCTCCCACTTGCATACATGACTACTGGAAAAACCATAACTTTGACTGGACAGACCTTTGTGGGCAAAGTAATGTCTCTGATTTTTAATATGCTGTCTAGATTTGTCATAGGTTTTCTTCCAAGGAGCAACTGTCTTTTAATTTCATGGCTGCAGTCACCATCTGCAGTGAATTTGCAGCCCAAGAAGAAAAAGTCTGTCACTGTTTCCATTGTTTCCCCATCTATTTGCCATAAAGTGATGGGACTGGATGCCATGATCTTTTTTTTTTTGCAAATTCTTTTCCCATTTAGATTACTGCATAATACTGAGCAGAATTCCCTGTGCTTGTTGGTTATCCACTTTAAGTGAATACATGTCAATCCCATGGGACTTTGGAATTGACATGTGTCATATTTTAGATTACACAAATAAGTGATATCTTACAGTGTTCACCTTTCTCTTTCTGACTTACTCCACTTAGTAGGATAATCTCTAGGGCCATCCATGTTGCTGCATGTGGTATTATTTCATTCTTTTTATGACTGAGTAATATTCCATTGTATATATGTACCACATTTGTTTTATCCATTCATCTGTCGATGGACATTTAGGTTTTTTCCATGTCTTGGCTAGAACATCTTCTTGAAGATTTCTGCTGCTTACAGTAAGCAAGCGTATATACTGTCACTGACTTTTCAAAATCATAAGAAGCATTTAGTACACTTCACTGTGGTACTTCAATGTTATGTGTATTCACTACCATCACTATTCTACTGAATGTGCATAATTCATAAAACACCAGAATGAAATAAATCCTAGAACATTAAATCAGCGATGCCTGAACTTGCTTGTTTATAAGAATCACTTGCCCCCTCCCACAACAGACCAGTGGGTGGCAATTTCTGGAAAGAAGTCCTGGAATCTATGTATTTAAGCACAACCTTCCCTCACCCCACCCCACACACATAATGACTGTAGATCAGACAAGTCTGGGAAACAGTGGTTTATCATGAGAAACCACAGAATTTGCCTGAGTCTCAGCAGATCACTTCTCAGAATATTTGATACATTTAGTGTGCTCCTACTTGGATTATCCATTTCTCTCAAGTTTCACTTATTTGGAGAGGATGAGACAAGTGGTAAATTATAACCAGACAGGCAGATACTAGGGCCAAGGGTGAAATCACTGTGATGTTGTGTTGTTTTATAAATAAGTGTACCTGAGTCCATTTTTATCAACGAATCACCTCCACGTTGAACAGATGTTTCAACCTGGGCCCTGACGATCAAAATCAATTGTGACCTTTCTCACTAAAAATGTCCAGAATATGAATTTCCAAAGCAAGGATCCTAATGTAAACAAATGGGCTGGTGGACATTGTATCTGATGGCCAAATGCTAGAGCTCTGCAGAGCAGCCATGAGAGTCAGCTGAAGGCTGTGTGACAGGCCCAGAAAACAGTTAATTTAAAACATGCTTAAAAGCTTAAAGACAAGACTCAAATCTAATAGTGGTAGTTATCATCTCTAACTAAAGAGGCAGGCAATAATCTCATTTTTCCAGTCCTTCTGTCATTTGAAGGCTGTTTATCTTTCCATAAATCAATTACCTACCAGCATCCAAGTTTCCTCGGGATTCTGGAAGGCATATTAGTGAGCAGATAAGCCAAATGAGGGAAGTCAAAGGGCAAACTTAGTCCACTGTCTTGTGAGGATCCAAATAGCTTGCATGCATGCATGCTAAGTCACTTCAGTTGTGTCCAACTTTGTAACCCACCAGGCTTCTCTGTCCATGGGATTCTCCAGGCAAGAATTCTGAAGTCAACTGCCATGCCCTCCATCAGGGAATCTTCCTGACCCAGGGATCAAACCCACATCTCCTGTGGCTCCTGAATTGCAGGCAGATTCTTTGCCACTGAGCCACTGGGAAAGTCCCAATGTAGCTTAGTCTCCCCAAAATCACCTGTAATCAGTTTCCTCTGTCAGTTTAGCAGTGAATAACAAAACAGGAAGTCACTAGAAAGTACTGAGTCTCTCTCAGAGAAACATATGAGCCAAAGAAAAGAAAATATATGAGCCAGTCTGAGCAATGTCTATGGGGTCAGAGTGCAGAAGGAGATTTAAATTTTCCAAAACTGGCCTAGGACAAATTTGACCACAGTCCAAACTTCCCCTCTTCCTGATTTACAAATGGACTGTTTCAGAGGGCCAGCTGGTCCAGTCCCAGGAAAACTTCAAAGACATCACACCAGGAAATGTAGACAACACTCAAAATACTATCTGTGGAATCAGCTGAGGCTTTTTTTGTTATAAAAGTTCTGGAAATTCTTTAGTCAATATGTCAGTGACATTTTTAAAATATCTTCAACCTGTCAAATTTTTCCTACTTCTGTGATTGTTGGTTCTTCTGTCAGAATTCTCTAATTCAATCATTTCCAAGCCTAACTGATTGCCAGATCTTTTTAAAAATACATATTCCAAGCCCCACCCTCCTTCAATGGTCTGGGATGAGATCCAGAAATATGTGTAATAAAAGTCCTCTTACCTGACAAAATTATAACTGGCATTCAACTTGTTAAACACAAAATTTGCAGAAATCAAAGAATCAGAAAAAGTATGACCTGTGGACAGCTTTAAGATACAACAGTTTATAATGAAACTAAAATAAGTAAGCACATAGATTTGCTACACTTGGGAAGTAAAGACTTTTTTCTCATATAGGTGTCCTGATTGAGGAGTAAAATCATCTTTCTTGCCCATTTCACACCAAAAGACAGGGTGTACAATTCCTGGTTTTACTTTCTTTGAAATAGAATAAGGGCTTAAAGACATTTGGGAAGAAGTCTGAACGTAAGCCTTTAGATTGTTACAATTTTTTGGATCAAATTCCCTTATTTACTTATGCAATAATAAACATCATCACTCTTCCCTCAGTCACATTTTCTCAGTCTGTATTATTTACACTGTGTCGTTAGTAGGATTAGGAACTTATAGAACAGGGTCTGGTAAGCGTGCCCATCAATGAAAGGTGCAGAAAAACTCTGGAATGTTCTAAAATGGGCTACAACCTGAGAGCAGTCTGCTTTCTATGTTCACCAGTCAGGATATCTTACTGAAGTAAAAAGGGAAGTTTTCTAAGCCAAAGAATGAGGTGAGTAAAAACTTGATAACAGAATCACTGTAGTATTTACAAAGGGAAGCCTCAATGGCTCAGTGAGTAAAGAATCTGCCTGCAATTCAGGAGCTGCAAGATACAGAGGTTCGATCCCTGGACTGGGAAGATCCCCTGGAGGAGGGCATGGCAATCCACTCCAGTACTCTTGCCTGGAGAATCCCAGGGATAGAGGAGCCTGGTGGGCTACAGTCCTTAAGGTCACAAAGAGTCAGACATATGACTGAGTGACCACACATGCACACACAATATTTAAAATCTCTACACACAGGTGATTAGGACAATTATCTAAGATTAGGAAATCTCACCCTAAACCAGGGCTTCTCAGACTTGAAGGTGCATCCAAACTCCCTGAGAGTCTTGCCAAAATGCAGATTCTGGTTCTGTATGTCTGGACTGGAGTCCAAGAAGGTGAATTTCTAACAGGCTCCCAGTTTGTTAGCAATCTGAGGAGAGAGGCTCTAAATGAAATTTTTATTATGTCACATAAAGCTCTTGATGAACAGCAAAAAGACAGAGATTCAGTGTGGCAGCAAAATTGTAGTTGAAAGTGGATATTCTTATACTCTAATTTTTTATTATATTTTTTTTCTTTTCTTTTTTTTTTTTATTATTTTTTTTTCCAGTGGGTTTTGTCATACATTGATATGAATCAGCCATGGATTTACATGTATTCCCAATCCTGATCCCCCCTCCCACCTCCCTCTCCACCCACAGCAAGATCCTCTATGACCCACCTCCCAGAATATTGGAAATAAAAGCAAAACTAAACAAATGGGACCTAATGAAACTTAAAAGCTTTTGCACTACAAAGGAAACTATAAGTAAGGTGAAAAGACAGCCCTCAGATTGGGAGAAAATAATAGCAAATGAAGAAACAGACAAAGGATTAATCTCAAAAATGTACAAGCAACTCCTGCAGCTCAATTCCAGAAAAATAAATGACCCAATCAAAAAATGGGCCAAAGAACTAAACAGACATTTCTCCAAAGAAGACATACAGATACTCTAATTTTTTAAATCTTGTTTAGAATATTAAATAACTTCTTTTAAATAGAAGAGCTTAGGAACCAATCATTCTCAGTAACATTGTAAAAGCTTCTGATCTTTTTTCCCCTGACTATTGTGGGAACTGAAGTTTTTGTTTAGTGGAAAGAAGCTTTAGGGAGCAGTAGCAAAAGAGGTTTCCTTTTCTGTTGATGTCCACATTAGCAATTCTCTTTTTCTGTCCTCTCTCCTCTCCCTGGAAAATAGAAATTGAACTCTTTGTTCTTATAAGTTTTGGCTTAACGGGGAAGGAAATTCTATTTATGTAAACTTTCATCAGGATACCTTCATCTAACTCTTCCAACGCTGCGCAGTTTAGTTTAGCCGTGACAGTAGCCAACACAAAGCCAAAAGCAGTGATTTCTTGGCAGTCAGGGTCTCCTTGATGAATCACCGTAGGAAAGAAAGCAGTGGGATAAGGAAAACTAGTAGAAGCAGGTCTGCTCTTGCTGCAGGTGGTTTATTTCAATTGTCAATGCCTCGCAAAAGAGATTTTTTAGTCAGAATCCCATTTACTCCCTTTGCATGGCTACTGCCACAGCGGACACTTGATTGGATATATTTTTAGGCAATCCGCTGCATGACTCCAACCTCAGCAACATCAGCAAATTCTAATCATGATATGCTCACACCTTGGGCCTGGAGTCAGAAATGGCAACTGCACTCCAGTACTCTTGCCTGGAAAATCCCATGGACAGAGGAACCTGGTGGGCTGCAGTCCATGGGGTCGCAAAGAGTCAGACATGACTCGGCAACTAAGCACGCATTAGGCAGGATAATGAGAACTGGTATCCAGAAGGAAGGAGCGTTTGGTCCATGTGGCCTGAATGGATGCAAGCCTGAACCCGCACTCAGGGAGGGAGAGGCTCCCTATAGGTTAGGAATGCAGCTCCTCACTATCTGTGAACCTTTCGGCAGCCCCTGTATGTGACCTTGCAGACCCGGTGACCGTAGTTGGGCTCTCACTGCGAGCCAGCATGCTCAACGCCCCACCTTTAAAGGACATCATTTACTGGTGAGCAGGAAATGCCAACCCACTGCAGTATTCTTGCCTGGAGAATCCCGTGGACAGAGGAACCTGGTGGATTGCAGTCCATGGGGTCGCAAAGAGTCGGACACAACTTCACACAGCACATTTACCGTTGAAAATCCACATCCGAGACTTTAAACTCCTGCTTAGATGGAAAGTGCTATTCTAAAAGTCCACAGAGCAATTCTCTTCAAAATGCTGGCAAGCTTTTTAGGAAATAGAAGAGATGGAATTGGAGAAGGAAATGGAAACCCACTGCAGTATTCTTGCCTGGGAAATCCCATGGACAGAGCAGCCTGGAGGGGCTAGTCTATCGGGTTGCAGAGTGTCCGTCATAACTGAGCGACAAACAGCAAAGTTGTAGAATAGTAAGGCTACATGTGCTGTTATTGGCTAAATGCAGCATGACAATCATGCCCACATGCTCGTGGGTTTTAAAACTATCCATACTTGAGAACTTTGAGGATTCTTTATGTTGAGAGATGAAGATGCTACTTACTTTCAGGGGATTCTACTATTAATACTTCATCAGCGGTCCAGCTTTTAAGACTGTACTTAACTATATTTGGTAATAAAGGTTTCTTTGTGATCTCTCAACTGTGTAATTATCAGAACAAGGTCCTAACAATCTTTAAGAGGCCAGACACCCTCTTGAGACTATGGTGACATCTGTGGGTCATTTTCCAAGGACTCAAAAATAACCTGCGTACTACTTCCGTGAGTTCATAAGAAGCCCTTAAGACTTTTTTCCTCTACATGGCTACTGAGTTAATAACTCCATCCTGATATAATATGCATATTCTCTGAGCCTTTCCAAAGAAAATGATGCATATACTAAACACAGTAAGCTCTGTAAGAAGTCCAGCAACTTCTATCTACTCAAAAGAAAAAAAAATTAAAAAGGTCAGCTGTCAGCCCCCCACTCCAGGAAAACGTTGGGGAGGTGACAGGAACCACCTACTGTGAAGTTCTGATAGCCACTGGCTTCCTGTGCTGGGGCCAGTGGACCCGGGCTCAGTTCTCTGAGACAGCTTGTCTGGTGCCAACGACAGTACCGTTTAATTGTTTGGCGTTTCCACGTTCGGGAACTCCTCCTCAATCACTGCCTGTGGCGTCACCGCCTTTCCGAATCATGCAAATGAGGATGTCACATCCTCTGACTCAGAAGCCGTCGTTTCATTGAAAATTATTTTAAGAATTGCAAGCAGAGAATTGGTCTTTGCTTAGATCTGATTTCCAAAAGACACCGCTTTGCCTTTTGTCACAAGAGACGACAGAGAGAGACTGAGAAGGGGTTGAGACCTGTGGGTTGGAGCTTGGAACCACGAGCCTTTGCCAGCAGCAGGGCACACCTCTGCTGGGAGACTGTGATCCACCATCCTTGCCAAATTTGGTGCAGTAGCTAATAGCACATTTCCATGTATGTACTTTTCTCCCTATTTTCCCCAAGGAAAGGGCGAGTCAGGATATGCACGCATAGCACGCACGACTGAAATAGCCTTGTTTAAAGTAGTTTGCAACTATGCACTGAAGTTACTTGACTTTGTCCGTTTCCAGCCCCCAAATTTATTCTGCACTGGTCAGGCAGTGTCCCCCTAGGCCAACAATCTTTGTATTCTTGGACCAGGTACTGAAACCCTAGGCAGTTAGCACAGTGATTATGAAAAAAAGACACAAAAAACAAGATTTGAGTCCCAATAAGCTAGCTGTGTGACTAGCTAGCTGTCTGAACTTAGGAAATATACTGAACCTCTCTGAGTCTCAATTTGCCCAGTGACAAAATGAGGTAATAACGATACTTATCACAAAATTATCATGAGGATTAAATCAATTAATATACTACAAATAAAGCTTCTAGATCAGCGTGTCACATCTATTAAGTATTATGTGGTGCTTGGCTGTTATTATTACAAAAGTTATCCCTGAAGATTTTCGTTAATTCAGATGTAAGCCAGAAGACACACGTGCTGGTTTTAATTTACAGAACAAAAGACAAAAAAGCATAGACATAGGAGTCCAGTAGCTCGTCATACTAGAAGTCCCATAGCAGTTATAAGTCAGCCAAGTTCAAAAATCATGTCTTTACTGAGTGACTTCAAGTTCAGGTTCCTCAACTACTAAGTAATAGTAACAAATTCTTCCTGCTAGGATGTTGAAGTGAAGTGAAAATCCCTCAGCTGTGTCTGACTCTTCGCAACCCCGTGGACTGTAGCTCACTAAGCTCCTCTGTCCATGGAATTCTCCAGGCAAGAATACTGGAGTGACTTGCCATTCTCTTCTCCAGGGGATCTTCCCAACCTAGGGATTGAACCCAGATCTCCCACATTGCAGTCAGATCCTTTACCATCTGAGCCACCAGGAGAGCCCAACGTAAGCATAAATGTATACAAATTATAGAATATAGGCAGTAGGCAGTAGACACACATTCATTTTTAAACAAATGGATTGATATTACACTTACTCTGTACCAGGTATGGTTTTTCACACTATAGTTTAAAAGAACTCATTATCCAGTCTTCCTAATAACTCCAAGAAGCAAGTACTATTCCTTCGCCCTGTTTTAAGAATCAGGAAACATGCCATTACAAAGTTGCAGACTAAAATCCAACCCCAGGCTCTCGTGACAATGCTTTTCCAGAGCTGTCCAACAGAACTTTGCACAATAGTGGAACTGGTCTTTCTATGCTATCCGATACTGGTACTGCCAAGCCCATGTGGCAGTTGAGGCCTTGATGTTGTGAATGTGCCTGAGGAAGATAATGTTGATTTTATGCAATGTAAATTAATTTAAATTAATATTAAATAGCTACCTGCGACTAGTGGTTACCATATTGGGCAGCAGAGCCCAGACTGCCATGTTGCATCACTTTGCTAAAAGGTTAGATCCACTAAAGAAGCTAGTGGAGATCCCTATCCACTGTCTTTGTTCTACGCTTGTCTACAGTGGTTGCAGTTTCTTCAGTCAGAAGCTTTATTACATGTTTTCTCTTAAAGAAATGGACTTTTCTGATAACACTAATTATCCTCAGTGAATGGAGACACTGCCTCCAAAACACCCACTGATAACGGCTCATTGTTTAACTTTCACCACTGATGCTGAGAAGGACTTCATGTTGTGCTTGCTCAATGCCAGATATTAATCTTCAGCTGTTGCGAGTGCAGTTTTCTGCACATTCCCATCCCCTGTTTCTCTAAATAGTGCAGGGCTTCTATCTGTCTCTCTTTTGCAGAACTAGCAACTTCCTAATTGGTGTCTGAACTGAAAATGGAGCGTAGATGAACAGAAACAGACATCAATCAAGACTGTAACATCACAAAATGTGACTTTGTTTAAATTCTCCAAATCCTGCTCTTGCTTCTGCTTCTATTTCATAAAACAGCTCCCCAGACCACGCCTGTCTGACGGCAAATGGCCAGGTCTCACCTCCTCGACCTGCACCTCCTCCTCACTGCTGCCATTTAGCAAGTGTGACCTGTCCAAGTTCAGAGAGACTCATTAAAAAAAAAAAAAATCTAAAGGAGGAACACATTTTTTTTCCTGAGTTAAAACAATATTGCAATGGAAAAGACAGTTTCGTGTGAATGATAATCTATGCATCTTGTTGCCGGTCTTACTTTGCCTTCATCGTTTTATTCAATTATCTGTGCTCTATCCAAACAAGCACTGTCCCATTCTATAAGTAGGACTCTGTCATGTATGCATGCTAAGTCGCTTCAGCCCTATGGACCATAGCTCACCAGGCTCCTCTGTCCATAGGATTTTGCAGGAAAGAACACTGGAATGGGTTGCCGTGCCCTTCTTTTACCCAAATCCTTTTCATAGCATCACTCATAATTAGCATTTTCAAAACTGCATTTCCAAAATCACTGCTGGGATTACACATGACAGAAGCCCCACAAACTTGAAATCCTAAATGAACTTTTGAAACGTGCCATAAAGGTTATCCAGTGATTTCTCAAACAGAAGTCCGTTGAGGCTTCTCCAGGTAGTTCAGCCTGCATCGCTGGGCTCAGCGTCCGCAGAGAAGCTCATGAGCAAAACTCTTGCTAAGTCATTTCCTCTCTTTGTTTTCAGATCAGATTTCCAAGCAGAATATTCATATCTTGTTCTGTATACACACTGACTCAGTCTTGCCACAGTTCTGTGAGCAAAGTGGGTATGGGCTATGGGTTTATCTGGCACATTTTTTAATAGTGTTAGGGTGGTGATTTTGAGAGCTTTTCATTTCTCTTGTTTTCTCTGGCTTGACTCTTCTCTCCCACCTTCATTCCTGTGTATGTGTTCATAGGTTATCATTTACGTGATTTTTGAGACACGATGAATCAAAGGGATTAACAGATCATTTTGATAAACAGTTTTTCATTGATACGGTAGAGTCCACTTGCACTAGCATTTACCAGAAAGAAAAAGAAAATTAAAGTTCATCTTTTTTAAAAAAGTTAACACATGAATATGGTTAGGAACACGGGGTATTTTTATTTCAGTGATATTTTAAAGCTGAACTGTCATATTATTTTTTTTTGATCATGCCATACAGCATGTAAAATCTGTACATTAGTTCCCCAACCAGGAACTGAACCCACGTCCTCGGAAGGCAGATTCTTAACCACTGGACTGCCAGGGATGTCACAAATAAAGTCTTTAAAAACCAAAAAAATGAAGCTTGTGTGGTGCTCACAAGAGACCTGAGAACCCCATCATCAGGGTAGGGCTTGTCATCTGACTGCCCCAAGCTCCTCTCACGACACACAGGACTTGCTTCGATCCTCTGCCTGAGGTTAGCAAAGACTTTCAGTGGAAACTTGCATTTGCAGCTCATAACTTTTGAAAGCTGATAAGCCTTCCCGCTGTGTGGGTTTATATGGATGCGCAGGAGTGAACTTTAAAACACTGTAGAATTTATCTGGGAAGCTAAACTAGATGAACTCATCAAATATGAGTTCAAAATTATGAAAAACAAATACCAGTTTTACCCTCAAGTCTTTTAGCATGCAGCATTTTAATGTTAGCATTATTATCATTACTGTGATTGGGGGAAAAAAATCCTCTGTGCTCTTGATGTAATTTGGTATATATTAACACCAGCAATTTCCATTAGAAAGCAGCTCCTTGGGTAGGAGAAAAATAGAATTCAAAGACAGAAATGAACTGATTAAAAGCCATGGATTTTGTTAAAAGTCCATGTTAAAAAGCAGCCACAAGCTTTGAGTGATATTTTTTTCCATGTTTTATTTATTTATTCATTTATCTTTGTAATTTTTTATTTATCATTTCTTGAACACTTACTTTATACAGGTACAGTTCAAGATTTTATTCATGCATTAGCTAATTGATCTGTAAAACAAACCCAGATGACAGAACAGATATAGTCTTGCCCTGAAAGAGAGCACCATCAATTGTTAAGAAAGAAAGGGTAGAGTGTCATCAGATGCTTTTTCCTGCCACGTAAGTACCAGGACAGAATTAAAATCACAATTTGGGAATTCACAGGGAAGATATAAGTAATCTAGTTTGTGTAGAGATAGGGAAAGTTTTCTGAATTTGTTATTTCTGAAAGTAATCTTGCAGGCAAAATTTGTCAGCCTCTCTAGAATAAACAATGTAACAATATCCCACAACACAAAAAAATTGATGTCATGTTTTTTCTGACATTCCTGAAACCTAGAACATATGTTCATTCAATAGGCAGGCCACCTGCTAGGTAGCGGGAATGCAAGAAAAATAAGATACAAACCCTGCCCTCAGGGAGCTCACAGTCTACTTGTGGGATATGAACATGAATATTTTTTTCAAGTCTTAAGTGCAATGTATATGGATATGAATCAGAGAGCACAGGAAGATATCTAACCCATCAGGCTTCCTGGAGGAGGTAGAATCTGATCTGTGACTGAAAGACTCCATAGAAGGGAACAATGTGGACAGGAGGTGGAGGGAGGGCAACAGGACATGAGGCAGGAACACGATAACCAAGGAGAATTAAAGCATTTGCACATTGCTGGGGAGAAAGCTATAGAGAATAGTAAGAGGTAAGTCTAGAGAGGCCAGGAAGGAGGACCACACCTTGAGGACCTTTCCACTCCACAAGTAGTGGAAAGCATTTTAGAGCTTTAAGCAAAGGAGGGAAAAAATGTCCAAATTGTTTATTTTTTGTCAAATTCTTTTTCTGCACCTGTTAAGGTGATAAAGTGGTTGTTATCCTCTGTTCTGCTAATATGATGCATCACACTTATTCACTGGCCTATGTTGGGCCATCCTTGCATCCCAGGGATATATCCCATTTGGCCATGGTGTATGATCTTCTATAGGTAATGCTGCTCCATAAAGTGAGTGTAGGAAGTGTTCCCTTCCTTCAATATTTTGAAAGAGTCTGATATAAATTGGTGTTAAGTCTTCTTTAAATATTTGGTAGAATTTACCAGTGAGATCATCCAGTCCTGAGCTTTTCTTTGTTGGAAGGTGTTTGGTTACTGATTCAACCTCCTAACTAGTTTTAGATCTGTACAGAGTTTCTATTTCTTTATGGGCTTCCTTGGTGGATCAGACAGTAAAGCGTCAGCCTGTAATGAGGGAGACCCATGTTCGATCCCTGGGTTGGGAAGATCCCCTGGAGACAGAAATGGCAACCCACTCCAGTATTCTTGCCAGAAAAATCCCATGGGCAGAGGAGCCTGATGGGCTACAGTCCATGGGGTCACAAAGTTGGACACGACTGAGAGACTTCACTTTCACTTTCACTTAATAGTGTATCAATTAGTATGTGATGTACAACAAACCACCTCAAACCTAGAGGTTTAAGAGAATGACTATTTGATTCATGATCCTGAGGGCAGCTTTTCTGGCCAAGCCAGCTCATCTGATTTTACTTGGCTCTCCCATATCTCTGGGTCAGCGGGCAAGTTGGCTGGCAGCTGGATGGTCTAGGATGGCCTCATTCACAGGATGATTGGAGGCTGTCTGCAGAGTTCCTTGGTTTTCCTCCATATGGATTCACATTCACCAGCAGGCTAGCTTGGGCCCACTCACAAACTGGTCTCAGGGTTCCCAGGACACCAAGAGTGAAAGCTGCCAGGCCATTTGAGTCTGAAGTTCACAGTGTGGAAAATGACATGACTATTTCTAAGTTTTTCAGGTACCCAGAAAGGAAACTCTTTATGAAATGACTCATGGGCTTGAGAAAGAGTTGAATCGACATGTAGTCTCTGGAGGGCATCCCAGGTGGTGCTAGTGATAAAGAACCCACCTGCCAATACAAGAGACGAAAAAGATGCAGGTTCAGTCCCTGGGTGGAGAAGATCCCCTGGAAGAGGGCATGGCAACCCCCTCCAGGTTCTTGCCTGGAAAATCCCACGGACCAAGGAGCCTGGTGGGCTACAGTCCATAGGGTCACAAAGCGTCAGACACTGCTGAAGCGACTTAGCACACAGGCACACACATGGACCCTGGAAACCACTGGAATGGAGCTAAAGTGGAATCAAGGACTGTCACCATTTTCCCTCTAGATTCATGTATCTCATAATCCAGGATTCTGCAGAAATCTAGCTACCTAGAATGTCTTCTCCCAACACCATCACTACCTAGCACCCTTAGGATCCCTAGTAGGTCCCATATGCGCTCAAAGGTAAATCCAGTCAGCTAGGACTCACTTGGCATTCATCAAATATTTCTTTCTCAACTGCTCCAGCAGCCTCTGTCTTAAGTAACATGCTATTTTCTAACATGTCTTCTTTTTGTTCCGGGTATCTCCATTTCTGATTAGCATTTCAGCTTCTACTGGAAACACCCCATCATCTCTGCTTGAGAATGTAGCTACTATCAGGGACACACTGCCAAATATATTCTGACACAGAGTTGGGGAGAATATATCTCCATTTATTTGCTATGCTCAGGTGGATACTAAAGGATTTATACCCTACTTCCAAATATTACACATTTTAGTAAAATATGTGTAACAGAATGTTCTCTTAAGAAAAACTTGACTTGCTTGTGCTAGTTTTTATTGTTTTATTTGTTTTCTGTTTGTTCTTGCTTTTAGCATTCTTGTGTGTTTTGTTTGTGCAGATGTAGACTTACAAATGACTAAAACCTTCCCTACCTTCACCCCAGGAAGAAGATGCCAGTGTTTTTGTTTCTAAAAGTATAACCTCTCCTTTTCCCACAATCTGGGGGACAATACACAGCTTGTATATTTCAGATCTACAAAGACGAGTCAGGAAGAGGGACATAAGGTGATGTTTTGAACTAAAGAGAAGGAGCTACCCAATCTCTAGTGGCTTCCCTGAATTAAAAGGAAGTCAGTGATGACTTTTCTAAAAGAATGGAATTGTGCCCCACCCCTTCCACCCATACTCGAGGGAAGCAGGGCCTCTGGGAAAGGGCCGGATAAAGACTTGTTCAGTTCAGTTCAGTCGATCAGTCATGCCCAACTCTTTGAGAACCCATGAACCGTAGCACACCAGACCTCCCTGTCCATCACCAACTCGGAGTTTACCCAAACTCATGTCCATTGAGTTGGTGATGCCATCCAACCATCTCATCCTCTGTCGTCCCCTTCTCCTCCTGCCCCCAATCCCTCCCAGCATCAGGGTCTTTTCCAATGAGTCAACTCTTCACATCAGGTGGCCAAAGTATTGGAGTTTCAGCTTCAGCATCAGTCCTTCCAATGAACACCCAGGACTGATCTCCTTTAGGATGGACTGATTGGATCTCTTTGCAGTCCAAGGGACTCAAGAGTCTTCTCCAACACCATAATTCAAAAGCATCAATTTTTTGGTGCTCAGCTTTCTTCACAGTCCAACTCTCACATCCATACATGACCACTGGAAAAACCATAGCCTTGACTAGATGGACCTTTGTTGACAAAGTAATGTCTCTGCTTTTTAATATGGTATCTAGGTTGGTCATAACTTTCCTTCCAAGGAGTAAACATCTTTTAATTTCATGGCTGCAATCACCATCTGCAGTGACTTTGGAGCCCCCCAAAATAAAGTCAGCCACTGTTTCCACTGATCCCCATCTATTTGCCATGAAGTGATGGGACCAGATGCCATGACCTTAGCTTTCTGAATGTTGAGCTTTAAGCCAGTTTTTCTCTCTCCTCTTTCACTTTCATCAAGAAGCTCTTTAGCTCTTCTTCACTTTCTGCCATAAGGGTGGTGTCATCTTCATATCTGAGGTTCTTGATATTTCTCCCAGCAATCTTGATTCCAGCTTGTGGTTCATCCAGCCCAGCGTTCCTCATGATGTACTCTGCATATAAGTTAAATAAGCAGGGAGACCGAGGACTGATCATTTAGAAGTCTTCCTAACTAGAGCACAGAGCCATCCACTTTTTGAACATGAACATCTCAGAAAAGACAATGAAAGACTGAAAGATTTTCACCCTAATCTTCTAAGTTGGGAATGCCTCTTGGTTAAGGTTAGGGTTGCTGGTGGACAATCCTCAAAACATGACCAAGTTTGAAAATCTTGCAAACTCACATGGGTAGAAACTGAGACTGAATTATTTAACTTAGCAAAATAAATGCAATCGTTTTCACACACAAGTGAAGCAAACACAGATTACACAACTTCTTCCGTTTTTATTACCAAGCCTCTCTTTCTCTGCCTAAGATCCAGGCAGCTGGCACTGGACCAGGGATGAATTCAAAAGCAAACAGTAAGCCATATTCAGAGGAACCACTTCCCCCAACACAACCGCTGCTTTGTTATCGTTCCAAGCTTATCTTCCTGGATCTCTGTCCCCAAGGATAAATTTTCTCCCTGAACATTCAACAGTGTCTCCTGCAAACAGACCGCTAATGCATCTGCCACATTTAGCCAGATGTGCGCAGGGAGTTTCAAGTTCCAGAGGTAAGTACACATGGGCATCAAGCTCTTATGCTGGTGCTCAAAGGAAATATGAAGTTGAAAAATATTAGTAAATAGGTCATATTAGTAAATAGGTCATCCTTATGAGCTGTACTAGAATTTGCCAATGCTAAAACAAGCCCAGAATCAGAGTGGATAAACACATGAAGAGGTTATTACTTGCTCACATCACAATCAAATGGAGTCAGCAGGAGTTTCTTCTCCATGCAGCCATTCAGGGATGCCATCCTCTGACATCTTGTGATAGCACCATCCTCCCGGTCTTCATCCTTCTCTGCATTAAGCCAGCGATAGGGTGAAAGCCAATGATGTGACAAGAGCATGTGTGAATACTCTGTGGGCCAAACCTTGCCGTTGTAGCACTTACCTTCAAATTCCACCACTACAAATTCAAATTCATGGCTCCCACATTCTTTGTGTTCACTGCAAAAAAGTTAAGAAATGCATGCCTAGGAATCAGTGAAAATTAATTCAGTAAACATCTAGCCAGTCTCAAGTCTAAGCCACAAGAATCATAGCTCTATTTCCCTGCTTGGGTTGTTACTCCCTTTCTCTGGGTTGGAGAAGCTAATGACTGAAGAAATCACAGAAGAAAGTGTTAAATTGTGACTACTTTCCAATGGTCTCAGCAATTTATAAAAATCTTAATTTTTTGCATGAAAGTTAAATTCTAAAAATATTTCAGTGACTCAATTCCTTATTTTAATAAGTATTTCATAATGAATCCTTAATTTATTCTGGTAGAAATGATGAACATGCAATGTAAAATACAGGAAATCTAATATTTAGTTCCTCAGAAAGGTACAGACCTTGCCTTGTTCCGTAATTTTACTAATGTGATGAGAGATTGGCGCTTGCACTCAAAAGCCTCTCCAGGTTGAGGTCACTGCTATGGCCCTGGAGACTTGGCTTCAGGAAGCCAAACCACAGATCTGAAAGCTCCTTGGTGAGTTGTGGGAATGGAATTGATGCGGGGTGGGAGTGTCCTCAGCAAGGAGCTAGTGTGTCCCCTTCTTCTGCGGGAGCCTGAGAAGTAAGTCTGAGAGGCCACACAGGTCATCTGCTTGTTCTTCCCTTCGGAGTGCTGGAGACAGGACACACTCTCTTGCCAGATTCCCGGTCCAATATGCCGTGCTGCCCTGCCCTTCGGCCACATTCACCCGCACAGCTACACCGGGAAATTAGTTCAGGGAGGGTCTCCCATAAAACTTCTCCTTCTTAATATTCTATGATTTCAGTCTATCTTCACTCAGCCTCCAACTTCTAATGAATTCCTTCTTCTCTAAATGTATTTTAATTCTTTCCATTTATCTCGCTGTCAATTCTTGTCTAAGATCCTCGTTCAGTTAGAGGTTGCCTTACATGAGGTAAAAATAAAAACCCCAGAGACATTTTTAAAAGTTTAGGGATTCATAAAAATTGACACAAATTTAAAAGGAGAAAGAATCAAAAAGCATTTTCATAATGTGGTGCCCTAAATGTCTACATAAAATCACCTCAGCTACCTTTTTAACAATGTAGATCCCTGGACCCCACTATAGACCTTCAAATTCAGACTTTCCAAGGGATAGAGCCAGGATTCAGAATTTTAAAACTGATATCCAAGGTGTTTCTAATTCACATTAAAGCTGAGATCTACTAAACTAAAGGGTAATTGGGTCTCTTGACAAAATATATTTACTTATCTCAAGAAAAAAAATCCATATATATTTACAGAGGTTTGCTATCTGTCTGTACTATTAAAATATGGATAGCAAAAGGATGACTGTGTAGAAAAATAAGTGTTCCCCACCCCACATCAATGAGTTGGCTTTTTGAAACAGGTGGCCAAAGTATTGGAACTTCAGCTTCAGCATCAGTCCTTCCAATGAATATTCAGAGTTGATTTCCTTTAGGATTGACTAGTTTGATCACCTTGCTGCCCAAGAGACTCTCAAGAGTCTTCTCCAGCACCCCAGTTCAAAAGCATCAATTCTTCAGTTCTCAGCCTTCTTTATGGTCCAACTCTCACATCCATACATGATGACTGGAAAAACCATAGCTTTGACTACATGGACTTTGTCAGTAAAATGATGCTGGGAAAGACTGAGGGCAAGAGGAGAAGGGGGTGACAGAGGATCAGATGGTTGGATGGCATCATTGAGTCAATGGACATGTATATGAGCAAACTTCAGGAGATAACAAAGGACAAGGAAGCCTAGCATGCTGCAGTCCATGGGTCCACAACGAGTTGGACACAACTCAGCAGCTGAACAACAACATCTAACCCTCAGCTGAGAAAAAGCCTGATAATCCTGATAGATACCCCATAATCAGTGAGTTGAGTGATTTATTCAAGCATATCCTGAAGGACACCATGACCTCTCCACCCCACTTTCTTCGTAGAAGACTTAGAGGGAGAGGAAGATAAGAGGACGCAATTGCCTCTTTCTTAATCCCTCTGGATTGTGGGGGTCAAGGAGGAAAGGGAACCTTGGACTTGTCCTTCCTCCTCCAAAGGCTTGACTCGATAGACTTTCTCATAAGGTTTAACGTGCTTCAGTTATCTACAACTACGTAACAAACTAACCCAAAATTTAGTGGCTTAACAATATGATTATCTGTGGTTCTATCTGCAGAATAGGTTTAGCTGGAGAGTTTTGCTTTGCATTCCTCATGCAGGATCTGTCAAGAAGCAACTGGATCAGAATATTGGAAATAAAAGCAAAACTAAACAAATGGGACCTAATGAAACTTAAAAGCTTTTGCACTACAAAGGAAACTATAAGTAAGGTGAAAAGACAGCCCTCAGATTGGGAGAAAATAATAGCAAATGAAGAAACAGACAAAGGATTAATCTCAAAAATATACAAGCAACTCCTGCAGCTCAATTCCAGAAAAATAAATGACCCAATCAAAAAATGGGCCAAAGAACTAAACAGACATTTCTCCAAAGAAGACATACAGATGGCTAACAAACACATGAAAAGATGCTCAACATCACTCATTATTAGAGAAATGCAAATCAAAACCACAATGAGGTACCATTACACGCCAGTCAGGATGGCTGCTATCCAAAAGTCTACAAGCAATAAATGCTGGAGAGGGTGTGGAGAAAAGGGAACCCTCTTACACTGTTGGTGGGAATGCAAACTAGTACAGCCGCTAAGGAAAACAGTGTGGAGATTTCTTAAAAAACTGGAAATAGAACTGCCATATGACCCAGCAATCCCACTTCTGGGCATACACACTGAGGAAACCAGATCTGAAAGAGACAAGTGCACCCCAATGTTCATTGCAGCACTGTTTATAATAGCCAGGACATGAAAGCAACCTAGATGCCCATCAGCAGATGAATGGATAAGGAAGCTGTGGTACATATACACCATGGAATATTACTCAGCCATGAAAAAGAATTCATTTGAACCAGTCCTAATGAGATGGATGAAGCTGGAGCCCCTTATACAGAGTGAAGTAAGCCAGAAAGATAAAGAACATTACAGCATACTAACACATATAATATGGAATTTAGAAAGATGGTAACGATAACCCTATATGCAAAACAGAAAAAGAGACACAGAAATACAGAACAGACTTTTGAACTCTGTGGGAGAATGTGAGGATGGGATATTTCAAAAGAACAGCATGTATACTATCTATGGTGAAACAGATCACCAGCCCAGGTGGGATGCATGAGACAAGTGCTCGGGCCTGGTGCACTGGGAAGACCCAGAGGAATCGGGTGGAGAGGGAGGTGGGAGGGGGGATCGGGATGGGGAATATGTGTAGATCCATGGCTGATTCATGTCAATGTATGACAAAACCCACTGAAATGATGTGAAGTGATTAGCCTCCAACTAATAAAAAAAATAAAAAATAAAAAAAAAGAGAAGCAACTGGATCTGGAGATTTCTGAAGGTTCACAGGTCAGGTGTGCAAAATTACTCACTCACATGGATAGGATTGATGTTGAGTGTTAGCTTGGGTCTCAGTGAGGCCATCAACTAGAGCACCTGCATGAAGCCTCTCCCTGTGAATTGGGCTTACAGCATTGAGAAAGTTTGGGGGACCTGGGAAGGACTGGTCATCCCAGAGCAAGCATTCCAGGCAGAAGCTGCAAGACTTCTATGAACTAGCCTCAGAAGTCCCAGAACATCCCTTCTAATTTATTCTATTGTTCGATCAAGTCACTTAGGCCAGCCCAGATCTCAGAAAATGGGAAATAGTCTCCTTTTCATGTTGGGATGGGGTAGGTGAGGGGTGATGATGTGATGATGTGTGTGTTCAGTCATGTCTGATTCTTTGCAACTCCATAGACTGTAGCCCACCAGGCTCCTCTGTCCATGGAATTTTCCAGGCAAGAATACTGGAGTGGGTTGCCATTTCCTCCTCCAGGGGATCTTTCTCACTCAGGGATCAAACCTGCATCTCCTGGGTCTCCTCATTGCCGGGAGATTCTTTACATGCTGAGCAATTGAGGTAGCATTAAAGAAGAACATGAGCAGTGAGAGATACTCTAGCAGCCATCTTTGGAAAAATACACTCTTCCATAGAAGTTGGCTCTAAAATATGGTACAGAGCTTGCTTCTATTTTCCCAATAAGGGAATGTGAAAGGGAATAAATAAGGTACCTAAGATTGTGCGAATGGGATAAGACAGGATCACAAGGTAGTAAGGAAGGTTCAGTTCAGTCGCTCAGTCGTGTCCGACTCTTTGTGACCCCATGAACCACAGCACACCAGGCTTCCCTATCCATCACCAACTCCTGGAGTTTACCCAAACTCATGTCCATTGAGTCGGTGATGCCATCCAACCATCTCATCCTCTGTCGTCCCCTTCTCCTCCTGCCCTCAATCTTTCCCAGCATCAGGGTCTTTGCAAATGAGTCAGCTCTTCACACAGAAGGTAATATTGGGTAAATTCTGAAAGGCCAGCCAGCCCCAGCTCACTGTGGTTCACTGTGCCTTGGCGTTACAGAAGAGAGAACAAAGGAGAGGAGTATTCATTACTTAAAAAAATATCCCCAGGGTGAGGATTAGGGGTGCAGAAGCCCACACTGCACAAATCTCACATGGAGTGAATAGACACCACAGCTATGTGCACACACACCCCATGCTGATGGCAAACTCCAATAAAAATGTTCCCCGTGAATCTTTTCCCCTCAGGCATGTGATGTAGTGGCGGTATTCAGAATATACTCAGGCAGGCTGGGCAAGAATAAAAGGGAATAATTGAAAGTGGTGGTCTTTCCTTCTTCTCTACTGAGTTCCTTGAAGCTGGGCAGACAATAGTTACTGAAGACAGTGATTCTTGAATATGAACGACTATATGCTTCTATGAGACTGAGAGCTTAGCAACTAGATTAGAATGCAAGTCCCTGTTCGAGGCTGAATTTATCAGCATGGATACTGTAACGATGTTTTATACTTTCTCTTCTTCTATGTACCCCCTCCCCCACTTACTCCCTATCAGCAGGGGTAAGGAGTTATGAACTTGAAAAAATGATAATCACAGCTTTATAAATCCATTTCATGTTTGAGTGCTATAAAAATGTGCTCAAGCAAATCTTCTATATGTAAATACTTCTTTGAGATATAAAATCTGACTCACTCTCCAATAAGAAGATTCTGAAAGTCAGACCTAATTATTGTGTCAGAGGACATTATATAGCCAAAGGAATGTGAAATGATTTCCCAACCAAGTACACATCCTTCTCCACACTGTGGCGAGCCAGGCAAACTGGGTACTAATCAGATGGGTTCGATCTGGCTGTGGCTCCAAGCTAATAACAGTATTTCCTTACATTCCCCCTCTCACTTCAAAGTCATATCGCTTAATTAAAAGAAAAATCTCATAAGTACAACATAATTTCCACAAACCCTGAACCCATCCAGAAGGGAAGAATAAGGGCAGGAAGGGGGCTCCTGTCTGCCCGTTAAGTAGTACGTACATGATGTAGTCAAAGCTGTGGTTTTTCCAGTAGTCATGTATGAATGTGAGCGTGGGACCGTAAAGAAGACTGAATGTGGAAGAACTGATGCTTTTGAATTGAGGTGCTGGAGAAGTCTCTTAAGAGTCCCTTGGACTGCAAGGAGATCAAACCAGTCAATCCTAAAGGAAATCAACCTTGAATGTTCAATGGGAGGACTGTTGCTAAAGTTGAAGCTCCAAATACTTTGGCCACCTGATGCAAAGAACTGACTCATTGGAAAAGACCCTGCTGCTGGGAAGGATTGAAGTCAGGAGGAGAAGGGGATGACAGAGGATGAGATGGTTGGATGACATCATCGACTCAATGGACGTGAGTAAACTCTGGGAAATAGTGGAGGACAGAGGAGCCTGGAATGCTGCAGTCCATGGAGCCGCACAGAGTTGGACATGAATTAGGAACTAAACAACAACAACAACATGGTAGATCAAAGCAACAAATCATATCATCTCCCTGAAAAAAATCTAAATTCATTTATTCATTCAGCAGTATTTATTGAGCACCTACTATGGGAAAGACTCTCTTAGACTCTGATGAGTAGCAGCAAATAAGATAAAGGCCTTTCTTGAAGTGTAATACACTCTAGCTGGGGAGGAAGATATAAATATGCAACCAGGAGAATTTCTGAGAGTTATGAGCAATCTTAAGTATAGAAACATGATGTTGGGTTATGGGAGAACTGCTGGGTGAGAGTATCCTTTGGAGCGGATGGCCAGAGATGACCTACGACGAGGTACATTTCATCTGGGACCTAAACCACAAGAAGGAGCTTGCCACGCTGAGTACTAAAGAAATATTGTTCCAGGCCAAAGGAAGATCAAGTGCAAAGATGTAGGGGCAGTATGATTTTGAGAAAATAAAAGAGGGAAACGGAGGCAGAGGAAACAGTTTAAGGAAAAGCAATGTAATAATAATGATGATAATTTTAGTATGATTGGTGTGGTTGAAATAGGATACAGATGGAAACAAGGCTGAGAACAAGGCTGAGGAGAAATGAAGGGCATTTGAGAATCTAGACTTTACTCTTCAGATAATGACAAATAAAGGGATGTGTTGAAATGGATGAAAGTGGAGACTAGATGGAAGCATAAAGGGACTACATGCAAAGAGTCCAGAATAAAGATCTTGATTGTCATGGTCCAGCTAATATTGGGAGACAGAAGTAGCAGAGTGGTACTGGTCTTGGAAAGGAGGAGAAAGAATTCAGGGACATTCCAGGGATGGAACTGTAATATGTATTGGTCCCTTAGATATAAGGGTTGAGAGATGAGAGGAGTCAGAAAATGTTATGGTTTCCAAACTGGGCAATGGCAGAGAGGGAACCAGTTGCTAACATTCCTATGTATGTTAATTCTGTGAGATGACTTCAATCTAGGTCATATCTGGAGGGTGAAACATTTGTAGAACATCCAAGGTGAGCTGCCTGGCCAGCTGTGGAGAGATGAAGTCTGGTTTTAAGAAAGAAGGGGTAAAGATGAAGATGTGAAAGTTGTAGGCATATAAATGAGAACTGAAATCATGAGAATGAATGATGTTACTCAGAAGAGGAAGGGGGTTGAAGAAACGGAAGGTTGAGGATAAGAGGGCAGAGAAGATGAGTAGAAGAGAAACTTAGGAAATCATTTAATTAAAATGAGAAAGAGCCAGTGAAGGGCACTGGTGTAGTGGGATAGGAGAGAAATCAGGAGAGAGTAATATGTCAGAAGTGATTGGGTGAGAAAAGAAAAAGGGAATCACTGTACTTTTGAACTTTGCTATAATAGGAATCCACCAGAAGAAACAAAAGAAACACTATAAAAATATTCTGCTTATGTTGAGTCAAATTAAGGCTTTGAGGAAGATAAATAAAAGAGGAGTTTACTAAAAATAGGGTACTTTGAAGAAAATAGAAAGTGGCATGCATGTCTTATGTATACAATCGATTCAAAATAGTGTTATTTAGCTTCTAACCTTTGTCACTTGAATGGATGATGATCTATGAATTTTTACTTGCAAGTTGCAATCTGAGCTCAATCAAAATTACTACCTATCAAAACAATAGATTTCATTTTTGTCTGCACGGTATAATTACCAAATTGATGCCATATCTTACACGGAGCATTATTATGAAGGTCAGACCATGGTCTTTCAAATGCATCATTTTTCTTGGATTCTTCCTTAATGTCAATCACCTCAGAGGACCCCTGCTAAAGCCATTACAGAGAAATAGAAAATGAGGGCTGCCCTGTTACTAACGTACCATTATTTTTCATAAGAAAAAAATTGAATAGGAATTTAAAGAAAAGGGTAGATGGGAAAGGGAAGAAAAACATATCAAACTATGAAAATCAAGTAAGACAACTTGTTCAGATTCCAACAGTCCACAACATAGCACATTATACCTGTCTCATAAGTTTTCCTTTAGCTTAGGGTAGAAAATTAAGTTACCACATTTCTGTGATTTAAGATCTTTGAAATTGATTTGAATAACTGTGTTTCTGAGGTTGCTTCACGACATACTTCACTACATCTTTTGCTAATAATTTTTATTATTTCAAGAGTTATTCACAGCACATTTTGGATTCTCCAAGATCTTAAAATGTAAATAATGTTTATTGATTTTATTAAGGCATTAAGCTGAATGCTAGATAACTGTCATAGATACTATTGATTACGTACCCAACAACTCTTCCTTCTTTCTCATCAGAACCATGATTTTATTCAAGCATTCACATTCTCCCCCTCCCTGGAAAAGTCCTAATTAGCTTAGGCTGTGTGTGCTTGTGAGAGAGAGAGAGAGAGAGTGTGTGTGTGTGTGTGTGTGTGTGTGTGTGTGTGTCCTCAGTAGTGTCCTACTCTTTTGCAACCCCACGGACTGCAGCCCACCAGGCTCCTCTGTCCATAGCACTTCCCAGGCAAAAATACTGGAGTGTCTTGCCGTTTCTTCCCCAGGGGATATCCTTGACCCAGGGATCAAACCCATGTCTTCTGCTTGGCAGGCGGATTCTTTACCACTAAGCTACCAGGAAGTCCCGATTTTGGTTCTAGGATGAGCCTCTGACTTAAATTGGCCCAATCAAACTGGAGAAAAAGGATGACGCTCTACATCTTTCTCCTGGTAGATGCTATCAAGAAACATAAAGTCCAGTGGTCACAGAGAGCCCTGCTGGTCCCCTGAGAACCATTCTTAGGATCAAGAATGGCAAAGTCGAGTTACAGGGGGGAAAACCCTGAATTTTCAAAGACTCCATTGAACTGCTATTTATCATACCTGCTTTCCCCATGGATTACCGAAAATATAAGAAAATAAACGTCCGTTTTGTTTAAGTGCATTTGAATTGAGATTTTCTATTATATATGGCAAAAAGCATCTCAAGTAATTTCATAGTTTATCTAAACTCTTGAAATAGCACAGTGTATTCACCTTAATCTTCCCTCACAACTGTAAGTAGCATATTTCTAATGTATTTGAGGACATAGAGGCATGCTAAGGCCAAATTACTTAACAAATACAATCTAACCAAGTTATGAATAGAAGTTTCAGGGTCTAACATGCCAATAACTCATACTCCCTTAAGATATGCCATTTCCTTATGGCACTTGCTACATATTTTCAGTCTCACAATCAAAGGATTTAATGTTCACAAGCATCCCAAATTCCTCTATTTTGCAACATTCCTCTAGTATCATCTTAATCCAAGTCACCATAATTATCCTTCACCTGAATCCATATAATTATTTACTAGCTGCTTTTACTGTCACTGTCTCTAAAATTGATACTTCCCACAGCATCCAGGGTGACCTACATAAAACATAAATGAGATCATCTCACTCATTCAACATCTTGCAATGTCTTCCACCACACTCAGAATAAACTTCAGTCCCCTTACCCTGGTTTATAAAGCACTAGGTGACCTTTGCCCTAGATATTCAGCACTCCTGGGAAGTTCAACACCTAATTTTTTCATGATTAATGTCTTCTTTGGGGGACTTCCCTGGTGGCTCAAGTGGTAAAGAATCCACCTGCAAAGTGGGAGACCTGGGTTTGATCCCTGAGTTGGCAAGATCCCCTGGAGAAGAGAACAGCTACCCACTCAAGTATTCTGGCTTATATAATCCCGTGGACAGAGGAGCCTGGCAGGCTATAGTCCATGAGGTCGCAAAGAGTCAGACAGGACTGAACAGCTTCTTTCAATGTCTTTTTTTATTCTGATCTTTTTTATCTATCTTTTTTTTTAATGGAACATCCTCACAGGAATTTTCCTCAATCACCCAAGCTACAATGGTCATCTGTTTGTCAATCCTGCATAAACTTTCTTACCATTTGGCAATGTTCTTGTTTATCTATTGTTTCATTTGACCAAATGAATGAATAAATGAAAGCATCCCTGACTCAGTAGGTATCTCAGGCCCTTGATAAATGCGCTTCTTCGTGTTTAATTCAGGCATATGATGACTTTTGAAATCCCTAATGTCATTGAATTCAGTCTGATGCATGTAGTAACAATAAAATCAAATATCACTGAAAAATTTTCCAAGCCCAAATGATCATTAGAATGTTTAGTTCCATGATTAGTGAAAAAAAAAAAAAAAAAATCCAAACTAGCTTGTCCTTTGGAGTCAATAGCTTCTACTCAGAAAGACCAGTGAGACAGGACAAGTCCAGACATTGACCTACTTTGAAACTGTGTTCACCAACTAGAGTTGTTGTTGACGAATGAATGGCATTTGAAAGCCTTTAATAAACATGATGTCATAATTACGGAATGAGCAGAAAGTACAACATGAAGGGGAAGATCAAATGAAACCCTGTGAAAACATGCGCGTTTAAGTCACAGAAGACTGCAGTGGTCTCACTGTCATACTTTAAGGCAATCAGAATGAGTCCTCATGATGAAAGAAGATTGAGTTAGTTATCTATCATGATCATTCATCTTAATAAGTCATCAATTTAGAGATGTTAAAAAGAGCCAAACATTTTGTGCAAGTAGAAATTATCTCTGCCTGCACACGCTCTGGAAAGCAGTTGTTCATTTGCTTACGTCGTGTGCAACTCTTTGTGACCCCATAGACTACAGCACACCAGGCTTCCCTGTCCTTCACCAACTCTCGGAGTTTGCTCAAACTTGTGCCCACTGAGTCGGCAATGCCATCCAACTATCTCATCCTCTGTCACCCTCTTCTCCTCCTGCCCTCAATCTTTCCCAGTGTCAGGGTCTTTTCCAGTGAATCACCTCTTTTCATCAGGTGATCAAAGTATTGGAGTTTCAGCTTCAGCATCAGTCTTTCCAATGAATATTCAGGATTGATTTCCTTTAAGATTGACTGGCTTGATCTCCTTGCTGTCAAGGGACCCTCAAGAGTCTTCTCCAGCACAATACAAGAGATCTGGGTTCAATCCTTGGGTCAGGTAGATCCTCTGGAGATGGGAATGGCAATGCACTCCAATATTCTTGCCTTGGAGGATTCCACAGAAAATGGAGCCTGATGGGCCCCAGTCGACGGGTTCACAAAAAGTCAGACATGACTGAAAAGGAGATATGTCCACCAGCTTGTTCCATGGTTATCTCTAGTAATTTCTTTCTCGGTTTAGCTTTAGAAGGGAAGGAGACTGAATGTTAGCCTCAGACAAATGAGTATGTTTTTATTAGTGGAATATGGGCAAAAGTTAGAGATCCTTGAAACTACTCTTTTCATCCTCAAGTCAAGAAAAGCATAAAAATTGTTCCTGAACAGATGTTCTCAGGTAGAACTTGTCAGGATCACCTTCCATCTATTTATAAGGAATATAATATATACCTTTTAACATACCTCTCTTAACCCTCCATTTTCTTAGAAACCCTGAGCTGCTCAGACCAAAATCTTGCTACAGGTTCAGACCTATTGAAACAACTAAATAAAATTTGCTTGCAGTTCGTTAAGTGCCTAATTTTAGAAAAGTAGTTCTGCAGAATAGGTTAACATGTTAAGTTACATGTTCTTTGCAACAGAATTATGTAGGTTTCTGAAAACACAAGTTTGGCAGCCTGGAATTCCTTATGCCAAGGATATGAAATGCTGTTTCCTTCCCTGGTAGCTTAGCTGGTAAAGAATATGAAATGCTGCTTCCCTTGTAGCTCAGCTGGTAGAGAATCTGCCTGCAATGCGGGAGAGCTTGGTTCAATTCTTGGGTGGGGAAGATCCCCTGGAAAAGGAATAGGCTACCCCACTCCAGTATTCTGGCCTGGAGAATCCCCATGGACAGAGGAGCCTGGTGGGCTACAGTCCATGGGGTCCCAAAGCACTGGGCACAACTGAATGACTAAGCACAGCCCAGCACAGGTTTTACTGAGCTCACCCGGAAGCTAGTTCACTTTTAACTCAAACATTTGCCAAAGACTTTCAACCAGTAAACAGATTCTACAGAAAAGTTACAAGTGCTCTGAAGGCATATTTCAGACCCAAGAAACCTTAGAAATATCTTTTTTTCTATTGAAATATTGAGTCAAAATGTTCTACATTAGGAAACACCCAGGCTCCTTGCCTTCCTACATTTTTCTCCTCTATTTTTCACCAATTTCAGTGAGTACAAAAAGTTCTCCACTTGGAATTCGCTTTTGACAAGCCAGCACAAGGAGGAAAATGAATAAATAAAAGCTGTGTTCATGTGTGTGTGTGTGTTAAATCACTTGAGTCATGTCCGATTCTTTGCGACCTCATGGACTGTAGCCCTCCAGGCTCCTCTGTCCATGGGACTCTCCAGGCAAGAATACTGGAGTGGGTTGCCGTGCCCTCCTCCCGAGGATCCTGCCAACCCAGGGATCAAACCCGGGTCTCTTACATCTCCTGCACTGGCACGTGGTTCTTTACCACTAGCACGACCTGGGAAGCCCCAAACAATATATGTCTAGGTGCAATTATTTTGAATCATGATAGGACCTAAATGCATAAAAATTCTCTGTAAATAAGGAAAAATATGAGTCTGACTCTAGTAAGTTTTCAGTTTTTTTCAGTTTATTTTATTTTTGGCTGCACCGGGTCTTTAACATGGTACTCAAGCTCTTCATGGCTGCTCGCAGGCTTTCTCTAGTTTGGGGACACCACTATTACCAGCTTCTCACTGCGGGGGCTCAGTAGCTGTGGCCCATGGGCTTAGCTGCCCCTCAACATGTGTTATCAGTTCCCCACCAGAGACTGAGTCTGTGTCCCCTCATTGGCAGGCAGATTCTTAACCACTGGACCACCAGAGGAGTTCCCCTAAGCTGTTTTTTAAATAATCCATTTGAATTCATCAAGGAGGATAGGGAATATGTTTTCTTTTACAAATCCATCTCAAGTGAATTAAAAATTCTTGGGGGACAGGAAGCATCTCAGACTAGTGGATGGAATAGTGAAGATTTGAAAACAGACAGATCAAAATAGTAGTCCAGGTATCTAAACTACCTTGTATCCTCTGCCAGATTACTTATTCTCTCTGGGGCTGAAGTTCTCATCTATATGATAAGGATAAATATTATCTAGTTGATGAAGTTGTGGTGTGAATTGAAAATCTAAGCATCTGACGCCTGGTAAATTCTCAAGAAGTGGTTAATATCTGTGGATTTCCCAGCATACCCAGCTCAGGATTTTACACAGTGGACACTCAGTGGGTGTTTCCTGAACAAAATAAAATTGAAAACTCTATCCATGTTATGAAACATGCACTATTACATAAAGAATCATTACAATTAGTAGGACTTTTTTCAGCTTTAGCATTTTCTCAACTTTAGATCCCTTCCAACTTCTCCTTTGTACTTACCCTATCTTCCTTCTCACTCCTAAATCAAGATGGAAAACTAGTGCATCATTACAATCTATTTAAATGTATGAAATGTCACATTTGATCTACCAATTTGGATTTACTTAGGGAAAAACGTAAACATCAGCATTATGGTGAAATAGATAGAATATAGAAATTAAGGCTAGAAAAAAAAAGAAAGAAATTAAGGCTACACAAATACTAGAGGAGGCAGTATTGAAGGTTTTAGAATATAGTGGAAGAAACATCAATCCCTAGGAAGTTTGAGAAGTGGCCACAGCTATGAAGAGTGACCATGTAGAGAGGTCTGGAAACTACTTATTACCTAGAAAAATCACAGTCTAGGCAAGTCCAAAAATGTGCCAGAACCATTAAGTAAAAGCTTGTGGAAAGCTCTAGATACCAGCTGCTTCTAACCATCAGGACCTTCCCAGGATAAAAGTTTTACTTCACTTCCATCTCCTGAATCTCACTTAAGTTCCTCTTACTGGCAAATTCTAACCGAGCACCACACAGGGAAGGGAGTTCAGGGAAATGTGTTCCACTGCCTTCAAAGGGGCTGCTGGTGAGGGCACCAAGTTAAAACAAACAATCCAGCACGGACCATACAATATCTTGTTCACTCATTAACTCAGCATCCGTCCTATTCCTAAAACCATCGCCAACTTCCAAATGAAGACAATGACCTTATGCTTCCCCCTGCACTAAAGCAACTATCCTTCACACAACCAATGACGTTCTAATCAGTCAGTGGAGGAGGAGACAGACAAAAGACCGTCACACCACTGTCAATTCTTTAAAATGCAAAGCAGAGGCAATGCAAAACAAGGACTTCAGTGCCAGAAAAACTTAGGTTCAAATCCTGGCTCTCCCCAACTTCCCTGGTGGTACAGTGGATAAGAATCCACCTGCTGATGCAGGGGACACAGTTTTGATCCCTAGTCTGGGAAAATTCCACAGGCTGCAGGGCAACTAAGCCCTCAGCTACTGAACTGTGCTCTAGAGCCCTGGGCTTCAAAACAAGAGAAGCCACCACAGTAGGAAGTTCATGCACCACAACGGAGAGTAGCCCCCACTTGGCACAACTAGAGGAAGCTTGTGTGCAGCAAGAAAGATCCAGCACAGTCAAAAATATATAAAAACAAGAAACCAAAATCTGGCTGTCTTATTTGACCATTGTGTGGCCTCTGATAAATTAGGCAAAACACTCTCCGACATAAATCAAAGCAAGATCCTCTATGACCCACCTCCCAGAATATTGGAAATAAAAGCAAAACTAAACAAATGGGACCTAATGAAACTTAAAAGCTTTTGCACTACAAAGGAAACTATAAGTAAGGTGAAAAGACAGCCTTCAGATTGGGAGAAAATAATAGCAAATGAAGAAACAGACAAAGGATTAATCTCAAAAATATACAAGCAACTCCTGCAGCTCAATTCCAGAAAAATAAATGACCCAATCAAAAAATGGGCCAAAGAACTAAACAGACATTTCTCCAAAGAAGACATACAGATGGCTAACAAACACATGAAAAGATGCTCAACATCACTCATTATTAGAGAAATGCAAATCAAAACCACAATGAGGTACCATTACACGCCAGTCAGGATGGCTGCTATCCAAAAGTCTACAAGCAATAAATGCTGGAGAGGGTGTGGAGAAAAGGGAACCCTCTTACACTGTTGGTGGGAATGCAAACTAGTACAGCCGCTATGGAAAACAGTGTGGAGATTTCTTAAAAAACTGGAAATAGAACTGCCATATGACCCAGCAATCCCACTTCTGGGCATACACACTGAGGAAACCAGATCTGAAAGAGACACGTGCACCCCAATGTTCATTGCAGCACTGTTTATAATAGCCAGGACATGGAAGCAACCTAGATGCCCATCAGCAGATGAATGGATAAGGAAGCTGTGGTACATATACACCATGGAATATTACTCAGCCATTAAAAAGAATTCATTTGAACCAGTCCTAATGAGATGGATGAAGCTGGAGCCCATTATACAGAGTGAAGTAAGCCAGAAAGATAAAGAACATTACAGCATACTGACACATGTATATGGAATTTAGAAAGGTGATAATGATAACCCTATATGCAGAACAGAAAAAGAGACACAGAAACACAGAACAGACTTTTGAACTTTGTGGGAGAATGTGAGGGTGGGATATTTGAAAAGAACAGCATGTATACTATCTATGGTGAAACAGATCACCAGCCCAGGTGGGATGCACGAGACAAGTGCTCGGGCCTGGTGCACTGGGAAGACCCAGAGGAATCGGGTGGAGAGGGAGGTGGGAGGGGGGATCGGGATTGGGAATACATGTAAATCCATGGCTGATTCATATCAATGTATGACAAAACCCACTGGGAAAAAAAAATAATAATAAAAAAAAAAAAAAAACAGAAAAAAAAAAATAAATAAATAAATAAATTATGTACCCCTCAACTTGGAAAATTTAGAAAACCTATCTTCAAAATCTGCTGTACTAGCAGCATGAAATGCCTAGCCCATAGCAAGTAGTCAGCAAAATTAGCTTTGATCCATATTTATTTTAAGTGACATGGATAAGTAAACATTTCTTTCTGATGACCTTTCCTGATGCTCAACAGTATATTACATTGTATTCATACTCAAATATGTATATGGCGGCATATTGGATAAACGTTCTAAAAGAAGCAGTTGATGAAATTTCCAGAATTAAATGATCAGTTTCTTGTTCCTGCTGTGCTAAGTCACTTTAGTCGTGTCGAACTCTTTGCAACCCCGTGGACTGTAGCTGGCCAGCCTCCTCTGTCCATGGGATTCTCCGAGCAAGAATACTGTAGTGAGTTGCCATGCACTCTTCCAGGGGATCTTCCTGACCCAGGGATCGAACCGGCATCTCTGATGTCTCCTGCACTGGCAGACGAGTTCTTTACCACTAGTACCACCTAAAAGATACAGAAGAATATGATGAAAGTCAAGAGTTGGTAGCAAAGTCTAAGAAAAGAAAAGACTAAAGACTTGACTAATATACAAATTACAAGATCATCTCCTGAATAATAAGAAATTGGCTGTTTACTCAAGATAGTGGCAGTCCTGTTGTACGTAAATTCTATCAGAGGTGACTTCAGGGAGGAATCAACTTTCTCTACTACAAAGAAGTAACCCATAAGTTTGTACCTTAATGCTCTGACTTCATGTCAGAGGAGAAAAACCTCAACTCAATTATCCTACCAGAAAACATCCATTTGTTGACACTGGCAGGCTACAGCATTATGAAAAATTATAACTGGAGAAAAAGACAAAAAAAAAAACGGTGGAAGTCTGAATACTTAAGATGTATCTCTTCATAACTTGGATGGTTGTTCTTTTATTTGGGCAAAGCATACTGAAGGTTTTTCAATGTTTGTACTGCAACTCATCCATACTTATGATATAATATCCAAAAAGCAGCCAGCAATCCCAACTTTTAAGGCTGCCAACCACGAAAAATTACTTAGCACAACAATGATCCTTCTTAACCATAAATGACGTTATCTGAGGCCAAACTTCCTAGATAGACTTGGATAGAGGCAGTCCTTTACCCTAGGGCTATTGATTGTGTAACAGGCATACTGAGGGGCATGGAGAAAGTAAATACAAAATGTTAAGTGGATTAAATTAACTCTTCCAATACCTCAGATTTTGAATAAATGGGAATATGGACTTTTTTTTTAAACAACAGTTCTTTGAGTTAAACAAGCCATTTCTTGCTGTGTGTGCTGTGTTAAAAAAAAAAAAAAAATCCTGGAAAGTGTAAGACGCTTAAAATTATGTTTTTGATTCCAAAAACTCAAGGTTCCAAAGATATAGGTTATATACACAAATCTCAACTAATCTCAGTATAGAATTTGACTCTAACTCTAAAATAACAAGAATTATGGGGAAAAATGATATTAGAGTCATATTACTCAAACACCAAACATTCTGAAAACAGTCTCTTCTATATGAACCCTTTCACTTTTGGACATTTCTAATGGTTGCAAACTTTTTCATCCATAAAGTAGACATATATATCTTCTTCCCACTGTGTCTAACTTTTCCTTCTAGAAAACTGAAAAAGAATACTTTTGTATTTAATAAGAACTCCCAAAATGACACCATGCCTTCCCTCCTGTATGCTAAGTGTATACAATTTTTCTTAATATTATTTACCTCAAATCCCTTCTTTGTTCTGTGCGCTTTTCCTTGAAAAGCTTTTAGTTTATCAGTATCACCTTCCAAGAGTGGCACCCGAATGAAGTGTGACCAACGAGGTAAGAGGTGGTTAGTGGACTATTACGAATCTGTCACCTCCTGTCACTGTGGTTATCTATCTATGCAACCCAAGGTTGAATTAGATTTTAGGTAGACCTATTACATTATCTACGTGCCATGAGTTCCTGACTGACAAAAGACCTTCAGTCCTTTTCGTAGAAATTAATGTTAATCTTGGCTACTCTACATTTGCTCAGTTGATTCTGAAATCATTGTAACATGTTTTTAATAATTTTATTGATTTATTATTTTTGGCTATGCTGGGTCTTCACTGCTGTGAGAGCTTTCTCTAGTTGCAGGGTGCAGGGGCCACTCTCTAGTTGTGGAGCAAGGGCTTCTCATTGCAGCAGCTTTTCTGGTTGCAGAGCACAAGCTCTAAGGAGCACAGGCTTTAATAGTTGCAGCATGTGGGTTCCACAGTTGTGGCTCCTGGACTCTAGATCACAGGCTCAATAGTGTGGCACACGGTGTGTGGGATCTTCCCAGACATGGAATCAAACCTGTGTCTCCTGCATTTGCATGCATTTTTCACCACTGAGCCACCACGGAAGTCCCCACTGTAACATTTTACATTAATCCTACTACATTTCATCTTGTTAAACTTGGTTTTCTATTTCAACTTGATTTGGGCTCTTGATTCTGTCATCCAATAAATTAGCTAAACCTCCAAAGTCCACATTAATTCCATATTTCCTAAGCCCATCCACAATAATGAGGAGGCAAAGTTTCAAACACTGCTGCACCTAAGCAGCGGTTCACTGACATTCAAAGATACTGATTGCAATCAGAGAATTCCTCTCTGTTTTGTTATCTTTCCTGACAAGAGCTAAGTATCTTCTGCCTCATTTCCGGGTTCGAAGGAAGCTCTCTCTTTCATGTCCCACCCAGCTACTTTGAAGACCCCTTCATTTCTCTAGCCCAGCACTGCCCAGGAGAATTTTCTGTGAGAACAGAAATGTTCTATTATCTGCCCCGTCCAGTACAGCAACAGGTAGCCTTATGTGGCTATTGAGCACGTGAAGTGTGCTTAATATAACTGGGAAGATGAGTTTTTTATTTTAAAATAATTGAATTTACATCTAGATAATTAAAGTGAATAATAGTTACCGTATTGGGTCACACACCCCTAATCAACTTTTCCTGTTAGTCGGGATCCAGTCAAGAAGGAATTTTTGTGCAAATGGCTAACTAAATTTAAAGTTGTTGAGTATTTAAAAAGAGAACTCCAACGCATCACGAAAAGTCGCAACTCCAGCTTCCACTCCCTAGAACTGAGGAAACGACAACAAAAGACTTCAGGATATACGAAGGTAGAAGTTTGGAGGCAAGGCAGCCGTGAGCTGAGAACTCAGACCTCTGAAGAAGGAACGGGGGTGGGCATAAAATTCTTTTCCATTATAGGTCATCACAAGATGCTGAATATAGTTCCCTGTGCTATAAAGCAGATCCTGGTTGTTTATCTCTTTCATATATAGTAGTGTGTATCTGCTAAGGTGGTTTGGCAAGTGTGGGGGAAATGGCAAACCATCTTCCGCTGCCGTGTCCTGAAGGAACTGCTGCTGCCCCGGTGAAGGAGTGTTGCTCGCGGATGGGCGCAAGAAACAGGAAGCCTGTGGGAACCAAAAAGAAGCAAATCCCTTCAGCCTCCTCCACGCTCGTGGTCCCTCTTGCGCCCCCTCTTGGCCCCTCTGCTGACGGAGCGAAAAGTGGCTGGCAGAGAGTCCAGGTCCCAGCATCGCCAAGCGGACTCAGCTCAAACAGGCGCGCTCTCTTATCTGCTTCTCCCTTCTCCCCTTTTCTCTTACTGCCCCAGCGGGAAAAAGCCAACCAGCAAACACGCCTCGGAGAACCTTTCAGACTAAAACCGACCAACAGAGAGAGACCCAGGAGAGAAATGAGCCCTCAGTGGATGCGCGAGAAAAGGAGGAAAGAACCCACTACAAACAACCGGAGTTAAAGACGGCCGTATTTTTACATACTTTCTGTGAAGACACCTGTAGAAGAAACAGCACAGTGACGGGGGGCCGACCTCGTCGGCGTGGTGAAGCAGTAGGAATCGGTGAGTGCCATGGCGAATACGCGCCCCCTTTAGGGGGCGGTAGCTGCCCAACCCGCCAGAGACTGCAGTGTGGTAATACGAGCCCAGTCCCCAGATCTCCTAATTATCTGAGAGATGCCAGAAATCTGGATTTTTATGTGAAAGCTTCCAATTTCAAAATGTTGGCTCAGAAAAGTTTTAAACAGTGTACAAGCCAAATGAAACACTGAGATGGGCCAAATCTAGCCTGTGGCCGTGGTTTGGGACGACTGCAGTGCAGCGTGCAGACGAAAGAGGATCTGGGGGGAATATAGGGACCTCAAGTATCATATCACACGGCCCATAGGAAGGAACAGCCTAGTTCAACGTTATGTGATAACCCAGATTTTAATGCAGTGCTAGCTTCTTTGTTACGTTTTGGTCTCTTCTTCCTTTTGTCTGCCTTTCTTTCTTATTTTGGTTATGGTCATCGATGATGTTAAGGCAAAGTCAGCCTAACCTAGCACTAAGATGATCACTCCCTTCAATGTGGAGTTAATTTAAAATGAGCACTTTGGGAGAAGTACCCTGTATAAATCAAATATATAATCATTATTCTGAGGTTTGGGAATTTACTTCAAGAGAGTTGGCACCTCTTTAGTTTCACTGTGAGAGCAATAGCCAATCATTGGGACATCTAGTAGGCTATGTAACTGGAGGCAAATTGAAATAAACAGCATATATACATGTATGCATTGTATGTATAATATAATCACGTATTGAATCCCATAGTCTTGGGTGGAAACATCTGTGCAGCTCTGGTACAAAATGGCAATGTATACTGTAAAATAAAATGTGGAGTCATTAAAACTGGAATTCAAAGTTTTGTGATATTTGTCAAACTTTTCAGTAGGTTCTTTGATGGTTGATTCGTTATTTGTTTCAGTACCAGAAAATCTTTTCTCCCATATGGAAGGTTTACACATTTTCCTAAGCCACATGGAATAGACACTCTGACTTGTATGCAAAAGATTTGTGGTCTTCGCGAAGCCATTATAATTTCTCATGTGGTGCAGATGAAGCCATAAATAAATATATGTACACACATTGTATAAATTGTCATATGTTTTTGAATATCTTACTTGGTCTTACTCATCAGAAGTAAATCACCACATAGACCCACATTTTGAAGGCACTGTAAACAGTTGGTTTCACCAAATACAGGACTTCTCTTCCTTCTCTACTTCCAACCTATTCAAGTAAGTACTTTACCTCCATGAACTTTATCTGCACTGCAGTTTGTACACGTGGAAGAGGAACACTATTGAAAACATAATTTTCTTTTAAAATTGGCTTTTTAAAAATTTATTTACATAAGCTAAAGAAAGAAGATTGTCACTCTGTTGCCTAGCAGACTGCAAGTTAGGGCTTCCCTGGTGGCTCAGCGGAAAAGAATCCGCCTGTCATGCAGGAGGCACAAGAGACTCGGGTTCAATCCCTGGGTCAGGGAGATCCCCTGAGTAGGAAATGGCAACCCAGTCTAGTATTCTTGCCAGAAAAATTCCATGGACGGAGGAGCCTGGCAGGCTCTGGTCCATGAGGTCGCAAAGAGTTGGAAACAACTGAAGTGAGTGAGCATGCACAGAAACATAGAGGACTGCATCTTCGGGTCTTCCTCTCTTATACTGTGCTTTTGAAGCGGGTCTTTCATGCTCAAGTCTCTAATAGTAATTATTCCACAGGTGTAAGTGCTCAGAAAGGAAAATAGAGTAGGTCTTTAGATTCTAACAGCATTTACAAACTTAATGGGAGATTCTGATACACCAAAAGAGGTAGTTTCTTTTCAAAAACTTACTTTGGTCTTAAAAATTAATATTACAGGACAGTTAAACAACATGGTCCCATTGTAAAGCACAGGAAAATATATTCAATATCCCATAATAAACTATAATGAAAAAATAAGAAAAAGAAAGTGTGTGTGTGTGTGTGTGTGTGTGTGTGTGTATATATATATATATATATATATATATAACTGAATATATATATATATATGAATCACTTGGCTGTACACCAGAAACTACCATGACATTGTGAATCAACTCCACTTCAATAAAAAGTAAATTAATGTTGAAAACAACAACAAAATATAAATTAATATTTATTTATTATAGTAAAATAAATTCAAAAACCTTATTCCCTCTTAAACTTTTAAATTAAACATACAAAGCTGATTACTCCATGTATAACTCTAAACAAATATTAGCAGTCAATTTCAAAGAGACTAAAATTAATTTATAACCACCTTCAAAATTTTAGTTATTTAGGTTTCTTTAAAGATTTCTTAATTGTATTTGTATACTTAAGTACTTAATTGTCCGATTTACAAAAATAAAAGACTTTCTAATGTTTAAGTAGTTCCATATGTAATGTACATATAGAAGAATTTACACATATGATAGATATCAAGTTCTTTTAAACTTTTCAATATTATTCATAACTTTGATCTTTGACCTTAAAATCACAAGTTTAAATTGATTATACAGACGGCACATTTTAAGTTAGAATTCCTTAAAGTAGTTTGTGGTATATGTATACACAATGAAATACTATTCAGCCTTAAAAATGAGACAACCCTATTATTTGTTACACTGATGGACCTTGAAGGCATTGTGATAAGTCAGACAGAGAATGAAAAATACTGTATGATCTCACTTATTGTGGAGTTTAAAAAAAAATAGCCACCAAACTCATCAAAGAAGAGAACAGATTAGTAGTTATCAGAGCCAGGGGGAAGGGGCAGGAATGGGAAAGTGGAGGAAGTTGGTCAAAATGTATAAGTTGTCAGTAAGGTAAATAAGTACTAGGAATGTGGTGTTTGGCATGATAATTATAGTCAACACAGCTGGATGATACATAGGAAGGCTGTTAAGAGAGTAGAGTCTAGGAGTTCTCTTCATAAGACAAATTTTTTTCTCTTTTCTTATTATTGTATCAATGTGAGACAATGGATGTTAACCAAACTTATTGTTTCACAATATATGTAAGTCAAAAGATCATGCTGTACACCCCAAACTTATACAGTGATGTATGTCAGTTATTTCTCAATAAAACTGGAGAAAAAACTAGAATCCTTATCTAATGCTATTTTTAACAGCTGATGATAGGCATTAAGGTTAATACCCATAATCCACATTCCTTCCTTCCATATTCATAATAAGAATGTGCTTCCCAGTCCATTGAAGTTAGGTCTGGTCATGTGACTTGTTTTGGCCAATAAACTACGAACAGAAGCAACATGTGTCACTATCCAGTCGGAAAACTTCAAGAGTCATTCCTATGTTATCTTCCCCCAGAAATGTGTATCAGCAATGCTCCAGATGGTGGTGCCATTCTAAGGCTTACTCCCTGATGAGGACAGTATGAAGCGTACTTTCCTATCATGGATAGCATGGATAGACCTTGAGGACATTATGCTAAATGAAATTAATCGGAGAAAGACATCTACTGCATGCTCAATCTTATATAACAAATCTTTAAAAAAAAAAAATAAGTTCATAGAAATAGAGTAGAATGGTGGTTGTGAAGGGCCAGGCAGATGGGAGAAATGGGACCATGTTGGTCAAAGGGTACAAACTTCCAGTTATAAGGAGGATAATTTCTGGGGATTTAATATACATGTATGATGGCTATAGTTACTAATACTGATTTATATACTTGAAAGTTGTTAAGAAAATAAATCTTAAATATTCTCACCACACACAAAAAATAATGATTTTGTGAGGTGATGAAGGTGTTAACTAACCTTGTTGTAATAATTTCACTGTATATGTGTATCAAATCATCACATTGTACACCTTAAATTTACACAAGGCTGTATGTCAATTGTACCTCAGTGAAGTGAAAAAAGTGCCAAAATTTTTAAAAAGCATATTTTCCTACCTATCCTTGAGAAATATGTAGCATGAGCAGGAGAAAACTTCTAAGTCTCTATGATTTGGGAGTTATTCATTCATAGGGTAATCACACCTATCCCAACTGATACGTAGACCAAATTCTCTTAACTATTATAAATACTTTTAATACCAATGTAACTGAGTATTCTCAAGTGAAATACTTACTGCAGATTCTGTCCTATTAAACATTTCTATGCTTAAATATAAATTTTCCTTAGACTGAAAGATGCTTGCCCACTAAGTAAGTAATCATCCCAAACAATTTTGAAGTTATCTTCTACGGTAATAATTTAGGGTGTCTTCTTAACCTGAGACAGTAAGAAAGAAGGACTGGATCCTCCTTATGTCCACTGGGATGGTTAACTTAATAAGGCTACTTGACTGAGCCACAGGATGACCAGATATTTAGCCAAACGTTATTCTAGATGTTTCTGTGAGCATGTTTTAGATGAGGTTAAGTCAGTGGACTTTGAGTAAAACAGATTGCTCTCCTTAGTGTGGGCAAGCCTCATCCAATCAGTTGGCAGCCTGAATAAAACAAGAGTGACTCAGCCCCACCCCTACTCCAACAAGAAAGGATTTCTCCATCAGACTGCCTTTGGACTTTGTCTACAACATCAGCTATTCCTGATTCTACTGCATACTACCTTTGAACGCAGAATGGAACTCTACTGGGTCTCTGATCTGTCAGTCCATCCTGCAGAGTTTAGACTTGCTTCCATAATAACATGATCCAACTCCTTCTAATAAATCTCTTTATATATCCACATCCTAATGGTCCTGGTTTTCTGGAGAATGGATACACCCATGTTTCCCAGTGTGCCTGGATCTTAGAAATGGTTTCCATTTGTCTGAGCTTTGAATGGAAACAGACTGGCAATCAATTTCTTCTTACTCTGCCTCCCATGTATCTTTTCTTTAATCTTAGAAAGTATGTGATTTTGGTGAGAAAATTAAATAATGCATTTTCTATTCTATTCCCTTCAGAGTATATAAAAATTCTTTAAAGTAACCATTTGTCCAAACAATTTTTATTGCACTTTTAATGCCAAAAAGAGAGTTGAGGTTGCTAATATATGTCTTTGGAGAATCTGATATGCAAACATAAAATGATTCTTTTTTTGCAACATTGTCTTTTTACAATGAGTTAGTGTGACAGGTAAATAGATTTAGGAACAATTTTGTAGATCAAACTACTGTTTTATACCATAAGATCAACTAGAGGAAATAGTTAAGAATCTGTCCTCCACTTAATCATTAAGAGAAGCAGAGAACAGTTTGTCCCCCAGATGCAGAATAGATTTGACTAAGCTAGAACAAAAATTAAAAGGACAGTAAAAAGCAGAGCAGTTTTGTTTTTTTTTAATAGATATGAGAGATATCTTGCTGTATTTAAATCCTATTTACCATTCATCTGATAATAATGTGTACCGAGAAGAGACAATATTTATTAGTACTCATTCAATCAGTTGAGCTTGCTGTGTAGAAAAGAGATTGAGAGCTAAATCCATTTCAGAGATTTTAATATTATGAGACTAAATAGGGAAAAGTGGTTTTTATGCTGTCATTTAAGAGTTTTTAAAAGCTATTTCTTCAAAGTAAGAGAAGTGATGAGGTGTGGGGGCCAGACAACAGAATTTGAAATCATAAATATCTGCCTCCACTGTTGTTCTATTATTACACAGTGGTGTGATTTTGTTAAGATTCAACCTTCTTGCCCACAAAAGAAGTTGACAATAATTTCTCTGCAGGTTTATTATTAGAAGGAAAGCTAATGACTGGAAAATGCCTCTGAGTAGGGAGTAGGTCCTGAATAAATAGATGCTATTATTTTACACAATTTTTAAATTGTAACTTTACCCTGTGCAAGTTGCATCTCATTGCCATGAACTCATGGAATATATAAAAATGTGTTGTTTTGTTGGATTTTTATTCTAATGAAGTGCTTTGCTGGAAATTGTATAATCTGCCTTCAGGTTTCTGGGTCAAAATGAAATGAAAAGCCATAATTTTTGTTTCTCTGATGAGGGAATTAGAAAGTGGAAAAAGAAATATTCTAGACCAAAACTAGAAGAGGAGAGGGATAAAAAAACAAATATTGCAACAGATAGTCCTTTTCTCAAGGATGTGCTGTACCCACATTTTACTGCTGAGGTCTGAAATCTTTCTGTTCCAGATGAGAATTAGGTAACTTGCTTTTTCTAGGAGGAGCATTCATGCTGTTTTAAATAAAGAAGGGTAACGTGTTGAAAACTTGTTCTAGAGGCAATGACAGAGTGGTCAAGAGACCAGCTTCTGAAGTCAGGCTTCCCACGGCTGTCATCTAGCTGTGTGGTCAATGTGAGCCCAGGTCTTCATCCGTGAAGTGAAGATATTAACAGTCTCTACGGGCTTCTCTTCTGGCAGCTCAGTGGTAAAGAATCTGCCTGCCAATGCAGGAGACACGGGTTTGATCCTAGATCCAGGAAGATCCCACATGCTGAGGAGCAACTAAGTCCACTCACTCACTCACTTCAGTCACTCAGTCGTGTCCGACTCTTTGCAACCCCATGGACTGCAGCACGCCAGGCTTCCCTGTCCATCACCAGCTCCCGGACTTTACTTAGCTCATGTCCATTGAGTCGGTGATGCCATCTAACCATCTCATCCTCTGTCATCCCCTTCCTCCTGCCTTCAATCTTTCCCAGCATCAGCGTCTTTTCAGATGAGTCAGCTCTTTGCATCAGGTGGCCCAAGTATTAGAGCTTCAGCTTCAACATCAGTCTTTCCAATGAATATTCTGGACTGATTTCCTTTAGGATCGACTGACTGGATCTCCTTGCAGGCCAAGGGACTCTCAAGAGTCTTCTCCAGCACCACAGTTCAAAAGCACATGAGTCACAACTATTGAGCCTATGCTCTAGAACCCAGGAGCCACAACTACTGAGCCCACATGCTGGAACTACTGAAGCCCAGAGGCCCTGGAGCCTGTGCTGCCCAACAAAGAAGCCACTGCGATGAGAAGCCCATGCACTGCCACAAGAGAGTAGCCCCTGCTCTCCACAACTAGAGAAAAGCCCGTGCAGCAAGAAAGACCCAGCACAGCCAAACATAAATAAATAAAATTATTCTTTTTAATTTTTAAATAATCTCTATCTCACAGAGTTGTTGAAGAATTCAATGAATTAATACATGGAAAGCACTTAGGATGACTCTTAGCATATAGTAGGACCTTCCTGGTGGCTCAGCTGGTAAAGAATCCACCTGCAATGTGATGTGGGAGACCTGGATATGATCCCTGGGTTGGGAAGATGCCTGGGAGAAGGGAAAGGCTACCCACTCCAGTATTCTGGCCTGGAGAATAACATGGACTGTATAGTAACCTTTATTATTTGTTATTATTATGGATCAAACAAGCAGCAAAAATGCAAAAGCTGGTACTCTGGGAAAAACACATAGAGGGCCTAAGGGAGAAAATTCAGAATCAAAACCAATTCTGAAAGTGTTCTAGATACTGACTGAATCTATAGATAAGCAAATTTTCTCCTCTAACATTTTTATGTAGGTTAAGTCAAAATAAAACAAACACCAAAGACACTGAAGATAACCTCAAATAAGTCTGAAAAGGGCATCTAGAAATCTGAAAGTAGTGTGTGAAATGGAATTCAAGCCCTGTTTTTGTTCCAGTTTAATATATGCCTCATTTGCCTTGTTTAGTTAATGGCTGTATTAGTCAGCTTTTGCTGCAATAATGCTGTGTGAGATAATCCCAAAATCTCACTAGCTTACAACAACTAAAAGATATTTTTTACATATGAGTCCAGAGGCAGCTACAGTGATTATATTTCATGCTGTGCATCTTTTCCCCTCATTCTAAGATGTACAACATCCTTCCGTTTGATGCACCCAGAAGTCCCTGGGATATGTTCTTCTCATGGCAGAGGGCAGGAAACCAAAAGATTAAAAGCTCTCTAACAACATAAAGTTAAAGTCTTACTTGAAGTATGACAGGAAGTAAATCATATCAGCTCACTTCCCATTGGCCAAAATCAATATTATAGCTGCATCCAACTTTAGAACAAGGAAGTAACCCCCTTCCTGTGCAGAGGACATGGTATTTCAGTTCAGTCACTCAGTTGTGTCCAACTCTTTGCAACCCCATGGACTGCAGCACGCCAGGCTTCCCTGACCATTACCAACTCCTGGAGCTTACTCAAACTCATGTCCATCGAGTCTATGATACCACCCAACCATCTCATCCTCTGTCATCCTCTTCTCCTCCCGCCTTCAATCTTTCCCAGCATCAGGGTCTTATCCAGTGAATCAGCTCTTCACATCAGGTGGCCAAAGAATTGGAGTTTCAGCTTCAGCATCAGTCCTTCAAAGAATATTCAGGCCTGATTTCCTTTAGGATGGACTGGTTGGATCTCCACGCTGTCCAAGGGACTCTCAACAGTTTTCTCCAACACCACAGTTCAAAAGCATCAATTCGTCTGTGCTCTGCTCTCTTTATACTCCAAATCTCATAATCACATATGACTACTGGAAAAACCATAGCTTTGACTAGACAGACCCTTGTCAGCAAAAAAATGTCTCTGCTTTTTAATATGTTGTCTAGGTTGGTCATAGCTTTTCTTCCAGGAGCGAGCATCTTTTAATTTCATGGCTGCAGTTACCATCTGCAGTGATTTGGGAGTCCAAAAAAATAAAGTCTTCTCACTGTTTCCATTGTTTCCCCATCTATTTGCCATGAAGTGATGGGACCAGATGCCATGATCTTAGTTTTCTGAATGTTGAGTTTTAAGCCATTTTTTCACTCTCCTCTTTCACTTTCATCAAGAGGCTCTTTAGTTCTTCAATTTCTGCAATAAGGGTGCTGTCATCTGCATATCTGAGATTATCGATATTTCTCCCAGCAATCTTGATTCCAGCTTGTGCTTCTAACAGCCAAGCATTTCTCATGATGTACTCTGCATATAAGTTAAATAAGCAGGGTGACAATATACAGCCTTGACATACTCCTTTACCAATTTGGAATCAGTCTATTGTTCCATGTCCAGTTCTAACTATTGTTTCTTGACCAGCATACAGATTTCTCAGGAGGCAGGTAAGGTGGTCTGGTATTCCCATCTCTTGAAGAATTTTCCACAGTTTGTTTTGATACACACAGTTAAAGGCTTTGGCATAATCAATAAAGCAGAAGTAGATGTTTTTCTGGAACTCTCTTGCTTTTCTGATGATCCAACGGATGTTGGCAATTTGATCTCTGGTTCCTCTGCCCTTTCTAAAACCAACTTGAACATCTGGAAGTTCACGGTTCACATATTGCTGAAGCCTGGCTTGGAGAGTTTTTAGCATCACTTTACTAGCATGTGAGGTGAGTGCAATTGTGCAGTAGTTGAACATATCTGGGCATGGCCCTTCTTTGGGATTGGAATGAAAACTGATCTTTTCCAGTCCTGTGGCCACTGCTGAGTTTTCCAAATTTGCTGGTATATTGAGTGCAGTGCATTAACAGCATCATCTTTTAGGATTTGAAATAGTTCAACTGGAATTCCATCATCTCCACTAGCTTTGTTTGTAGTGATGCTTCCTAAGGTCCACTTGACTTCGCATTGTCTGGCTCTAGGTGAATGATCACATCATCATGGTTATCTGGGTCATGAAGATATTTTCTGTATAGTTCTTCAGTGTATTGTTGCCACCTCTTCTTAATATCTTGTGCTTCTCTTAGGTCCATACCATTTCTGTCTTTATTGTGCCCATCTTTGCATGAAATGCTCCCTTGGTTTTCAAATATTCTTGAAGAGATCTCTAGTCTTTCACATTCTATTGTTTTCCTTTATTTCTTTGCACTAATCACTGAAGAACGCTTTCTTATCTCTCCTTGCTATTCTTTGGAACTCTGCATTCAAATGGGTATATATTTCCTTTTCCCCTTTGCCTTTAGCGTCTCCTCTTTTCTCAACTATTTGTAAGGCCTCCTCAGACAATCATTTTGCCTTTTTGCATTTCTTTTTCTTGGGAATGGTCTTGATCCTTGTCTCCTGTACAATGTCACGAACCTCTGTCCATAGTTCTTCAGACACTCTGTCTAGCAAATCTAATCCCCTGACTCTATTAATCACTTCCACTGTATAATCGTAAGGGAATTGATTTAGGTCATACCTGAATGGTCTAGTGGTTTTCCCCACTTTCTTCAATTTCAGTCTGAATTTGGCAATAAGAAGTTCATGATCTGAGCCACAGTCAGCTCCCAGTCTTGTTTTTGCTAACTGTACAGAACTTCTCCATCTTTGGCTGCAAAGAATATAGTCAGTCTGATTTCGGTGTTGACCATTTGGTGATGTCCATGTGCAGTCTTCTCTTGTGTTGTTGGAAGAGGGTGTTTGCTATGACCAGTGCATTCTCTTGGCAAAACTCTATTAGCCTTTGCCCTGCTTCATTCTGTACTCCAAGGCCAAATTTGCCCATTACTCCAGGTATTTTTTTACTTCCTACTTCTGCATTCCAGTCCCCTATAATGAAAGGGACATCTTTTTTGGGTGTTAGTTCTAAAAGGTCTTGTAGGTCTTCGTAGAACCGTTCAATTTCGGCTTCTTCAGCATTACTGGTTGGGGTGTAGACTTGGATTACTGTGATATTGAATGGGTTGCTTTGGAAACAAACAGAGATCATTCTATTGTTTTTGAGATTGCATCCAAGTTTTGCATTTTGGACTGTTTTGTTGACTATCAGGGCTACTCCATTTCTTCTAAGGAATTCTTGCCCACAGTAGTAGATATAATGGTCATCTGAGTTAAATGCACCCATTCTATTCCATTTTAGTTTGCTAATTCCTAAAATATTGATGTTCACTCTTGCCATCTCCTGTTTGACTACGTCCAATTTGCCTTGATTCATGGATCTAACATTTCAGGTTCCCATGCAATATTGCTCTTTACAGCATCAGAGTTTACTTCTAGCACCAGTCACACCCACAACTGGGTTCTGGTTTTGCTTTGCCTCCATCTCTTCATTTTTTCTGGAATTATTTCTCCACTCTTCTCCAGGAGCATATTGGGCACCTACCAACCTAGGGAGTTCATCATTCAGTGTCCTAACTTTTTGCCTTTTCATGCTGTTCATGAGGTTCTCAAGGCAAGAATACTGAAGTGGTTTGCCATTCCCTTCTCCAGTGGGCCACGTTTTGTCAGAACTCTCCACCATGACCTATCCATCTTGGGTGGCCTTACACAGCATGTCTCATACTTTCATTGAGTTAGACAAGGCTGTGGTTCATGTGATCAGTTTGGTTAGTTTTCTGTGATTGTGGTTTTCATTCTGTCTGTCCTCAGATGGTTAAGGATAAGAGGCTTATGGAAACTTCCTGGTGGGAGAGACTGACTGAGGGGGATACTGGGTCTTGTTTTGATGGGTGGGGCCATGCTCAGTAAATCTTTAATCCAATTTTCTTTTCATGGATGGGGCTGTGTTCCCTCCCTGTTGCTTGACCTGAGGCCAAACTGTGGTTAGAGTTAATGAAGATAATGGCAACCTTCTTCAAAAGGTTTCATGCACTGCTGCGCTCAGTGCCCCCAACCCTGCAGCAGGCCACCACCAACCCACGCCTCTGCCAGAGACTCCTGGACACTCACAGGCAAGTCTGGGTCAGTCTCTTATGGGGTCACTGCTCCTTTCTCCTGGTTCCTGGTGTGCACACGGTTTTGTTTGTGCCCCCCAAGAGTCTGTTTCCCCAGTCCTGCACAAGCTCTGGTGACTCTGTGATGGGGTTAATGACGACCTCCTCCAAGAGGGCTTATGCCACACCCAGGTCTGCTGCACCCAGAGCCCCTGCCCCCTCGGCAGGCCACTGCTGACCTGTACCTCCACAGGAGACACTCAAACACAGTTCTCGCTCAGCCTCTCTGGGGTCTCTGGGTCCTGTTGCACTCAAGGTTTGTTTGAGCCCTCTGAGTGTCTCTGGCGGGTATGGGGTCTGATTCTAAATGCAATGTCTCCCCTCCTACCATCTTGCTGGAGCCTCTCTTTGGAGCCAACATTCTCCTGTTGACAGTTGTTCAGCAGCAAGTTGTAATTTTGGAGTTTTCACAGGAGAAGATGAGTGCATGTCCTTTTACTCCACCATCTTGTGAATCCAGTATTTGCTGAACAATAATGAAATCTACCATCCTTGCCAAACTACTAGGGTCCCATCAATTTCAAGACCCAAGCTGTCCAATTCAGTTAACCTTATTTTAATGATGTAAGTTTCAAAAGTCAGAGTGCATCAAAATCACTGAGACCATGTTAAAAATATAAACAACTCAGCCCTTCCACAGTGATTCTGATTTAACACATTTGAAAACAGGGATCAGGATCTGCATTGTTGCCAATCTCACCAGCAATCACATCATAAACCAAAGTCTGAGAATCACTGGGGTAAGTGTACATGGAGATCAGAGCAAGTCATGACTGAGAATAACTTCTCCCTCTTTTTTATTTTATTTTATTTATTTATTTATTTATTTGGCTACCCTGGGTCTTCAGTGGGTGCAGGCTTTTCTCTAGTTGTGGAGAACAGGGCCTATGCTCCAGTTGTGGTGCATGGGCTTCTCAGTGCAGAGGCTTCTCTTGTTGTGGAACACAAGCTCCAGGCATCTGGGCTTCGGTAGTTGCAGCTCCTGGGCTCTACGGCACAGAGTCAGTAGTTGGGCCACATAGGCTTAGCTGCTCTGAGGCAAGTGGGATCTTCCTAGATCAAGGATCAAACCCTTGATCAAATGTCAAACTGGTGTCTCAGCTGGTAAAGAATCTGCCTGCAATGCAGGAGACCTGGGTTTGACCCTTGGGTTGGGAAGATACCCTGGAGAAGGAAACAGCTACTCACTCCAGTATTCTGGCCTGGAGAATTCCACAGACTATTCCATGGGATTGCAAAGAGTTGGACATGACTGGGGGACTTTCAATTGGATTGCAATAGTCTATATGCTGTCTATATTGAAATGAAACTCAGCCTGTAAGCAAAATACTTTTTCTCTGAAACATTAAGGATATATAGAACTATGAAACATTTTTCATCTGAATTCATAGTATGCCATTTGTTAAAATATACCCGAAGCAGAAAGCATATGAGTGTAGAAGAGTGAAATAAGAGTAAAAGAGGAATATTTAGGTCATACAACAGAACCACTTTTTTTTTTTTTTCAAAATAGAAACAGATTGTTGTACAGAATCCAGCAATTCTGGTGGAAATACTCTGCAATGGAAGCATGTTTTCCATTAACTTAAATACTGTGTTAACCTCAATCAAAAATACACTTTCTTAAACTGAATACAGAATTTATAGGCTTGAAAAACAGTGCCTGCAATCTAAATGTGCAAAGAGTCTGATGCAAATGACAGTGTTCCACGTGATTTTAAAAAATTATTTTGTTAAAACAAAAGCCTAAAGCAGCATCTATTCCCCCACCCAACCAAGTACTTTCACCAAGTAGGATACCTTTGAAAACTCCCAAGTGGGTTTTCCTTTCTTGCTGCTGTCTACTAACTTCGGGTCTTAAGAATATGATTTCCTTCTATTCGATAAAACCTCTCATGAAGAACCTCTCAGATACAGACAGGCTTTATCACCAAGGTTCATGGAGGCTGTCATTATATGGCAGAGATCTTTATACTAAGCTAGTAAGCCCAAGAAGCATGATGGAAGGTCTATCCTGTTAGACAGTAGCATAACCTGCTGCAGTTTGTGTCTGATTCTCTGCAGACTTTGGGGGGCTTGTTGGAGCACCTTGCTGTAGAGGAAGGAGAAGCAGCCTCATATGAGCCAAGGCAGAATCTTCACGGAGAGATTCAACCCCCCGGGACTACAGTCCCTGTGGGTCTTGCCAGGGATTCATATTTTTTTCCTGTGCTAAACCTTTGCCCTTGGAGGGGCCCAACACAATGTGGCAACTATTAATCACATCTTGGAAAGAAATGAGATCAGGCAATGAACAGAGAGAAATAGAATGCTGGAGGAAGAAAGTGTAAAGGTCCAAATAGATCCTACCTGAATACCCAAGGCAAAAAGTGAGCCTTAATTATAAGTGGAAGGTTGCAGGTTAATTATAGCACACTTCCTCCCATTGCACGCAAACTCTTCCTCCAGCTACCAGACAAGAAAGAGTCCCCTGTAGATGCCCAGCCCTGGAGGTAAACAGAGACCCACTCTGTATTCATTCTAGTGAAATCAACAATTTATGAGATTAGATGAAACTTTATTTCCCAACCCGGAAGGCTGTGGTGATAAATACCACCTAGATGACTGGAAGTGGAGGTAGAAGGTGAATTATCTACTATTTACAATGTCCTTAGAAGTCTCAGAGTGCATGATGCTATTTCCCAAAGGCTAAGTGTGGTACAGCATTTGGTACAGATTTCATAAATCTCAAAAGTCACTAGGACCCTTGGCTTCTTTACTTACATTTGATGGCTGTTTCCACAATCATAAACATAATCCTCTGAATCACTCCCACTCTATGAAGATGTTGGTTTTTAAGGTCACACATAAATTTGGCCTTGGTTCTGATTTTACTGCAGTCCATGGAATTGCAAAGAGTTGGATATGACTGGGCAACTGAACAACAACAACAACTGATATTTATCATTTAATTTGTAAAATCTTTAAGCCAATAGATGGTCTTTTCTCTCATTTCATTGGAAAGCAGAAAGTTGTTCAAGTCCATGACCATGACTTATTCATTCTATGTGCTGTGCTGTTCTTAGTCGCTCAGTCATGTCCAGCTGCTTGCAACCCCATGGACTGTAGCCCACCAGGCTCCTCTGTCCATCAGGATTCTCCAGGCAAGAATATTGGGGTGGGTTGCCATGCGCTCCTCCAAGGGATCTTCCCAAGCCAGGAATCAAACCCAGGTCTCCTGCATTGCAGGTGGATTCTTTACTGTCTGAACCACCACGGAAGCCCTTAGTAGACCATAAAAATTCTAGGTCCATTGATCACATAAGTAGTCATATCCATTTTTTTTTTCTTTTCTTTAACTGAAGAATCAACCCAGGAATTGAACCAGAAATCTTCTCCTGCTTTGCAGGCAGATACTTTACCAACTGAGCTATCAGGCAGGAAAGCCCTAAGTGAAGAGTAGTTGATTAAAATATTGTTATTAGATTCATGTGTACAACAAAGTCATTTAGCTTATATATATATATATGTGTGTGTGTGTGTGTGTGTATAAACTATATTTATTAAATATGCATATATAAGCTATATATATATATTTATCTATATAGATAAACTATTTATATTATATACATTTTTTTCAGTTCTTTTCCCTTACAGGTTATTAAAAAAATATTGAGTATAGTTTCCTGTGTTATATAGTAGGTGTTCATTGGTTATCTAGTTTACATATAGTAGTGTGTATATGTTAATCCCAAACTCATTACCCCCCACTCCCTTTTCCCTTTTGGTAGCCAGAAATTTATTTTCTATGTCTGTGGGTCTATTCCTGTTTTGTTTATAGGTTCATTGATACCATATGACATTGCTTATATATTGAATTTAAAAAATGATTCACATCCATTTTTCAAGATATACATTGTTTTTCAAACAACAGAGTACAAACACTAGAGAGTAGCTCCTGTTTCAGAGCAAACTCCCAAGATGGAAGCAGAAGCTCAGATTATTAGCATTCTTATTAATATTGCCTTTAAACACTTCTCTAGTTCTCTTTCGTTCTTTAAAATAAATTTTAAATCATTTGGAACTTCCTTTCATTGAGTTCCATTTGTGGAGGACAAAGTCTTTTCCTCTGGCTCTCAACCACATTCTGTCTCACTCATGAGAAATGGAATATTTCCTGCCATATCAGTACATAAATGATGTCACAGTCATCAGCAATTTCAGCCACCATGGAAGGTGAGCTGGTGAATCCTAAGAGAACTCAGGAATGAAAGAATACCCGCTATCAGCAGCCATCAGACTGCATCCACTCCCTATGGTGACCCCTGAGGACACTCAGGATGTGAAAACACAGGATACTAGACCCAGATAGGTCAGGTGCATATCAAAAAAATTATTTCAGTGAGCCAGACTGTTGTATTTTCCCACACATAGAGAAGTGCTAAACTCCTTAACTTGAGATAGCTGGTTTTCCTCTAATTAAAAGTATTCTTTTAACATTCAGGCTTGTGCCTTCTGTTGTAAAACCACCACATAAACTGGCACAATCACACCTCATTCCCAGCCTCCCCAGAGCAGTTCTCTTCGGGTTACTTGAAATGATGCCTCCTGGATTTGAAATCCTGAAATTGCTGCCAATACATAATTCTCAACTCCTAGGCTGTGAATATTTTTAAAGTCTACACTCAGATTAACAAGTGTGCCATGTACCAATCTATAGGAGATGCAATAAATCACTGAGACACTAAATTTCCACTAGAAATTTTAGAAGATGGAGAAAGTAGCATTTTCCAAGGAGAGGACCACATATATTCAGAAGAATTTTATTATTTGTGGCCAAGAAGATTCTAGGTGAATCCTAGAATTGGACATAAAGGCTGTCTGAAAAAAATTGCACCACCTAAAAGTTGAGAATTATGTTTTATTTGGCAGACATTCTTAGGATTTCTAGCTTGGGTGGCAGCATCTCAAATAACTCTGAGAAACCACCCCAAAAAGAAACAGGAAAAGTCAGGATATATAGGAGTTTTTGCAACAAAATCAGGTAGTGAAAAGATTACTGTTAATAGAAGGAAACCAGACATCTCAAGTTAAGGAATTGAGCACTTTTCTATGTGTGGGAAGATGTAAGAATCTGGGCTTTGGCATGCGCCTCACCTATGGGGGCCAGTATTCTGTGTTTCCGCGCCCAGGGTCCCCTCTGGGTGCATCACTGAGAGTGCCGCAGCAGCTAACGGCTATGCAGGCTGGGCAGTAGGCAGCATGTCCATCTCCATCCCGAGCTCCCTCAGGGGTCACCACCCAGGTGGCCATAAGGTAATGGCTTGATGAGCACTGCATCCTTTGTTTACTGATATGGCAGGCAACATTTTAGTTCTCAATGCTTATTCAACTCAGATACACAGATGACACCACCCTTATGGCAGACAGTGAAGAAGAACTAAAGAGCCTCTTGATGAAAGTGAAAGAGGAGAGTGTAAAAGGTGGCTTAAAGCTCAACATTCAGAAAACTAAGATCATGGCATCTGGTCCCATCACTTCATGGCAAATAGATGGGGAAACAGTGGAAACAGTGGCTGACTTTATTTTTTTGGGCTCCAAGATTACTGAGGATGGTGACTGTAGCCATGAAATTAAAAGACGCTTACTCCTTGGAAGGAAAGTTATGACCAACCTAAACAGCATATTAAAAAGCAGAGACATTACAAACAAAGGTTTGTCTGGTCAAGGCTATGGTTTTTCCAGTGGTCATGTATGGATGTGAGAGTTGAACTATAAAGAAAGCTGAGCAATGAAGAATTAATGCTTTTGAACTGTGGTGTTGGAGAAGACTGTTGAGAGCCCCTTGGACTGCAAGGAGATCCAACCAGTCCATCTTAAAGGAGATCAGTCCTGGGTGTTCATTGGAAGGACTGATGTTGAAGCTGAAACTTCAATACTTTGGCCACCTGATGTGAAGAGTTGACTCATTTGAAAAGACCCTGATGTCAGGAAAGATTGAGGGCAGGAGGAGAAGGGGATGACAGAGGATGAGATGGTTGGATGGCATCACTGACTCAATGCACATGAGTTTGGGTAAAATCTGGGAGTTGGTGATGGACAGGGAGTCCTGGCGTGCTGCGGTTCATGGGGTTGTGAAGACTCAGACAAGACTGAGCGACTGAACTGAACTGAACAGGGGTGCAAGGATCTTGTTTGGTAGAAGAATAATAAACATGTTTGGGGCCACATCTGAACACCCCTAACAACAAAGGAGAGAGTGGGCTCTCCCATGAGGTAGCCCTCCTCCTCTGCTATCCCCCAGGCAGTATTCAGCCCCTTCTCTAAAACAAATACAGCGCAAATATTTAAAGGCAAGTGGTATAGAGCAGTGCCACATTAACAGGTTGCCCAGGGCACCCAACGGTCCAAGTCAACAGAACACCCTGTTGTTTTTTTCTCTCTCCTTGGCCCCTGCTCTCTCTTTTCATTTCTCCCTGTTTGTTTTAATTAAAGAAATTGAAACCCCAAAGCTTCCCTCACAGATGTGAACTAAATCTCAGCTCTTCCCTTAATCTCACATTTCCTGATTCAACTGAGCAAACAAAGCTGTCTACTTTATAACCAGCTGATCCTGGCATTTTTATTCCTCCTTCCACACACTAAAGGTAAAGAAAGTAGAAGGAGGAAGAAAAAGAAAAAATAAAGAAAACATAAAGATCATCTAGGTGTTTTACCGATCATTTAAGTCAGATCCTTCATTATTATTTTGTCCAGTCAGAAATTTGTCTGACATTTGTTTCTCTCATGCTGTTGTAAGTGGGTTTAAATCCACTTTTTCACTCCAAAAAAGAATTTTAGGATACACTGATACTCTCAGCACCAGTACTAACTCAAACACTTAAAAATGAGCCCGTCATATCACTTAAAGAATCTAGATAGGTGAAAAAAAAAAAATGCTGAAATGTCTCTTGCATTATGATTGCTAAAATTTTTCAAAAACTTGGAAAGAAAACTACTCATTAGGCAAACCCACTTAGATACTGTGTCTTGAATGATAACTCTGATCATTGACCTCAGATATGTAGGATTCACAGGAGCCTAACTCATTCAGGTAGGAAAACAGAATAACTCTATGAGTCAGAATGCCTGGGCCCTCTAGAGATGAACAAGAGGCTGTCTCTACCATCTAGCTCCTTGTTTACTCTCTTGCATTTTTTTAGTTTATTTTTTTTTTTAATCACTAGACTTCAATGCTTGAGAGTTCTTTACCAGACCCAGTAACTCTGAGTGATTCACTAAAAACATAGGGCCCTAGGAGCTAGACCGCACTGATAAATTATAGGAAGCTTACACTCCATGTGATTTTAGCCCAGTTACCAAGTGCTTCAAAACAAACGGCTGTTCCTCCATGTCCGCCACGTGTAAAAAGATACAACGGGGGGTTCCTCCAGTTCTGTAGTGTTAACTACAAACTGGTACTGCCATCTGTCTCTAAGGATTAAATAAGGAGCTGCTGCAGCTGCTGACCTTCAGCACGCCCTGAAAGGAGTTCAGGGTGGAGAACAGAAACGCGCCTCACTGTGCTCTGGGAAAAACTGGTAGGATAAGTCTTCAGATAGTTAGATATTCTGGGCCCAATTCTTACATCTCCTCACACCTAGAAAAGCACTAAAATCCTTTATGATGATTCTATTCCTTGTGACTAGCAGAAATCTACAAAACAACAACAACAACAAAAAAAATGTGCTTGACTGCCTGTACACCCCCTTCACCAAAATTACATGTACACTAACCTTCCCCCCTACCCCTTCCTCTTTGGAGCAGTTTCTCAGAACTATCTGAGGTGCTGTCTCCTGGGCAATAGTCCTCATTTTGCCCCAAACAGAACTTAACTCTTAACTCTCATGCTGCCCCTTTTTTTTTTTTTTTTTGTCTATAATAGGCAAGTTTCACAGAAGTTAAGTAGCAAACTTCTACTGACATAACCAATGTATTTCTTTAAATGTGATGTTCCAGATGGAAAACTGATAGGCCCCAAACTGGCAGATGCACAAATTATTTTGGGCAGACCATAGTCTGATTCATTCCAATCCCAACGCCCATCTTTCAGAAAACCCACATTTTACTTAACTGTTTTTAAATATTTGAATATCCAAAGTGACTGCCAACAAGACGGTCAGTGGTGGGCGGAGGGTGCCCATCACTGACAATGGACAGAGGACAAGTTGAACAGAAATATATACTACAAAATAGAAACAGACACAAGGCTGGTCAGTCTTGTTCTGGACTTGACTTTAAGACTCTAAGGATTGATAATGCATTTTAGAGACTTCCTAGGTGGGACAGGGGTAAAAATCCACCTGCCAATGCAGGGGATGCAGGAGCCACAGGTTCAATCCCTGAGTTGAGAAGATCCCCTAGAGAAGGGGGATAGGCAATCCACTATCCCGCCCCACTACAGTATTCTTGCCTGGAAAATTTCATGGACAGAGGAGTCTGGCAGGCTATAGCACATGGGGTCGCAAAGAGTTGAAAATGACTGAGTACACCTGATGTGTTTTAAAGGAGGTAGGAATATATAACTTTTTCCTCCCAATCTCGGGATAACTTGGGGTTTATTTACGGCTTGCTTTCCAACTAATACGGTGGATTTTCAGGGATGGATAATTTAGTTGGGAGCCGGGAAATCACAAACCTTGACTATAAATCCATCCTTGGGGACTGAGGACAGAGTTGAAAACTCATCTTAGTTCCTGTGGTATTGGAGCATGTGTTTTTAACTTGGAGCCTGAGAGTTTTCCTCACCTGCACAGGAGAGAATAAAAATAATCCAAAATGTAACATCTCTGTTAACAGTTCCTTGCAGGGCCTGGAGCTGCTACAGGAAGTTTCTCATTTGAGTCTGAGGTGCCTCATTTTCCAAAGCCAGCCCCCACCCCTCAAGGCCCGCTGGGCACTACACTGCCTCCTGGAACTCACTCTCACGCAAAATGGAATGTTGCAAGGTTTAACCCGGATTCCAGTGTGTGAACTTTCAGAGTCAGGGCCAAAGCTGCAGCAACAGATCAAGGAGAGGGGTCAGGGCAGGGAGGGAAGGTGTCGATCTGGAACAAACTGACCTTGTGCATTAATTTTCTAAGAGAGTTAAGAGTGTACATGCTCAGTCGTGTCCAACTCTTGGTCACCACACGAACCGTACCCCACCAGGTTTCTCTGTCCATGGGATTATCCAGAATACTGATGTGGTTTCCCCATTCCTCCTCCAGGGGATCTTCCTGACCCAGGGATCGAAACTGTGTGTCCTGCATTGTAGGTGGATTTTTTACCACTGAGCCACCGGGAAAGCTTCATGGCTGCCTTAAAAAGCACCACAGACCGCGTGACTCACACAAAGGAAATGTACTGTCCCACCATTCTGGAGGCTGAAAGTCCACGATCAAGGTGTCCACAGGGTTGGTTTCTTCTGAGGCATCTCTCCTTGGCTTGTAAACGGTTGCCTTCTCCCAGCATCTCCCTATGATCTTCCCTCTGTAACTCTGAGTCCTAGTCTCCTCTTCTTTCAAGAAATCAATCATATTGCCTTTTGGCTTACTCTACAGAACTCATTTTAATTTAATTTTCCCTTTAACAGTCACATTCTAAGGTACCAAGTATTAGGGATTTCAACATACAAATTTTGTGAGAACACAATTCAGCCCATAATGACTGGAATCTCCAGTGGACCACTAACTCACCTGAGCTCTAAGTCTCCAGGTCAGCTTCCCTCACCACCTCGATGACCAAGTATCAGTGGACCTGGCTCAATTATACAAGAAAAGGTGATAAGGACTTGACCAGTCATGACCTTTGTGTCCTCAAAGCAACAGAACCAGCAAGGAAAGAAAGTTGAAGGACAACAAAATCAATCACTTCCCAGGAAGCCATAAAAAGCCAGAGTAGCAACTCACACTTTCTTGTAAATTTAGCAAAAGTCTAGGATAAAGGGAAGAAGAAAAAATATACTAAGGGTGTAGAAGACTTAAGAACCCACTGACTCTGAAAATTAAATATCACCTGCAGTTGCAAACTTACCTAAGCCAGTTTGGTTTTACACACTTAGATTCTTGGACACCAAAGAAGGCTGAGACAGCAAAAGTTCACTACTGTCCCACACCTGGCTGTGCAATTTTAATGGAAACAAAACTTAGTCAAATTCCTTCATACAAACAGACATTTATTAATAAATACTTATCAACAAGAAAGTGTAAAAGAATTTATACGACTTGTTCTACATGCTGTATGAAGCCCTTTCAGTGGTCATGGTATGAAAGATTCACCTGAAGCAAACTCAACAAGATTTCAGAGGCAGGATGCTATTTTCAGAGGGAACCATGCAATCAGAAGTTCTCCTAAACTGATGCCTGAACTGAGAACTAATTAGGAGATCAGATATGATTAACATCCAAAAACAAAAAAAACTAATTCAGACTTCCATAGAGTCTTATACCCTTTTCCAAAGAATAGAAACTAATCACCATATGTTCAAAATATGTTTGATTTCTTTCGTGAGAGCTAAAGCCTATTTCTAACATGCATCATGCTAACAAACAAACACAAGATTCAGCAATGGAAACCCAAATTTGGAATCAATGTGCTAACTGTTAAAGCATACATAGTTAATCAAAAGGATACAGAAAAACCAGGGGGTAAGAGGGGAGGAGTAAACTGGGAGATTGGGATTGACATATTAACACTACCATATATAAAATAGATGATTAATAGGGATCTATAGTACAGCACAGTACAGCAATATTGATCTATTTACATCAATATTGATATTGATGTAAATGGGAAAGCAATCTTAAAAAAGAGTGGATTAAGTATATGTCTTAATCGGGGCTTCCTTGGTGGCTCAGATGGTAAAGAATCTGTCTGCAAAGCTTGAGACCCAGGTTCCATTCCTGGGTTGGAAGATCCCCTGGAGAAGGGAATGACTACCCACTCCAGTATTCTTCACTGGAGAATTCCGTGGAGAGAGGAGCCTAGCGGGCTACAGTCCATGGGGTTGCAAAGAGTCAGACACGATTGAGCAACTAACATTTTCACTTTTCACAACTTAATCAGTTTGCTGTACACCACCTGAAACGTAACACAACATTGTAAATGTAACACAACATTGTAAATCATCTATATGCCAATTAAAAAAAAAGTTTTTTTAATCATTTAGAGGGTTTTTTAAGGATATAGAGCATGCAGAAGCTTCCAGAGTCGGTCCACTGTCACATAACACTGCCTACCACCATGGATATCCTGCCAGCAATGTATCTGACCACAGGGAAAGTCAAAGACTAACTAACTGCACACACCAAATGTCAAGGGTGGTACATATATAAAGTAAATTACAGAGCCTACAATGCCTCTGTATCTCAGCTATACAAATTCATGCCACAGCAGTAGAGAACTCACAGCATCAGGGGGTAGGCCTCCCGGGTCTGACTTCTAGGACTCTCACATTGGACACACCATCTCTCCGACTTCATTTTCTTCATGCAGAAAATAAAGGGATTGACAGAGCAAATGTCTGCAGGATCTTTAGGTTTTTATGGAAGAACTCCAAGGTTCTACAATCTTGCCACTCACTTGTTTATGCAGTTAAACTATTTATAATGCATTTTTTGAGAAAGAAAATGTTATGTGTACACAAGCATGCACACATCCACCAAAACTGAGTAGAAACTAATACCACCAGAATAACTTCTTGTTATTCGGATCTTAGAATAAAATTTCTCTAGCCACTTATGTAAATGATACCTAAACATATTGCAAATGTGATTGAGGAGATAAGTTGTAACTCAACAGTTTTTAGGCCTAGGCATGTTAACTCATGCAGGAGTACGTGAGGAAGGATATGATCGCAGAACACATGATTGTGCTCAGTCGCACGTATGCATACTCAGTCGCCTCCGACTCTTTGCATCCCTGTGGACTACAGCCCGCCAGGCTCCTCTGCCCGTGGAATTTTCCACGGCAAGAATACTGGAATGGGCTGCCATTTTCTTCTTCAGGGGAACTTCCTGACCCAGGGATTGAACCCGCGTCTCTTGTGCCTCCTGCATTGCAAGCAGATTCTTTACCACTGCACCACCTGAGAAGCCGCAACACACTCAGTTAGATGCCAGGAAAGGCTTGAGGATAACTGCATAACTGACAGTTATGTAAGAGAAAGTGAATGCCTAACACTTTGTCACTTATTGTAAGTTCTAGGTAAAGTTTTACATTTTATTTTCATTATAGGGTTATTAAAATTCTTAAGGTATTGACCTAGATGGGAAAGAAATTCAAAAGAAAAAGATATATGTAAACATAGCTGACTCACTTTTCTGTAGGGCAGAAACTAACATGACACTGTAAAGCAACTATATCCCAAAAAACATTTTTAAAAATTAAAAAATAAAATATCAAAAATTTAAAAAACAAAATAAAAATTTTAATTAAAAAAAGTCTTGGGATCTTCTTAAAGAACAAATTCTTCTAACGCCAAATATGGATATGTATTGCCAGTTAAAAATAAAATTTCAGTTAAAAAATTGCCAGTTAAAAATAAAAATAAATAAAAAAGTTGTTGATAGCTATGATGAATTGATGAGGCTCAAGCTAAACTATCCACATATCCAATTATCACCAGCTGATTTTTCAACTAGAGTTGACTTCAATTACAGCCATATATCCAGTAAAAGAAGCATCTCTCAAATTTACACAGTACATCTTGAGGACAGCAAAGTGTGATGGCACATTGCCCAGGCCTTCAGTGGGTTTTACACAGTAAAATTTTGCAAAATAATTTTTAATCCTGGCAGGCTCCTGTATAAATCTGAAATAAAATACAATGAACATATAACAGAGTCTCAGATTTTTTTTCTTTTTCAACTTGACATATCATTGATTTACAATTTCACTAGCTTCGGATGTACAGCCATGATTCAGTTATATATAGTTGAATATGTATATATATTACATATATATTCTTTTTTGAATTCTGTTTTCTTATAGATTATTACAAAATATTGTGTAGAGTTCCCTGTGCTATACAGTGCACCCTTGTTGTTTATTTTACATATAATAGTGTGTTTATGTTCCTTCCAAGCTCCTAACTTATCCCACCCCCCTTTTCTTTTTGGTAACTGTAAGTTTGGTTTTTTATGTCTGTGGGTCTATTTTTGTTTTGTATGTAAGTTCATTTCTACCTTTTTTTTTAATTCCACATATCAACAATATTATATATTTGTATTTTTTATCATATATTTGCCTTTGTCACATATCACATGTTTGGCTTACTTAGTATGATAATCTCTAAGTCTATCCTTGTTGCTTCAAATGACAATACTTTTTTCTTTTCATAGCTGAGAAATATTCTGTGTGTGTGTGTGTGTGTGTGTGTGTGTGTGTGTATGCATATATATACACATACGTATCATATCCCATCCTAAAGGAGATCAATCCTGGGTGTTCACTGGAAGGACTGATGCTGAAGCTGAAACTCCAATACTTTGGCCACGTCATGCGAAGAGTTGACTCATTGGGAAAGACCCTGATGCTGGGAGGGATTGGGGGCAGGAGGAGAAAGGGATGACAGAGGATGAGATGGCCGGATGGCATCACTGACTCGATGGGCATGAGTTTGAGTAAACTCCAGGAGGTGGTGATGGACAGGGAGGCCTGGCATACTGCGATTCATGGGGTCACAAAGAGTCGGAAACAACTGAGTGAGTGAACTGAACTGAACTGATATATATATCACATTTACTTTATCCATTTATCTGTTGATGGACATTTAGGTTGCTTCCATGTCTTGGTTGCTATAAATAGTGCTACAATGAACATTGAGATGCATAGATTTTTTTCAACAATAATTGAATAGTCAATTTATAGGAAAGCATATGCAAACAATATTTAAATCTAGTAATAAAAGTGCATTAACATTTGTATTCATATGCTGATCTATTGCAAGTCAGGGAGAAACTATTAGAAAAAGCTTACTATCTGAAAGAGACACGTGCACCCCAATGTTCATCGCAGCACTGTTTATAATAGCCAGGACATGGAAGCAACCTAGATGCCCATCAGCAGATGAATGGATAAGGAAGCTGTGGTACATATACACCATGGAATATTACTCAGCCGTTAAAAAGAATTCATTTGAATCAGTCCTAATGAGATGGATGAAACTGGAGCCCCTTATACAGAGTGAAGTAAGCCAGAAAGATAAAGAACATTACAGCATACTAACACATATATATGAAATTTAGAAAGATGGTAACGATAACCCTATATGCAAAACAGAAAAAGAGACACAGAAATACAGAATAGACTTTTGAACTCTGTGGGAGAAGGTGAGGGTGGGATATTTCAAAAGAACAGCATGTATACTATCTATGGTGAAACAGATCACCAGCCCAGGTGGGATGCATGAGACAAGTGCTCCGGCCTGGTGCACTGGGAGGACTCGGGGGAATTGGGTGGAGAGGGAGGTGGGAGCGGGGATCAGGATGGGGAATACGTGTAAATCCATGGCTGATTCATATCAATGTATGACAAAACCCACTGAAATGTTGTGAAGTAATTAGCCTCCAACTAATAAAAAAAAATAAAAATAAAATAAAATCAGGGACAAAAAGAAAAAAAAAAAAGCTTACTATGTTTTGGACTCTTGACATCAATAGCAGGCCAACTAGGATATGTGCATGGAGATGGAGTGGACTCTGTTTAGTTAATTGCTTATCTCCATCAGATAGAATAGTGCCTGGCACATAGTAGCTGCTCAATAAATATTTGTTGTATGGATAAATGAATAAGAAGATTGACATGAATATACTTAGCTTCATTATCAAAGCTCAGAGAGGAATCCATATATGTACATTACACATGCTTGAAAAACTGGTTCTAAGACTGAAATCTTTATGCTATGACTAAAGGAGATTATCAGTTTTGGTGACTGCCTCCATTTTGTTTATTTTGTATGATATACAAATGAATCCAGTGAAAATATTTCATGAGCAAAATACTGAACACATACACAATAAGGAAATATTTATTGAGTAGACTAGGGCTTTGTCAACTATGCCTCAAGGACCAAATCCATCTATACCTATTAATTTATGTATCATCTATGTTCTTTTGGTCTGCAATGATGGAATTGAATATGGAGATGATACAGCCTACAAAACTGAAATATTTGCTGTGTTTTAAAGGAAAAATTTGCCCACCTCTTGTGTAGATCAACTTTGATACACCACAAATAACTTAGGAAAAAAAAAATTCACAATAAATATACCAGAAGGTGACAACAGGGAAACTAAAGTGTCGGCTGTCATAAAAGCTCTCACCAAAATGGATTCAAGCAGACGTATCTTACGAATCCGTAACTCACCACAGAGAATGAACCTTTAAAACCGTGCTTAATTCCATCAAATAATGTTTTATTAAGGCATGGCCTTTTATTGCAAATGATTTAAGACTTACTTGGGGCTTCCCTCGTAGCTCAGTTGGTAAAGAATCTGCCTGCAAAACAGAAGGCCCCAAAGAGAGACCCCGGTTCGATTCCTAGGTCAGCAAGCTCCCCTGGAGAAGGGATAGGCTACCCACTCCAATATTCTTGGGTTTCCCTTGTTGCTCAGTTGGTAAAGAATCCGCCTGCAATGGAGGAGACCTGGATTCGATCCCTGGGTTGGTAAGATTCCCTGGATGAAGGGAAAAGCTACCCACTCCAGTATTCTGGGCTGGAGAATTTCATGGACTGTATAGTCCACGGGGTTGCAAAGAGTAGGACACAACTGAACGAATTTCACTTGCACTTTAGAGTTACTAACAGAAATAAAAGCAGTAAATTTCAGAATTTACTTTTTTATATCTACATTTTTTACTACTCTTCAGTTCAGTTCAGTTCAGTTCAGTTGCTCAGTCGTGTCCGACTCTTTGCGACCCCATGGACTGCAGCATGCCAGGCCTCCCTGTCCATAACCAACTCCCGGAGTTTACCCAAACCCATGTCCATCGAGTCGGTGATGCCATCCAACCATCTCATCCTCTGTGGTCCCCTTCTCCTCCTGCCCCCAATCCCTCCCAGCATCAGGGTCTTTTCCAATGAGTCAACTCTTCACATGAGGTGGCCCAACTATTGGAGTTTCAGCTTCAGTATCAGTACTTACAATGAACACCCAGGACTGATCTCCTTTAGGATGGACTGGTTGGATCTCCTTGCAGTCCAAGGGACTCTCAAGAGTCTTCTCCAACACCACAGTTCAAAGCATCAATTCTTCAGTGCTCAGCTTTCTTCACAGTCCAACCCTCTCACATCCATACATGACCACTGGAAAAACCATAGCCTTGACCAGACGGACCTTTGTTGGCAAAGTAATGTCTCTGTTTTTTAATATGCTATCTAGGTTAGTCATAACTTTCCTTCCAAGGAGTAAGTGTCGTTTAATTTCATGGCTGCAGTCACCATCTGCAGTGATTTTGGAGCCCAAAAAAAATAAAGTCTGACACTGTTTTCACGGTCTCCCCATCTATTTCCCATGAGGTGATGGAATCAGATACCATGATCTTAGTTTTCTGAATGTTAAGCTTTAAGCCAACTGTTTCACTCTCCTCTTTCACTTTCATCCTCTTTCAACTAAAGAGGCTCTTTAGTTCTTCTTCACTTTCTGCCATAAGGGTGGTATCATCTGCATATCTGAGGTTATTGATATTTCTCCCGGCAATCTTGATTCCAGCTTGTGGTTCATCCAGCCCAGCATTTCTCATGATGTACTCTGCATATAAGTTAAATAAGCAGGGTGACAATATACAGCCTTGACGTACTCCTTTTCCTATTTGGAACCAGTCTGTTGTTCCATGTCCAGTTCTAACTGTTGCTTCCTGGCCTGCATTCAGGTTTCTCAAGAGGCAGGTCAGGTGGTCTGGTATTCCCATCTCTTTCAGAATTTTCCATAGTTTATTGTGATCCACACAGTCAAAGGCTACGGCGCAGTCAATAAAGCAGAAATAGATGTTTTTCTGGAATTTTCTTGCTTTTTCAATGATCCAGCGGATATTGGCAATTTGATCTCTGGTTCCTCTGCCTTTTCTAAAACAAGCTTGAACATCTGGAAGTTCATGGTTCACCTGTTGCTGAAGCCTGGCTTGGAGAATTTTGAGCATCACCTTACTAGACAAAGTTAAATTATTTCTGATAAGAAAAAAAAAATTTTTGGAGGTTTTTTCTCTAAAGAAAGGTAATCATAGTTGGTAAATATGTTTGTAATTTCACAAGAAGGTGCCAGTTTTCATGTCTCAATGACTTTCTAGCATTTATATTTGTAAAACAAGAGACAAATACAGAAAAATATACAAAACAAATGCATAAGGTAAAAACACCTGTACAGGCAGAATTCTAAGGATGTCCTTCCAGGATTCTGGTCCCCTGATTTTTCAATCAAATACCAATCTAAAAGAAAAAAATACCAATCTAGATACTGCTGTGACTTTGGAGATGGAATTAAGTTTATTCATCAGTTGGCCTTAAAATATGGAGCTTATCCTGGATTATCAGGATGGGACCAAAGTAATCCTATGAACTCTTAAAAACAAAAGAGGAAAGAGGAAAAGAGTTTCAGGGGAAGGAGAAATAGACAGATTCAAAGCACAAAAAGAATGCAACCCAGTACTGCTGTTTGAAGATGGAGGGGCAGTGTAATAAGAATGTGGGTAGCATTGAGAAGTTGATTGACAGTTAGCAAAGAAACAGGATTCTCAGTACTCCTGCCACAAGGAACTCAATAAATTCTGCCAAAGGCTTCAATCAGTTTGGAACCCCCAGATAAGAGTCCAGCTGACCAAGAACTTCCTTTTAGCCTTGTGACCCATAGCAAAGAATCCAGTCTCTGCTATAGGTCTCTAGATTCCTCTCCTGGACTTCTGACCTACAGAATTGTGAGAGAATAAGTTTTGTTGTTTTAAGTGTATATATGTAATTTTCCCATGGCAACAATAGAGACTATACAATGCTACTGCAACCTTCACCTGAGTCAATAAATATTTTGCCAGCCGCCCAGAATTCCCTCCATGTGGCCCATCCCAAACACAGCCACCTCCCTCCTGCCTTTACAGTAAATGCTTCCTTGAATTTTATAGTCTTCTCATCAATGTGACAAACTCCAGATATTTTCTTTAGTTTAGTCTTACCCAATTTTTTGTTAAAAAAGCAACGTATCTACTAAGTGAATTTCAATCTTCAGTGTCCCTCTTCATCCTCTTTATCCCCATTCAATGTTTCTGTGAAAAGCACAGGCCCTTTAACTTGTCTTCTTTCCCTCAGGCTGAGCTGTGTTGGTTGCATCTGCACAGTGCAATTCACCAAGTTTCTCTGCCCCCTCTACTTCCTGCAAATTAGCAGCTGAGTCCAGAGTTGTGATCAATCTCAAATTTGAGACCTTTGGCAAGACAACTGGTAGTGAAGACTTCTTTCAACAGAAGGCACGTCATGTCTGCCTTCCTCTCTTGTGACAGCAGCTCAATGCTTCAATCTGCAGTGCATGTGTGTTGCATACTGGTGATATTATAAGTCTATCAGGTCTTTTTATGTATTTACTGAACTACTCTGTACAAAGATGCTTCTCATCTACTATTTGTTATCCAACACTCCATGTGGGAAAGACAAACTACATGCTTGATTCTTCCCTCTTCTAAACTAGTTTTCAAGATAATGAATGGATTCTCTATTATCTTCCCAAAATGACCAATTTTTTTTTAATTACATTACTTTGCCAACAAAGGTCCGTCTAGTCAAGGCTATGGTTCTTCCAGTAGTCACATACGGATGTGAGAGTTGGACAATAAAGAAAGAGCCAAAGAACTGATGCTTTTGAACTGTGGTGTTGGAGAAGACTCTTGAGAGTCCCTTGGACTGCAAGAAGATCGAACTAGGCCATCCTATAGGAGGTCAGTCCTGGGTGTTCATTGGAAGGACTGTTGTTGAAGCTGAAACTCCAATACTCTGGCCACCTGATGCAAAGAGCTGACTCATTTGAAAAGACCCTGATGCTGAGAAAGATTGAGGGCAGGAGGAGAAGGGGATGACAGAGGAGGATGAGAGGGTTGGATGGCATCACCAACTCAATGGACATGAGTTTGAGTATGCTCTGGGAGTTGGTGATGGACAGGGAAGCCCGGAGTTCTGCAGTTCATGGGGTCGCAAAGAGTCAGACACATCTGAGTGACTGAACAGAATTGACTGAAGGATTTCAATATATTTGATGAGTTCACTCTATGGCAGTTAAAATCTTTATTAAAACTCAGATTGTCCCTGGGTAAACCTATGGCTGATTTATATTGATATTTGGTAAAAACCAACACAATACTGTAAAGCAATTATCCTTCAATTAAAAATAAATAAGTTAAAAAGAACCCAAACTGTCCCATCCTTTACTAGTGAGGTGGCCTCTTTACGTTGGCTCCTGGTGGTCTCAGCCCAGGTGGCCTCTAACGGCTTCGTTGAATTTGGCACAAGTTGCTTGTTTTTTGCATTTCCTGCCTTGGAACCTGGAATCAGCTATTCTTCCAAGAAGCCTTAGTTTCCTGAAGTGGGAAGTAGGATTTCAGTACTACAATCTAGGTGATGAGATTAATGATATTTTTAAAAACTGGAACAAGTTCAAATTGGCGATATACAGTTAGTGATATTACTATGATTCAGCAGTAGATAAAGTGTCAACAGAAATGTTAAAATATGAAGTTTGGATTCAACATGCAAAATAAATACAGAAACAACCTGTGAATATCTGACAACACTGGAAGTAGTTGAGATTTTTTTTTAATGACTTTGTTGAACATTCCATAACTTTAAAAAATAATATATATTTTCACTAATGTAATTTTAAATTGGCCCAAAAAATCATTCATCAACTTTCTCCAAGTTTCAAATTTTATCACATAGGAATCAAGGAAGTTGCTAAACATTATCATGATTTTAGTTAGGAACAAATTTCCTATTATTCTCCTTTGACTCTTCCAAAACAGTTTAATTAAAAACACGGAGGTTAAATAAGCAAATTTAAAAGTCAAAATTATAGTTATTAGTTAAACCAACTTTTGACTAAAAAAGCATGTCACGCATGTTATTCACAGTAAAAGCTGACCCTTAAAGACTCTTTCCAAACCTGAAATTCTGTGATTCTATATAACTATTAAACTCATTTCAGCAAACATTTGAGAGACTGCTACTCTAGATACTTGCTGTTTCTGATGGAAGGGAAATCAAAAGTTGGAGAACAAAGCAAAGTAATTACCCTCAAGAATTGTAGTTGTAATGTATGAAAATATAACCTAATTAACCTAATATTTAAAATAAAATATAGAGATGTATAATATTATTAAAAATTCTATCCTAGAAATATATATACTCTGTAAACATTACTATAGGGAAAGTAAAGCAAAAATAGAATGTCAAACAGGAAGCATATTTTGATATTAAATTTTTTTTCTCCAAAGAAGACATACAGATGGCTAACAAACACATGAAAAGATGCTCAACATCACTCATTATTAGAGAAATGCAAATCAAAACCACAATGAGGTACCATTACACGCCAGTCAGGATGGCTGCTATCCAAAAGTCTACAAGCAATAAATGCTGGAGAGGGTGTGGAGAAAAGGGAACCCTCTTACACTGTTGGTGGGAATGCAAACTAGTACAGCCGCTATGGAAAACAGTGTGGAGATTTCTTAAAAAACTGGACATAGAACTGCCATATGACCCAGCAATCCCACTTCTGGGCATACACACTGAGGAAACCAGATCTGAAAGAGACACGTGCACCCCAATGTTCATCGCAGCACTGTTTATAATAGCCAGGACATGGAAGCAACCTAGATGCCCATCAGCAGATGAATGGATAAGGAAGCTGTGGTACATATACACCATGGAATATTACTCAGCCATGAAAAAGAATTCATTTGAACCAGTCCTAATGAGATGGATGAAGCTGGAGCCCATTATACAGAGTGAAGTAAGCCAGAAAGATAAAGAACATTATAGCATACTGACACATATATATGGAATTTAGAAAGGTGATAACGATAACCCTATATGCAGAACAGAAAAAGAGACACAGAAATACAGAACAGACTTTTGAACTCTCTGGGAGAATGTGAGGGTGGGATATTTCAAAAGAACAGCATGTATACTAACTATGGTGAAACAGATCACCAGCCCAGGTGGGATGCACGAGACAAGTGCTCCGGCCTGGTGCACTGGGAAGACCCAGAGGAATCGGGTGGAGAGGGAGGTGGGAGGGGGGATCGGGATTGGGAATACATGTAAATCCATGGCTGATTCATAGCAATGTATGACAAAACCCACTGGAAAAAAAAATAATAATAAAAATTTAAAAAAAAAAAAAAAAAAAAGAAGAAACCTAAAAAAAAAAAAAAAAAAAAAAAGTATCATAAAAGCAACCAGAGAAGTCTAAAAAATAAGCCAAAATGTTAATAGTATGTTTTTATGTATTTTAAATATTTTAATGTTGAATTCATTCTTTAATAAATTGTTAAAAGTTAGTAATGTCTTAATTTTAATAAAATATATTTAAATGTATAAAAATAAATATTAAAAGTAAAAAAAATAAATTCTAATATATTTAAATATATCACATTTTCCACACAAGAACTTGTACTTGAATGTTTATAGCAACATAATGCATGACAGTCAAGAAGTGCAAACAACTTAAACATCCATCAACTGATGAATGGTAAATGGATATCTCAATGCCAAGGAATGTTATTCTATAATAAAAACAGTGAAATACTAATACGCATTATAACATAATAAACGGATGGGGAATGACCGCTATTGGGTACTGGGTTTCTTTGTGGGTAATGAAAATGTTCTGGAATTAGACAGTGGTGATCACACAACTTTATGCAAATACTAAAAACCATTTAAATGTACACTGACTCTATGGTTGTGAATTATATCTCTATTGATAATGAAAAGATATGTATACCATATTTCCTGTGAGGAGCAAATAATTTGTTCAACAAATGTGTAGCTTTTATAGAAAGTGAAAGTGAAAGTATCAGTCATAGCCTGACTCTTTGCAAACCCCATGAACTATACAGTCCATGGAATTCTCCAGCCCAGAATACTGGAGTGGGAAGCCTTTCCCTTACTCCAGGGCATCTTCCCAACCCCAGGATTGAACCCAGGCCTCCCACATTACAGGTGGATTTTTAACCAGCTGAGTCACAAGGGAAGCCCAAGAATACTGGAGTGGGTAGCCTATCCCTTCTCCAGCAGATCTTCCCAACCCAGGAATCTAACTGGGGTCTCCTGCATTACAAGCGGATTCTTTACGAACTGAGCTATCAGGGAAGCTTTTATAGAGATCTATACAAATGAGAAGCTGAGAGGAATCAGGAAAGTCTACAAAGAAAGTAGCATTTGTGTGGGGTCTTAGATATGAAAGCATGGCAACATCTGCCAAAATTTTAGCAAGCATGGCAAATTATTGAAGCGAATGTCGTCATAGCAATAACGGCTTGGCTAATATGATTTGTAACATTTTTAAGCTAACAAGGATTCATTTTTAAGCCAACAATTGGAGACTAAAAATTTCTTCTAAGTAGCAGGTATTGATAAGCTCCCCAAAAAAATTGAGGAATTTTGTAGATTGTACATGTTTCTTAACCCAAATCTCTGATTCTCCTTCCACACTTCCACTGCACAAAATTATTGAAATGACACCCATGCATGCCAAAGCCTGCCAAGGGTAAACATTTTTATCTTTTGGAAACCACATTTTGTACTAGCAGAATGTGCAGAAAAGCATGTCTTCTTTATCGTGTAAAGCACTGACAGTACTCATCAGTCCAGCTGGTTTACATAATGGAACTTGCCTTGAGCATGGCAGCCACGTGTTTGCAATCTCATCCATCTCGGATGCTCGCGGATCAATCACTTTTCATACACTGTCAGAAAGAATGAAGAAAAGCTTCCAATTTTGTCTCTTTTAAATACTACTTGGCTCAATTAAAACTCAACATGGATTTTTCACTTCTTTATTTACCCAGTCGAAAGTGGACTGTTTTTTGAAATGTTTTCAGAAAGTGTGCCCATTTAAAGATGGACTTGTGAACCTAAAGGTAGTAAATGGTGTAAGCAAAACATTAAACTGTTACCAAAAATACAACTATTCAGCTATTGTGATACAGTTACAAATGCATTTCCAAAGGCAGATTTTTGAGAAAAGGATACACTTTTGTAACCATCAACCTGGTCAACCATTTCTTGAGCAATTCCATTCCTCAAGCACATTGGACCTTTCTATTAGGTACGCTCTGTGGTTCATTTTCTGTTTTCTTTTCATTCTTTTAATGGTTAATGTACATTTTTATCTTGAATTGTAGACTGTCCAAACTCCAAATTCAGGAATGTCTTAGGTCAATGTGCCACCATATTGTTTACTTAGCATAGGCATCATCCTTGAATGCTTTAAGTAATACTGTTAGAAAACAGCAATGGAAAGTACAGGAGATTTTACAACATGGCAGTAAAAAGTCATCCACATTACATGCTCTTCTTAAATTCTCCAGAGCCTCCTTTCATCATTGCTGGTTAACCTTAGCGTGGTCCAAACCAGCCAGCCTCTGGCCTCTGTTTAGCTTTCCTGTCCCCTTGACACACACTAGAACCTTGCTGTATTTGCATTTCTCAAATATTTAATCTCACTATTTATTTTTTAAATGTTCTCTCTGCTGGGACATCTATCTTTTCCCAGTTCTCTGAGTAATTCCTTCTTGTTCAAGACTTAACATTGGAAAACTTCATTCATCTTTCTCTTCCTAATCAGTGGGTCTGAGTCAGATATGAAGGTCAATACCATGACTTTTTATCTGTTCTTTCCTTTCCCCAAGATACTGCTTGTGAGTAATATTTTTTATAATTGAATGAATAATATGCTAACAAACATATATTTGGCAGCATATGCAGTTTAGAGGTGGCACTCAGTTCAGTTCAGTGGCTCAGTCGTGTCCGACTCTTTGCAACACCATAGACTGCAGCACGCCAGGCCTCCCTGTCCATCACCAACTCCCGGAGTTTACCCAAATGCATGTCCATTGAGTCAGTGATGCCATCTAACCATCTCATCCTCTGTCATCCCTTTCTCCTCCTGCCTTCGATCTTTCCCAACATCAGGGTCTTTTCAAATGAGTCAGCTCTTCCCATCAGGTGGCCAAAATACTGGAGTTTCAGCTTCAACATCAGTCTTTCCAATGAACACCCAGGACTGATCTCCTTTAGGATGGACTGGTTGGATCTCCTTGCAGTCCAAGGGACTCTCCAGAGTCTTCTCCAACACCACAGTTCAAAAGCATCAATTCTTCAGCGCTCAGCTTTCCTTATAGTCCAACTCTCACATCCATACATGACCACTGGAGAAACCATAGCCTTGACTAGACAGACCTTTGTTGGCAAAGTAATGTCTCTGCTTTTTAATATGCTGTCTAGGTTGGTCATAACTTTCCTTCCAAGGAGTAAGTGTCCTTTAATTTCTTGGCTGCAATCACCATCTCCAGTGATTTTGGAGCCCAAAAAACAAAGCCAGCCACTGTTTCCACTGTTTCCCCATCTATTCCCATGAACTGATGGGACCAGATGCCATGATCTTAGTTTTCTGAATGTTGAGCTTTAAACCAACTTTTTCACTCTCCTCTTTCACGTTCATCAAGAGACTTTTTAGTCCTTCTTCACTTTCTGCCATAAGGGTGGTGTCATCTGCATATCTGAGGTTATTGATATTTCTCCCAGCAATCTTGATTCCAGCTTGTGCTCCTTCCAGCCTTCCAGCCCAGCATTTCTCATGATGTACTCTGCATATAAGTTAAATAAGCAGGGTGACAATATACAGCCTTGACGTACTCCTTTTCCTATTTGGAACCAGTCTGTCATTCCATGTTCAGTTCTAACTGTTGCTTCCTGACCTGCACACAGGTTTCTCAAGAGGCAGGTCAGGTGGTCTGGTATTCCCATCTCTTTCAGAATTTTCCATAGTTTATTGTGATCCACACAGTCAAAGGCTTTGGTATAGTCAATAAAGTAGAAATAGATGTTTTTCTGGAACTCTCTTGCTTTTTCGATGACCCAGCAAATGTTGGCAATTTGATCTGTGGTTCCTCTGAGTGGTAAAGAACTTGCCTGCCAATGCAAGAGACTTAAGAGATGCAGGTTCCATCCCTGGATTGATAAGGTTCCCTGGAGGAGGGCACAGCAACCCACTTCAGTATTCTTGCCTGTAGAATCCTGGACTGAGGAGCCTGGCAGGCTGCAATCCATAGGGTCCTACAGAGTTGGAAATGACTGAAGCAACTTAGCACACACACATGCAGTCTAGAGGCAGGAACCAACTGAACTTAACTACTTACTAGCTGTGCTATTAGAACAGATTTCTTGGACTTTTCTGGTGGTGCAGTGCCTAAGAATCTGCCTGCCAATGCAAGGGACACCAGTTAGATCCCTGGTCTCCGGGAAGATTTCACATGCTACAGAGCAACTAAGGCCACGCACTACAATTTCTGAGCCCACTGTTGCAACCACTGACGCCTGAGTGCCTGGAGCCTGTGTCCACAAGGAGAGAGACCACTGTGATGAGAAGCCCTCACACCATAGACAGTAGTTCCCGCTCGCCGCAACTAGAGGAAGCCTGCCCATAGCAACAAAGACCGAGTGCAATCAAAAAGAAAAATTAATTAATTAAAGAAAACAGATTTCTTCACCTCAACTAACTCAGTTTTCACATTTATAAACTGGAAATAATCTAAACTGACTACCTCATAACTTTAAAGTGCTGAGCCCATTATAAGTAATTCATATATGTTAGTGCTTAAAGTACAATTTGGTATTGTAATTATAATTACGAGCATTATAGGGTGCATGCCAGGAGTATGAAGACTTGGTTTCATCTCCTCAAGGAACTTGCAATTCTTGTAGAAAAAGAAAAACAACAACAAAAACAAATGTGGAATGACTACAAAATACTCTAATACAGGAAATGAACCAAAAGCTGTAAATAAGATCCAAAAAGTGCAAGCTCACAAAAGCTAAGATTGAATTATTGCAAAGTTAATGAAAACCAATTTTTTCCACTCTATCTTCTAGTAACTATTGGAACAAAAATATTTTTATTTTATTAGAAGTCTCATAAATAAACCAATTATTTTTTAATGCATTGAATCTTACTTACCCCAACAAAACCCTACCAGCTTTGAGAGGTCCTAGTCAAAACTTATTATGAGAAGCCAGCAGGAGAGGCTCTAGCCAAAACTTATTATCTCATGGTTTTGCTGTATTCTTTATAAAATCAACCAAAATGTAAGTACCCAAGTGGGTTTTTTTTTTCCCAAATGGGTTCTTTGTGCCTGAAATATTCACCTCCTAATATTAGGCATATATTTTAATCCATACATATTTGAACCAATACATACATACATACAATACATCCATACATACATACAATATTTGAACCAATGTTCAAAATATTATTAGAATTCACTTTTTGAAGTGGTTTGCAATATAACTTCATGAACAACAGAAAAAAGTTTAAAATTTTGAACTATTTAATAAAATAGCAAATGATAGATACATCCTATACTCTTGAAAAGTTAAAACTTGATTTAAAAAGTTAAAGCTTGACTGATAACACGTAACAAATGTCAGAAGGGCTAAGAACTTTAAGGTAAATTACACAGACTGATTAGAATTGAGTACTAGGCATTTCCAAACCTCAAACTCCCCCTCAAAGGATTGAGACTATACAACTAATGTCCACAGGACTTTGAACAATATTGGAGAAATTTAAATACCTTGTCGAAGAGACATGTTACTCAGAAACCAAAAATTCAGATGAGAATATTTTAAAGAAAATTGTGCTTATTACTCTATAGCCACACTGTTTGTATATATTTATTTGTGTATATATTTAAAGAGATAGTAAAAAAAATATTAACATTGAATTAATTTTTCCAAATATGTGCTGCTCCTTCATCCAGTTTCCTCCTACTTGGCTCCTCCCTTTAGGCTCCCTCTTTGGCGAGGACTACACCACTCATTCCAAGCTTAGCTGTGTGATTTGCAATGGCCAATGAAATATGAGAGGAAGTCACATGATCCACTTCTGAACAAATCCTTTAAAAGCCATTGTGTGGTTCTACTATTCGTCTACGCTCCCTGCTCCTTCAAAATAAAGAAGACATAAGACAGAGCTATAACCAAGCTCCATCCAGTATGTCAAACAAATGAGGAATACCTATTTGTTACTGCAAGCCTCTGAGATTTTAAGTTTGTTATTGCTGCATAATTTGGTCTAAACTAATGGATCAAAAAACTACTTTTTGAGCAGGGGAAAAAAAACAATGGAAATGAATGAATAATTTTAAAGTGAAACCAATTCATTATAGTTTTAATATTTAGAATTCATGCCACTTCTCACTCTCTGACCCCAGGGAACATTCTTCTTACGATTTATACAGAACATGTTATCTCTATGTGGCAGAAGACACACTAGTCTTCTCATTGAATAAGCAAGTAACTAAAAGCAGATGATATATCATCATTGTTATAACCTGATGTGATAGGGAGTAGAGAGGAAAAGCAAGCACCCAACTCTATCAGGATTAGTGATGCAATTGTGCTATGAAGTGTTTGTGATCTAAATGGAAGAGTGAACCCACAAAACTAAGATAAATCTAATTCAAGAAAGTATTCACAACAAGTACGCCTACTCTAGTGCTGGAAATACTCTTTTAAAAATTGTTTATCAAAGCTGAAAGAAACTTAGGACCTCAAAGTCAGTGGGTGTTTACCTGAAACACAGTGAAACAAAAACAGATTATGATGGCTGGGGATCACCCTACAACTGTCTTTAGAAAAAAAATGAAATATATGAAATTTGCCCAGAGAAGATTCTAAAGGTAATCTGACCAGAATTTACAGCTAAGTGGGTCAACCTGCTGAGTTTGAATTTTTTTAGGATTTATATGTGCCAAACAAAAACAAGAAAAGGATGCATGTTTAAGTTTCATTAACATTTTGAGGTTTGAGAAAAGTAAAAATGAAACTGCATACACTGAACTTTAGTCCCGTTTCCAGTCTTATCAAATTTCAGGGTAATTTGTTTGCCAAGAAGATATCGTCCATAAAAGGATGGGGAACCAAAGCCAGACATAGAAGTTTCTCGTTAATTGTATTTAAGGAAAAGGTTTGCAAGCACAAACTCGACTGTCCTCTTTTCAAGTCTGAGATTGCCCCAGCTGGGTAGGAACATATAGATCAGCTAAGATTTGTCATGTCTGGTGAAATAGGAACTGTAAACCCTCGGTTCATGTGCCAGGGAGCCTCATTCAAATCAATCTTCTAGAGTCTTCCTGTTACATCCCTAAAATATTAAATAAGATCTCCATGTTGCTTACATGTATTTGGTGGCTCAGTGGTAAAGAATCTGCCTGCCAATGCAAGAGACGCGGGTTCCATCCCTACATCCGGAAGATTCCCCTGGAGGAGGACATGGCACCCCACTCCAGTATTCTTGCCTGGGAAATCTCACGGACAGAGGAACCTGGCGGGCTACAATCCATGGGGTCTCAGAAGAGTCAGACGTGACTTAGCGACTAAACAACAATGGTAATAGGTTCATACCAATTTTCCTTCCCCCAAGAGAGCTAAATGCTAAAGAAACCAATCACTGATCCTGAAAGAAGAGAGGCCACCAGCTGCCAGCCACTAAAGTGTGTGAGTCTTACCAACACATCAAGGAGGAGAAGGCTGTTCCTGTCTGCAGCCCTTTGCCATCTCCTCCGACCAGGGGACCAGCGTCACCTCCAGAGCCTAGCTTTCCCTGACCTAGTCCCTCCTTGCCCCTGACTTGGTTCTCTCAACTCTACCTCTGTTAAGACAACCATCCTCACTACAATCAATAGTGTTTGAAATGTTAATTATATTAAGCTTTCTCAAAAAAAAAAAAAAAAACATGTGGGTTGGAGGAACTTCCCGAAGACTTTGGCTGAACAGAGGAAGGGCTTAAGGGAAGGTATAAAATAAGCATCATCACACTTGCTTTCTAGATTAAGGCTAAAGGGAGAGGAAAGTCCAGCTTATTCAGTACCAGTGTGTTGGGTACTACGGTGGATGTCTTGCTTCCTTTTTCTAATACAGTCTTTATATTTTTAATTGTTTATTTGTGGCTGCGCTGGGTCTTCGTGGCTGCACGAGGCTTTCTCCAGCTGCAGTGCGCAGCCTTCTCCCTGTGATGGCTTGTTTGTGCCCGCCAAGAGTGGAGTCTCTGCTTCCCCCAGTCCTGCGGAGGACCTGCAATCAAATGCCACTGGCCTTCAAAGTCCTTTTCCCTGGGGAGTCCCAGTCCCTTGGCCTGATCCCCAGGCTGGGGAGCCTGATAGGGGGCCTAGAACCTTCGCAGCAGTGGGAGGACTTCTTCGGTATTGTTGTCCTCCGGTTTGTGGGTGGCCCGCCTGGCGAGTATAGGATTTGATTTTATCATGATTGTGCCCCTCCTACTGCCAGGTTGCAGCTTCTCCTTTGTCCTTAGATGTGGGGTATCTTTTTTGGTGGGTTCCAGTGTCTTCCTGTCAATGGTTGTTCAACAACTAGTTGTGATTTGGGGGCTCTGGCAGGAGAGGATGAGTGCACGTTCTTCTTCTCCACCATCTTAAACAAATCCCTCCTCGTTATGGCTTCTTGTTTGCCTTTGGAAGTAAAATATCTTCTTTTAGCAGATTCCAGTCCTTTCTGTCAATGGCTCTTCAGCAGTTGGTTGTGATTTCTGTGTTTTCCTGAGATGAGGTGAGCTCAGATCCCTGTGATGGCTTTTCTCACCGTGGAGTGTGGGTTCTAGGGCACGTGTTCAGGCTTAGTTGTTGTGGCACTCAGGCTCAGTTTCCCCGCGGTACATGGAATCCTCCCAGACCGGGGATTGAACCCACGTCCCCTGCATTGGCAGGAGGATTCTTAACCACTGGGCCACCTGGGGAGTCTCTCTAATGTGGTCCTTACAGTAATGTTAGGTTTGACACCATGTTACAGAAGAAAAAGTCCAGGGAGCAATTAAGTACCTTGCCCATCCTTCAGCTAGGAATGAAGAAAGGCCAACATTGAGGGCTCCTGACTTCTGTTTTCTTGCTCTAGCCAAGGGTGGGAGCTAAAGGCATCACTTCCCTGTGGCAGCTTCCACTACATCCTACTTCTTATGTTACCCATCCCCAGCATTTTAGTTAGCATCCTCCTGCACAGGAAGAAGTATGGTTTTTAGAGAGGTACATTCACTCTGTGTAAGATTTATTGGATGCTCTGATTCAGAGTTAGTTGCATAAAAAGTCACAGTGTAATAACATTCTATTTAATGAGGTGTTACATTTTTTCCATCCCTCTCTTGGTATTTCAGACATTATTCTCCTAGATCAGAACACCAGCATTTTACTCTGTGTTCACGGGTCAGCAGCTTATTTGGTCATCAGTTCACTTCAGTTGCTGTCGTGTCCAACTCTTTGAGACCCCATGGACTGCAGCATGCCAGGCCTCCCTGTCCATCACTAGCTCCCCGAGTTCGCTCAAACTCATGTCCATTGAGTCAGTGATGCCATCCAACCATCTCATCCTCTGTCGTCCCCTTCTCCTCCTGCCTTCAGTCTTTCCCAGCATCAGGGTCTTTTCAAATGGCTAATGGTGATTGACATCATGAACCTATGAAAGAGTGTCTGTCAATGCCAACTTACAGCTAAAATACTGCCAAAGTATTATTTGGGACTTTAAGGAGAGGAAGAAAAAGAACCCTCTGGGTGCAAACATCAGCTGGAGGATTGAGTTCATGCAAGCTTCTCCTGCCTTGGAAATTAAGCGAATGGAATCTTCCTAGACAAGTAGAAGAAAGCCAGAATGGGGCTAAAATGATGATTTTCTGTGAGCTAAACCTACTTGGGGAGTATGATTCAGATCCCATAGAAATTCTTTTCCTTCCCATTCTGGTTTTTGTCAGCCCTCCAAATTCATCCCTCTTGCAACTAAACCTCCTTATACTCAAGAGGCAGTTTCTAAGTGCCCTGAGAATTCAAATACAGTGTGTACCTTCTTAAAGGTTTGCTCTCTATGTCTCTTGAGAGAAATTTGTATTGCATCTGGGACACCATGTGGTAACTTTTTTTTAACTTTTTATTTTATATTGGAGTATAGTTGATTAACTATGGTGTTAGAGAAGACTCTTGAGAGTCCCTTGGACTGCAAGGAGATCTAACCAGTCCATCCTAAAGGACATCAGTCCTGGGTATTCATTGGAAGGTCTGAAGCTGAAGCTGAAACTCCAGTACTTTGGCCACCTCATGCGAAGAGTTGACTCATTGGAAAAGACCCTGATGCTGCGAAAGATTGAGGGCAGAAAGAGAAGGGGACCACAGAGGATGAGATGGCTGGATGGCATCACCGACTCGATGGGCAAGAGTTTGAGTAAACTCCGGGAGTTGGTGATGGACAGGGAGGCCTGGCGTGCTGCTATTCATGGGGTCGCAGAGTCGGACACAACTGAGCGACTGAACTGAACTGAACTGAACTGATAGTTGATTAGCAATGTTGTGATAGTTTCAGGTGTACTGCAAGGTGATTCAGTGATACACACACACACACGTATCCATTCTTTTCCTGATTCTTTTCCCATTTAAGCTGCTACATAATATTGAGCAGAGTTCCCTGTGCTATGCAGTAGACACAATTGATTAGGGAGGTAGCTGTAAACTCCTTGTTCAGCAATTTTACCACACGTTATATATTCCTTTCACTATGATGTTCAGCATGTTCTGGGAGCTTTAGGCAAACAATTATTTCTTCCCACTATGATTATGAAATGCAGGTAGGCTTTGAATGGACACCATGGAGAAAAGTGGTGTAAAAAATTGAATTCTTTTAAGTAAGCCTAATTCCCCCTTGACTTCTAGCTGTAATCTCCTATGAAAACTCTTGGCTCTAAATCAATTACTTACCCTTAAGTAATTTAATTCCATTCATTTAAAATAAATGATTTGTTGTTGCTCACTTATTCAGCTGTGTCCAACTCTTTGCGACCCCATGGACTGCAGCACACCAGGCCTCCCTGTCCATTGCTAGCTCCCCGAGTTCACTCAGACTCATGTCCATCGAGTCAGTGATGCCGTCCAACCACTTCATCCTCTGTTGCCCCCTTCTCCTCCTGCCCTCAATCTTTCCCGGCATCAGGGTCTTTTCCAATGAGTCAGCTAAATGATTGACTTTAAATAAAAATCAATGGCAATGTGTACAAAGTCTCATAATAAAAATGCTAAATGTAAACATTGCCTCAGTCCCCAAACCAGGTGGAACGTGTAAAGGCAGTAAGCAGTGATGTGTTCACATCTTGGCAAGCTTCTTGGTTGGCTTCAAACTGCACTGGCACTTCTAATTTTATATTCAGAGTCAGTGTCTTATTCCCTTTTCACTGCTGCTACCATCTGTACATTCCGGTCTTCCCCTAGGCATCTTTGGCCCTAAGTCAACGGAATTGTGTGAAGGTGAAGAAAAAGAAACAGCTCTTCTCTCTCCAAGCAGTTTAGGAAATTGCTGTTTCTTTTCTTTTTTCTTGTCCCACCTTGACGTTTTTCTCCACCACAGTCCTACTGTTGGGCCAAAGATTTAAAATTAATGAATACTTTTTACCATTTCTTTAGATCTATTCTCCTCTTTAAACAGTTTTTTTATTAAACAATAGTTGATTTACAATGTTCTGCTAATTTCAGGTGTACAACAAAGTAATTCAGTTATATATGCACTATATTCTTTTTCAGATTCTTTTCCACTGTAGGTTATTACTAGATATTGAATATAGTTCCCTGTGCTATACAGTAGATCCGGATCTTGCTGTTTTTCTATTATATCTATATCTATATATTAGTGTGTATCTGTTAGCCCCAAACTCCTAATGTATCCCTCCCCTTTTCCCTTTGGTAACCGTAAGTTTGGTTTCTAAGTCTGTGAGTCTATTTCTGTTTTGTAAATAAGTTCATTTACATCTTTTTAGATTTCACATACAAGTGACATCATGTAATATTTTCCTTTGTCTGACTTACTTCACTTTGTGTGACAATCTCCAGGTCCATCCGTGTCACTGAAAATGGCATTGTTTCATTCTTTTCATGGCTAAGTAACATTCCATTGTGCGTGTGTGTGTTCTTTATTCATTCATCTGCTGATGGACATTTAAGTTGCTTCCATGTCTTAACCATTGTGAATAGTGCTGCAAAGAACATGGGGTGCATGTATCTTTTCAAATTAGAGTTCTCATCTTCTCTTGTTAAATGCCTAAGGGTGGAATTGCTGGATCATATGGTAACACTGTTTTTTATAATCTAAAATTTATATATCTCACAATCTTAAATCACTACAATAAATTGTTTAGTGGATTTAAGTAATTTTTAAGACTCTTCTCTTCTCTTTTCCTACCAAAAGAAAAGGCAAGAATTTAGAATGATTTCCGCATAAGACTGACTTTCCACATCACTCTCCCTGATATCATACTTAGAAATGGGTTCTGAGAAGGTATTCATGAAAGAAATAGAAAAGCAACACGTGCCGCATTAACGTCCTATCCTGATCTGAATGTGGATTTAGATGGAACATTATACCCAGACGATAGTGCACTTGAAGAGAAAATAAAGAGCTAAGGGTTGGGTTATCCATTTCAACCTAGCTATCTTTATTTTCTACTGCAAAAACTACCATAAAGTTAGGTTTAAAGCAACACAAATCTAGCATTTCTCAGATTAGAGTTCCAATCAAGTTCTCATGAGGACAAAATCAAGATGTCTGCCAGTCTGCATTTCTTTCTGGAGACTGTAGGGATAAATCCATTCTTGCCTTTTCTGACTCCTGGAGGCCACCCATGTTCCACCATTCGTGGTCCTTCCCTCCATCTTGAAAGCCAGGAATACCACTTTTCTAACCATTCTTCTGCAGCCACATCTTCCTTGCTCTGACCAGAGTCAAGGAAGAGTCTCTACTTTTAGAAACCTGTGTGAGCACAACCACTATGAAAAACAGTATGAAAGTTCCTTTAGAAAAACCTAAAAGTAAAGCTACCATATTATCCAGCTCCTGGGTGTATCTCTGAAGAAAACAAAAGCGCTACTTTGAAAAGATACATGCACCCCAATATTCATAGCAACATTATTTACAATTTCCAAGATATGGAAGCAACATAGCACGTATCTATCAACAGATGAATGGATAAAGAAGATGTGGTATGTGTGTGTGTGTGTGTGTGTGTGTGTGTGTGTGTGTGTATAATTAAATAAATATATATAATAAATATTAATATTTATTTTTATTTTTATAATAAATATTAATATTTATTAAATATTAAATAAAACAATATATTTAATAAATATATTAAATAAATATATATATAATTAAATACTGCTGCTGCTGCTGCTAAGTTACTTCAGTCGTGTCTGACTCTGTGCGACCCCATAGACGGCAGCCCACCAGGCTCCCCTGTCCCTGGGATTCTCCACGCAAGAACACTGGAGTGGGAAAATTAAATACTAGTCAGTCATAAAAAAGAATTACACTTTCCCATTTGCAAGAATATGGACAGATCAGGGTATTATGCTTAGTAGATTAAGTCAGATAGAGAAAGACAAATACTATACATTATCACTTACATGTGGAATTGAAAAAGAATAAAACAATGAATGAATGCAAAAAAGCAAAAGTAGACTTGCAGATATAGAGAACAAACTAATGGTTGCCACTATGGACTGGGAAAAGGGAAAAAGCCAGATAGAGGCATGGTATTAAGAATTACAAACTGCTATATATAAAATAATCTACAAAGTACACTGTATAGCACAGGGGATATAGCCAATGTTATATAATAACTTTATTTTTTATTTTATTTGCTTTTGGCTACACTGGGTCTTTATTGCTGCACAGAGGCCTTCTCTAAGTTGTGGCAAGTGGAGGCTACTTTTGTTGTGGTACATGGGCTTCTTCTTGTGGTGGCTTCTCCTGTTGCAGAGCATGGGCTCTGGGTGCTCAGGCTGAGTAGTTGGGGTGCACGGGCTTAGTTGTTCCATGGCATGTGGAATCTTCCTGAGCCAGGGATCAAGCCCATGTCCCCTGCACTGGCAGGAAGATGCTTAACCACTGGACCACAAGGGAACTCTCTATAATAATTTTAAATGGAGTGTAACGCATAAAAATTTTGAATAACTATGTTGAAACTAATATTGCAAATGTACTCATATACTTCAATAGCAAAAAAATGGATAAAAACAGAAATTAATTAAATAATTTTGTAAAAACATTAACTTGGGCCCACTTGGATAGCCCAAGATAAATTCCCCATCTCAAAATCCTTAATAATTATATCTACAAAGTTTGTTTTTTGTTTTGCTTGTTTGTTGTCATATAAGGTAACATATCCACAGGTAGTGGAGATTACAACAGAAATGTGTTTGGGAGGCTATTATTCTGCTTACCACACTAGCTAACAATACTTCATTCCCTACAGGTAAAGTCATAGGTTATTTCACTTAGCGGTGGATCTAACTTTTCACTATTGTTGTTGTTCAGTTGCTAAGTTGTTTCTGACTCTGCGACCCCATGGACTGCAGCATGCCAGGCTTCCCTGTCCTTTCCCACCTCCTGGAGTTTGCTCAAACTCACGTCCATTGAGTCAGTGATGCCATCCAACCATCTCATCTTCTGTTATCCCCTCCTCCTCCTGCTTTCAATCTTTCCCAGCATTAGGATCTTTTCCAATGAGTTGGATTTTTGCATCAGGTGGCCAAAGTATTGGAGTTATGTAACTTTTCATAGGAAATCTCAAATCTGTCTCTAAATCCTATCTATTTTCACATAGAAGTGTTCCTTGTTGTATATCTTTGAGCAATCAAAAGCAGACAGTTGCAATCACAGTAACATTTCATCTGTTCTGCAATGTTTGGTTGCCACTTGAAAAACATCTAGAGACTCTACAGCATCTAGTTGTATCTTCTGAGAAATTGTGGTCCTCACTAGGCGTCAATCACGTGCTAGTCATGTTTTATTGCACTTGTCACTTGAAGAGAGGTGCATGTGAAATATGGATATTAGGTAGCTCCACTAGTGTCAGCTTTACTCACCCTGCAAGCAGAAAATCTTAGCTCGTTTCATCAAAGTTTATTTCTTACATTATTAAATTTTCTTTAAAATGTTGAGGCCGCTCATCCATCTTTGAAACTTCAGAATTTTCTAAAACTTTTTAAAAATTAGATGATTTTCCCAGACATGACCCTATTTTTTTATTTTCATGGCCTTCACCACCACAGAAAAAGAAAGCCTTAAAATGTTAAGATAAGTAGCCTAGTTTAGAAAAGTATTATTTGAAGGCTAAATACTGGGTTTTTGATACTTACTGTGAATCACAAAAAGTAAAATTGACCTTACTCTTTGTCTATACTATTACTATTGTATTTTCTTGCTGTTATATATTCCTTATTCTACTTTGGAGCTATAAGACCAGAGGAAATTAACCTATGCTCTAAAATAAATCTAAATATCCTGGTGAGTGAAGGAAATATAACAGGAGCCTTAGAAGAAGTAAGCAGACATGTGCACAACAATGTGGACATGACATCTGGATCCTACAAAGTCCAATAGTTCTCAAACATTTTTGGCTTCAGCATCCTTTTACACTCTCAAAAATTACTGGGAATCTCAAAGACTTTTTTTTACATGGGTTATAACAACTGATATTTCTTATATTAGAAATTTAAGTTGAGAATTTTTAATATTTACTGATTCATTTAAAAATAATAATAATAGACCCATTAAATGCTGCTGTATTCAATTTGCTGCAATCTGTCATTTTGGTTAAAATATGCAAAGAAAATTCAGCCTCACACAGAGATGTAATTGAAAAAGGGAGAACTGTTTTAATATCCTTTTCAGATAATTATGGACACTACACTTTGATACTACACCAAAACTCAACAAGTGTATTTTTCAAAGTTAGTTGCAATGAACTTTGCAAACTTGGTACACTCTTGAGAAAATGCAAACCAAAAAAACTTAAATGATGTTTCAATATTATTATAAAAATATTTTTGACCTCCCAGACCCTCTGAATTTCTCTTTAGAACCCCTGGAGTTTCCAGACCACCCTTTAAACCCCACTTCTATATTCTATTAGCTGCACTGGCCTGATAAGCAAGCTCAACTTTTCATTATGTGACTCTTCCTTAAGTCAAAATAAGTCAGGACAGAGTGAAGAAGAACCACTCCTTGTAACTAAAGTTTGCTTCTTATATTAAGTCAATTTTCTCTTCTCAATAAAAGGCTCTACCAAGTAATATGAAACTACATGTGCAGTTAAAGATCATTTCTTGAAAATCAAATTCTACTTTTATTGGTTCCTTCTACTACAAATGGGTTTCCCTGGTGGCTCAGACAGTAAAGAATCTGCCTGTAATGCAGGAGACCCAGGTTCAATCCCTGGGTCGGGAAGATTCCCTGAAGAAGGAAATGGCAACCCACTCCAGTATTCTTGCCTGGGAAATCCCATGGACAGAGGAGCCTCTTGGGCCACAGTCCACAGGATCTCAAAGAGTTGAACACAACTTGGCAACAGAATTTCAGTGTTGTTTTTTTTACCTACTATAAATGCTTCCATCTCCCTCTCAAAGAGTGCCTTCTTCCACCAATTATGTTATTCATGCTTATATAATCTATGATTATAATTAATCTTGGGATTTCTATAATTGTGTTTCATTATAATCCCCAAATTTATTATCTCCAGGGTCTGGAGAAAAGTAGCAAGTAATAGTTTATGGGAGTAAAGATTGGTTGGGAGCAGCAATTAATTTAAACTGCATTTCCTGGAGAAGGAAATGGCAACCCACTCCAGTATTCTTGCCTGGAAAATCCCATGGATGGAGAAGCCTGGTGGGCTACAGTCCATGGGGTCGCAAAGAGCTGGACATGACTGAGCGACTTCACTTTCACTTTCACTTTCCAAGAAGATAGTTATGATAGTCTCAAAATTGGTTATGACCAAGAAAAATTAAGTGTTTTTTGAAGATATTGGTCCTTTGAACAACTGTGGACACATAGGTCTGGGTTATGGGCTTTCAATTTTATTCTAAGTGCAGTGGGAAGCCACGGGGGATGGGATGCAATATGATCTGATTTTCATGGTGTGGTCTTACCCTCCGACCTAAAAAACAAAGGAACACAAGGAAATTTTTGGCGGTGATGAGTATGATTATTACCTTGATTTTGGTGATGGTCTCACAGGTACATGCATACATCCAATTCATCAAATTGTACATACTAAATATGTGCAGTTCATTGTATATCGATTGTATATCAATAAATCTGAAAAAGAAAATTTACAAAACAGAGAAGTTACAGAATAAATTTGATATAACCCATAAGAATAAAGATATTAATCCTTTGAGAAGTTTTGACAACCAAAGTATTTCTGGGATTATCAAAAAACAAAAAAAAGGATGCTAAAAGTAAATAATGCAAGTATGTATGTCATCCCTCATACAAAACTGGCTCATACACTGGGATACTGTGAGCAATTCACTACCCTATAAAAAGGGATCTAGCTTTACCTAGTCTGTCTCCTTGTTTTCAGCCCTCCAAGGAGCTCTCAATTTTGCTAGACTGATTCTTTAGGGCTTTTTTAGACAGAACCAAGTGAACGACAAGGGGAAAGCATTGGAAATTGGAGGACTGGGAATAGGGAAAAAGTTTTGTCAGGTGAAGGATATCTGAAAAATAAAACTGATGCATCATAGATGGGAGCGGCATAGGAAGAGGAATTTTTAAAAGCATTGGTTTCGAGAGATGAAAGGGATTTAAGTTACTCTGAAGCAAGTTTTGGTTTCAGTACTGTGTTATTTTGACCACAGTATGCTCCAGACATAACCAACCATATTTTACAAACATTCTCCCTGTGGGCTCATCCAATGATGACATTTGGAGTTCCTTATGAAACACCTAGAATTCTTAGTTTATATTCCTGCTCTACCACATGACACTCTTCAGTATAAAGCAGTTAAATTAAACTCTTTGGAGGGCCTCATAAGTTAGATAATTGGAGCACAAGGAAGCATCTGTCATCAGACGCCTTTCACTAAGTTAATTATAATAAAACCAACATCAAGTGGTTAGAAACAGAGGTTAAAATTTCACTCACTTGGACTTTGCATAATAATAAACTAAACTGCTGGACTGAATTGGCATTCTGCTGGTAATATGATTTGGAAACAGAAAAACCAGCCAATGAGTGATCTATTCTGTTTCTTGAAAGTAATTTCAAGTAACACAAGGCTTTAACTTCCCTTTGCTTTTAAAACGTTATTTGTGATAGGAATCATGCAAACAAATAAGACAATCTACACACGTTTCCTCCCCTATGGGTCTGGACAACAAATCACCTAAATACTTTATTGCCCAGACACTGTGGCTGCAACTCTCTATCGATCCATTTCTTGAAAAAATTAACACATTCTACAAATCCCGAAATCACCTTAAAAAGCAGTCAGTACCAGGGAAGGATGGGGTTTCCCAGGAGGCTCAGAGGTAAAGAATCTACCTGCCAATGTAGGAGACATGCAGGAGACGTGGGTTTGATCCCTGGGTCAGGAAGATCCACTGGAGGAGGAAATGGCAACCCACTCTAGTATTCTTGCCTGGGAAATCCCTTGGACAGAGGATCCTGGTGGGCTACAGTTCACAGGGTGACAAAGAATCAGACTGGACACACACACACACATACACACACATACACCAGGGAAGAAGCATAAGAGCAGAAATGAAGAGATTACACAGTGGAAAAGAATTAGAAGACAGTGAGTGCCATAAATACATGGAATGCGAAATGAGAAGAACCAGTTTTCTTTTCCTACTGGGAAGAATCTAATCAGTTTGCTTCCATGTGTGTGTTCCACATAAAATACATTTGCTATTTTTTTTAAGACTTCAGGTAACACACCCCTAAACTAAAGACTAAAGCCATATCCAACTTCCCAGTTCTTCATTAAACAGGTTTCATGTTACCTTGTCCATGACAAAATTCTCCTTTTTTCAGCTATGTTTAATGCTTCCGCTATCTCATGATAAGGTTTTATAACCCCTTCTCTGGCCTGGTAACACTTAAACACTAAAAAAAGTCAGATTCCAGAATCTTGTTACTTTCCACTTTCCTTCTACAGCCATTATAAACTCTAGACTCTAATTCTCAATATGTTCACCATTAAAATATATTAGCTAAAAACTCTAGGTACATTTAATTTTTTTTTAAATAAAAAAGTCCCTAACAACTCCCTTCTGGTAATACACTCTTTTGCTCCTCAGATAAACTTCCTCTTAATTTTTCAGAAAGGGGAGAAGCTTTCCCTGTTGTATATGCCCCAAAGTAAGAAAATATTCCAAGTATATACAGACAGCATTGCAGACATCACCAGCACTCCTCACTTGTCGCTGTTCACCAACTGCAAATATCTGCAGCTTCTGCATGAGCTGCCCCCTGGCCGCTGGGGTGTTTTTGTCCCAGAAGCAGAGCAGGCCGGGGCAGAAGCCCTGGGAGTCCAGGCCGCTTTCAGCAGCTCTCAACCAGCCCTGGTTAACTGGCGTTAGACAACAATCTCTCCAGCATCCTTGCCTGCAGGGGCACCAGCCCTGAGTCACGTCCCACACAGCTTCTAGGAGGCCCCAGGGGAAGGAGCCCCGGGTGCCTACGGGGTGACCTCTTCAGTAACTCACCTCCCACCAGCTTCCTTCCCTTCCCTGCCTCCATGCCCCACTCCCTGAAAGATACTTCCTGGGATCTCCCCCCAAAAGAGGTGACTTGTACTCAGATCCTCATCTCAAGATCTGCTTCTGAGGGAGCCCAACTTAAATCAGAGAGAATCATCAAAATATTTTATAAACTATTGACTTAAAGGCAGAGACTGATGGGAACAACTTCACTTTAATGCAACTCTGCTTATGGATCGTCCCTGGTGGTTCAGAGAGTAAAGAATCTGCCTGCAATGCAGGAGCCCCAGATTCGATTCCTGGGTCAGGAAGATCCCCTGGAGAAGGGAATGGCTACCCACTCCCAGTGTTCTTGCCTGGAACATCCCCTGGACAGAGGAGCCTGGCGGGCTACACAGTCCATAGGGTTGCAAAGAGTCAGACATGACTGAGCGACTAATACTTTGAAAGATACATACATTCTGTGAGATAGACTCACAGCAGAATGAAGTAGATTAGGAACACTGGATCAGGGATCCAGAAAAACTTCAGAAGGAAGGTAACATCTCAAAGAGGCCTCGAAGGATGAATACGCATTCAGCTGGGGCAGAAGTGCTTTAAAGGACACTTGAGGCAGAAAGACCAACAGAATAAAAGCAAGCCAAAAAAAGGAAGAAGAAGAAGAAATGTAATACACTCAGGGTGAGAAGGGAAATGATGAAGTTGAAGCAGGAAAGCAGTTCAGAGCCATGAACATGATTCTAAGTCCTCAGAACATTAATTTCCCTCTCTGAGGAGAAAATAGGTGATCAGGGAATTGATACATTACAGTTGTTTAAAAACATGTGAGCAGGGACATCCCTGGAAGCACAGTGGATAAGAATCTGCCTACCAAAAAAAAAAAAAACAATCTGCCTACCAATGCAGGGGACACAGGTTCAGTCCCCGGTCAGGGAAGATTGCACATACTGCGGAAAAACTAGGCCTAAGAGCAGAAACTACTGAGCCTGTGAACCGCAGCTCCTGAAGCCCACACGCCCGGAGCCTGGGTTGCGCCAGAGAAGCCACAGCAATGAGCAGCCTGCGCGCTGCAAGGAAGAGTCGCCCCCGCTTGCCACAGGTAGAGAAAGTCCAGGCAAAGCAGCGAAGACCCAGTGCAGCCAAAAATAAAAATGAAAAAAGACACCTACGAGCAGAGCATACGGCAGATTGTCAGAAGAAGATGAATAATATAAACAGTATGAAAAATTTGAATTTCTTAAGCTTTATGTGTATGTGTGTGTGTGCTCAGCTGTGTCCACCTCTTTGCAACCTCGGGGAATTTTGCCCGCCAGGCTCCTCTGTCCGTGGGGTTTCCCAGGCAAGAATACTGGAGTGGGTTGCCATTTCCCTCTCCAGGGGATCTTTCCAATGCAGGGACTGAACCGCTGTTTCCCGTGTCTCCTGCAGTGGCAGGCAGATTTGCTAGTGCAGACTAGGTGTAGCACACCTATTATTTTGGGGCATGTGCATTTGCAGAGATATATGCAGATGAATCTTAGCACTCTTTCATGAATAAACGTAAGTCATTAGGCAAAAGGCACTCTGTGGTTTCAGATTTGTGAGATATATCTGCATGCAGTGAGCACAAGTTACTCTACAAAGCTGGTACTGTCTGGTGTGACGTGTTGCCATGAAGGGCACCATCACCTGCGTAGTTTTCAACCAGGAAACCAGGACTTTTCCTTAACAGATTCCCCTCCTGCCGTGGCCACACCCAGTCCATCAGAGTTGCGTCAGTTTTACCTCTCAGATAATTCCCGGATCTCCCCATTCTGCTCGGCTGTCTGTGTCACGTTCAGTTGGGCCGCCATCAGTCAGTTCTCGCTGTCACGGAAGCAAGAGCAGACATTCACCCGCTCCCAGCCGTCACGCCCCTCCCCAGCGTACAGTCCTGCGCTGGCTCACCGCGGCCCTGCGGGTAAAGGCCCAGTTTGACGTGGCCTCTGCCCACCGATTCAGGCCCGTCTCTCTCAATGCCATCAAGCCACACTGGCCACCGTTTAACGCCCCAGAAAAGCCCGTGATCTTAAGCACATTGAGGGTTATGCATGTATTGATACATCAGGTCCCATTGAAGATGATACGTGTCATTGTCAAGCTACAATTATGGACCTAATGACGGCCCATATCAAGGTGGTGTATTCTTCTCTATAGTTTATCTTCTGCAGACTACCCCCTTTGAACCGCCAAAGGCTGCATTTACAGTAAGAATGTATCATCCAAATATTAACAAGAACGGCTGCATCTGTCTTTCTCGTCTAAGATCAGAGTGATCTCCTGCTTTAACTGTTTCTGAAGCTCTTATATTCATTCCTTCACTGTGCTGTAATCCAAGCCCAGTTTACCCCCTAGTGCCAGAGATCATACAGATCTACAACACAGAGAGAGATGCAACAGAAATCACCAGAATGAACTCAGAAAATTGCCATGTGATGCTACCTTAAGGTCAGATTAACCTGCATTAGATCTGGAATAAACTTTAAATTATTGTTGATATATACATTTGACACCCAGGATTGATCCCTCGATCGGGAAGATCCCCTGGAGAAGGGAATGGCAACCCACTCCAGTATTCTAGCCTGGAGAATCCATGGACAGAGGAGCGTAGCGGGCTACAGTGCAGGGTGGTACAGAGTCATACAGGGCTTAGTGACTAAATAACAACAACATCCCACGCACCCCTCCAATTTTACCTATTTAATTCCCATTTCTCCTCCACCTCTCAGCCAAAGACCACTCTCTCAGGAAACCATCCCTGGCCTCCAGACAAAGCCAGGTTTCTCTGTTTGTGGCTCCCCTAACCTTATGTCTCCTTCCTTCTCCATCTGCCATCACCTACCCGTGTGCCCACTTGATTATCTACCTTCCTCTCTTGACCATAAGGTCTATGAAGATGGCACATAGCAAAGGCTTAAGAAATATGTGTTTAAAGAAATTATTCTAAGAAGTTAACTTCACTCAGGTATCTTATTAATAATTTCAGATGTTATCTATTTATGCCCATGTATAACTAAGAAAACTAAAGTGCTAAGAGACTTAAAAATCTTGTTCAGTCAGTAATGATGGACCTAAAATTTATTCTCAAGTCTGTCTGACTTGAGCTGACCCTCCTGGCCACCACCCTATCCTGCAAGAGTAGATAACTATTATATGATGGGGTTTCCACATTAAATATTAAAATATATATATACAAATGAACCTGTAACAAAACAGAATAGGCCACAGACATAGAAGGCAAACTTAGGGTTACCAAAGGGGAAAAGGGGTGAGAGTCTGAGATTAACATACTCACACTGTTTGCTGTTTAGTCACAAAGTCGTGTCCAACTCTTTTCAACCCGATGGACTGTAGCCCACCAGGCTCTTTCCTCTCTCCACGAGATTTTCCAGGCAAGAATGCTGGAGTGGCTTGCCATTTGCTTCTCCATGTATGCACACTATTGTATATAAAATGGATAACCAGCAAGGATCTACTGTATAGCACAGAGAACTATATTCAACATTTTGTAATAACCTATAAGGGGAAAGAACAAAGAATATATACACACACATGTAAACACACACACACACACATAAAAAGTGAAAATAGTGCACGTGTCAGTTCCGTCATATCTGACTCTTTGCAATCCCATGGACTGTCGTTCACCAAACTCCTCTGTCCACGGAATTCTCCAGGCAAAAATACTGGAGTGGGTAGCCATTCCCTTCTCTAGGGGATCTCCTGGGATCAAACTTGGGTCTCTTGTGTTACAGGCAGATTCTTTACCATCTGAGCCACCAAGGAAGCCCATATATACATATGGGCCACATATGTGTATAACTGAATCATTTAGCTGAGCACTTGAAACTAATACAACATTGTAAATCAGCTATATTCAATTTGAAAAAAAAAAAAAGAGTAGTAGGCAACGTTTACTAAGCTGTGTCTGTATTAAGAGTTATAAGACCCTTCTTCTATTTCTCAGAATTTTTTGTTATATCGTTTCCTGATAACCTCTTCAACAAAAATTTCTTCTACATGGTGTTTGAATTTTTCTAAACTTCATCGTATCCAGACTCTGATTTATTGATTCATTCCTTAGCATCATTTCCAGCCTATTTGGCCTCCCATTGTACCATATTATATCATTCCACATGTATTTTTCCTGCTCTTTGCCTATGTGATGCCCTAATTTTTGCAAAGCCACAATAATGTAGGAAAATACAGCCACTAGGGATTGTCAATTTTGTTCAAAATGAATTTTCCTGGACAGGTAGGGGTGGAGAGTGTTTTGGAATAACGGCAGGAAGAGAGGATGAGATGAGACTGAATTGTAGGTAGAATACAGACTAGGAAAAATCAGTTCCAGTTTGGAAACAATGAAGCCAGATAATATTCCTAGTTCAAAGAACAAACGTAGTTAAAGAATGCCTACTGTGACATGGAATTGAGTGATACATGGGAGGCTAAACACAATCTTTATCTTAAAAAAGAAAATAAATTGTTAGAGATTTACCCAAAGGAGACTTCATGTAACAGATAAATGTGTATAATAACAGAGTTACCACGTATCTTAATGTGCTGCTATTTTCTTGATAAAATTAGAATCTCTTGGAATGTAGACATATATCTTGTTTGCTTCAAGCCAAAGATGGTTTAAAGAAACAAAAGGTTGAGGGCCCAGTGAACTATGAAAATCAGGTCATATTAATTAATGATGAGACAAAAAAGCACATGGAAATACCAACAATTCTTACATAATCTGTCCCTGTGTACAGTAAGCTTAGAAGTGAGCAAGGGAACTGTCTCTAGCCACAGCCCTGTGACTTCCTCCCAGAGGAATCTGCTTCTGCCACACACAGCTGATTCCCCCAAAAAAGGCAGTTCTGGGCACTCCATCCCTATTCACCCGAGACTCCTGGCTTTTTCATCTCACTTCCTCTTATGGGCTCCTCCTCAGTTGACTTTACCTCCCAACCCTGCCCCCGCTTTGCCCTTGAGGATCACTAGGTTCAGAGCTTCTCTCCATTTACCTTTTCCCAAGGTACAGCAATCCTGCTCACTCTCCGGCTCTCTTTGCTTGGAGTTGACCCTGCCCACCCAAGCCCCACTTAGCTGCTTTATTCCCCAGGAGGGACAGTTCACCATACCTAACCATCATCCACGTGATGAGGTTTGGAGGAAACTTGTAGCTTCCCAACTGCCCACCCCCATCCACTAGAAGCATCTCTGAAAATGAAAATTCTGTCAGAAAAGGAATACAGCCAATCCCCATTATTTCTAGGTTTTCCTATGCACTGAGTTATTAAAAGACGCTTGCTCCTTGGAAGGAAAGCTATGACAAACCAAGACACCATATTAAAAAGCAGAGACACCACTTTGCCGACAGAGGTCCGTATAGTCAAAGCTATGGTTATTCCAGTAATCGTGTGTGGATGTGAGAGTTGGACCATAAAGAAGGCTGAGCACTGAAGAATTGATGCCTTCATGGTGCAGGAGAAGACTCTTGGGCGTCCCTTGCACTGCAAGGAGATCAAGCCAGTCAATCCTGAAGGAAATCAGCCCTGAATATGCATTGGAAGCTGAAACTACAATACTTTGGCCACCTGATGCGAACAGTTGATTCATTGGAAAAGACCCTGATGCTGGGAAGGATTGAAGGTGGGAGGAGAAGGGGTTGACAGAGGATGACATGGTTGAATGGCGTCTCTGACTCAATGAGCATGAGTTTGAGCAAACTCCGGGAAATGGTGAAGGACAGGGAAGCCTAGCATGCTGCAGTCCATGGGGTCACAGAGTTAGACACAACCGAGCAACTGAACAACAAAGGTTTATCATAGCTTTCCTTCCAAGGAGAAGGCATCTTTTAATTTCACTGTGTCACCATCCACAGTGATTTTGGAGCCCAAGAAAATAAAAATCAGCTGTAGTTCAATATACAATAAATTTTTTGAAAAGAAGATGGAGATAATCACGCTCACCTCATGAAATAGAAAAGACGATAGAATAAGGTATAGCACTGTGCCTACTAAGAGCCAAAAAGTGATTTTTTTTAAACAGCAGATGATACTAAATCTTCTTTCCAGCTCACAAAGTCTGTGGATATAAGCAACCAGCACTGCCTTCCAAGCTGCTTTTTTTTTTCCTGACCCATGTCTGCTCCTTATTAAAACACTGCAGTGTTGCAGTGAAGGAAGAACTTATTCAGTAACCCTGTGCATCAAAGAAGTAAATGAACTGACACCAGAGCCTCAGAGATGATTCTAAGGGTCACTAGAGACCTCCATCTTTTCTGCTTGAGATCACACATATACCTTGAGATCACAAAAGAAGTATCCAACAGAGTATTGAAACTCTGGACCCCTTCAAGTCCTCTGGCTCTACTTGTTAATAACATAAATTTATTAACATGCTTATTATTTTCTCTAATTTCTGTTTTCTCCACTGGAGTTATAAGCATATGTCCCTGCTTAAAGCTCAAGGCCAAATGCAGGGTAAGACTATATATTCTCACTGCCAGAAGGCTCTGTTTTAAAAACTCTGAAAAATAAAGCCTTGTTTATAAGCTTTAGACCATGGCTGCAAAAAAAACATAATATGCAAATCAGATATTTTATAACTTTACTGCTAAATAATAATGGCAGCACTCCAAACCTCAGCCAGATATTTACATAATTGCATTACCAGCATTCATATGAGCCATAATGGAAGTGAAGGGGGACACCTTGCTTATCTCCTATCCACACCATAATACAACATGACTCTCATTTGCCCTTACAAATAAAGCTTAATTGTTGATTTAAAAGCAGTCACCATATTTGGGTTTTTTTATGGTTCCTGGTCGCCAAAAGGGAGCAGCAGCAAATTTCACAAGGAAGAAAAATGTTTAATAAAAAACTGTGGTTATTCCAAAAGAAGTGCACTAAATATTCAACTTTCATTATGCCTCTGCATTTGCTTTCTCTGCATTTCAACAGAGCAATTTCTCATTACACGTATCATCTCTTTTCAAGATTGATTTCTTCGGGGTCAGTTTTTCCAAATCTCTTTATGTACACTCAGTACAGAGAATTGGCTGATACTCCTAACAACCCCCTTCTAATTACTTAATTAATTAATAATTCTTGGGTGTCCCTAGAGACAACCTAGAATGCGCCCAATCAATGCTTAATGACTTGAGTTGAAATTAAATTATTCCATTTAAGAAACAAACTTATGGCACATATCTTGGTTTAGGCACCCCCAAATGCAGATCCTGAAACAGAGCTTGGGTGAGAGTAGTTTAGGGACCCCCAAAGTGGCTCAGTGGTAAAGAATTCGCCTGTCAATGCAGGAGATGTGGGTTTGATCCCTGGGTCAGGAAGATCTCCTGCAGGAGGGAATGACAACCTACTCCAGTATTCTTTTTTTTTTTTAATTAATTAATTTATTTTAATTGGAGGATAATTACTTTACAATAGTGTAGTGGTTTTTGCCGTACATTGACATGAATCAGCCGTGGGTGTACATGTGTTCCCCATCCCGATCCCCCCTCCCACCTCCCTCCCATCCCATCCCTCCGGGTCATCCCAGCGCACCAGCCCTGAGCACTTGTCTCATGCATCCAACCTGGACTGGCGATCTATTTCACATATGGTAATAGACATGTTTCAATGCTATTCTCTCAGATCATCCCACCCTCGCCTTCTCCCACAGAGTCCAAAAGTCTGTTCTTTACGTCTGTGTCTCTTTTGCTGTCTCACATATAGGGTCATCATTACCACCGTTCTAAATTCCATATATATGCGTTCGTGGACTGTACTGGTGTTTTTCTTTCTGACTTACTTCTACTCCAGTATTCTTGCCTGGGGAATCCCACTGATGGAGGAGCTTGGCGGGGCACAGTCCATGGAGTTGCAAAGAGTCAGACATGACTTAGGGACTGGGCCCAGATCCACGCGGATAGTGTATTTGGAAGGTGATCTCAGGAAGCACAAGTGAGGCAGTGGGGAAGTGAGACAGGGAAGGGAGGTAAGTTAAACAGGTGCATCAGTGAGACAGGTAAACGCTCGGGGCAACTGGGCTCCAGACCCAGAAGGGACACGAGGAGGAACCATGAGAACGGAACTTCATAAACCCCTCCTGCTCCCCCTACGCAGCCATCTCCACTCTCCTCCACTTACCCACTCATCCCTGGCTTCCCAGGGATGCAGTCTAGAGTGAGGACGTAGGTTCCGCCAGTTCTCAGGTTGGACACCAGGCATTCCATCACCCTCGGACCCCACACCCCATCTACTGTCAGAGCCCACGCACCGTCCCTCTTCAGAACAGCGGTCTCTGTCACCCTCCACTTAAAGGTTATTCATCTCATTGGAAACCTTGCTTTTAAATCATTATGAGTGATTCTTAGAATCTGGTCTGCAATCCTTTTGGCTCATCATTTCCATAAAATGATTTTAAGACTTTATACTCACTACAACATATTTTTAAGTTAACTAGATGATTTTTATCAAATGTCTAAATGGTTGCTAGATGTGACTTTCAGTGAAATATAGATATTGAAAGTCTAAAGTAAAACTGCTATTCTACTCTTTTCAATGTTCCCAATGGAAGGAATCTAAATTCCAAAAGAATTTGATTCTCACCATTGTGCATTTAAAAATATAAATTTATGTGTTTCTTGTTTTATGATGTTCCTTAAAGTCTTATTCCCATTACACTTTCCCCATAGAATTAATTCTAATACAACAATATTATACTTGAAATAATTTTGCTAAATAAACTTATGATAATTCCTTTCAAAATGTGTATAAATTGACATGTTTTAAAATTTCCTGTGACCTTACAGTTCAAACTTTTTTTAAACTTTTCTTCTGAGGAGTTCATATACACTTCTCATTTAGTACATAGTTAAACAAAATAATACAAATGTATTTTAAATGTTGATAAATATATAGCAATTCAAATGCTAGCAGAAATGCATCTTTTAATAAAATAGACAGGACTGTTTTGTTTTTCCTAATTGGTTCACCTCTTCATGAAGGGATATTAATTTGTTCCTAGAATAAGACAGAGGCCAGCATTAGTGTTATTTTAATAAATAGCACAGAGAGGACCTCTCAAAAAAAAAAAAAGGTAGCTGGGAATAGAATAGATTTTGTTATAGCAATGTCCTTCAGTTCCTTAAACTTTTCCAGAGTTACATCCTAAATATAACATAACATAGTAGTCTATCATCAAAGATTATTAGGAATAATCTTGGGTAAGTCTCAGGATAATTTTAGAGCAATTTAGTTTAAAATAAAGAAGTAGAAACTGTCTGAGTTGAAAGGAAGTTTTTGTCAGTCATTAGAGCGCTTTGCTTTCTCAGTATCAGTATTTCACACAGTGCCTTGGTTTGGCCCTCAGGAGTTTTTCCATCACAGCAAGAATAAGGGTGAATAAGCAGGGAGATGGGGAAAAGGGAGGTGTGAGAAGTAAGCATGAAACCCTCCAGATGGTAAGAATGTCTGCAGACAGATCGGCTTGACAAGAGCCTTCAGGGAGTTCAGTATCTGGAAGCTGACTGGTTGAAGCCACACATGTCCTTGCATACCACCTTGGGAAGTCTGTGAACCCCAAGTGTACACACACACACACACACACACACCAGTTTACAGTTCACTGGCTTAGGAACCAACTTTCTGACCCCCAAGTCCTTCTGATCCTTGCCTTGTGAAATTCAAAGACCAAGTTTTTGAAACCCCCAAATTGAAAACGAACTCTTTGGTTTGGCTGTTTCACTCTCTGGGCAAGTTAATAAAACTTTAATGCCCTGGCAGCTGCCTCGAAAGGAAGGAATGGACAGGAGGCAAACAATTACCAGGAAAAAAAAAAGAATACATTAGTTAGCAATTCAAAGTTGTGCCTTGCCACAAATAAAAAGAGCTTGCTTAAGATTACAAGTGAGTAGGGGTGCATGCTGGGTAGATTTGTTGGTAGATTTAAGATTAGTGGATAAGAAAAGAGGAGCATCTCCTAGCAGAGGGCAGTAAGATAATAAAAGATAGGGATGCTGGAAATCACCAAGGATGTTAAGGGAAAAGTGGAAAGAAGGGTTTCGGTGATGTTCATATGAATGACCAGGGGGAGACAATACAGGACAAGTTAAAGGGGGCAGCGAGGAATCAATGGAGATTTCTGGGTCAGGGGACCACATGAAATGGCCATCTTTAGTGATCTATAACCTTCAGCATTTTATTCCACTTGGCATATGTCAGGAAATTAAATAAAATCCACAGGTAGAAAAAAAATTTTTTTTAAACATGGCAGGTCATGCCTTTGTATAAACTTTCCAGTAATTGGTTTGGATTTGTGTGAATGTTAAATGTGCCTTTTGGCTCATCATTTCCATAAAATGATTTTAAGACTTTATACTCACTACAACATATTTTTAAGTTAACTACATGATTTTTGTCAAATGTTTAAATGGTTGCTAGATGTGACTTTCAGTGAAATAAAGATATTGAAAGTCCAAAGTAAAACTGCTATTCTACTCTTTTCAATATTCCCAATGGAAGGAATCTAAATTCCAAAAGAATTTGATTCTCACCATTGTGCATTTAAAAATATAAATTTATGTGTTTCTTGTTTTATGATGTTCCTTAAAGTCTTATTCCCATTACATTTTCCCCACAGAATTAATTCTAATACAACAACATTATACTTGAAATAATTTTGATAAATAAACTTATGATAATTCCAAACAAAAGCAATGCCAAAGAATGCTCTAACTACCGCACAATTGCACTCATCTCACATGCTAGCAAAGTAATGCTCAAAATTATCCAAGCCAGTCTTCAACAGTACATGAACCATGAACCTCCAGATGCTCAAACTGGATTTAGAAAAGGCAGAGGAACCAGAGATCAAATTGCCAACATCCATTAGATCATCAAAAAAGCAAGAGAGTTCCAGAAAAATATCTACTTCTGTTTTATTGATTATGTCAAAGCCTTTGACTGTGTAGATCACAACAAACTGTGGAAAATTCTTCAAGAGATGGGAATACCAGACCACCTTACCTGCCTCCTGAGAAATCTGTATGCAGGTCAGAAAGCAACAGTTAGGACCAGACACTAGATATGGAACAACAGACTGGTTCTAAATTGGGAAAGGAGTATGCCAGGGCTGTATATTTTCACCCTGTTTATTTAACTTATATGCAGAGTACATCATGTGAAATGCTGGGCTGAATGAAGCACAAGCTGGAATCAAGACTGCCAGGAGAAATAGCAATAACCTCAGATATGCAGATGACACCACTCTTATGGCAGAAAGAGAACTAAAGAGTCTCTTGATGAAAATGAAAGAGGGGAGTGAAAAAGGTGGCTTAAAACTCAACATTCAGAAAACTAAGATCATGGCATCTGGTTCCATCACTTCATGGCAAATAGATGGGGAAACAGTGTCAGACTTTCTTTTCTTGGGCTCCAAAATCACTGCAGATGGTGACTGCAGCTATGGAATTAAAGACGCTTACTCCTTGGAAGGAAAGTTATGACCAACCTAGACAGCATATTAAAAAGCAGAGACATTACTTTGCCAACAAAGGTCTAACTAGTCAAAGCTATGGTTTTCCCAGTAGTCATATATGGATGTGAGAATTGGACTATAAAGAAAGCTGAGCACCAAAGAATTGATGCTTCTGAACTGTGGTGTTGGAGAAGACTCTTGAGAGTCCCTTGGACCGCAAGGAGATCCAACCAGCTCATCCTAAAGGAAATCAACCCTGAATATTCATTGGAAGGACAGATGCTGAAGTTGAAGCTCCATTACTTTGGCCACCTGATGTGAAGGGCCGACTCATTTGAAAAGACTCTGATGCTGGGAAAGACTGAAGGCAGGAGGAGAAGGGGATGACAGAGGATGAGATGGTTGGATGGCATCACCGACTCGATGGACATGAGTTTGAGCAAGTTCAGGAGTTGTTGATGGACAGGGAAGCCTGGCATGCTGCAGGCCATGGGGTCACAAAGAGTCAGACACAACTGAGCAACTGAACTGAACTCTGGACTCTGGAAAAGAGCATGGAGCTTCTCGAAAAAAACAAAAATAAAACTACCATTGCCTGCATGCTTAGTCGCTCAGGCGTGTCTGAATCTTGGTGACCCCATGGACTGTAGCCCGCCAGGCTCATCTGTTCATGGGATTTCTCAGGCAAGAATACTGGAGTGGGTTGCCATTTCCTTCTCCAGGGGATCTTCCCCACCCAGGGGTTGAACCCACGTCTCCTGCATTGCAGGCAGATTCTTTACCATCTGAGTCACCACGGGTAACCAAAGAACTATCATATTACCTAGCAATTCTACTCCTCAGTATATATCTGAAAAAACACTAACTCAAAAAGATACTTGCACCCCAATGTTCATAGCAGCATTATTCACAACTGCCAAGGTATGGACGCAACCTAAGTATCCATCAACAGATGAATGGATAAAGAATCTGTGAGACATTGTAACTAAGTGCATTGAGCAGCTTCAGCTGCATGCAACAAATTCTGGTAAATTCTCTTTTCATTTTTATTCTATTACAAATATTTTCTAATTTTCCTTGTTATGGCTTCTTAGATACACCACCATTTAAATGTGGACATTTAATTTCCAAATACAAAGTATTTTGCTTAAAGTATCTTTAATATTAATTAATCTCTCATTTTACACTAATCTCTCATTTACACTAATTTCTCATTTCTTCTCTGCAATCACCCTCTGTGTTTTTTTCAGTCTAACTTTATTGAGACTTCTGATGGTTAAGTCAAAGATCTCTCTTGGTAAGTGCCACATTGCCCTTGAAAATATGTGGGTTTATTTTCAAATATCTTTTGATATTGATTTCTAACATAATTCTGCAGTGATAAGAGAACAGACTCTGTTTGATTTCAGTACCTTTATACCATGAAATTTTTGCACCTTGTTTTATGTCCCTGGATATGTTCCATTGTCTCCTGGTTTAGTCCATAGGAATTTGAATAGAATTTGTATCCTACAGTTGTGTAAAAATTATATAAATCTTAACTGTGTTGAATTGGTGCCCAATACTTTTCAGGTCTCCTATATCCTTTTACTTCTCTGTATATTCATTCTACTAATTTTTGAGAGTTGGATATTGAAACTCCAACTAAAAATCTTAATTTATCTCCTTAAAAGAATTATATTATACAGTAGAACTATAAGTAGCTTTGTTCTGTGTTTTCCAAGTCTCCTGTAAATATGTTATCATACTTTCATAATTTAAAGAAATTAAAATTAAAAAAAGAAGCAGTGAGGTATATACATATATGTATATGAAGATCCCCCTGAGGACAGCAGGGCAGCCCAGTCCTGTATGGTTGCCTTGGAGAATCCCATGGACAGAAGAGCCTGGCTGGCTACGGTCTGTAAGGCTGCAAAGAGTCAGACATGACTGAGGCGACTTACAGCGCGCACACACACACACATACACACGTGTGTGTGTGTGTGTAAAATGCAATACTATTCAACCATAAAGAAAGAATAACATTTTCCTATTTGAAGCAACATGGATTGACTTACAGGACACTGTGCTAAGTGAAATAAGTCAGACAGAGAAAGACAAACACGATATGGAATCACTTACCTGTGAAATCTGAAAAATACAACCACTTAGTGAATATAACAAGAAGAAGCAGACTCACATATAAAGAACAAGCGAGTGGTTATCAGTGGAGAGAGGGGAGAGGTAATATAGGGTGGAAGAGAGGGAGGTACAAACTACTGAGTGTATAAGGCAGGCTTAGCGACGTATTGTGCAACCCTGGGAATATAGCCAATATTTTATAATAATTGCAAATGGAAAATAACATTTTAAATTGCATTAATTTTTTAAACAAATAAAACAAAATTCTTTTTTTTTTGGCTACACAGTGTGTGGGTTCTTAATTCCCAAACCAGGGATCAAACCCATCAAACCCGCACCCCCTGCAGTGGAAGCACAGAGTCTTAACCACTGGATCACCAGTGCGCATGCATGCTCAATTGTCTCTGACTCTTTGTGACCCCACGGACTGTAGTCCCTGCCAGGTTCCTCTGTCCATGGGATTTTCCAGGCAAGAATACTAGAGTGGGTTGCCATTTCCTCCTCCCGGGGATCTGCCCAACCCAGGAATCAAACCCAAGTCTCCTGTGTCTCCTGCATTGGCTGGCAGATTCTTTTTGCACTACCTGGGAAGCCCCTAAAATTCTTAAATGATTATCATCTATAACATTTGATTGTTTTTGGTAATCTAATGCAGATATAAAAAAGTATGTTTATCACCAGGGTAGGCACAAAGGAAATTGAGGTGGGGAACAGAAATTGAGGGCTATTAAATATCATAGGGCCTTCCTAAAGGGCAGGAAGCTTATCAGCTGTGCTTCTCTTCTCTGCTCAAGCAGTCCTGTTTGCCCAGAAATCAATGAACATGAAACAACTCATGTATCTTCAGTGGGCAAACATGTGTGTTTTCCTAATTCACGATGTAGAGAGCAGGATGAAAGGCCAGAGACCACTGGGGGTGGAAGAGTATTAGATTTACAAAATGGATTGCATCCAAATGTCATGGGCATGAGTTCTGGGGAGCCTAATGATTTTTGAAAAATATCTGTTAGGACTGCTGCTCATGCCAGGCTCCAGGGTAAAACCGCAAGTAGGAATTGATCCGTTGTATTTTATAAAATCCAAATGCTGCTTTCCTGTTTTTAAATACTTTAAAAAAATATATAACAGAATCTGAAATAGAACTCAAGGGAAGAAATCGAGACAGCACATTTGAACCTTCTCAAGCTGCCAGGTCACGTATCTCTCCCTCTTCCCCTCCAGAGAGGCCCAGGCGTGCCCACTCTCTGTCTGCCAGGGATCTGGGACTCAGCAAGAGGTTATTCACACCATGTCCAGTCCTAAACCATGCTTTTAAAATATCCAGGAGTGGCCAAAGCTTTGGCATTATGTGTGAAAGTGAAAGTGAAGTCGCTCAGTCATGTCCAACTCTTTGCGACCCCATGGACTGTAGCCCACCAGGCTCCTCCATCCATGGGTTTTTCCAGGCAAGAATACTGGAGTGGGTTGCCATTTCCTTCTCCAGGGGATCTTCCCAACCCAGGGATCGAACCCCAGTCTCCCGCCTTGCAGGCAGACTACCATCTGAGCCACAGGGATTATGTGTGCACTCATTTAAATTTACTGAACTGACAAAGAACAAGTGAGAAATAGCAAAGGGAGCCAAATGCTAAATGTCTGTGTCACTGTTCACACTTTCTGGCAAGTCTTTATTTGATGATAATTTCAGTCTCTCCCTCTGCTTCTCCCCCAGGTAACATGAGCCACAAAGATCAGGAGGAAGAAGCCTGTCCTTCCCCTGAAGCGACCTCAAAGCTGAGCAGCTGCTTAAGCCCCCAGATGCCTCCTAGACCGGCTTCCTGTGAACTTGAGACTTCTGCTCTTTAAGGTTTAGGCTTCAGTGGGAATGTTCTTGATGAGCACAAATGACAAGGCCAAGACAGAGGCTGTGCAAAAGAATGGGGTTTGAAGGGACTTCAAAGTACAAACACTCTGTCAAGTCCAGGATCAGTTCCTAAAAAGAACACATGCATTTTATTGATGAAGTGCTTTACCACTGCACCAGGTGGCACGGTGGTTAAGAGTCCGCCTGCCAATGCAGAAGATGCAGGAGAGGCAAATTTGATCCCTGAGTCAGGAAGATCCCCTGGAGGAGGAAATGGCAACCCACTCCAGTATTCTTGCCTGGGAAATCCCACGGAGAGACGAGACTGACGGGCTACAGTCCATGGGGTTGCAAAGAGTCATGCATGCAAATTTTTATCGATATCGTTAGGAATGTGTTCTCTCAAGCAAAGCTGAACACCTTACACTTCACTTGAATTACAATTCACAATGAATTACAATTCGCTTGAATACTTTACACTTCACTTGCAGCGAACTCTATGGCAATTCTCTCTCTTTTTAAACATTCTTTTACTTATTTCCTTATTCATTTATTTATTTGTGGCTGCACTGGGTCTTCATTACTATGTGAGGGCTTTCTCTAGTTGCGGTGAGCAGGGGCTATTCTCCAGTTGCATTGCTTGGGCTTCTCACTGTGGTGGCTTGAGCCCAGCTTCTAGGTGTGTGGGCTTCAGTGGTTGCAGTTCTTGAGCTCTGCAGAACCACTGCGGGCTCAGTGCTTGTGGCACACAGGCTTAGTTGCCCAGCAGCATGTGGAACCTTCCTGGACCAGGGATCGAACCTGTGTCCCCTGCATTGCAAGGCAGATTCTTAACCACTAGACCACTAGAGAAGCTCTACAGCAGTCCTTGAAGGCAAGTGACATCTACAGAGAGCCTTCATGGTCAGGTTTTTAGAGGTGGATTTGACAAGTGATAAATAACGCACCTCTCCTTGGTCCAGGTTTCTGACCAACAACTGAGAAACAATACAAAAAGGAAAATGTAGATGGGGACCAAACTATCATCTTTATGACCAGTGCCAGCTAAGCTAGAGAATATGCTTAGCTCTGAGGGACAAAGGGCTTCTTAAAACTGAACACAAGAATTATCCAGACCTGTCCAGCTGTGTTGGTTACCTATGGCTGTGTAACAAGCAATACCCAAACTTTGTAGTGGTAAGCAGCAGACATTTATTATCTTGAGCTTCTCCGGAGGCTCAGTGGTAAAGAATCCACCTGTAATGCAGGAGACACAAGATATATGAGTTCAATCCCTGGGTCAAGAAGATCCCCTGGAGTAGGAAATGGCAACTCACTCAAGTATTCTTGCCTGGAGAATCCCATGGACAGAGGAGGAGCCTGGGGGCTATAGTCCATGGGGTCGGAAAGAGTCAGACACAGCTGAAGTGACTGAACACACGTACACATTTACAATCTCACAGTTTATGTGGATCAGGAATCCGGGTGCAGCACCACTGGGCTGTTGGACTCAGCATCTCTCACAAGGCTATAATCACGGTGTCAGCTAGGGCTGTGGTCCTGTAAAGGCTCAGCTGGGAAAGGGTTGGCTTCCAGATTCCCTGGCTGCTGGCAGGAGTTAGCTCCTCACAGGCTATTGGACTGAGAGCCTCAGTTCCTTGCTGGCTGCTGACCAGAGACATTAGTCCCTTGCTCTGTGGTCCTCTCCACAGGGCTACATATAACGTGAGTGAGTGTGAAATTCGCTCAGTCATGTCTGACTCTTTGCAACCCCATGGACTGTGGCCTGCCAGGCTCCTCTGTCTTTCAGATTCTCCAGGCAAGAATCCTGGAGTGGGTTGCCATTTCCTTCTCCAGGGGATCTTCCCCACCCAGGGACTGAACCCACATCTGCTGCATTGCAGATGCAGTCTTAACCGTCTGAGCCACCAGGTAAGCCCAAGATAATAAATGTTTTCTATTTAAAGCTACTAAGTTTGCAGAGTTGTTTGTTACACAGCAATTGGTAGCTAACACATCTAGACAGATCTGGCTAACTCTTGTGTTCAGTTTTAGGAAACCCTTTGTCCCTTATAACCTAAGGGATAACTTACAGCAGCCTACTTCTCTCCAGAGCAAGGGCTCCACTAGAGAGAAAGAGAAGGCCAGCAAGACAGAGGCCGTGATCTTTGTCTAACCTCATCTCAGAAATGCTATCCCATCATTTTTCCATATTTTGTTTCTTAGAAGCACATCACTAGGTTTAACCCACCCTGAAGGGGGAGAGGTTCCAGTAGGGCATAAGTATGATGAGACAGAGATGCTAGGGGACTTTTCAGAAGCAGTCCACCTCGACAGACAAGTCAGACAGCCCTGAGGGTGGGCAGGAGGGCTCCCTCCGCTGCCCCAGAAGGAAAAATACCCACTCCCTATAAGCAGCTTGCCCCCAGAGTGTACTATTCATTCTCTTTTATACCCAGCCATCCATCACGTAAATTCTGAATAAGGGAGTAGTGGAAAGAGGTGTTAAGACTTGGGCTAGGAACTTCCCTAGTGGCCCAGTGGTTAAGAATCCGCCTTGCAAAATGTAGAGCATGCAGGTTCGATCCCTGGTTGGGGCACTAAGATCCCACATGCTGCAGAGCAACTAAGCCTGCACATGACAACCACTGAGTCTGTGAACCACAGAGACCCAACGCAGCCAATAAATAAACACTTAAACAAAGGTGGGGGGGGGGGTCACAATCCTTTTTCAACATTCTTTCTGCCACCTAATGCCCCCACTTTAACACACACATACACAAAAAAAGGCTTGGGCTAATAAGAGGGCTCAAACTATCAAACAACTGCACTCATCTCACACACTAAGGTAATGCTCAAAATTCTCCAAGTCAGACTTCAGCAATATGTGAACCGTGAACTTCCAGATGTTCAAGCTAGTTTTAGAAAAGGCAGAGGAACCAGAGATCAAATTGCCAACATCCGCTAGATCGTCAAAAAAGCAAGAGAGTTCCAGAAAAACATCTATTTACGCTTTATTGACTATGCCAAAGCCTTTGTGTGGATCACAATAAACTGTGGAAAATTCTGAAGGAGATGGGAATACCAAACCACCTGACCTGCCTCTTGAGAAACCTGTGTGCGGGTCAAGAAGCAACAGTTAGAACTGGACATGGAACAACAGACTGGTTCCAAATCGGAAAAGAAGTATGTCAAGGCTGTATATTGTTACCCTGCTTATTTAACTTATATGCAGAGTACATCATGAGAAACACTGGGCTGGAGGAAGCACAAGCTGGAATCAAGACTGCCAGGAGAAATATCAATAACCTCAGATATGCAGATGATACCACCCTTATGGCAGAAAGTGAAGAGGAACTAAAGAGCCTCTTGATGAAAGTAAAAGAGGAAAGTGAAAAAGTTGGCTTAAAGCTCAACATTCAAAAAACTAAGATCATGGCATCTGGCCCCATCACTTCATGGCAAATAGATGGGGAACAGTGGAAACAGTGGCTGACTTTATTTTGGGGGGCTCCAAAATCACTGCAGGTGGTGATTGCAGCCATGAAATTAAAATATGCTTACTCCTTGGAAGGAAACTTATGACCAACCTAGACAGCATATTAAAAAGTAGAGACATTACTTTGTCAACAAAGGTCCATCTAGTCAAGGCTATGGTTTTTCCAGTGGTCATGTATGGATGTGAGAGTTGGACTATAAAGGAAGCTGAGTGCCAAAGAATTGATGCTTTTGAACTGTGGTGCTGGAGAAGACTCTTGAGAGTCACTTGGACTGCAAGGAGATCCAACCAGTCCATCCTAAAGGAGATCAGTCCTGGGTGTTCTTTGTAAGGACTGATGTTGAAGCTGAAACTCCAATACTTTGGCCACCTGATGTGAACAGCTGATTCATTAGAAAAGACCCTGATCCTGGGAAAGAGTGAGGGCAGGAGGAGAAGGGGACCACAGCCGATGAGATGGTTGGATGGCATCACCAGCTCGATGGACATGGTTTTGGGTGAACTCTGGGAGTTGGTGATGGACAGGGAGGCCTGGCGTGCTGCGGTTCATGGGGTCGCAAAGATTCGGACATGACTGAGTGACTGAACTGAATCATAGGGCAGGCTTCCCAGTGGTAAAGAACCAGTCCACAAATGCAGGAGACGCATGAGACTCGGGTCCAGTCTCTGGGTCGGGAGAATCTCCTGGAGGAGGGCACTGCTACCCGCTCCAGTGTTCTTTCTTGGGAAACCCCATGGACAGAGGACCCTGGAGGGTGACCGTCCATGGGGTCACAAGGAGTCAGACGGGACTGAAGCAACTTAGCACCCATGCAATCATAGAGAGAGGAGAATGGGGACATGGCCTGGGGTCGGGGGCGGGGGGGGGGGGGGGCTGGGGAACCTTCCAAATGGCAAGAAACTTCAGGAGTAAAAGAAGCAGCTCCCAACACTCACAATACCCTGTTTATATTATGATGTCCATTTTACATACAAAGAAACTGAATCTTAAAGAGACTGAGTAACCCAAGGTCACATAGATACCAATATGATGGAGCCAGAATCTATAAATACTCAATCCCTGAAAAAAAGTGCCTAACTCTGTGTTATAACTGCACATCCCCATATTCAGAATCTGCTTGGAAGTAACTATTTGATGAAACTATTTATACTTGCCAGTGAAAATATCTCACTTCAGGAATGAAACGCAATTGTTCTTTCCATGTCCTGAAATGTCCCCTGAATCTGAAGTTTTATGACAGTGATGAAACAGTAACTCTGCCAGAAAATAAAATACGCACTGGCTTAGGAGCCAGCAGTCCCTGGCGTCAGCCACCGGCTGCCCAGGAAGGCAAAACACCTCCGGACCATGCACTGGCACGTCCAGCCCAAGACTCGCCAAGAGCTTGCAGCCCAGACAAAGGTGGTGACATGCAAAAGGTTTGTCCAGAGTGCATGTGGGGGATGTGTCACTCCTGATAACATAGCAGGTTGCAAGAGCTCTGCTTTGAACTTGAAAGAAGAGATGGCTTTCATCAGCTCCCCTGTCTCCCCTGCTCTTTTGTTCTTTGATACAGGCTATACATCGAAGATGGCGACACTTGGCTTCCTGCTGCCTTTGAAGTAGCGGGTCTGACAATACCTATTTCTAGCCTTACAGGCAGCACAGAAATGTAATCTATGCAGACCTTTTTCTCTGCAAGATTTCACATCCTAAGGAAAGAGACTCACAAAAAATTTTTTTCAATTTTTATTGGAATATACTTGTTTTACAATATTGTGTTAGTTTCTGCTGTACAGCAAAGCGAATCAGCCACACGGATACATACGTTCCCTCTTTTCTTGGATTTCTTTCCCTTTTAGGTCACCACGGAGTATGGAGTAGAGTTCCCAGAGCTAGAGGGTAGGCTCTCATTAGTTACCCATTTTATACATAGCATCAGTAATGTATACATGTCAGTCCCAGCCTCTCAACTCATTCCCTCCCCCCACCCTTTCCCTCTTGGTATCCACATGTCTGTGTCTCTGTTTCTGCTTTGCAAATAAGATCATGATATTCACAAAAAAAGCATTTTTTAATCCAAGTATGGTCGTGTGTGTAATCCCATATTTCATCCCATTTATTCAATGGATACTTGAGTAGTCACTGTATGCCCGGTGCTGTGATGTGTGCTGAGAGTAGGACATAAATAAAACATGGTCCAATGTTGGGGGGAAACTGATGGGTTCCCAAAAACAATGCAACAAGTGCTATCATAAAGTGATGTCTCAGGTCCTACGGGGTCTCCTAGGAGGGGCTGTACCCATGAAGGGGGCTCCCAGAGCCAGAAGTCTCAGAGGCGTGGGCATACCTGTGCATCTGTCTCTGGGACCCAGCTCATTGAGCTGCACTTCCCTTGCCCAGAAGGAAAGAGGACTGTAAGCGTAAGGGCTGGCATGTGGGAGCGGACCAGATGGGGGTCCACGGGGCAGGATAAAGGAGTTCGTGTGAATAATGTTCCCAGAGAGACAGGGCAATGGATAACTGTCAACAACGTGCCCGTACACCCAAGTCCTCTGAGATTCTCCATACTCCAAAGATTCCATCTGCACAAGAACCTAGACTCTAGCTGCATCCAAATCAGTATCTCCCTCTTCCAAATATCCCATGGAAACTTATCTCTCCCTTGAGATCAAAGGCTGCTTCCTGGCAATACCCAGATTTTTCTAGAATAGGGTCTATGCAAGATGGAGGCTTTCCTGGGGTTCAGTTTGCCCCCTGCTCATTATTTCCTCCTTGACTAACCCAAACGGTACAAGCGGGCAGTGATGGTGTTCGTACACATCCCGTGTCTTCATTTACTTGGATGTAGCAGAATCCCTCTTGGGTAACAGTGACTCTTTCTCAGCTAAGCCTCCACAGCAGTCTCCATTTGAACATGCCGTCACACACGAAGCACCCAGCAGATAGCTTTCCCTGGGGCATACCTTCAGGTCCCAGCACCAGCGAAACCAGTGATGCAATCAGCCTCTCTGCCACAGAACTTGAACTTGAACTTGAACACATATGCTCTATCTTCATCTTACAGTTTGCTCTCTGCTATGAGTCACTGATGTTTTGCATGAAGTTCCCTACCCACTCCCCCACCCCCAGTTTTCTCACACAGAGACATTTTTCCCTGTCCAACCTTTTAGTAACCTGCTTACTGTTGTTCCCAAGCCACTATTTACCCTTCCGCATCCCCACACACTCTCCACCCAACTCCCCGGCAGGGGCCAGCCTATTACTGATCCGTGTCCTCCTTCGCACTCGTCTGACAGCAGCCTCCGTCCACACATGGCTGTCCTCTCATTTCTTGGTTCTTTTGGGGGAAGAAGTGAGCCATCATCACACTTCCTTGATGGAGACGGTAGCACTAGATGCTGTAGAAGTCTTCCTGTTGCTGAACTACAACAGGAATGATCATTTCTAAAATCCAAGATTCCTAATATCTATGTCAGGAATTCAAAATGAAACTGAACAACCCACATCCTTGTTTCACAGACTTCCCTATTCACCTAGGGAGCACAAAACAGGCTGTGTCCTGCTGAAGAAGACTCCTGAGTTTGTAAAAACAACCTGCTTGAGTTTACTGAGGATAATTCTGACTCACTGCATGTATTTATAAATATCTGCCCAGCTCTAATCATCAACAACATGAGTGCACCATGGAAATCTTTTCATCTTCACCTTTTACCGTTTTTCACATTTTTACATTGTCGCCACAGCCTGTCTGCTTTTGACCATAATCAGAAATGTATTAATAGCAAGGTGATTTTGTTTTATTTTTATATATTTACAATTTGCAATCATATTTACAGCTGTGGAAAGTTAAGTTGTTAGAATCATGTACCCTGAGTCCCTGATGTTTATAAATTGATCATATATCTACCTAAGTTAGACAGGCAATGAGGAATTTTGACACAGCCTGTGAAATAATCTTGGTCAAAACCACACCACTGTTTTCATCTGCTCTAAGATGTTGCCTGAAGATCTCACTGAAATGAGGTCTCATCACCACGTAGAAAAAAGCCTCATATCTTCAGCGCAGCAGCACTCCATCCTTTCTAGGCGTAATAATATCCACGTTAGCGTTAAGTACAGACATTAGTACTCGTTGAGACTTCCCTGGTGGTCCAGTGGTTAAGATTCCATGATTTTACTGCAGGGGGTATAGGTTCAATCCCTGGTTGGGGAAATAAGGTCTCACATGCCAGGCAGTGGATCCTAAAAAATGAAAAAAGTATAGTCCCTGCTCATGAGAGTAGCCAATGTTTCAATTAGACATTGCTGTGTAACACACCATGTCCCAAAATACAATGACCCAAACAACAATCATTCATTCAGTTCATTGTCTTGGTCCATTCAGGATGCTCTAACAAAATTCCACAGATTAGGCAGCTTATAAACAATAAGCATTTATTTTTCACAGTTTAGGATCTTGGAAAGTCCAAGACTTCAGTGCTGGCAGATGTGCTATTTGCTAAGGAACTGGTTGCCTGGTCCATAGATGGCTATCTTTTCATTGTAACCTCACATGGCAGGAGGGCCAAGGGATCTGTCTGCCGCCTCCTTGATAAGAGCACTAATTCCATTCCTAAGGGTTTCTCCCCCATGCTCTGTTCACATCCCAAAGACCTCACCTCCTAAGGCCATCACACTGGGGTTAGGACTTAACATATGACTCTGGGGTGGGTGGACATTGACATCAGACCACAGCACTCATGAGTCTCCAGGACAGCAACCTAAACTAGGATAAGCTGAATGTTTTCACTCTGGGCTGACCCTCCTCGGGAACCTGGGGTCAACTACGGGTTGGTTATATGGCTCTGCTTCTAGAAGTCGGCTTCTAGAAGCTGTCAGCAGGGGCTCCGCAGCTCTGCTCCAGGTGGCCTCCCATTCTCCAGCAAGCTTGTCCAGGCATGGTGTCATGAGCTTGGCAAGCTTGCAAAGATGAGAAGTGCACAAGTCTTTTGAGGCTCAATTTTCTATTGCTTTGTAATAATTACCAGGAACTGAGCAGCTTAACACAATCATTTGTTACCTCATGGTTTTATAAATCAGAAGTTCAGCACAGCATGACTGTTAGCTCTGGGCATCAGAAGGCTGAAAACTAACCAGGAGACTCTAGGGGAGAAAAGTCTGCTTCCAAACTCATCCTTGACGTTGGTAGAACTCAGACCCTGATGGTTGTCGGACTGCGGTCTCTGTGTCCCTGAAGGCCATCAGGCAGAGTTTGCTCTCAACAAGCAGAAGCTGCTCACATTCCTTACCACAAGGTTCACTCTGGCCAGCAAGGGCATCCAAATCCTTCTCGTGCCTCAGATCTCCTACTTCTTCTGTCTCTGACCTCTAGACCAGATTTTGGGTGCTACTGTGATTATTAGGTCAGGGCCACCTGGATAATATCCCTCTTGAGGACAACTGTTTTTGGAAAGTCAATTGTATCTGCAAAATTTCTCTGCTATAACATAATCACACTCACTGGTGCCCAAAGCAGTCAAGGCAAGGGGATCACACCAGGGTGACGGTCACTGCAGGTCACCTGGCAATCCTGCCCCGAGGCAGAGGCTTAGACTCCACTGGCTCATCCTCACATCTACCACATTCTAAAGATCAAGGCAGGTCAACCCAAACATGGACAGTGGGGAAACAGATGCTACTTTTTGATGGAAAGAACTGCAACCTCACATTGCAAGGAGACAAAGACACAAGGAGAGGTGAAAGGTTGAGATCATCTCTTACAAGCTGTCTCAGACAGCATATATGAAACTTGCTTAAAGAGTCCAGCAGCAAGCAACACCTCAATCAGTCTTGCTGCCACAATGAGGTGGCCCGGGAAGCAGGTCCATTTCCGACTCTGAGGAAGAGAATATGGACAGGCAGGAAGTAAATGTGAGGCCTGCCCTGCCTGTAGAAAGAGATCAGCCATATTTATTTTCCAGCAACTCCACTCCACAAAGACCAATCCATCTTTGCCTCTTGTTCTCTCATCAGCGCAATAAAACACCAGGAGGCTTTCACACCTCACTTCAGGGGGCACCCGGGGGGAACTTGCTGTTCCCAAATCGGAAACCTGAGTATGCTAATATCCTTTCTAGAAATGCTGCTGACTGTGTTTGCTCCCAGTGAAAAAGGATGAGGGAGGCAGGTGCACAGGAAATAAAAGCCACAACCAGTCCAGATGGGAAAGCCAAACCTGGCAGATAGATTTCCTTTCACTTACTGATGTTTCAAGATTCACAAAGCTTTAAATCTCATCTTCATTAAAAAAAAAAAAAAAAAATCCTCTAAATGTTCATCTCCCTTCCATATGCAAAACTGAGGAGTTGAGAATGTTTCAAAGAAGCTATCCGTAAACTCAGAAGTAGAAAGAGACAAGAGTCCCAACTAATACAAAACTAAGACAAAACAAAGTGTTTAGGAGGGAAAAAAGATTTTCTGTCCTCAGTGGAGTTATATCTATTCATTATTAAATGTTTCTGGGCTTTAGGGGCAGGGCCAGAGAAAACAAGATTTATTTGAAATCAACCTCTTTTTAATTTTTTTTTTTTTTTCAGTGTTGAAATCATGGCCTACTTGCATTTAAATGGGTTTTCAGAATTTAATTTAATTTAATTCAGAATTTAATTAATTCGGAGAATGTTAAGGAAAAAAAGATGAGCTACTGTGTGATTCCTAGGCTACCTTGGAAATCTGCACCAACTTTAGAATAAAAGCTTATAGGGAACATATTTTTATTTTAAGAATTTTCACCAGTTGTTGAGAATTGTGTCTTTCTGTACATACATCACTTTACAACTCTCACAACTCAGCTCAGTGGAGAAATGTCCCAGGTTCTGCATCACTTCTAAAGCCAGGTCTGCCAAAACACTATGAAATCTCCATTGTGGACTGGAGTCTAGCCAGTAATAGACACCCAGCATCCAAGAAGAGTCAAAGGGAAGTTCAAAGGAAAGAATCATTTTCAGGGAGAAACAGTTAAGAGCAGGCTGGAGAAACATGGATGGCCCTGGAGATTGTCATACTGAGTGAAGTAAGTCAGCAGAGAAGCAGAAACACAGTATGACATCCCTTATATGCGGAATCTAAAAAGTCATAACACAGATTAACTTATTTACAAAACAGTCACGGATTCACAGACTTAGAAAATAACATGCCTGCTGGGGGAGGGGCTCAGGGGGACGACAGAGGGATAGATAGAGGCATAGTTAGGGAGTTTGGGAGGAACAGGTACACACTGTTGTGTTTTAAGTGGATAACCAACAAGAACCTACTGAATACCACAAGGAACTCTGCTCAATGCTATGTGGCAGCTTTGATGAAAGGGGAGTTTGGGGGAGAATGGATACATGTATATGTATTGCTGAGTCCCTTCACTGTCCACTTGAAACTATCACAACTTTGTTAATCAGCTGGGTCTGGAAGACCTCCTGGAGAAGGAAATGGCAACCCACTCCAGTATTCTCGCCTAGAAAATCCCATGGACAGAGGAGCCTGGCAGGCTACAGTCCATGGGGTCTCAAAGAGTCAGACACGACTTAGCAACTAAACCAGCACCATCCCAATAAAAAATAAAATTTTCAATTTTAAAGAAAAGAGAAAGAGCAGGCTGGAGAAAGACACAGAAAAGCGAACTGCACTGCATTTTCATTTATTTGGAGACAGCATTAATACAGGGTTTGCAGATTGCTTTGTAGCTTCTTCAGATCATTGTTATTTATGAGTGGAGACCTCAGACTAGCAATGATTTGCCAGCAAATTGGGGCCCCTTTTTACACATGAATCCATTTTGTCACCTTTCATTTATGTGTGTGTTCAATTTTCTCAAAAACCTATTAACTTAGCTGGTGGTCTGTATTATTTCCACATTTAAGCAATAAAGCAGTGTTTCTTTTTAAAAATTTGACTTCTTTTTTGGTGAGATTTGTTGCCAGGTCTCCCAAAATAGACAGCTGAAGTCTATTAAGTATGTTGATCACTATTATCTGGAAAAGGTGTTGGCAAATCTTTTAGTGGGGAGCTGTGTTCCTCAATGGCTCAGTGGGTAAAGAATCCGCCTGAGATGCAGGAGACACAGGAGGTGTGGCTTCAGTCCCTGGGTGGGGAAGATCCCCTGGAGAACGGAACGGCAACCCACTCCAGGGTTCGTACCTGGAGAATCCCAAGGACAGAGGAGCCTGGCAGGCTACAGAGCATGGGGTCACAAACACAACTGATCACAGACATGACTGATCACAGTAAGCAAGTGAAGCAAGTGTTACTGACATAATTTCCTGACAGTGCAAGGGTGAGACAAAATAGGGAAGGAAGGGGAAACTGGTGGCTGACATAAGCCTAGGGAAGACCCCCCTCTCACTCATCCTATTTCACATCCGCCAGAAAGATGAGCAGTGTTCCATGTCACATATGAAAGTCCTTAAGGCAGTAAGTCCTAAGAGTTTTCACCACACAGAAAAAATTGTTCTATTTCTTTAATTTTGTATCTGTATGGGATGATGGATGTTCCCTAAACTTATGGTGATCATCGGTTTGTGATGTATGTGAGTCAAATTGCTTTGCTGGACATCTTAAACTGATAGAGCACTGTTTGTCAATCATAGCTCAATAAATCTGAAAGAAAAAAAGCTGGGTGCCAGTTGGTGCAGTTAAATCTGTCCATCTCTGACACTGGGTCTGCCTTCAGGAAACCTTTCTGTGTCAGACGAAGCAGTTACATGGAGACACCAGGAGTCTGGGCTACTCACCCCAAGTTGCTGCCTTGTCCCCAAAACAGGAGGGTCCAGGACCTAGGCTGATCATTCAGCAATAACCCTGATCCCCAACATTCAGCAGTAATAGCATTTCCTACCCCGATGTGGATGTTCGGTCATTAAGTCGTGTCCAACTCTTTGTGACCTCATGGACTGCAGTCCCCGCCAGCCTCCTCTGTCCTTGGGATTTCCCAGGCAAAAATATTGGAGTGGGCTCCCATTTCCTCCTCCAGGGGATCTTCCCGACTCAGGGATCAACCCCATGTCTCCTGAATTGGCAGGCGGATTCTTCACCACTGAGCCACCTGGGAAACACTTCTTACCCCATAACAGTACACAAGCCGACTCTCAAATTTCAGTGGCATAGAAGCCCCCAACAGCAGAAGCACTGTGGGGGTAGGGGGGGAGGGCGCACCTGGGTTTACCCTGGGGACAAAACGTACAAGATTGGTGCCCTCGAGGATCTTGGATCTTAGTAATTTTAATGTATCTTGCTTTCTATTCATTTTCCTTTATAACAATATCAGAAAATAACTGTTTTGCTGATATATGACCTTTTTGAGGACATCAGCTACATTCTGAAATATGCCACATTAGGTTGTAAACCATGATTAAAAAATAAGATCTCGTTTTCCTGAAGCTAATGTGTACTTAAAGTGAGACACGCCCCCCCCCAAAAAAAAAAAGCCTAAATTAGATATTCACAGATACTCTTTGGAGAAATTAGGAAGAGGAGCAAGGTAAGTTGACATATGTGTTTTGTTACTCCATTTTAAAGACCTAAGAAGCTTCCTCCCACTTAATTATCCATTGCTAAACCACAGCGTTTTCCTGTTTGGCATGAATGAAGAAAACAGGTCTTTCTCTTTTCCATTTTTCCCACTGGGAATAGCTAATGGTTCACTCAGTTATTACAGGAAGGATCCGTGAGGACATTTCAAGTACAACTAATTAAAGAAGTGTTTCCTGAAATTGGTATATTTGTATTTAGCTACATTAGAAAGAACTAAATATAAAATGCTACATACAGGAATAAACAGAATTACTCAGAATGGGGTGGGGGGGGGGGGTAGGGGGAAGAAGTTTGAGCAAATGTTAAGCAGGTTTTAACAAAACCTTAAGAGTTAAGTTGTCTTCTCCATAGCATTCTTTTTTAAACCTTGCCAGTTGATAGAAAACAAAGACTTCAATATGAAAAACAATTTTATGCCCCCAAAAATTGACCTGTCACACTCTGGAACTGTGCACGGTCTAAGGAGAATGTTCTGCAATGATGGAAATGTTCTTTATCTGTGATGTCATAATAAGATGACCAACAGTCACATGCTGAAATTCAATAAAAGTAACTAGAGTTCAATAGAATTAACAATTGAGTTCCTCAGTCGCAGTGGCCCCATTTCAAGTGCTTAATAGAAACTTGGGCTAGTGGCCGCCATATTGAACAGCACAGTCCAAGGACCTAAGAGGTTTAGGCATGCCCTGAATACACATATTCAAAGCTTGCCAAATCAGGGTGGAGATGGGAAATGTTTCCAAGAAACTTCTGTGGAGCATGAAGGAGAAAGGTCTACTTTGTATCACATGGAGGGTTTTTTTCTCTTTCCATCAAGTTTCAGCCAATAATTAAAACAAGTTTAGCAGAACTTTTGATCCCAACGCCTTGAACAAATTCTCATGTCTCCCCCTGGAGAGTTTCCTTGATACAGTTTTATACAGCCTGTCTATAGAAAGCATACGCTCTAAGCACCCAATGTATGTTTTTCATGTGGATTCACGTCTCTGGTCCTTTGAGTATACTTACCATGGAAATTCCCCCACTTAAAGCCTATCTGTATCTCAGTAACCACACTTACCACGGCTGTTCCATGAAGCAGGTTTCTCTATGTAGTTTGGTCTATTTCTGCAGTTCAGCCCATGTAATAAGATTTCCAAACTGGCAAGAAAGATAAAAATAAACAAAGCTCTTTATTGTACAGGTAAGCCTCTGGAATGTCTTTACTTTCCTATGAGAGCTGACACAAAGCAGGAATTCAAGTGAGTCCAGGTCAAGATGTGAAGGCCAACCACAGGTCCTTGCCCACTCTTCAGCCCACGAGTACCATAGTCCACACATGGATGATGGAGCTGACTCATAAATTAATCCATACAAAGTGTATCAAGTGTGGTGTGAGTAGATTTTATGTGACAGAAGAGATATCCTTGGCCAGCTTCAGCTTCACACTCAAGGTCATCACTTCTATAATGCTCTTATAAACTTAGAATTAAAATGAGGCCAGAAGCTATCAAAAACAGCCCTGCATATATACCTGCCCCGAAAAAGTTCCTGGAAATGATTTGCTTTACTCTGCTGGGGTCTGCTGCAGCCTGGGCATATGGCAAACAGCCTAGCAGCCTAATCCCCTTCAAGGGAATCCCTTCAAGAAGGAGAATAGTCTGGGGCCAATCAGGGGTCAGGTCTGCCTTAAGGTAGCCTTGAGGAGATCATGCTTGCTGATTCCCACAGACTCACCATTATCGACATCTGGATCATCCTCTACCAGAATTTAGACATTGGCTTTGAGTGAACGGTGTGTGGATTCAGCATCTATGGAAACTGACTGTTGATGAAGTGAAAGTGAAAGTCACTCAGTCATGTCTGACTCTTTGCAACTCCATGGACTATACAATCCATGGAATTCTCCAGGCCAGAATTCTGGAGTGGGTAGCCTTTCCCTTCTCCAGGGGATCTTCCCAACCCAAGGATGGAACCCAGGTCTCCCACATTGCAGGTGGATTCTTTATCAGCTGAGCTACCAGGGAAGCCCAAGAATACTGGAGTGGGTAGCCTTTCCCTTCTCCAGAGGATCTTCTCCACCCAGGAATAGAACCCAGGGTCTCCTGCCTTGCAGGCAGATTCTTTACCAACTGAGCTATGAAGGACTATTAATAAGCATACTAATAAACACATCACCTTTTTGAAAATTGCTTAATGCATTTTGTTACATTCAGGATGCTCTTCATAAACACATGTTTATGTGACCTCCTCATATAATTACCAATGTAAATAACTACCGAAGCTGATGGTCTGCCTACAAGGCACATGCGTTACCTCGGGGGACATGAATAGCATTTGCTCCTTCATCTTCATCCTAACTGGGCCAGGTTCAAAACAAGCATGGTCTCAAATCCAAACCCTTATTCCTAAGTTTGAACCCAGGCCACATGGACCTCATGGGAAGAAATCAGAATGAAACATGCCCAGGCTGACACTGTGACTGCATACGTCTCCAATGTCAAGCTCAACATTTCACCTCAGGAAAAAAAAAATTATACAGGTCATGCTTGAAATACATGTGAATCATAGCAGCCTTTAAGTGAGGAAAATAAAAAAGGAGGGAGGGTAAAATGTCCACAAGAATTCAAACAATACAGGGAGGCCTCCTCAGTGGATCTGCAAGCCCACGTTTAGAGCAGATGCTAGCAAGCTACCTAGAGCCAAATCTGCCTGCCTGCCTTTATAAATAAAGTTTTATTGGGACAGGGCCACACCAGTTGGTAGACATACTGCCTGTGGCTGCCCTTGGATACAAGGCAGCGTTGTGGTGGAGGCCGTGTGGCCCAAAAAACTGGGAATATTTACTGCCTGAACCTGAAGAGAATAAGTCTGCTGACCTGGTGTTTAGAGTTTTAGAGATTTTGCTGAGAACAGGCATCCCCGGAGTTCCCAAAGCACTCGTTTTTTCTGGTTAAAAATGAATGGGGGGAACTGAAGCATGTCTGCAAGTCTGTTACCGAGCAGCACGTGTGTGTCAGCCTAAGAGGCGGCTCGTCTCACAGCTCTGGTGCCCCAGGTTCTGAGAATAATTATTTCTTTGTTAACATGGGGTTAACTTATCTTTAGGAACTTGAAAGAAGGTTGGGCACATCTCTGAAGTTTAATTTCAAAATAGGTTGAAATCTAACCTCGGGATTCTCCGAGTGGGGAGCTAGCATAACAACGTATTTGCCTGGAGGCTTTTCAAGGCGATGTTGCTGACTGGTACGTTGCCGTTGCAGGCCGTGGAAGTGAACTTGAAAAACAGGCATAATTGCCTGTCCAAGTTTTCACCATAAATAATAATTTTTTAAAAGGTTCCTGTAACTTACCCACTAGGAGAAAAAAAAGAAAAAGAAAGTGGGACAATGACGCTGTGACTTTGCTCCAAGATCATCATGTGTAATGTCATGCTGCCATCTGCAGTACTTTATTTCAATATTTTCACCCAAACGGGAATTTTAATGAGTTCTATAGACACGTGGCCGTGCTCTTGAGGGAGAAACGTTTTGCCTGCAACAGCAGTGAAAGAAAGGTTTTAACCGACTTTCTCTCTTTAGTCACAATCCCCAGTCCCTCCCCACCCACAAGCCACCATTTCTGAGGGTTTCAATTTCCGATGAAGCTTCTCTACTCATGGTGATGTTCAATATGAAAGTGAATCAACGTGCTGTACCGAGTCGGGGGCGGGCTCTGAAACTGTTCAGAAATGCTGCGACGCGGGGCCTCATCACACTCATCAAATGCCAAGCGGGCAGCAGCGCTGGGATGTGGCAACAGCAGGCGTGAGACCCAAACTCCAGGAAAGCCCAGGTTTTAAAACTTTGGTAAATTTGGGGGTTAAGAAATCCATGCCGAGGGTTAGCTTTGGTAGTACATCTGCTAAAATTAGACTGATACAGAAATGATTAGCATGGCTCCTGAGCAAGAATGAGGCACAAATTCCAGAAGTATTCTGTTATTTACAGATATTCTAAGGGGATGAATTCCTGCTAGGGCTGCTGTAAAAACATACCACAGACTAGAATCCCAGGGACAGGGGAGCCTGGTGGGCTGCCGTCTATGGGGTTGCACAGAGTCGGACACGACTGAAGTGACTTAGCAGCAGCAGCAGAGCCTCATAAACCATAGAAAATCATTGTCCCACAGTCCTGGAGGCTGGAACCCCAAGATCAAAATGTCAGCAGGCTTGGTTTTCTCTGAGGCCTCTCCCCTTAGCTTGCAACGGCCGCCTTCTCCACATCTCCACACGGTCTCTGCCCTGTCTGTCTGCGTCTTAATGTCTCCTGATAAGAAAACCAAGGACTAGATTAGGGCCACCTTGATGATCTCATTTAACCTTAGTTAATCCCCTGGAGAAGGAAATGGCAACCCACTCTGGTATTCTTGCCTGGAAAATCCTATGGACAGAGAAGCCTGGCTGGTTATAGTCCATGGGGTTGCAAAAAGTCAGACACGACTGAGCAACTAACATAACATAAATAACCTGTTGAAAGAATCCACTCCAGTACTCTTGCCTGGAGAATCCCATGGACAGAGGAGCCTGGCGGGATACAGTCCATGGGGTTGCAAAGAGTCAGACACGCCTGAAGCGACTGAGCACTCAGTCACCTCTTGAGAGAGCTCTCTCCAAATACAGTTACATTCTGAGTAACTGCAGGCGAGGACTTCAACATCTATATGGAAAGAGAGGATACAATTCAGTTCGTAACAGGAAATATGTTAAATAAAATACTTGCTTCTAATGTCTGGGTCTAAAATGAATAGACTACAATAAGACTACAATAAGGCATTAGGATGCTTGGAAGGAAGAAAGGGAGGGAAGGAATAAGATGAGGAAGCAAGTAAGGAAGGAGGGAAGAAAGAGAGAAGCTTGAAGAATGGCCAGAGTCTAAGCTGGTCCAAATAAGATATCTTACTTAAGGAATTGGCCCCACCTCCTAGGGGGAAGAGGAAGTCTAAAACAAGAGGAGATGGGGAAAACTGAATGACCGCAGGCATTAAGGCCACTCATCTGTGCCTGTTACGTATACCCTGTCGAGCCCAATAGCGTCTTGAAGCTGTAATGTCACTACGGTTTAGGCACTAACTCATGTCAGACCCTGTGGATTGTAGCCCTCCAGGCTCCTCTGTCCATGGGATTTTTCAGGCAAGAGTACTGGAATGGGTTGCCATTTCCTTCTCCAGGGGATCTTCCCGACCCACGAATCGAACCCGGGTCTCCTGCATTGAAAGCGGATTCCTGCATTGCAGGCAGATTCTTTACCGACTAAGCTACAAGGGAAGCCCCCAATGTCACTATGCCTACCAAATATTCTGTCACTCTGAAGCTGTCTGAGAAACCGGGACTCAGCAGATCCCACTTTTCAAAAACTGCCCCAGAAGTGTGCCTTTAACTTTGCCCGGGGGATTTAAATCCAAACCCAGCAATGAGAAAAGTATGGATTTGCTATTCTCGAAAGGTGTTAATGGTTCCTTGCTGAACACTGTGGTCTGCAGTGTCTCTTGAAGATAGGAGGTTTTGCTCTTTCCTGCCCGGATATCGTGATCTGGGGATGCCTAGCAGACAGCTCACCCTGTCATGGATCTATTAACGCACCAGCAGGGTGTTTCATGGTAGCACCCTAGGCAAGGTCTGTTGTACCTGTCCCCTGATGGCTCATATCGCTTCATTAATGGAGCAGCAGTCCCCGTGTCTTTACAATCTCTGCTATGTGTGAGGCTCGGACCACGTTGTTTCCATGTATTATCTTGTTTGATAATCACCTTTGCAAACTCTCAACCACCAAATGTATTTACAGAGAGTTATTTCATACACAGATGGCTTTGAATGTGTCAACCATATGAACTACATGTTGCAACCGTTTTGTTTTATCCTATTAGGAAAAAGCCATAGATGCAAATCAGGAAGAGTAAATACCAACTGAACAAGTTCTATGTTGTTTTGCTTTGCAATCAGCAGCAGTTGGTATATTCTGGCTGGGAGGGTTTCGTGTCAATTCACCTGCTGCTTAGTTGTTTTGGTTTTCTTTTTCCTACTGACAATTTTGAATCAAAATGCCTAGTCACAGACAATACCACCTTTAGGCTCTCATCTAATAATCCTAGATAACAACTGAAGTATATCTAAAGCAGTCACTATTAGCAACAACAACAACAACAAAAAAGTATTTGTCATTCACGGAAAAAGCGCAAATAAAGAATAAATTGCTCCACAGAGGAGGAGTAGTTTAGCTGCTCAGTCCTGTCTGACTCTTGCGACCCCACAGACTGTAGCCTGCCAGGTTCCTCTGTCCATGGAATTCTCCAGGCAAGAATACTGCAGTGGGTTGCCATTTCTTTCTCCAGGGGATCTTCCCGACCCAGGAATCGAACCCCAGCCTCCTGCATTGCAGGCAGAATTGCTGCTTATAAGCAAATTCCAATCACTGATACAAATGGGAAACACGTGTAGTTGCAGGCGTCTGTTTCGCTTGCGCGATGGAACCATAGAGTGTAAACATTTGGTGGGGTAATACTTCCATCTGGTGGTAGATACGAAGTACTTCACATTTAATTTCAGAGAGTCACTCTGAACCCTTGACCGTATTCCTGGCCTCTTTTTATCCATTTTATTGCTAACCCGATCCCCAGCAGATACTGAGAATCCATTCTGTACACATAGACATTTTGGAATCTACATGTTATTTAAACTTGAGGGATGCTGATGTTCCAGGGACTCAAACCTTGGACCCAAACAGGAGAGGACTGCCCTGGCCCCACCATTTAGAAAGCTCTGGCTTTCCCGGGCTGTGCTCCTGCCTGCAGATCACGGTATCCTGGGGCGCGCCCATACCCACGCCCTTTTCTTCCTGTTACCTGCCCCAGTCTCACCTCCACCACCGTCCTGTTAATACACAGGTGCTCTCATTTTGCCTGAGGTTTTGATGAATAATAGCAAGCTCCCTGTTCCAGGATATCATTTGCATTTAGAGAAGCTTCCTGCAGTACTATGACACATCCCTTCCCAGCAGTAATAATGAAAGAGAATTTTAAGATACGAGAAGAGACCCATGAGATAACCTTTTTCACCCCTTAAAATCACATAGGGTGTCTGCAAGAACCCTGGTGAGGTGGTAGTCGCTTAGTCCTGTCTGACTCTTTGCGACCCCATGGACTGTAGCCCACCAGGCTCCTCTGTCCATGGAATTCTCCAGGCAAGAAAAGTGGAGTGGGTTAACATTCCCTTCTCCAGGGGATCTTCCCGACCCAGGGATCGAATTCGAGTCCCCTACGTTGCAAACAGAGATTCTTTAGAGATTTCTTTTTTCCAGGGTCCTTGGAAAAAACCAGGACCCTGGAGGTTTTTCCCAAATCTCAGTCCTCTGGTGCCACCTTCAGGAAATTTGCCGTAACTGCATGTTCTGCCGCTGCTGTTTATTTCATCAACACTTAACCTCCGTAAAGTTTCTGTCAAACAAGGTGAGTAAGTTCTAGATGTTCGCAGGGCAACGAGGTGCCTATAGTTAACCCTGCTGTGTCGTGCACCTCAATAAACGTTAAGAGGGTAGACCTCATGTTGGGGGTTCTTATTATAATTAAAGAAAAGCTATTTGAAATAGAGAGGCAGGGAGAGAGGGAAGGGGGAAGGGAGGGAAGTAGGGATGCATCTGAACGTTGTTATCAGAGTCGGCTGAGAAAAGAGCGGCTGGCATCCGTTTTTATGGTATTTCACACATCATGCAGCACTTTCTATTCGCGACTCTATCAAACAATAGAATAATTTTTTAAAATGGCTAACACTACATCTATAATGTAGATGTATATAATAAGCAATAAAAGGCATATAGATGTAATGTTTTTATATATATAACTAAACTATTCGACCTAAATAATATACATGCTCACCCTGCAGTAAGAACAGCTGCACTGATAGGGTGCTTACAATGTGGCAGGCGGGGTACTCTGCATTTTATCGTTGTTACCGTGTTTGCATGTTTAATTGCCTGAATTAAATTGCCTCCACCATGAGGTGGACACTACAATTAGCTTCATGTTACAGAGGAGGGCACTGAGGAGCTGCCTTGTCTGAAACTCCCCAGATCATGAGTAGCCAAACCTGGAGATGAGCTGTGTTTATCTCTCCCCCTTCAGAGTCTGCATTCCTCACCGTGGGGTGAATGCCTCTCATTTCAGCAAGCGGGAGGATAAGGAGAAAGCATGATGTTGCGAAATAGCAAAAAAACGAGACCTAATATCACCCCCGGTTCATTCACAAGCGTTGCTGGGTACTGAGAACGCAGAAAAGGGCAAAATAAGCAAGGGCCTTGCTCACTACCATACGTGCTAATATGAAGAAGCCCAACAGAAAATAGACTTAAAAAAAAAAGAGTATTTTTATATACTTTATAAAAAGTATACTTTATATACTTTATAAAAAATAAGAAAATAAGGATGGCTTATAAAATAGTTAAGCTATGTTTGTTAAGAATGCAAATAGGATGATGTGATAGAAAGTGTCTGAAAAGCTGGTTTATTTGGGGCAGTCCGAAAAGAGGTGATCTTTTAGATTGGCTAGTATGCTAGTCACTCAGTCGTGTCCAACTCTTTGCGACCCCATAGACTCTAGCCCACCAGGCTCCTCTGTCCGTCGAATTCTCCAGGCAAGACTACTGCAGTGGGTAGCCATTCCCTTCTCCAGGGGATCTTCTCGACCAGGGATCGAACCCAGGTCTCCCATATTGTGGGCAGATTCTTCACCATCTGAGCCACCAGGGAAGCTTCCTTCCAGGGAAGATTGGCTAGAGCTAATCTCAAATTTTAATCTAGCTCTATGAAGTTCTAAGGAGTTAGAGAATTCCAGAAGGATGAAAGAGCTGGTGCAAAAACCTCTGAGGGAGGGAAGCTTCTCAACAACCTTGAAGAGCAGGAATAAGTCCCATTGTCAGGAGTCAAGAAGGGCAGGGAGGACAGAGGTCTGAGCGCCAAGCACAGCTGCAGTAGTCCACACGTGGGGGTGTTATAGTCAGTGGGAAGAGAAGCCACTGGAAGGCTTCAAGCCCATTAAAATGATCACCCTGGCTGCTCCATGCAGAAAAGGTTCAAAAGGAGTGGAGAATAGAAGGCGGCAGGGTATAGTCAAAAATCACTTGTAGAAGTGCATCCAGATGAGGCAAATTTCTTGGCCCTCCAGTGGTTAAGATTCTGCTCTTCCAATGCAGGGGGCATGGGTTCAATCCCTGGTCAGGGAACAAGGATCCCACACGCTCCCTGGGTGCAGCTCCCAAAAGAGAGATGCTTAGATGCCTTCAACCTGTAGTAAGTGGGTTGGACAGACCCTTCCAGAAGGATCTGTCTGGTGTGCTGTGGCGTGGAGTCTGCAGGTGTGGCTGACGCTTTCAGAACGGAAGAAGAGGGGGAGGAGATGAATTGGAAGCAATGCTCAGATGCGGGGAGTTGCTGCGGCCTGGGGAGGAAAGCCTTATGGGGAAGCGGAGTCCAGTGCTAAGCTGCAAGACCCAGGCGGGGAAGCCCATTCAGTCTTTCTGGCCCCCTGAGTGTGGTCACCTTACTGAACCTCGCCGAGCAGACCTCCGCAGACCCCTCTGCACGGCCTCTCTATGTGGGAGTTGTTGCAGTTTGCACAGACCAGCTTTCAAATCTCCCAGACCCTGAATAATGATGAAGATACACATTAGCTTACTTTGGGTGACCCTGTGTTAACACGAGGCTTTGGATGGCGCAGTGGAAAAGACTTATGGCCTGCCAACGTAAGTGACACAGGAGATGCAGGTTCGATCCCTGGGTCAGGAAGATCCCCTGGAGAAGGAAATGGCAATCCACTCTGCTGTTCTTGCCCGGAGAATCCCACAGACAGAGGAGCCTGGTGGGCTACAGTCCATGGGGTTGCAAAGAGTCAGACACGACGGAGCGACTGAGCGCACACACGCAGGTAAACACACTCACACACAATTGTATTTAACCGTCCGAGGAAATGTCCAGAAATAAAAATGAAATTACTTTCCGCAGTCACAGTACTGCTACGGCAATACTGGTTTAAAATGAATTTTCACGTTCTGTAATTCTGGAACCTGGAGAGAAAATTCCTCTGGACAAGAATAGCAGAAGGATAGTCTGCTTGTGGAAGAAAGCATGTTTGTGCTGGGTCACTTCAGTCGTGTCTGACTCCGCAACCCCATGGACTGTAGTCCATGAGGCTCCTCTGTCCGTGGATTCTCCAGGCAAGAAGACTGGAGTGGGCTGCCATTTCCATCTCCAGGGGATCTTCCCAACCCAGGGATCAAACCCACATCTCCTGTATGGCAGGTGAATTCTTTACCACTGAGCCGCCCCACTTATAAGTGGAATCTTTAAAAAGGATACAAATGAACTTAGAAAACAGAAACAGACTCACAGATACAGAAAACCAACTTTCAGTCACGAAAGGAAAGGCTAGGTGATGGGATTAACGAGGCGCGTGGGGTTAACATGTACACACGGCCATGGAGAAGATAAACGGCAAAGTCCTACTGCCTAACGCCAGGAACTATATTCAGTACTTTGTGATAACCTGTAATGGAAAAGAATCTGAAAAAGAATGTGCATATACTGAATCACTTTGCAGTATAGCAGAAACTATCACAACACTGTAACTCGACTGTACTTCAATTTAAATAAATAAAATTTGGTCCCTCTTCCCACTCTCAGGGGAGGGTAAGAATATTCCTGCCCTGTTCCTTAGAACTGTATTTTTTAATTGGAGTATAATTGCTATACAGTAGTGTATTGATTTCTTCTGTACAACAAAGTAGTCAGCTATAAGTGTGTGTGTGTATATATATAAATATATATAAAAATATATGTGTGTATATATATCTCCTTCCCAGGTGGCTCAGTGGATAAAGAATCTACCTGCAATGTAGGAGAGGCAGGAGACAAGGGTTCGATTCCTGGGTCAGGAAGATCCCCTGGAGGAGGGCATGACAACCCACTCCAGTATTCTTTCCTGGAGACTCCATGGATAGAGGAGCCCGGCAGGTTACAGTCCATAGCGTTGCAATGAGTTGGACACGACTGAAGTGACTTGCACATATTGTGTCTTATACCTGCCAAGCACTGTTCCACACACATACTCTCACAAGAACTTATAAAGGAGATATGGTTATGGTCCCATTTTCCAAAAGAGGAAAAACTGAGGCAAAGAAAGTTGAACTAACTTTCTCAAGGTCAGAGGTGTCTGCTGCAGAATCCTTTTTAAGAAACTTGAGAGCACAAACCTGTTTCTTGGCATGAAGGACACACAGCCAAAACTGTACATGAAATTTCTAACAGCCATGTCATCTTTTTAAAAGTTGAATAGTCTAGGGAGAGCCACAGTCTGAAACACGGATAACTCCAAGTGCTGGCAAGGATATGAAACAGTAGGAACTCTCATACACTGCCGGTGGGAGTGAAAAATTTGGAAGACAGTTTGGTGGTTTCTCACAAAACTCAGCAGACTCTTACTCTTGGTGTTGTTCAGTCACTAAGTTGTATATGACTCTCGGTGACCCCGTGGACTGCAGCACGCCAAGCTTCCCTGTCCATCACCAACTCCCGGAGCTTGCTCAAACTCAAGTCCATCAAGTCAGTGATGCCACCCAACCGTCTCATCCTCTGTCATCCCCTTCTCCTTCTGCCTTCAATCTTCCCAGTATCAGGGTCTCTTCCAGTGAGGCAGTTCTTTGCATCAGGTGGCCAAAGTATTGGAGTTTCAGCTTCAGCATCAGTCTTTCCGATGAATATTCAGGGTTGATTTCCTTTAGGATGGACTGTTTCGATCTCCTCATTGTCCAAGGGACTCTCAAGAGTCTTCTCCAGTAATCATACTTCTTGGTGTTTATGCAAAGGAGATGAAGACGTGTGTCCACACAAAAACATGTACATGAATATTTATAACAACTTTATTCATGTTTGCTAAAGTTTGGAAGCAACTGAAATGTCCTTTGGAGGGTGAATAATAAACTGTGATACAGCCAGATAATGTAGTATTATTCAGCACTAAAAAGAAATGGGCCATTAAGCCATGAAAAAGCATGGGGAAAGCTTAAATGCATATTACCGCGTGAAAGCAGCCAATCTGAAAAGGCTACGTACAGTGTGATCCCAACCGCAGGACTTCCTGGAAAAGACACAGCTGTGAAGACACTATAAAAGGTCAGTGATCACCACGGGTTGAAGGTTGGATTAGGGGATGAAGAAGTGGAACACAGGTGGTTTCTAGTGCAGTGGTAATTCTCTGGATAGGACTTCCCTGTGGTCCAGTGACTGGGAATCTGCTTGCCAACAAAGGGGACACCGGTTCGATCCCTGGTCCAGGAGGATTCCACATGCCACAAGGAGCTAAACTCACATGTCACAACTACTGAAGCCCCGGCACCTAGAACCTGCACTCCACAAGAGAGGCCACCGCAATGAGAAGCCTATGCGTCAAAATTTACTGCCCCAACTAGGGAAAGCCAGCTCACAGCCACAAAGACCCAGCACGGCAAAAATAAATATCTGCTCTGGCTAAAACTCTAGTGATGGGTACACATTATTATACATTTGTCCAAACCCACAGGCTGTACCACACCAAGATGTGAACCCCATATATAATTGCATTCATGCATGCTCAGTCGTGTCTGACTCTGCAAACCCATGGGCTGTAGTCTGCCAGGTTCCTCTTTCCATGGGATTTCCCAGGCAAAAATACCGGAATGGGTTGCCATTTCCTCCTCCTGGGGTATCTCCCTGACCCAGGGATCGAACCCACATCTCCTACATTGCAGGCGGATTCTTTACCAACTGTGCCACCTGGGAAGCCCCTTAGATAGTTATGATCTCTACATATAGGATCATCAATTGTAACAAACCTGTGACTCTGGTGGAGAAACCTGATCACAGATGGGGGTATGGATGTGTGGGAGCAAAGAGTGTGCAAGAAGTCTCTTCTTTATCAGTTTTGCTATGAACCTAAAACCACTTTTTTAAAAAAAATTGTTTTTTTAAGATTCCAGGCAAGAGGACCAAAGCACTTGGTAACCTTGAACTTGATGTTCAGAGTGTTACACTTTAAGACACAGTCTTGCTTTGACAACATGGTCACTGCTCACAGTACAAAGATAGTATTTTTAGAAACAAGATGAGTAACATGGGGTGTGGCTAAAAGCTCTCAGCCAATTTGATTGATCAGTCTACCAAGAAATCAGCAAGAGTGCAATCAGAGAGAGATTATGCAACCTTTACAAGAACATCATAGGTGTTTTTATGGCTTCGTAACATTGGCATTTTTTGCCCAAAATTGGCATAATCTCTAACAAAAGAGCAAGCTGTATGTTTACACACCAAAACAACTAGTTGAGAAATAAAAATAATTGGTAAGTCAGTCATTTTATCGTTGCTATTTTAACTAACCTGGTTGAATGGGCCATTGTTTTGCCAAGAAGTAGATAATCTACGCTCACATTGAAGGTAGATAGGATCAATGGCCAAGTAAATATTTCTGAAATAGGCAGTATTTGAACTTACAGTGTTCATAACCCAGTAAAGAAATACACTAATATATGAAGGTACTCAGGAATATAGCTAGATTAATTTAAGAAAAAGGAAAGCACATGAAAATCTTATTATAGGATGAGCTTTAGAGGAAAAAAAATGTTTTTTCTAAGTAAGTATGAAATTAGGTTGATTTTTAATCAATAACTGTAAGGTTCTCACTTCATGTAGCCCTGCTGTGTAGAACATCACAGTACAGGATGTGAAAGTATAACACATTTTCTTAATAACTGTGGAAATAACCATTGGTATCTACTAGGCCAAACCCATTCTACAGATTGGAAAAGAAAGTCTTAGAGAAGTTAGTTAACTTTCCAGGTCATTACCACTCACTAGTACCAGGGATCAGACTAGAACCTAGTTCTGTCTCTCTCATAAAAAAGACTCTTTGACAACTTAAGTATAGCCAACCTTTAGCTGGTAGTTACACCACTTTCAGCCAGCTCTTCCAAACTTGCCATGTTTGGAAACTTCATAGAGTTAAGATACATTAATTCATTAACTTGACGCAGGGAAATCCTGAGACATTCCTCACCTAGTACTTTTATGGGCTGTTGGCTTCCTAGCAGAGGTATGAATTCTTAAATGATATTGAAAAGAACCAGCCCTTATTTTGGATGATGCCTGTAAGCATATCCGCGGTTCAAAGGGACTGCGTTGACCTCAGCATGATTGAAAGAGGAGGGTTATTATAGCTACCAAGTGCCAGTTAGAAACTCCACCAGGGACTATTTTAGAAGGAGTAGACTGAAAATATCTTTTCCTTTACCTTTTGACATCACTTGGCTAAAACCAGCCATCAGTTAAGGGCAGAGAGAGGTTACAATGAAGTTTCTTTTAAAGACTTTTTTTTTTTTAATGTGGACCATGTTTTAAAGCTTTTGTTGAATTTGTTGGGCTTCCCTGGTGGCTCAGACGATAAAGCGTCTGCCTGCAATGCAGGAGACCTGGGTTCAATCCCCAGGTTGGGAAGATCCCCTGGAGAAGGAAATGGCAACTCACTCTAGTACTCTTGCCTGGAGAATTCCATGGACAAAGGAGCCTGGTAGGAATACAGTCCGTGGGATTGCAAAGAGTCCCACTTGACTGAGCAACTTCACTTCATTGAGTTTGTTACAATATTGCTTCTGTTTTAAGTCTTGGTTTTTTTGGCCATGAGACATGCGGGATCTTAGCTCCTAACCCAGGGATCGAACCCACACCTCCTGCATTGGAACGCAAAGTCTTAACCACTAGACCCCAAGGGAAGTCCCACAATGAAGATTTAAACAGAAAAATTTAAAAAAAAAAAAAAAAACAATTTTTAACACCTATGTTCTGTTTATAATCACTAGGAGCAAAAGTTTTGTTTAAAAAAAAAAAAAAAACATTTAGTACACAGACACAATATGGGAAAATAATAAATAGAACAGAACATACATTTTTTTTAAGTCTAAAAACAGTTGGATAAGTCTGATATTTTGTTTGTAAAATGGCTGTATCCCACTTAATTTTTCTAATCACTAACACTAAGTTGTTGCATTTAAGTCCTGAAACCAATTTCTAAATCTCTGTTTTCTCAGCTCCTGTTTGCCAGTAAATAGACTAAGCAAAAATAATCCATTCTTACAGAGCTGAAACAAACAGAATTCAAAACAACTGAAACTAGCATCGCTGGTCCCATTACCTAACAACCAGGAATGAATCCTCTGATCCTCATGACAATTAAAAGTACCAAATACACAGTGGCTTTATCAGTAAATAACCCCTCCCCAGGCTGTGTGTGACCTCTGATGTCACCAAGTCTTTAGAAGAGATTTTTAAGCTTAATTGTGTGACTGAGTTCCAATCATAACTTGGACATAGAAATAAACTTGAAGCTTCTAAAAAGTAAAGAAAAAATATATATAAAGGGAATAATAGGGAATGTAGACTAAGATTGATATGTAAAGATGCTCTTAATAGCATTATTATCATAATAGTTGATAAGTATTAGTCTAAGTACTAACTTCTTACTTAGTACCAGAAGCAATCTAAGTGGTCAATAAAAATCATCACTGTCATCGTCACCATCACCATCACACCATCATCAACACCTTGAAGCTTCTTCCCAAAGTATGTCTGGAAAAGTATTATTCTTGGCAATGTAGATACATGTTTTCTTCTTCTACCATAGAAAAAGCAAGTGTTTCAATTAGACACACATATGCTCCCGTGATCTTACATGCATGTACTCCATCTAAAGACAGAGCCTCCCTGCTCTGACACCAAGTCCATACAATGGGAGCAAAGTCCTGGAGTAGCCGTTGGGTCAGTGAGATGCCCCTCAACAGGGTCCTCCTCTGGACTGGTGTCCACGGGCAAGTCACTGCACCAAGTCCTCGTTCAATGGGGTAAATAAGAGAGATGAAAGTGATAAAGCCAGTTCCGAGTTTTTTTGTTTTGTTTTTTTTTTTAATGGTTATAAAGTAACTTTTTAAAATTAATTTTTTGGAGTACAGTTGCTTTACAGTGTCACATTGGTTTCAGCTGCACAGCAGAGTGAGCCAGTTACAGGGATAACTTAGCCCCTCTTTTTAGGTTTCCTTCCCATTTACTTAGGTCACCACAAAGCATCAAGTAGAGCTCCCTATGCTATGCAGTAGGTTCTCATCGGTTATCTATTTTATACATAGTATCAACAGTGTATGGGGCTTCCCTGGTGGCTCAGACGGTAAAGAATCTGCCTGCAATGTGGGAGACCTGGGTTCAACCCCTAGGTTGGGAAGATCCCCTGGAGAAAGAAAGGGCAACCCACTCCAGCATTCTTGTCTGGAGAGTCCCATGGACAGAGGAGCCTGGGGGCTACAGTCTGTGGGGTCGCAGAGAGGCGGATATGACTGAGCACATCCACAGTGTGCACATGTCCATCCCCGTCTCCCAGGTCCTCCCGCCGCCTCCTTTCCCCCTGGGCGTTCCCTTCATCTGTGCCTCTGATTCTGCTTCACAAATAAGAACATCTATAGGATTTTTCTAGATTCCACAACACATTCTTTGTGCTAAGTCGCTCCAGTTGTGTCCAACTCTTTGCAACCCCTTGGACTGTAGCCCACCAGGCTCCTCTCTCCATGGGGTTCTCCAGGCAAGAATACTGGAGTGGGTTGACATGCCCTCCTCCAGGGGGTCTTCCTGATCCAGGGAGCAAACCTGAGTCTCTTAAGACTTCTGCAGTGGCAGGCAGTTTCTTTACCTTCCAAAAAATGCGATTACCAGACAGCCTCAAATTGAGGGAAACGCTAAAAAACAGCTAGCCTGTAGTAATCAAAATGTTGACAAGAACTGTTTCACATTCTTAAAGCCTAAAGAGAAATGACAACAAAATGCAATATGCCATCTGGACTGGAAAAAAAAATAGTTGTGAAGGACATTATTGGGAAAGTGATGCAATCTGCTGTTGCTGCTGTTTAGTCATTAAGTCATGGCCAACTCTTTGCGACCCCGTGGACTATAGCCCGCCAAGCTTCTCTGTCCACAGGATTCTCCAGGCAGGAATACTGGGGTGGGTTGCTGTGCCCTTCTCTAGGTGATCTTCCCAACCCAGGGATTGAACTTGGGTCTCATGTCTCCTGCATTGGCAGGTAGATTCTTTATCACTAGCGCCACCTGGGCACAATATACAATATTTGTTTTCCACTTTCTGACTCACTTCACTGTGTCTGACAGCCTCTAGGTCACTCTGAGTTATTTTAAAGACAGTGGATGTAAGATGAACTTGAAAAGTGGAAAACACTAGAAATGGAAGATGGTGGTGTTCCAAGGCCAAGACTGCTTCCTGGACCACCCCTCCATCATTGCACAGTGAGCCAAGCAGAGGCCGGGAGGTTCGGGGATCATGGTACCAGATGTCCCAGTGAGTGAGTCCATCCTTCCCCATCCCTGGCTGGCCTCTATGTGGGCATCTCCACAGCCTCGTTCCCACAGAAGAACCTCAGAACTTAACAACAGTGATTCTTCAGGGTTAAGAAGTAAAAGGTTCAAAGAGATGGCTACAGATGTTTCCAGATTTCCTCATGCCCCCATGTGTACTTATGGCTGGAATAGACTTTCTGGCGCCTTCCAGAATCCTCGTCTCACATGACCCTGATGGGAGCAGAAGGGTGGACATTCTCAGCACCACTAGATAAAGGGCACAGTTGGTCTCACCCTGGACCCTGCTGGGTAAACAGTCTTCCAAAACTCATAAATTCCATGTTAGCCTTTAAAGTGGGCAACTTGAGTTCTCAGCACTGCTTCTGCTCTGGAAGTAACTCCTCACAACTCTCATGGAGTTAACGATACAGTGTGAAAAGACCTACCTCTCATAAAATAGCACTGTTTTGAAGATAGAACTTATTCTGCCTAGTCTTATAAAATCCTTTCCTAATAACGTTGCTATTGTTCACTTGCTAAGTCATGTCCAACTCTTTGCAACCTCATGGACTGCAGCACTCCAGGCTTCCCTGTCCTTCACTATCTCCTGGAGTTTGCTCAAACTCAAGTCCGTTGATGCCATTCAACTATCTCATCCTCTGACGTTCCCTTCCTAAATAGTATTTTTGAGATTCAGTCCTTACACACACACACATTCACATACTCACTGACCTGCTCACTTTCTTAGGAGACTTCTCCATCTAAAAAAGGCAGTGGAATTACAGAAGTTACTAAATATATTCTGATCTTTTTATGGTTGGAATGCAAATGTAAAATAACGCTTTCTTCTTTTTTTATTTGTTTTAAGTTAAAAGGTAGTATTTTTTCATGGCTTCCCTGGTGGCTCAGTGGTTTAAAAATCTGCCTGCCAATGCAAGAGACATGGGTTCAATCCTTGGGTCAGGAAGATCCCCTGGAGAAGGAAATGGCAACCCACTCCACAATTTTTGCCTGAGACATCCCATGGACAGAGGAGTCTTGTGAGCTACAGTCCATGGGGTCACAAGAATCAGACAGAGCTTAACAACTAGACAACAGCATTTTTTCAGAAGGGAGAGAGTAGGCCTCTTGGATTTTTATCTGGAAGTTTCAAAGATCATCCAAGATGCATTTGGAGTGGAGCCCTATTCACTTTCGTTTCTATGAATCCCGCACCAGAGGTTCTACAACAGCTCAGGCCCTAAGTGTAGCTTCTGTCAGCGCCCATGCTAGAGCAGCCCAGGGCCCCACCACACAGCTGGGCATGTAACCTTGTGAATCCTTAAGTCACAGCATACCTGACCCTTGAATGCAAATGGTTATTTCCTGGAGTGAAGAAATGAATGGAAACTCACTTGGTACCCAGAAGCCTGTCCGTCCCTCCAGTAGCAAAGACTAAATGCATCTGAGGAAGTTCTGGTGAACCAATCACAGGGTCAGGGGGTGAGAGGGGGCCTTTGTTTCTGAACTTGGCTGAGCCCATCTCATGCCTTGTAAATGTCAGTGTGCGTACGTGTGAACGTCTGACATTACTCAGCAGCACATACCAAAGGCCAGGAATTTGGCAGAGCCGGGCTGATTAGCATGCCTAAAAATATTCCGTTTTATCAAAATCCATCCTGATTGCCTTTGAGCATGTGGGCAGAATGCTGGAGCAGCAGGATCTTCAGGAAGCATAAATTCTGAGAGGCTTTCCAAACATCCAGAAGGTCACAACCGCATTGTGGAAGACGCAACCCTTCCTCTTAACTTCTTGTTTGGCTATTTTTATCCCAACAGATTTTTTTGTAAGCCATGTAAGGCAATGCTTTCTCATTCACAAACATTCATAAAATGCAATCTAATTTAAGTCAACAAATAGCTTTTGAGAACCTATTAAACCCAAGATGCTTGGTTGGGCTCCAGGGGGAATATAAGGTCAAGCAGGTAGAACTTTGAGTTGGCCTGCAATGCAGCAAGAGTTGAGACCTTTCCTGGGAATGAACTGCTCTTGAGCCAAGCAAGTCAAGATCCACGCTTCAGAAGAGGCACAAACCCAGAGCTAGAAGAGGCAAGGAAGAGATGGGTTTTGCTGGCAAGGTTTGGCAAAGGCTTCTTGAGGACCAAGGCATTTGGATACGCACCTTTAAGAGAAGGGAAAGTTCGCCAGATGGAGCTGGGGAAGTGTTCTGGGCAGAAGGTGCAACTTGAATATGTGAATATGGAAAACACAGGGCGTCAGAGAAATTAGTGTGAAGTCTTCCAGCTTCTTCCTTATCACAAGTGATAAGGTTTTCCAAAATGAGAAGGCTAGAGACACAAGGATCACAGCTGCCACATCACTACAATCCGGGAAATGAACTACAGTGGAACAGTCTCTAATCAAGAGGAAAAATGCCACTTCTGCAAAATGGCCAGAACCACAAGGGTGATGACTTACACTGGAGGTGAACAAGCCTTAATCCTAGTATGGAGACATGCTGAAGAGCTGTCTTTGGTGTCGTTGACAGGTACACACAAATATATAAGTATTTACATCTCTGGCAGTGCAGTGGTAAAGAATCCGCCTGCCAGTGCAGGAGACACAAGAGACGCAGGGTTGGGAATATCCCCTGGAGGAGGAAATGGCAATCTGCTCTAGTATTCTTGCTTGGAAAATTTCATGGACAGAGGAGCCTGGCGGGTTACAGTCCATGGGGATCTCAACTAGTCGGACACAGTTGAACACACACATACATCTCACTCTAGGCATTTGCTTCACAGTCATTCTTTCTTTCTTTTTTCTTCTTTTTCTTTTGTCTTTATTGACTTTGTTAAAATATTGCTTCTGTGTTATGTTTTGGTTTTTTGGCCAAGAGGCATGTGGTATCTTAGCTCTTCTTCAACCATGGATCCAGCCTGCAGCCTCTGCATTTAAAGGTAAGGTCTTAACCACTGGGCCACCAGAGAAGTCCCATCATATTTTCTTTTTCAGCAACCCAAATCCTCTTGGTCCTAGATTTTAGTTTAGGTATCTCACTCCCAGAAGAGATTTACCAAAAAGCTGCAACTCACCATTTCAACCATGTTCCCACTGAGGAGATCGGGAGAGTAAATCTAAGAAGTGTAGTATCTTGAGTGGTCAGAGATTTGAGAAACTTGCTCGAGAATTACCTTTCTTCTTACCTGTAAAATGGTAAAGAACCACCCAGCACTTATGAAGAGAATACTTTGCCTAGTTCTGATACTACCAGATAGATGCTGCTATGAAGGACTATTATGTAGTCAATTCACAAACAGTGACTTGGTACCCAATGTCTGTCCACATAAGAGATGTTGAAAATCATAGCTGGAAGATAGCTAATGTTGCTACCAGATAGCAACATCTATCTGGTCATATGAAAACTAGGCAATCCACTCTTCATAAGGACTGGGTAGTTCTCAACCATTTTACAGGTAAGAAGAAAGGTAATTCCTGAACAAGTTTCTCAAATCTCTGACCAGTCAAGATATTACACCTCTTGGATCTACTCCCCTGACTGAACTAAGAACAATGCCCTTCCTAAAATAATGACCTTTCTTTGTGAAGACATGGCATTGCTTATATTTCTTTATAAATATAGGATCAGTCCATCTATTAATGGGATAGATGACTAAGAAAGAAAACGATAGAAAACAAAGGACATATTCCAGCAAAAAGGGAACATGGAACCAAATATTAAAATAGATGTATAAAACACTTCCCTGGTTGTCCAGTGGTTGAGAATCTGCCTTCCAATGCATGGGGCACAGGTTGAATCCCTGGCCAAGGAACTAAGATCCCACATGCTGCAGGGCTAACAAGCCTGAAAGCTGCAACTAGAGAAGCTATGGGCTGCAACTACAGAGCCTGCATGCTCTAGGGCCCATGCTCCACAACAAGAGAAGCCCTTTCCCCAAGACCAGAAAAAGCCCACATGCCACAATGAAGATCCCATGCAGCCAAAATAAAATTTATTTTAATGTGTAAACCTAATTCCCACATTTGTAAGGCCTGAATCACAGCAACTGAAATCAGATAACTCCAATCATTGGAAAGGTTTACATAACTGTTTTCCAGAAGACACAGGGAAATTCAGGCATTTGGTTCATTACCCGTGCCTACAGATATATACCTAGTTATTCTGAGCAACTGTTGGAGTATTCAACCACGCATTCCCCAGGAGCTGGGCACCTGCCCATCCTGGGACGAACTAACACCATAACCAAGCTGACCTCTGCCAACAGAACCACCTGGTGGTTAAGTCACTCTGGAGTTTAACTTCTAATTTCTTTCTCAGTGCTCCTTCCAATGCAGGCAAACTGTGCCCACATCATGTGTTTTTGTTTTTCTTTTTAAATTTAAGGCATAAGACTCAAGTGGATGCTTTTCCTCTCAGCAGTAAGTACAACAAAGACCAAAGATGAATGAACTAAGACGTTTAGACTGGCTGGTCACTTACTTCCTAACTTCTTAGCCATCCAACGAAGAAGGAAAATTGAAAGAGACATTCTAGAAAACGTAGAGAATGGCAGGGACAGGGAAGATAGGAGCCATGATTAAATATGAGTTGGACTGTATTATCAGTTCAGGTGGACAAAGGGAGAAAGCCAGTCCTTAGATTCAGAGTCTAAAAATTCGAAGGAGAATCTGTGCAGAGCAAAGAAGAAAAGAGTTTGGAAAAGACTGAAGGGAATCTGACAGCTACAAGAACTCATTCATGGTAGAGAACCAGAGGGGTTGGCAGTGAATGAGGAAAGGAAATTCATGTGGCGAGAGGCTCAGCACTGGCATAAGAGAGGCTTGTGAAGGTGGAGAAAAGTGAGTTAGGAAGGAGCAGGGAGAAGAGAAAAAGACTAAGATTAACAGAGAGTCAACAAGAACAAAACCGACACAGGCCTGTTCATCTGTGTGTGTCCATTATATTAAATTCTTTGAAACATTTCCTGTGAAACCCAGACCTCAGGCATGAAAATTGCAAGTCAAACCTCTCTACCACAGGTCACCTAAAAATAGCTCCCAGGTACTGGGGAGAGCTGGGAGGAGGCCGGATTCGAGCAGCTTCTGGATCCAGGCAGGCTCTTTAGATCCGGAAGGTGCACAGTCCATGACCTGGGACTAGTCATGCCAAGTGGGAGACGCGTGCCCTCCCTGTGGGGCCCCCCTCCAAGGAGGCCAAGATGGCTACACGCTCCCTCCAGGCAGGCGGCTGAGAAGTGCTGCATAGACAGTTTCCAGAATGCAACTGTCATCGTCTATGAATTGGTGCCCTCTTGAAGCCCCAGGACCAGGGCCAGCCTCCTGAACACACAGCCTGTGCGTTTGTACAGGGCCCTGGGCTCAGGGGGCCCTGCTCTGTGGCTGCCATCCTGAAGTTCATGATCGGTTGGCTTTTGGTTATGTTTTGTTTTGTTTTTAACAAGGGCCCAGCTTGCACTGGACATCATCTGGTACTGGGCTTCGCAAATTATGAAGCTGGTCCTGTCTGGGATCTGTGTCCTTCACTTACACTGGACAAGGACTGACCTGTTGAGATAGGAGTCCCTGGGACCTGGGATGCCTTGCTACAGGGTTTGCGCCTGGATAAATGCCTCCTTGAGTGAGAAAATACAAAGAAACTACAGGAACTAAAGATAACTGTTGGGGAAAATTACAGACAACAAGATACAAAAAACAAAAAAATAAATAAAACCCAACTGCCACTTCTGCAGAGCCAGGAGCAAAAGCAGGGTACCACACATGCTGCCTGCACACAACACAACTGAAAGGGTGGGCAAAACACCTAGGTCAGCCCTCTGGCCTGACCCCTGGGCCTTCCCTCTGCTGTCAATCCACATCAGGAACCAACTCATCCCCTCTCAGCATGCAAACAAGAAAGGGACCTTGTTGTCTGTCCTCAAATACCCCTCCTGCAGCAGGGGTCCCAGTAAAGCCTTGTCTGAATTCCTTGTCTGGCCTCTGATCAAATTTCTAGTGTTTTAGTAGGCCAAGATCCCCAGTCAGTAACGTGTCATCAGTTCTAGGGTCACCAATGATAGCTTCCCTCCAAGACTCCTTTCCTTAGAGCACAAGCTACCCCACAGGGTCTGGAAGAGCTCACAGTGCAGTAATGGTCCAAGATGTTGAACAGGTCCTATGTGGACTGCATACAAGGGGCTAGAGTCAGGTCCATCTAGTCAAAGCTGTGGTTTTTCCAGTAGTCATGTGCGGATGTGATTGTTGGACCATAGAGAAGGCTGAGCAGTGAAGAATTGATACTTTTGAACTGTGGTGTTGGAGAAGACTCTTGAGAGTCCCTTGGGCAGCAAAGAAATCAAACCAGTCAATCCTAAAGGAAATCAACCCTGAATATGCTCATTATTGTTAATTTGAGATTATATTATAAAATTTTTTAAAACTGTATTTTAGCTCTTTGGAGAAGCAGTTCAAGATATGTTTTGGCATAATATATTGTTTTGGTATGAATAGAGAGGTCTTTGGCCAAACAGGTTTGGGAAATTCTTGGTTAGACAAAGTTAAGTTACTACAGGCTTCTCAGAACCTTAGATATGCTATTGGTGGTTTCAAACGCCAATAAGGACCTGTATTTTATACACCATTTCCTGAATTTATCTTTATGTGGATTTTTTTTTTTTTAAATAAATGTCATGTGGGATTTGTGTTCTGAGAAATACACTTAGAGAAATGCTGGCCTGTGAGTGTTTCTGCTTGTTTGTGCTCAGTGCAAAGGCTTCCAGTTGTTGGGCTTCCCCTGGTGGCTCAGACAGTAAAGTATCTGCGTGCGATACGGGAGACCTGGGTCCAATCCTTTCGTTGGGAAAATCCCCTGGAGGAGGGCATGGCAACCCACTCCAGTATTCTTGCCTGGAGAATCCCCATGGACAGAATCCCCATGGACAGACTGGTGGACTACAGTCCATGGTTGGTCCATGGGGTCGCAAAGAGTCGGACACAACTGAGCCATTAACACTTCCACTCTCATTTTCTAGGCCTCTCTCAGAAAACAACCAGTGGGAGCTCAGTGGGAACCCAAAGCCGGTGCTCTGTGACAACCTGGAGGGGCGGAATGGGCAGGGAGGTGGGAGGGGGGTCAAGAGGAGAGGACAAATGTATGCCTATGGTCAATCCATGTTGGTGTATGGCAAAAACCAGAAACAGCAACAAGCATATATATATATATATATATATATATATATATATATATATATATATCTTTCATTGATTCTGAATTCTTTTTTTTTTTTTTTGATTCTGAATTCTTTATCATAAATATATATATATACACACACAATTATAATGTGTGTGTGTGTGTGTTAGTCACTCAGTCGTGTCCAACTCTTTGTGACCCTATGGTCTGTAGCTCACCAGGCTCCTCTGTCCATGGGATTCTCCAGGCAAGAATACTGGAGTGGGTAGCCATTCCCTTCTCCAGCAGATCCTCCCCACCCAGGGATCGAACCCAGGTCTCCCTAATTGCAGGTAGATTCTTTACCATCTGAGCCACTGAAAGGTCGTTGCTGAGCCACGAAAGATGCCGGGATTCTTGGCCTCCAGAGGAGAAGAATTCAATCCGGGGCCAGAGAGGAGGCTTGATCACTCAGAGCTTTTGTGTAATAAAGTTTTATTAAAGTATAAAGGAGATAGAGAAAGCTTCTGACATAGGCATCAGAAGCAAGCAGAAAGAATGCCCCCCTGCTAGTCTTTAGCCGGACGTTATATAGCTACTAGCAGTCTGCTAATTAGAGGAAAGAGATGTCTCAAAACCCAGAGGATGGCACCAGGGCCCTCACCCACAACATGCATTTTGGGATGACATTGTTGTGGCCATGCGTTCTGAGAAACAAACTCACTCAGAAGGACAATGCAGATAGTGGAGTGCAGTTTATTACATCAGGGCCCAAGGCAAAGTCTCCTCTTAGCCAAGGACCCCGACCAGTTTTTGTGAAAACCTTAAATACCCTAAGTGTACTTGCTCAAACCCACCTCCCCAAATTCCTTGAAACTAGTCTGGATAAGGTAAAAGAGAGAAACAATCAAAGTTAACCCATGATTCATGTGTCACAAGACTAGAACAGTAGAACAGTGGACATTTATCAGTAGGACTGTGGTCATATCCCGATAAACATAATGGAATTTACAACTTTGTTCTGTTACAGAGATAATTAGCATATTCTTTTAGGCAACGGAGAGTCCAAGTACAAGTCCTGAGGCTCTTTTATCCGGGGGTCTGGTTTCCCATTGGTATGCCATTTCTAAAGATACCGGGTGCAAAGTTCAGAGTCCATTGGGAGGGTGACCATGCGTATAGCCTAATGTTCTCAGCCTGGCCTCAGATGGAGTCCAGCTCTGTCTGTTTCCTCCTTCAACATTGGCACCAGGTGAGTTGTCCTGGGCCATAAAATGATTGACATGAATCTTGAAGAAAGGCAGGTTTCCAAGCAAATGCAGTCTCATTAACATAGCTTAAGAGAACATTTGCATGAGTAAAACATACTGGTTTGTCAAGTTGGTTCTGAGTCTTAGCCGGAACCAACTTGAAGACTGAGTCTAGGGTAAATACATAATTCATTAACATAGCTTAAGACAACCATTTCCATAAGAAAAGCGCATTGGTTAGCTCAAGGTATGAGAAGAGTTAAGTTCAGGTGGAGCCAGGTGTCGTCATGGCAACACAGAATTTTAAGAGAATCCTCCTTTTAAATTTGTATAGAGAAGGGGAAAAAAATCTAACACTTGTTTGTTTCTTCCTGCCGCTTAAAAGAGAGATAAAAAATGTCTGACATTTGCATCCTATTTCCTGCGTTTGGAGGCCCCTGGCCTTCCTGTCTGTTACCCTCTCACCACCAAGGAAGCCCAATTATTAGATTATAGATAATAGTATAAGGTGTATGCATACATATGTGTGTGTGTGTGTATCTTCTATTAATTCTCTTCCTCTGGAGAACCCTGACTGATACAGTGATGATAAAGAAAACTGTTGTAGGCTTGAAGGCAGACAATTTTCTTTCAGGCCTCTGAACTTTTTTTTTTTTTCCTCAATAAAACCGATCTTTTTATTTGGATATAATTTCAAACTTACAGAAAACTTTCAAGAATTAAGGTAGTATAAAGAACACCATGAAGTCTCTGGCCATATTTACTTTTTGTTGACATTTTACCCCATTTGCTGTATTATTTGACGCCTCAGAAGCTTTAATTAGGCTTTACGCTGTTTCTAGAGCCAGTTATGAGAAATATCCTCCCCATGATATGCAAGGTTTTATAACCTTCCAGAGTCAGCAAACCTCTTCTATAAAGTACGAGAAAGTATATATTTTAGGTTTCACAGCTCATAGGATCTCTGCTGCAACAGCTGAGGTTGCCATGATTGCATAATAACCCATGAAAGCAGGCATAGGTAACATGTAAACTGGTGGGCCTATCCGTGTGCGGATAAAACTTTAATTGCAGAAATGAGTGGTGAGCAGGATTTAGCTCAGAGGTTGAAGTTTGTGTCAACCACAAATTGGCACTTGCCAAGAGCATTGCCAATGACTGAACTGAAAGGTCGGGGCATGCCCCAGAAAAAGTGCCGCAGACGAGTTCCGGAGGCTGGCTAAACTTCCGGGGACCGACCCCCTGCAGCCTGGTCCAATCAGGTACCGACCCGGAGCCCGTGGACACCAACTGCCACTGTAGCCCGCGCTTTCTTCCTTATATGAAAAGACCTGGCTTGGACGCCGGCCCTGGCTATAAAACCCCTCCCCACCCCTCATACCTCGCAGACTCCCTTTGTCTGCTCGCTCACCCGCCCCGGGAGTTCTGCCCGAGAGCGACCGCCCAATAAAGGCCTTCATCAACAGTCCTTAGAGGTGACTTTTTCTTCCCGCGGTGTTTTCTAACATCTGGCGCCCAGCATGAGGCTCGAAGTGAGGGCCCCCGGCACTCGCTGTTGAGGCCCCCTCGAGCTCCACCACTGCGGTAGCCCCAGACCCAGGCGGCTGACCAACCCCCCGGACGGCAGGATACGGGGTAAGTCCCTTCGGCTTTGGGGCCTGCCCTCCCTGGTGACCACCTCCTAGGGCCCATCAACGTGTGCACACTTACTGGGCCCTCCTGGTCACCAGCTGGTGGGGAGACGTCCCCAGCTGCTGAGTAGACCTCCAGCTTCGGCCTTTTCCGGTCACCAGCTCATGAGGGAGACATCCCAAGCGGCTGAGTAGACCTCCGGCTTCGGCCTTTCCTGGTTCCCAGCTCGTGAGGAAGACGTTCCAAATGGCTGCACGGACCTCCAGCTTCCCTTGACACGTCTGAATGCGTTCGGGCAGCGGGGGTTGCCTCCATGCCCCATGGTCGCCATGGGATCGACAGCCTCCAAACCCGATCCCCAATACTCCACCCCCTTAGAGTGCCTGCTGGCTAACCTGCGGACCCTAAGACTAAAGGGAGATATCCGCCCCAAGCAGCTCACTTTTCTGTGTTCACAGGCCTGGCCTCAGTATTCCCTAGATAATGGCTCACAATGGCCAGCCACAGGGACACTAGACTTTGATGTCCTCCGTGATTTGGATAATTACTGCCGGAGAACGGGAAAATGGTCTGAGGTCCCCTATGTTCAGGCCTTTTGGGCGTTGCGCTCTCGCCCCACCCTGTGCACCGCGTGCGCTCCCAGCCAAATCCTACTCACCATGGCCCCCCCGACTCCACCCTCCTGGACCAAGCCAACTCCTCCCGTCTCTGAGTCCTCTGCTTTCTCTGTTCCCCCAGAAGATCTGGTGGCCCCCCCTCCCTATGCATCTCCCACGGCCCCCACCCCTTCCTCTCTGGTTCCTGCCCCCTCCCCCTCCACTCCGGCCCCTTTTGCCTCTGCTCCCGCCCCCGAGACTCCACCGCCGGCCCCAGATCCTCCGGCCCTTAACCCTATCTTGTATCCTCCCCTTCCCCCCGTCACTCCCTTCTCGTCTCCGGTTAGCTCCCACACTTGCTCTCACAGCAACCCTCCGGGAGCCTCCCCTCCCCCTTCCCCAGCCCCGCTACTCCCCCTGCAACAAGTGGCCGGAGCCGAGGGCCTGGCCCAGGTCCACGTCCCCTTCTCTCTCCAGGACTTAGCACAGATTGAGGCCAAACTGGGATCCTTTTCCTCCAACCCCACTCAATATATTAAACAGTTTCCGAGTCTGACCCGTGCCTACGCCCTAACATGGCAAGACATATATGTCATCCTGGGGTCTACCACCACCCCCGAAGAGAGGCAGGCCATTTGGACGGCAGCCAGGGCCCAGGCCGACCAGCGGCACTGTGCCAACCCCTCCTCCGAGCGCCCCCCGGGAGCTCAGGCAGTTCCTGACACCGACCCTGATGGGAACTACCAGGAACGGGGTGGCGGCCAGCTGCGGGTATGCTATATGATAGAGAGTATCCTCGATGGGATGGAAACGTCCTCTCATAAGGTAGTAAACCTCCTCAAACTCGATGAGGTGACTCAGGGGCCCGACGAAAACCCAGCCATGTTTCTTAATCGGCTGACTGAGGCCCTTATTCAATACACCAGACTGTCCCCTGAGTCCCCCATTGGGACAGCTACCTTGGCCAATCGTTTTATCTCCCAATCCGCACCTGACATCCAAAAACAACTGACCAAGGCCGAGGATGGTCCTCAGACCCCTATTCGAGACCTGGTAAAAATGGCCTTTAAAGTTTATAACGCCCGTGAAGAAACTGCTGAGGCCAGCCGAAAGGCAAGGCTCAAACAAAAGGCCGAATTTCAGGCAAGCCTCCTAAACCAGCAAACCCAGGCCTTGGTAGTGGCCCTGGGGGCCCCAAAACCCCCCTCCGGGGGCCTGCTTCAAGTGCGGCCAAGAAGGACACTGGGCCAAGATGTGCCCCAATCCACGGCCTCCTTCCAAGCCGTGCCTGTTGTGCAAACAACGAGGACACTGGGCTAGTGACAGTCCCCGGGCCTCTTGGGCCCCGACCTCTAGGGGCCGGGGACCAGAGCGCCCCAGGGAGACCTCCTGTCCTCCTCCGGCCTTGGAACTGCTGAGCTTCAACGATGACTGACGCCACCCAGACTCGGGGACCCCAATAACCCAAGCCGAGCCTAGGGTAACGTTCCAGGTAGCGGGTAAGTCCATCAACTTTCTAGTTGATACGGGGGCTACCTATTCGGTCCTTCCTTCTTTCGGGGGCACTTTACGTCCTTCCCAGGTTTCGGTTATGGGCATTGATGGCCAACCCTCGTGTCCGCTCCAAACCCAACCACTGTCCTGCCAATTAGATTCCTGCCTATTTACCCACTCCTTTTTGGTCATCCCCTCCTGCCCTACTCCTCTCTTGGGAAGAGATATACTCGCTAAGCTGAAGGCCACCCTTCACCTGACTCCAGGATCGGCCCCCACGTCAGGGGCCTTCCTAATGTTACTTGTTGACCCTCCAACCTCTTCTGTTAATCCTGAGGTCTGGGACACCCGAGTCCCGGTGGTGGCTCGGCACCAACCTCCAGTCCTCATCCGGCTAAGAGACCCCACCTGCTTCCCAGCCAGGCCCCAGTTTCCTCTGTCTACTCGTAACCTCAGGGGACTAAAGCCCATCATCGACCGTCTCATGGGACAGGGTCTTTTGATCCCCAAGACTTTCCCCTGTAACACGCCCATCCTCCCTGTTCAAAAGGCTTCAGGAGACTACCGGCTAGTGCAGGATCTCCGCCTGATCAACGCGGCGGTGGTCCCTGCCCATCCACTTGTCCCTAACCCCTACACCCTCCTTTCTTCCATACCTCCCAAAACCTCTCATTTCACCGTTATTGACCTCAAGGATGCCTTTTTTACCATCCCACTCCACCCCGACTGCCAATTCCTCTTTGCTTTTACCTGGACTGACCCCGACACCCAGCTGACCACACAACTCACATGGACTGTACTCCCTCAGGGGTTCAGAGACAGTCCCCACTACTTCGGACAGGCTCTGTCCCGGGACCTGGCCAGATGCTTGCTCCGCCCTAGCACCCTCCTCCAATGTGTAGACGACTTGCTCCTTTGCAGCCCCTCAGAAGAGACCTCCCGACAACATTCTGCAACTCTTCTTAATTTCCTCGGTTCCCAGGGTTACAGAGCCTCACAATCCAAGGCCCAACTGACTCAGACTTCTGTTGTCTATCTAGGCCTCCAAATCACCCCTACCACTAAGGCCCTGACAGCAAATCGACGTTGCCTCCTCAGGTCCATCTGTCCTCCGGCCAACGGAGACCAGATATTGTCCTTCCTAGGACTGACGGGGTTCTTCCGACACTGGGTCCCAAATTACGCCACCCTGGCCAAACCCCTATATGCCGCCGCTAAAGAGACTCCCACAGGACCGCTGTCTTCCCCCACCGAAGTGACTAAGGCCTTCCACGCTTTATGCTCAACCCTATTGGCTGCACCCCCTCTCTTTCTCCCAAATCCCAACTATCCACACCATCTATACACTGATGAAAAGGGAGGGATAGCCTTTGGAGCCTTGGTGCAACCGATTGGCCCCGAACTGCTGCCTATTGCTTACATATCCAAACAACTTGACCCCACAGCCAGGGGATGGTTCCCCTGCCTGCGGGCACTAGCGGCAGCGGCAACATTGTACACTGATGCTAAAAAGCTGATTCATGGTCAACCCCTGACCATCTTCTCACCTCATCGCCTTGGCGATCTTTTAGCCTTTAGATTTCTCTCTGACCTCAGCGAATCCAGGCTCCAGCAGTTTCACCTGGTATTTTTGGACAATCCGCAAGTTTCCGTGAGTCGCTCTCCACAATTAAACCCACTTTCTTCGTTGCCCTCCCTCCCCCTCTCCTCAAAACCCCCAGCCCACTCACGCCCAGAGGTCCTTGAGTCCCTTATGCAACCACCTCACAACCTGTTTTCCGAACCTCTACCAGATCCAGAGCTAACTTTTTTCGTCGATGGGAGCTCAAAGCGAGATCCCAATGGGAACCGAAGGGCGGCTTATGCTGTGGTAACCACCCGAGAAGTCCTGGAGGCTCAGCCCTTGCCACCCGGGACGACCTCTCAAAAGGCTGAACTAACAGCCCTAACTAGAGCCTTACACCTAGCAAAAGGAAAAGGGCCAATATTTACACAGACTCCAAATATGCCTTCTTGATTGCCCATTCTCACGCGGCAATCTGGAAAGAGCGGGGCTTCCTGACCACCAAAGGATCCCCCATCTGTAATGCCCCCCACATTATTCGACTGTTAGATGCCTTATCTCTGCCCAGAGAGGTCACTATCATACACTGCAAGGGACACCAAAATACTCATGACACTGTCGCTCTGGGTAATAATATGGCAGATCAAGTGGCTCGACAAATCACCTTACAAAAAGCCCCCAAGCCCTTGCTGACTTTGAGATCCACCCTCAACCCAGACTATTCCAGCGAGGAAGCCAAAGCCTTGCTGGCACAGGAAGGGGCTCAGAGGCACCCGTCCGGATGGATATTACTCCGTAATAAACCAGTGCTTCCTGAGCGCCAGGCTAAGGCCATAATATCCCAAATCCACAATACCCTGCACATTGGGCCAAGGGCTCTCTTTTCCTTTCTCAGCCTTGTCTTTTCTCCCCTACATCTCAGACAGACCATATATGCGGTCCACCGCTCCTGCCTAACATATGCTTCCACCTCTCCTCAAGGAGGACTCCAACCCCCACAGGAGACTCATCAGCTAAGGGGACATATGCCCGGACAAGATTGGCTGATAGACTTCACCCACATGCCCAGACATTGAACCTACCGCTATCTGCTGGTCTTGGTGGACACCTTTTCAGGATGGGTCGAGGCCTTCCCCGCCGCCCGAGAGACGGCAGCGGTGGTGGCAGAGGTCTTGACGACCCATCTCATTCCCAGATTTGGGTTGCCAAACTCCCTCCAGTCTGACAATGGGCCTGCATTTATCTCACAGATCTCCCAGCAGGTGGCTACGGCTCTGGGCATCGACTGGCATCTCCACATCCCCTATCGGCCCCAATCGTCAGGCAAAGTAGAACGGGTAAACGGCATCATCAAGACGCACCTGACCAAGCTTGCCTCAGAACTGCGGCTGTCTTGGGTCGACCTCCTTCCTCTGGCGCTCACTCGCATTCGCACCACACCACACTCCAAAACAGGTTTGACCCCTTTAGAGCTGCTCTACGGCAGGCCCTATCTCCTGACTCACCTCCCAGAGGGAGAGGCTCCCCCACTCGCGGGGTACCTCCCCCTCTTCTCCCTCCTACGATCCTTGCTGAGAGAATACGCAGACCGGGTCCTGCCACAACCGACAGATGACGAGGGGCCAACTCAGCCTCTGGCCCTGGGAGATCAGGTACTGTTAAAAGCCTTAAGTCCCCGCCCGGTACAACCTCGCTGGACGGGGCCCCATACTGTAATCCTCACCACTCCCATGGCAGCCAAACTGCTGGGACACGAGCCCTGGTATCACCTGACCCGGCTCAAACGAGCTCCCCCGGGTCTCCCAGAGACAGGGGTGGCCCCAGCCCAGGCCCCTCCTCCCAATTACTCCTACTGCTCCACCCTCACGGGGCCGACCAAACTGACCATCACCCGAACCCCTCTGTCATTGATCCCAAAATAATTGAGGGACCACATCCCAATATCCGATGCTGACCTGGCATCACCCGCTGTGGCTGCTAACAGTCACAGCTCTGGCCATACTTTTTGCCACTGGATTAGCGGCCGCGGCCCCCTGCGATTGGTCCTCCACTCTTCGACTGTCCCTGGCCCTCACATACCTAGCCATCTGCTTCCTACTCCTGGGGTGCTATTCCCTTGGGACACCCTGACCTGGTTACCAGCTCCATCCCTACGAGACCCACGGGGCTGATTGTCCGCCACACCCCCTTCACCCCAACCTCAGAACAATGCGGGACTCTCTACTCTGGGTTACTCTGGGGGTACTGGGGGGTCTTAGAAAAAGGGGAGCACACCTACCAAAACCCCCACCAGCCTTTTCAAGTCACCTGGATCTTAAAAAATGGAGAGACCTACGAAGAGCTAAACCGGACCACAGCCACTCAACCGAAAGATAAGTGGTGGCCGGACCTATACTTTAACCTTACAAAGTTAATCGAACAATCAGGATACTCCAAGTGTAGGGTCAGGTCCCTCGGGTTTTATGCCTGCCCAGGACATCAGCGAGAAAACATAAAGACCTGTGGGGGAATGGTGAGCCGCTACTGTAAATCCTGGGGCTGTGTCACTTCCAACGATGGGTACCGGAAGTGGTCGGTGACCAAGCCAGACCTGATCAATATGTCCTTCAAGGGTCCTCTCCCGAAATCAGATTGGCAGGGACAACCCTCCAACCCAGGGCAGTGCAGCGACCAGGTCCGACTATCAGTTACACAGCAGGGACGGACTTAAAATAGATGGATTTCCGGGCTATCCTGGGGGGTAGTGATATATGATACCTATGGCATGGGAGACAATAGCGCAACATTGTATGTTCAGCAAGTCCTACAACCCGCCCAGACCCATGCTGTGGGGCCCAACCAGATTATTGCACCCCCTCGCCCCTCACCACAAGGGACAAATGCCACAAATGTTGTGACCTCGCCTACCCCTACCCCCTCTCTTCAGCTAACCCGGACAGACCCACCAGAAACCCAAGAACCCCTGTGGGCCTTGATCAAAGAAACCTACGGGGCCCTTAACCACTCCAATCCTAATGCGACTCAATCCTGCTGGCTTTGCTACACCTTACACCCACCTTACTACGAGGCTGTGGGCTTAAATGCCACCTACAACTTATCCACTCTCTCCAACCCACCACAGTGTTCTTGGGGAGACCGCAAGGTGGGCCTTACCATGAAACAAGTATGGGGTTCGGGGACCTGCTTAGGCACGGTTCCTACAGATAAACCAACCCTGTGCGCCCAGACTGACAATGACACCAACTTCACCAATAAGACCTACGTCATACCTGAAATCAGGGAGTGGTGGGTATGCTCATGGACTGGGCTGACGCCCTGTCTCCATTTGGCTGTCTTCGACCAGAGTAGGGAATTCTGTGTCATGGTAGTGGTAGTACCCAAGATTATATACCACCCAGAAGAGGTCCTCTACAACTTTTGGGACCAAGATACCCCAGCTCCTAGACATAAGAGGGAGCCCATTGAGCTAATCAATGAATATAGTAAAGTTGCAGGATATAAAATTAACACACAGAAATCCCTTGCATTCCTATATACTAACAATGAAAAAACAGACAGAGAAATTAAGGAAACAATACCATTCACCATTGCAACAAAAAGAATAAAATACTTAGGAGTATATCTACCTAAAGAAACAAAAGACCTATACATAGAAAACTATAAAACACTGATGAAAGAAATCAAAGAGGACACAAACAGATGGAGAAACATACCGTGTTCATGGATTGGAAGAATTAATATTGTCAAAATGGCTATTCTACCCAAAGCAGTCTATAGATTCAATGCAATCCCTATCAAGCTACCAACGGTATTTTTCACAGAACTAGACCAAAGAATTTCACAATTTGTATGGAAATACAAAAAACCTCGAATAGCCAAAGTAATCTTGAGAAAGAAGAATGGAACTGGAGGAATCAACCTGCCTGACTTCAGACTCTACTACAAAGCCACAGTCATCAAGACAGTATGGTACTGGCACAAAGACAGAAATATAGATCAATGGAACAGAATAGAAAGCCCAGAGATAAATCCACGAACCTATGGACACCTTATCTTTGACAAAGGAGGCAAGGATATACAATGGAAAAAAGACAACCTCTTTAACAAGTGGTGCTGGGAAAACTGGTCAACCACTTGTAAAAGAATGAAACTAGAACACTTTCTGACACCATACACAAAAATAAACTCAAAATGGATTAAAGATCTAAATGTAAGACCAGAAACTATAAAACTCCTAGAGGAGAACATAGGCAAAACACTCTCCGACATAAATCACAGCAAGATCCTCTATGACCCACCTCCCAGAATATTGGAAATAAAAGCAAAACTAAACAAATGGGACCTAATGAAACTTAAAAGCTTTTGCACTACAAAGGAAACTATAAGTAAGGTGAAAAGACAGCCCTCAGATTGGGAGAAAATAATAGCAAATGAAGAAACAGACAAAGGATTAATCTCAAAAATATACAAGCAACTCCTGCAGCTCAATTCCAGAAAAATAAATGACCCAATCAAAAAATGGGCCAAAGAACTAAACAGACATTTCTCCAAAGAAGACATACAGATGGCTAACAAACACATGAAAAGATGCTCAACATCACTCATTATTAGAGAAATGCAAATCAAAACCACAATGAGGTACCATTACACGCCAGTCAGGATGGCTGCTATCCAAAAGTCTACAAGCAATAAATGCTGGAGAGGGTGTGGAGAAAAGGGAACCCTCTTACACTGTTGGTGGGAATGCAAACTAGTACAGCCGCTATGGAAAACAGTGTGGAGATTTCTTAAAAAACTGGAAATAGAACTGCCATATGACCCAGCAATCCCACTTCTGGGCATACACACTGAGGAAACCAGATCTGAAAGAGACATGTGCACCCCAATGTTCATCGCAGCACTGTTTATAATAGCCAGGACATGGAAGCAACCTAGATGCCCATCAGCAGATGAATGGATAAGGAAGCTGTGGTACATATACACCATGGAATATTACTCAGCCATGAAAAAGAATTCATTTGAACCAGTCCTAATGAGATGGATGAAGCTGGAGCCCATTATACAGAGTGAAGTAAGCCAGAAAGATAAAGAACATTACAGCATACTGACACATGTATATGGAATTTAGAAAGGTGATAACGATAACCCTATATGCAGAACAGAAAAAGAGACACAGAAATACAGAACAGACTTTTGAACTTTGTGGGAGAATGTGAGGGTGGGATATTTCAAAAGAACAGCATGTATACTATCTATGGTGAAACAGATCACCAGCCCAGGTGGGATGCACGAGACAAGTGCTCCGGCCTGGTGCACTGGGAAGACCCAGAGGAATCGGGTGGAGAGGGAGGTGGGTGGGGGGATCGGGATTGGGAATACATGTAAATCCATGGCTGATTCATATCAATGTATGACAAAACCCACTGGGAAAAAAAAAAAATAATAATAAAAAAAAAAAGCAAAAAAAAAAAAAAAAAAAAGAGGGAGCCCATTACAGCTATTACTCTTGGCCCTGGGGGCAGCCGGAACGGGTACAGGCATTGCTTCCCTGACCACACAACATCAGGGCCTGATCACCCTGAGAGTCGCCATTGATGAAGACATTGCACGAATAGAAAACTCTATGATGGCCTTAGAAAAATCCCTAACCTCTTTGTCAGAAGTGGTGTTACAGAACAGACGAGGCCTAGACCTGATCTTTTTACAACAAGGGGGCCTCTGTGCAGCCCTCAACGAAGAGTGTTGCTTTTACGCAGACCATACAGGGGTAGTAAGAGAGTCCATGGCCAAAGTAAGAGGACTAGAGCGCAGAAAGAGGGAACGGGAAGCCCAGCAGGGTTGGGCTCCGAAACTCCCCCTGGCTGACCACCCTGCTCTCGACCTTAATGGGACCACTCATAATCCTCTTGTTGCTCTTAACTTTCGGGCCATGTCTCTTAAATAAGCTCTTGGCCTTTGTCAAACAGCGGCTCAACACGGTCCAGCTGATGGTGTTGCGACAGCAGTACCAAGGGCTTCCAACGGACACTCTGTGACAAAATTAACGGCAGACGCTCCCTGTCATCCCGGCCACACCCTACCCCTTGCCGCCCCCGTTCAGCAGGAAGAAGCCAGAGAGAACTGTCACCCCTTGTCCTATAACAAAAAGGCTGGGATGAAAGGTCGGGGCATGCCCCAGAAAAAGTGCCGCAGACGAGTTCTGGAGGCTGGCTAAACTTCCGGGGACCGACCCCCTGCAGCCTGGTCCAATCAGGTACTGACCCGGAGCCCGTGGACACCAACTGCCACTGTAGCCCGCGCTTTCTTCCTTATATGAAAAGACCTGGCTTGGACGCCGGCCCTGGCTATAAAACCCCTCCCCACCCCTCATACCTCGCAGACTCCCTTTGTCTGCTCGCTCACCCGCCCCGGGAGTTCTGCCCGAGAGCGACCGCCCAATAAAGGCCTTCATCAACAGTCCTTAGAGGTGGCTTTTTCTTCCCGCGGCGTTTTCTAACATGAACAACAAAGACATTTGCCATCTGCCTCTTCAGAGATTGAACCCCATGCTGCTATAGCTATTGACCTTCAACAATCCCTGCAGGAGTTTAAGGTGGAGCGAGGCACCCTGTGCTCCAGGGAGTATGGTGGAACAGGTCTTTAGGGAGTTGGATGTTTTTCAGGTCAGTGCACTCGCTCAGTCGTGTCCAACTTTTTGGACCCCATGGACTACAGCACGACAGGCTTCTCTGCCCATCACCAACTCCCAGAGTTTACTCAGACTCATGCCTACTGAGTCGGTGATGCCATCCAGCCATCTCATCTTCTGTTGTCCCCTTCTCCTTCCACCTTCAATCTTTCCCAGCATCAGGGTCTTTTCCAATGAGTCAGCTCTTCCCATCAGGTGGCCAAAGTATTGGAGTTTCAGCTTCAACATCAGTCCTTCCAATGAACACCCAGGACTGATCTCTTTTTGGATGGACTGGTTGGATCTCCATGCAGTCCAAGGGACTCTCAAGAGTCTTCTCCAACACCACAGTTTAAAAGCATCAATTTTTCAGTGCTCAGTTTTCTTTATAGTCCAACTCTCACATCCATATATTACTACTGGAAAAACCATAGCCTTGACTAGATGGACTTTTGTTGACAAAGTAATGTCTCTGCTTTTCAATATGCTGTCTAGGTTGGTCATAACTTTCCTTCCAAGGAGTAAGCGTCTTTTAATTTCATGATTGCAATCACCATCTGCAGTGATTTGGGAGCCCAAAAAAATTAAGTCAGCCACTGTTTCCACTGTTTCCCCATCTATTTCCCATGAAGTGATGGGGCCGGATGCCATGATCTTAGTTTTCTGAATGTTGTGTTTTAAGCCAACTTTTTCACTCTCCTCTTTCACTTTCATCAAGAGGCTCTTTAGTTCTTCTTCACTTTGTGCCATAAGGATGGTGTCATCTGCATATCTGAGGTTATTGATATTTCTCCCAACAATCTTGATTCCAGCTTGTGCTTCATCAGAGTTTCTCATGATGTACTCTGAATATAAGTTAAATAAGCAGGGTGACAATATAGCCTTGATGTACTCCTTTTCCTATTTGGAACCAGTCTGTTCCATGTCCAGTTCTAACTATTGCTTCCTGACCTGCATACAGATTTCTTAAGAGGCAGATCAGGTGGGCTGGTATTCCCATCTCCTTCAGAATTTTCCAGATCCATGCAGTCAAAGGCTTTGGCATAGTCATTAAAACAGAAGTAGATATTTTTCTGAGACTCTCTTGCTTTTTCGATGATCCAACAGATGTTGGCAATTTGATCTCTGGTTCCTCTGCCTTTTCTAAAATCAGGTTGAACATCTGGAAGTTCATGGTTCATGTATTGTTGAAGCCTGGCTTGGAGAATTTTGAGCATTGATTTACTAGCGTGTGAGATGAGTGCAGTTGTGCAATAGTTTGAGCATTCTTTGGCATACTTTGGATGTTTTTAGGAACAGATTTTATGACCTCAATCCTCGCATCTCCTCATATCTAGAGAAGCACTAAATCCCTTCATGGAGACATCAGATCCTCATGATTAATAAAACCCTTTTGTAAAATTAGTGCTTCATGGTATTGAACTCCCCCTTCACCAAAACCTTATATATTGACCTTCCCCCACTGCCACTTTGGAGCAGTCTCTCAGAGCTATATGAGATGTTGCCTCCCTGGCTGTAGTCCTCATTTTGCCCCAAACAAAACTTAACTCACAACTCTCAAGTTGTACATTTTTTTTTTTTTTGTCAATATTTGCAATCCCTCCTCTAGAGGGAAAAGTCATCTCATTGGACCAAAGATTACAACAAAAATTAGACAATCTGCAGTTTGCCCTTTGGGTTGCTAGGCTGCATAACCCTGAGTCTTTACTTCCTCGGTGACTCTTTTTCACCATCTACTCTACAAAGACTTTCTTTAGTTTAGTAGGAGCATAGAGAACCTTGAAAGAAAACTCTACATCCTGACTTGGAGAGGTTTACCAGCCTCTCTCTGACCTGTCCCCCTCAGCTGCTACATGCATATGTCTTATAAAACCCAGTGGAGGTGGGAAATTCCCTGGGTGTTCAGTAGTTGGGACTCCATGCTTTCCCTGCTGAAGGCACGGGTTTAGTTTGAGAACTAAAATCTCCAAACAAACAAAAAACACTCAGTGGAGGTAAGGCCAGTTGGGAAGGGTGGGTTGCAGCCGATTGAATGAATGAAAGACGAAGATGTAAACAAACTACTATATATAAAGTAGATAAACAACAAGGGCTTACTGAATAGCACAGGGAACAATAGTCAATATCTTGTAATAACAATATTCAATACCTTATATAATGAAAAAGAGTATATATGAAACTCAATCCCTTTGCCATGCACCTGAAACTAAAACAATATAAATCAACTATCCTTCAATTAAAAAAGAAAGATGAGGAATCAAGAAGATAAAAAGAAGCAAGAACTTGGAAGGAGAGATATAGACCATAAAATGGGGCAGAGAATGGGAAAGATGAAGATGGAAATGAAAAGAGTTTGAAGCCAAACCACAGAGAATTCAAGCCAATGAGATCATTAGACTGAGGTAGGAAAAGAAACATCATGATAGACTTCCAAATGTGCTTCCAGTCTCTGCTCATTAGAAATAAAATCTCTACCACTGGGTGTTCCTTACACTCCCAGATCATTTGATACTCACCCTGGGGTAACATTGAATATCTAGCTTGTCCTAAGAAAAGATGTTGCCTTCAGCTTGCTGACAACCTTCGAGAAATCACGAAAGGAGACAGGAAACAGCTTCTCTCCATGAGATGCCATCTCTGGTACATTACATGTCACGAGCCTTTACTGCTAGGACCCTTGTTAGATCAGTAGCTATTCCTGTCACACTTCAAAGTCTTTGCACAAGCAGACAAAGAACATGCCCATGAATATTTGGAAAAAGTCTACAATATATTCTGCTTGACCTATGAAGGTTATCCAAACCACAGAAAAATAAATAAGGCTGAGTTTTTACTTTTGATGCTTCCCGGGTGGCACAGTGGTAAAGAATCTTCCTGCCAATGCAGGAGATGCTAGAGACGTGGGTTTGATCCCTGGGTTAGGATGATCCCCTGGAGTAGGAAGTGGTAACCCACTCCAGTATTCTTGCCTGGAAAATTCCACGGACAGAGGAGCCTGGTGGGCTACAGTCTGTGGGGTCTCATGGAGTCAGTCGCAGAGTTGGACACTACTGAGCATGCATGCAACCCGATCTACAACGTCAACCCTCACCTGAAATTTATTTCCCATTCCCTGTCTTTGTTTGTGTTCAGGTTCTATCTAGTTCACTATACAAAGCAAGTCCTCTGTCACCTGCCTCTCTTCGTTGGGGTTCAAAGCATCCTTGAAACTCACTGAGTGGGAAAAATAAGCTCTCGCAAAGATATGCACTTGTTCTAAGGTTCCAGGACTAATTAGAATGAATAGCATGGCAAAGATTCAGGAGAATGATTAAGCCATCTGTGCAATTAGAGAGAGAGCTAGGGGACCAGTACCAGCTTAGGGGAGGTAGGAAGTTCAGAAACAGGAAGCCCAAACTGGAGCCCATTATACAGAGTGAAGTAAGCCAGAAAGATAAAGAACATTACAGCATACTAACACATATATATGGAATTTAGAAAGATGGTAACGATAACCCTATATGCAAAACAGAAAAAGAGACACAGAAGCACAGAACAGACTTTTGAACTCTGTGGGAGAAGGTGAGGGTGGGATGTTTTGAAAGAACAGCATGTATATTATCTATGGTGAAACAGATCACCAGCCCAGGTGGGATGCATGAGACAAGTGCTCGGGCCTGGTGCACTGGGAAGACCCAGAGGAATCGGGTGGAGAGGGAGGTGGGTGGGGGGATCGGGATGGGGAATACGTGTAACTCTATGGCTGATTCATATCAATGTATGACAAAACCCACTGAAATATTGTGAAGTAATTAGCCTCCAACAAAAAAAAAAGAAAGAAAGAAAGAAACAGGAAGCCCAGAGAGAAATGCCACAGAGGATGTGACCCCTGTTTTCTTAGATTAGGTCATTGACTTTCTCAGAGTCAGAGCTTCTGCAGGCAAAGCTGTTTCAGCCCCTTTGCAGACCCCCTGCTTTGTAGAATAGTGGAAGAGTCCGTCACCAACCAGTGACCTTAGGCAAGTCACTTGAACATTCTGAACCTTAGCTCCCTCGAGGAAATGTGAAGATAATCCTGTCAACTCAAGCCTCAGTGACCAAGGCATAGTGATGCTTGACAGACAGAGGCATTCAGAGGGGGAGCTATGCTAGGATTTCCCTGGAGGTCCAGTGGGTTAAGACTCAGCACTCCCAATGCAAGGGACCCAAGTTCAATCCCTGGTCAGAGAACTAGATTCCATATACCTCAACTTAAGAGTTCTCATTTCATAATGAAGATGGAAGATCCCATGTGCTGCAACCAAGACCCAACACAGCCAAAGAAATAAATATAAATATATATTTTTTGAACAAAGAGGGGGAACTGTGTTGACATAGAAAGAAAAGAGGTGATGAGAATAACCGTGTTCTTCTCAGGGGACAAATTGAGAAACAGACAAGCTTCCAAACCAGTGACTTTCAACACAAGCTCCAGCCTCCCTTTCCCTGAGATAATCATTGACCATTGTAGTCCCTTTATTTAGACCACTAAATTTTGGAACATGCCAAAAATGAGAGGGAGTTGACACACCTCAAAGGCAGTCCCCAACCAATGATGAAGAGCCCCAGCTCTCTTGCCCTGGGAGTGAGAGCAAGGGCAGCAACTCTGGAAGCAAGTTCTAGAGCATTCCCAGCAGGACTGAAGCGCTGCCACACACAGAGTAACCAGCTTGATGTCACACCCTTTGTTACTGACAGCTTCCCCTCCTTTTCTGTCTCACCTCCCCCACTCCCTGCTGCTGTTCCCTTGAACCGTCTCCCAAATAAACTATTTACACTCAAATCCTTGTCTTAGAATCTGCTACTGAAATGTGCCCAAGACAACCTTTCAGATACACCCGGCACGTGGTGCAAGATGCAAGCCTGGGAGGTGTGTCAGAAGAACACGCCGTATTTGCAAGTTGTCATGTATGCATGCGTACCATGTGGAAAAGAGAGCTTAGAGTGAGCTGTAGTTTATTTTTTTGTCTTTCAAATGTGGTCTATTAGTTAATTTTATTGCAGTATAGTTGTTCTACAATATTGGGTTAGCTTCTACTGTACACCAAAATGAGTCAGCCACACATATACGTACATCCCCTCCCTTTTGGATCTCTCTCCCATTAGGTCATGCACTCGTTGCATGGTGCATTAAGCAGAGTGCCCTGCACTGCACACTGTGTCCCCTCAGTGATCTATTTTATACACAGAATCAGTAATGCACAGATGTCCATCCCAATCTACCAATTCCTCGAATCCCACTTGCTTCCCCATTGGTATTTACACATTTGGTTTAACATGTCTGTTTCTCTATTTCTGTTTTTCAAATAAGGCCACCTAAACCAGTTTTCCTAAATTTCACATATATGCACTAATAGATCTGTTTTTCTCTTTCTGACTTACTGCACTCTGTACAACCATCTTCAGGTCCATTCATGTCTCTACAAATAACTCAATTTTGTTCCTTTCTATGGCTGGAATTAATATTCCATTGTAAATATGTTCTACATCTTCTTTATCCATTCATCTGTTGATGGACATTTTAGAGTGAGTTAACTTTAAATAAGTTGGCTTAAAACCCAACATTTAGAAAACTAATCATGGCATATGGTCTCATCACTTCATGGCAAATAGATGGGGGAAACAGTGGAAACAGTGACAGACTTTAATTTGGGGGGTTCCAGAATCACTGCAGATGGTGAGTATAGCCATGAAATTAAAAGATGTTTGCTCCACATGGAAGCAACCTAGATGCCCATCAGCAGACGAATGGATAAGGAAGCTATGGTACATATACACCATGAAATATTACTCAGCCATTAAAAAGAATTCATTTGAATCATTTCTAATGAGATGGATGAAACTGGAGCCCATTATACAGAGTGAAGTAAGCCAGAAAGATAAAGACCAATACAATATACTAATGTATATATATGGAATTTTAAAAGATGGTAACGATAACCCTATATGCAAAACAGAAAAAGAGACACAGATGTACGGAACAGACTTTAGGACTCTGTGGGAGAAGGTGAGGGTGAGATGTTCTGAGAGAACACATTGAAACAAGTATACTATCAAGGGTGAAACAGATCACCAGCCCAGGTTGGATGCATGAGACAAGTGCTCAGGGCTGGTGCACTGGGAAGACCCAGAGGGATAGGATGGAGAGGGAGGCGGGAGGGGGGATCAGGATGGGGAATACATGTAAATCCATGACTGATTCATGTCAATGTATGGCAAAAACCACTACAATATTGTAAAGTAATTAGCCTCCGACTAATAAAAATAAATGAAAAAAAAATAAAATAAAAATAAACAAAATTAAATAAATAAATAAAAGATGTTTGCTCCTTGGAAGAAAAGCTGTGATGAACCTAGACAGCTTATTAAAAAGCAAAGACATTACTTTGCCAACAAAGGTCCATCTAGTCAAAGCTATGGTTTTTCCAGTAGTCATGTATGCATGTGAGAGCTGGGCTATAAAGAAAGCTGAGTGCCGAAGAATTGATGCTTTTGAACTGTGGTGTTGGAGAAGACTCTTGAGAGTCCCTTGGACTGCAAGGAGATCCAATCAGTCAATCCTAAAGGAAATCAGTCCTGAATATTCATTGAAAGGACTGATGCTGAAGCTAAAACTCCAATACTTTGGCCACCTGATGCAAAGAACTGACTTATTTGAAAAGATCCTGATGCTGGGAAAGTTTGAAGGCAGGAGGAGAAGGGGACGACAGAGGATGAGGTGGCTGGATGGCATCACCGACTCAATGGACATGAGTTTGAGTAAACTCCAGGAGTTGGTGATGGACAGGGAGGCCTGGCATGCTGCAGTCCATGGGGTCGCAAAGAGTTGGACATGACTGAGTGACTGAACTGACTGAACTTTAAATAGAAAACTTTTAAAATGAGGCTGAAGCTGCTAAGAGCAAGAGATAATCTGAACAGGAAATATTTCTGCAGAGAAATATTTCTGCAGAGAAATAATAGGTAGCAAAAGAAGATTGTAATGGAAAGCCTCTTGTAGTAAATAAGGAATGTAGGGGACAGAAGGAAAAGTTACAATGGAACCTATTTTAACCTTTAACACTCCTTTTGTCTTTGAGGACATGCACAAATAACACACAAGACCTTGAAAAGATAAAGAAATGTGTCCCATTGGCAGTCTGCCAGTTGGGCTCTGTATTTACCTGCTTGACTTCCTGTGTTGGGCAGTGGTGAAGAACCTGCCTGCCAACGCAGGAGACTCAAGAGATGTGGGCTCATTCTCTGGGTCAGCAAGCTTCCCTGGAGGAGGGAATGGCAACACACTCCAGTATTCTTGCCTGGAAAATTCCGTGGACAGAGGAGCCTGGTGGGCTACAGTCCCCGGGGTTGCAAAGAGTCAGACAGGTCTGAGCAACTGAGCATGCACGCACACACACAACACATTTACCTGCTGGGAAATAATAGCTCCCCTGCTTCATATGGCCCTTCCTAGAAGGACTTGCAGATGCAAATAAACAGAAGCCACCTCTTGTAGGCTGTGGCCATCAGAGAATAGAGGAGACAGGCCCACCATTCCAAGTGGGCCATTCCTGAGTAGCTGAGGTTCAGGTAACATGATCATTCCCCTTGTCTCCACCATGTGCTTCAGCCAAGTGGGAGTGTGCAACAAGCACTACACTTGCTTTTCCTTCTGGCCACGAGTATTCATCATGCTCACCGGCAGAGAGCCTCTAAGTTGGTCTCCATGGGCCAGTTGACAATCACAGCATCCTCGTGGGATTCAATGCATAGTGCAGTCACCTCCCTTTGAGTGTGGGTGGGACCCGGACCTTGTCTGTCTAACATGATAAAGATGGTGGGATGTATCTGATCACATTACAGAAGATTATAACACCTGTCTTGCAGGGAAACTCTTTCCCTGGCTGCTTTTGGGGAAGTAAGTGTTTATGTTGGGGAGATCCATGTAGCAAAGAACTGGAGGGAGCCTCCAGCCAACAGCCAGCAAGAAACTGAGGCCCTCAATACAACATGTCACACAGAACTGAGCTCTATCAACAAGCACGTGAGTTTGGAAGTGCATCCTTGCCCAAACAAGCCTCAGATGAGACTGCAGCCCCAGCTGACATTTTTATGGCAGCCTTGAAGCAGAGGACTAGTGTGTGCATTCGTGCTAAGTCGCTTCAGGCATGTCCAACTCTGTGCGACCCTCTGGACCGTAGCCCGCCAGGCTCCTCTCTCCATGGGATTCTCCAGGCAAGAATACTGGAGTGGGTGGCCATACCCTCCTCCAGGGAGTCTTCCCGACTCAGGGATTGAACCCGGGTCTCTGTGTCTCCTGCATTGGCAGGCAGGCTCTTTACCACTAGGTACACCTGGTAAGCCCACGAAGGACTGGAGGACCCAGCTAAGCCATGCCATCCCCCGATCCACGGAAACTGTAAAACAATAAGTCTGTGCTGTTTTAAGCTCTTAAGTTCATGGTAATATTATGAGCCAGTAATAGATAATGTGCTAACTATAATCTTGTGTTGACTTATTATTGGTTCTTAGTCTTAAGAACTGTGCTGTTTATCTTTAATAAGTTCTAATCAATAAACCTTGAGCATTGAAAATTGTTGAATTTGCCATTGCCATTCAAAAACCTGTTACAGTGAAGAAGGGGATTACCAAATTGGGCAAAAAGATTTCCACCATAATTGCTTGGGTGAACGATAAAAAGAACCCTGACACTGGTCAGATCTGAAGAACTAGAAAAGTCTCCCTGTGCCCGATGAGGGTCTGAAACAAACTCCAAACAGAAGAAATAGCAGTGCTTTGGGTTTTATTTTTCTCACACTTGAGGAATTTTTTCAGGAATTTTTTTTCAGGAAAAATTGGAGAAAGTCAGAAATGTGAATGATGACTAGCTAAAGAGCCATGATTTGAAACAAAGACTGTGTGTATGTGTTCAGTCAGGTCTGACTCTTTGTGACCCCTTGCTCTGGAGACTGCCATGTTCCTCTGTCCATGGAATTTTCTAGGCAAGAATATAGGAGTGAATTGCCGTCTCCTCCTCTAGGGATCTTCCCAACCCAGGGATCGAACCTGTGTCTCTTGCGTCTCCTACATAGGCAGGTGGATTCTTCACCACTAGTGCTACTTGGGAAGCCCTGAAACAAAGGCATTAGATTAAAAAAGAACCATGTGGGACTTCCCTGATGGTCCAGTGGTTAAGACCACATTGCAATGAAGGAAGTCAGGGTTCAATCCCTGGTGAGGAAGCTAAAATCCCACATGCCTTTTGGCCAAAAAGACAAAACATAAAGCAGAAGCAATATTATAACAAATTCAATAAAGACATTAAAATTTTTCCTCATCAAAAAAAATTAAAAACATTATGTCCTTGAAAAGTTGGTAAGATTAGCATGCAGTAAGCATAACTCAGGAGGATGCAGGACTTCAGCCCACAGGTAAATCTATCTGATCAAGGGCAGTTGTCAAAGAATAGGGGCTTTCCTGGTGGTTCAGATGGTAAAGAATTTGCCTGCAATATGCGAGACTTGGGTTCGATCCTTGAATTGGGAAGATCCCCTGAGAAGACAATGGCAACCCACTCCAGTATTCTTGACAAAGGTGAAAATATATAGGGCTAATTGTTGTCATGCTTTCAATAATGAAAGAGCTGTAAAACTCATCATAAAGAGACTTTACTGTAATGTGTGATTAACATACAGAGAGCCTAGAAAAGCAAATACAATAGGCATTGCTGTGTATTCAGGTTTTATCTTCAGTTGCACAAATGCCAGTGTATTTATGGATGGGCAATAGTTTGGGGGCTCCTCCTCTTTCTTGAATTTATCCCCCCAGCTCCTTGACACACACGGGTCTTATTATTAGTTCACGAGACTTCCCCTCATGGCCACCCGTCTCAGAGCTGGTAGAGATGCTCTTGCTCAGGATTCCTCAGTCCCTTCAGCTCCTCTGTGTCCTGCCCAGAGTCCTCCCCCTGATACTCCCCCTGATCCTCCCCCTGATCCACCCCAGCCTCCAACACGCTTGTCTGGTATCTGTTCTGTAAGCTTCCTCTGTGCATAAGGAGTAAGCAATCAGGGCGTCCGCAAGGCATGGAAAGAGGGAAGAAGAGACTCTGTCTTTCCTCGTATCTCCAAGCGACAGAGTCCTTTCACAGCTAGAGGTGACCTCCCCTTAGATGACATTTCCCATGTGGCTTTCCCCTGCTGAGATAGCAGGCACTTTTCTTACCCTGGGTTTCTTTCTGTTACCCATGCACCGAGCTTTGATGGGTGTGTGGGGAGCTTTGGAGACTGATGGAAGCCAAAGGCCATCCAACCTCACCCACTTCCTAGCTCAAAGGACTTGGGTTTTCTCTCCCTTGTTCCATTCAAGAAGTACCCTTCTCATATGACATCCCTTATATGTGACATTACAGACTCAATGGACATGAATTTGAGCAAACTCAGGGATATAGTGAAGGACAGGGAAGCCTGGCATGCTATAGTCCATGAGGTCACAAAGAGTTTGACAAGACTTAGCAATGGAGCATAACACATAAGTGGAATCTAAAAAGAAATGATACAAATCAACTTAGTTACAAAACAGAAGGAGAGTCACAGACTTAGAGAACAAACTTATGGTTGCGGTGGGGAGGGGGGCGGATGGGGAGAAGGGATAGTTAGGGAGTTTGGGATGGACATGTGCACACTGCTATACTTAAATGGATAACCAACAAGGTCTACTGTACAGCACATGGAACTCTGCTCAGGGTTATGTGGCAGCCTGGATAGGAGGGGAGTTTGCTGGAGAATGGAACATGTATACATATGGCTGAGTCCCTTTGCTGTTCATCTGAAACTATTACAACATTGCTTGTTAAGTGACTATGTCCTTGTTCATTGTTCAGTCGCCAAGTCATATCCAACTCTTTGCAACCCCGTGGACTGCAGCACACCGGGTTTCCCTGCCCCTCACCACCTCCTGGAATTTGCTCAAGTTCAGGTTCATTGAATTGGTGAAGCTATCCAACCATCTCATCCTCTGCCACCCTCTTCTCCTTTTGCCTAATTGACTATGCGTGCATGCATGCTAAGTCACGTCAGTTGTGACTAACTCTGTGCAATCCTAGGTTTGTAGCCAGCTAGGCTCCTCTGTCCATGGGATTCTCCAGACAAGAATCCTGGAGTGGATTGCCATGCCCTCCTCCAGGAGATCTTCCCAACCCAGGGCTAACTGACCATATCCCAATATAAAATTTTAAATTTTATATATAAAAAAAGTACCCTTCTCATGTTCAGTCCACCATCCACTCCTAGATGGGGGTTGGGGGGAAGGGAAGATGCAGGCCCTCTTCAGTCTCATCTAGAGCACGACTGATGTACATCGATGCATCTCACGGGTACGGAGGCTGGTGGACCAGTTTCCTTCCCCTCCTAATTTCCTGATGGATTGAGCACCATTGCTGTAGGATCCAGTTGCATTTTATTCACTGGCAAGGATCCTGACTGGTTCACTAGCAGATAAGAGATGCCTCCAGAGGTCAATTATCTAAAGCCCATCTGGGATTCCCAAGTTCCAAAACAAGATCCAATCCCTGAAGTGAAGCTTCTGGCATTGCCCCCTGGGTGATGGGAAAGTATTAAGGAAAAATTGAAGAGTTGCAAATGTTTTATTCTGGGCTGTGAGTTAGCTAATATGATATTTGGATTTATATTTTACCTCAGTAACATATCAGAGTTCTCCTGGTTGTCTTCTACAAAATGAAGGTAGGATCTACTAGAATGTTTAAGAAAGCAGAACGAAGAGAGATTTGGCTCCAAATAGCACCATACGTGGCCACTAGGACACCCATATTTGGTCTCCATTGTGTTTTCTTTTGCAGATGGAAAATTTCCTAGCATATCATTAAAGTGAGGTTGTGAATTCACTTGGAGATGATACAAAATAAGTGTAGATATTTTTAATCCCTTCCTAATTGAAATATTTCCCATTGGAACAAAATTTTCATTCTCTCCTATTTGTTTCTAATGATTCAAACAAGCGATCAAGTGAACTGAAGCTTTCTCCACAAAACCCATGAAGTAAAGGCCCCTTGTCCTACATGGAAAAATTCTGTAAGTTCTAAAATTATCCTGCTCAAGTTTTAGCTGCCCAGTACCAAGGGCAAAAATTCGGAGCTTTATGGCTGTAAAGCTTTCCGATTGTGAATCATTTCTAAATAGACTTCCTGTGTGAGCAATGGTTGTCACTGAATGAATTGCAAACAAGGGTCACATTTGGACTAAACATCCTCTGCCTTTGAGCTAATGGGTTGAATCATAATTAAATTGGGATGAAGTGAAGTCATCAGCCAGCCTGCTGGGCTCCATGGAGCAGTACTTCTAAGGCAAGAGTCATTACTGTCTGAGCACTGAATTTGTCTTTAGAGTATACTCTAAATGATTGATTTTTTTTTTTTTTTTTTGGCCAGGCCTGCAACAAGGCTTTCTGTTATTGAAGACGATTTGTCCAGAGACTTCCCTGGTGATCCAGTGTTTAAGACTCCAAGCTCCCAATGCAGGGGGCCTGGGTTCAATCCCTGGTCCGGAAACTAGAAACCACATGTCCAACCAAGAGTCTGCACGCTGCAACTAAAGATCCCACATGCTGTAACGAAGACTGAAGATCCCATGTGCTGTAACTGAGACTGTGCTGTGTGGTGCTTAGTCGCCCGGTCGTGCCCGACTCTTTGCAACCCCATGGACTGTAGCCCACCAGGCTCCTCTGTCCATGGGATTCTCCAGGCAGGAATACTGGAGTGGGTTGCCATGCCCTTCTCCAGGGGATCTTCTCAACCCAGGGATCGAACCCAGGTCTCCCACATTGTAGGTGGATTCTTTACCATCTGGGCCACCAGGGAATCCCGCAACTAAGGCAAGGTGCAGCCAAAAAAATAAATAAATATTTTTTAAAAGAAAAAGAAGGCTTGTGCATCTCACAAAAGATTCTACGAGAAGCAGAGTCTGGGGATGGTTCCTCCACTCTTGTGCGTTCCACAAACCTCCTCCATGTCCTACTCCTCAGCGGGCCCCTGGGCTCACAGCTGATAGGAAGAAAAACCTTTGGGACTTCCCCTTTCCCTCCATCCTATGGTCACTCAGGCTCCTTAAGTGCTGTATGCAGTCACTTCAGCTCTTCTTCAGTTTTCCTTACCTGCTCTGTTTTCCTTTTCCTAGGTGATGGGAGGAGGATAGGGGATGAAGCATCCTAAGAATGAGGCCCTGAGGTGTGCAGGACACTGAGACCTTCCCAAACCCTTTTCTTGGAATATCTCCTGAGTATCATTATGCACTCTGAGTCAGTGCCAAATGCCTTGTCTTTTTTATAACCCTAGCCATGATACAAGGAGAATGATGGTTTAAAAAAAAAAAAGACCCACACCCTAATCTAAAAAAGGATACAAAAGAATGTATTTACAAAGTAGAAACAGACTCATAGAGAACAAGTTAATGGTTACCAAAGGGGAAGGTGAGGAGGGATAAATTAGGAGTTTGAGATTAACAGATATACACTACTTTACACAGAATAGCCAACCAAGGTCCTACTGAATAGCACAGGGAACTGAATTCAGTATCTTGTAATAACCTATCATGGAAAAGAATCTGAGAAATTCTTTTCAGATTTGTACATGTGTATAAAACTGAATCACTTTGCTATACCTGAGTCTAACACAACATCGTAAACCAATGATGCTTCACTTTAAAGAGACCCACACTCTACTCACTAAAATTTGTAGAGCACGTACCACATGCCAGACCCTGTGGTAAGCGCTTTAGAAATAGTTCAATTCATGCTTACGGCTTTCCCTGTCTTTCCCCCTTCATAGGTAGGATTCTGAGACACAGTGAGCACATGACTAGTGAGCCAAGTTTCGGACCTCGGCCTGTGGTCACCACTCTGCCCCATGAACAAGTATCCTAACAGCCAATGCCATCTTACAACACTGGACGTGTGTTGACTGGAGCTATGATTCGGAGGTAGGTGAATCGCAAGCATAAAGTCAGATGCTGTCTTGCTAGTCTTGGCTGGATGTTCTCAATCAGAGCCGATTTGCACCCTGATTTGGCAATGTCTGGAGTTACTTTTGGTTTTCACAGCTGGCCGCTACTGCTGGCTTCTAGCGGGTAGAAGCCAGCGCTGTTGCTGCTGTTGTTTATCACTGAGCTATGTCTGACTTTTTGTGACCCCTTGGACTGTAGTCTGCCAGGGTCTTTTGTCCATGGAATTGCCCAAGCAAGAATCCTGGAGTGAGCTGCCATTTCCTACACCGGAGGGTCTTCCTGACTCAGGGATCAAACCCACGTCTCCTGCATTACAGGCAGATTCTTCACCACTGACCACCAGGGGTTTGGTCTAATTGTCTTCTGCCCCATGCCCCACTCCATTCTTGGCTCTGGATGTTTATTCTCTATGTCCATTTTACTAATGTTCTATTAATCTTTTACTGTGAGGCACCCCAAAGTCCTTTAGGAAGCAGGAAGAGTGTGAATAAAGACAGACAAACTGACTTTCAAAGAAATCTCCAAGCAAGGGCATAGCACCTTACTTGGAACAAAACCCTCTGAGGGCACTATTTTGGGAAAGGTGATCCAGTGGCCCAGCTCTCTATCTCCCGTCACTTCCAGGACTGGTACTTCCAGGCATGTGATCCCAGGAAAGTGTTTGAGGGCGGGGAGAGAGGTTGCCCTAGAACATGCTGTTGCAATGAGAAATGTTGAAAGAGGGAAAAACCTGTAACCTGATGCCAGTCGTAAATAGTCTCCGCTAACCGAAAATCAAGAGGAAAAGAATTTCCATCACAGTCAGACATGTTCTCTGGGATTTGCAAGAACAGAAAAGACAATATGGAGAAAATGCATCGCTCTGGGTGGTTCTGAAGTCAAAGCCCAATTAGTCAGGCAAATTCAAGAAAGTTCAGTAATAAAATATTTGTCTCAACCATGACTATTTTAAGCAAGCCTCAAACATCAAAAAACTTCCCTGGCGGCTCCGAGGTAAAGAATCCACTTGCCAATACAGGAGATGCAGGTTTGATCAGTGGGTCAGGAAAATCCCCTGGAGAAGGAAATGGCAACCAGTTCCAGTATTCTTGTCTGGAAAATTCCATCAGCAGGGGAGCCTGGCAGCTACAGTCTATGGGATCACAAAGTTGGACACGACTGAGCAACTGAGCACCCCAACATCAAAAATGGATAGATCATAAGGCTACTTTGAGCTTCCCTGCTGGCTCAGTGGTAAAGAATCTACCTGCCAAGTGGGAGACATGAGTTCAAACCCTGGGTCAGGAAGATCCCCTGGAAGAGGAAATGGCAATCCACTCTACTATTCTTAACTTGAGAATCCCATGGACAGAAAAGCCTGGTGTGCTACAGTCTACAGAGTCACAAAGAGTCAGATACGACTGAGCCACTGAACAATAACAACATGAGGCTGCTTTAGTCTTTGTATATGATACAGGATTTACAGGCAAACTTTGAAAGGATTCTGTTGACTGTACAAAATATTTTAATTGGTCTTTAAAATATTCTTATGAGGTAAATTCAACTTGATTAAAATGTTTCCTGACTGGTCTCTGCTTATGAAAGCTCGTTACTCTGTCTTAATGCCATAAGAACTATTGATCATAACTTCAGTTTTTTAAAAATCCTTCCAGATTTTATCCAATTCTGAGTAGAGGTTATTTATACCTTAGAATGTTCTTAACAGCTTCATGTCAAAGGAAAAAGTCTGGAATGAGTTATAATTATGACCTCATTCAATATCATTTTAAATTATAATGTCTTGGGAAGTTTTGCTCACAGAATTCTTTAAGCCTCTAGGATATCCTTTTATTCTTTTCCCAAAATTCTCCTTATCATTCAAGACCTAATTCAGATACACTCTCCTCCATGAAACTGTTCCTAATTCTTCATCAGCCTTAAGCAAACGTTCTTCTTTGCTTCCAAGACACTGCAGTGTTTTTATTTAGCATTTGTAATGGTCACTTTGCTTTGTATGTTACAGTCACTTGCCTGCATCTGTCTTCCTGAGTTAAAATGCCTTCAGTGGAACAGACAGGATCTTATACATTTTGCATCCCAGGGAACTGATCAGGTACGTGAAATCAGTAAGCATCCAACAGAATTAAGTTACATGAAATTGTACAGGTTTGATCTGATAGGCATTGCTTTTCAGCTTGTTCTCTGGGTTTGTTTGCAGTGGTTTGCTCATTTCAGTAATTATGAAATGCAAACCTCAATCAGTTAGGACAAATAGTTCTAGAGCCTTCTCGTTCATAGTCTTAATTTCAAGTTCCGGTAAATGCCAGGAGATAAGCAAAGCATTTTCTGATGCACACTGTCTCAGATTGGGCTCACACCCGATACAAGAGTCCAAGTGGGTGAATAATGCCCTGCATATTTGGCCTGACTTGAGGTGCTTCCAGACAAGCTGGCTAATAATTAATGAAGGAAGACGGTTCTATAAACGCTTTGTTCCCAACTCCCCCACTTGTTCCCTCACTCAGTAACTCCCTCTTTATTATCAACAAATGACACTTGAACCCATAGTACATACTGGGCGTCTCTAGCAACTTGAAATACAGAGCTCAATAAGGACCTAGAACGGAACTCCTGTCAAGAAATATAGGAGCATGTCAACAGAAGAGTCTAACTTTTAATATTCAAAAATCTAAAAGATTGTTTTAACAGAAAATATTCACCCAGAACAAGCCCTGGGTGAGCAAGAAGAGTTTGTTTTTCAGCAAAGATGGAGACTATTTTAGTACTTGCATTTCAGATGTATACAACATGCCTTTGAGATCCTGTGAACAATTCAGACTAAGGTGTCCAGCCACCAAGACAAGAGTAATTGCAGAGGCAGGGACCATCTCTGGGGAGTCCCAGCTGCGATGCTATACTGTGTCCCACACCAGCTTCTGCACTGATTCCACAAGAGCCAAGGCCTCGGAAAAAAAAAGAAAATACAAAAAAAGAGCCAAGGCCTCACCAATCTGGTTGGATGTTGTTTTGCTGTGACCTGAAACCTGATGTTCTAGAGAAAGAACACAACTCCCAGGCTGCAATTTGTGGCTGAGATTCTGCTCACAAGTATCAAGAGTGCCACAAATCTTTCAGATGCAATGAGATTATTTTGACAGAAAAAGAAATCAGAGTAAATTTACAAATGTTCTTTGTTGTTTAGTCACCAAGTCGTGTCCAACTCTCTGCCACCCCATGAACTGTAGCTCACCAGGCTTCCCTGTCCTTCACCATCTCCCAGAGCTTGCTCAAACTCATGTCCATTGAGTCAGTGATGCCATCCAACCTTCTCATCCTCTGTCACCCCTTCTCTTGCCCTCAGTCTTTCCCATCATCAGGGTCTTTTCCAACAAGTTGACTTTTCACATCAGGTGGCCAAGTATTGGTACTTCAACTTCAGCATCAGTCCTTCCAATCAATATTCAGGGTTGATTTCCTTTAGGATGGACTGGTTTGATTCCTTGCTGTCCAGAAGATGAGTCTTCTCCAGCATTTTCATTTTTAATTTTGCTACATTGTATTTATATGTTTTTTATTGAAGTATAGTTGATGTGGGCTTCTCACGTGGATCAGTGGGTAAAGAATCCGCCTGCAAAGCAGGAGATACAGGAGACCTAGGTTCCACCCCTGGGTTGGGAAGATCCCCAGGAGCAGGGCATGGCCACCCACTCCAGTAATTCTGCCTGGAGTATCTATGGACAGAGGAGCCTGGTGGGCTACAGTCCATAAGGTTGTTGTCTGACTGTTGTCTGACACCAACAGTCAGACGTGACTGAAGCGACTGAGCACATAGTTATGTACAATATTAGCATAACGCCCTCCAAGTCCAAACGTTGCTGCAAATGGCAAAATTTCATGCTTCTTATGGCCTCAGAGTATTCCCTTGTACATATATACCACATCTTCTTTATACATTTGCATTCTCAACCCTGCACCTCTGGCCAGAGCCAGGGGCTTATCTGCCAAGACAATGTTCAGCTGTATCAGCCCTCTTCACAGCAGGGACAGAAAGAATTATTCAAAGAATCATTGTCCTGTTATACACAAGGCTGCTCTGTATAATCCTCTTCCAGGAGAAACTCACAGAAGTGTGGGAAGAATATGAGATACCTAGAATAGTCAAATTCATAGAGTAGGAAAGTACATTGGCAGAGGCCAGGAGCCTGGGGTAGGAGCTGGGAAGGCGTGATCTGGTGTTTAATGAGGACAGAGTCTCAACTTAGGAAAGTGAAAAATTCAGGATATGGATGACGGTGAGAGTTACAAGGCAATGTGAATGTACTTATGCCACTGAAATGTACAGTTAAATATAGTTAAAATAGTATGTCTTTTATTAAGAGACTTTTACCACTCTAAAAAAAATTTTAAAGGATAGTCAAAAAAAAAGTGTGAGAAGAGTAGGTGAAGGACTCTGGACTGTGGTTATTCTATTCATTATTGAACATGTGTTTCGCTAAAATGTACTTTTTTGGTTTTCTGTAAGCATTAGGTGTGTCTGTGAGAATGTTTCTGAGGCAAGTTATAGACTATCCAATGTGAAACAGCTCAAACAATAGGAAACCTTAGGATAGGGCAAGGCAGGTTCTTTAACTCAGTGGATAAACAATATCACAACACCTGGTGCCTTCTATATTTCAATTTTGTCATCTTCAGCATGTCACATGACTGCCTTTATAGTCAAAATATGGCTGCAGCAGCCTTAGATGGTAATTCTAAACAGGCAATATCTATTGAGAGGACAGGGGCTTCCCCCTGCCTTCCCTTGTGGCTCAGCTGGTAAAGAATCTGCCTGCAATTCGGGAGACCTGGGTTGGGAAGATCTCCTGGAGAAGGGAAAGACTACCCATTCCAGCATTATGGCCTGGAGTATTCCATGGACAGTCCATGGGGTCACAAAGAGTCAGACACGATTGAGCGACTTTCACTTTCAGTTAATTATTTTAACAAGGAAATTTCCAGAAGCTCCCCAATTGACTTCTCATCAGTCTCTATTGGCTAGATTTAGCCACACACCCATCCCTAAATCAACACCTGTAAAAGGAATGAATTAATTATGATTGTTTTAAACCAGTCACACTTTGGTCCTTGGGGTCCATAGAGAGGACACCTATCCTGCACTCGTGGGAAGAGCACACCAGGACAAAATCAGGCCTCCAGGGAAAGGGAACAGGATGCTTATGGTAGGCAAACTGTCACCACTGGATTAAAGAACATATTTGCCGGGGGAGGGAGGCTGGACACAAACGAAGGACTTTTGCTTTTACTGTATAAACCAGTCTTGACCTCCCAGTGATAAAAGCTAAGGTCACCAAACAGTCTTTGATTTCAAAGAGGTTTTCCAAAGCCTTGCTAGTCAGTTCATTTATTTACTCACCAAAGATAAAGAGGATTTTTCATTTTAAAAAACACCTATTAAAAATTCCAAAGCAAATTTTCAGATTCTAAATAGCATCTTTACTTGTGGACAAGAGAAGCAGAAAAGGGTCCCATAGGATGAGACAGATTGTGGGAGATATTTTATGAAATAATCTCCCTCAGACAATGATGTGATAAGTGAATCTTCAAATTTTCTATGTATAGATAAGCCATCTTTCAGAAACAGCACGTTCAAAATCATCATGTTGTCTAGACATAAAATCAATTAGTAGAATAAAATAGAATACCCAGGAACAGGCATACATGCATAGGAAAACTGATGCATTAAAAAATTGGAATCTCAAATCAGTGGGAATAAATAACTTTTTTAATTGAAAATTTTATTGAGATAATTATAAATGTACATGGTTATAAAAAGTAATAGAGAGATCCTTTGCACACTTTGCCCATTTTTCCTCAATGATAACATTTTGCAAAATTACAATAAAATATCACAACCAGGTATTGACCAAGCAAGCGTACCTCGTTTTACACACCTCCCTTTGTTTCACTTCCTTGATACTGCATTTTTTACAAAATTAAAGTTTGTAGCAACTCTGTGTCAAGTAAATCTATCAGAACCATTCTTCCAACATTTCTCACTTCATGTCTCTATGTCACATTTTAGTAATTCTCACAGCATGTCAAACCTTCTCATTATTGTTGTTGTTCAGCCGCTCAGTCGTGTCCGACTCTTTGCGACCCCATGAACTGCAGCAGCCCAGGCCTCCCTGTCCCTCACTATCTCCCGGAGCTTGCTCAAACTCGTGTCCATTGAGTTGGTGATGCCATCCAGCCATCTGGTCCTCTGCTGTCCCCTTCTCCTCCCGCCTTCAATCTTTTCCAGCCTCAGGGTCTTTTCCAATGAGTCAGTTTTTTGCATCAGGTGGACAAAATATTGGAGCTTCAGCTTCAGCATCAGTCTTTCCAACGTATATTCAGGGTTGATTTCCTTTAGGATTGACTGGTTTGATCTCCTTGCAGTTCAAGGGACTCTCGAGAGTCCTCCAACACCATAGTTCAAAAGCATCAATTCTCATATTTATTATCTTTGATGTTATTACCATGAACTGAGAGTTTAGATGATTATTAACATTTTTTAGTAATAAAGCATTCCCTGCTGGCTCAGTGGTAAAGAATCTGCCTGCCAATGCAGGAGACTCCAATTCAATTGTTTGGGAAGATCTCCTGGAGAAGGAAATGGCAACCCACCCCGGTATTCTTGCCTGGGAAATTCCATGGACGGAGGAGCCTGGCAGGCTACAGCCGGTGGCATCTCAAAGAGTCAGACATGACTTGGGAGCTGAACAACAACAACAAACATAGCTTTTTGAAACTTCATGTGACTCATTTTATTGAGATATTCACTTTGTTGCTGTGGTTCAGAACCAAAGCCACAATATCTCTGAGATCTGCCTGAGTAAGTGGAATAATTCAGTATGTAACTTTGGGGGACTGGCTTTATTTATTTAACTCAGTGCAATTCCCTGAGGATTTGTCCAAATTGTTATGTGTATTGATAGTCTGTTTCTTTTTGTTACTGAATAGTATCCTTCGGTATGAATGGACCACAGTTTGTTTAATCCTTTGCCTGTTAAGATTTACTGAATAAATAGGCCTATTCCAGTTTTAGCTTATTACAAACTAAATTTCTACAAACACTTGTGTATAGGCTTTCATGTGAATATAAGGTTTCATTTCTCTGCAGAAAATGCCCAAAAGTGTATCTGCTAAGTCATATGGTAATTACAGGTTTTCTTTTATAAGAAACTACCAAACTTCTCCGAAGTGGTTGTACAGTTTGACATTCCCACCAGCAACATATGAATGGTTCCGTTTCTCTGCATCCTCACCAGGATCGTCGTTCTGCTGAGTATGTACTGGTGTTTCATTGTGGTTTTACTTTGCACTTACGGCTGGCAAATGATGTCAAATATCTTTTAATGTGCTTACTTGCCATCGTATGTCTTCTTCACTCATGTTTGTTCATGTCTTTTGCCATTTTCTAACTGGATCTTTTTTTTACTTGAATTTAATTAAGTTTTGAGAACTTTTTTCAAAAATAAATTTTTGGAGTTTAGGTGATTGCATTTACAGATGGATTCTTTACCACTGAGCCACCAGGGAATGCTATATTACTAAAGAAAAAATTGCTAATAATCATCTAAACTTTGAGACTTCCTGATAGCTCAGTTGGTAAAGAATCTGCCTACAGTGCCCTTAAAAATTAAGCAGTTAACATACCCATCAACTCACTTCTTCTTGGGCTGGAAGAAAGTGAAAGTTGCTCAGTTGTGTCAGACTCTTTGCAACTCCATGGACTATAGTCCATGGAATTCTCCAGGCCCGAATACTGGAATGGGTAGCCTTTCCCTTCTCCAGGGGATCTTCCCAACTCAGGTATCTCCTAGGTCTCCTTCATTGCAGGCAGATTCTTTACCAGTTGAGCCAGTTGGTAAAAGCAGCTTCCCTGACTGCTCAGTTGGTAAAAAAAGAAAATCCGCCTGCAATGCAGGAGACCCTGGTTCGATTCTTGGGAAGATCTGCTGGAGGAGGGATAGGCTAGCCACTCCAGTATTCTTGGGCTTCCCTTGTGTCTCAGCTGGTAAAGAATCTGCCTGCAAATGCAGGACACCTGAGTTCAATCCCTGGGTTGGGAAAGTCCCCTGGAGAAGGAAAAGGCTACCCACTCCAGTATTCTGCCCTGGAGAATTCCATGGACTGTATATAGTCCATGGGGTCCCAAAGAGTCAAACATGACTGAGCGACTTTCACTTTCACTTTGAGAACTTTTAATATACCCTAGGTACAATCCTTCATTGGATATATGGTTTTAAAATGTTTTATCCTCGTGGATATCCTCTTTCCATCCTCTTCAGGCGGGCTTGACTGAAACTTGACAATGTAATATGTGGCTAAACTTTAGTTGACAAGTTCGGGGCCCTCACTGGGTTCTGCTTGGCTAACTTTGGAAAACTGACTAGATAATATTTTTCTGATTAATTTTTATTGGCATTTAGATGCCTTATGGGCTTCCCCCATAGCTCAGTTTTGTAAAGAATCTGCCTGCAATGCAGGAGATCACTGTTGGGATTCCTGGGTCAGGAAGACCCTCTGGAGAAGGGATAGGCTACCCACTCCAGCGTTCTTGGGCTTCCCTGGCGGCTCAGCTGGTAAATAATCCACCTGCAATATGAGAGACCTGGGTTCCATCCCTTGGTTGGGAAGATCCACTGGAGAAGGAAAGGCTACCCCCTCCAGTATTCTGGCCTGGAGAATTCCATGGACTGTATATAGTCCATGAGGTCGCAGAGAGTCAGACACGACTGAAAGACTTTCATTTTCACTTGCCTTACAATGCTGTGTCGGTTTCTACACTACAGCAAAATGAATCAGCTGTACGTATACATAATCCCCCTCCCTTTTGCATTTCTTTCAAAAAATCTACAAACAAGAAATGCTGGAGGAGGTGTGGAGAAAAGGGAACACTTCTATACTGTTGGTGAGTATAAATTGACCAGACAACTTGTAAAGTTCCTTTCCAACCTTGAGGCTCAAAGAAATAACAGTAATACTTACTGAACTAAGATTTCATTCACTAAAGTAGCAAGTACTGAGTCAAGTTCTCTATGTCTATGCAACAAAGAAGTTAGTTGCTTAGATTCCTAGAAGTCCCAGGGACTTCCTCTAAGCTGACATTACTGTTCTTCTGTGTCTGTATTTGATAGCACTCTCCCCTCTTGGTGGTCTTTATCTGTCCCTGTTGCTCTGGCTCTTAATTCACCCTGGAAACTGTCCTGAGTTGTGACTGTGACATCACTGCTTGATGATGTCACTCATCCATCACCGGGGACTCCAAATAAGTTACACTTATCTGCAGTCCAGGCTTTTCGCTGAGACTGCAGGAACTTTCTCATCATGTTTATGGATCTTCAGAGTTTCCCCAAAGTGTGGTCCTTGCACGCCCTGACTCCTAAATAACTTCTACTAATGTGTTGCGTGTGCTAATTCACTTCAGTCATGTCCAGCTCTTTGCGACTCTATGGACTGTACCCCTCTAGGCACCTCTGTCCATGGGATTCTCCAGGCAAGAACACTGGAGTGGGTTGCCATGCCCCCTTCCAGGGGATCTTCCCAACCCAGGGATCGAACCCACATCTCTTATGTCTCCTGGATTGGCAGACAGGTTCTTTATTGCTAGCACCATCTGGGAAGCCCCCTTCTACAAATACAGATTTATTATTCTCACTCTTTAGGGTTTTTCCCCAAGATCTTACCTCAAGGAACATGGCCTATATTCACTTAGGGCCAGTCCAGCAGATATTAAAGAAGCGTGTCATGATGTCTAAAGCCACCTTGCACTGCCTGACCTCTTTCTAGAGGTGAATTCCCTATCAATTCTGGAAACTTCTGGAAGATCAGAATGCAGTTCTGTATGCCTCTTGTTCTAATTTTTTTAACTTTAACTTGCAACCTATTTATCCATCTCTAAGATTAATAGCATCATTTAAATGGGACATGTAGCCACTTGTGAAGCCAACCTAGAGTTTTCAAGGTTTGTTCTTCTGTTCTTCTGTTCTCAACAATGTCCTCAGTCATTCCTCACTAGAATGACTCAACTGTTAATAAAAAACTCTTATTCTCACAATTATGGTTTATTATATAGCAAGAAAATTCAGATTAAAGTCAGGAATAAAGAAAGGGAAACTCCAGGAGAAACTAGGCGTAGCATCCTGTGGTCCTCTAGCAGTAGGTTCATGTGGACAGTTTAATTCTCCCAGAAGCAAAGTATAACAGCAAGCACAGAGTGTTACCAACCAGAGGAGCTCACCTGACCCTTGGTGTCCAGTCTGCCCATTGGGCTGAACTTCAGTCTCTAGTCCCTCTAGAGGCTGAGCTGATACTGCATCCTGGGGAGCAAGGATGCTCTTAAGAAGTAAGATACTCCAAGGGCTTAGAGATTACCTCCGAGAAGCAAAAAGGTCAACCTTTCTTTGGAATGTTCAGAGTGTGGACAGCCTCCTAAGTTAAAGTTGATCCTTTACTGTACATTTCCATTAGGGCCACCGAAGACTTTTGGTACAAAAACTACTTCACTCAACATGCAAAGAGTGCTCAGACATCTATATCAGTGTTGGTTGTTGTTATTGTTTAGTCGCTAAGTCGTGTCCAACTCTTTATGACCCCATGGACTGCAGCACGCCAGGCTCCTCTATCCTTCACTACTCCCAAAGTTTACTCAAATTCCTGTCCATTGAATCGATGATGCCATCCAACCATCTCGTCCTCTGCCGCCCCTTCATCCTAATCATTCTTCTTTCTCATTTTTCAAAGTTGAATAGTCCTAATGTTTGCAATGTATTCTCAACTGAGAGTGACTTTATTCCTTTGGTGATTTTTCTTCTTTATTTCAATTCTTTACCTGACACATAGAGAACTGAGCTGCATCTAATAATCAAGGAGTATGTGTATCATAATTTACCATATAAACATTAGGAAAATATCTGTTTCCAAAATATTTGTGCTTGATGCTCAACATTTATAGGCATTTTAGGCCAAAGAAATGAACCTTGTGATGGCTAATTTTGTGTATCAACTTGACTAGAGCAAGAAATACATAGATAATTCATTAAACACTTTTTCTAGATGTGTCTATGAAGGTGTTAACCAGAAGAGATTACATTCAAGTTAGCAAGTTGAGCAAAGCAAGCGACCCTCCTTGCCCAATGTGGATGGGCATCACCCCTGCGAGGACAGCCTGCAGTGGATCCCGCAGGAGGCCCAGAGTCCACTCAAAACTTAGCCCGCCCCCTGCAGGGAGAGCCTGCCCCTGCTCTTACGGGAGACCAGCGCTCTCTCAGGAGTCACCGTCCCCGTAGGCAGAGCCAAATCTGCAGCCACCCTGCTGTCAGCTCCCAGCCATGCTTCCCAGGTGGCGCTATCGTAAATAATCCACCTTCCAATGCAGGAGACATAGGAGATGCAGGTTCAACCCCTGGGTCGGGAAGATTCCTTGGAGGAGGGACAGAGGAGCCTGGCAGGCTACAGTCCACAGGATCGCGGAGCCAGACATGACTGAGCGACTAACCACAGCACATACTCTTCTAGATTTCACATTTCTGCATTAACATTCACACTGAATCACGATGCTGTATACCTGAAACTAATAAAATAGTATAAATAATTATACATCAATAAAGAAATAATTAATAAAACAAAAAAGATAAAATTGATCTAATACCCCATTGTGCTGTGCATAGTCACTCAGTCATGTCAGACTCTTTGCCACCCCATGGACTGTATCCCACCAGATTCCTCTGTCCATGGGGATTCTCCAGGCAGGAATACTGGAGTGGGTTGCCATGCCCTCGTCCAGAGGATCTTCCCAAGCCAGGGATCAAACCCAGGTCTCCCACATTGTAAGTGGATTCTTGACTGTCTGAGCCACCAGAGAAACCCAATACTCTATTATATTTTCCAGAAATACTGATGTTCTTTGTTGCCAGTTACATTTTGCTTCAATGTAAGAAAAACTGATGATATTAAAATCAATTTGCAAAATGTTTTTATGAAGATAATAGTTATTTTACAAAAAAAAAAAAGCAGCATTATTCACAAAAGCTATGGTATAGAAACAACCTAAGTCTGTCAGTGAATGAATAAATTAAGAAAATCTGGTATAGGTACATCATACATTTATATGTATATATAATGAAACATTATCAGCCTTAAAAAAGAAAGAAATCTTGTCATTTATGACAGTATTATTAGAACTTGAGGGCATTATGCTAAGTGAAATATGCTATGTAGAGAAAGAAAAATATTTCATGGTATCACATATACATAGAATCTTTTAAAAAAAGAAAAGGAGCGGGGAAAACTCATAGAAACAAAGAGAAGAAAAGTGGTTGCTAAAGCAAAACAAAAAATCAGAAAAAAGGCTGAGGGGTTAGGGAAATATATTGGTAAAAGGGAACAAACTTTCAACTGTAAGATGGTAAGTCCTAGGATCTAATATATAACATGGTGACCTGGTTGACAGCACTGTGTTGTATGTTTGAAATTTGCTAAGAGAATAGAACTGAAATGTTATCACCCCCCTCCAAAAAAGAAATTTGCAAGGTAATAAATGTGTTAATTAACTCATTGGAGGAAATCTCTTCATACTGTATACATGTTAAATTATTTCATTGTACACTTTAGCTGTCTTGCAATAATATTTGTCAATTATAACTCAAAAAACTGAAAAAAGGACATCTCCTAAGACTTTCAATTGCGACAGAGGCTTGAATTACATAAAGAAAAACATATAAAATGAAAATGTAGATACTTGTTTTGTTTAGATTTCTTTTGATGCTGCATCCATTGATTTTAAGATGGGGAGCGATATCATGTTAGAAAGAAAATCTTTCCCAGATGGAATTTGAAAAAAACAGTGACCTAATCTTTTAAAAATTATTGTCATGAGGCAGTTGAGAAGAACAGAACTTGACAAGAGAGCAGGGATGTCTACAGATTTACAAAAGCAAAGAAGAAGAGAAAAACCACTCAGAGAGCTGTCAACTGCAATCTTCCTGCAAGAAGACAAGATTTCTTTCTCTTTGCAGCAGGAAGCTGCTGAGTGAAGGGAGCACAGTGTCAGAATCACAGAATGAATCCATATGGGACCACAGTCAATCTTAGTGGAATTCCTGGAGGCCAGAGTCATGACCCTAAACGTCTTTAGAGAGAGGAATGAACACAACAACAAATGTGGGAGAAGGGAAGGAATGACTATAACTTTCTTTACTTGGCTTTTCAAATTTTTTGCTTGGCCGCATTGCACAGCATATGGGATCTCAGATCTTAGTTCCCAGACCAGGGACAGAGCCATGCCCCCCGCACAGAGTCCTAACCTTGAGAGCACCAGAGTATTCCTTATAGCTTTCTTTTAGAAAATAAAAACTCAAATCCTATAAAAAGTGAAAACAAATTCTCTCTTGGAAAATATGGTATAAATTGGCAATGGCTTTTGGTAATGAAACCTACTGATGGAAACTGATCAGGAGAAAGAACGTTCAATCAAAATGAATATACCTGAATACATTAAAAAAAAAAAAAACTTGCAAGTAACATCTTTGCTGTCACATAGATATAAATAATATCAGTGCTAGTCCTGTATAAAAAGACCCATGAAAGTAAAAGAAGGTTTATAGTAGAAAAGTTCTTCACTTTTCAATTAATGAAACCTAATGAGGTGGTTGACCTGGAATTTCTTTACGGGGCCCAGAATTCAAATTTATTCTATTTCAAATGGGGTCAGATTAACAACCAAATGAATTGCCAGTGTCATTTTTTTATTAAAACAATCAAAGAAATTTCCAAATGTAACATGTTGAAAAACTGAGGCATACCCACCTAACTAGATGATAGAAGAGACAGGCAAATCTCATAGATGAGACTCACAAATAAAACAACTCAGAATCACTCAAGACCAAAGCCACTGCAGGGAATACCCCAGAGTGGAAAGGATGAAGAAATGGGGTAAAATCATAGGGTATGGGTTACAGGCTGGTCCTTAAAACATCAGTGCAATAATGATCACTTACCAGTTTTGATGGAAGGAAAAGAAGTAATTTTAAAAAGAACAAAATGTGTTGTGTTCTTGGAACTGTCTAATCAAGAAGGAGGACCATTCTTGTTTCCAGGAAAATGTATCATTGTCTGAGGTGGAAGTGGTCTGAGAAGGGAAGAAAACTTACTTTTATTGGAAGGTACGTGGGCAGACGTGAAGCTTAGCATCTACACGTTCTTTCTTATCTGATCCCCACAACAACCCCCGTAGAAGGCACCGCTGATCCCATTTTACAAATATGGGCAACATTTAATGAGTGCTTCCTATGTGAAGGAGCTGTGCTAAAGACTCTGCATAGATTATTTACCTCATCTAAGTCTCACAACTGCTGCTGAGTGTTGGCATTATCCCATTTTACAGAAGTGGAAACTGAAGCTCAGATGTTGAGGTCATTTGTCTGTGGAGCACTAACAGGGGAGCTGGCATTTCAAGAATCCTGGACTCCTTCACAGTGCATGCTCTTCCCTCTATACTAAATGAAAAATTTTAAATGAGAATGAACTGTGGAAAGCAGGTCAAAGAGGAAACTGACCCAGACAAAACAAGGCCATCAGGAACAGAACCCGCCTGGTTTCAAATCCCAGTCCAGAGCTACTTCCAGCTCCCAATGAGGCTAGAATGAAGTCTGTGAGATCAGCTTTGTCATATTCCATCCTCAAACCTTCTGACATTAACCTGATTTAAGAAAAAAACAAAACTCTCATCCTAGAAAGAAGAGTCACTATAAGAAAATTATTTTAAAATGAAGGCATTAAAGGGAAGTCTTTGAAAGCATACCCTAAGAATTATTTTTCCTAATTACACGGCCAGCATCACTAATCATCATGGACTGTAGCCCGCCACAATGCCATGGACTGTAACCACAAGGCTCCTCTGTCCATGGGATTCCCCAAGCAAGAATACTGGAGTGGGTTGCCATTTCCTTCTCCAGGAATCTTCCTGACCCAGGGATCGAACCCAGGTCTTCTGCACTGCAGGCAGATTCTTTACCATCTGAGCCACCAAATGAACTCCCAATCATGAGGAAAATGCAAATCAAAACCACAATGAGATATCACTCCACATCTGTCAGAATGTCTATCATCAAAAATGTCTAAAAATAACAAATTGTTGTCAAGGATATGGAGCAAAGAGAGCCCTTGCACACTGCTGGTGGGAATATAAATAGGTACAGCCACTGTGAGAAACTGTATGGAGGTTCCTCAAAAAGCTAAAAATAGAACTACCACATTATCCAGCAACTTCACTCCTGGGTATATATCTAAAAAAACAAATAAACCAAAATGCTAATTTGAAAAGATTTTTGCACCCCAATGTTCATAGCAGCAGTATTTATAATCGTCAAGATATGGAAGCAAACCAAGTGTCCATCAGCAGATGAATAAATTAAGAAGATGTAGTATGTACAATGGAATATTACTCAGCCATAAAAAAGAATGGAATTTTTGCCATTTGCCAGCAACGTGGATGGACTCAGAAGGCATTCTGCCTAGTGAAAGAAGTCAGATAGAGAAAGACAAATACTGTATGACATCACTTATATGTGGAATATTAAAAATACAACAAAGCAACTGAATATAGCAAAAAAAGAAGAAGCAGATTCACAGATACAGAGAATAAACTACTGGTTACCAGTGGGGAGAGGAGACGGAGGAGGTAGGGAAGTAAGGGATGCAAACTATTAGATATAAAATAAGCTACAGGGACATATTGTACAAGACTAGGAATACAGCCAATATTTTGTAGTAAATGAAAATGGAGTGTAACCTTTAAATTGTATTAAAAAATAAAATTTTAAATGTTTTAAATAAAAACTTTTTAAAAAATTACATGGCCAATTGGTTCATGGTGTAACAATGCCCAGTCACACTAGCTGGCTTCATGTATCATGTACTCAGACCAGAGCCAGCCCAGGACAGGCATTGCCCCCAGAATCTGTAACTGGGGGTGATAATCACAAACCTAAGTCACGGTGCTGCTTCCTCTCTGGACACTGGCAAAAATGTCTGATTGAGCACATATGAAGGACAAGAAACAAAATGTTGACCTCTCTTGAGAATCACTGAGAGAGATGCCCGCTGATGACCGGCACAATCATTTGACAGAAGCGAGATCTGAGCTCCCAAACCCACCGAGGGGCGTGGACGGCACCGCAAGGAATTCCATAGTCACCATGCCTTCATCGCTGTTAGATCCCGTCTGCCCACGAGGACGTCACAACCCAGCAGGGGAGGTAGACACTGAATAAACAATTATAAGGAGGAGAAACGCCACATATGAGACAGTCATGGAGCTTGAGGACCAGGAGGGTGTGTGTGTGTGTGTGTAAGAGAGACACATAGAGAGAGATGGGGGTGTTTAAAGCCAAGATCAACATCCTTGGAAGAGGAAACCACGCACAAAGAAACTGCTAGGAAATAAAGAGCATAGAACATTCGGGAAGCAAAAGAAAACTCCTATCCCTGGAGCAGGAGGAAGAATGTGGGATAGGACTGGAGATGCAGCTGGAGAGGTAGGCAGAGACATCCTGACTTTATCCCTCTAACTTGTGAGCTTATTTATTAATAACAAGCCTGCTCATGAGAGATGGATCTGCTCCCTCTGTTCTGCCAAAATCCAGTTTAAGAGCCTCTAAGACAGAAGGCCAGACCAAACGTGACACCCACCAAGGCAATAATGCCATCCCACAGCCTTTTGCGAGACAGCCCACCAGCCTTTTACCCAGAGACCAAGTGAAGTTTCTGCCACGTGGCTGTGACAGCATGTTTTGATTTTCTTTTGTGATTAATCGCAGCTTGCGTGCATGTGCTCAGTCACTCAGTTGTGTCCAACTCTCTGGGGCCCCATGGACTGTAGCTCACCTGGCTCCTCTGCCCATGAAATTTCCCAGGCAAGAACACTGGTGTGCATTGCCATTTCCTTCTGCAGGGCATCTTCCCCCCGCCACCTCCCACCCCAGGGATCAAACTCATGTCTCCTGCATTGGCAAAGCACCACATGGGAAGCCCTAAAATATCTGCTGGCTGCTCAGCCAAATATCCACTACCTTTAATTAAAATTCACTTTCTAATTGATCAGCTTAAAATTTTTGCTTCCAAAACCCAATCAGAAAGATCCTTGCAGAAATTCAGAGCATGCATAGATTGCAATTTCTGTGCCTCTTATATCCATATCTTAAAAATAATAACTGAAGAAATTCCCTAGGGGGCCAGTGATTAATAATCCACCTTTTAATGCAGGGGACTCAGATAATAATAATTGATAACATAATTTAACTTAGTAATTCTATATAAGTTTCAGTCAAACCCTTGTAAGAATTTTACAGAGCATCAGTTAATGAGATCTGAACCAAAAGCTCTCTTTTACAAGACAGTTTTATGAAAACTTACACACAAGCTTTTCCCTGCTGCCCTGCCAAATGTCTGAACAAAAGTCTGAAAAATAAGTTGTCATGCCCAATGATTACAATTTCCAATTTCACAGACAATTCTGGAAGAAGATGCCACTCACATCACATTAAAAAATTTTTTCTACATTCAACCAAATACCCAATTCTAAACACCAAAAAAAAAAAAATGAGTTCAAAATTGATATGTAATATTCAGCTCCTGGATATCTAGTGATGAAACATTCAGAGTTATCTAACTAAATTCAACAATTTACAGTTTGTTAGCATTGAAAGTATGTGAAAGTGTTAGTCACTCAGTCATGTCTGACTCTTTGCGACTCCATGGACAGTAGCCCACTAGGCTCCTCTGTCCATGGAATTCTCCAGCAAGAATACTAGAGAGGGTTGTCATTTCCTTCCCCAGGGGATCCTGCCAATCCAGGGATCAAACCTAAATCTCGTGCACTGCAAGCAGATTCTGTACCATATGAGCCACCAGGGAAGTCCTTGGGTGTGTTCAAACACATGCAGAAAATAAGAAAGATGTGGTCAAGCAGAGCAGGAAGTTGGGTCCAAATGACAAGAGCAGCTTAGCAGAGACAGGCCTCAGTATGCATCAGCTCAGTTCAGTTCAGTCGCTCAGTCATGTCCAACTCTTTGCAACCCCATGGACTGCAGCATGCCAGGCCTCCCCGTCCATCACCAACTCCTGGAGTTTACTCAAACTCATGTCCATTGAGTCGGTGATGCCATCCAGCCATCTCATCCTCTGTCATCCCCTGCTTCTCCTGCCTTCAATCTTTCCCAACATCAGGGTCTTTTCAAATGAGTCAGGTTTTCCCATCAGGTAGCCAAAGTATTGGAGTTTCAGCTTCAGCATCAGTCCTTCTAATGAATATTCAGGACTGATTTCCTTCAGGATGGACAGGTTGGATCTCCTTGCAGTCCAAGGGGCTTTCAACAGTCTTCTCCAACACCACAGTTCAAAAGCATCAATTCTTCAGTGCTCAGCTTTCTTTATAGTCTAATTCTCACATCCCTACATGACCACTGGAAAAACCATAGCCTTGACTAGAGAGACCTTTGTTGGCAAAGTAGTGTCTTTGCTTTTTAACATGCTATCTAGGTTGGTCATAACTTTTCTTCTAAGGAGTAAGTGTCTTTTAATTTCATGGCTGCAGTATGAATACAGGGGAATATTCTTTGCTGCAAGTTCTCATTTTTAAAAAGAACCAGGTCAGGGACTTTCCTGGTAGTCCAGTGGTTAAGAATCTGCCTTGAAATGCGGGGAACATGGGTTCAACCCCTTCCTGGTTGAGGAACTAAGATCCCACGGGCCATGGGACACCTAAGCCCACACATTGCAACCGCGGAGCCCACACGCCACAGCTAGAGAGTGTGTGCCCTGCCATGGAAACTCCCCCATGATGCAATGAAGATCCTGCATGGGCAACTAAGACCCAATGCAGCCAAATAAATGAAAAGTGAAAGGATTAGTTGCTCAGTTGTGTCTGATTTTTTGTGACTCCATGGACTGTAGTCCACCAGGCTCCTCTGTCCACAGAAGTCTCCAGGCAAGCCTACTGGAATGGACTGCCATTTCCTACTCGAGGGGACCTTCCCAACCCAGTGATCAAACCTAGGCCTCCCACATTGTGGTCAGACTCTTTACAGTCTAAGCCACCAGGGAAGCTAAATAAATAATGAAATTTTAAAAAAGAAGAAGCAGCAGCAGAAGATGAACCAGGTCAGGATGGACACTGACGATTTTCACCAGAGTTTGACAAGGGGCAGAAATCATATAAAGTTTCAACTCCTTTATACTAAACTTGAAATTATCAAAAGAGAAAAACTGTAGTTCTGGGCAAATTTTTATGACAATCATTGTTTTTTTTTTTTAATTTTATTCGAGTAGAGTTTATTTACAATGTTCTATTAGTTTCAGATGTACAGCATACTGATTCTGTGATACATATACACACATTCATTATTTTTCAGGTCCTTTTCCCATATAGGTTTTTACAGAATACTGAACAGAGTTCTCTGTGCTATATAGGAGGTCCTTGTTGGTTATCTATCTTATATTCAGTAGTGTGTATGTTAATCCCAATCTTCCAATTTCATCAGCTTTCAACTCCAGAAGAATATTCAGTGGTGGAAGATCAGAAAGGCTTCTGAAAGCGATGGGTAGGTCAGGTAAAACAAAGCATCCAGTTAAATTTGAATTTCAGGCAAGTATCAAATAAGTTTTTTAGTGTATGTCCCATGCACCATTGACAGTATTTTTTATTTGCTAAGCCTGGCAACTCTGGTAACTGCTGCTGTTGTTCAGCCACTGAGTCGTGTCTGACTCTTTGCAACTCTGTGGACTTCAGCACGCCAGGCCTCCCTGTCCTTGCCTATCTCCTGGAGTTTGCTAAAACTCATGTCCATCAAGTCAACGATGCCATCCAACCATCTCATCCTCAGTCGCCCCCTTCTCCTCCTGCCCTCAATCCTTCTCAGCATAAAGTCCTTTCTAATGAGATCGCTCTTCGCATCAGGTGGCCGAAGTATTGGAGCTTCATCTTCAGTTCAGTCCTTCCAATAAATATTCAGAGTTCATTTCCTTTAGGATTGACTGGTTTGATCTCCTTGCAGTCCAAGGGACTCTGAAGAGTCTTCTTCGCAATTTGAAGACATCAGTTCTTTGGCGCTCAATCTTCTTCATGGTTCAACTCTCACATCCATCCATGACTACTGGAAAAACCAAAAGACTCTATGGACATTAGTCAGCAAAGTAATGTCTCCGTTTTTTAATATGCTGTCTAGGTTGGTCATAACTTTTCTTTCAAGGAGCAAGCGTCTTTTAACTTCATGACTGCAGTCACAATCTGCAGTGATTTTGGAGCCCAAGAAAATAAAGTCCGTCACTGTTTCCATTGTTTCCCTATCTATTTGCCATGAAGTGATGGGACCAGATGTCATGATGCTGGAAAGGATAAGCACCAACCCAGCACAGCTAACGCAATGCCTTTTGAGTTCAGTTTGACTTAGTTAACCAAGGTTTTAACTTGGTGTTTCCTTTTTCAGTGACTTAATGAGCTTGGACATTTTACAAACACTTTGTGGCTTATCACTTTATCACATAATATGTTTACAGAAATGAAATGAATTTTGGTAACATGAAGCAATGAACAACACCAGAAAACATCTCTGAAGTCTTGCTGAATACCAGCTTTCAAAACAAAAACTTGGAAATGCGATTCTGTTTTGATGATAAACACCTGCAATAAACTTAGGACATTTTTCCTAACCACACTCCCAGTGCCATGGAACAGCAAAGTGCTATTTGGTTAGGTTTGGGGGTGTTCAGTGTTGTTTAAAATGTGTTGTATTTTTCAGAGAGAACTTAACTCAGTGAATCCACACTTGTCAAGCAGCCTGAGGACCACCACAGGTGTTTTACTGATTCTTTGTTTTGGACTTTGTGTAACAGTTCTGAGTCCAGCAGCTTCCATCTGTCATTAACCATGGAAAACATGAGATTATGCCATGGGTGGTATGAAAACATGCAGCATGCGTAGCTGATACAACAGTGCTGGGCACAAAGTGGGTGAAAGACAAATACTCATTAAATCAATCAATATTTCTCCATCTTCCCTCTAACTTTAGGAAGAAATATTAATGAAGGAAAAAATAAACTCTAAGTATATTTTAGAAATAATGTAAGGGATACTGTATATGTGTACATTCTAAATGCATCTTCGTCTTTTCTAAAGGATATTTTGGAAACAAGGTAAAAGAAATATTTCTATCTAAATTGCGTTCCTATCTGTGAACATTGTTGGACACAGAAAATGATAGCTGTACTGTTACAACAGCCAAGTCGTGGAGGCAACTGAAGTGTCCATCGAGAGAGGAATGCACAAAGATGTGATACACGTATACAATGGAATATTACGCAGCCATAAAAAAGAATGGAATAACGTCATTTACAGCAACATGGATGGACCTGGAAAAAGAAAGCTGAGCACCAAAGAGTTGATGCTTTTGAACTGTGGTGTTGGAGAAGACTCTTGAGAGTCCCTTGGACTGCATGGAGATCCAACCAGTCCATCCTAAAGGAGATCAGTCCTGGGTGTTCATTGGAAGGACTGATGCTGAAGCTGAAGCTCCAATACTTTGGCCACCTGATGGGAAGAACTGACTCATTGGGAAAGACCCTGATGCTGGGAAAGATTGAAGGTGGAAGGAGAAGGGGACAACAGAGGATGAAATGGTTGGATGGCCTCACTGACTCCATGGACGTGAGTTTGAGTAAACTCCGGGAGTTGGTGATGGACAGGGAGGCCTGGTGTGCTGCAGTCCATGGGGTCACAAAGAGTCGGACACGACTGAGAGCCCAAACTGAACTGGATGGACCTGGGGATAATCACACTAAGTGAAGTAAATCCGACAGAGAAAGACAAATATTATATAATATCATTTATATGTGGGATCTAAAATATGATACAAATGAATGTATTCACAAAGTAGTAACAGTCTCACAGACATTAAAAATAAACTTACAGTTATCAAAGGAGAAAGGCGGCAGGGAGGAATAAATTAGGAATTTGGGATTAGCAGATGCAGACTATTATATATAAAATAGATAAACTACAAGGTCCTACTGTACAGCGCAGGGAACCATATTCAATGTTTTTGTTGTCCAGCCGCCCAGTCGTGTCCGACTCTTTGTGAACTCATGGTGAGTTCATGGTCACCTTGCAGCTTTAAGCAACAGGAGGAAGATGAGTTGAATCCACTGTGCTGAAGTCCCCTGAGCCCTCACAGGCCCAAGGGAAGGGATAAAACTGGGAGAAGCTCAAGGTGTCCATATCGTATCCAGTGGAAGGTGCTCTGTGCTGCTTTTGTGGTCACAAGAAACAAAGGCTCACAGGCTGTCTCAAGTCATGAAGACTCACTAGACGGACACCTGGGACAATACGAGAAACGTGACTTCCAAGTCAGGAAATGGTCCCACTCAACAACAGCTGGACCTCGGTCACTAGGGTGACATGGTCACTCCTCCTGTGTCGGCTTCTACCTTCTCAGCCCTCTTCCCCTCATCGCTGCCTCTTTTCTGTACCTCACTATGTCTGTTTATTCCAAAGCAGTTTCCTATGCCTTCCTAAGCACCTTGCTATGCCTTCCTAAGCATCTCTCTCTAGACCTTCAGTCTTTGCTCCCCAAGCCCTGAGAAATCAGCATCTCTCATGTAGCACCCAGGCTTGCGTACCTTTTCAAACTCCCCAGAGGATTCCAGTGTGCGGCCAAGGTGGAGAATCAAGGCACCAAAGAAAAGAGGATATAGATAAGGCAAAATAGATTTCTTTTTTATTATAGCTTGAGCCCAAAATAAAGAAAACGTGAAGATTTCTCAAAATGCCTGAGTCTCTCAAAAAGTTTTTCTCAAAAATGCCTTGCATTTTTGTTTTAATTCAGTGTCTCACTTCTCTTCCTATGGAGTATCAATTTATTCACATGTATGTTAGTATTTTAACCGTGCTGTATCTAAAGGGAAGCAAAAGGAAGTGGAGTCTCAGTGTAATCACTTCCTGGAGAAACTACATTAGACAAGATTGATGCTCTCTAATGAGCCAAGCCTGCCATCTAGTGGTGACTTCCGCTGAATTGCAGATAAAAGGTTTCTCAACTTTTAACAAAGCTCTTGGGAAAGGGACTTGTCTATTCCAGCAACTCATCTGCCTGAAAAAAAAAAAAAAAAAAAACGCACCTATTGGAAAAAAGTAGCTTTGCCATTTTCTAGATGTGTGTGCAATTATTGTTATTGAACTGAACCAGCTTCTTGATTCTGTTGAGTAAGAGATTTCTTAAGTGAATTGAGAGGTTATGTGACTGATAGGATAGATACCCTGGTGGTTCAGATGGTAAAGAATCCACCTGCAATGCAGGAGACTCAGCTTTGATCCCTGGGCCAGGAAGATCCCCTGGAGAAGGGAATGGCTACCTGCTCCAATATTCTTGCCTGGAGAATTCCACGAACAGAGGAGCCTGGTGGGCTGCAGTCTATGGGGGTTGCCAAGGGTCAGCCAGAGCTGAGCGACCAACACCACCAGGACGAATGAAATGGCTTGTATACATCCAAAGTGAGATGACAAGCCATAAAACCTTGGCTTAGAGTGTGGGTTAAACGGTGGGCCCTGGAAAGACAATGCTTACCTCCTAACCCCCAGAACCTGTGGATGTGATCTTATTTTGAAAAAAGGTCCCTGTAGATATAATTAAGACAGGATCCTCAGATGAGATGTGAATTATCCAGGTGGGTCCACAATACAGTGACCTTATAAGATGCATAAGGAAAAGAGACAATACAGGAAGAAGGAGGCAGCAACAGTCATGTGATGACAGAGGCAGAGACCGGAGTTAACACAACAACAACCCTGGGAACACTTGAAGCCACCAGAAGCTGGAAGAGACAAGGACGGAGTCTCCACCAGAGCCTTTTTGTTTTTGGTTGCATCTGTTTTGGTATGATTTGGTTTGGTTTTTTCACCACCAAACAGTATGCAAAATCTTAGTCCTCTGACCAGGGATCGAACCTGTGCCCCTTGGAGTAAAAGCATGGAGCCTCTGCACTGCCAGCAATGTCCCCACTAGAGCCTTTAGGGGGAGTATGGCTGACGCTGTGACCAGACTTCTAGCCTCCTGAACTGCGAGAGAGAACAATTTTCTGCTGTGTTAAGACGCCCAATTTGCAGTCATTTGTTCCAGCAACTGGAAACTAATGCAGCTCCTTTTCCCCCCACTTCACTATACTTTTTCAGGAAACAAAACTAGCAAAAGAACTGTCTGTAAATGGCCTAGGTACCTAAAGCTCTTTTTGTTATTTGTTTGCTTGCTGTTTACAAAGGGACAGTGTGGGTGTGACCTGGAGATGCCACTCCAAGTAAAGCACTTACTTTTTGTTCTTGTTCTTGTTGTTTAGCTGCTAAGTCATGTCCAACTCTGTGACTCCATCCATGGACCATAACTTGCCAGGCTCCTCTGTCCAAGGGATTCTCCTGGCAAGAACACTGGAGTGGGTTGCCATTTCCTCTTCCAGGGGATCTTCTTGACCCAGGGATCAAACCCATGTCTCCTGCATTGACAGGCGGATTCTTTACCACTGAGCCACCTGAAATTGCTGGTCAGGGAACTAAATCTCACTTACCTTCTGGCTAACGACAAATAGAATTAGGAGGGTCTTAATGATATGCCCCAGTAGAAGTCAAAAGGCAGCAGAAGGCAGAAAGGGTAAAACAGAGAATAACCTTTTTGTGAACATTTGCCCAATTGGATTGGGGAGCGCTCACCCAAACCTGAGACTGGCAGGCAGAAAGGGCATTCTGAAGCTTTTTTTTTTTTTTTAATACAATACATGTAAATTCATTAGCCTACCATATTATAGGATGCTATCCAATCAATAGCAGAAATACTTCACTGCCTAGTTATTATTTCCGAAAGTATTTTGGATATCGAAATTTCCATTTCAGAAGTTTTCCGCTAAAAATACTGAAGCTGAAAGATTCGTCAACTAAAATTCTCTTTTCTAAGACAGAAAGTGAAGCAACAAGACTTTTGCCTAAATATGGAGATGTGTAATCAGAATAACTCACGTGTCAGATCCAGTTGGGACAATGTTGTAAATCCAACAAGAATGTTCTTGAGCTGCCCATCCTGTGAGGTATTTGGAAGATAAGTGAACACAGAAAACAACAATGTCAACACAATTGGATGGGGACATTAATAAAACTGTCATTTAGATCAGCGGATAATCTTGTAACTGGATATTTGAGAATCTGGGGGAAGGAAATGTACAAGTAATCAAAGGCAGCGAATTCCCCTTAGGAAATGTGGTATCCACACATTGTATTCCAGGTTTGGTTTTACTGAATAATGCATGAAGATGTCTGTTTTAAATTAGGCACTGACTACAGAGAGTTGACAAGTAACCATTGAAGAACCGTAGGATTAGTCACTAAGAGCCTCTTTTTTGATGCCTGACTCCATGAAGGCTGTTTTTACTCTTGGACAATGAGAGGTTCTATGTAATATAAGACTCAAATAAGAAGCGCAGTCTGTGATCGGCTCACAGGATGGGTCTGTTAAAATGTACTGATAGAACTCTGGAGCCCAAGAGTCACAATAACTGCCACAGCGCACCACAGCTGCTTCTGGAGCACTTTGATGTGTTACAGTTCTGCCATTTTTCTTAATAAGCATATCCAAACCTCACACTACATAAAATACTGAATCATCCTATAGGGTCCTTTGAGCATTTTGGCAAAGAACAAACACTGCCCCAAGGAGACAACAGTTCTTTGTTTAATTCATTCCATTATTCTTCAACTATTTTGTTTTTAAAAATTTTAGACACACTAAGATAGACTGATGGGCATCCCTTGTAGCTTAGTCAGTAAAGAATCTGCCTGCAGTGCAGGAGACCCGGGTTTGATCCCTAGGATGGGAAGATCCCCTGGAGAAGGAAATGGCAACCCACTCCAGTATCCTTGCCTGGAAGATCTCATGGACAGAGGAGCCTGGAGGGCTGCAGTCTATGGGGTCGCAAAGAGTAGGGCATGATTGAGTGACTAACACTTACTTACTTACTTAAGATAGACTGAAGAGGATGGGGAATACATGTAAATCCATGGCTGATTCATGTCAATGTATGACAAAAACCACTACAATATTGTAAAGTAATTAGCCTCCAACCAATAAAAATAAATGAAAAAAAATTTAAAAATTTTTAAAAAGATAGACTGAAGAGAGCAAGAGGGTTATTGAGATACCGATGGCTCTCATTTATAAATCCATGATAATTATTAATGCAATCGATGAGAAATCTAAAACTCAGAGCAGCTGAGGGGCACCCCTGCCCCGTGTCATATAATAAGTAATAGTAAGTAAGGTCTTTCTCTCCCAGAGCCTGGTTCATGGCGAAACACTGCCTAATATAAGCCTCAAATAAAAGTTTTTCTTGTCAACTGACCTTTGGCCTTCAGCCAGTTCCCAGTGAGTCTTCTAGATGTTTATAAAAGAAAGGGAACACGTCTCTTCATCTTTACATCTGCAGCACCTAGCACAAGGATCATGCCCTGATAAAGCACTCAGTAAGTGTCCAGTAGTCATGTATGGATGTGAGAGTTGGACTATAAAGAAGGCTGAGCACCAAAGAACTGATGCTTTTGAACTGTGGTGTTGGAGAAGACTCTTGAGAGTCCTTTGGACTGCAAGAAGATCCAACCAGTCAATCCTAAAGGAGATCAGTCCTGAATATTCAATGGAAGGACTGATTTGAAGCTGAAACTTCAATACTTTGGCCACCTGATGCAAAGAACAGGGCCATTTGAAAAGACCCTGATGCTGGGAAAAATTGAAGGTGGGAGGAGAAGGGGATGATAGAGGATGAGATGGTTGGATGGCATCACCGACTCGATGGACATGAGTTTGAGTAAACTCTGGGAGTTGGTGATGGACAGGGAGGCCTGGTGTGCTGCGATTCATGAGGTCGCGAAGACTCGGACATGACTGAGCGACTGAACGGAACTGAACTGACTTGTTCACTGAATAAACATGCAAAAGGTACAGAAAAAAGAGAAGGATTTGGGGGAAAACAATACAGAGCATTTCAGGTGTATTTGCCATTTTCTTATGGAACTAACAATCACTTATAAATATCCTTTGATTCGTAAAATATATTAAAAATAGCCCAATGTTCAGTAAATACAAATTGAATTTAGAACTTACTTTTGGGAACTTAGAGTCTGATCAAGAAGGAAATTTGATTCAGGATTTTTTAATGTTCAGGTATGTGACCAAAATAAATTACCCTCTAGTGATGCTGAAAGTTTGATTGAAATGTGATTTTAAAAAATATAACAAACTTGAATGAGGAAATGATCAGTGGTTTGTTTAAAGGTTTGTCAGTGGTTCCCTTTATGTGAAAGCTAATATTAAGGGCTCTTCCACAACTGTTGACAAAGCTTTGGGGTTTTTTAACCACTTTTTCTTTTATTGACGTCTAGTTAATTTACAATGTGGTGTCAGTCTCAGGTGTGCAGCAAAGTGATTCAGCTGCACATACACACACACACACACACACACACACATCACAAATCTTTTTCAAATTCTTTTCCATTATGGGTTATTAGACAAAGCTTAGGCTTCCCTAGTAGCTCAGCCGGTAAAGAATCTACCTGCAAGGAAGGAGACCCTGGTTTGATTCCTGGGTCAGGAAGAACCCCTGGAGAAAAGGTAGGCTACCCACACCAGAATTCTTTGGATTATCTGATTGCTCAGATGGTAAAGAATTCATCTGCAATAAGGGAGACCTGGGTTTGATCCCTGGGTTGGGAAGATCCCCTGGAGGAGGGCACGGCAATCCACTCCAGTATTCTTGCCTGGAGAAGACCCATGGAAAGAGGAGCCTGGTGGGCTACTATCCATGGGATAGCAAAGAGTCAGACATGACTGAGCAAGTAAACACAGCACAGCAGGCAAAGCTTTGTTTTAAATGATATAAGTTTATTCCTCAGTTCAGTTCAGTCGCTCAGTCGTGTCCGACTCTTTGCAACCCCTTGGACTGCAACACGCCAGGCTTCCCTGTCCATCACCAACTCCCAGAGCTTACTGAAATTCATGCCCATCAAGTTGGTGACGCCATCGAACCATCTCATCCTCTGTCATCCCCTTCTCCTCCTGCCTTCAATCTTTCCCAATATCAGGATCTTTTCAAATGAGTCAGTTCTTTGCATCAGGTGGCCAAAGTATTAGAGTTTCAGCTTCAGCATCAGTCCTTCCGATGAATATTCAGGACTGATTTACCTTAGGATGGACTAGTTGGATCTCCTTGCAGTCCAAAAGACTCTCAAGAGTCTGCTCCAATACCACAGTTCAAAAGCATCAATTATTTGGCACTCAGCTTTCTTTATAGTCCAACTCTCACATCCATAAATGACTACCGGAAAAACCATGTTTTGACTAGACAGACCTTGGTTGGCAAAGTAATGTCTCTGCGTTTTAGTATGCTCTCTAGATTGGTCTTCCTACTTTTACATTCCAGTCTCCTATGATGAAAAGGACATCTTTTTTTGGATGTTAATTCTAGAAGGTCTTGTAGGTCTTCATAGAACCATTCAACTTCAGCTTCTTCAGCATTACTGGTTGGGGCAGAGACTTGGATTACTGTGATATTGAATGGTTTGCTTTGGAAATGAACAAAGGTCATTTGGTCATTTTTGAGATTGCATCCAAGTACTGCATTTCATACTCTTTTGTTGACTATGGTGGCTACTCCATTTCTTCTAAGGGATTTTGGCCCACAGTAGTAGATATAATGGTCATTTGAGTTACCTTCACCCATTCCAGTCCACTTTAGTTCACTGATTCCTAAAATGTCGATGTTCACTCTTGCCATCTCCTGTTTGGCCACTTCCAATTTGCCTTGATTCATGGACATAACATTCCAGGTTCCTATGCAATACTGCTCCTTACAGCATCGGACTTTAATCCCATCACCAGTCATATCCACAACTGGGCATTGTTTTTGCTTTGGCTCCATCTCTTCATTCTTTCTGGAGTTATTTCTCCACTCTTCTCCAGTAGCATATTTGGCACACACCGACCTGGGGAGTTCATCTTTCAGTGTCCTATCTTTTTGTCTTTTCATACTGTTCATGGGGTTTTCAAGGCAAGGATACTGAAGTGGTTTGCCAGTTTTCCAGTGGACCACGTTTTGTCAGAAATCTTGTCCTGGCAAAGGGGCTTGTGTAAATCAATGAAGCTAAGAACCATGCCATGCAGGGCCACTGAAGATGGACGGGTCATAGTGGAGAGTTCTGACAAAACATGGCCCACTGGAGGAGAGAATGGCCCAGTATTCTTGCTGTGGTGGCCCTACACAGACTGGCTCATAGTTTCTTTGAGTTAGACAAGGCTGTGGTCCATGTGATCAGTTTGACTAGTTTTCTGTGATTGTGGTTTTCTTTCTGTCTGCCCTTTGATGGATAAGGATAAGAGGCTTATGGAAGCTTCCTGAGGGGAGAGACTGACTGAGGGGAAAACTGGGTCTTGTTCTGATGGGCGGGGCCATGCTCAGTAAACCTTTAATCCAATTTTCTGTTGATGCACAGGGCTGTGTTCCCTCCCTGTTGTTTGACCTGAGGCCAAACTATGGTGAAGGTAATGAAGATAATGGCGACCTCCTTCAAAATGTCCCATGCACACACTGCCGCATTCAGTGCCCCCGACCCCGCAGCAGGCCACCAACGACCCATGCCTCCACCAGAGACTCCTGGACTCTCATGGGCGAGTCTGGGTCAGTGTCTTGTGAGGTCACTGCTCCTTTCTCCTGGGTCCTGTTCCACACAAGGTTTTGTCTGTGCCCCGCAAGTGCCTGTTTCCCCAGTCCTGTGTAAGTTCTGGTGTCTCTATGGTGGGGTTAATAGCGACCTCCTCCAAGAGGGCTTATGCCACACCCAGGCCTGCTGCACCCAGATCCCCTGCCCTTAAGGCAGGCCACTCCTGACCTGTACCTCCATAGGTGATGCTCAAACACTCAAAGGCAAGTCTGGCTCAGTCTGTGGGGTCTTCTGGTGCACACAAGGTTTTGTTTGAGCGCCCTGAGTATCTCTGGCAGGTATGGGGTTTGATCATAAATGCGACTTTGCCCTTCATACCATCTTGCACTGGTCATAGCAAACACCCTCTTCCAACAACACAACAGAAGACTCTACACATGGACTTCACCTAATGGTCAACACCGAAATCAGATTGACTACATTCTTTGCAGCCAAAGATGGAGAAGCTCTATACAGTCAGCAAAAACAAGACCGGGAGCTGACTGTGGCTCAGATCATGAACTCTTTATTGCCTGATTCAGACTTAAATTGAAGAAAGTAGGGGAAACCACTAGACCATTCAGATATGACCCAAATCAAATCCCTTATGATTATATAGTGGAAGTGAGAAATAGATTTAAGGGACTAGATCTGATAGACAGAATGCCTGATGAATTATGGACAGAGGTTAGTGACACTGTACAGGAGACAAGGATCAAGACCCTGAAAAAGAAATGCAAAAAGCAAAATGGCTGCCTGACAATTAGCTGTGAAAAGAAGAGAAGCAAAAAGCAAAGGAGAAAAGGAAAGATATTCCCATTTGAATGCAGAGTTCCAAGGAATAGCAAAGAGAAATAAGAAAGCCTTCCTCAATGATAAGTTCAAAGAAATAAAGTAAAACAATAGAATGAAAAAGACTAGAGATCTCTTCAAGAAAATTAGATATACCAAGGGAACATTTCATGCAAAGATGGGCTCAATAAAGGACAGAAATGGTAGGGACCTAACAGAAGCAGAAGATATTACAAAGAGGTGGCAAGAATACACGGAACAACTATACAGAAGAACTATACAAAAAAGATCTTCACGACCCAGATAACCATGATGGTGTGATCATTCACCTAGAGCCAGACATCCTGGAATGTGAAGTCAAGTGGGCCTTAGGAAACATCACTATGAACAAAGCTCATGGAGGTGATGGAATTCCAGCTGAGGTATTTCAAATCCTAAAAGATGATGCTGTGAAAGTGCTGCACTCAATATGTCAAGAAACTTGGAAAACTCAGCAGTGGCCACAGGACTGGAAAAGGTCAGTTTTCATTCCAATCCAAAATAAAGGCAATGCCAAAGAATGCTCAAACTACCACAAATATTGCATTCATCTCACACGCTAGGAAAGTAATGCTCAAAATTCTCCAAGCCAGGCTTCAACAGAACATGAACCGTGAACTTCCAGATGTTCAAGCTGAATTTCGAAAAGGCAGAGAGCCAGAGATCAAATTGTCAACATCCACTGGATCATCAGGAAAGCAAGAGAGTTCCAGAAAAACATCTACTTCTGCTTTATTGACTATGCCAAAGCCTTTGACTGTGTGGATCCGAACAAACTGTGGAAAATTCTTTAAGAGATGGGAATAGCAGACCACCTTACCTGCCTCCTGAGAAATCTGCATGCTAGTTAAGAAGCAACAGTTAGAACTGGGCATGGAACAACAGACTGGTTCCAAATAGGAAAAGGAGTACGTCAAGGCTATATAGTGTCACCCTGCTTATTTAACTTATATGCAGAGTGTGAGTGAAGTGAAGTCACTCAGTCGTGTTTGACTTTTTGCGACCCCGTGGACTGTAGCCTACCAGGTTCCACCCTCCATGGGATTCTCCAGGCAAGAATACTAGAGTGGATTGCCATTTCCTTCTCCAGGGGATCTTCCTGACCCAGGGATCGAACCCGGGTCTCCCACATTGCGGGCAAACGCTTTAACCTCTGAGCCACCAGAGTACATGATGCGAAATGCTGGGGTGGATGAAGCACAAACTGGAATCAACACTGCCAGGAGAAATATCAATAACCTCCGATACACAGATGACACCACCCTTATGGCAGAAAGCAAAGAGGAACTAAAGAGCCTCTTGATGGAAGTGAAAGAGGAGAGTGAAAAAGCTGGCTAAAACTCAACACTCAGAAAACTAAGATCATGGCATCTGGTCCCATCACTTCATGGAAAATAGGTGGGGAAACAACGGAAACAATGAGAGAATTTGGGGGGGCAGCAGGAGATCCAAAATCACTGCAGATGGTGACTGCAGCCATGAAATTAAAGAAAAACTATGACCAAACTAGTTCAGTACAGTTCAGTCACTAAGTCATGTCCGACTCTTTGTGACCCCATAGACTGCAGCATACCAGCCTTCCCTGTCCATCACCAACTACTGGAGCTTACTCAAACTCATGTCCATCAAATCAGTAAAGCCATCCAAGCAACTCATTCTCTGACATCCCCTTCTCCTCCCTCCTTTAATCTTTCCCAACATCAGGGTCTTTTCAAACAAGTAAATTCTTCACATCAGGTGGCCAAAGTATTGGCACTTCAGCTTCAGCATCCATCCTTCCAATGAATATTCAAGACTGATTTCCTTTAGGATTGACTGGTTGGATCTCTTTGCAGTCCAAGGGACTCTAAAAAGTCTTCTCCAACACCACAGTTCAAAAGCGTCAATTCTTGTGCACACCAGGACCCAGGAGAAAGGAGCAATAACCCCACAAAAGACTGACCCAGACTTGCCCGTGAATGTCCAGGAATCTTTGGCAGAGGCATGGGTCATTGGTGGCCTGCTGCGGGGTCGGGGGCACTGAATGCAGCAGGGCGTACATGGGACGTTTTGAAGGAGGTCGCCATTATCTTCATTAACTTCACCATAGTTTGGCCTCAGGTCAAACAACAGGGAGGGAACACAGCCCTGTGCATCAACAGAAAATTGGATTAAAGGTTTACTGAGCATGGCCCCGCCCATCAGAACAAGACCCAGTTTCCCCCTCAGTCAGTCTCTCCCCTCAGGAAGCTTCCATAAGCCTCTTATCCTTATCCATCAAAGGGCAGACAGAAAGAAAACCACAATCACAGAAAACTAGTCAAACTGATCACATGGACCACAGCCTTGTCTAACTCAAAGAAACTATGAGCCAGTCTGTGTAGGGCCACCACAGCAAGAATACTGGGCCATTCTCTCCTCCAGTGGGCCATGTTTTGTCAGAACTCTCCACTATGACCCGTCCATCTTCAGTGGCCCTGCATGGCATGGTTCTTAGCTTCATTGATTTACACAAGCCCCTTTGCCAAGACAAGATTTCTGACAAAACGTGGTCCACTGGAAAACAGTGGCAAACCACTTCAGTATCCTTGCCTTGAAAACCCCATGAACAGTATGAAAAGACAAAAAGATAGGACACTGAAAGATGAACTCCCCAGGTCGGTGTGTGCCAAATATGCTACTGGAGAAGAGTGGAGAAATAACTCCAGAAAGAATGAAGAGATGGAGCCAAAGCAAAAACAATGCCCAGTTGTGGATGTGACTGGTGATGGGATTAAAGTCCGATGCTGTAAGGAGCAGTATTGCATAGGAACCTGGAATGTTATGTCCATGAATCAAGGCAAATTGGAAGTGGCCAAACAGGAGATGGCAAGAGTGAACATCGACATTTTAGGAATCAGTGAACTAAAATGGACTAGAATGAGTGAATGTAACTCAAATGACCATTATATCTACTACTGTGGGCCAAAATCCCTTAGAAGAAATGGAGTAGCCACCATAGTCAACAAAAGAGTATGAAATGCAGTACTTGGATGCAATCTCAAAAATGACCAAATGACCTTTGTTCATTTCCAAAGCAAACCATTCAATATCACAGTAATCCAAGTCTCTGCCCCAACCAGTAATGCTGAAGAAGCTGAAGTTGAATGGTTCTATGAAGACCTACAAGACCTTCTAGAACTAACACCCAAAAAAGATGTCTTTTTCATTATAGGGGACTGGTATGCAAAAGTAGGAAGTCAAGAAACACCTGGAGTAACAGGCAATTTTGGCCTTGGAGTACAGAATGAAGCAGGACAAAGGCTAATAGAATTTTGCCAAGAGAACGCACTGGTCTTAGCAAACACCCTCTTCCAACAACACAAGAGAAGACTCTACACATGGACATCACCAGATGGCCAACACCAAAATCAGATTGCTTACATTCTTTGCAGCCAAAGATGGAGAAGCTCTATACAGTCAGCAAAAGCAAGACCGGGAGCTAACTGTGGCTCAGATCATGAACTCTTTATTGCCAGATTCAGACTTAAGTTGAAGAAAGTACGGAAAGCCACTAAGCCATTCAGGTATGACCTAAATCTAATCCCTTATGACTATACAGTAGAAGTGACAAATAGATTTAAGGGACTAAATCTGATAGAGTGCCTGAAGAACTATGGATGTAGGTTCATACACTGTACAGGAGGCAGTGAAAAAGACCATCCCCAAGAAAAAGTAAAGCAACAAGGCAGAATGGTTGTCTGAGGAAGCCTAACAAATAGCTGAGAAAAGAAGAGAAGCTAAAGGCAAAGGAGAAAAGGAAAGATATACCCATTTGAATGCAGAGTTCCAAAGAATAGCAAGGAGAGATAAGAAATCTTTCCTCAGCTATCAGTGCAAAGAAATAGAGGAAAACAATAGAATGGGAAAGACTAGAGATCTCTTCAAGAAAATTAGAGATACCAAGGGAACATTTCATGCAAAGATGGGCACAATAAAGGACAGAAATGGTATGAACCTACAAGTTTATTCCTGGGTCACTATTTATTTATTTATATTTTTTGGCTTACCGTGAGTTTTGTGGGTGGCCTGTAAGAACTCCCTAGGCCATTGGTTGGTCCCTCTGAAATTTCTAGGATAATAAATGGTATCTTTTTCCTATTAGAACTGGGGATTTGTGAACTGCTTTCAAAGTCAAGATAGTCTTGTTTTATGCACTCCTTGCAAAAATTATTAACAATCTGTGGGCACTAACTTTCCACCAAGGCCAAGGCCATCCCCATTGTTGCATGCACATGGTGCCACTGTCCTGAAGGGACACAGGAAGGACAGGAGGTGAGCGATGGTGTTAGGCAAGGGAGTCAAGTAAGAAGAGGCTTTCATGATAAGTTTTAAAAAGAAAAAGAGGGGGACTTCCCTGTGGATCCAGTGGTTAAGAATCTACCTTGCAGAGAAGGAGTTGCAGGTTCCATTTCTGCTCAGGGACCTAAGATCCCACGTCCTGCAGGGCAACTAAGCCCGTGCTCCACACCTAGTGAATCCCTTGTTGTTCACTAAGTTGTGTCTGACTCTTTGTGACTGCATAGACTGCAGCATGCCAGCACGCCTTCACTATTTCCCAGAGTTTGCTCGGATTCATGTCTATTGAGTTGGTGATGCTATCTACCCGTCTCATCCCCTTCATGGATCATGACCTTGTCTTGGCAAAAGGGCTTGCGTAAATCAATGAAGCTAAGAACCATGCCGTGCAGGGCCACTGAAGATGGACAGGTCATAGTGGAGAGTTCTGACAAAACATGGCCCACTGGAGGAGGGAACCGCCCAGTATTCTTGCCCTGAGAACCCCATGAACTGTATAAGGCAAAAAAGAGAATCCCTGAACTGAAACAGAAGGTCTGCATGACAAAACAAGATCCCCAGTGCCGCAACTATTAGTCAGACCCAACACAGCCGAAAACAAAAACAAACAAATAAAAAACAAACACAGTCTCAATGCTTCTTGACCCTTTCTGAATGGAGTCCCAGAAGAGTCATATTAATAGTCTAAACAGAATACTTAGACCTACTTTTTTAACTTGGTAGCTCTGTTACCATGGGCAAGGTGATTGACCCCTCTGGGACTCTGTTTCTTCATTCTTAAAATGGGGATAATGAAAGCACTTGCCTCCTAGAGATGCTGTGAGAATAAAGTGATATGCTCAGTTACTTTATAGATAGATGTGATGCCAATAACTGGATAGATACAACCAACCCTATTCATTGATTTTTATTACTCCATCAGCAATAAATGTTGGAAATTTGGAGTGTAAATGGAAGCTGAAATAAGGGGTCTGTGCTCATTTTTCCTTTCGATCACCACACTTTGCTTTTGGGGGGTCTGGGCAGGAAAACAATGGCAGTGGCCATGCTCACATGCTAAGTCACTTTAGTCATGTCCGACTCTTTCCCACCCAGTGGACTGTAGCCCGCCAGGCTCCTCTGTCCATAGGATTCTCCAGGCAAGGATACTGGAGTGGGTTACCATTTCCTGTTCCAGGGGATCTTCCCAACCCAGGGATCAAACCCTCGTCTCTTATGTCTCCTTGATTGGCATTGGCGGGCAGGTTCCTTGCCACTAGCGCCACCTGGACAGTGGCGGAGCAACAGAGACTAGCAGCAGTAGTCGTGGCGGTTATAGCGCGGACCATGCCCAGAGCAGCAGGAGCTGTCGTCATAGTAATAACTGTGAGTGGCTTTTTGCCAGGGACTGTGCTAAGGACAAAAATCTCCATTTCATCTCTCATTGCCCCTACTCTTATAGCTAGAGGTGCAGCTGGTCCTGGATCTATCATCCTTTCCAGCAAAAAAGCTACCTTGTCTCTCACCCAATGAGTTGAGATGCCTGTGCTTTTCTCGAGAGCATCTTGTAAGATGCTCTTCCTAACTGCTGGACCTCTGGCTTGAGTGCCGTTCTAAAGACTGTAAACAAACACTGAACTGGTGCTTTGCAGACTACATTATGCACAGCCCTCAGTGTTCCAAATTCCATGGCACCTCCAGAGAAATGGAAGAGCAGGCGGCATGGTCAAGAACCTGGGTTCCAAGACCCAGATCCCTTCATTCAGAGTAATTCTGTTTTGATCTGATTTCTACATTGACCTCCCCCACCGCTGACCTCATTCATAAAACTTAGACAAAAGGCTCACAGTTCTCAGAAAAATTGTGAAAGCCATGGCACTAAATTTGATCTCCTTATGTAAAACAACAGTTCTAAACTCTCCACAGGATTTTGATAACCAACACACTGTTAAATTCTTGAAAATTTGAAGAGCCTTATGAGGTTTCCAAAGATGTTTTTAATATGAGTAGAAAACATCACTTTTTAAATGTATCTTCTCATTTCTAGGTGAGTAACTTTATTTATACAGCTTGATTTTAATCAGATATAAAGTTGAACCTGAAATATTCTTTTCAAATATTCTGAGTCTCCTTTGTTTTTTTTTTTTTTTTTTTGGTTCAATGATGAGAAGACACAGTTTCAATCAAATAACCAGGCACTCATTTCTCATTTCTCCAAGTTTTAGTATTTTCCAAGAACACTTGAGTTTTAGCAGTATACATCATAGTCACACCATAGCTTTGTCCATATGGTTTAATGTATAAGATGCTGTGGTTATGTAGAAGGAAATGGCAACCCACTCCAGTATTCTTCCCTGGAGAATCCCATGGATAGAGGAGCCTGGTGGGCTGCTGTCCATAGGGTCACACAGAGTCGGACACAACTGAAGCGACTTAGCATGCATGCATGCTTTGGAGAAGGAAATGGCAACCCACTCCAGTGTTCTTGCCTTGAGAATCCCAGGGACAGAGGAGCCTGGTGGGCTGCCGTCTATGGGGTCACACAGATCCGGACACGACTGAAGCGACTTAGCAGCAGCAGCAGCAGCTGTGGTTATGTACACTAGTATTATCATCCAGGACAGGGAAGCCCTTCATTGTTATATTCACTGGTCTAGACCTAGAAGTGGCTGGGAAATCAAAACACTTTCACTGTGTATGAGTTATCTGCCTCTTGCTTTCAAGCAGGCCCCTTTGTTTTAAAGCAGTGGCACTTACATATACACCAAACTTACTCATGAAGTTTCCGTGTACATGTTAAATTCTCAAACCACTATCTCGGATTGCTCAGTGTTGTGACAGACAAAGCAATCCAACTACTAGGAGGTCCAGGTGAAACAAAGCCGTAGCGGGATGAGCTGAGACAGCAGCATTGACGTGCACACACTCCCAAGTGCAGAATCAATGACTAGTGGGGAGCTGCCGCACAGCCCAGGGATCTCAGCTGAGGGCTCCGTGATGATGGAGGGGTGGGGTGAGGGGGGTTGGGGGAGACTCGAGAGGGAGGGGATATGTGTTTAATTATGGCTGATTCACACTGTTACACAGCAGAAACCAACACAACGTCGTAAAGCCGTTATCCTCCACTTAAAAACAAATGTGTGTGCTGTCACTTCAGCCGTGTCCAACTCTTGGCCACCCCATGGACTGTAGCCCTCAGGCTCCTCTGCCCATGGGATTCTCCAGGCAAGAATACTGGAGGGGGTTGCCTTGCTCTCCTCCAGGGGATCTTTCCAACCCAAGGATTGAAGCCAAGCCTCTTAAGTCTCCTGCAGTGGCAGCAGGTTCTTTACCACCACTGCCACCTGGGAAGCCCAAAAAGAAATTAGAAAAATTAAAAATAACAAAACCATAATAGAATCTTTTTCTTTGAAATTTGGTAGAGGCTGGGAGAAGATATGGAAGCTCTGGGTTCGGGACCCAGACAGACCTCAACTTATGTCCCTCTTCAATTGGCTGTACCTTTCATAGGAAAACTGTAATCACGTAGTAAGACTGACCACAGTGTTCTGAGTACACGGGGTACCTTCTAAACATACATTAACCAACTATACAGATGGGACATGGTACTAGTAGAAAATATTAGGTTTCTTTAAAGAAATCTGATCACAGTTTTCACTAATTACCCTCAGTGTAGCAGTCAGGAACTTCCAGAGAAGCCAAATAAATAAGATATAGCAAGAGACAGATTTATTTTCAGGAATTGACTCATGCAATTATGGGAGTTGGAAAGTCTGAAATATATAAGGCAAGCCAGCAGCCTGGAAATTCAGGTAAGAGCTGACATTGTAGTCTTGGGTCCAAAATAGGGCAGACCAGACAGTCTGGAAACTTAGAATTTCTATGTTGCAATCTTGGGTTAAAATTTCTTCTTCTCAGGAATTGCCTGGCAGTCCAGTCTTTAGGACTCCATACTTTCACTGCAGGAGACATGGGTTTGATCCCTGGTTGGGGAACTAATATCCTGCATGCCACATGGTGAGGCCAAAATAAATAAAATAAAAGTCCTTCTTCTCCAGCAAACTTCAGTCTTTGTTCTTAAGGCCTTCAACTGATTGAAGATCCATCCACATTATGGAGAGTAATCTCTTTACTCAAAGTCTACTGACTATATATGTTAATCATATCTCAAAACTACTTTCACAAAAATGTCCAGACTGGTGTTTGACCACACAACTGGGGACCAGAGCCCAGCCAAGTTGACACATAGGATTAACAGTCACACTCATTTTTCTCTGTTCTACTTGCTACTGCTATGAGTCAGCTTCTAGGAGAAAAAAATTTTTTACACAAAACTGCTCACACAGTACTTTTTATGTCCTTAACAAAAGCTATGAGAACACTGACCAGAAAAACTTGTCCTTATTGGTATGGATTTTTCTTTCTTGCAAGATGTTGCTTTGGGTCATGGGGCTGATCTTAATAATTGAAGTAGTAAGGTATAAGAGTTCAGTTCAGATCAGTTCAGTCGCTCAGTCGTGTCTGATTCTTTGTGGCCCCATGAACCGCAGCACGCCAGGCCTCCCTGTCCAGCACCAACTCCCGGAGTCCACCCAAACCCATGTCCATTGTGTCAGTGATGCCATCCAACCATCTCATCCTCTGTTGTCCCCTTCTCCTCCTGCCCTCAATCTTTCCCAGCATCAGGGTCTTTTCAAATGAGTCAGCTCTTCCCATCAGGTGGCCAAAGGATTGGAGTTTCAGCTTCAGCATCAGTCCTTCCAATGAACACCTAGAACTGATCTCCTTTAGGATGGACTGGTTGGATCTCCTTGCAGTCCAAGGACTCTCAAGAGTCTTCTCCAACACCACAGTTCAAAAGTATCAATTCCTCAGCTTTCAGCTTTCTTCACAGTCCAACCCTCACATCCATACATGACCACTGGAAACACCATAGCCTTAACTAGACGAACCTTTGTTGACAAAGTAATGTCTCTGCTTTTTAATATGCTATCTAGGTTGGTCATAACTTTCTTTCCAAGGGGTAAACATCTTTTAATTTCATGGCTGCAATCACCATCTGCAGTGATCTTGGAGCCCAGAAAAATAAAGTCTGAGACTGTTTCCACTGTTTCTCCATCTATTTCCCATGAAGTGATGGGAACAGATGCCATGATCTTAGTTTTCTGAATGTTGAGCTTTAAGCCAACTTTTTCACTCTCCTCTTTCACTTTCGTCAAGAGGCTCTTCAGTTTTTCTTCACTTTCTGCCATAAGGGTGGTGTCATCTTCATATCTGAGGTTATTGATATTTCTCCTGGCAATCTTGATTCCAGCTTGTTCTTCTTCCAGCCCAGTGTTTCTCATGATGTACTCTGCATAGAAGTTAGATAAGAAGGGTGACAACATATAGCCTTGACATAGTCCTTTTCCTATTTGGAACCAGTCTGTTGTTCCATGTCCAGTTCTAACTGTTGCTTCCTGACCTGCATACAGGTTTCTCAAGAAGCAGGTCAGGTGGTCTGGTATTCTCATCTCTTCCAGAATTTTCCACAGTTTATTGTGATCCGCACAAAGGCTTTGGCATAGTCAATAAAGCGTAAATAGATGTTTTTCTGGAACTCTCTTGCTTTTTCGATGATCCAGCAGATGTTGGCAATTTGATCTCTGGTTCCTCTGCTTTTTCTAAAACCAGCTTGATCATCTGGAAGTTCATGGTTCATGTATTGCTGAAGCCTGGCTTGGAGAATTTTGAGCATTACTTTCCTAGTGTATGAGATGAGTGCAATTGTGCGGTAGTTCAAGCATTCTTTGGCATTGCCTTTATTTGGGATTGGAATTAAAAACTGACCTTTTCCAGTCCTGTGGCCACCGCTGAGTTTTCCAAATTTGCTGGCGTATTGAGTGCAGCACTTTCACAGCATCATCTTTCATGATTTAAAATAGTTCAACTGGAATGCCGTCACCTCCACTAGCTTTGTTCATAGTGATGCTTCCTAAGGCCCACTTGACTTCACATTCCAGGATGTCTGGCTCTAGGTGAGTGATCACACCATCATGGTTATCTGGGTTGTGAAGTTCTTTTTTGTACAATTCTTCTGTATATTCTTGCCACCTCTTCTTAATATCTTCTGCTTCTGTCAGGTCCCTACCATTTCTGTCCTTTATTGTGCCCATCTTTGCATGAAATATTCCCTTGGTATCTCTAATTTTCTTGAAGAGATCTCTAGTCTTTTCCATTCTGTTGTTTTCCTCTATTTCTTTGCATTGATAGCTGAGGAAGGCTTTCTTATCTCTCCTGGCTATTCTTTGGAACTCTGTATTCAAATGGGTATATCTTTCCTTTTCTCCTTTGCTTTTTGCTTCTCTTCTTTTCACAGCTATTTGTAAGGCCTCCTCAGACAGCCATTTCGCTTTTTTGCATTTCTTTTTCTTGAGGATGGTCTTGATCCCTGTCTCCTGTACAATGTCACGAACCTCCATCCATAGTTCATCAGGCCCTCTGTCTATTAGATCCAGTCCCTTAAATCTATTTCTCACTTCCACTGTATAGTCATAAGGGATTTGATTTAGGTCATACCTGAATGGTTTAGTGGTTTTCCGAACTTTCTTCTATTTAAGTCTGAATTTGGCAATAAGGAGTTCATGATCTGAGCCACAGTCAGCTCCCAGTCTTGTTTTTGCTGTCTGTATAGAGCTTCTCCATCTTTGGCTGCAAAGAATATAATGAATCTGATTTCAGTATTGACCATCTGGTGATGTCCATGTGTAGAGTCTTCTCTTGTGCTGTTGGAAGAGGGTGTTTGCTATGACCAGTGCATTCTCTTGGTAGAACTCTATTAGCCTTTGCCCTGCTTCATTCTGTACTCCAAGGCCAAATTTGCCTGTTACTCCAGGTATGAGAACAAGGAGACCCCCGAGTTAAGAGACTAGAAAAATAAACTTCAGTTAACCTCCAAAAATATTTTAATTTTAGTCTGTGCTGCGGGCTTCCCTGGTGGCTCAGTGGTAAAGGACCTGCCTGCCAATGCAGGAGACGAGAGTCGGTCTCTGGGTCAGGAAAATCCCCTAGAGAAGGAAATGGCAATCTGCTCCAGTGTCCTTGCCTGGGAAACCCCATAGACAGAGGAGCCTCGCAGGCCACACTCCATCAGGTGGTAAAGAGTCAGACACAGCTTAGCAACTGAGGACACATGCACTCTGTGCTGAAGAGGTCACAGCACTTGACTGACTGGTAGGTGATAAATCAATAATCCTATCCAAACATTTTATCACTCAGAGCACTTGATGATCAAGAGTTAGAGAGATGCTGAAAGAATGATTCCATTAATCTTGCTCAACTGTGACCACATTTCTTTCTCCAGGGGTTCTTCCCGAACCAGGGATTGAACCCGTGTCTCCTGCGGCTCCTGCATTGGCAGATGGATTTTTTTACTGCACTGCACCACCTGGGAAGCCCGTTTCCTTCATCTCTACATACTCAATAAGGGAAGAGGTGAAAAAATAACCAACGTTCACTGAATGTCTGTTAGTCACATGCCCTACATACTGTATGTAATTCATGTTTCTCAAAGTACTCTTTGTGTTTAATGACAACCACTGTTGGGGCCCAGGAATCTGTTTTTAGTTAAATTTATCCTTGGTTCCAGTGCTGTAAAATGTTTGTCATTGTTCTCATCTTGCAAAAACAAGGACATTTAAGCACCAAGAAATTAAGCAATTTGGCAGGACATCCAGCAGACTCAAGGTAGAGCTATGTGTTCAGTCTCCAGGAATTTAGCTTCTATGCCAATTTCATCACTGGGCGATGCCAGGGGCCACTGAAGCTCTACTTGCGCTCTGTGCCTGCAGCGGCAGTTTCATTGGCACGTCCATAGCAGCACCAGCTCCCCAATGCCCTTCTTCCTTTCCATCTCCTGTCTCTAGGACCCAGCATCACAGAGCCTCTTGAGTTATAATATTCATTATATGATAAAGTCTTGTTCAGTAGCTTGAGCAAAAAAAACCAAAGGAGTATGTTCCACATCATATTTCCTAATTATATCCGCCCATACTTCTATAAAGGAAAAAAAAAAGTTGGGGAATTGCAACTAGCCATTTCTAATCAACAAAACTTCTCAGGAATCTGGAGGTTTCCATCGGCTGAGTTGTTTCTCAGATAAAGCCTGGAATCTTTCTGCTGGGTAATGCTTCCATGGACACGTCTACGTGACTTGACATTGTTTTATTTAAAAGTTCTGCGTCCTTACCTTTAAACAGTGTATTCAGAGGTGTGACATGCTTTAAAAGTGTACAGCTGTGGAAAATGACGTGAGCCTGAAGGAAGCCAAACTTTTGACAGAAACTTGAACTTGAGGTTATCTAAGAATTCAGCCAGTACATAGTGTTTCTGGCTACTCTAAATCTTCCTCAGTTCTGTAAGCTCTTTTTCTTTTTTTTCTTTTTTTTTTTTTTTTTTTTTTTTGAGTACACACATCAGTATGTACTGTGGCATAGTGTTTGTTTTCCAAAAATCCAGAAACATGAGTCAGCTGTTTGACTATTATCTACAAATTTGGTCAAGTACTGTATTCATGGAATTTGAGAGTATTTTCCAGGAATTGCATCTTTGTGCCTCCTCGCTGATCAGTGTGTGATGTTCTGAAGTGTTCTGCATTTACTTTCTAAGGGCAATGTTGTTGGGATAGATTATTAGTCAGAAGTGTATAACACAATGGTTTAATGCATTTAATATTCTGGTTACTGTAAAAGGTCACATATCATCAGATATAATATGGTCTCAACTTAAGTATATCCTTTTAATTCTGCAAGGTCAGTAGATGTCCTTGTAGAAGCCTGTTATGAGTTGAATTGAATACTCTCAAGAAAAACAGGTTGATGTCCTAACTCCCAGAAATTCAGAATAAACATGACTTTATTTAGAAATAGAGTCAGGGAATTCCCTGGTGGCCCAGTGGTTAGGATTCTGCTCTTCCACTGCAGGAGGCACGGGTGTGATGACTGGTCAGGGAACTAAGATCCTGCATGCCGTGTGACACAGCCAAAATATTATATATATGTATATATATATATATATATATATATATATAGAGAGAGAGAGAGAGAGAGAGAGAGAGAGTAGACTCTATATATATATACAGAGTCACTGAAGAACTGAAGAAGTAATTAGTTAAGATCACACTGGAGAATGGTGAAACTCTTCTCCAATATGACTGATGTCCTCACAAAAAGGAGAAACTGCACATAGAAGCAGACATACACAGAGATTATATGAACAGACACATGGGGATAAGACAGCCATGTGAAAGTGGAAGTGAAAATTCAAATTACACTGCCACCAGCCAAAGAATTATGCTGCCACCTCAGAGAAGCCTGAGGGCATGGGAAGTAGGAAGGGACAAGGAGGGATCTTTCCCCAGATGCTTCAGAAGGGACACAGCCCTGTCATCACCTGGATTTGGGGTTTCTAACCTCCAGAATTGTGACACAATAAACTTCTGTTGTTCTAAACCACCAAGGTTGTGGTACTCCATTACGGGAGCCCTAGGAAACTAATACAAAGCCCTTATCGGTATTTGCAGTTATCACTGCTAGAAAATGTGATAGGAAGCCAGAACCAAACCAAAGACCCTGCTTAAGTAAACTTATCCAGCTCAGGGTTCCAGAGGTCATTTGTATCAGAAGACTTCCAAAGGCAATAGCTATATCCATGACCTCTCCCTCAGCTCCAGAATCAAATCTCCAGCTGCTCTCTGGAGAGATGTCTAATGGCATCTCAAAACTAGCATGACCAAAGCAGGACATTGAATTCAATGTCTACCCAAACTTCCCCTAGTCTAAGTGAACGACATCACCATCTACTAAGTTAGAGCTTAGTAGAGCATCTTCAAGCTCAAACCAACCAAGAGTCTTCTTTTTTCTTCCCTACCACCATACAAAATCTATCTGGAAGTCTTCTAAGTTCTACCTGTAGAATAAGGTCCAGATCAGCACCCCAAGAGAGTTTCTTTAAGACATAAACTTAGAATAAAAGAATAAAAATCTTTTTTTTAAAAAAGAGTGCCATTGGGAATTTGATAGGGATTGCATTGAAAGTAGACTGCTTTGGAAAGTATGGACATCTTAACAACATTAGATCTTCCAATCAATGAACACAGAAAGTCTTTTCATTATTTGTGGCTTTTTAAATTTCTTTCAGCAACATTTTGTAGTTTTCAGTGTACAAGTTTTTACCTCTTTAGTTAAATTTATTTCTTCATATTTTATTATTGCAATGCTGTTATAAGTGGTATTGTTTTGCTAATTTCCTTTTGGGATTGTTCATTGTTAGTGTATAAAAATACAACCAATTTTTGTATGTTGATTTTGTATCCAATTCAGTTCAGTTCAGTTCAGTTCAGTCGCTCAGTCATGTCCAACTCTTTGCAACCCCATGGACCGCAGCATGCCAGGACTTCCTGTCCATCACCAACTCCCGGAGCCTATCCAAATGCATGTCCATAGAGTCGGTCATGCCATCCAACCACCTCATCCTCTGTCGTCCCCTTCTCCTCCTGCTCTCAGTCATTCCCAGCATCAGGGTCTTTTCCAATGAGTCAGCTCTCTACATCAGGTGACCGAAGTATTGGAGTTTCAGCTTCAACATCAGTCCTTCCAATGAACACCCAGGACTCATCTCCTTTAGGATGGACTGGTTGGATCTCCTTGCAGTCCAAGGGACTCTCAAGAGTCTTCTCCAACACCACAGTTCAAAGGCATCAATTCTTCTGCGCTCAGCTTTCTTTATAGTCCAACTCTCACATCCATACATGACCACTGGAAAAACCATAGCCTTGACTAGATGGACCTTTGTTGACAAAGTAATGTCTCTGCTTTTTAATATGCTATCTGCTGCTACTGCTAAGTCACTTTCAGTCGTGTCCGACTCTGTGCGAATATGCTGTCTAGGTTGGTCATAACTTTACTTCCAAGGAGTAAGCGTCTTTTAATTTCATGGCTGCAGTCACCATCTGCAGTGATTTTGGAGCCCAAAAAAATAAAGTCTGACACTGTTTCCACTGTTTCCCCATCTATTTGCCATGCAGTGATGGGACTGGATGCCATGATCTTAGTTTTCTGAATGTTGAGCTTTAAACTAACTTCTTCACTCTCCTCTTTCAGTTTCATCAAGAGGCTCTTTAGTTCTTCTTCACTTTCTGCCATAAGAGTGGTGTTTTATTATGCAAAAACAAAATACTAAGACCCAATGAAGCCAAAAAATAAATAAATTTTTTAAATAAAAAATTTTTAATTTTTTATAATGCCTCAGAAATGTCAATATGGTTTTCCATTTTTTCTAAGTGATATGAATTCAGGGATAGAATATGCAAAGTTAGGCTAAGAGTAGGCTTATCACACACAGGAGAGGGCATATTGATACTTGTCAAAATTCACAAAAAATTTGTGTTAACAACTTAGCACCTTTTCATAACAAGTTGTGTACAAAATTTACAGATTTCATCATAATGTCTAAATTCTATAAAGCATTTAGGTTTCTTTTACTGTCTCTGGTACTAACTTTTTCATTGTTTACAATAGTGGGGCACCTAAAATGCAAGGAATCCAAAAGCAGTCCTGTATACTTTTGTTTGCCCTCTACACAAAATACCCAAGTAAAGTGGCTTCTCTTCAGACACCTATGTGCTAGTTCGCTTCAGTTGCATCCGACTCTGTGCAACCTGTGGACTGTAGCCCGCCAGGCTCCTCTGTCCATGGCATTCTCCAGCAAGAATACTGGAGTGCATTGCCATGCCCTCCTCCAGGGTATCTTTCAGACCCAGGGATTGAACCTGCGTCTTTTTTTTTTTTTTTTTCCCAGTGGGTTTTGTCATACATTGACATGAATCAGCCATGGATTTACACGTATTCCCCATCCCGATCCCCCCTCCCACCTCCCTCTCCACCCGATTCCCATGGGTCCTCCCAGTGCACCAGGCCCGAGCACTTGTCTCATGCATCCCACCTGGGCTGGTGACCTGTTTCACCATAGATAATATACATGCTGTTCTTTCGCAACATCCCACCCTCACCTTCTCCCACAGAGTTCAAAAGTCTGTTCTGTACTTCTGTGTCTCTTTTTCTGTTTTGCATATAGGGTTGTTGTTACCATCTTTCTAAATTCCATATATATGTGTTAGTATGCTGTAATGTTCTTTATCTTTCTGGCTTACTTCACTCTGTATAAGGGGCTCCAGTTTCATCCATCTCATTAGGACTGGTTCAAATGAATTCTTTTTAACGGCTGAGTAATATTCCATGGTGTATATATACCACAGCTTCCTTATCCATTCATCTGCTGATGGGCATCTAGGTTGCTTCCATGTCCTGGCTATTATAAACAGTGCTGCGATGAACATTGGGGTGCACGTGTCTCTTTCAGATCTGGTTTCCTCAGTGTGTATGCCCAGAAGTGGGATTGCTGGGTCATATGGCAGTTCTATTTCCAGTTTTTTAAGAAATCTCCACACTGTTCTCCATAGCGGCTGTACTAGTTTGCATTCCCATCAACAGTGTAAGAGGGTTCCCTTTTCTCCACACCCTCTCCAGCATTTATTGCTTGTAGACTTTTGGATAGCAGCCATCCTGACTGGCGTGTAATGGTACCTCATTGTGTGAACCCGAGTCTTTTACGTCTCTTACATCTCCTGTGTTGGCAAGCGAGTTCTTTACCACTAATGTCACCTAGGAAGCCGGACACCTACATTAGAGGCTAAATTCCATGTGTAACCCAGTTGTGTTAACACTCCCAACTCCCAACAAGTTTGTTCCCTCTTTGCAGGTTTCCACAAGTCAAATGCTTTCATTCCTTACATGTATTTTTTTAATTAGAGTATAATTGTTTTATAATGTTGTGTTGGTTTCCTCTGTACAACAAAGTGAATCAGCTCTCTGTATACACATATCCCTGGGGCTGCAAGGAGATCCAACTAGTCAACCCTAAAGGAAGTCAGTCCTGAATATTCATTGGAAGGACTGATGCTGAAGCTGAAACTCCAATACTTTGGCCACCTCATGCGAAGAACTAACTCATTGGAAAAGACCCTGATGCTGGGAAAGATTGAAGGTGGGAGGAGAAGGGGACAACAGAGGATGAGATGGTTGGATGGCATCACCGACATGATGGACATGAGTTTGAATAGGCCCCAGGAGTTGGTGATGGGAAGCCTGGCATGCTGCAGTCCATGGGGTCACAAAGAGTCAGACACGACTGAGTGACTGGACTGAACTGAACGGTATCTCCTCCCTTTTGAGCCTCCCTCTCAACCAGAAACTCCATACCACCTCTGTAGGTCATCACAGATCACCAGGCTGGACTCCCTGTGTTACATAGCAGCTTTCTACTAACTATCTGTTTCATACATGTAGTACAGATATGTCAGTGTTACTTTCCCAATTCAATCCACCCTCCCTCCCCGACCTGTGCCCACACATCCATTCTCTACATCTGTGTCTATTTCTGCCCTGGAAATAGGTTCATGGGTACCATGTTTCTAGATTTCACATATATGCATTAATAAATGATAGGTGTTTTTCTCTTTCTGACTTCACTCTGTGTGACAGACTCTAGGTTCCTCTACATCTCTGCCAATGACCCAATTTCATTCCTTTCAGAGCAAGATCTTCTTTGACCCAACTTCTAGAGGAATGAAAATGAAAACAAAAATAAACAAATGGGACCTAATTAAAAGCTTCTGCACAGCAAAGAAAACCATAAACAAGATGAAAAGACAACCCTCAGGATAGGAGAAAGTATTTGCAAACGAAGCAGCTGACAAAGGATTAATCTCCAAAATATACAAACAGTTCATGAAGCTCAATATCAAAACAACAAAAAACTCAGTCAAAAAAATGGGCAAATGACCTAAATAGACATTTCTCCAAAGAAGACATACAGATGGCCAGGAGGCACATGAAAAGAGGCTCAATATTACTAATCAGAGAAAAGAAAATGTTGGTTGCTCAGTCATGTCTGATCCTTTGTGACCCCATGAACTGTAGCTTACCAGATTCCTCTCTCCACGGGATTTCCCCACAAGAATACTGGAGTGGGTTACCATTTCCTTTTCTAGGAGATCTTCCTTACCCAGGGATTGAACTGGGGTCTCCTGCATTGCAGGCAGATTCTTGACCATCTGAGCCACCAAGGAATGCAAATCAAAATCACAATGAGGTATCACCTCACACCAATCAGAATGGCCATCATCCAAAAAAACATACAAACAATAAATGCTAGAGAGGGTGTGGAGAAAAGGGAACCCTCTAGCACTGTTGGTGGGAATGTAAATTGACACAGCCACTATAGAGAACAATATGGAGATTCCTTAAAAAACTAAAAATTATTCCTTATATTTAAAAGGCTATAATTCTTAAAGAAAATATGGGCAGGGTAAAGTATAGACAATGAAATGCCTGAGAAGTAACTTTGATATGACTTGGGACTTGTTCCATTGTTCCCTTTTCCTTGAGGTTCCCCACATCATCTCCATCCATTTGTTTCACTGCTGCTGCTGCTGCTAAGTCACTTCAGTCGTGTCCGACTCTGTGTGACCCCATAGACAGCAGCCCACTAGGCTCCCCCGTCCCTGGGATTCTCCAGGCAAGAATACTGGAGTGGGTTGCCATTTCCTTCTCCAATGCATGAAAGTGAAAAGTGAAAGTGAAGTCACTCAGTTGAGTCTGACTCTTACTGACCCCATGGACCGCAGCCCACCAGGCTCCTCCATCCATGGGATTTTCCAGGCAAGAATACTGGACTGGAGTGCCATTGCCTTCTCCGATTTGTTTCACTGACACCACCCAAAACCTATTCTAACAACTCAGGACACTACAGAGGAAGGAAGGAAGGGTTCTAGAATCAGCAACCTCAGCTGGGATCTCCCTGCCTCACTAAGTAATACTGTGATATTATGCAAGAGTCTTACATTCTCTGAGCCTCCGTTTTCTCATCTGTGGACGTGAAGATAATAGCACAAAGTGAGTAATCTTGAAATGATTCAATGAGTTGACTTATATGAAAGAAACTGGTCTACACTAAATGCTTGGTATTAGTTTCTCTTCTTTGGTTGAAGGAATTTGGAAGGAAAAACAATGCTTGTGGACCACCACAGGCCTTTATCTTAACAATCTAAATGAAAATTCAAAGGCAAAGTACCAAAGAAAAGAGGCTAAAATGTTTGTCAGAGAAAAATCACTAACATCTTCTGCCAACTTTCCAGCCTTAGAAGACCCAGAAAACGCTTTCCACTGCCCCTCTTCCAATTGATAATAACAACAGACCTGACATTTATTTGCTGTTAGAATATAGTGTATAGCTCAATCTTCAATAAAAATTGAGTGTAATCAAGGGTATAAATTAGAACATAATTTAGTGTTTTGTTTACAAGTCAGAAGGTATTTTAAGACCTTGTTCTGTCTCCTTTTGCAAATGGGAACTTCCATTAGCAATTTATTCTGATTATTTTCACTATCTCTTTGGAGGTAAATTTTGGGAGTTGCCTCTAAAGGGACATAAACACAAACACTGGGTGACTGCATAAGGGAATTTGGACAAACAACTGCAAAGAGGAGGGTTACTCTACCTTGTAGAATATCACATTCTCAGACAGGGTGAGAAGAATTGAGAGAGTAGCATTGACATATATACACTACCACATGTAAATAGCTAGCTCGTGGGAATCTGCTATATAACACAGGGAGCCCAGCTCAGGGCTCTGTGATGACCAAGAGAGATCGGGTCGGGGGCAGGGGTGGGAGGAAGGTCAAGCGGGAGGGGATATATGTAGACTCATAGCTTATCCATGTTGTTGTACAGTGGAAGCTAACACACTGTAAAGCAATATCCTCCAGTTAAAATTTTTTTTTTTTAATACCACATTCTCTGTTCCCTTTTTATGGGCATTTTACTCCAGTCACTCTAAGAAGTTATTATTTCCTGCTTGACATTACAGAGGAGCCAATGAGTGGAGAAGAACTTGGGGAAATACCTTAGATATCCTTTAGGATAAAGAAAATAGGATCTTTTTTCTCTTCCTTGGCAGTTATTAATATACATTTACCTAATAGTATCAGTCCAAAGAAAGCAGAAAGTAAGATAAAGTTATTTTAAACTTTTGGCAATTTGTGTTTCAAATCCAACTGACCAGATTAAGATACTCGCAATTTAAATCACAAATCACACCATTTTCTTTTAAATGATGGATTTCTTGCCTTATAAAAAAGCTATTATAAGGGATCGTTTGTGAGAGGAATTTTAGAAAACATTTGTGGAGTAAAATATGTGAAGAATTTCTCCAGTTTATTTCCTTCAAATAAGCCACATCAGAAAAGAGGTTAGCACACACTTTTATATATATTTAACTGTCCCTGAGCCCTCTTAATTGTTGGATTGTTAGACTCATTTTGCTATGAAAGAATTGAAGAACTCCAGCTGGAGTCATTCCTCGGTCATTACTGAAGGTTTGATTGAATTATCCGGCTGGGCTGCTGTAATTAGCATCAGCAGAGCTTTGTTCTGTGATGTCTTGACCCAGAGTTTAGGCGAGATGGTTAGCATTCGGATGCGACCTCTGAAATACAGCATTCCACCTGGGCAGCTAACCCCAGAAAATGATGTCCTTTCAGTTTCCATTCCCTCCTCCTGTTTGCCTATTGCTCAGTGACAAGTGTAACGTGTTTGAAGTACAAGCAGTACTTTGAACGCGGGGTTAAATCTCTTCGGGCTTTCTCATGTGACAGGAATGTTGGCCTGGCTCAGAAAACAAAAGTCAGCTTAAAAAAAAAAAAAAGAACTTAGTCCCTCCAGGAAGAGAGAGATGGCTATCGAGCTTGACAAATGCAGTGTAACGTGAACGGGGCGGCGGGCCTAATTCTCTTAAGTGATCGCCACAGGTCTTGGCTTCTCTTGGACTTTCAGCCTTTCGCTGCGTACAGAGTGGGCCTTTTAAACTGCCAAGTCGACAATTTTATATCCAAAGGCTTCCGACCATTTTATATCTGAAGGCTCTGCTTCTCTGTTGTGATTTTTCAACAGCGAAGTTCAAAGGGCTCTGGGGCCTTCCATTTCGGAGGCCGTGATCACACTTAGCAAACTCATTGGATGGTTGCTCAGTCAATGCAGGCTTAGAAACTGGGTTCTAAGAGGAAAAGGTAATGGAATAAAATCCTTGATTTGGATGTGACAGTGAAGTGAAGTGTGAGTCGCTCAGTTGTGCCCTTATCTTTATGATCTCCTGGTCTATGCATGGAATTCTCCAGGGAAGAATACTGGACAGGTTACCCTTCTCCAGGGGATCTTCCCGGCCCAGGAATTGAACCTGGGTCTCCCGCATTGCAGGCAGAATCTTTACCATCTGAGCTGCCAGGGAAGCGTGGATTTAACAGTGGGCTTTGCTAATTTCTGTTGGCTGGTACTTTTTAAAGTTTGCATCAGATCTGCTCCCACTGAACCATTTCAGAAGCCAGAACGCAAGCCTGAGTTACAAGCTGATGAGCAGTGTGGAGTTATCTTTCCAGTGCCAGGGCATTCTCCAGCTCAGCAAGCTTCTCAACACTGTGGAGATGTGTGCTGAGTGCTTACATTACCTTATCTGTGTCTAGCTTAACTGAAGCACAGATCATTTAAAAAATAGCCCCGAGTCCTGAGGCCTGGTGCCCTATAATCTAAGAACTCATTTCACTGCCATTTGATGGACACAAATTGGCAAACCTCATTCAGCACATGTTTATGAAATACCTGCAATATATTAGACAGCCTACTAACCATTTGCTACATACTGTGCAGAAAAATAAACATCCAATTGAAGTTTTCTAAAAGTGACCAAATCTCCAACCAGCTCCATCAGAACCCTCAGGCAAGCTTATATCCTAAGCAGATTCCTGGATCCTATCCTAGGTCTACTTAACCAGATTGAAGGGGAAGCTAAGTTCGTATTTCTAACATGTTCCCCAGTGATTCTTATGACTAATGTTTGAACCTATCCTAGGCCCATGACTCATCTCATATTTGAATCACCTGGTGAATTTAAAACCACCAAAGACTATGAACAGGGGAGTCTGATGGGCTACAGTCCATGGGGTCACAAAGAGTCGGACCTGACTGAGCAACGAAGCGCAACGCAGTGCAAGGACCTAGTCCCACAGCAGGCTGCCTGTCAGGCCCTCTGGAGGGAGGGCTGTCCCTGGCATTGGCTTGTTTCTATTTTCATCTTTTAAGAGATCCCTGGGTGGGAGAAAACTATAATTCTAAAAGATACATGCACCCCAATATTCACTGCAGCACTATTTACAATAGCCAGAACATGGAAGCAACCTTAATGTCCATCAACAGAGGAATGGATAAAGAAGATGTGGTACGGATATGCAATGAAATATTACTCAGCCATAAAAAAGGAATGAAAGAATGTAATTTGCAGCAACATGGATATGCCTAGAAACTGCCATACTGTGTGAAGCAAGTCAGATGCAGAAAGATAAATATATCTCTTATATGTGGAACTAAGAGGGGGAAAGGGTACAAATGCACTTATTTACAAAGCAGACAGATGTAGAAAGCAAACTAATGGTTACCAGGCAATGGGGGGGGACATAAACTGGGAGACAGGACTGACATGTATACACTGCTATATATAAAATAGATAACTAAAAACGACCTACTTATAGCACAGGGGACTCAACTCAGTACTCAGTAATAACCTGTATGCTAAAAAAATGGATATATGTACATGTATCGTTGATTCACTTTTCTCTACACCTGAAACCAACACAACATTGTAAGTCAACCATACTCCAATAAAAAGGGGGAAAAATGAGAGAGAGAGAGAGATCCCTGGGTGATTCCCGTAGGCAGTCAAGGCTAAGAACCCATCTGGACAGTAAGTTCCACAGGAATTCACAAGAAAGAGAGATGACTCCCATCTGGGGAGGACAAATGCTACCTTTCGTTTCTCCTCATATTGTGGAAGAGACATTATGTTCTCTTTAGAAAGTGACTCTGTATGGGTTTATTATTGTTAACAAAATGACATATTTATACAGCATCCATCCAAGAAATATAGCATTTTTATAGACACCACTTAATCTCGTTTATCCTCAATCCATCCCATGTAATGTAATTAGAAGAAAAATTTATTACAAATATAGATAAAGCAGATTGGTATGTTGCCTGAATTTACACAGAAAGTTTATTCTGAAAATCTGACTCCACTGAATTTGCTTCCCAGAAAAGTTTAAAAAAGAAAAATCTTTAAACAGTCCTGGCTAAAATGAACCTGTTCAATTCTGAAATTTATCCAAATACGCAATTAGCACACGCATACCCCATAATATTCATTGGATACTCATTGGAAGGACTGACTATTCATTGGAAGGACTGATGCTGAAGTTGACACTCCAATACTTTGTCCACCTGATGTGAAGAACTGACTCATTGGAAAAGACCTTGATACTGGGAAAGATTGAGGGCAGGATGAGAAGTGGGTGACAGAGGATGAGATGGTTGGATGGCATCACTGACTCAATGGACATGAGTTTGAGAAATGAAGTGATATCCTGAAGTTTCAATAACCTTCCTATTTTCCTATTTTACTGTCCCCATAAGTCAACAACATTGAATACATAAATGGGTTTACTCAGTTAAGGTTGTCACCTGTCCAATTTGCCCAGAACTTTCCCACTTTTAGTACTAGAAGTCCAGTGCCCAGTAAACATCTGAGTCCTGGGCAAACCTGGACAGTCTCTATTGAAAGTAGAAGTGACCATCCTTGGAGCCTGAGAACCTGCATTCCTAACAAGTCTCCATGTGATACGGATGCCCTTAGATGCAGAATCACACTCTGAGAATCAGTACTGGATGTACAGGGCTTCCCTGAGAGTTCAGTTGGTAAAGAATCCACCTGCAATGCAGGAGACCCCGGTCCAATTCCTCGGTCAGGAAGATTCCCTGGAGAAGGGATAGGCTACCCACTCCAGTTTTCTTGGGCTTCCCTTGTGGCTCAGCTGGTAAAGAATCTGCCAGCAAGGTAGGAGACCTGGGTTCTATCCCTGGGTTGGGAATATCCCCTGGAGGAGGGCATGGCAACCCAGTACAGTATTCTTGCCTGGAGAATCCCATGGAGTGAGGAGCCTGGAGGGCTACAGTCCATAGGCTCACAAAGAGTCAGCCAAGACTGAGGCAACTAACATACACTGGAGGTACCAGGTAGACTTCAAGTTGAGCAAAGGTAACAGATGGTACAGCTGGTGTCTTGGCATCAAGGAGCTAGAAGCTGACCATGTTAGGTAGAGATATATTCTGGGGACGAAGACTAATGTGGCAGGACTCAGGCTATGAGGAACTGGAGTACTAGTCAGATGATCACAAGAGAATCTCCATCATAAAGAAGCATAACCAACACTTCCCTAGGGAAAAAAGATTCACATGCCTCGAGATGTGGCCAAAAATTAATTAATAAATAAAATGTAAATTAACAAAAAAGAAAAAATGAGAAAATTCCAAACAGAAAAATATTTTTTAAAAAAGAAATATGGCCAAGACCTTTCTACTAAATGTAGGTGCAAGGTGGATTCTTAACCTCAGATGAAGGCAAAATTCAGTTCTAGGGCAACAATGCAAGGCTTAGTAGCTCAGTCGTGTCTGACTCTTTGCGACCCCATGGACTGTAACCTGCCAGGCTCCTCTGTCCATGGGATTCTCCAGGAAAGAATACTGGAGTGGGTTGCCATGTCCTCCTCCAGGAGATCTTCCCAACCCAGAGATCGAATCCAGGTCTCCCACATTGCAGGCGGATTCTTCTCCATCTGAGCTACCAGGGAAGCCCACAACAATGCAAGGTCCCAGACTTAATGTCTAGTCACTGGAGCCCCTGAATTAGGAATTCTTAAAGATCTCCTGACAAGAATAAAACTGTGAGGACCCACCATCCTTGTTTTCCTAGGATTTTCCTGATTTTAGCACTGAAATGCCAAGGCCTGGGTAATTCCTCGGTCCTAGGACAGTTGGTCACTCTAAAAGTGGTCTCAGGAGACTGGAACCCAGAACCCAGACCCACCTACATCTCCTGGTCAGGTGGCTGCAACCATAAGAGACAAAGGCAAAGGTAAGACAAAGATGGGCGAGCTGGAGATGTGGGCAGCGAATCAGGATGGTCATATCCGCCTATGGTCTTCAAGAGAGGGAAAAAGGGCAGTCAGAAAAAGTAGTCCATAAATGTTGAAGTGCACTTGCTTTAAATGGTCAAAAAACGTTCAATGACTCCACAGGCCTGCAGTTTTTCTAAACTCATGAAAGTGGAAAAGTTCAGCACAAACAGAGTAATCCAGACACCCCGTAGATGGAAGTCATCCTCACTGCCTTTTGACAATCATCACACACACTTAAGATCCCATTGTAAGTATAACCTTAAAGAGCCCTGATATGTACACACACATCCCAATAGGGAAAAAAATTTTGTAAACACTGGCAGAGTATGCTGTGTTATTTTGGATCCCCTCCCCCACAAAAAAGAAAAAATCAGCCAAGTAGAGTAAACACAGTTCAAGATGATAAAAACGCGAAAGAATATTTAAATCTAGGAAAACATTCTCTCTGGTTGAAACATAATTTCACCTAAGATCCTTAATGCCATTAGCTAGCATAGTTATGAACATTCCACTGGTAATTAACGTTCCACCAGAATGGGAAGCGTGAAGCCACTGTGGACTATAGCACATACTATGAGTAATAATAGATTTTTAAGTTGTTCTTCATGAAGGTCATCCACACACTATATAAAAACAGATTGCAGGGCTTCTCTGTTGGTCCACTGGTTAAAACTTCACTTTCTATTGCAGAGGGTGCAGATCTGATCCATGGTCAGGGAGTTAAGATCCCACATGCCTCCTGGCCAAAAAGCCAAAACATAAAACAGAAGCAATGTTGTAACAAAGACTTTAAAAATGGTCCACATCAAAAAATCTTTTTAAAAACTATATTTAAGAATTGAAAACAAAACATTTTCCTACCATAACAAGGGTCATCTTTAAGGACAGTACCTAAACCAGCATAAAGAATCCACCAGCTAATGCTAAACTAACCCAGCTCCCCAGGGACCAAGCGTACCTTGCTCAATGCTGATTACATGGAAATAATCTCCTGGGTCACACTTAAATAGTCTCTATGGTGATGAACTTCAGTCTAAGTGGATAAGGAAAAAGAATGTCCCAGCTTGTTGAGTCTTCATGGATTGAGAAGAAATAGAGGCAACCAGCGTCTTCAAAATGCAAGTATAGGGACGCCCCTGGTGGTCCAGAGGTTAAGAATCCACCTTACAATGCAGGACATGCATTCGACCCCTGATTGGGGAACTGAGATCCTGTATGCTGAGGGGCAACTAAATCTGCATTCCACAGCTGCTGAGCCTTTGCAACACAGCTAAAGAGTCCATGCACCTTAATGAAGATCCCAAGTGCTACAGCTAAGACCCAACACAGCCAAAGAAAGAAAGAGAGAAATATACACACATATATATATCGGGGCTTCCCTGATGGCTCAGATTGTAAAGACTCTGCCTGCAATGCAGGAGACCCATTGCCTGGAGAATTCCATGGACAGAAGAGCCTGGTGGGCTATAATCCATGGGGTCACAAAAGAGTCAGACACGACTGAGCAGCTAACACATACATAAGTATTTTAAATGCAAGTATGTTTCTCTTGAATGAGCCAATTGTCCAATAAAATGAAACAGAACCACCCGAGGAGGACCCCCTTATAGAGCCTGAGTGAGAGTTCACAGAAGGAAATGGCAACCGACTCCAGGGTTCCTGCCTGGAGAATCCCGTGGACAGAGGAACCTGGTGGGCGGCTGTCCATAGGGTCGCACAGAGTCGGACACGACTGAAGTGCTTTAGCATGCATGCATGCCTTGGAGGAGGAAATGGCAACCCACTCCAGTGTTCTTGCCTGGAGAATCCCAGGGAAGGGGGAGCCTGGTGGGCTGCCGTCTATGGGGTCCCACAGAGTCAGACATGACTGAAGCGACTTAGCAGCAGCAGCAGCAGACAGTTCAGAGAACACTGAAAAAGACTGAAAATCTCCTGGATAATCTTGGAGAGAGTGCCAAAGAAACATGAGCGGACTCACTGATGCAATCACTCATTCAACAAATAGTTTTTGAGTGACATCTGCATGACGCCAGATTCAAGGTGCTAGGGACATTCGTGTTTGTGTATCCCCCAATTCCTAAGTGGAATCTTAATACCCTAACATGATGGTATTGGGAGATGAAATCTTTAGGAGGTGGTTAGGTCATGAAGGTGAAGCCCACATGATAGGTTTGGTGCCTTTATAAGAAGAAACACACGCAAACTTGTTCTTCCTCTCTCTGCCATGTAAGAATACCTTGAGAAGGTGACCATCGATAAACCAGAAAGCGGACCCTCACCAGACACTGAATCTACTGCTTTCCCACTTAATGTGTCACTGAGACGTAATGTGTTTTTAAGGTTTTGTTTTGTTTTCCAAACTGAGAAGCTACTGCACACTGTAGTGAAATGTTCTGCTCATTTGGAATAAATCCCTAGAGAGGTGGCTGGCGGAGGTCCCACCTCCCAATATGGAAAAACCCAAGAGGCAGAAGACCTGCCTGCTCTAAGTCAGAAAACGGGTCTTTCCTCCGCCCAGGTCTAAGCCAGGCTTTGCCTCCCTACATTCTCGCCAGAGCCTGGTCCTCCTTTTATGTCTATTAATTAAAAAAAAACTAAGTTAGCCAGAGTCAAATCCTGTATTTGAAACCAAGAATCCTGGGCATGATACATCCACACAATTATAAGAGAAAATACCTTCGAAATATTTTTTTAGTGACTGGGTAGAAGATAGAAAGAGGTGAGAGAAGAAGACAGAAAGGGAAGGGAAAATGAATGTTCCATCCATCAGCAGGAAAAAAGTTTTTAAAATGTGTACTGTCTTCTGATTTCTTTGGGACTCAACTTATGGATCCATGAGCCAATGACCACTGGTAGTCAGTATATTAGTAGAAATCAATTTGTGGGGACAGAAGGAATAAACATGATGTCATGCCTACACAAATAGCAGCAGGTTGATAATTGAAAGTTACCCCAAAAAAAAAAAGATCAGTACCCCTCCAAACAATAACTGGTCCCTGACATCTACAGGCCAAGTATTGTCAGACTCATGTCCATGGCTGTCAGTATTCTATGTCATTTTCAGTATCTGTGCACAAGTTAGTGGAAAACAAAACAAAACAAAAAAACAATGTTCAGATTTTTTTTTAAATCTAATCTGCGTTGTATAATTGTTTACTAATTTTTTTTTCTTTGCAGAGGGAACAGGGCTTAATTTATGAGCAAATTGCTAGGGGGAATTTTTATTAACCACACAATTTCTTTTTAAGAGGGTTCATATATTAGAAGAGAACCCCTTCCCTCCTCCTCACACCTTCTCCCTGGCATGATTGTCTAGAAGCCATTTCTGTCAGCAGGGGGAAGAAAGGGCTTCCTTTGGGAACAGGAGCCACTCTAATTCCTAGGTAACAGAATCCTGACTCTGTTGTGGAAATGTGGAAGAGGTGCCAATAACCTTTCCCTGTTTGGGGATCATTCTTTTAGTCGGGTATTCTTTGAAAGTGAAAAGTGAAAGTCACTCAGTCGTTTCCAACTCTTTGTGACCCCATGGACTGTAGCCCACCAGGCTCCTCTGTCCATGGGATTCTCCAGGCAAGAATACTGGAGTGGGTTGCCATTCCCTTCTCCAGGGGATCTTCCCAACCCAGGGATCGAGCCCAGGTCTCCCACCGTCTCAGCCACCAGGAAAGTCCCAGGTATTCTTTAGGGGCAACTAATTTACTGACTTTTTTAGTATGAAATCTATTTATTCAAAATAATCATTAATATTTTCTGTTTTCTGAAGTTCATTGCCATGACTCTTGAAAACGGGCTTCCCTGGGGGCTCAAGGGTAAAGAACCTGCCTGTCTCTGCAGAAGACGTGTGTTCAATCCCTGGGTCAGGAAGAACTCCTGAAGAAGGAAATGACAACCCACTCCAGTATTCTCGTTTGGGAAATTCAATGGACAGAGGAACCTGACGGGCTACCATCCATGGGGGTCACAAAAGGGTCAGACATGACTTAACGACTAAGCAACAACAAATGTATCATGCGGCACTTCCAGACCTTAAAAGCAAAAAGAATGGTACTTAAGGCTCCGGATTTTCAGTTCTGCAGCATAAACCTAGCATAGCAAGGCGCAGACACTGGACATTTCTCCCTGGAGTCACTGTGCCTCATTATCAGGCTGGACTTAAATATCCTTCCCTGGAAGGGGCACAAAACCTCGCATTGTAAGACAAGGAGCCAGTACAAAGAGGCGCAGTCTTGTTTCAGGATGTGGTTTCAGCCAAAGGTGATAGGATCACAAGACTAGGTTGAGAAAGGAAGAGACAATCAGGAGTGGTCTTGAGTGTGTTCCCTATACCTGGAGTCTTCCTGTTCTTTCCCTCTCACTCTCTAAGAATCTCAGTTACTGCTGATGGGAGTAATTAGTCATAAGAGCCAGAAGCAAAAACTTTGGGACACTTGAGCTCTTTGGAACACAATGTGATAATAGCAGTGAACTCACAAACGAATCACTGAATCGAGGGTGGATTCTATTACATCTGGGAACCTGTGTTATGATATTAATTGAAAAGATTGTTCTGAACTATACATGAATTAAAACGCTCTCAAAACATTCTGTTCCACCTAAGAATTATTAACTCTTCAAGAGTCACACCCAGGTGACAAATATTTACACTTTGGATCTTTGGTCTGGTTCACTTTTCCATCATTAGAAGATTCAACATAGGGGTGTCATATTATAAACAGATAACTGTGTTAATGATAATCACTCATTCATTGGTTCATACATTCAAGCATGGAAAAAATATACATATGCATGATAATATTCATTCACAAATACCACAAAACCTATACCTTCCAAAATGGTTGATTTGACATGCTTCAACTGTCTAAGTTTCTCAGTGGGAATTTAATTCACGGTCAGTATTATGCAACTCAGAATAACCTCAACCGCGGCTGGTATTCATCCTTTGTAAATGGAAAATAGAGTTTTCTTTAGCTACTTTCTCTTCACTTCTCACATTAACCTAACTTTCCATATAAGCCCTGGCCATGTAATTCTATACAGAAATTTACATATAAATATATCTACATATATGAGTATTGTTGGTTATTTCACAGAAGTAGATATGATACAAATGAACCTACCTATGAAACAGAATCAGAGACATGAAGAGTAGACTGGCGGTTGCCAAGGGGAGTGTGGGGAGAAGATTGGACTGGTAGTTTGGGATTAATAGATACAAACTGGCATTTAAAGAATGAAAAAACAGCAAGGTCCTACTGTATAGCACAGGGAACTACATTCAATATCCTGTGGTAAATCAGAATGAAAAAGAATGTATACATATATATGTATATGTCTATATAATTGAGTCACTTCACTCTACAACAGTAATTAACACAACTTTGTAATTCAATTATACTTCAATATAAAATCAATTTTAAAAAGGGAGGGAACCCTACAATTTGTATATCTGGCTCTCCTCCCTCAAAAATACCTTGTGGAAGTCACTACAGTTCAAGAGATTAGCACTAATTCATTATTTCTAATAACTTTTTTGCCTCCATAAACATAAAGCCTTATATATTGATGCCCTCTTTTCTATGGAACAGAGTCCATGAACTGAAATTGCTGAGCCAAAAAGTATACATATTTTTAAAATTTAATATATGTTGGCAGATGGATTTCCTAAAACCTGTAACACTTCATATTTCTACCAGCCATGAGAGTAATCCATTCCCTAAGTCACCACCAGTAATAGTACCATAGTTCTTTTCCAATTTTGTCAGTCTGGTTTAAAATGACATTTTACTTTTACTTTTATTTGAATTTTGCTTGCTAATAATGAATTTGAGAATCTTTCTATTAATTTATTGGCCAGTTTGGATTGCCCATTTTTCAGTCATTTCTCTTTTGTTAAATGTATAGCTGTTTTGACTAATCAATTATAAATATTTGTCATATCAAAGTTCTTAGCTTCTATAAATTTAAACATGCCATCTTTTATAGCTTCTGGATTTCTATAGCTTCTGGGGAAAAAAAATAGTCCCCAGTGCATAGATTTTATGTACTTAGTTTTTAGATCATCTTATATGACTTCAGTGATTTTATTAATATTTTGACCATGTAAGCTTTTTAGCCATCTGGAATTTATATTTAAATGTATAATAAGAAGCAGGGCCTTAGACAGCTCACTTGGTAGAGCAGAAGACTATAGCAAGTGAGCTGTGGCAATCCTTAAGTTGCTGGTTCAATTCCCGCTGGAAGGACTTCCCATGATCTTTAGGGGTTTCCCTGGTGGCTCAGTTGGTAAAGAATCTGCCTGCAATGCAGGGATGCAGGTTCGATCCCGGGGTCAGGAAGATCTGCTGGAGAAGGGAATGGCAACCCACTCCAGTATACTTGCCTGGGAAATCACATGGATAAAGGAAACTGGTGGGCTATAATCCCTGGGGCCACAAAGAGTCAGAAATGACTTAGCGACTAAACGACCACCAAGCTTTTTAGCCATCTGGAATTTATATTTAAATGTAGAATAAGATAGCGACCCACTTTCTTCCAAATAGGTAGACTATTTTCCAAACATTATTTATTAAATGATTGATTTGATTTCTCACTAAAATGATCTACCACTTTAGAAATACATATAACAATCATCCACATTTGACTGTTTCTTCACTGTTTATTCTGTTCCTTTATCAATACAATATGACTAAGATGCAGTAGCTTAATTAAACGTCCAGGATCTCTCACTATTCTCCCTTTGCATATTTTCTTAGCTATTCTGGGGCATCTGTTCTTCAACATGGACTTTAACCTTCTCTGACCAATCATCTTCCCAGAAAGTACCAATTCTAATTTTAGTGCATTATGCTTACACATTATTAGGTGTATGTACTTAAAGTTTGTGTTATTAACTACTCTTGTCCAACAGGTATGCTTTCCATTTGTTCAAATCTTCCTTAATTTCTTTCAGTAAGATTTTATCATTTCCGTTATAGAGAAAATGTGTCTATCTTATCCAATTAATTCTTAAGCATTTAATATTTTTCAATGATTATAAATAGGAAAATTTTCCCATTTCTCTAAGTATTTTATTAAAGTATATAAAAACCATTGCCTTTTAAAAAATTTTACCTTGTACCCATGCCATCACCAACTTGTCCTTTTCAAATCTAGTGATATTTAGTACAGCATCTTAAATTTTCTAGGTATACAAAATCATCATCAAAAAGAGATCATTTTCTCAATTTTTTTCAAAATAAGTTCATATCCTTTTCTTTTTTTTTTTTCACTTGGCTGCACTGGGCAACTTGGAGGATCTTAGTTCCCTGACCAGGGATTGAACCTGAGCCCCCTGCAGTGAAAACACCAGGTCCTCACCACTGAACTACCAGGGAACTCACAATATATCATTTATTTTATTTTCTTACCTTCTATATCCATCAGCACCTCCAAGATAATGTTAAGCATAATGGTGGTAGTGCTATCCCTATCTAGCTGATTTAATTAAAACAGTTTTTGTGTTTTAAAATTTAAAACATTTGCTGAATGGCTTTATATTTTCTTATTTCATAATCTTTCTTCCTTGATAATTTTATAAGCTATAGCTAATGATTTCTATCAAATGCCTTTTAAGCTTTCCTTCAACAGTTCAAATAATACTGCAGTAATCTACTTTTTAAAGATTTAATAACTCTTGGGCTCAAGATGTAAAGAACCTTGATGGCTCAAGTGGTAAAGAATCCACCTTCAATGCAGGAGATGTTAGAGATGCAGGTTCGATCCCTGGGTCAGGAAAATCCCCTGGAGGAGGAAATAGCAACCCAGTCTGGTATGCTAGCATGGACAATCCAATCGACAGAGGAACCTGGTGGGCTACAGTCCAAGGGGTCGCAGAGTGAGCCACTGCTGAGCACCCAAGCATGAGCATGATGAATCTGAAAACATCTGATCATGGCGTCTTTCTTATTACCTCTAAAATTTAATCTAATCTTAGGTCAGCTTTGTTAACTTTTATTTTGTTAGGAAATCCTCTATTTTTTTCCAGGTATTTCCAATTTATTACTCTACTAGTGTTACTTACATTTTTATATCATAGTTATTTTATTTTCTATCTGTATTTTTTTTCTTGTCCTTAATATTTACTCCTTTTCTAACCCTTAGAGCAGGGTTATAAGGGGTTCATCTATTTTATGGGTATTTTAAATTTTTTTCTTTCGGATTTGTTTATTCTTTTTTCTGATTTTTATTTGTTGTTCGTTAATTTCAGATTTCATTTCTTATAATACATCTCTTGCTTTATTTTGGTTTTCTCATTCTAATTACTTAAATGGTTTATTATTTCATCTATTTGGGCTTCTCCTTTAATAACGATGGCATTAAAAGCTAAAAATCTTGCCTAGTACAGATTTTGATAGCTTCCAAAGGTTTAGATATGAAGTGTTCTCCTTAACACTTTTTCAACATAGTTTGTAATTTCATTTTTAATATTTTACTTGAGCCAAAGATTATCTAGTATGCTTTTCAATTTCCAAAGAAGCTGACATTTCAGGCCAATTTTTTTCTTATGTTTCTCAATTTTGTTGAATTTGATCAGGAATTTTGAACTACAAAATTTCTACTTTAAAATTGTTGAAGTTTAGGGACTTTCCTGGTGACCCCGTGGGTAAGACTCCATGCTGCCACTGCAGGAGGTGCAGGTTCAATTCCTGTTCAGGGAACTAAGATCCCAAATGCTTCGAGGTGTAGCCAAAAAATAAATAAATAAAACTGTTGAAGTTTAAAAAATTCTGAGCACTCCCCACAGCAGATCCTACTGAAATAACAAGAGAAGTCACCCTGAGACCCCTTAATGAGACACATTAACATCTCCATGACCCCAACTAGGTAGGGTCTATAAGCTCCATGACAGCCTGAAACAGCTACAAAGGACAGACCTTCACCCTTCATCTTCCCAATGAAGATTTCTTGGGGTCTCCATCTCTCAAGGGGGATTTGAGGCAGGAGATGGAGGGACCCCAGGCTGAGCAGCTGGAGTCTGTCCCCTGTGGACAGATACTCTGAGACAAAGACAGTAGCAGGAGGGAGAAGACTCTGAGCCCTGCGCAGATTAGAGATAAGACCCCATAGTCCTCACTCTTGAGGTCAAAGAGACCATCCCGACTGCACACGCACAGAAAGGCTCCTCTGAGGTCAAAAGGGAGGGAGCACCACCCCGCAGTAAGTGATGCCAACCTACGCATAATCCTCTTTGCTAGAATCCATCTTGACTAGGAGATGCACATACGTGACAGAACCGTGTGTGTTAGCTGCTCAGTCGTGTCCAGCTCTAGGCAACCCTGAGATAAGCCAAAGATGGACTCAGAACCAGGTAAAGCAAGGTGATTGGGCAGAGGAAACCTGGAAGAAATGCCCCACGAGTGCGCGACTCTCTCTGGGTGTGTGACTCTGAGTTCACCAGCATGTGTTTATTCACGTGTACTCTTTTTTTCTCTTAATAAACACTTCACTTGTTTCATAGCCCAAAAAATATTTTAATTAAAAAACTTTGAGTTAAAATAATAATAATAATAATAAAATGATTGAAGTTTTCAGAGACCAAATCCAATATAGGAATAAGATCTATTTTGTAAATGTTCTGTAAACATGTGAAAAATAGTTATTCTCCCTTAGAAGGATGTATGGTTTAATACACATCTATTAAATAAAGCTTACTGATTGCACTGTTCTTTTTTGTATGTCCTCCTTTTGTTTTAGGGGGGCTTCCCTGGTGGCTCAGATGGTAAAGCGTCTGCCTACAATGCTGGAGACCCAGGTTCGATCCCTGGGTCGGGAAGATCCCCTGGAGAAGGAAATGGCAACCCACTCCAGTATTCTTGCCTAGAAAATCCCATGGACTGAGGGTCCTGGCAGGCTATAGTCCATGGGGTCGCAAAGAGTCGGACATGACTGAGCGACTTCACTTTTCTTTTGTTTTTAACTAGAGTTGTCCAATTGTGGATGATAAATATTTTGTCTCCCACAAAAACGCTATTTTTTCAAATTTTTCCTTTATTCATAAAATATTTTGCTTTGTATAGCTAGCTGTTATTTGGTGCAAACGGATTCATAAATGTAATATACTCTTCATAGACTGTCCTTTTATTATTACATAATGTACTTCTTCCGTGCATTTAACTTTAAATTTGACCTTCTCTCTCATTAATATTGCCATTTGTTGCATAAAATAAATTGTACTTGTGTCAGAAAAATAAATGTTCTGGGTCTTGTGAAAAATGGCCAAAGAATGTAGTCCTTTTATCAAAAGGATTCTGTGAACTGCCATCCACTTAAGTCTTTATACTGTTTAACTAGCCAGCATTCACGTCACAAAAGCTTCCCTGATAGCTCAGTTGGTAAAGAATCCGCCTGCAATGTAGGAGACCCCAGTTCAATTCCTGGTTTGGGAAGATCCCCTGGAGAAGAGAAAGGCTACCCACTCCAGTATTCTGGCCTGGAGAATTCCATGGACTATACAGTCCATGGGGTCACAAAGAGTCGGACACAACTGAGTAACTTGCACTTTCATTCATATAGCAAAGCTATAAAAGTTCTAGAAACAGTGGTCTTGAGTGGTCAGATGCTCATTAAAAAGAGTCCAGATTGCCTCTGGTATTGTGGTTTGTTTTGACTTTTAGACAGTAATAGACTCTTGATTTGTGGGTCACCCTGACCCAACTCAGCCTGTAATCACACTATTAAGACCTTCTATCCTTGCTCTTATCTTGCTGTGACTAAACCACAAAACAGCTGCAAAGTTCCACCAGACACTCCTTTTTGTTTAAATTTGTCTCATATCTCTTTGTTCAGTCTTTAATTTCAGCCATTAACACTGCCTATTTTCTTGTAAATAGCTTGTAGCTATGTGTTGTTTTGATCCCAGTCTACACTCTCTGTCAACTATGTTCCTTACTATTCTTTTCTTCCACCAAGATGTTCTATCTTATCCTACTTCTTTCTCAACGTGGATAAGATGAAAGATGAGGCCCATAGAATGTCTTCATCACCATCACTCCTCGCCTTCTCACCCTCTGCCTCCAGTGAGAACCTTGGAGTGTTCTACTTCCCACTACTCTCCGAAATCACCAATTCTTAGGTCTTCTGAGTTAGTGTAGTACATATTAGAAATGTCAAATGAAAAACCTTCTACACAGTGAAGGAAATAATCCACAAAGTGAAAAGGCAGTCTATGCTAACTTGCTTCAGTCATGTCGGACTCTTTGCCAGCCCATGGACTGTAGCCTGCCACGCTCCTCTGTCCACGGTATTCTCCAGGCAAGGATACTGGAGTAGGTTGCCATGACCTCCTCCAGGGGATCTTCCCAAACCATGGACTGATCTCACTTCTCTTACGTCTCCTCCATTGGCAAACAATATCTTTATCACCGGTGCCACCTGGGAAGCCCTTAGGAAATAATCCACAAAGGGAAAAGGCAACCTACAGATAGAAGGAAATATTTGCAAACCATATAGATAAAGGTTAATATCCAAAATGTATAACATAAGGAACTCAAAGCACAAAATAGCAAAAAAGCAAAACCTTCCCCAAAAATCCAATTTAAATATAAGCAAAGGACCTGATAGACATTTCCCCAAAGAAGACATACCACTGGGTATATGAAAATGTTCTAGATGTCACTGATCACCAAAAAAATAAAAAGCCACTATGAGATACCATCTCACACCTGTTAGGATGGCTATTGTCAATAAAGCAAATGATAACAATTATTGGTGAAGATATGGAGAAAAGGAAATTTTTATATGCTGCTGGTGGGAATTTAAATCAATGTAGCCACTGTGGAAAAATATTATGGCAGTTCCTCGAAAAGTCAAAACTAGAATAGATTTACTCCAGTAATTTCATGTCTGGGCATATATCCAAAGGAACTGAAACCAGATATATCTGTAGTTCCATGTTCACTGCAGCGTTATTCACAAATGCCAAGACATGGAAACAACTTGTATGTCCGTCAAGAGAGGAATAGATAAAGACAGGTATATACATCCAATGGAATGTTTTTTCACCTAAAAAAGGAAGGAAATCCTATTATATGCAACACTGTGATGAACCTGGAGGATGTTATGCGAGGTGAAATCAGCCAGACAGGGAAGAACAAGTATCACATGATCCTGCTAATATGTGGAATTTCAAACAGTCTAACTCACAAAAGCTGAGTGCAGAGGGTAGTTACTGGGTGCTCGGTGAGGGGGCAGGGGGACAAAAAGGTATTGGTCAAAGAATACAAAGTTATGCAAGTTATGCAAGATTAATAAATTCTAGAAATCTTCTGTACATCGTTGTGTCCATAGTTAACAATACTAAATTCTCTACTTGAAACTTTACTCAGAGACTAAATGTCCTTTTCACAAAAAGGACTGAAGTTTATATATAACTTCAGAGCCAATGAACTGAACTTTAGGGGTAAACAAGAAGGAAGAAAGGGAGGGAAGGAGGGAGAAAGACATTTACTTCTGCTCACCACTCTTACCTTGCGGATTTATTTTCTCCATCTTCAGATTTCTGTTGTGGTTCATTTGTTGTTCCGTTAAGAGTACTGATGATTTTTGCAAGTACTGATGGTGAAGGACAGGCAAGCCTGGTGTGCTGCAGTCTGTGACTGAGCAATTGAACAACAAGCACAACTTTTTATAAAGAGGTACATGGTTGATACCTCATGCTCACGCATCTTTCACACTAACAGGCCCTTGATCTCTTACTTGAGAATACTTTGGGTTGCAGCTGTTTTTTGATTGTTGCTACTCCACTATCAGTTTTCAGTGAATCACTTTGAAAAATAAACACATGTCTTTGTCCAATGTTTCTTGGGTATTTGCTTTGGTTGTTTGTTCCTCTTGCCTAGAGCTTTATAATGTTCTCTCCATTATTATAGTTCGAGGACTTGATCAATATATGTGTCTCTCTGTCAGTATTTGGGCCTTTTCTTATCAGGAAAGCCTATAATCTGGGCAGCCCTTAAAACTTACAGTCTTAGGAGTTTATTTACTTCAGATAAATGTTTTACTAGTATTTGTTCAGTTATGTTTCTCTTCTGTTTTATTTTTTCCCTTTAGAAATGCTGATTGTTCCCACAATAGTGATCCTCAAATTATATATTCAAATTGTCTGCATTTCAATTAGGGTTTCCAGTTGTGTTTTGAAATAGTCCTTTCAGCTGATCATCAGCAGACCAATTCAAACATCTACAACAACCATCCTTAACTTCAGTTCATCTACTAAGCTATTTATTTCAGAAATCATATTGCCAAAGAAGCATTTTATCCGCTGCTCTTCAGCACAGCTGTTTTTTCTTTTTTTAACTCAATCATTCTTCTGCTCTTCTAACAATTCTTTACCACTGAATTTGTGCTCTAGGTTTTCTGTCTGATTTTTTTTTCCCCTCACTCTCGAGGCCCTTGGATTTGTTGTTCTTTATTTTTAGCAGCTCACTGGGACCCCAGTCACCATGTGGAGAATTCTGAACAGTTGGACTGTCATCAGTATTGGAATAAGAAGCATCCTCAGGTCCCCTAGACCTGAGCATAGAAACCTCAGGCTGTCACCCTCCATAGGGTCTCCCTGTAGAAAGAAAAAGAATCAGATTCATGTCACCATGTCCCCCAAAGCTCCATTGCTATCTAATCTTTTGTTCAATGTTTGTTTTTAATGTATTAATAAATGAACTGTTTGAGCTTTATCTTTTGAAACAAGGCCTACTGACATTCCACTTTATTCTGTTGTGTTACCAGGTTTTAGGGAAATAATTGGTTCTTAACTTCTGGAGGATAACAGACATTGGTAAGAAATTGAACAAAGCTGAACACTCTTTCTGTAGAAGAATATGCCTCTGGCACATTCAGATGGCCACTGTATCTCAAGAAACCCATGACCTTCAGGTCAAATGACCTTTTATAAGGGACCTCATCTCCTCATGAGGACTCTACCTTAATGAGTTAATTACCTTCCAAAGGCCCTACCTCCTGATACTTTCACCTTGTGAGTCTGAATCTCAGTATATGGATTAAAAACTCAATTCTTAACTATAAGTCAGTTCAGTTCAGTCGCTCAGTCGTGTCCAACTCTTTGCAACCCCATGAACTGCAGCACACCAGGCCTCCCTGTCTATCGCCAACTCCCAGAGTTCACCCAAACCCATGTCCATTGAGTCGGTTATGCCGTCCAACCATCTCATCCTCTATCGTCCCTGTTGGTCCTTTAATGGACCAGAACCTGGTGGTCCGGAGGCAACGATAAGAAAGTAAGAGACAGAAAGAGGCTGATAGCGCTTGTTGGTCCTTTAATGGACGGGAACCTGGTGGTCCAGAGAGTAAGAGAGAGAAAGAGGCTGATATCCCCTGGTTTACGCGGAAAGCCAATAGAGTCCTGTTTTTAGGGCTCGCGCTGCTGCATGTAGGCACCGGGCGCCCTCTCAAGTGGGTGAAGGCACAGTGAGGCTTCTCGAGAGGGTCTTAGAACCCCGGGCAAGAAAGTGAGCTCAGGGGGCCTCCGCACTCCAAGGAATTAGCCAGAAATAGAGAGATAGAGAGAAAGACAGAAAGAATAGAAAGAAAGAAAGAAAGACTTGGGGACCAAAGCTCTGATGGAGCAAAGGTGTTTTAATCAACATGGCGTGGGCATATATTTTGTCTTACAAGGTGGTTATTCTCAGCAAAGATAAAGATTAAAATTCCAGACTTACAACACAAAAGATGATCCCTATCAAAAAGAGAGATGCAAACAATCACCTTTTACCGTTTGGCTCTTAAAAAGGAAGAGGGTACTTACCACTGTAATGAGAAATGCCTGGATTCCTCAGCCCCTAGAAAGGCGTGCCTCTCCTCTTAATTCCTGAATATTCAGGAATCAATAAGGGCCAGAGGGTTCCTGACAGATCCAAAACAGCACACAGGAAGCCTCTTGTTAAATGCTTCCTGACAGTCCCCTTCTCCTCCTCCCTTCAATCTATCCCAGCATCAGGGTCTTTTCAAATGAGTCAGCTCTTTGCATCAGGTGGCCAAAGGATTGGAGTTTCAGCTTCAACATCAGTCCTTCCAATGAACACCCAGGATTGATCTCCTTTAGGATGGACTGGTTGGATCTCCTTACAGTTCAAGGGACTCTCAAGAGTCTTCTCCAACACCACAGTTCAAAAGCATCAATTCTTCGGTGCTCAGCTTTCTTTATAGTCCAACTCTCAAATCCATACATGACTACTGGGAAAACCATACCCTTGACTAGATGGACTTTTGTTGACAAAGTAATGTCTCTGCTTTTTAATATACTGTTTAGGTTGGTCATAACTTTCCTTCCAAGGACTAAGCATCTTTTAATTCCATGGCTGCAATCACCATCTGCAGTGATTTTGGAGCCCAGAAAAATAAAGTCAGTCACTGTTTCCACTGTTTCCCCATCTATTTGCCATGAAGTGATGGGACCAGATGCCATGATCCTAGTTTTCTGAATGTTGAGCTTTAAACCAACTTTTTCACTCTCCTCTTTCACATTCATCAAGAGGCTCTTTAGTTCTTCTTCACTTTCTGCCATAAGGGTGGTGTCATCTGCTTATCTGAGGTTATTGATATTTCTCCAAGCAATCTTGAATTTAATAGATGACCATTATATCTACTACTTGGGCAGGAATCCCTTAGAAGAAATGGAGTAGCCATCATAGTCAACAAAAGAGTCCAAAATGCAGTACTTGGGTGCAATCTCAAAAACAACAAGGTGAAAAAAAAAACAAAACAAGATGATCTCTGTTTATTTCCAAGGCAAACCATTCAATATCACGGTAATCCAAGTCTATGCTCCGACCAGTAATGCTGAAGAAGCTGAAGTTGAACAGTTCTATGAAGACCTACAAGACCTTCTAGAACTAACACCCAAAAAAGATGTCCTTTTCATCATAGGGGACTGGAATACAAAAGTAGGAAGTCAAGAGATACCTGGAGTAACAGGCAAATTTGGCCTTGGAGTACAGAATGAAGCAAGGCAAAGACTAATAGAGTTCTGCCAAGAGAATGCACTGGTCATAGCAAACACCCTCTTCCAACAACACAACAGAAGACTCTACACATGGACATCACCAGATGGTCGATGCCAAAATCAGATTGATTATATTCTTTGCAGCCAAAAGTGGAGAAGCTCTATACAGTCAGCAAAAACAAGACCGGGAGCTGACTGTGGCTCAGACCATAAACTTCTTATTGTCAAATTCATACTGAAATTGAAGAAAGTGAAGAAAGCAACTAGACCATTCAGGTATGACCTAAATCAAATCCCTTATTACTATACAGTGGAAGTGAGAAATAGATTTAAGGGACTAGATCTGATAGACAGAGTGCCTGATGAACTATGGATGGAGGTTCATGACATTGTACAGGAGACAGGAATCAAGACCATCCCCATGAAAAAGAAATGCAAAAAAGCAAAATGGTTTTCTGAGGACACCTTACAAATAGCTGTGAAAAGAAGGAAACTGAAAAGCAAAGGAGAAAAGAAAGGATATACCCATTTGAATGCAGAGTTCCAAAGAATAGCAAGGAGAGATAAGAAAGTCTTCCTCAGTGATCAAGGCAAAGAAATAGAGGAAAACCATAGAATGGGAAAGACTAGAGATCTCATCAAGAAAATTAGAGATACCAAGGGAATATTTCATGCAAAGATGGACTCAATAAAGGAAAGAAATGGTAAGGACCTGACAGAAGCAGAAGATATTAAGAGGTGGCAAGAATACACAGAAGAACTGTACAAAAAAGATCTTCACAACCCAGATAATCACGATGGAGTGATCACTCACCTAGAGCCAGACATCCTGGAATGTGAAGTCAAGTGGGCCTTGGGAAGCATCACTATGAACAAAGCTAGTGGAGGTGATGGAATTCCAGTTGAACTATTTCAAATCCTGAAAGATGACGCTATGAAAGTGCTGCATTCACTATGCCAGCAAATTTGGAAAACTCAGCAGTGGCCACAGGACTGGAAAAGGTCAGTTTTCATTCCAATCCCAAATAAAGGCAATGCCAAAGAATGCTCAAACTACCACACAATCATAAGTCAGTGAGTTATTAACTGAACTTGTAATTCAATTCATATGGTCAACTGACACCACAGCATTCAGCATGAAGGGAGAAAATAAAAAATATAAAATGAGTGAGCCAGTCATGTCAGTTACAATTAGAAGGAGCCAAGTCGTTATAAGGTCTCACTACATTCATCTCTTAACCATGAAGACGAGGTAGGTGATCTCTGAGATGTCTTTCAGTTATAGAACTTGCTGTATTTGATTCAAGCTCTAAAGTTCTGTTATTTCTGTGTCAAATATTTCTTTCAAATCAAATTGTGACATCTTTGGAAACAGTTCAGTTCAGTTCAGTTGCTCAATCATGTCTGACTCTTTGTGACCCCATGGACTACAGCATGCCAGGCTTCCCTGTCCATTACCAACTCCTGGAGCTTGCTCAAACTCATGTCTGTCAAGTTGGTGCTGCCATCGAACCATCACATCCCCTGTCATCCCCTTCTCCTTCCACCATCAATCTTTCCCAACATCAGGGTCTTTTCTAATGAGTCAGCTCTTCACAACAGGTGGCCAAACTATTGGAGCTTCAGCTTCAGCATTAGTCCTTCCAATGAATATTCAAGACTGATTTCTTTTAGGATGAACTTGTTGGATCTCCTTGCAGTCCAAGGGACTCTCAAGAGTATTGTCCAACACCACAGCTCAAAAGCATCAATTCTCTGGTGCTCAGCTTTCTTTATGGTCCAACTCTCACATCCATACATGACTACTAGAAAAACCATAGCTTTGACTAGACAGTCCTTTGTTAGCAAAGTGATGTTCCTGCTTTTTAATATGCTATCTAGGTTGGTCACAGCTTTTCTTCCAAGGAGCAAGCATTTCTTAATTTCATGGCTGCAGTCACCATCTGCCCTGATTTGGAGCCCAAAAAAATAAAGTCTCCTACTGCTTCCATTGTTTCCCCATTATTTGCTAAGAAGTGATGGGACCGGATGTTTTTATTTTAGTTTTTTGAAAGTTTAAAGTGGTACATATATACCATGGAATATTACTCAGCTAGTAAAAAGAATTCATTTGAATCAGTTCTAATGAGATGGATGAAACTGGAGCCCATTATACAGAGTGAAGTAAGCCAGAAAGATAAAGAACATTACAGCATACTAACACATATATATGGAATTTAGAAAGATGGTAATGATAACCCTATATGCAAAACAGAAAAAGAGGCACAGATGTACAGAACAGACTTTTGGACTCTGTGGGAGAAGGCGAGGGTGGGATATTTCACGAGAACAACATCGAAACATGTATATTATCTATAGCGAAACAGGTCACCAGCCCAGGTTGGATGCATGAGACAAGTGCTCGGGCCTGGTGCACTGGGAAGACCCAGAGGAATCGGGTGGAGGGGGAGGTGGGAGGGGGGATCGGGATGGGGAATACATGTAACTCCATGGCTGATTCATGTCAATGTATGACAAAACCCACTACAATATTGTAAAGTAATTAGCCTCCAACTAATAAAAATAAATTTTAAAAAAAGGGAAGAGAAAACACCTTAAAAAAAAAAAAAGAAAGTTTAAAGCCAGCTTTTTCACTTTCCTCTTTCACTTTCATCAAGAGGCACTTTAGTTCCTCTACACTTTCTTCCATAAGGGTAGTGTCATCTGCATATCTGAGGTTATTGATATTTCTCCTGGCAATCTTGATTCCAGCTTGTGCTTCATCCAGTCTGGCATTTCACATGACATACTCTTCATATAAATTAAATAAGCAAGGTGACAATATACAGCCTTGACATACTCCTTCCCAATTTGTAAATAGTAGCTTTGTCTTACACTTGTTTTTATCTGCCACAGAATATATGAAAATGTCACATAAAGAATAGACATTAAGACACTTACTGGTGATTCAATATTTTAATCTCTAGATATTTCCATATTCTCTTAATTATTTCAATAATTGGCATGATCCTAAAACACCAAAGTGATTGTTTCCAACAGATGAAAGTGTGAGTATACCATTTGCTATTCATTTATTCTTTTATGTATAAACCATTCACTTATCATGTTTATCTGTTGAACATTGGCAGCTCCATCTATTTCATATGACTTATTGGAGTTATTATACCTATTCATGGACTTCCCAGGTAGAGACAGTGGTAAAGAACCTGCCTGCTAATGCAGGAGTCATAAGAGACACAGGTTCTATCCCTGGGTCAGGAAGATCCCCTGAAGAAGGGCATGGCAACCACTCCAGTGTTCTTGCCTTGAGAATCGCATGGACAGAGGAGCCTGGAGGGCTACAGTCGATAGGGTTGCACAGAGTTGGACACAACTGAAGTGATTTAGCACTGCACACACACATACCTATTCACAACTATTAATTTTGTTAAAGAACTACTTTGGTTAAGAAATGCCCAGGGAAGTCCTTGGGGAGTAATAGTTCAGCTTCAAGGAACTGATGGCTTAAAATGAGTTGGTGTTTAATTCTGTTGCAGTGTCAAAATCCATATCTGAAACTAGTACGTAACATAAGCAGATAGGCAACTTTCAACAGGTTTTCAACACTTTTATGGCTGTTCACAGAGAGACTTTAATGAATTTTCACAATCCAGCCAAAATAACTTATTAGCATTCCATCCAATAGGGCAAAATAATTTTTCATAGTTTCTAAGCAGCTCTCATATTCAGAGACCATTTAAAATGTTTATATTTAACTTAGGACTTATTAGTCTTTTTCATGTCATGTATTTCAATTGGTATAGTAATGGCATAGAATGGAAAGAGAGTTTGTAATAGATGATTCAGATTGTGTTTTTGGTCAAACCAGAGAGTAGGTACTGACCTTCATGGAGCTACTTGTACTCTTGTAACCCCTTCTCCTCTTTGGCAAAATAGGGATAACAACTTCCCACTCCAGAATAATAGTATAAACTCCAACGGCATGAAGAATTTTTACAGATTTTTCTTCCCTAGAAAACATTTCCTAAAGATATAATGTTATTTCTAGAAAGCTGTGTTTCTAGGGACAGACAACATCTTGTATGTACTTTGTCAATTAAGTCTGTTAGAATAATTAAGTTTATCACAGCTATGCCTGTAGAGACAAAGGTCACTGATATTCTAGTGAAGTCACAGACTCAAGTGAAAAATGGATAGCAAGCTAAGGGTTGGAGAAGGAAAACGGCAACCCAGTCCAGTATTCTTGCCTGTAGAATCCCATGGACAGAGGAGCCTGGCAGGCTGCAGTCCATAGGATCACAAGAGCTGGACACAACTTAGTGACGAAACCACCACCACCACCACCACCCATGCTAAAGGTTACCATGCTGGCATGTACAAGTTTTGGTATTAATGTAATCCCTATAGCAAACATATTCTAATAAATAAGATTTGCTTTAGCAAAACATATAATAAACCAATACAATTTCACATAACAAACTATGATGATAAGGTTACATTTTACAGCCATATTTAAAGTCAGAAGTTCTCAAAGTTAGAAATCATTGGCCCTTAAAACAGTTAAAGGAAACTTCTTTCTATTACATTTTCCTTTATCTTAGCAAACAGACTCGAAAAAGAAAATTCAATTTTATTATAAAAAGAAACTAGATACAGACAGATATAATTTAAATATTACACAGCTAGTTCTTCATTAAACTAATTGACACAAAGCTGCTAGTTTGAGTTATAATTTCTATTTAGGACTAAATAAAAATATGAGGCTTAGAATTCTCTATTACCAACCTAAAAGATGCCGATAATAATCTTTATAATGATAATAATAATATTGAAAGTAGGTAACACTTACTGAGTACTTAAGATTTTCCAGAATTTTAGGATGAATGCTTTATTAATCCCCAGAAACCCCATATTAGGTGGCTACAATTAGGACTTCCCAGGTGGCACTAGTGGTAAAGAACCCACCTGCCAGTGCAGGAGATGTGGGTTCGATCCCTGGGTTGGGAAGATACCCCAGAGGAGGGCATGGCAACCCACTCCAGTGTTCTGTCTGGAGAATCCCATGGACAGAGGAGCCCACTGGGCTACAGTCCACAAGGTCACAAAGAGTTGGACACGATTGAGGCAACTTCATACATGCACTATCATGACACTCATTTCACAGATGAGGAAATGGCAAAGAAGTGTGAAATAAAATTCCTATCTATGGCAAGACAAGAAGAATTTAAATATAAATATTCTCTGCCCCTTGGCCTTCCCTCCCCCCTCCACTGTGTCTTGTGTGCTTGCATTATGCATGGATCAAGCCTCCCTCATCAGCAGGAATGGCTGCTCAACCATAAACAGCAACGTTCTCCTAGCATCAACAAATGCATGCTAAGTCGCTTCAATCTCGTCCAACTCTTTGCAACGCTGTAGACCATAGCCCACTAGGCTCCTCTGTCCATGGAATTCTCTAGGCATGAATACTGGAGTGGGTTGCGTTGCCCTCCTCTGAGGCATCTTCCTGACCCAGGGATCGAACCTGTGCCTCTTACATCTCCTGCATTGGCAGGCAGGTGCTTTACCAGTAGCACCAACTGGGAAGCCCAGCACCAACAAGACAATTTCTTAAATGCTAATATTCCTCTTGATCTTGTAAAGGGTCAGATGGCACTTAAATCTGGATTATGGAAACTGTCAATAATAGGTCACTTAATGTACAGCCCTCTGTATCAAAAACAACCTATATAAACTGTGTCTTGACTTTTAACAGGTGGAACAGTTCTCAGAGCATTCTGAGATGATCTTCCATGTTATCATCTTCAAACTTCATTCAAATAAAATATTCTGATTCTTTTTAGATTGATTGATTAATTTTTCATTGATGGAAGTTAAGGTCACAGAGCCAGGAAGAGATGGATTCTCATCCAACCTATGCCCTTAAGAGTTACAACCATTTGTGCCTCTCATAATCCAACAACCTGGAATGTGCCATAAAAGAACTTAATATGACAATGCTGTTTTTAATGAAGTAATCTGCATCCCTGATATAGGGTCTTCACATGCTCCTTTCTGGGCTTCCCCGGTGGCTCAGAGGTAAGGAAATTGCCTGCAAGGCAAGAGACCTCGGTTTGATCCCTGGGTCAGGAAGGTCCCCTCAAGGAGGGCAAGGCAACCCACTCTAGTACTCTTGTGTAGAGAATCCCATGGAGAGAGGAGCCTGACATGCTGCAGCCCATAAGGTCACATGGACACAACCAAGCAGCAGCTTGCAGATGCTGCTTTCCACAAAATACTACTTTTCAGCCTCTTCACCTCACCACACTGCCTTCTTTATTTCCCTTTCTTTTATCTCTTTTATTCATTATTCCTTTCTTTTCAGTTCAGTTCAGTTCAGTTCAGTCGCTCAGTCGTGTCCGACTCTTTGCAGCCCCACGGACTGCAGCACGCCAGGCTTCCCTGTCCATCACCATCTCCCAGAGCTTGCTCAAACCCATGTCCATCGAGTCGGTGATGCCATCCAACCATCTCATTCTCTGTTGTCCCCTTCTCCTCCTGCCTTCAATCTTTCCCAGCATCAGGGTCTTTTCAAATGAGTCAGTTCTTCACATCAGGCAGCCAACGTATTGGAGTTTCAGCTTCAATATCAGTCCTTCCAATAAATATTCAGGACTGATTTCCTTCAGGGTGGACTGGTTGGATCTCCTTGCAGTTCAAGGACTCTCAAGAGTCTTCTCCAACACCACAGTTAAAAAGCATCAATTCTTCATCCCTCAGTTTTCTTTATAGTCCAACTCTCACATCCATACATGACTACTGGAAAAAACATAGCCTTGACTAGATGGACCTTTGTTGGCAAAGTAATGTCTCTGCTTTTTAATATGCTGTCCAAGCTGGTCATAGGTTTTCTTCCAAGGAGCAAGAGTCTTAATTTCATGGCTGCAGTCACCATTTGCAGTTATTTTGGAGCCCAGAAAAATAAAATGTGTCACTGTTTCCATTGTTTCCCCATCTATTTGCCATGAAGTGATGGGACCAGATGCCATGATCTTAGTTTTCTGAATGTTGAGCTTTAAGCCAACTTTTTCACTCTCCTCTTTTTCTTTCATCAAGAGGCTCCTTAGCTCTTTTTCACTTTCTGCCACAAGGGTGGTATCATCTGCATGTCTGAGGTTACTGATATTTCTCCCAGCAATCTTGATTCCAGCTTGTGCTTCATCCAGTCAAATATTTCTCATGATGTACTCTGCATGTAAGTTAAATAAGCAGGGTGACAATATACAGCCTTGACGTACTCCTTTCCCTATTTGGAACGAGTCTGTTGTTCCATGTCCAATTCTAACTGTTGCTTCTTGACCTGCATACAGATTTCTCAGGAAGCAGGTCAAGTGGTCTGGTATCCACATCTCTTGAAGAATTTTCCAGTTTGTTGTGATCCACACAGTCAAAGGCTTTGGCGTAGTCAGGAAAGCAGAAGTAGATGTTTTTCTGGAACTCTTTTGCTTTTTCAGTGATCCAATGGATGTTGGCAATTTGATCTCTGGTTCTCTGCCTTTTCTAAATCCAGCTTGAACATCTGGAAGTTCACAGTTCACATATAAGTTGAAGCCTGGCTTGGAGAATTTTGAGCATTACTTTGATAGCGTGTGAGATGAGTGCAGTTGTGCAATAGTTTGAATATTCTTTGGCATTGCCTTTGGCATTGGAACGAAAACTGACCTTTTCCAGTCCTGTGGGCACTGCTGAGTTTTCCAAGTTTGCTGACATATTGAGTGCAGCACTTTAACAGCATCATCTTTTAGGATTTGAAATAGTTCAACTGGAATTCTATCACCTCCACTAGCTTTTTTCGTAGTGATGTTTCCTAAGGCCCACTCGACTTCACATTAAAAAGTTTAGGACCAGGAATTCCCTGGTGGTCCAGTGGTTAGGACTCTTCCTTGCCAGGGCCCAAGTTTGATCCCAGGGCAAGGAACTAAGCAGGGCTTCTCTGGTGGATCAGCAATAAAGAATCTGCCTGCAATGCGGGAGACATAGAAGACACAGGTTCAATGTGTGTGTCAGGAAGATCCCCTGCAGGATGGCATATGACAACCCACTCCATATTTCTTGTCAGGAAAATCTCATGGACAGAGGAGCCTGGCAGGCTACTGTCCATGGAGTCACAAAGAGCCAGACACGACTCAAGTGACAGACGATGCATGCATGCAAGGAGCTAGATCCCACAAGTGGTGCAGTGTAGTCATTAAAAAAAAAAAAAAAAGGCTAGGATTAAAGAAAAGAAGAAGACAATATGTGCCCTTAGTAACCCAGAATTATTCTAGAAAATATCAGCGTAAGATTTGGGTAGTGATGGGAGAAAGAGAGCAAAGTGACCCGAGGGCATTACTTGTCTGATTCAGGGGAAATACAGACATTGAAAAGTTTTAGGACTCAATAGAAAATAAATAAATACAACAGGGAGTTCCCTGGTGGCCCAGTGGTTAGGATTCCAGACTTTAAGTGCCATGGACTGCCATGAACTGGGTTCAACCCCTGGTGAGGAATATCCTGCAAGTCACGTGGTGTGTTCATAAAAGGAAAAATAAATAAATATAACAATAAGCTTAAGCAAGGACCAACCAGTAAAAGAACAAAAAGAGAATGTATAGCTTTAAGCACAGAGGAGAAAACTCAAGCTATCCAATGGAAAGTGGGAAATTGAAATTATAGTCACAAATTTCCACTCTTATAAACACACCCAGATGGTGGGTTCTAATAAAATTTAAATAAAAATGCATTTCCCAGTAAAAAAGATATATATATATATATAGTCTGGATTTTGTGATATTTGTGGCAGTTTTATTTTTTTAATTTTATTTTTTGTTTTATTCACATATAGTTGATGTACAATGTTATATGTTATAGGTGTAGTCGAAGGAAATGGCAACCCACTCCAGTATTCTTGCCTGGAGAATCCCATGGACAGAGGAGCCTGGCAGGCCATGGTCCATGGGGTCACAGATAGTCAGACATGACTGATGTGACTAAGCAAGCATGCACAATATAGTGATTCATAGTTTTAAAGGTCTTAAAATTTATAGTCTTAAAATATTGGCTATATTCACTGTGTTGTACAATATACCTTGTAGTTTAGGTGATATCTGTCAGGGAACGCTTAATTTTAAGGAATCCTATATGTTGTTTTCTGTTTCTCAAGGGCCCTCTGCTCCTTATCAGTTCCTGGAAAACAGGAACGAGGAGGACTGAGGTCATGAGACAAAACGCATACGTGGATTTCTTTCAGTAACCTTTTACTTTTCTGTAAAACTACTTAGTCATGTTCCTATTTCCAATACATGGATTGTCTTCTGGCCCCATGACGATTGTTATTCCCTTAGTTACTGTTGTTATGCATTTGGTTTCGGTGTTTTTGCTCAACTTTACTTTTCTGCCTAAAGCTTCCTTGTATAACAATATATAAGCACACGCCGCCATGAATAAAGCACCCTTGTTCCACTAGAGACTTGGGTCCCCCGCGTCCTTCTTTTCTTCACCTTCTTTTCGTCGACTCCTGTCCCCAGGTTCCAGTCTGTCAAGAAGACCATAACAATATCAAATATTTTGTACTTCTTAATCCCCTACACTGCCCCTCCCCACCGTCTTCCCATTGGTTAACACTAGTATGTTCTCTGTATCTTTGAGTTGGCTTCTTTTTCATCATAGCCACTAGTTTGTTGTATTTTTAGATTCCACGTGTAAGTGATATCATACAGTAAAAATAAAAAAAAAAAAAAAACAAAAAAAACGCATTTCCCAGCTCCACCACTGGGACTCTGTGAGTTTTGGGGGAGGTTATATTATCTCTCCGAGTTTTAATTTCTTCTTCTGTAAAAGGAAGTTATTATTGTACATAAAGAACTTAGCACAAAGGCTAAGAGTAAACATTAACTAAGGCTTTTACCATTCGTACTAATGTTTATTGCTATATTTACTCCTGTTTCTGCTCCCATTACTCATATCTCTTTATAGTCTCCTGAAAGTGTTAGTCTCTCAGTCATGTCTGACTCTTTGTGACCCCATGGACTGTAGCCCACCAGTCTCCTCTGTCTGTGGAATTCTCCAGGCAAGAATACTGGAGTGGGTAGCAATTCCCTTTTCCAGGGGATCTTCCTGATCCAGGGATTGAAACTTGGTCTCCTGCATTTCAACAGATTCTTTACCAGCTGAGCCACAAGGGAAGTCCTAGTTTCCTGAACCCCTGACAGAATGAACAAACTCATGATAAACCTATCAATAATTTTTTTGTTTGACTTATGCAAATAATTAGCTCTTGCAGACATGAGGAGTATTTCTTTGTAAGATGAGATCCAGACAAAGAAAAGTTTGTGTGAACTCCAAAGTAAGCCAGACGTAATATTATAGGGTGGCACCACTATGGAGTAGGGTGCACCAGAAAGTGTGAGAAGTGTGAGTTATAAAGACTGACTTGTTTGGGTGTGGAAGTCCAATTCTTGCCCAGTTGGAGTAAGTTAGAAAAATAATCTGAGAAGAGCTCATTCTTGCTCGAGACTTGCTGGCAGGGAGTCAGGAAGCACATCATCACGTAGGTCTGTACATCAAACCCCTACCTCCTCACCTCTGCTTAATGAATGTTGTTGTTGTTGCTCTTTTAGTTGCTAGGTCATGTCCAACTCTTTTGACTCCATGGACTGTCGCCCTCCAAGCTCCTCTGTCCATGGGCTTTCCCAGGCAATAATACTGGATTGGGTTTGCCATTTCCTCCTTCAGGGGATCTTCCCCAACCAGGGATCGAACCTGAGTCTCCTGCATTGACAGGCAGATTTTTTACCACTGAGCCACCAGGGAAGCCCTGGTTAATGAATAGCAAATCTCAATTTGAAGTTGGCTTTGCAGATAGTCAGTGCTCAAGAAGTGTCTGTCAATTTATCAACTTTGGTCATTTTGTCAGTTTAGCAATTTCAATCTTTTTATCAGCCCGTCAACTAGATCATACATAGTTTGCCACTCTTTAGATTCCAAGCATTTCCGAAACTGATTTGCTTATTTACATCAGATCTTCAGATTAAGGAGACCCTGCTTAATGGAGTAAAATTCAAACCAGGAGCTTATTTTATTCATGATGGGTGAACAAAACAAAATTTGCTTATATTATCAACCTCTACATAGCTATAGTGACCTGTTCTACCTCTCAGGAAATGTGACTTGAAAATTTAATGGCAACCCACTCCAGTATTCTTGCCTGGAAAATCCCATGGATGGAGGAGCCTGGCAGGCTACAGTCCATGGGGTCGCAAGAGTCAAACACAACTGAGTGACTAAGCACTTATTGGGGACTAGAAAAATGAACACCTGAAGAGGCTGGAAAACATATCAAGGATAAATGCCTAAGCTCGTAGCAAAATGTTTGGCAAGAAAAAGAATGCCAATGTCAGTGTGAAATACACAGTGGATTCAGTAATTAATTTTCCCATCAAAATTTCACTTCAAAAAACAAGCAGTGCAGACTAGGCTGTGTTTCATAATGGAAAAAAAAAAAAAAAGCATACCTTAGGAACTAGTTCAGGGAGATATTTTAGTTGCCTTGCTTTGTTTTTCAGTTAATTATTTGACTATTTTGTGCATTTCCTTTCCTTGGGGAGATATTCTGAATCTGATCTGATGGTTTTCTTAAACCTATTTCGTGCATGCAAAATACTTTTGGTATTTGCAAATTTATAAAAATGTTCTTAACCTCAAGAGAAAATAAATAAATTAGAGAAAATTAAAACAAGTTCCAATTATTAAGCACATTTTTTGAAATCCCTCAAGTGTAGGAGGAATGTAGGTAGAATAGAACAACAGTCAGGCTTGGTCCAGAACCTAGAGAAATCTCTGAAGATGTCAAAAATGATTTCATATGAATATGGTGTTTTGTCTTTTTTTCCCTGAAGATTCATTTTTTAAAAAAAGAAGAAGAAAGAGTTGGATAAAAGTATGAAAGATATAAGCTTATCAGAAATCAGATTTGGCAAGGCTATTTTAGTGTAGTTAGACTTTCCCAGTCCACCAAACTTACCATCTAGTGATAATTCAGCTCCTTTCAAATCAGTGGGAAGGGACCCATCCAAGCACTAAGGATGCATAGGAAGATGAACAAGACTGGACTCTCACCCATGCAAAGTAGTTAAGATGATGAAATTGGTTAAAATTTTAAAATAATATTATAATATTTTATAAGACTATGACATAATCATATCACAATGAGAATTTTCAAGGTCATCTCCCACAAATCAAAAGAGATGAGCGCTACTTCCGGTCTGTTTAATCCTTCTTATCCCTTAAGCTTTGGTCCCACGTCTGTTTCATATTCTACAAAACTTTTCAACTTGCTTGCTGCTAATACCGCATACAGGATTCCATTACAAATAACCTTTGTTTTTTTTTTAATTTTATTGGAGTATAGTTGATTTACAATGTTGTGTTAATTTCAAATGTACAGCAAATGATTCAGATATATATATATATTCATTCTTTTTCTGATTCTTTTCTCATATAGGTTATCACAGAATATTGAGTAGAGTTCCCTGGGCCATACAGTAGATCCTTGTTGGTTATCTATCTTACATATCGTAGTGTGTGTGTGTTAATCCCTAGCTCCTGATTTCTCCCTCTCCCCTCCTCACAACACTCCTTGATTTTGGTTCTAAAAAAATCACAGAAGAAGAGTCTTTAGCTCCAAGGAAGCATAACATGCAGGGGCAACACAGCATGATGGCTAAGAACGCAGACTTCGGAGGTGGATGATTTTGGTATAAATCTCAGGGTCACTAGTGGGCAACTTTGGGACAGTTGGTTAATCTCTCCAAGATTCAGTTTCCCCATCTTAAAAACAGGTATATTGGACTTCCTTCCTGGCTGAGTGGTTAAGAATCCACCTGTCAATGGAGGGCTCATGGGTTTGATCCCTGGTCCAGGAAGATTCCACCTGCCGAGAGGCAACTAAATCCACACACCAGGAACACTCAGCCAGCTCCCCGCAGAGCCCACGCTCCACAGCAAGAGAAGTCACCGGAAGGAGAAGCGCTCCATATCCGCCAGAGAGGAGCCCCCACTCGCGCAACTGGAGAAAGCCTCCGGGTAACAACGAAGACAGCGCAGCCAAAAATACCGATAAAACAAAAGGAGTATATTAATAGTTCCTACCTCATAGAGTTGTGAAAATCATATGAAGCAGCAATTGTAAGAAATACTTAGAAAGCTAGTGGAAGTAAACGTTAGCTACATAAGTGTTCACTCTGATTAACTTTTGATATAGGTATATTCATTTATGCATGCCACAAACACTTCCGGATTGTCTACACTGCGCCAGATGCTGGTCTAGGCACTGAACCTGAACAGCGAATAAGACAGACAAGGTCCCATGGAGTTTCTACTCTCACCTCAACAGGGAAATGGGCTCCTTTCGCAAAGAGAGTATCTAACACCATTTTATATCTCCCATGGTGCTTTGCACAAGGCAGATGATAGGTGTTTGGGAGGAAATTATAAGTGGAAGAGAAACAGACATACCTCAAAAATCTTGCACTCTTGGGCAAATAAAATATCAACTATGTAGACACATCAATTCTATTCTAAGAAAATCTGAAATCTAGTCACTTAACATTTCTTAAAAGGACTCCTTGGTAATTGAAAATATAAAGGATTATATGACGTTTCCACTGCACCATGCCACGTTTTGCTCATGAGACAGAGGGAAGCATGGCATGGGGCACACTTCAGCCAGGTGAGCCCAGATCACCTTGGGTTTTGTGGTTGTTCACTCTGGATCACCTTCAATTAGCAGGGTTGGCTCAGCTCTCACCCTCAGAGCCACAGGAGGAAATCACATGGCCAGAGTGACTGCAGAGGCCACTGAACACCAGGCATGCTTAGCCAAGGAGTTTTCCTTCTCTAAGACTGGTGTTACTAATAAAACACATGTCCATCCAAGACAGTAATTTATTTAATTTTGATTCACTCTACATAAGTTCAGCTCAGTTCAGTCACTCAGTTGTGTCCAACTCTTTGCAACCCCGTGGACTGCAGCGCCCATGGCCTGCAGCACACCAAGCCCCCCTGTCCATCACCAACTCCTGGAGCTTGCTCAAACCCATGTTCATTGAGTCGATGATGCCATCCAGTCATCTCATCCTCTGTCATCCTCATCTCCTCCTGCCTTCAATCTTTCCCAGCATCAGGGTCTTTTTTAATGAGTCTTCATATCAGGTGACCAAACTATTGGAGCTTCAGCTTCAGCATCAGTCCTTTCAATGAATATTCAGACTGATTTCCTTTAGGATGGACTGGTTGGATCTCCTTGCAGTCCAAGGGACTCTCAAGAGTCTTCTCCAACACCACAGTTCAAGAGTATCAGTTCTCCGGAGCTCAACTCTCTTTATGGTCCAACTCTCATATCCATACATGACTACTGGAAAAATCATATCTTTGACTAGACGGGCCTTTGTCGGCAAAGTAATGTCTCTGTTTTTAATATGCTGTCTAGGTTTGCCATAGTTTTTCTTCCAAGAGAAAGCATCTTTTAATTTCATGGCTGCAGTCACCATCTGCAGTGATTTTGGAGCCCAAGAAAATAAAGTCTGTCACTGTTTCCATTGTCTCCCCATCTATTAGCTATGAAGTGATGGGACTGGATGCCATGATCTTAGTTTTTTGAATGTTGAGTTTTAAGCCAGCTTTTTCACTCTCTTCTTTCATTTTCAAGAGGCTCTATAGTTCCTCTTCCCTTTCTGCCAAAAGGGTGGTGTCATCTGCATATCTGAGGTTATTAATATTTCTCCTGGCAGTCTTGATTCCATCACTCTACATAGTAAATAAGAATCAGAATTTTCTTTTCTTTAAAAAAAAAGAACTTTGGGAATTTCTACTCTAATTGCAAGAATATGCTTTGTTCAATGAAAGAAATTGAAAACTATGATGTTGCACACCTACACAGAGAAAAGAGCAAGTTTTGGGACTTCCCTGCTGCTGCTAAGGCACTTCAGTCCTGTCCGACTCTGTGGGACCCCACAGACGGCAGTCCACCAGGCTCCTCTGTCCCTGGGATTCTCCAGGCAAGAACACTGGAGTGAGCTGCCATTTCCTTCTCCCTGGTCGGTCAGTGGTTAAGGCTCCATACTTCCAATGCAGGGGCGTGGGTTCGATCCCTGATTGGGGAACTAAGATCCCACAAGCTGGATGGCACAGCAGGGGGAAAAAAAAGAAAGAAACCCAATGGTAAAGAGCAAGTTTTGAGAATTTTGGAGAAGCTTAGAGGGCCTGGGAAATCAGGTGCCCTGGGTTCTAACTTTGATTGCACATTAAGTATCTGGTTAAACGTAACATTGAAAACTGGACTGCAGTTCCCACGTATATAAAGTAAGAGCTCTTACGTGCCCCTTCTACCTCTGATTTCTTAAATTATTTATTAAATAAACATCATGTACCTAATTCTTTCACGCAGTAGTAAAAACAACCTTCTGTGATAGTTGTGCTTTATGATAAGGAATTTAAGGCTTAGAGAAGCTTGTTTATTTACCCAAGGAAAAGGATTCAGGTCAAAGATGTGATTTATGGGTATCTTCTAAGTCACACCCTCTTCTTACCAAACTACAGTTGTCTTTAATTTACTAGCGTGTAAAATGGTTCTGGGTTAGAGAAGAAAGAATGGCCCTGGAAATTTCCTGCCAGTTCAATGGTTAGGACTCTGGACTTTCCCTGCCAAGAAAGAAAGAGAGAGAGAGACAGATGGAGGAGGAAAGGGAGGGGAGGGAGGGAGGAAGAAAGGCCCTGACAACACAACCTCTTTGTCTACTTGACCCTTTTGCCCAATATTAGTTCTACTCTGTCACTTCCCTGTAGGAAATACTCTAGGTTTTACATTTGTGAAGTGAATAGTTTAAAAAATTGAGTCTGACCTAGAAACAATCTCTGATTTTCATTAACTGGATATTCAGAAGGTGTGCTCTGAAATAGTCTTTGCCTTCTTTCTACTTGTTCCCAAGTGATGGTAGAGACATGTAATCAGAAAATAAGAGAGCATGTAGATCAAATCCAACCATAACAATCTCCCAGGAACCATTAGACATATCAGTCATTGTGCCAGTTTTACCTACAGCCCCAGCAAAAGCAAGATATCCATCCATTTAACCTGTGAAAGGAATAGTCCCTTAATTACCACTAAAGTTTGGTTTAAGGATGAAGATCTGTCTTATGGCCCGTCCTTGTCATTGGACTACCATATGGCCTGGCCATGATAAATGCTTACCCAAACAGACCAGAATGCCTGTTCTAGGAATCTGGATAATGAAATACAGAAAAAGCAGGTCACTTGGCAGCCAGAGAAGATACTGGATGTATACAGTGTCTTCATATGGACTTCGTATGTGTCTTCATATTAAAGAAGTTTCCCAGGTGACTCAGTGGTAAAGAAATCACCTGCCAATGCAGGAGACACGCAGGAGGCGTGAGTGGGACCCCTGGGGTGGGAAGACCCCCTGGAGGAGGAAGTGGCAGCCTACTCCAGTCGTCTCGCCTGGAGAACCCAGTGGACAGACGAGACGGGCAGGCTACAGTCCACGGGGTTGCGAAGAGTCGGACAGGACTTAGCAACTGAGCGTGCGCTCACACACACACACACACACACACACACACACACACACACACACACTTCATATTAAAGTGTGCTTTGGGCACCCAGAGCAAAATTAACAGATCCCTGTTTTTGAGGATCCCAGACTTGTGCTAGTCATTTCCCAGTTCCTGTTCCATTTTCTAAAGTACTTCTACTATGACCCCAGTACTTGAGTTTCTGAGACACTGATTTTCCAAACAATATATGTATTGTTTGAAACTTTACAGTAAAACTTTTTAAATTATTGGAATAGATGATGCTCTAGTCTTTACAACCAAAAGAGCTGAATAAAACTGCACACTTATTTTATTACATACTACTAAATTCTGTTTAGTAGAATAAATAAATAAAGCCTATTGGGTAGCTGAGTAAGCTATTCTGTTATATTATATGCTACTAAATTCTGCTATGTCAAATAAGACTGAAATTAATACGGATTTGGCACCTGGTCTGCTGCTCTCAAGGCCTAATTTATAATTGCTGCATTATACTGCCTGTCATTCTTTTGGCTAATCAGATGGACACAATGATAATCATTGAGAATCTTAAGAATTCAGTAGGACATACCAGGAAGAAACATCTAGTACCATGCTTTATCAGCCTAAAGATCACTTTTTCCTAAAGCCAATTCCATATTCTCTCAGAGAAAATTTTGGGCATTTGATTTCAATCTGTCTATACCTTCTATACTAATAAGAAGCTGGATTTTTTTCAATTACAGAGAAACTATATATAAATGTATGTCTACTGATTGTTTATGAAAGTAATAAATATTCTCACAGTAGGTCCAGCAAGCTTCTATTTAGAGAAATTTTTTGGCCAATAAAGTTGAGTCTAAGGGTTTCCAACCTCTGCAAGGCATTCAGCCCCGTAAATTTCATTTCCATCAAGAACAATGAGTTCTGCACACTTTAATGAACAAAACACTTGGTTCTCTCCTTGTATTCTGACTCTCCATGCCCCTGCTGCATCTAGCTCGTCTGACGCTCATCGAAACCTTCTTCACATGTTTTAATTTAATGTTAACATGTCCTTCATTGGCTCATTAACTGCCATCCATGCAGGTTAACCAATCAACCCTGTAAGAGGTCTCTAGTTGCTTTGCAAGGATGATGAGCAATTCTCACCCTGCACTTCAGCCAACAAAAATGTTGGACCTTTTTACAAGCAGCAGAAGTCCCAGAAGTCCCCATGGTTCCATGGCATAATATATGCAGAAAAGTAATAAAAAGTTTTACAACTCTGCATGAGCCAGCCGATCTCAGTAATGCCCCCAGGCAGGTAAACCTGGTGTGTCCTCACTCAGCCTCATGCCTTGACAATGTTAATCAAGGGCACTTAGACTTAGGCACAAGTGCTATTTCATATAACCGCTTGTGCCAGGCCCTACATAAGTGCATTTATATCTAATTGGTATCTTATCTAAGAAAGCAGGAGAATTCTGTATTTGAAATACGGAAGCTAAGCTATTTTAATGAATGGGATGGTTTCTATACCCTTGGCAAACCCAGAAATATACATCCCACTTCCCACTGGGAAAGAAACAGGACTTTTTGCTTATAGATTTTCAACTGGATATTAGCTTCTGGTAGTTGTCTTCCATCCAATCCAAGTGTTCCTTAAGAAACTTTCCCTATGGGCTTCTCTGGTGGCTCAGTGGTAAAGAATCTGCCTGCCAATGCGGAAGACATGGGTTCGATCCCTGGGCCAGGAAGATCCCACATGTCGCAGAGCAACTAAGCCCGTGGCCACAACTACTGAGCCTGTGTCTACAGCAGCAAGTACAGAGCCCATGTGCCACAACTACTAAAGCCCTTGCACCCTAGAGAGCATGCTCTGCAAGAAGAGAAGCCCTCACACCCGTGAGCAGCCCCCACTCACCACAACCAGAGAAAAGCCTGCCCAGCAACGAAGACCCAGCACAGCCAAAGATAAACAATTAATTTAAAAGCTTTCTCTACTCCCTGAACATATGATCAGTGTACTCAGGACCATTATCAGAAAGTGGGGAAATCTTTTCGAACCATTTCATTATATACCCCTTTAGATGGTCAGTACTTACACTGAGCAGGAGATGCTGGCTGTGGTAACCCCTCCAAAATAAAGTGGAGAACTGGAGGTGGGGAAACATGATCCAGGTAATAGAAGGAGAAATTCATCCACTAAGGATAATTTAGACTTCCCTGGTGGCTCAGACGGTAAAGTGTCTGCTCACAATGAGGGAGACCCTGGTTCAAACCCAGGTCGGGAAGATCTCCTGGAGAAGGAAATGGTAACCCACTCCAGTATTCTTGCCTAGAAAATCCCATGGACAGAGGAGCCTGGTAGCTTCAGTCTATGGGGTGGCAAAGAGTCAGACACGACTGAGCGACTTCACCATTAACTCACTTTTACTGAAATTTTAATGCTTGTATAAATTTCCTTAATATGCAGATTTGCTCAGGATGAGGGTCAAACCATGAACATCTTGTCCTAGATGGTATTTGGCATCCCTAAGATGTCATGAAATGCCCAGAAGGGAAAATCTTTGTGTTTTATCAAACATTCATCACTTTGCTTTTGCATTTGTATAACTATATATGCATGTATTAGGAATATATTTGTGTGGGCATATATAATATATATATACACATAGTATATGTGTATATTACATAATATATTATTTATGTTTTGATATATACATAATATGTGCATATATGATATTTGTTATACATGCATAATTATGTACACATACACATAATATTTATTACTGATATACTATATATATATACATATATATACATATGTATTTTCTCCTAATACAGTTTTTTCTTCACTGAACTCTGAGGTAATCACCATCCAAAATATAGTTGCTCACAGATTCTGTTTAGTTTCCCAAGATTTCTTGATCCTACAAACATTAATCTAGTCCAGGAAATTACAATGCTTAGATGCCTTCATGAAACATTGACAGAATTTCAAAAGAAATTCTGTTTCCTCAGAAAAAGAAGGATGTGATGTCCATGAGGTCTTTGTGAGAAGGTAAAAAGATCCAAGTGATTCAGAACTATCCTTACTGCCTGCAGGTAAAAAGGCATATCTCTCCAAAATATTGAAGCTGTCATTTCCATACTCCTAAACCATATAGAAATTCACTGAGGTCGAGGGAGCTCAGTCATTCATCTGATTACACGTTCTGTTCTCATTCAGACACATTTGTGTTAGTGAGTCCAGAAGTTTTAGATTTTTCCTAGTGGCTTTGATTGAATGATTTCATCCAGGCACACTGCCTCTTCTTTTTAATTCTAAGCCTTCACTGTGAGTATTCCGATACCTGAGGAAAAAAATATGCTCTTTTTATCATACCCTAAAAATTACTTAAAGTTAAGATTTTCATAGTAACAGTGTCTTAGTAGTTATAGACCACCTTTCCTTTCTTGGACATAAAGCACTAAAACACATGTAAAGATCATGTTCACCCACTGCAGCAAACACCACTTTTCTCCCTGCAAAAAAGCCACCATTAAGCTGCCACCAGTATTCCCCACAATTCCTTAGGCTTTTCCTCCAGATCTTTTTTCAAACTTTTACCACAGTTGATCTCTGGTTCCTCTGACTTTTCTAAAACCAGCTTGAACATCTGGAAGTTCTCAGTTCACATACTGTTGAAGCCTGACTTGGAGAATTTTGAGCATTACTTTACTAGCATGTGAGACGAGTGCAATAGTGCGGTAGTTTGAGCATTCTTTGGCATTGCCTTTCTTTGGGATTGGAATGAAAACTGACCTTTTCCAGTCCTGTGGCCACTGCTGAGTTTTCCAAATTTGCTGGCATTTTGATTGCAGCACTTTCACAGCATCATCTTTCAGGATTTGAAATAGCTCAACTGAAATTCCATCACATCCAGTAGCTTTGTTCATAGTGATGCTTTCTAAGGCCCATTTGACTTCACATTCCAGGATGTCTGGCTCTAGGTGAGTGATCACACCATTGTGATTATCTGGGTCATGAAGATCTTTTTTGTACAGTTCTTCTGTGTATTCTTGCCACCTCTTCTTAATATCTTCTGCTTCTGTTAGGTCCATACCATTTCTGCCCTTTATTGAGCCCAATTTTGCATGAAATGTTCCGTTGGTATCTTTAATTTTCTTGAAGAGATCACTGGTCTTTCCCATTTGTGTGGATCACAATAAACTGTGGAAAATTCTGAAAGAGATGGGAATACCAGACCACCTGACCTGCCTCTTGAGAAACCTGTATGCAACTCAGGAAGCAACAGTTAGAACTGGACATGGAACAACAGACTGGTTCCAAATAGGAAAAGGAGTATGTCAAGGCTGTATATTGTCACCCTGCTTATTTAACTTATCTGCAGAGTACATCATGAGAAATGCTGGGCTGGAAGAAGCACAAGCTGAAATCAAGATTGCCAGGAGAAATATCAATAACCTCAGATATGCAGATGACACCACCCTTATGGCAGAAAGTGAAGAAGAGCTAAAAAGCCTCTTGATGAAAGTGAAAGAGGAGAGTAAAAAACTTGGCTTAAAGCTTAACATTCAGATCATGGCATCTGGTCCCATCACCTCATGGGAAATAGATGGGGAGACAGTGGAAACAGTGTCAGACTTTTTTGGGGGGGGGGATCCCAAAATCACTGCAGATGGTGACTGCAGCCATGAAATTAAAAGATGCTTACTCCTTGGAAGGAAAGTTATAACCAACCTAGATAGCATATTAAAAAGCAGACACACTACTTTGTCAACAAAGGTCCATCTGGTCAAGTCTATGATTTTTCCAGTGGTCATGTATGGATGTGAGAGTTGGACTGTGAAGAAAGCTGAGCGCCGAAAAATTGATGCTTTTGAACTATGGTGTTGGAGAAGACTTGAGAATCCCCTGGACTGCAAGGAGATCCAACCAGTCCATTCTAAAGGAGATCAGTCCTGGGTGTTCATTGGAAGAACTGATGTTGAAGCTGAAACTCCAGTACTTTGGCTACCTGATGGGAAGAGTTGACTCATTGGAAAAGACCCTGATGCTGGGAGGGACTGGGGGCAGGAGGAAAAGAGGACGACAGAGGATGAGATGGCTGGATGGCATCACCGACTCAATGGGCATAAGTTTGAGTAAGCTCTGGGAGTTGGTGATGGACAGGGAGGCCTGGTGTGCTGCAGTCCATGGGGTCGCAAAGAATCGGACACGACTGAGAGACTGAACTAACTAACCACAGTTGAACTTGACATTATGGAGATCAGGCTCTAGGAGGATGTGACTATAAAAAATGGAGACATTAATTTTAAAAAGCATTAAATGTATATAGGTAAAACTATTAACTTTCTTGACTGCATTTGCATATTCATTACTCACTAATATATTAATTGGCATGTAAATAATCTATATTTTGTTAATTGCATCATTAATAGCATTATCTGTTTAGAACAGCACTATCCAACACAAACATAAGATGACCCACTGACATGTGTGATTTAAATGTTTTCATTTCACATTCAAAAAGTGAAAAGAAATTGAAATTTAATGCTATTTTGTTTTACCCAGTATGTCCAAAACAGTAACGTTTCAACAAGTGATCAATATTTTAAAATTATTAATGAGATACTTTATGGTCTCCTTTACAATTCACAGTATATTTTACACTTGCAGCATATCTCATTTCATAGATACTGAATTTTCAGGCCTCAGGAGCCCCAGGTTTGTGGACGGCGCAGGTCTAAAGGATGCTGGATGTTGAAAGAGCTGCACAAGCCCTGTATGCCCGCTACCAGCTCCCTCAGCTTTCCACTGGGGACCAGTACACGTTAGCACTTCAAATTAGCCCGCCTTTTACATCCACCATGCTTGCGTCTTTAGAGATTTGAAACTAGTATCCGAAGTTTAAATTGCTTTTCATTGGTATTAGTTATACCATGTTAAGAAAATAAACTCAGTAATGATTGATGTATTATTTCCCTATTGCTACTTTAACAAATTACCACAAACTTAGTGGCTTAAAACAACATAAATCTACTCTCTTACAATTCAGGAGATCAGAAGTCTAAAATGGGTTGGCAGGGCTGCATTTCTTCTGGAGTCTCCACGGGAGAATCCATTTCCATTTCCAGCTTCTAGGGCTCACATGTGTTCCTTGACTTGTTGACGTTCTCCATTTTAGTTTTTCTTTTTTTTTTTTTTTTTGGCCCCACCACTGGGCATGTAGAATCTTAGTTCCCCAACCAAGGATTGAACCTGCCCCTTCTGCATTGGAAGCATGGAGTCTTAACCACTGGGCCACCAGGGAAGTCCCTGTCCTCCATTTTCAAAACCAGCATCTTCAAATCTTTCTCTCAATCTGCTGCATCAATCACCACACTTCCTATGCCTACTCTGACTCTGATCCCTCCCTCTTAGAAGGAACTTTTTGATTATTTTGAACACACTTGGATAATGTAAGATAATCTCCTAGTAGGAAGAACACCAATTTAATCACCTATATAAAGAATTGATGCTTTTGAACTGTGGCGTTGGAGAAGACTCTTCAGAGTCCCTTGGACTGCAAGGAGATCCAACCAGTCCATCCTAAAGGAAATCAGTCCTGAATATTCATTGGAAGGACTGATGCTGAAGCTGAATCTCCAATACTTTGGCCACCTGATGCAAAGAATTGACTCATTGGAAAAGACCCTGATGCTGGGAAAGATTGAAGGTGGGAGAAGGGGACGACAGAGAATGAGATGGTTGGATGGCATCACAGACACGATGAACATGAGTTTGAGTAAGCTCCAGGAGTTGGTGAGGGACAGGGAAGCCTGGCGTGCTGAAGTCCATGGGGTCACAGGGAGTCAGACATGACTGAACTGAACTGAAAGTCCCGTTTTGCCAGGTAAGGTAAATTTTCACAGATCTGGGAAGTAAAATGTGAACGGGCTTCCCTTGTAGCTCAGCTGGTAAAGACTCTGCCTGCAATGCAGGAATCCGCCTTCAATGCAGGAGACCTGGGTTTGATTCGTGGGTCTGAACGATCCCCTGGAGAAGGGAATGGCAACCCACTACAGTGTTCTTGCCTGGAAAATCCCATGGACAGAGGAGCCTGGTGGGCTACAGTCCAAGAGGTCGCAAGAGTCAGACATGACTTAGAGACTGAACCACCAACCACAGAATGTGGACATCTTTGGGAGACCATTATGCTGTCCACCATGATTAAAGATGTGCAACTTAGGTCTACAGGTAAAATTCTGTCACAACACACTTAGTTATGACATCCGTCTACATGGGCTTCCCAGGTGGCTCAGCAGTAAAGAATCTTCATGGAATGCAAGAGATGCAGGAGACGCGGGTTCAGTCCCTGGGTCAGGAAGATCCCCTGGAGGAGGAAATAGCAATCCACCCTAGTACTCTTGCCTGGAGAATCCCATAGACTGAGGAGCCTTGTGGGCTATAGTCTGCAGAATTTCAAAGAGTTGGACATGACAGAAGCGACTCATAGATCTACATGTGACAAAAACGAGCTAGGTCCTAGATGAATCCTGACTGTGTCAAGCAATATTTCAAAAGCATAAATACATAGTACAATAAATGTTAGAAATGTGCTCAGCATTTGTTTTTAATAAGGATTTGGCAGTCTAGAAGTAATTTAAGCTGGAAGCTTGTACTTTTTGAGCACCTTCACCCAATTTAAAAGGTACAAAAGGTCAAAAGGTGCAAACTTCCACTTTAAATTACCTCTAAAAACTGCCAAATCCTACTTATTAAAAACATATTATAGAAAGTGAAGTAAGTTAGAAAGAGAAAGATACGTATCATATATTAACACATATACATGGAATCTAGAAAGATGGTACCAATGAGTTTATTTACAGGGCAGCAGTGGAGAAAGAGACATAGAGAACAGACTTTTGGACTCGGGGGAGAGGGGAAGAGAGGATGAGATATGTGGAGAGAGTAACATGGAAACTTACATTACCATGTGTGAAATAGACAGCCAATGGGAATTTGCTGCATGACTCGGGGAACTGAAACAGGGGCTCTGTATCCACCTAGAGGGGTGGGATGGATGGGAGATGGGAGGGAATTCAAGAGGGAGGGGACAGATGTATACCTATGGCTGATTCATGCTGATGTTTGACACAAAACAACAAAATTCTGTAAAGCAATTACCCTTCAATTAAAAAATAAATTAACAGCCACCCACTCCAGTATTCTTGCCTAGGAAATCCTGTGGACAGAGGAGCCTGGTGGGCCACAGTCTATGGGATTTCAGAGAGTCAGACACGACTGAGTGACTAGCACTTTGACTTTTGAATGGCTTTCACAAAACAGCAGGGTCCCAGATTCCTCTAATGACAACAAGGTAGTCACGTCCGAAGAACATTTTCTCTCTTTCTTTCTTTTTATGGCTGCACTGTATGGCTTTTGGAGTCTAGTTTCCTGACCAGGTACCGAACCCAGGCCCTAGGCAATGAAAGCATGGAATCCCAACCACTGGACCATCACGGAACATTTCATGGTGTGGATTCAACTATATGCACACTCAACAAGAAAAGAACGTTAACAATTTTACTAGGGCATGCCATTTTGCTTTCTGTGTTTTGGTTGTTCAGACGTCTGTTCTGTGTGTATCAGGTAAGTGGTACAGAGCAAGAAAAGAACGTTAACAATTTTACTAGGGCATGCCATTTTGCTTTCTGTGTTTTGGTTGTTCAGACGTCTGTTCTGTGTGTATCAGGTAAGTGGTACAGGGAGGTTTGCGTTTCTGAAGCCTGGTTTCAGTTCCCATGTGCCCGTCATGGTGTGGGTATCTCACCTTCCTGCGTGTGATTCCAGTGTCTGAAGACAGGTGTTGTCCATACAAGTGGCCCTTCCAAAGCCAGTCACAGAATTGATCTGGTGTTTCACTGGAAGGAAACAAATCAACCCGCAGTCTCTTCCACTGCTTCTGGAAAAACTGCCTCTGTTAGACTTACTGACAGATGATGTCTGGGTCTCGGTCACACCCCATGGCTGATGGAATCTGAAAGGTAATTTTAACACTGGGCTAGTCCATCGATCAGGAAAGCAAACTGCTCTAGATATTTCAGAGGATTTAAAATAGGGATTTGGGTTATGAAACTGTTCATAGGATGAAGGGGCACACGGGAGAAGCTGAACCGCCCAGCCATAGGGAACTGAGGGGAAGCAGTTACAGCCTTCCGGAGCGGCTCAGATGCACACGCCCTGGTGCTGACTTTGCAGACTCTGCGTCGTCTGCCCCTGCAGGAGCCTGTGCACATATGTCTGCTTAGAACACAACGGCTTCGGCCTCCCTCCTACTGCCTTGCCTCCCATGGGTGGCCCCCTAGCAGAACCCCGCTGGCGAGGGAAATCAAGTCCCCAGGCTTCTAGCCTCTTCTGTGCAGGGGGGAGCATAAAGAAGGAGGTGTGGGTGAACAAGACCCCACGCCATGATGTCCCTCTCCAGGCCGAGACGCAACACCCCCTCTCCTGGGTATTCTCTGATGTTTATGTAGCACCATGATGTGCGATGTTGGTTAATTCATCCACAAAGCTAGACATTCTCCCAAACCTGCCATCACGGGAGAAGGAAGAATACAGAGAACAAGTTTAGCAGTCCTCGGTCACCAGTATATCCCCAGACCTATCACGGGGTTGTGCACATAACAGACCCTCAATAAATATTCAGGAGACAAATGAGGATTTTGTTTTCAACAAGCATTTTGCCCTAGTCACCTCCTTCTGTCTGTCAGACGTACCAATCTTCATGCTGATGGGAATATGAACTATATGTTCCTTCTGGGGGACAAGGGCTTCCCTTGTGGCTCAGCTGGTAAAGAATCTGCCTGCAACATGGGAAACCTGGGTTCGATCCCTGGGTTGGGAAGATCCTCTGGAGAAGGAAAAGGCTACCCACTCCAGTATTCTGGCCTGGAGAATTCCATGGACTGTATGGTCCATGGGGTTGCAAAGAGTTGGACACTACTGAGCGACTTTCACTTCTGGAGGACAGTCTGGTAAAATACATCAGAGCCTTCAGAACGTACATATTCTGAGGATCTAAACAGGTCCTCTGGGGGCAGGATGCCTTCAGGGAGACCAAGAAAAACCAGGTGGGATGTCCACTGTACAGCAGACAAAGAATGTGAAGTAATGTGGGGGGCCAAGGCCATTTCTGCTTTGTCCTCCAGAAACTGCAATGCCAGGCACGGTGCCTGGCATGGAGTGCCACCCAAGACCACCTTTGCCCCCCGGGTAGTGGTGGGACTGGAATCTTATACACCAAAGAAGGACAAGGAGGCACCTCTCTGACCCCTCCCTGCTGCAAGCATCTGAAGCAACCCAGGAAGTCACAGAGGGTCAGAGGAAGAGAAACAATGAAGGAAGCAGAGTCGGAGCAACACCAAGTCAGGGTCCACTGTGGCCATCTTTGAAGATGAAGAGGCCACCAGCCAAGGAATATAGGAGGCCTCTAGGAACCAGGAAAGGTGAGGAAGTGAATTCTTCCCCAGCATGCCTAGGAGGAACAAAGCCTTGATGACACCTTGATTTTAGAGACCCATGTCAGACTGCCAACCTGCAGAACTGTAGCATAATAATTTGCATCATTTAAAGCCACTGAGCTCGCAGCAATTTGTGATGGCATCAACAGGAAACTCCTGCCCCACCAGCTCTCTCCCCTGTCCCGGAAACCCCAGTGGATTCAGAGGTATAGGATCTCCATGCCAGACTTCAGGACCACCAGTGCTCCATGCTGACTCTGCCCCTCTGTGGGTAACTGGGAAGAGATTCCAGTCAGCCCATGGGGAGTTCAGAGTTCTACCCCACGCCCCAGGGGGAACAGGCCTGCCAGCTGCTGCGTGTGGAAAAGAGCACTTGTGCTTTGGAGTCTGAAGGGCCTGAATCCAAATCCTGAACTTGTCCTTTACTAAGTGTGTGGCTGTGGACAAGACACTTAACCTCTTGCTGCCTCAGTTTCCTTCTGTGTAAAGTGGGGAGAGTGGTACATGCCTTAGAAGACTGTTAGAAAAAACAAGTTCACACAGGTAAAGTGCTTAGAACAGTGCCTGGCACCTAATAAATGCTCCAAAAAATGTGGGGGGGAGGATAAAATAATTTAAAATAAATACATAAAAACAAATGCCAGGCATTTAGGTTCTGGATGTAGTGTACAACACGATGACTATAGACAATCACACTATAGTGAATATTTGAAAGTTGCTAGGAGAGTAGATCTTAAAAGTTCTCAACACAAGGAAAAAGTGTGTGACTGTGAAGTGATCAATGTTAACTAGACTGACGGTGGTGATCATTTCCCAATACACACATACATCAAATCATTAAGTCATTCGTCTTAAACTTATACAATGTTATATGGCAATTATGTCTCAGTAAAACTGGGAAAAAAGAAATAATTTATATTTATGCTCTGGCAACATAAGGAAAGTCAATATAATAGGTACCTAGATCAAGGCTAGACAGAAAAATTCTCCACATCTGTATTACCTATTTTTAAGCTGCTTTTCCAAATTTGCCAGGGCAAACCTTCACTCACACTCTCAATTAATTAGCGCCACCTCTAGCATAAGAGAGCCATAAAAGTATATTTTTTCACAAGAATGTAATAAAGTTTCTGACTGGCATCCTGTTCTTTCATAAATTTATGCCACAACAGAGAAAACATTCAAAATCAAATCAATAAACAGCTCATGAGAATAATATGAGGAAGACATAGAGTCCAGCTGAGCATACTCCATAACTTAAGCTAGCAATTCAACTTTCTTAAGAATAACAGCTACTTGAAGAATTTCATTAGCAATTTTACAGGCAAAATGATTTTACTTACAAACTGTTAATTGATCCTGCTGGAATGCAGTCCTCTGAAGACTGTCTTTTCAGCTTAACCATCTTCTGAGATTCTGTTAATACACCAAAAGAGGCAGTGACTGAAATTGTAAAACATGTGCTCCGGAACTGCCTGGAACACCATCTGAATTCCCTACCAGACCCTTTGCGTGTGCTCTGATGCCACGCATCTAGTCCTTAGGGGATATATTGGTAAGCTAAGGCTACCATAACAAAATGCCAGTGACTGAACAGCTTAAACAACACTTATTTCTCATAGTTCCAGAGAATGAAAGCTTGAGATCAGGGTGTCAGCATGGTTAAATTCCGGTGAGAGCTTACTTCCTGACTTACAGATGGCTGGCTTCTCAGGAGGCTTCCAGGTGGCACTAGTGATAAACAACCCGCCTGCCAATGCAGGAGATGGCAAGAGATGTGGTTCAGTCCCTGGGTCGGGAAGATCCCTGGAGGAGGGCATGGCAACCCACTCCAGTGTTCTTGCCTGGAGAATCCCATGAACAGAGGAGACTGGCCGGGCTACAGTCCATAGGGTCACAGAGAGTCGGACACGACTGAAGTGACTTAGCATGCATAACTAAAAACAAATCAAAACGGGGCTATTTCTAAACTGTGACTTTACAGTTTGCTTATGCTCCCCTTTCTGGAGGAGGGCATGGCAACCCACTCCAGTGTTCTTGGATGGAGAATCCCATGGACAGAGGAGCCTGGTGGGCTATGGTCCATAGGGTCGATAACAGTTGGACATGACAGAAGCTACTTGGCAAGCACACACATCTCAGGGTGTACTCACGTGACAGGGAGAGAGTGGAAGACCGCAAACTCTCTGATGTCTCTTCTTGCTGTGTTTAGTTGTTAAGTCATGTCTGACTCTTTAATGACCCCATGGACTATAGCCCATCAGGCTCCTCTGTCCGTGGGATTTTCCAGGCAAGAATACTAGAGAGGGTTGCCATTTTCTTCTCCAGGGAATCTTCCTGACCCAGGGATCAAACCCGCATCTCTTACATCACCTGCATTGGCAGGTGGGTTCTTTACCACTGAACCACCTGGCAAGGCAGTGTCTTCTTCTAACGACATTAATCCCATCATGAAGGCCTGCCCTCTCATGACTTCCTCTGAACCTAATACCTCCCAAAGGCCTCACCTCCAAATACATCGAGGTGTATGGTTTCTACATAAGAACTGTGGGGAGGTGAGGGCACCACACTTTGGTCCACAGGTGGGCATATGCAAGATCCAGGCAAAGAAGAGTCTTGGAGTGACAGTGTATGTTCTGGCAACACTGACCAAAGTCAGCCTTTTAGTCATCCTCCAGCTCCCACGGTGACTTCTTCCAGACTGGGATGAAGTAAATGTGATTACTGTCGAAAGCTCATTATGTCTAGATCTCTAAACATGGTTTCAATGCGCTACCTCCAAAGGATGTCTTCTACCCCAAAGTGTAGCTTTGTAGTTAAACAATTACATCTTAAAATAATGTAACAGAGAAGAACAAACCTGACTCCATATTACATCTATTCCTTTAGCTCCAATCTTTGTGCTCTGTTGCCTGTGCTTGGTCATGCTGGTTCTGCACCTTTTGTTTAAAAAAAAAAAAAAAAATGTTGGTTATAGCCTGAAATGTGCTGCCCAGGCGGCGCTAGTGGTTAAGAACCTGCCTGCCAATCCAGGAGACAGATATGCAAGTTTGATCCCTGGGTCAGGAAAATCCCCTGCAGGAGGAAAAGGCAACCCACTCCAGCATTGCCTGGAGAAGTCCATGGACAGATGAGTCTGGTGGGGTACAGTCCATAGAGTTGCAAGGAGTCAGTCACAAATGAAGCAACTTAGCACACATGCTCCCATATCCTGTATTATACAGAACAGTCCATTCTCAAGGCTCTGACCTTAAAGGTGTAACACTTTCCCATTCATATAAAATGTTGCAGAGCAAAGAATAACATTTGTCTTGTTTATAGGAACATTGTGACCAGACCTACCTGTGGACAGTGGCAAAAAGCAAAGAATTCTATCACCAAGGAGTTTGCAACTTTATAAAAGATGCCTGAATTCTAACTCAGGTAAGATGGTTTTGGGGTTCTAGTCCACCAACTTCTCAGATGGATGGCTTTCTGAGAAAAGTTGTTATTCCTTGAACTTGTCTCTAGATTTTTTTTCTGGCTTGTTTTGTGGGAAGCAAAGGAGATGGGATTACCAGACCATCTGACCTGCTTCTTGAGAAATCTGTATGCAGGTCAGGAAGCAACAGTTAGAACTGGACATGAAACAACAGACTAGTTCCAAATAGGAAAAAGAGTATGTCAAGGCTGTATATTGTCACCCTGCTTATTTAACTTATATGCAGAGTACATCATGAGAAGCGCTGGGCTGGAAGAAGCACAAGCTGTGATCAAGATTGCCGGGAGAAATATCAATAACCTCAGATACTCAGATGACACCACCCTTATGGCAGAAAGTGAAGAAGAACTAAAGAGCCTCTTGATTAAAGTGAAAGAGAGAGTGAAAAACTTGGCTTAAAGCTTAACATTCAGAAAACTAAGATCATGGCATCTGGTCCCATCAGTTCATGGCAAATAGATGGGGAAACAGTGGAAACAGTGGCTGATTTTGTTTGGGGGGGCTCTAAAATCACTGCAGATTGTCACTGCAGACATTAAATTAAAAGACGCTTACTCCTTGGAAGGAAAGCTATGACCAGCCTAGACAGCATATTAAAAAGCAGAGACATTACTTTGCCAACAAAGGTCCATCTAGTCAAGGCTATGGTTTTCCCAGTGGTCATGTATGGATGTGAGAGTTGGACTATAAAGAAAGCTGAGTGCCAAAGAATTGATGCTTTTGAACAGTGGTGTTGGAGAAGACTCTTGAGAGTCCCCTGGACTGCAAGGAGATCCAACCAGTGCATCCTAAAGCAAATCAGTCCTGGGTGTTCATTGGAAGAACTGATGTTGAAGCTGAAACTCCAATACTTTGGCCACCTGATGTGAAGAGCTGACTCATTGGAAAAGACCTTGATGCTGGGAAAGATTGAGGGCAGGAGGAGAAGGGGACGGCAGAGGATGAGATGGTTGGATGGCATCACTGACTCAATGGACATGGGTTTGGGTGGACTCCGTGAGTTGGTGATGGACAGGGAGGCCTGGCGTGCTGTGATTCATGGGGTCTCAAAGAGTGGGACACAACTGAGCGAGCGACAGAACTGAACTGATACAAGCTTGCTGCATGCTAAGCTGTTCGTGGGATTCTCCAGGCAAGAATACTGGAGTGGGTAGCCATGCCCTCCTCCAGGGGATCTTCCCGACCCAGGGATGGAACCCGTGCCCATTGGGTCTCCTGCACTCGCCGGTGGGTTCTTTACCACTAGAGACACCTGGGAAGCCCCGTGCGAGCTTGGGACTTGGTGAAAATGTCTGTAGAGACTGAGCTTTCTTGAATTGATATCTCTACAGAGAAACCAAAAGCTAGGTAGGAATATGACTTTCTTACCAAACCTCACTTTTTAAAATATTCTTATTTTTCTTGAAATAGAAATGGATAGGATAAAGTTTCATAATCCAGGGAAAAGATGCAGTTTATGATTCCTAAACTAAAATATCACTGTGCAGAAAAGAGAAGTAAATGATGAATATCCACGATGATCATTTTTATGAAAACTTAGGTTCAAGAAGATACTGAATTTTATTCAGGATTAGTCTTTTTTTTTTTTTTTAAAGGAAAGGGTAGTTATTAACTGCGGAAATTAACAGGAAAGGTTTATTTCTGTGCTTTATTCTGTATAAACACAATGTGATTATGCTTTCTGTTGTGAATTTCAGTAAAACATGATTTAAGACTACAGCAAGGGTGCCATTAAAATGTGAATATTAACTTTCCAATAATTTCTAGAAATTGAAATGGAATCTGTTTGGCACTAACATGACAGTTTGACACCAACGAAAATATTTTATGTAGTTATGTAAGTGATAAAAATAAATGTTTTATAGAAACTTATCCAGAAGGACTTACAACTAGGAAAAACAATCATAATTAACAAGATTTCATAAAGTACACAGCTGCCAAAGATAGCTTTTAGACCAGCTGAAGGTGATGAGGTCATTGCTGGTCCTAAGTTCATAAGATCAGAGCACCTGTAGAGATTCTTTTTAAAAGCACTGAAAAGAATTAATTTTCCAACCATAGACAGGCTGATGGTCGCCCTCTTTTATGTGACTGTGTATTGTGCCAAAGTAATGGAATTGAATGCATACTTCAACTTTGCTAGCAGCCGTTCCTATGGTGCAGAAGTAAACGTGTAAACTCTACCCGAACCAGCTGGAAAAAAAGACATGAATCTACTATTTCTGAATTTATTATGAAGCCCAGATTTTGTTTCCAGGATAGAATGTGTCCAAAGCAACCAAATTTAAGAAGAGAGTTGTGAAATCATCCAGTAGATGAGTAACCATGTTGACAATTCAACTGGCTAACGCAAACAGAACTGTATTGGCAGGTAACCCACTGCTTACTGCACTGGCTGGACAGTACTGAATTCTTTTCAACATTTTTAACCAAGATTGTTATACCATGAGAATATTAACAACAGCAATGTCAGCAGGGCAAAAACCAGCTTTGTCAAGCATACACGTGCTCAGCCGTGTCTGACTCTTTGTGACCCTATGGACTGTAGCCCACCAGGCTCCTTTGTCCATGGGATTTTCCAGGCAAGAATACTGGAGTGGGTTGCCAATTCCTAAATTTATAAGGTATACTGAGGATTATTAAATCAATAATAATTATGATAATAGTAATATAACAGAAGGCTTTTCATTACCATGTTTATCTTTCAACTCTACATTTAACTGTCATTTTCATTAAGATATTTAAAATTACACTTCTAACCAAATACATACACACACCCTTTATATATATATATATGTATATATATGTATTATAATGTTTCACAGTTTGCTTTTTTTAAAAGCAGTTTTAGATTCACCGAAAATTGAATCAAAAGTACACAGTTTAAATACATTTAATGAATGAAACTGAAGCTGAAGCTTCAATACTTTGGCCACCTACGCCAAGAACTGACTTGGTGGAAAAGACCCTGAGGCTGGGAAAGATTGAAGGCAGGAGGAGAAGGGGACGACAGAGGATGAGATGGTTGGGTGGCATCACCAACTCAACAGACATGAGTTTGAGCAAGCTCTGGGAGATGGTGAAGGGAAACCTGACGTCCTGCAGTTGGTGGGGTCCCAAAGAGTCAGACACGACTGAGCTACTGAACAAAAACCAAATGTATGTGTATACATTACAACCCTGCTGATCCATTCTGGGTTGAATCCCAGGAATTTTCTGTAAAAGATCAGAAAAAGCTATGTTTAAGAAAATTAATTACAGTGATGTTCATAATAGTGAAAACCTGAAGAAAACTAAATGTTTACCAATTGATATTTATCCATTCCGGATAGAAATTGTTTTATATTTTCAAAGAATAAGAAAACTATATGGCAATTAAGAGTAAACTAACTTTATATATCAAAATTAAACTCTTAATGTTGAATGAGAAGGAAATTTGAAGAAAAATATGTTCAACCTGTTACCAGTTATACAAATATGAAAACACATACACAAGATGTTGTCTATGAATGCATGAATAAAAGCTTAAAAACATAGGTTAGATGAATACCGAATTCATGAAAAGAAGTTACTTTGGATTGAGGATTACAAAATGGAACCGAGGGTGAGTACAGAAAGAACACCCAATTCACTTGTAATATTTTAATTCTCATATTTTAAAACTATTTTAAGGAAACATGAGAAAATACTATTATTTGTCAATTCTGGGTGGCGGATATTCAAGGTTTTTAAAAACATTATCCAACTACTTCGTATTTTTATTTGTCAAATTTAAAACACTAGATGTCAATGTTTTATTGAGCAAGAAATTTCAAAAGTTGACTCAAAAAGACTGCAAATACCTGAATAGTTTAAAATCTATAGAAGATCCCCCCAAACACCAGAGAATATCCACTGAAAAAGGCACCAAGCCCAACTGGTTCTATGGGTAAGTTTTCTATATTTCAGAAATAATGTCCTACGGAACCCTAACCCTGATACAAAGCAGAACTAGTTCATTAGCACTCCAAATTCAGTAGTGCCTTTTTAAAATACTTTTATTTATTTACTTCTAACTGCACTAGGTCTTCATCGCAGTGCCTTGGCTTTCTGTGTAGTTGCAAGCAGTGGCTACTTTCTAGCTGTGGTGCAAGGGGCTTCTCACGTCCCTGGCCTCTCTTGTTGCAGATCAACAGCTCTAGAGCTTGGACTCAGTAGTGGTGGTGCTTGCGGGGGGGGGGGAGGGTGGGTTGTAGTCGTCACACACGTGGAATTGTCCCAGAGCAGGGATCCAATCCAAGGAAGTCCCAGCAGTGTATTAAACGACAGAAAAACGCATCCTTTTGCACGAGTGAGGTTTATAAAAAGAGAACATTCATGATACACCAACAAGAAGGCAATTTTTGTAATATTACTAAAAAGTGAAATAAGGGAAAAAATCTTAATCTAAAGGCTCAAGACTGAACGTTCAACTGATGGAACAGAAAAAAAATCGTTAAACTTGGTAACCATTCTATTATGGATTTTTTCGAATCCTTGCAAACTAGGAATAGAAGAGAACTTCTAAATATAAAGAAAGAAAACATTCTCCTTAGTCAAAAGCAAAAGAGGCTGCCTCTACCCAGCGCTAGGCCATAAAATAAAATAAAATTTAACATTCGAAAGAAGGAAACACACGTGAGTAGTTGCAGATTATACAACTGTCTAATTAGCAATGGAAAGACACCGGCGGACCAGCCCTACGGGAGGCTCCTCGCCGCCCCGGGCGCCCCGCCCCCGGGGCCAGGCCCGCGCCCTTGCACGTACGCATGCGCAACTTTGGCGCACGCGCGCCGGCGGAGGAGGAAAAGATGGCGGCGCCCAGCTTCCCCACGCCGCTGTGCGGGCATGTGGGCCGCGGCGCCTTCAGCGACGTGTACGAGCCCGCGGAGGACACTTTTCTGCTGCTGGACGCACTCGAAGCGGCGGCGGGCGAACTCACGGGGTGCGAGGATGGCGAGGGTCCCCGCGGGAGAGGGCTCGGGAGTCCTGGAGAGGCGGCGGCGCAGGACCAAGGCACGGACTGTCGCCGCCCTCCCCGCGAGGAGGCGGTGTCGGCCCACTTGGGGACAGCCGACACCAGAATACTGTAACTGAGGATTTTCCCGTGGATGCACATAATCAGTGCGGCAGGGAGCCATCCGCTTTCTTCCCAAGGTGGTGTTTTGGTTTCAGGGGCTCCGTGTTTCCTCACCTTTTCAGGATGTAACATTTCCTGTCAGCTGTTAATCTGAAGAGCCTAAAGAGTGGCGGTATTATAACACGTTCAAAACCAAAACGTCCTGAGAACGCTGCGTCTCAATATTACCGTTTTTAGTAAATATCAGTGCCCCATGGCATTACTGAATCTACGCAGTACATAAAAGCATCCTCCAGCAATGGAAGGGCACAAAAAAGAAATGAGGTTGTAAAATACTGGACTAGGGGAGTGTGTTTAAACACCCTGGATAGCATACTCAGCTACCCAGCAAAAGCCTGGCCACGTGTGGCTACTGAGCACTTGAAATGTGACTAGCACTGAATTTTTAATTTAATTATAAAAAATTTAAAGTTACATGCAACTAGCTGCCTATAGAATATACCTTAGCTCATAATAAGTATTAAAATTGGTTTGTTGAAGCGCTCATATAGGTTTTAATTTAATATAAAAAGTGAATACTTTGTCATTTTTTAGATGAAAGCAATTTGGGTAGTTAGATTTAATTAATTTGGGCTTCCCGGGTAGCTCAGCTGGTAAAGAATCCACCTGCAGTGCAAGATACCCCCTGCTTCGATTCCTGGGTTGGGAAGTCCCCATGGAGAAGGGATTGGTTACCCACTGCAGTATTCTTGGGCTTCCCTGGTGGTTCAAATAATAAAGAATCCCCCTGTAAAGTGGGAGACCTGTATTCCATCCCTGGGTTGGGAAGATTCCCTAGAGGAGGGCATGGCAACCCACTCCAGTATTCTTGCCTGGAGAATTGCCATGGACAGAACAGCCTGGTGGGCTACAGTCTGTGGGGTCCCAAAGAGTTCACATAGCTAAGCTCACAGCACGCACAGATTTAGTTAGAGATCAAAAGTTGAAATGGGGTTTTTTTCAGGATGAAACAGACAGCTGTCAGGCTTAGGAGGTCCAAATTGTGTTTGTTTCTCTCAGTCAGATTTTTCTGTGTGTAAATTACCCCAACTCTTATAAAACCAGTTTTTCATTGTAAGCATTGAAACTTTTGGATCTACTGGAATACAGAATGGAACAGTACTGTGGTTTTTTTTTTGTAACAGTACTGTTTTATAACATGTCTTTTATTATCAAGATATCCCAGAAAGATTTTTAAGCACAAATTGCCTTGCTGTAAAAGGAACTGTTTTTATTTTAAAGTCTTGGGTATTTCTGGTCATGGAATTCTAATTATTTATGAGGCCATGATAGTTATTTTCAAATAGAAGCCTCCTGGTAAGATTCAACAGACCTTCCTACAGCACAGTAAAGTCTTGTCAGATGTACAGAGCAGTTCCAGAAGTTAGAAACCCCTAGAGTCTGTTAGTTTTGAATAGTTCATTTGGGAAGTTAGGTGCTAGAGTGCCCCTTAAATACCATCAAACCTATTTCTGGAATGGGGATAATTTGTACTTTTACTGTAAATACAAGATTATGTTGTTGTTGTTGTTGTTGTCATATCCAACTCTTTGCAACCCCCTGGTCTGTAGCCCGCCAGACTCCTCTGTCCATGGGATTTCCCAGGCAAGAATCCTGGAGTGGATTGCCATTTTCTTCTCTAGGGGATCTTCCCAACCCAGGGATCAAACCCTCATCTCCTGTGTTGGCAGGTGGATTCGTTACCACTGGGTCACCAGGGACACCCATATACAAGATGATAGGGAAGAATAAGTATGGTAGAATCAAGAATTTATGTATTTAATTGCATTCTTAAGAGTGTTATTAATATTCTAAGGTCAGATTACTTGGGTGTTTTCCCAATTCAGTGTAGTGATGTACAAATACGGAATTTCTCTGCTGCTCTCAGTCTATTATTAGTAGAAGAGGGTTGCGGGGGGAGCTTCTTGTCTTCCCCTGGGATGTGCTGATGGATTCATGAGTTACTTCAAAATGAGAGAAAACATCTTTTATAAATAAATATTGTAATAATACCTTTTTGTTTTTAGGAAACACCAAACTAGGAGCTCCTTCTGGGAAAAGCTGATGTCTTCCATATTAATATTTCCAATCCTAAATTAACATTCCATTGTTTATGTAATGTTTTGTGAAAATTAAAAACTATCTCTTATTTTGCAGACTTCAATCACATACCCAGAATTTCAACAGTTTTGAACAATAAATGAGCACTAAGTGATTGTTGGAAATTAGCTTATTTATAAATTTCTTTTATATTTCCATGTATTTGCAGGTGAGGGATGATTCTGGGAAATAGACATTAAAAGCATGAGTTATTTTCCATGATGTATATTTTAATACCACTGTGCTAGTATTTATTTTGTTTTGTTTTTTTAGAGTGGAAATATGCCTCGAGGTTGGCTCAGGGTCTGGAGTGGTGTCTGCATTCCTAGCCTCTGTGATCGGTCCTCAAGCTTTGTATATGTAAGTGTAAGTAGACACATTCATCCACACCTTGGTCTGAGAGAGTCACTGTGACTATGACTGCTTGAATGAAACCATTTTTGTAAGTGGATAATATGTATCTGATAGTGTCTATTTTAAGTGTACTCCGGACTCTGATTACAAATTATGCCTCCCTAAAAGTGACAAATGCATGTTCAGAATTGTCCCATTATACTGCATAATTATAGAAGCCACATAATAATTTTAAGTCATCTCTAAATTTGAATCATTTTTAGATAAATAATTTATCAGAAGAAAATTGGAACATAATGTCTTTATAGAAGATTTGAGAATATAGAAAATACAAACAAGAAAATAAAAATCACCCATAAATTTTACCACACGTGGCCCAACTGTTTCCTTTTTTTCTTTCTTCACTTCCTGTATTTTTCATTTAATACTGTATGGTGAGCATTTTCCCTTTAAATTTCATTTTTGGTAGCTGCATAGTATTTCTCCATTGGATTCATTGTTGTTTTTTTTTACCATTTATTTTTATTAGTTGGAGGCTAATTACTTTACAGTATTGTAGTGGTTTTTGCCATACATTGACATGAATCAGCCATGGATTTACATGTGTTCCCCATCCCGATCCCCACTCCCGCCTCCCTCCCCACCCGATTCCTCTGGGTCTTCCCAGTGCACCAGCCCCGAGCACTTGTCTCATGCATCCAACCTGGGCTGGTGATCTGTTTCACCCTTGAGATTGGATTCATAATTTAATAAATTCCTTCAGATATGTTTGCATGTAGCTATATTCTACTCTTGGACTTTACATCAGTATAACAAATTTTTTCGTCAGCATGACAAATCTGAATTGTTTTTTTATTCACCATTATTAAAGTATTTCAATTTTTTTCTAAATCTACTTTATATAAAAGGAGTGGAACATTCTTTGAATTTTTATCAATAGGCATAGGGTATAGTTTTTTCTTTTCGGTTTATAGATGTACCGATGTCAGCCCTGAGGCAGCAGCATGTACCCTGGAGACGGCACGCTGTAACAAAGTCCACATTCAGCCAATAATTACAGATTTGGTAAGCTGTTACTCCTTGTCCAGAAGTGTAATAATTAATTTTCTTTTCAATTAGGTTAAGGTCAAGATGATTTATGTCAAGATGTGATTATTTCATTAACTTTTAATGAAATAAAAGTGATTAGTTCATTAACTTAACTTTTAACCCAGTACAGTACAGTGCAGTTCAGTCGTTCAGTCATGTCCCAACTCTTTTTTAACCCACTACAGCAAGTAAATTCTTAACTGATCAGTTCAGCTCGGTTCAGTCGCTCAGTCGTGTCTGACCTTTGTGACCCCATGGACTGCAGCACTCCAGGCCCCTCTGTCCATCACCAACTCCCGGAGTTTACTCAAACCCATGTCCATTGAGTCGGTGATGCCATCCAACCATCTCATCCTCTGTCATCCCCTTCTCCTCCCCCCTTCAGTCTTTCCCAGCACCAGGGTTTTTTCAGATGCATCAGCTCTTTGCATCAGGTGGCCAAAGTATTGGAGTTTCAGCTTCAACATCAGTCCTTCCAATGAATATTCAGGACTGATTTCCTTTAGGATGGACTGGTTGGATCTCCTTGCAGTCCAAGGGACTCTCAAGAGTCTACTCCAACAGCACAGTTCAAAAGCCTCAATTCTTCGGACCTCAGCTTTCTTTATAGCCCAACTCTCACATCTGTACATGACTACTGGAAAAACCATAGCCTTGACTAGATGGACCTTTGTCGGCAAAGTAATGTCTCTGCTTTTTAATATGCTGTCTAGGTTGGTCATAACTTTTCTTCCACGGAGTAAGCTTCTTTTATTTCATGGCTGCAGTCACCATCTGCAGTGATTTTGGAGCCCAAAAGTGATTTGGGGCTCTTAACTGATATAATCCACAATCCAAAGGAAACTTCTGTTGGCTTGTACAGATCAGGTATCTTTCAGTCAGAAGTGAAGAGAATCCATCAAACTGGCTTTAATAAAAAGAGTGGATGGCTTCAGGCACAGCTGGTTTCAGGAACTCAAATGATGTTACAGGCATCTTTTTCTTAGCTCTAAACTTCTTTCTAGTAGCTCTGTTCCTCTGCAGTCTTTGGCTGCATGGTAGCAAGATGCTTGCATGTCCATGTCTTATTTCTCAGCAATGCCACAGGGAAAGAAACACTTTTGTTTCTTCAGTTTCTCTAGCAGAAACCCCAGACTGAGTACCATTTGTATCAATTTTGGTCATATGCCCATCTCTCGGTCTGTTACTGTGATCCACGGGGATTGGATATGCACAAGATTGACTTGAGCCTGAGTGGTAGTCCCTCTCCCTAAGCTGGGTTGAAATAAACCCTACCCCTACCACTCTGACTGAGAAGGAGCGGAGGTAGAGTTTCCTCAATGAAAGTCAAGGAGACGTCATCAGAAGAAAGGCAGAACGGGTCCAAGGCAGGTAAAAACAGCAGGTGACAACTCCAGAACCATTACTTTTAAGTTACGCATCATACATTTTTCAATTCCAGTTTTTAGAATATTTTTGATTATATGAGTAAGATTTGGATAATTTTGAACCTTTTTTTACTTATAAATGTTAATGACTTTTTTAAAGCAAAAATCATAATAGTATGTATAAGGTGGGCCTAAGATGTATAAAATGCTTTTGTGCTGTTTGTCCTGTATTACTCTTATACTGATAAGGTTTTGAGGTTTTTCTTTTTTTTTAAACTCACAAATGATTTAAGGAATCAAGCCAAAGATCTAAGAAATTTTGTATCACTAGAAGTCATCAGTGCCATTATTAAAAATTAGACTATCAAGAAAGATACTCAGTTGATTTACATGAAATCAGTATGGTGATTTTGCTCTTGAAATTTTTTAATATGTCCATAATTAGTATTAAATATATGTTTTTTTGGTATAACAATAAAACTTTAGAAATAGAAGAAATTCAGAATGTCTATTTTTGTTAACAGGTAAGGGACATTTTTGAAAGTCACTAAACTAATACAGTGATAAATCCAGGGTTTATGCCCAGATTGTCTGAATCAAAACCTAAAGGTCTCACAGCTTTTTGGAGGTGAAAGTCAGTTCTAAAGCTGTCAGAATCCATACTGTCAATAATGAAAGTTGGCCATGATACTCAGTGCTGACTTGTGGCAAAGAAAATAGGAAGAGGTAGGTATGAAGTGAAGTGAAAGTTGCTCAGTCATGTCTGACTCTTTGTGATCCCATGGACTATTATACAGTCCATGGAATTCTCTAAGCCAGAATACTGGAGTGGGTTGCCCTTCTCTTCTCCAGGGGATCTTCCCAACCCAGGGATCGAACCCAGATCTCCCGCTTTGTAGGCAGATTCTTTAACAGCTGAGCCACAAGGGAAGCCCACTTTCAAAACTACATTTGCTTGTATTCAGAACACTAGACATAGATTATCAAAACTATCAAAAACTATTGTTTTGGATAATTGAGTTTGTTTACAAAGTTTACAAAATTTGTATTTCCTTTTTAGTTTTAGAAGGAAGTCTTTTTCAAATGTGTCTTATGCACTTCCTTACATTCTTAAACTGAACATAATTTTACCTTTTAGTGATTCAAGGTCATTAATATGAATATCAGTCATCATTCTGTACTGTATGTGATGATGACAAGGCTTATTAGATTCTAAGTTTTTCTGCAGTGATTCTGAGTTTTTATTTTCTCTCCTCTTTGTCTTTTCACTTGATTTATGTTGTCATATTTCACTGCTACCCATAGATTGCACTTCCTCTCTCTTTTCACATGCTTTGTGCTAGAAGTGCGTGGATGTGTGCTAAGTCAATTCAGTCGTGTCCAACCCTGCGACCCTGCGGACTGTAGCCTGCTGGGCTCCTCTGTCCATGGGATTCTCCAGACAAGAATACTGGAATGGGTTGCCATGCCCTCCTCCAGGAGATCTTCCCAACCCAGGGATCGAACCCATGTCTCCTACATTGCAGGCTGATTCTTTTACTGCTGAGCCACCAGGGAAGCCCTTGTGCTAGAATATCAGGCAATTCATTTAGTTAGATTTGTATTTAAACTAAGAGTTTAACACTCCTGAATAAAAGACATTTTTCATTTTGTTCTATAGAAAGTTGTATCAGTTCAAAGACTTAAAAGACGCCAACAACTTATGTTTTTAATGTCTCTTCCCACTATTTTTACTTCTTTTTTCTTTGATATATAATTGTTTCAGCCAGTACATTTACAAGTTACTAAAGAAGTAGAAAAGTACTGCCCCATCATCTGGTATTTTTGTCATTAATATATGTTTTCTGTCATCTTACAAAACATTTCCTTTAGTTGTAGAAAATAAATATTTAAGTTAGCAGCTATAAATTTAAAGTTGTGTACAAATCTATGTAGAATATATGAGAGCTTGTCTCCTTATTTTATCTTCTAAAAGTAAGCGCAGAGTGTAGCTATTGAAGCTATTGAAGAGCAGAGTGTTCATTTTGATAAATAGCTTATTTTCCTTATTTTTAGGTGGAAGCATATTTTTTTAATCTGAATCAAAATATAAAAATGTTTATCTCCATTTCTGTCTTAAGTTTGGCCTCTAACACACTTTTGTCTAAAAATGTGGGAGAATATATTTAAAGATTGATTGATCCATCTATCCAACCATCTACTTATTTATTTATTTCTGGGTCCAGCTTAAAATTCTGACTCTCTGGAACATTTTTAGGTCAAAGGCTTGCTACCAAGATTGAAGGAAAAGGTCGATCTTCTTATATTTAATCCTCCTTATGTAGTGACTCCACCTGAAGAGGTAAGACATACAACAAAATTGAATTACTTATATTTTCATCTGTTTTCTATCTCAGATCAAATGTACTTCATTATATGACATCAGTCAGCTGCTAATAACAGACTGCTCTGACTTTACTCATGTGTGAAAGTGAAAGTCGCTCAGTCCTGTCTGACTGTTTGTGAGCCCATGGACTATATACAGTCCATGGAATTCTCCAGGCCAGAATACTGGAGTGCATTGCCATTCCCTTCTCCAGGGGATCTTCCTAACCCAGGGATTGAACCCAGGTCTCCCACATTGCAGGCGGATTCTTTACCAGCTGAGCCACAAGGGAAGCCCAAGAATACTGGAGTGGATAGCCTATCCCTTTTCCGGTGGATCTTCCCGACCCAGGAATCGAACCAGGATCTCCTGCCTTGAAAGTGGATTCTTTACCAACTGAGCTATCAGGGAATCCTGATTTTACTCATAATTGTCAATTATTGAATACTGTTGGTAGACATAGGAAAGGAAATTCAAACTGTGATCCGTATCTAGTCTTTAAAATCCCATCCACATCAGGCCATGGTATTTAAATAGTATTTGTATGTATACCTTTATCATGAATAACAAGTTTGCAAAACAAAATATTTTAATCAGCCTTAAATTCACATAGGAATTATCTTTGAAAGTCTCAGGTTTGCTCCTTTCACAAGTATTTGGAAATAGGGGAGGAGGAGAACCAATTCTCACTTCAGGTAGGAAAAGATACAACCTTGTAATACATGATTATAAAGTTTTCAGTAATGAAGAGGTAAACTATATTAGAAGTGTTAGGCACTCAGTCATGCCTGACTCTTTGTGACCCCGCGGACTGTAGCCGGCCAGACTCCTCTCTCTGTGGAATTTCCCAGGCAAGAATACTGGAGTGGGTTGCTATTTTCTTCTCCAGGAGATCTTCCTGATCCAGGGATCAAACCCCCGTCTCCTGTGCATCTTGCACTGCAAGTAGATTCTTTACCCTCTGTGCCACCAAGGAAGCTAACCATATTAACCACTTCCCAATTTAAAGAAAGAATGGCTAAACCAGACAAAAGTTTAATAATGGACTAAGGCCTGCTTTCCTTTGAATTATTATACCTATTTTATTCTTTGATTATCAGCAAGGCTGATAAATACTACATTCCTCTCCACCAAGATGGGAGAGGTCTGCATTGGTGCTGCCGCTCCTACTGGGAAGCTGTTGCTCCCCTGACATGAAACCATTTGAGAAGGAAAGTCATTGTCATGAGGTGAGCAGCAGTTGAGGGAAATGCAGCTAAATGAAATACATGCAGCTCCGGAAAGCACTATGGAAATAAATATCAAGAGTAACAAAAACGGTTTAGTCCAGTAATCTCAGTCTTTGAGATGTAATTTAGGAAAATCATTAACAACAGAATAAAAGTTGTAATTTACAAAAATATGTTTATTGCACCTTTATACATGATGGCAAATAATATGAGCCTAAATATGTAACAGAAAAGAAACAAGTAAATCATGGTTTATCAGGCCCACAAACTACTGGGAAGCCTAGTGAATGAAGAGAAGATTCTGGGAACTGGCTGACACGATTGGGCGTCCTTCCTGCCACACTCCTCCTACTAAGCTATGTGTGTAATTATACGATGCTGAGTGTGGGCAGTGTCTTGGGCTTTCTCACCGTTCCAACAGAGAAAGCTAGTGTCATCCATTAGCAGAGCAGTTAGTAGGGTTAAAAGGCAGCGTAACAAAGATTTCATGGAGCTTAAAAACATGTTTTACAGTGTAAAACATTAGGAGACGAATTGAGAGACTAGTCTCTGTCATGACCTGAATCAGTGGTCTGGAAACCAAATGAAAATATTTTGGTTTATGAAGATGAATAAAATCATGAAGGTAAAAGTTAGGAAACTTAGAGATTAGATCCAGGAGATGTAACATACAAATTCCAGGAGTTTGTGCATATAAAAAGTTGTGTCTGTACTTACTATTCCATCCCTAAACGTGAGGTTAGATATTGTGGTTTGAACCGGTGACCTGTCAAGGATCAGGAGCAGGCAGTCAGCAGGCCACCAAAGGTGACCCTCCTCCCAAAGATGGGAACTCCTTTCTGTGGCCTGTGAGACTGTGGTTGGTGCCAGGCCATCCTCCTGAAGGGCCGTCTCCAGTGCAAGCAAACAGCTGGCTGAGCATCCCCGGAAGGCAGGTAGACAGGGTCCAGCGCCGAGGGCCCCTAGTCCACGCTAAACAAGGCCATCGCCATGCATGCTTTCCACGGAGCACTGCACTCTGTGAAACACTCAGAGACTGGGCACCACAAGGCAAGGGAGGAAGCCAAGGAGGAGGAAGACGTGAGCCCCACAAAAAGGGAGTGCTGGGAGTGCTAGGAAAGGAGTCTCCAGGGGGAAGTCTGATTAAAACAGAGGAGCTGATCAATTGCCTTAACTTTATGGGAAATTATACGGAGAAGCTTATGATATGTATAAGAATAATTTAAATTAAATACAAAAAAAAAATAAGCAAATGGACATACTCAATGCCCAGCAATAGCTAAATAAGAAATGATACTTTTACACTGTAAAATATTATGTAGCCGTTAAAAAGGAAATTTAACTATACCCGATCACACAAAGAGATTTCTGTACAGTATTGTTGAGTGAGAAAAGCAAGATATAAGTAAGAATGTAGATACAATCCTATCTTTGTAGAACATGGACAAAAAAGAAAAATGTGTGTGTGTGTAGAAGATGGGAGGGGAGCAGACGAATAAAACTGTAAAAGGGGAAAAGTACAGTTTTTTAAAAGTGTATGAACATATGTCTCTTAATTATACATGAACATGGTTATAGGTATAAAGAAATTATTTATGCTTTGACAAATGAATAAAACTAGAGTGCAACTGTACATAGATAATTTAAACTGAAATATAGACAAAGACCATTAAAGGGATTAGGAAGAAAATAATTATATTAGAGTTTAAGTAGTTTTTGAGTGATTTCTTCAATATATTCTTTAGTTTTAGAAATGATATACAGTGGTAAGGCTCTAAAGATTTTTAATGCTATATAAACTCTCAAGGTTTTGTTTCTATAATAAGATTGTTATAGGAAAAAGTGCTTCCTTATACCTTTATATAATAAATGGCTTCCCAAGAAAGGACTGTGATACTCTGAGTAATCTAGAAGAGTGCCGGCTGCAGTGGGACGTTGTCAAACTTTGTTTCTGTGAATTAGATCTTTTATAATACAGGTTCTCCCATCTATTTTCTTCCTGATTGTTCTGTATTAAATAGAATAATTTAAATGTGTTGATGGTAACAGCTGTTATTAAGCCACATTATTACATGCAGGGCACTGTTCTCAAACTTCAAATATACTTCCTCATTTATTCCTAGTGGACAAAAAGACTTTTTTTAAATCATTTTCCTAACTACAGATAAAAGTGTTACTTTCCTAATTTTACAGATAAGAAAGGAAACTAATTCATCAAGATTAGAGACGAGGTCACACATGCTAGGAAACGGTGGGGCTCAGATTCACCTTTACCACCACCTCCTCATCAGCCGTAAAATACGAAATACATACCTGTTTGGTCAGCGAAGCCTTTCAAAAAGATTCCGTTGTCTTCTGTGTGTGTGTAACTTAGAGCAGTCTTTCTCATTGGGTGCAGGTCGGGAGTCGCGGGATACAGGCGGCTTGGGCTGGTGGGAGAAGCGGTCGTGAAGTCATCGACAGATTCTTACCACTGGCTCCAGATCTCCTCTCACCAAGAGGATTGTTCTATTTAGTCACCATTAAAGAAAACAATCCAGGTAATACAGACCATTTTATCTTTTAACCATTACCTTAGCTGAAATCAAGGTTAATGTGTCAAAGACTGTAATTAAGGAACCCAGAATGTTAATGAATGTAGTCGCTGACAACTGCTAATACAGACATAGCATTCATGTTGAAAGAGAAGAGAGGTTTTTAAGAGGTAGATTTTTCTGATTTTAAAGAATATTGTCTTTCTGAGGGGGTTTCCCCTGATTTTTTTAAACTAATACTCAAATACAGAGTCTGTAATTTCTTCTTCTAACACCTCACCTTCAGCACTGTGAATTTTGTTTTCTAGTCTTTATGTCATTGGCAGTTCTGCTGTATATTCTTTAGTTCATCTGAAGTTTTATCATGAAAGCTATCCCCTGATATTGATTTTTATATCCTGGCTTTAAGATTAGTTGGTAACTAAATTGACTGTAATCTTTCTTCTCTTTTCTGTACATCTCAGGTTTGACTTTTATGTGATACATTATGTTCTCAGACCCTCAGATCACATCATAATTTCTAGTGTTGTTGGTTTGGTTGGGGAGGGTGTTGTGTGTGTGTGGTTTTGTTAGGTTTTTTTTTTTTTTTTGGCAACTCCAGTTTCCTGGTTTTGTCTTTGAGGTGTTAAATATTAACAAAGGGAAGGTTTTACTTTTTTCAATACTCCTGAAACAAATAAGCTACTTCGTTTACTGCCACTTTTCAGCATCAACATATGATTTGCCCATACCCTTGTTGGCATTTTTCATCCAGAAGGAGGAATATGGGGCAGAGATTAGAGCCAGGCGACTAAAAAATGAATCATTTTCTGTAATGCCAAGTAGAACTCATCTTTCTGTTGAGTCCAGAGCAGGTTACCACTGCAGTGCAGTCCTTCACTCTTGACTAGAATTCTCAGCAACACCCTGAAAATACAGAGTGTGCTCATCTGTCTGAAGTCCAAATTCACTTTAATAGAAATTACGTGGTGTACACTGTTTTCTCAGATGAGTAGAATTTGTAGTCTGTTTATCATCTTATTAAACTGTTTAGTGATCATGCACACTTCACCAAATGATTTAATTGGATTTTTTCTTTTGTTTTAATTTTCATTTTAGAAGAAATTTTGAAAATAATGAAGACCAAAGGTCTACAAGGGACCACTGCCCTTTCCAGGCGAGCAGGCCAGGAAATCCTGTCGGTCCTGAAGTTCACCAGGCCCTGATCTACGGTGTGTGCTACTTAGAGCAGAATGCTTCTGGCATATTTGAAACTGAAAGTTGTTTCTTTGTTAACAAGTAAAATTGTCAGAAATTTGTTATGTAGAAAAAGGCAGGCAAGTAGGGCATTTCCTTTTACCCAGCAGTCACGCCTACAGGAATATTTGCACAAATGCAAGTAAATATATATATATTGAATTTCACATATGTATTATATTTAGAGAATATATAACGAAGAATTATACTTAAATATATGTGAAGAGGATGTTCACTGCAGCGTTACTCGTGATGGCAGAACAATGAAGTTAAATGTCCATCAGCAAAGGGATTGGTAAAATAGAGTACAGTATTTTCATGTTACTAAACATCTCCAGCCATTAAACATGAGTCACGTCTGTGCACACCCAACCAGAACGGTTCGTTACAGGCTTCTGATCAGTGAAAAAACGCAAGTTGTAAAATAGTGTTAACCTATGTGTATATTTTTAAAAAACTAATACCCAGGAAGGTTTGTGTTTTATGTGTGTGAGAATTCTCCGAAGGTGCAGGTGGGAATAGAGGGACCTTCATTCTTCTGCCGTTTGTACAGTGATAGTCTGTTCTGTAATGAAGCAGCCTTTTATATAAAAGTTTCTCAAGTCCACCTTCCCATGCTTATTGTCTCCATTCTCTTCTGTCGTTTAGAGTGGCTTCTGCCTCCATCCTTCTCCCTGCTCACATTTCTCCCACTGTTTATCCTCTATCATATATTTCTGTTTTCTTCTTAGATATTGCAAACTGCTCTTATTTTTTTTTCCTAGATCAGGGAGAGTTGTATGTAAATAAACTCAACACTCAGATTAATCACGTATTTAAGAGCCTAGGGCAACCCACTCCAGTGTTCTTGCCTGGAGAATCCCAGGGACGGCGGAGCCTGGCGGGCTGCCGTCTAAGGGGCCTCACAGAGTCGGACATGACTGAAGCGACTTAGCAGCAGCAGCAAGAACCTAGGGGTCCTTGGTGGACCAATGGTTCAGAATCTGCCTTCCAGCGCAGGGGATGCAGGTTGGATCTCTGGTCAGGAAATTAAAGGTCCCACATGTCATGGGGCAGCTAAGCCCGCGCACTGCAGCAAAAGAAGCCCGCGCGCTGCAAGGAGCAGCCGGCGTGCCTGCCCACGAGCTGTGCCAGAGACCCAGTGCAGCCAACATGTAAATAATAGATAAAGAGGTTTTTTGTTTTTTTTTTTAAAGAGTCCTCATGTATCTTTCAAGAAATGTCAAATTACCTTAACTAAGTTTAGGAACCTCTTCTGTAACTCCCCGCCACCCCCATTTAAAATATGCAGTTGCCCCTCGAACAGCATGGGTTTGAACTGTTCAGGTCCACACACTCGTGCATGATCTGTTTCAATAAAGACACCGCAGTGCTTCACACTCCATGGTTGGTTGAATCCGTGGAGGCCATGGAGGGGCTGGCTGTAAAGTTACACGTGGATCTTTGATGTGCAGAGGGTATCAGTGCCCTAACCCCTGGGTTGTTCAAGGGTCAGTGGTATTTATGAAAGTCAATTAGCAGGACTATAGACCAAAGTGAGAGGAATCCAGAATTTATTTTTAATTTGGTTACATTCAGAATCACCTGAGGAAGTTTAAGATTATATAATCTTAAACCCCACCATCAACCCATGGAATACTCTGCTTACCAGACCTTAAAACTTTTTTTTTTAAAACTGTACTACTTGAGACTTCCCTGGCATTCCAGGGGCTAAGACTCCGTGCTCCCATTGCATGGGGTCCGGGCTCAATCCAGTCAGGGAACTGAGATCAGATGTGCTACATGGTGCAGTGGAAAAAAAAAACAGAAAGTACTTCTCAACATTCTTTGAGGCAGCCTAACTTTACAACTGTTACTTTAAATAGCATTCTCACTGAATCCTTAGTGTGCATGCTCAGTCGTGTCCGACTCTTTGTGACCCCGGTGACTAGCCCGCCAGTCTCCTCTGTCCATGGGATTTTCCAGAGAAGAATACTGGAGTGGGTTTCCATTTCCTGCTCCACAGATGCTTCTTGACCCAGGGGTCAAACCCATGTCTCCTACGTCTCCTGTGTTGGCAGGTGGATCCTTTACCACTGAGCCACCTGGGAAGCACCTTAGTCCTTAGGACAATCCACAGAAAGAAAAATCATCCTCCTCTGATGTCCAAAAAGGTTAAATAGCTTACTCAAAGAGACACAGTCATAATGGGTGAAAACAGTATGGCAACATTTCAGACACAGGTCTGACTCCAAAAGCTGGCATTTCCTCTGCTTATGCTACTTTCAGCAGCAAAAATATAATTAGTATTTACTTAAATCTGATATCCATTAAGTAAATTTCCATTCCCAGAAATAGTGTCATCTAAATAATATCTTATCATAAATGACCTGTTGTATCCCAGGAGGGAAAAAAAAAGATAAGTAACCTTAGAAATTTATTGTGGGCTTTCAATCATAGTTTTAGGGAATAAAGTCTTGAATTTTTTTTTTCAAATAATGTTTGAAACACTTTTAAAAATTTATTTATTTTTTAATTGAAGGATAATTGCTTTACAGAATTTTGTTGTTTTCTGTCAAACATCAATATGAATCAGCCATAGGTATACATATGTCCCCTTCCTCTTGAAACACTTTTAAAGTAATATGGAAGACTTCTATCAACATAGGTGACTAAACATAGAAATACTATGTAAAAGACACCAAAGATTTCACATGTATGGCTGTTACTGACTGAATTGTTCTTCCATCCACCCCAACACTCACCCAGCTCCACCACCACCAAATTCATATGTTGAAGCCCTGTTCCTTATACCTCAATGTGATTATATTCAGAGATATATAGAGAGGTAGTTATATAGAGAGGTAACCTTTAGAGAGGTAGTTAAATAAAATGAGGCCATTAGGATAGGCCCTGATCCAATCTGACTTGTGTCCTCCCAAGAAAAGGAGAAAAGATACCCGGGATGCTTGCACACAGAGGAAAGGCCATGTAAGGACTTAATGAGAAGGTGGCCACCTACAAGCCACGGAAAAAAGGCTTGAGCAGAAACCAACTTGCTGATGACTTGATCTTGGATTTCCAGAACAGTGAGGAAATAAATAAATGCTCTCAAAGCACTTCAGCCTGTGTTATTTTGTCATGTCAACCCTAGCAAGCTAATAGCTAAAGACAGAATTGCCCACATTCTGCAAATAGTTAAAGTGGAAAAACAAAAAATAGAATTGGTCGCCCAAGGAACACAGATACTGGAATTGTTATATAGAATGTTTGAAATGTTTAAAGAATTAACATAATCAAAAAGAAAACCACACAAACAGATCTGTTTGGAATGAACAAATTTATGGCAGCTTTTAAAAATGAGGAATAGAATTCCTGAAATCAGAACCACTATGGAGAGCGTAAAAAAGTAGCTAACCAAGAGAATTAATGAAATTCACAAAATGCAGCTCAGAGGGACAAAAGAGAAAGTATGAAGGAAAAAAGAATAATTTTGGAGGATAGAATGAAAAGGTCTAACAAAACAATTCCAAAAAGAATGTAAGAGACACGACTGTCTGGAAAGGTAATGGCTAATGTTTTTCCAGAACTGATATTTTAGAAAGAAGATGAAAAAAGCAGATAAAAGGAAATCCACACCTATTAATAGATATATAGTAATGATATGCAAAATATCAAAGGCAAAGAGATCTTAAGAGGCAATCAGCAGAGGTTGGCAGACTGTAAATAAAATTTTAGGGCACATCCTCACCCGTTCATTTCTGCATTGCCTGTGATTGTTTTGGCCGTCAGTGCAGTGTTGAGGAACTCCAACAGAGATTGTAGAAGCCATATGGCTCACAGACCACAAAATATTTATTATGTTCCTTTAACATGTTTGCCAAAACCGCTGCCATAAAGGAACTCTCATTAGAACAAAAACAGAGTTCTCGAACATGAACATGTAAGCCAGAAGCCAGTGGAGTAAGATCTTCAAAATATGGAGAGTAATGGTCCACCTACTGTGTTCCCAGCAAAACTCTTGACAAGTGAGGTTTTAAAAAGTAATGTTTACAGGTAAAAATGAAGGAGTTTACTAAAATGCTATCTACAGTAAAGGAACTCCTAAAAATGTATTTCAGGAAAAAGGAAAAACACCATGGAAGTCTCAAATGGAAAAAAATTACTGACGGAAAATAGAATGAGAAATATGTACACAAATGCAAACAAACATAAAATACTACTAGTTACTATAGTGTGCTTCAAGTGGCTTGAAAGATGAAATAAATACTGAACAGTTGCTTATAAATTAGAGCACTTTGATTAGAATGAAAGTGTTCTAAATTCTTTGCAACATTCAGAAGGTAAGTTAAGTTCAGTTGCTCAGTCGTGTCCGACTCTTTGTGATCCCATGGACTGCTGCAGGCCAGGCCTCCCTGTCCATCACCAACTCCCGGAGTTTACTCAAACTCATGTCCATTGAGTCGGTGATGCCATCCAGCCATCTTATCCTCTGTCGTCCCCTTCTCTTGCCGCCTTCAGTCTTTCCCAGCATCAGGGTCTTTTCCAATGAGTCAGTTCTTCACATCAGGTGGCCAAAGTATTAGAGTTTCAGCTTCAGTCCTTCCAGTGAATATTCAGGACTGATTTTCTTTAGGATGGACTGGTTGGATCTCCTTGCTGTCCAAGAGACTCTCAAGAATCTTCTCCAACACCACAGTTCAAAAGCATCAATTCCTCTGCACTCAGCTTTCTTTATAGTCCAACTCTCAACCATACATGACTACTGGAAAAACCATAGCTTTGACTAGACGGACCTTTGTCGGCAAGGTAGTCTCTGCTTTTTAATATGCTGTCTAGGTTGGTCACAACTTTTCTTTCAAGGAGCAAGCATCTTTTAACTTCATGGCTGCAGTCACCATCTGCAGTGATTTTGGAGCCCAAATAAATGAAGTCTGTCACTATTTCCATTGTTTCCCCATCTATTGGCCATGAAGTGATGGGACCGGATGCCATGATCTTCGTTTTCTGAATGTTGAGTTTTAAGCCAACTTTTTCACTCTCACTTTCATCAAGAGGCTCTTTAGTTCTTCACTTTCTGCTGTGTGATGTCATTTGCATATCTGAGGTTATTGGTAAAGACAGTACTTAATACCTCTGTGTGGTAAGTTGAATAACAGCCCCCAAAGATATCCATGTTCTAATCCCTAGAACTCTGTAAATATTACTTTATACGGCAAAAGGGACTTGGCAGAAGCAACTAAGAATTCTGAGATGGGAAGATGATCCTGGATTTTCCAGGTTGCCTCTCAGTGTAATCACAAGTGTATTATAAGAGGCAGAGGGAGATTTTACTACAAAAGAGGGGAAGGTATTATGACGACACTGCTGTCTTTGAAGATGGAGCAAGGGACTGTCAGCCAAGGAGTGCCAGGGATGAGCCCTGGAATCTAGAAAAGGAAAGGAAATGATTCTCCCCTAGAGCCTTTGAAGGGCTTGAAGCCCTGCTGTCACCTTGATTTTGGTCCAGAAAACCCCGAGACTTGTGGCCAACAGAACTGCAAGCGAATACGTTCCTGCTGTTCTAAGCCACTAAGGCTGTGGTGATTTGTTCCAGCAGCTGTGGGAGACTAATACGTTATGGTCAAAGTCCAAGGGTAACTACCAAAATAGTAGAAACAGGAGCGGAAACAGCAAATTATAAAACAAAAAGCCTCAATTAATGCTCTAAGACACCACCTTTTGGTCTTTCTGAGCTCTTAGTAATACCTTTAAGTTCATCTTTCAGCCCTGAATTTGATTTTTGCTTAAGGCAGCAAAGTGAAAACAATTGAGGCTGAGTCTCACTGTCATTCTCACAGATCTTTAAATTCCAAGTACATTGGCTTAACTCATCGGCATAGGCAACAGAACTGGCAAGAAGGACCTCACAATTTAAGTGAAGAGTGGGAAAGGAGTGTGAAGTACAGGTCACCAGAGAGACTGGTTTCTATCCTATAGCCCTTGGCGGTGGGTCCTACAGAAACACTCCTGCATATGGGCCCTTACAATGTTTGGGCTGTGGACTATCACATGAAGACCCATTGGCTCCAGTAAGCTAGACTAATGGAGGTTCCGCAGGGATACTGCAGGACCCAGCACTGCCCAGAAGCGTAGGATTGGAACGTTTACCCTACTTGAAAGCTAACAGGTTAATCTGACACAGTTTCACTGTTGGCAGAGGAAGGCAGGCTTTCTGGATCAGAGACAAAGAACTTCATTACTCAGCATAGCATCATCAACATGTTTTCATCGGCTTCCCCGGGCCCGTGAGCACCATGGAGGCCCAGACGGGTACCTACATACACAGTGGGTTGCATTATAGGAGAGAAAGCCTGGACCCGGGAAACCTCAATTCTTCACCACGGGCATCAAGCATGCCTTCCCGTTGCTATGGAGACATGCTATGTTTATCAGACTGGAGGATAAGAGTACCTATTCTTTAGTTGAAAAATGCCTTCTCTCTGCTTTGAGAGACACTCTCCCTCTTTGTATAGTGACTACAGGATGGTCACTATACAAGTATTCTTTAAGAGGTAATCCAGAACAGAGGGAAGTTAGTGCCTTGATTTTAAGATATGAAGAAACCCAAGAGACCCACGAAGAATTGTCTTCCAACACGAGTCTTCAATCAAGTAGGGGAGATAAGGGACGAGGAGCAGTGACTGTGTGTCCACAGGGCCTTCTGCGGGGATACCGCAGTGACTAACAGCTTGTGTGATAGAGTCTCAGAGCCTGGGTCTTCTGAGAGGTGGTTTCCCTGCCTGACCGCCCCATCAGGATGATGGTGCAGATTCTGGTGAAAGGTTTGGTCCTCCAGGCCCAATCCTATTCAAGTCACCACAACGTGGGCTATGCTAACCAGCTGGTTTCAAATAGGTGACAACTAGGAAAATGTAACCGTTTATCATTGCCAGAATTCCGAATACATTAGTGAGACACCTGAAGTTTGGTGGTACCACCAGAGGCTTCTGTTACAGCTTTGGAGTGCTATTCATGTTGTGTTGATCTCGTTCAAGGGCTGGCAAAGCACAGCCCACAGGCCACATCTGGCCCACTACGTGTTTTGGTAAATAAAGTATTATTGGACCACAGCTCTTCATTCATTTGATTCTGTGATACACTGGCAGAGTTGAATAGCTGCCCATAAAACATAAAATACTTACTACCTGACCCTTGGGCTTCCCAGGTGACTCAGATAGAATCTGCCTGCAATGCGGGAGACCTAGGTTCAATCCCTGGGTCGGGAAGATCCTCTGGAGGACCTTACTGTCTCGGATCACTCACTCTGGAGGAATGCAGATGCTATGTTTGCTGGAGAACTCAACCCCTTGAAGACACCCAGGTGGTGAGGGGCCACAGTCTCTGGCCCATGGCCATGTGAGTGAATCGTTTGGAAGAACATTCTCCTTCAATCAAGCCTTCAAATGATAACTACAGCCACAACCAACAACACAACCTCAATTTCATGACAGACCCAAAATAGAACCACCCAGTTAGACCAGCCTCAAATTCCTGACCCATAACGTGTGTCAGGAAATAAACGTTTTTTAAAATGGAAGGCTTGGGATGATTTGCCACATAGTAACAATCAACAAAACCATGAAACAGTTCTACTCAATGATGAGCTTCTTAATTTGTAACATGCACATTGTCATCAGATGTTGGTTGTATCTTCCATGGAATGAATATTCAAGAGGTTCATTCACCGTCGTGAATTGAATTTTAAAAATTTTTAATAAATTTTGGCACTGATTTAACTGATTTCTTTTGATGTGTCTAATGACACGGATATAAAAACTGACATTTAACTACAAAGTTCTGCTAATGGGCTTCCCACGTGGCACTAGTGGTAAAGAACCCGCCTGCCAAAGTGAAAGCCGTGGGTTCGATCCCTGGGTTGGGAAGATGCCCTGGAGAAGGAAATGGCAACTCACTCCAGTATTCTTGTCTAGAAAATCCCATGGACAGAGGAACCTGGCGAGCTATAGTCCATAGGGTCAGAAAGAGTCAGACACAACTGAAGCAACTTAACACACACTCTGCTAATGAAACATCAGTTATGATAGTTTTGCTTTTCATGTGTGAAGTTAAAATTGGAATAGAAAATAATGAAATTATTTGAGAAAATCACTTGATTTAAAATGAAGTCATGCTTCACAGAGTGATATGTAAATGCACTTTTTGCAGTAGCTTATAGTAAAGTCATTGTCTTTGAGCAATCACCTTGAAATAATTAAATTCAAATTCACTTCTGCTTCATAGCTTTCTTAAGTTAGAAAGAACATTTTTTCTAGCACAAAACTGTGCTCCACCCAAATCTGTATGTGCCCTATCTCCACTGTGCAGATTTTAAAGTACGTCCACAAATCCTTCGACACTCCTCCCTTCAAAACATGGAGCCTACTTTTCAACCTCTTGGGTGTAATCTGGACTTAGTGATTCACTTCTGAGGATCAGAGTATGCAAAGAGAAAAACAGTAACCTCAACAAAGTAGAAATAATAACCACAATGAAGTCTATGAAGAAATTTATTTTATTTTCACTATAAAATAAAAGTGAAGGCCAAAATGCTTCCTATATTTTTTAAACAAAGTCAAATTATCAGTCATATTTAAAACTATGAAATGAAAAAGTACCACCTATCAGTACTTGTGGGAAATGGTTCAACTAATAGAGAGAACCACATCTCTCAAACATATCTACTAGAAAATAAAAAAATATAGAAAGTCAAAGAAAAACTTACGTTATAAAAATAAATAAACCATTACAAGTATAAAGAAATAATAGAAAAAAGTAATGAAACAAAAGAAATCTGAATCGTTAAACAAAATAAAACCTGAAAAGATGAATTAGATAAATCTTTAGTTAGGTTGAGCAAGAAGAATGAGAAATAAGGTGCAAATAAATATTAGGGATGAAAAGATCATACTTACAAATAGTGTATAGATACTAAAATTCATAAGTATCACAACTTTATACCAGTCCATTTGAAAACAGATAAAAATGAATAAGTTCTTAAGAAAATAAAACTAACTTGCGAACAAAAAAAAGAACATCTTAAAGAGTCTATGACTGTTAAAGAAAGTGAATTAGTGTAGTATCTGTCCATTCTTTTTACAAAATAAAATCAGGCTTTCCTCATGGCTCAGATGGTAAAGAAGCTGCCTGCAATGCAGGATACCTGAGTCTGATCCTTGGGTCAAGAAAATTCCCTGGAGAAGGGAATGGCTACCTACTCCAGTATTCTTGCCTGGAGAATTCCCATGGGCAGAGGAGCCTGGTGGGCTATACAGTCCATAGGGTCACAAAGAGTCAGACACAACTGAACTGACAAACACACAGGTGGTTCTACAAATGAGTTTTACCAAACGTTCAAGAATCCCAACTTAAAATCATTGATATACTAGTCTATCAGTGATACCAAAACCAAACAGAAACAATATAAGAAAATTTTAGGTTAATCTCACTTGTGAATATACAGTACAAGAAAGATCATCATAGGGTGGTTTGTGAACAAAGATTCAAACTTCGAAAAAATATCTTTGAAGTCCACAAACATGTTATTAATAATAGTATTGATCATGACCAAGTAGGGTTTATACCAAGCATGCCAGGATAGTCCAACATTAGAAAATCTATTTAGGTAATCACCACAAGGATAATGGGAAGGAAAAAAAGAAAACCTTGCCATTTAATTAGATGTAGAAAAAGCATTTGCTTAAACTCACCATCCATTCAGGCCTTAAGAAAACAAGATGGGAGATTCTGTAGAACTTTTCTCAGAACTATTGTCAAGCAGATTATGATAAAACTTGAGTTATGTAGCCATGTAAGGGTTTTAAATTAAGAGAAGTGCTATCCCCCCCCCAAAAAAATCTAACTACTTAATTGTAATCTTGTGACAACTGAAAACTCATTTCTAGAAACACATGTCAAAATGTATATTCTTTTGTTGACAGAAAATGTAACCTCTACATACCTGTGTGGGCCAAGTTTTTTAAAAAACATGCTTCAATCAACAGATGGCAGGTAATTGAAAGCAGAAACAAGACATGAGCCAGCTGTCTTCCATCAAGTCAGACATTAAAGAAATCTACAAAATTATAAACAATGTTGCTTTCCCCCCAAAACATTTTATTTTGGAAAATATAAATGTTTGTCATAAAAAATAAGCCAGTTCTGTACAAACAGGTGATAGATTTCTTACAGTCATTTAAAGTAAATTAATATGTTTTAAAGAAAATATAATCTTTTCACTTTGTCAGAGCTGTCAGTTCTTATTAGGGAAGAATTCGGGCTTCCCTGGTGGCTCAGCCCTAAAGAATTCGCCTGCAATGCAGGAACCACAGGAGATGGGATTTGATCCCTGGGTCGGGAAGATTCCCTGGAGGAGGGCATGGCAACCCACTCTAGTAACTCTTGCCTGGAGAATCCCATGGACAGAGGAGCCTGGCGGGCTACAGTCCATGGGGTCGCAAAGGACACAACTGAGTGACTTCGCACAGTATACACAGGCTTTGACTACAAACGGTTCTGCTGAACTTCTCTCTTTTCTGGCCATCACTAGGATCCGAGCAACAGGGCCTTTGGAAGACCGGGCCCAAGCAATACAGCAGTTTCTTCAACATTCCTAGCACCATGACTTGACTGGCTCACCTGGAAGATAGAGTGACCTGCTATTTGAAAAAGATGCTCTAACACCAAATCTAAAGTTAAGAAACATTTTTAACTCTCTAAAACTTTCAACAAAAAGCTCTCTGTGTGGGTCTGTCAAACTTGTATGGTAACTTGCTGCCAACCTTTCACTTACCATTTGTCAGAAAAGAATTTCCCAAACAAATTTTAGGTAAGTGTGTACCACTTCACATATTTGAATAAAATCAAGTTTAAACAAATGTAAATAAGATAATTTCCAGGGGCATACTATAAACACATTTTTATAAACAGAAATTGCTACATCATTCTTTTGAACATATCTAATAGAACCTAAATACTATAGCAATTTGATTCCCACCATTATCAATAAAATACAAGAAAGTTCAACTGTCAGACATTTAACATCATTCACTGGATCTGTATTTTTACTCCATTTCCCTTACAGAATTACAGTATATTTGGGGGGCTGGAAATAACTTATTTCATCCCCCCTACAATGTATGTGTGTGCGTGTGTGTGCACGCCAAGTCAATCAGTTGTGTCCAACTCTTTGTGATCCCATGGACTACAGCCTACCAGGCTCCTCTGTCTCTGGAATCTTCCTCATCCAGGAGATCTTCCTGATCAACAATTGAACCTGTGTCTCTTGCATCTCTTGCACTGCAGGCAGATTCTTTACCACTGAACCACCAGGGAAGCCCTATAATACTGCTGTGTAATAAAAATATGAATATAAATTTTAAAAAATTTTAATTAATTTCCTGTGAATAAGCTGTAGGTATTAAAAATATTTTTCTAGATTGTTACTAAATAAAAATTAGAACAAAAATGTTAAAGATAGAAACATTAAAAATATTATTGGTGATTAAGAATAAAATATTTCAAATCATACTGAAAATTCATCTGTTAGAGAGTCGAGAGTAGTTTGTAGTTTTTTTAGTTCATAGTTTCATAAATATATATTACTTATAACTATATACATTACTATTTCTATATTTATATATAACTAAGACAGCAGTTGACATAAATTCTACTCCTACTTTTCCTGTTTATAGATGAAATCACTGAAAAAACTTTTCACATAAATATGTAGATAATGGAGTTTTATAGTAACTCAATCTTTATTACTTGATGTCAGTACATTCACTAAATTTTTCTGAGTAATATGCTAAACATGAAATAATTTCTAATGATTTATTGACTGAGAGCTCTATTAGGACTTTCCTTTTTTTGGCCATGTGGCATGTGAGATCTTAGTTCCCTGACCAGGGATTGAACCCATGCCCCCTGCAGTGGAAGTGTGGAGTCTTAACCACTGGACGACTAGGGAAGTCCCTCTGCTAAGCTTTTAAGCAACTGAAAACCACCGAGTTGCAAACAAGTATTTGTTAGCCATTACAAACGTCTTTCTCAAATATTTCAAATTACCTCTCTAGATTCCCAGGGTTTCTGTTTTGTTTTCCCCACCATGGCCACTGTAAAATTAGAGCTACCAGAGTCAGAATCATGCCTTAATTCTGTAAACAAAAGGACAAATGTGCAAGAGACGGTAGGAAAGAGAACCAGCCTGAGACAAGTATATTAATAGAAAGATTGCTCTTTGGAGAGTACATGGGAGTTGAGAAAATAACAGATTCACTTAAAATTCTCCATGCACAACAAGCATCTCTGAAAAGTCTTGTGTGTTCTATTTGCTATAAACTCTGATTTAGGTAAAATAAGGGTAGTTACTGTCTCACATTTAGGAGTAAATATAGTATCAATGAGGGTCTCTGCTTATGAATTAAAATGCAGCCACTTCTGCATATTGTCCAAAGTTATATTGATGAATTTATCTGAAAGAGAGTTGGAGGGTGTGGACAGTGAAAGGCACTGATCATTCAGAAAGCCTTCACACTGGTGAGCCTTTGGGAGAAAAAAAGAAACAAACAAGGTTGAACTCAAGCACTGTCTTGGTATATCTGTGTATGTTCTTACCCGGCAAAAATCTGAATATTATATAGTCTCTTAGTGTGAGTCACTTATGTGAACTATAATTGACGCAGAGTCTACAAACGATCCAGGTAAAAAGACTAAGTTAAATTCAATCTAAAACACACAGTGAAAGTTCCTGAACCAAGACAGATCAGATTCTAGTTTGAGATCAAATAAAAAGGGAAAGTATGATCTATAGCTGGCTTCACCAGTGCTTCTGCCACACAGCCTTTCTCCACCCAAGCGCGAGATGGTGAAAGCGTATAAAAGCTCTACAAAGGCTGAGACATGGCAGAGTGATCAAGGGTTCTGAAAAGTGCTCAAGCAGAGATACCAAAATGTTACATGTGTATACAGGATTGCTTTGAAGGTTATAAAGTTTCTAAAAGAAGAGAGGAGAAAATGAATAGAACTGATATTCTAGGAATAATCTAGGTAACTGCTTTCCTCTAGTGGGAGCTTTGGTTAGGCAGCAGATTGTGGGGACTTCTGATTTTGGCTATAGTAGACTAACATTTTATCAGGCCAACTGCCCTGGCCAAATATTAGATGTAGTTATAGATACAAAATCCGCCTGCAATGCAGGAGACCCAGCTTCAACCCCTGGGTTGGCAAGATCCCCTGGAGAACAAAAGGGCAACTCACTCCAGCATTCTTGCTGGGGAAATCCCAAGGACAAAGGAGGCTGGCAAGCTATAATCCATGCGGTCGCAAGAGTCAGACATGACTTAGCAACTAAACCAGCACCATAGATACAAATATAAAGATGGAGAGATCTTTATGGTCTAATTGAAAAGACCAGGGCCACCAAAGCAGTAAGGACCTGAAGGATCTAGACCCTGCCCAGAAGGAAAGAACAGAAATGAGGCTATTTAGCATTTGCTTTCCCCTTACGGCAACTGCCAATTCATGAGCAGTGGCCCGAGACTGAAAAGCATGAAAAGGCAAAAAGATATGACCCAGAAAGATGAACTCCCCAGGTCGGTAGGTCCCAATATGCTACTGGAGAAGAGTGGAGAAACAGCTCCAGAAAGAATGAAGGGGCTCTGAACCAAAGTGAAAACGACGCCCAGGTGTAGATGTGACAGGTGATGGAGTAAAGTCCGATGCTGTAAAGAGCAACACTGCATAGGAACCTGGAATGTTAGGTCCATGAATCAAGGTAAATTGGAAGTGGTCAAACCGGAAATGGCAAGAGGAAATATTGACATTTTAGCAATCAGTGAATTAAAATGGACTAGAATGGGCGAATTTAATTCAGATGACCATTACTTCTACTACTGTGAGCAAGAATCCCTTAGAGGAAATGGAGTAGCCATCATAGTCAACAAGAGAGTCCGAAATGCAGTACTTGGATGCAATCTCAAAAATGACAAAAATGGTTCTAAGACAAACCATTCAATATCATACTATGCCCCAATCATGAAGTTGAAGTTGAATGGTTCTATGAAGACCTATAAGACCTTCTAGAACTAACACCCAAAAAAGATGTCATTTTCATCATAGGGAACTGGAATGCAAAAGTAGGAAGTCAAGAGATACCTCATGTAACAGGAAAATTTGGCCTTGGAGCACAAAATGAAGCAGGGCAAAGGCTAACAGAGTTTTGCCAAGGAACACACTGGTCATAGCAAACCAGTTGTTGTTAGAAGAGAGTCTTCTAAGAATATAAAGGACGACTCTACACATGCACATCACCAGATGGTCAACACTAAAATCAGACTGATTACATTCTTTGCAGCCAAAGATGGAGAAGCTCTATACAGTGAGAAAAAACAAGACTGTGAGCTGACTGTGGCTCACATCATGAACTCCTTATTGCCAAATTCAGACTTAAATTGAAGAAAGTAAGGAAAACCACTAGACCATCCAGGTATGACCTAAATCAAATCCCTTATGATTATACAGTGGAAGTAAGAAATAAGACTCAAGGGATTAGATCTGATAGACAGAGTGCCTGAAGAACTATGGACAGAGGTTCATAACACTGTACAAGAGGCAGTGATTAAAACCACCCCCAAGAAGAAGAAATGCAAAATGGCAAAATGGCTGTCTGAGGAGGCCTTACAAATAGCTCAGAAAAGAGAAGCAAAAGGCAAAGGAGAAAAGGAAAGAATATCCATCTGAATACAGAGTTCCAAAGAATAGCAAGAAGCAATAAGAAAGCCTTCCGAAGTGATCAATGCAAAGGAACAGAGGAAAAACAATACAATGGGAAAGACTAGAGATCTCTTCAAGAAAATCAGAGATACCAAGGGGACATTTCACGCAAAGATAGGCACAATAACAGGCAGAAATGGTATGTACCTAACAGAAGCAGAAGATATTTAGAAGAGGTGGCAAGAATACACAGAACTATACAAAAAAGATACTAATTACCCAAATAACCATGACGGTGTGATCACTCACCTAGAGTCAGACATCCTGGAGTGCGAAGTCAAGTGAGCCTTAGGAAGCATCACTACAAACAAAGCTAGTGGAGATGATGGAATTCCAGCTGAGGTATTTCAAATCCTAAAAGATGATGCTGTGAAAATGCTGCACTCGATACGCCCATAAACTTGGAAAACTCAGCAGTGGCCACAGGACTGGAAAAGGTCAGTTTTCATTTCAATCCCAAAGAAAGGCAATGCCAAAGAATGTTCAAACAACAGCATGATTGCACTCATCTCACATGGTAGCAAAGTAATGCTCAAAATTCTCCAAGCCAGGCTTCAACAGTATGTGAACTGTGAACTTCCAGATGTTCAAGCTGAATTTAGAAAAGGCAGAGGAACCAGAGATCAAATTGCCAACATCCGTTGGATCACAGAAACAGTAAGAGAGTTCCAGAAAAACATCTACCTCTGCTTTTTTGGCTATGCTAAAGTCTTTGACTGTGTGGATCACAACAAACTGTGGAAAATTCTTAAAGAGATGGGACTACCAGACCATCTGACCTGCCTCCTGAGAAATCTGTATGCAAATCAAGAAGCAACAGTTAGAACTGGACATGGAACAACAGACTGGTTCCAAATAGGAAAAGGAGTACGTCAAGGCTGTATATTGTCACCCTGTTTATTTAACTTATATGCAGAGTACATCATGAGAAATGCTGGGCTGGAGGAAGCATAAGGTGGCATCAAGATTGCCAGGAGAAATATCAATTACCTCAGATACATAGATGACACCACACTTATCGCAGAAAGTGAAGGAACTAAAGAGCCTTTTAATGAAAGTGAAAGAGGAAAATGACAAAGCTGGCTTAAAACTCATCACTCAAAAAACTAAGATCATTGGTATTGGGTCCCATCACTTTACGGCAAATAGATGGGAAACAATGGAAACAGTAACAGACTTTATTTTTGGGGGCTCCAAAATCACTGCAGATGGTGACTGCAGCCATGAAATTAAAAGATGCTTGCTCCTTGAAAGAAAAGTTATGACTAACCTAGACAGCATATTAAAAAGCAGAGATATTACTTTGCTGACAAAGGTCCGTCTAATCAAAGCTATGGTTTTTCCAGTAGTCATGTATGGATGTGAGAGTTGGAGTATAAAGAAAGCTGAGCACCAAAGAGTTGATGCTTTTGAACTGTGGTATTGGAGAAGACTCTTGAGTCCCTTGGACTGCAAGGAAATCCAACCAGTGCATCCTAAAGGAGATCAGTCCTGGGTGTTCATTAGAAGGATTGATGCTGAAGCTGAAGCTCCAATACTTTGGCCACCTCATGAGAAAAACTGACTCGCTGGAAAAGACCCTGATGCTGAGAAAGACTGAAGGCAGGAGGAGGGGATGACAGAAGATGAGACAGTTGGACGGTATCACTGACTCAATGGACATGAGTTTGAGCAAGCTTTGGGAATTGGTGATGGACAGGGAAGCCTGGCATGATGCAGTCTATGAGGTCTCAAACAGTCCGACATGACTGAGCGACTGAAGTGAATGGAACTGAATACCGAAAAGCTAAAGGTGGGAAAAGCTGAGCAGAAAATGGTAGTCCAGAGGTTGATAAGGTAAAGAGAGCTGAACGCAGTCTTATAGGTATGGGGATAAACCAAAACTGGAGTTCAAAATCAGCTGAAGTGAAAGAATGCTGGATGAAATGTAAATATACCAACCCTCAAAAGGACTGAAGATCAGTTGTGAACTAGTTAATTCTCCCAGTGATCTGTTTTTATGCAAACTGCCTGCTGCTAGGGTCAAAAAGTAAATCCTTTCTGGACTTCCCTGGTGGCACAGAGGATTAGAATCCTTCTGCCAAAGCAGGGGACACAGGTTCAATCCCTGGTCCAGGAAGACTCCACATGCCACAGAGCAACTAAGCCCATGTGCCGCCACTACTGAGCCTGTGCACCAGAGCCCACGCCTGCAACAAGAGAAGCCACACGGAGAAGTCTCTGCACTGCAGCGAAGAGCAGTCCCTGGCTCACTGCAGCTGGAGGAAGCTCTCACAAAGCAGCGAGACTCGGTGCTGAGTGCAAAGTACCCCAAACGGCTGCAGCTTGAGCAGGCACCTTGGACCATGGAGTGGAGTCACACATTGAGGACGGTGGAGCAGCAACACAAGAAACCTGGGTCTATATACATACATAGGAAACCTAGGTCCATATTCATGCATAAGAAACCTGGGTCTATATACATATATAAGAAACCTGGGTCCATATTCATGCATAAGAAACCTGGGTCCATATTCATGCGTAAGAAACCTGGGTCCATATTCATGCATGAGAAACCTAGGTCTATATACATACATAGGAAACCTAGGTCCGTCTTCATACACAAGAAACTTGGGTCTATATACATACATAGGAAACCTAAGTCCATCTTCATAAATAAGAAACCTGGGTTTATATACATATATAAGAAACCTGGGTCCATATTCATGCATAAAAAACCTAGGTCTATATACATACAAAGGGAACCTAGGTCCATATTCATGCATAAGAAACCTGGGTCCCCAAACTGCTTATATCTAGACTTCATTTACAAAAGAGAGAAATTTCTCTCTTGTGGAAACCACATTTACTTTGGATTTTTTGTCACACAGAGCCAAACCTAATCAATACTGAATTCAGAAGAACTTCTAAAACTGAAGAATATTAATATCCTTATAATACTAGACTAGATCTTGTCTAGTATCTCGAGAATAAGAAAAAAAAAAAAAAAAAAACAGCAACAACAAAATGTTATCCCAATTTAAAAATGAACAGGCCTTCCCTGGTGGTCCAGTGGCTAAGAATCTGCCTTGAAATGCAGGGGACACAAGTTCGATCCCTGGTCTGGGAAGATTCCACATGCCACAGGGCAGCGAAGCCCGTGAGCCACACTACTGAGACTGCACTCTGTAGAGTCCGCAAGCTGCGACCACTGAGCCCACGGGTCACAACTACTGAAGCCTGTGCCCTAGAGCCTGAGCTCTGCGACGAGAAGCCCCTGCACAGAGAAGCCCTCGCACTGCAGCAGGAGAGTAGTCCCTGCTCTCCACAGCTACAGAGAGCCCGTGTGCAGCAACGCACAGCCAACACCACAGAAATATTTGAGAAAAGGCTAGACAAGGGTTTAAACCAAACAAAAATGAACAAGATATTTCCCCAAAGAAGATACACAATCAGTCAACAAGGATATGAAAAGATGCTCAACATCATTCGTCATGAGAGAAATTCTGTTCAAAACCACGAGATACTACTACCTATCCACTAGGATGGCTGTAATTTTTAAAAATGCAAAATAACAAGTATGGGAGAGACTTTGAAGCGAGTGGATCCCTCAATGACCTTGCTGAAGGGGAATGTAAAATTTGGCAGCTGCTGTGGAAAACAGTTTGGTATTTCCTTACAAAGTTAAATACAGAATTACCAGCAATTCTACTTCTATGTACGGACTTCCCTGGTAGCTCAGAGGTAAAGAATCTGCCCACAATGCAGGAGACCTGGGTTTGATCCCTGGGTCAGGAAGATCCCCTAGAGAAGGAAATGGCAACCCACTCCAGTATTCTTGCCTGGAAAATCCCATGGACAGAGGAGCCTGGTGGGCTATAGTTCATGGGGTCACACAGAGTCAGACATGACTGAGCAACGAACACTTTACTTCACTTTACTACTCCTGTGTACATACCCAAAGAACTGAAAACAGGTAATCATAAAAATAATTGAACACAAATGTCCATAGAAGAAGAACTATTCACAAAAATGAAAACGTAGTAACAACCCAAGTGTCCATCAACAGAAGACTGATAATCAAGTTGTGGTATATACATGCTATGGAATGTTCTTCAGCCATAAAAAAATGAAGTACTGATACATGCTACAACCTCAAAAGTATGCTAAGTCAAAGAAGACAGACATAAAAGGTCACACGTTATATACAATGCCATTTATATGAAATGCCCAGAATGGGTAAATCCACAGAGACGGAAAGCAGGTTGGTAGTCTCCAGGGGCAGCGTGGGAGGTTGGGGAGTAATTGTTTAACGGACTAAATGCTACTAGGCTGTTCATTTAAAATACTTAATTTTATGTTACATGCATTTTGCTTTATTAAAAAAAGAAGTAAATTCAGCAAAAGCTATTTAACAAATCCATTAAGAATAAAAAAGCCCCTCTCTCCACAGTCCTGATAAAAGACTGATTGTTCTACAGCCAGTAAAAAGTGAATTAGAACCAACTCAGAATCTATTTAATCAACAATAACTTCATCAAGTAACCTTGCCTCTGGAAGCCAATCATTCAGTGAGTCTCACACTTCTGAAGGTCAACCAGTCAACAAACTTATCACTAAATCTTCTGAAAGCCAGCTGGCCAATGTGTCTTGCCAGAATAACCATGTGTGTAAGGGTGACGTCAACCCACTCCACCTCTGTAACCAACATAACCCGAAAACAATACCCGGATCAAAAACCTTATGTAAAATTAGCAGTTGGATTTACTCAAAATGACAGGCCTAACCAGCATAACTTTCCCTTAAACAATACAGATTTTGTTTCAGATATCAAGTGGTAATCCTGATCTCTTCCTTGGACAATCCTCAAGTCAAGATTTTTTTTTATAACACCTCACTGACAGTATCCCCGGGGACCCTTGGACCAAGGAAGACCAGGGGCCTCTCGAGTCCCAAACTCCAATAGTTCTCACATCTGTTGCCAGATGAGTCTCTCAAAAACAATCTGAGCTTTGACTAGGTTCTTCGAGCTCCGATTGCTGAATTTATTTTATCTGAGAGTTCTAACAAATAACAGATCTTCATATAAGGTTACTGAGTACATTTAGACATGAGTTTATGATGACCAGACCCACTGCTTGGTTTGGTTTCACTTTCTTGTTCATCTATTTATATGAATTCTTATCTTATATATTCTTATTTTGTCCCTTACTGTCTTGTGTCTGTTGAACATATAAGGAAGTGCTTCAGAGGGAACAGATGGAGGCGTAAGCTAGGTCTCCAAATCAACACAAGTTGGCCCTAAAGACTAATGGTTCATTAGATGGATGAAAACAGGCTGCTAAAATGACTAGGTCAAACTTTGCTTTGGGTCCCCAGTGAGATCCTCTTAAGAGTACTCTGCAAGGCCTGGCAGTTTGTGAAAGAAGTTCATTTTGTTCAGTCCGTATTTCAGGACCAATTGCTGGGGCCCCTGATCGCGTGGCTCCTTCCTATCCTCTGCCTCACTGAATTAACAAACAGTGCCGCTAATTAGCAGACACACCTCACTGTCATTAACAAACACACTTGACTTAAATTGTGCCTTTTCCTCCTTGTCTATGTCAAAGGCATGACTGACGTTCTCCTGGCAGAATTCTCACAATAATCCAAGCCCTGGTGCTTACCTTGATAAAGGGAGATTTCTGCTAAACTGTCTTAGAGTTACAATAACCATTATAGGGAACTTCTGATAAGTCAAAGTTTATACCAGTTCATTTCCATTATAACCTTCTGAAACCCACCCTGCTTCCACCTCCCTCTCTACCCAGCTGTGTCTCTACCATCCACCGAAACCCCTTCTAGCCTTCTGCACCTTGTTTTACCTCCAAAACAAGTAATCATTTCCTACAAGTTTTTCTTAACATAGATCATTTACATTATACATATCCCTTCAAAACTAATACACCAGAATACAGATCTAAAGAAACTGATCTTTGAACCTTGATCTAGAATCAAGTTGAGAGCTTTAATCAAGGATTTTCTTAGCCTTAGGAAGACAAGTTTATACAGAATTCAGATTTTGTAAGATATTTATTGCCCTGGACTACTAAGTTTGCACCAACCAGTTCACTTAATTATCAGCCCCTAAGATGAGGGCAAAAGAGTCAAAACCAGCGAAAACACTGACAACAACAACAACAAAAACACAAAAACCTAGGAGATGTTTTAAATATTCAGCTCTTCCTAATTGACCTGGAAGGAGTAAGCAAACAGGAAATGTACAATGAAGGCATTTCAGATGCCTTTCCCTTAGGAAAAGTCTTAATGAAAATCAAAACTATAAACAAACAAACATAAAAAGATGAGTAAGTAGCAGATCCCAAAACAAATCCAGAAAAAATTTCAAACAACATTCTAGAGAATCCTCAAAAGCAAACGTAAAGATGGGCTTGCCTATTTTTTTGAAAATGGACTCCAGAAGTACCAATTGAGATGATCTCCAACATGTCACTAAATACTTCAAAAATCTAGAAATCAAAACAAACCTCTGACCTTCAAGATAAAGCAGATGATACACAAAATAAAAATAAGACCAAAAGGTTCTCTGTTCTATGAGAAATGGGCAGCTGTGTACCACAAGCAGAAAGGCCAGGAGAAGAATGCATGTTCTGTAATGACTGAAAAACAGGACAATTAGCCAAAATCTCCCCAGTAACTTACTCCAGGAAACATTAGTTAGTTAGTGTTAATCGCTCAGTCGTGTCTGACTCTTTGTGACCCCATGGACTGTAGCCCACCAGACTCCTCTGTCCATGGAATTCTCCAGGCAAGAATACTAGAGTGGGTTGCCATTCACTTCTCCAGGGCCCTGATCTTTTAAATACAGATGAACAAGGATATATAGATATGGCAATCTTTACATACCAATAATTCTAGAACCGTAGAATATCAGATCCCTCAGACTACTAAAACCAATCAAATAGTGGAAATGTCCAACAATCTTTAATGATTATTTTGGGACCATTATCAGAATTTAGTACTTTCCTCATGATACAACCATTTAAGAGGTAAGTTTTGCTTCATAAATGAAACTGCCACGTAAAATTTAATGCAGACTTATTTTTCAAAATTCTGGAAAACGCTACATATGACCAAAGTATAGCTGATTTTGACATACAACTACACTAGGCATGATTCAAAAATTAACCAAAGGATAAGCTATGATCCCAGAATTTTATAGGCAAAAACTCTCAAGACATAGGTAGAGTATTTGGAGATGAGTTTGAGAGTCTAGGCTGATTCGTCCTAGATTTTCATAAACCTTTCTTTTTGTATGGACATGTAAGGTTAGGCCTGTACTGTCCAATACAATAGCCACTAGCAACATGTGGTTAATGATCTCTTGAAATGTGGCCAGTGTGACTGAAAAACAAAATTTCAAATTTTTATTTAATTTTAACTAATGAAAATTTCAAAAGAGACACCAGATCCAGTTATTGGAAGACCTTCAAGTGCATTTGGGAAAGACTTGGGCACGTGAATTTATTTAACAGTAAATTTTCTGAAATCAAATAAAGTATTTCTGATGAAAATTTCCTATCTAAATTGAAAAGTGCTATAAATTTAAAATACACTGAATTTCAAAAACAATATGAGAAAATAATATAAGGTAGCTAATTATTACTGATTAAATACTGAAATAGTACTTTGGATACCAAGTTAAACACAATGTGTTATTAAAATTTCACCTATTCTTAAATTTTAGGCTACGAGAGAACTTAAAATAGCATATGTGGCTCACATTGTATTTTTATTGAATGGTGCCTGATTGGTCCATGTTATAAGGCAATGACTGTCAGCGAGGGACAACTTTACCACCTGGAGAACATTTAGCAATGCCTGGACATTTTTGGTTCTCACAAGGATGGTGCACTGGTATTGAGCAAATATACAGGCCAGGGATGCGGATAAACATTCTACAATGCCCAGGACAGTCCCCAAAACAAAGAATTTTGCAGCCCAAAATGCTAACAGTAGTGAGGCTGAGAATTTCTGCTCTAGTGGTTTTTCAAGAGCATGACAAAAATAAAAAATATGTTGCCTCCTATAGCCCATCCTTTGAGCTACCAGCTTACTCTCTCTTGCACCAAGAAACTGCAGCCTAGATTAATTAGTTGAAGTATCTTCCTAATTTGTACTTAGGTCACTTTTAAATTTGATTGTATCAACCACAGCTTAACATCATAATGCTGAAAGACTGAAACCTTACCCTCTAAGATCAGGAACGAAACAAAGATTATCTGTTCTCACCACTGCTATTCAATACTGGAGTTTCTAGTCAGATGTCTAATAAAACGCATCCAGACTGGAAAAGAAATAAAACTATCACTATTGCCAATAGTAAGACGTTATATATAGAAAATTCTAAGTTGTACACACACACACACACACACACACAATTAGAACTAGTAAACAAGTTCAGCAAGGTTGCAGGGTACAAGATCAATGTGCAAAAGTAAATCTGATACTATATGATGTATATCTTCACTTTCTCCTCATTTTACTATCAACTATACACTAGAAATGTATGCCCTCTCATATCAAGAAACTGTCTTAACTTTAGCTGATGAAATAAATTTCCATGGTTATAGGTACAGTTAAAGAAATCCACGCTCAGAATAGATGTGTTGAACACGCCACTCCTAAGTTTGTATAGATAACTGACTGTTAATGGGTCTTAAAGAATGAAAAGGAGCAAATCAAAACCACAATGAGGTACCATTACACGCCAGTCAGGATGGCTGCTATCCAAAAGTCTACAAGCAATAAATGCTGGAGAGGGTGTGGAGAAAAGGGAACCCTCTTACACTGTTGATGGGAATGCAAACTAGTACAGCCTCTATGGAAAACAGTGTGGAGATTTCTTAAAAAACTGGAAATAGAACTGCCATATGACCCAGCAATCCCACTTCTGGGCATACACACTGAGGAAACCAGATCTGAAAGAGACACATGCACCCCAATGTTCATCGCAGCACTGTTTATAATAGCCAGGACATGGAAGCAACCTAGATGCCTATCAGCAGATGAATGGATAAGGAAGCTGTGGTACATATACACCATGGAATATTACTCAGCCATTAAAAAGAATTCATTTGAACCAGTCCTAATGAGATGGATGAAACTGGAGCCCATTATACAGAATGAAGTAAGCCAGAAAGATAAAGAGCATTACAGCATACTAACACATATATATGGAATTTAGAAAGATGGTAACGATAACCCTATATGCAAAACAGAAAAAGAGACACAGAAGTACAGAACAGACTTTTGAACTCTGTGGGAGAGGGTGAGGGTGGGATGTTTCGAAAGAACAGCATGTATACTATCTATGGTGAAACAGATCACCAGCCCAGGTGGGATGCATGAGACAAGTGCTCGGGCCTGGTGCACTGGGAAGACCCAGAGGAATCGGGTGGAGAGGGAGGTGGGAGGGGGGATCGGGATGGGGAATACGTGTAACTCTATGGCTGATTCATATCAATGTGTGACAAAACCCACTGAAATGATGTGAAGTAATTAGCCTCCAACTAATAAAAAATTAAAAAAAAAAAAAAAATGAAAAGGAGCAATACTCTCCGGCTATACAATAACCATATCAGAGTTTTTTAGTATCCAATACTTGAGTAGGTAGACTCCAGCGGTCAAACTTACGGTCTTCTATAGGGTACATAATATTCCTAAAGACAAAAGAGTAAGTTGATATACTGCAGCCAGTATTTTTGAGATAACACATCAATTTGGAATGTCATGGAAACTGAGGTTTCTTAACCTCCTCAGGTACCTCCATAAAATCTGGACAACAAATATACAAATTATTTATGCCTTCATGCACCCAAAGAAGTTGCTCTCCTTAAAAAGAAAATCACAGTTAAAAAAAAAAAAAGACATTGTCAAAACTATTGGAACTAGCTGACCGTCATGCTAAATACTCTGCTTGGCCCAAAAGTCCTTTTGCAGAAACTTGTATAAAACAGGTATAAATCCACTCCAGTATTCTTGTCTGGGAAATCCCATGGACAGAAGAGCCTGACGGGCTACAGTCCATGGGGTTGCAAAGAGACAGACACAATTAAGCGACTAAAACTTTCTTCGTTCTTCTTATAAAACAGAAAGAAAAATTCATGGAGAGGTTCAAGGATTTCATTCATAAACACACAAAATTTTTGCCTCTAATTTTAAAAACCATACAAAAAAAAAAAAAAAACAAACCATACAAACAGAATAATTGGACTGTAAAACCTCACCAGTGAAAGCCGAGGGTGGACACCTACCAGATTCTTCCATAAGACGCCTCAGCATCCTAAGGGCAAACTGGCCACGAGAGAATACAGCAGGGGAAGGGGAGTTAAGAGAGTTCTTGGACAGCAGAGGACATGTCTGTCTCAGAAAGTCTCAGAGAAGAACAAGACTAGAAGACTGCTCGCCTACTCTGCAAGGTTAATTGTAAAGCTATTTTTTAAAGAAAAAAATATATATACATAGAATTAACACAGATAAACAGACCACTGGAATAGAATACAGAGACGGGAAACCAATATACATACAAGATTTGGTAGTAAAAGTGAGGAGGCACTGTGAAGTCAATGGGTGATGGACAGACTATTTAGAAAATAATATTATGAAAACTGGCTACCCATACAGGGTAGGATTTCTACCTAACAGTCACAACATTGCATTTCAGGTAAATTAGGTATATGGTGAAATTTGTAACTTTTAGAACAAAATATGTAATATAGACATATATATTTTTAAACCTCAGGGAAGGAACCAGTTTTTAAAAACTAACACAGAAAAGCCTCAGTCATAAAGGGAAAGAATGATCAATTTGACTAAATTTAACTGAAAAATTCTGTATAATTACAGACAGCCAAAGACCATGTTAACGTCAAGCCACCTGCCAGAAGAATCCCTGTAAAAGATAAAATATTAGGATCAATAACATGTGCGATCTGCAAGGAAAACAGGCATATAGATGATATATTCACAAAAAAAGGACCAATAAATATATGGAATAAAGCTAAGATTCATGGTAGCCAGGGAAAACAAAGAGCTGCTATCTCACAGCTCCGACTGGAACACTTCAAAAGTGAGAAGACTTAAGTGTTTTGGTGATGACCTAGGAAAACCAGAATCCTCTTGCACCGCCACTGAGAGCACAAACTTACACACCAGGGTGGAGAGCAATCTGTCAACACGTAAGAGTCAGACACAACTTAGACACTAAACAGCAAAGTCACAGAGCACATATCTAAAATCAGAATATCTATCACCTGAAATTCCACCTGGGGGCGTGTGTTCAGAATACCTAGCACGTTTCATTTGCGTAAGAAAATGTTGTCAAGAACGTACACTGACAGCGCCGTTCAAAATGGCAAAAAGTAACAACTGAAATGACCATTAGTGAGGGAAATGACAAGCAAACTGATACAATGATACAAAACAGCAGTAATATTGAACGAAAAGGGAAACTACAAAAGAACACATATGATAGGATATCACAAAATTCTGAAAAACTGCTGCATTATTTATGGACACAAACATGTGGTAAAATACAAAATCTTAAGCAGGAAGGAGTCATCCCAGCTTCAGGAGGGTGGGCGAGCTTCAATGAGGGAAGGAGGAGATGGTCTCAGGGAAGAGTACAAAAGAGTAACATTTTATTTCTTTAAAAATCAGAAGCAAATATGGCAAAATAGTTTATGAAGAGTACAAGGGCATTTATATTATTGTTACTGTTATGTATATTTGAAATATTTTGCAATTAAAAAGAATTTTAATGGGCACATATAGTATAACAATCAAATAATTATTCACACCACACAAACTCAAGTAATGACATTGCTTTAAGCCACAGAAACTTATATACATACATTACAGCATGTGATAAATAAGAGTTAAAAATAAATTCTAAAATTTGCAATTTACATCAGGGCTTTAAATTAACAATTTTGCTAATGGGCTCTGAATCTCATGCAATTTTAAAATGTCCTTATGCTAGAATTTTAAGGGATGCTCTTGAGTTGTCAAAGCTATATAAACAAAATTTTAATATGTGATATTCTGAATTTCAGTTTTATTTTGGAAAGCTTCTTCTTTAGTGTATAAACAATAACAAGCTTTACATTTGTATTTACAAGTCTCAAAGAAATGTGCCAAGAGTCCTAAGTATGAGGAGTAGGTATCTCACTTAATTATAGTGTTTCACCCGAGAACCTGATGCCCTGAAGAATAATGTGGGAAAATGCTCCATCATTCCCCTTTCTTTTCTCCTTGGGGTCTGGGTCAGAAGCCAAGACGTACCAATACTGGGAAAGTTATAAACAAAGCCTTACTATAAAACAATTTTAAGGAAAAGGGTGCAATTTTCACAGAGGAGTAACACAATCTTTTGGGTTTACTATGTCAGAGAGAGACACAGAAAAAGAGAGAATATTTTAAGAAAGGGGTTAAGAAGAGGTAGTAGAATTTTGCTATCTGTACTCCTTGAGCCTAAGGCTATAAGGTAATAAATATGACAGAGAAAATTTTAGGAGACAGATAAAACTGGGCAGGACACTGTATCTACAATACAACTCAAGATCTTTAACTCACACATAATACTTCAGTCTCCACTACAATGCTCTGACCACATTCATACTATTTCAATAATAACCATTTTACCCAGTTGATAGTAAGCAGTAATTTTATTTAACATGAGTTGCTTTTTGCCAATTAAACATTTGCAACAGAGATGATTAGCTGAGTTTTCAAGTAACCCTGCTGTGAGATAGGCTAATTATTTCCCATCTGATGGAAGACTGCAATAAAATTATTCCAAGTTCCAAACTTTCACACTTTTATATTTTGGGCACAGTTTTTAAGGGCAATAATGCTGTAGCAAAACACAGGTCTTCACCTACCCCGTTTGAGCCTGTTACACTGAATTATACTTAGTATTAAAATGTCTAACTCGCACTTATGAAGGCTAGAAAAAATTAGCTCCCCTAAACTCTCTCTAATTTAGTGTAATTCTGACCAGTAAGAATAGCAAAATTTGCTTACAAAATTTAAAGCCTCCTACAGTATTTTTATATTTTTTGCTTTTTCCACCACTCTTAAGTTTCACAAATAATTCACTATTTCTTTGCTCTTGACAGAGGAACACCACTCTGCTTCATGAATAAAACAAGGTGACTTCTGTTTCTCTCAAATTCTCACCCTCCGGAGACTCACTGCAACTGAGTAATAAATTCACTGACACGTCTGCAATCCAAATTTCACGAGCACAAGGAAATTCTCTTACAGTAAAAAGGTCAGTGTTCTGAATTTAATTTTCTGAATTTCAAAACCCTTAATAAATGGAGGCACCTTAAAGTTGTTTATACTCTTTTACATAGGCTTTCAGAGCATGCTTTAAATAGCTTAAGATAAGCTATATTAATAGCTTAATGTCATTTTATCATTAAAATAATCTACAAATATCAGAATACTAATTAATTTTGTTGTTGTAACTAATAAATAAGTCTCAAAATATCTGTGGATGTAAATCAATCCTCTCAATTCATTTATCTTACTCGGACTGTTCTAAACATAGATCAACTAACTGAATGAGTTTATCAGTATAATACAGTTGTGCAATGCCTTCACCGATTCCGACTCTGTATGTTAGGGTTTTTCCATATTTATTTTTAAATGTACAAAGAGATTAAACTATTAATATAAATATTTTCCTCTCCAATATGTAATATTTTTATGTAAAAGAAAAGGTTTCCAAACATTTACAAAGCAATCTAAAGATAAGTAAACCTGATTTTAGGATCATTACATGAACCAAAATAATTTTCCAGAGAAGGCCCTATTTGAAAGTAATGCTCAGTGGCCTCCTCACATCAACACTTCAAGATGAATCCAAATCCACTGCCTTTGCTTGAATTACTTCAGAGATCAATTCCAATGAGGGGAAAACAAAAATCTCAGAAAAAGGTCTCGCGACAGAGTGGACAAGTGGATTTGTTGCTAGATGTAAACCATTTGTACTGAAAAAGAAAAGTCTAAGTGTTAAAAACTTTTCACATTGTCATTTTACATATGCATCTAAAGTAACAGTTTTTTATATAAAAATTTACTTTATTAATTACACAAAGTGCAAATTAAAGCAAACATCTCTTATCAAACTGGCCAAGTTGAAAAGACAATATTATCTTTTTTTTTAATAAAACAAGATGAATACAGCACTCCTTTATTGAACAGTGGTGCTCAGCTTTGCACATTCCAATTTAAATAGTGCTAGGTTTTACATAAATCATCTTCTTTTAATCCATTCAACAACCTTTAGAAAGGTTTTATTATCTCCATTTTACAGATGAGAAAACTGAAACTCAAGTCAGCAAGTTGGTGCTTTGCTGACTAAAGTAACTTTAAAATGACTGAAGTAAGAAAAGGGAGAATACTGAAATGTTTGTTCTTTACATTCATCTCCATATCAACACAGCTCAGTACTCCTTCCAAATGCCAGTGCGGCTCTCTGCACTTAGGCTCACGCTCACAAACACGGAGGTGTATAAAGAAACCAGCTGTGATGAAACTGAACACAGTGAGACTTTCTTTACAATGTTTAAAAAGAGCAAGAAAGCTCTTATGCCAGATAGCTCTCAGTTCCAATTTGTTCCGTCTCCCTTAAGGTATACATCTTACAAAACCATCCGTCTTTTAAGTGCCAGGAGCTATTTTAGAAACTTCCATTTATTAAAGTGCTTTGATGCCACCAGTCTCAGTAAATTACTAATTTTCTTTTACAGATTTTGAAAAATCATTTTTAATATGTCTCCCATTAACCACAATTAAGAGTTTAACATCCACTGTTTTCCAAGGTTAGATATCATCCACATATAATATTAATATATGTAAGATATAAATAAGCTAGTTTCTCTTTAGACTTACCAAACAGGCTGAATGGAACTTTTTTTTGCATGTTCTACAGGCTTTTTTGGGAAGAGAATAGTTGAAACCGTGAATGACTGAGAAACAAATCATGCAATCTTCAACACCCTCAAAACGTTTGTCTACATTATTTTTCCATAATGCTAAGCCTTCCATAATACTTCCATTCTGTTAACAAGGGAAAAAAAATAATAAAGTTAATACACACTTTAAATCACCAATATTATCTTTATTCAATTTCACAAATTTTAAAGTTGTATTATAATCTGGAGAGAAGAGTGTCTGCTTGGCTATATTCACAATTCTAAGTTTTATGAATACTGGTTTTCAAAATAACCTCCCACGATTTAGGATCCAGGTAAGTTTCTCCATTAAATGTCAACTTGAAAAAAGTCTTCTGCCCCAATTTTCAATTTTTATAGTCTTTGCTTGTTATTTGATGAAACTTTTTAAATAATTAAGTCGTTTGAATCAGTTCTCCTAACTTTTAACTAAATATGATGAAATTAACTATCTCACCTATTCAAATGTCGATTTGTTCCAGCTCTACAATATTAGTGAATAGACTTGTTTTAAAATACTTTTCCTCTACTGTAGAATGCCTGAGAAGCATCACCATGTGCAAACAAAACTAAAGAAGACTTAACAATTTGTTTAAAATGCAACAAGGTCTTTGAAAATACTGGGATTTCTCTCACCACAGAAGGAGAGGTGAAAGGTTAAAGTAAAAGCAGCTCAGGAGACATTCAGCTGTCCCAAGACTCACAAAAAGGTTCCCTCTCAAACTGCAATACCATGCACTGTTCCATGACATCTACAGTGTCAATGAAGAAGCGTCGATTCTTCTCAAACACCAGGGAAAAACGCTATAGAGCCTTAAAAATTAAAATAAGCTTGGCAGGGTCAAATCATTTAGACAAATATCTGTTTCAGTTTCTGTTCAGTTGCTCAGTCGTGTCTGACTCTTTCTGACCCCATGGACTGCAGCACGCCAGGCTTCCCTGTCCATCACCAACTCCTGGAGCTTGCTCAAACTCATGTCCATCGAGTCGGTAATGCCATCCAACCCCCTCATCCTCTGTCATACCCTTTCACCTCCTGCCCTCAATCTTTCCCAGCATCAGGGTCTTTGCCAATGAGTCAGTTCTTCGCATGAGGTGGCCAAAGTATTGGAGCATCAGCTTCAGCATCAGTCCTTTCAACGAATATTCAGGACTGATTTCCTTTAGGATGGACTGGTTGGATCTCCTTGCAGTCCAAGGGAGTCTCAAGAGTCTTCTCCAACACCACAGTTCAAAAGCATCACTTCTTCAGTGCTCAACCTTTCTTTGTGGTCCAACTCTCACATCCATAATGCCTACTGGAAAAACCATAGCTTCGACTATACAGACCTTTGTCGGATTCAACAAAATATAGTATCCATTTCGACTTAAGCAGAAGAGAGAAAGTTTTACTGCCCTTTCACACAGTAAAGCAGCCATCTCTCTCTAGCTCAGAAAGCCTAAGGTGCAAGTACTCGGACACTTACTTGATGGGTGAGGTAAGTGCTTAGCTGAAGCATCCAGTTTCGCCACTGCTGCACGGCCACTCCAACTCTTTTCCCACTTTCCACTGTTATTGAGCCCAGTGGGTAATTTGAAGGCAGCTGAATTATAAGTTCAATCACTATATCCTCGATACTGTAAGTGGCCATGACTTCTCGAGTAGTAGCTCGAGCTTTCACCTGCAACACGTGAAAGGTGATTTTTTTTTTTGGCCAATTTTCTTTTCTTCCCGTTTATTCAAAAATCATCTTGACAGGTTGACAGATAGCAGCCAGTCCTCATTCAAACAAAACACAGGTAAACATATTTACTTATCTAATGTGAGATATTTAATAAATAGGTTCAAATACCTGATAAATTTCATAGTGATGTTATGACAAAGATGTTTTAAAAAGAAATAAGACTATTAGTTGATGCCTTTTCCAGTATGGACTCAATTCATCACAGAAGTGGTCTGTTCTCTGTTTACCTTCATGAAAACTACTCTATACAAATACTGGGCTATTCATTATTTCTTAAGCAATCACAGAAATTATTAATACATTCTCATCTTCAAACTTTTTGCTTTTGCTGTACGGTTTTCTCTATATTAAATGCTTTAACCCACAGCAGCATCCTGCCTACCTCAAAATAAACTACCCCCATCAAGTCTTAGCTAGTCCCCTAAGCTGGATGAACTTTTCCCACCCTGATTGCAGAACACTCTTCTTCTTATTGTGCCACTTTCCAGTTTCCAATGCAAAAAACATTATCAGTATCACCTTCATTCCTTTATCAGACTGCATGTTGTTACACGACAGGAATGCGACCCTTCTAAACTGTTTTGCAGGTAACTGGCACACAGCAACTGGGATCTACAGGTATGCTGATATATATTTTGAATTAACTAATAAATATTCAAAAACTAGCATAGATAAATGAAATTATAACATCAATCGATGCATTAATTTGAGATCTGATGTCCAAGAATCAGAAAATAAAGTAGACGATTTCTGTAATTTCTGAACCAAGAGCTACAATTGTGATCATACTCACTACAACAGATAGGCATAACCAATACTGAGACAACCTTTTTTAGAAAAAAAATTCAAGATAATACTAACCGTCATGCCGTTAAATAGCTGTGTACTTGTTTGCACAGAAGATATTTCTTGAAAAGAAAGAACACTGCTAACGTACTTGCTGGTAAATCTATCTACGATGTTGAAAACACGCTTCTCACTGCTGTTCCACCATAGCCTGACCATGGCTGGCAAGTCTTTTAATGTCATGTGATAGACTGAACAAGCCAAGTGTGGGATATGGTAGGGGAGAGCTGAGGTGTCTGAGGAAAAAACAAATTCTCAGTTAGTGACATGTATCTCTTACGCAGAGCAGACTAATATTAGCACTCCCCTTAGAAAATCATTTTCAACTCCTAAACACTAGTGCTAGAGCTCATAAAACAAACGTTCCAAGGTAACCAGACTCTATATTAGCTTTTTCTCCCACATTCGAAATCAACAATTAGAATAGTAGAGAGAAGACCCTGTTGGATACTGAAAAATCTGCCCCCAAATAGCACTATTTTGCAGGAAAGATCACAAATAAAGTGAAGCACACACACTTCAAAGAGGAGGAAAAATTGAAGATTCTTTTTCTTACGAAAGTGAAAGTGAAGTCACTCGGTCGTGTCCAACTCTTTGCAAGCCCATGGACTGTAGCCCACCAGGCTCTTCCGTCCATGGGATTCTCCAGGCAAGAATACTGGAGTGGGTTGCTATTTCCCTCTCTAGGGGATCGTCTCAACCCAAGGATCGAACCCAGGTCTCCTGGCATTGCAGGCAGACGCTTTACCATCTGAACTACCGGGAAAGCCCCAAATTATGAAAAAAATTTGGCCTCCTTTCCTTTCCCTACAGCTCACTGATGTGTTACACAGAAGTTCTAGAGTCCCACCATAACACCCACAAGACAAAGTTCCAACTCAGATCTCCAAGACATTTAAAACAATTCCTATTCTCAGGAAATCCTTCTTAATACTGAGGCATAGCCAGATGCATGCATGTCTACTCCTTCAGCTAAACTGTGAGCTCCTGGAGTGAAAAAATAATAAATTTTATTCATCTTCGTTTCCCCAACAGAAGACCATCCACAGAACTACAAAACATGATTGTCTACAGAGTAAAAGGTAACAGTAATCAAGAAACTAAGCTTCAAAAATGAATTAAATTCCCAAGAACTCTAACCATAAGATCTAATTATTTATTCTACATAGAGAAATATGGAAAATCTGGCATTTCAACACTATCATAGAGGGGACCCACGTTCAGGATTACTCTCCACGCCCTTAGGGTAAAGCGTCACACAACCTGACTTGAGCCTCGTCCCCAGAAGAAACATACACACACATCATACTGACCTCTAATACCCAACTGGAGCTCTTCCGTAAAGAAAGTTCGAGGGTCCTTACTGGAGAGCTCAACAGCTGTCTCTGCAAAGGCTGGGTTTTCTGGCATAAGCCTGAACAGGTGATAAAGCAATTTATTCAAACTTTTTGTTTTTCGAAGGTACATTGAATACAGAGCTCGAAGCTGGTGGAAACGAGAGAATTTTTGTTAGTAAACCTGATTAAATAGGATATTCAGCAGACTTGAATGAATTAAAAGTATAAATGGATTGAGACTTCCCTGGGGGTGGTCCAGTGGCTGAGACTCCGTCCTCCCTATGCAGGGGGCCAAGTGCGATTCCTGGTCGGGGAAACTAGATCCCACATGCTACAACTAAGATCCAGCACAGCCAAATAAATAAATAAATATTTTTTAAAAATATATATACTACCTATATATATATATATATATATAGTACAAAGTGTGTGTGTGTGTGTATGTGTGTGTGTGTGTGTGTGTGTAGTACAACAACACAATGAAAAAATGCATTTATCTGAACACTGAGAATGACATGGAAGAGTCCTACAAGATACATCACACAGTGTTACTTTCCAGTTGGGTCATCTGATGACACTGTTCCCCCTGCTCAGACACTAGCAGAAGTCTTCACTATCCCTTCGTTATCAGACATATGCCTCTAACATCTTTCTCAAACTGTCTCCTGTTGATAAGTTCACCTCCACTTGGAGTCTGAGCTGAGAAAAATCTATTTGCCATTGCCCACAGATGCTTCACTCATTCTCCTCCCGAATCTTCCACACCACAATCTCTAATCTTTCAAAATTTCTGCTCAAGACCAATCCCATTGTCATGGCTGCCCTCACCCTATACCACACATTCCAGCATCCCTTAATGACAGCACAATCTGGTAGCTCACAATGTCCTGGAGTCATTTTATAAATCAAGAAATTTCAAATAATAATATGGATTTTTTTTTTCTGATTTTCTTTCTTAAAAAGAGGAAAAATCTGGCACCACTGGGTATACTACAGGCATCTACATGAGACACGTGCTTCAGAAACTTTTTCCTCAATCATGTGGTCTTCATTTGTTCACATTTACCTTGCAGTTCTTTGGTGTTAGTACCTGTTTTAAAATTACTTGTTTCACTATGCCATATTGCTTCCTCAGAGTACACACACACCATTTTCTGGACACAATGAATGCTCAAATACAAACATCAAGCCATAGGATTTGGCATTTGGGATTCTTAAAAAATCGACCAAAGACCTTTACATGAGGAAATGCGGAGGACACTGCTGTTACCCAGTAACCCAACTCAGCATCACCCACGCGAGGACACACGGTCCTCTGTGCTCCTGAGGCGGCAGTGAGCGCGCAGCACCACTGTGCAGTGAGTCCTCGCTGCAAAATAACCAGAATATAACACGAGGAAACTGCCAGACAAATCCCAACTGGAGGAGAGTTCACCAAATAACTGACTCGGTGAATGAGAAGAAAGAAAGGTAGAGGAATTATAAGCCAAAGAAATATGACAGACAAATACAAACATAATCCTTGACCGAATCCTCAATAGAAAAGGAAATAAGGCTATAATGGACATTACTGGGAAAACTGGGAAATTTTTATTTTTTTAGGGGGCAAATGTTAAATACAAACTAGATAATATTAGTGCATCAAAATTAAATTTGAGGGTAATATCTGTATTACATTTATGATGAAACACATTCTTATCTTAGGAGTTTATGTGTGTGTACATGTGAGCGCGGTTGTGTCTGACTCTTTGTGGCCCCATGGACTGTAGCTGGCCAGGCTCCTCTGTCCATGGGGTTTCCCAGGTAAGAACACTGGGACGGGCTGCCATTTCCTACTCCAGTAGCTCTTCCTGATCCAGGAATCAAAGCCGAGTCTCTCGTGTCAGCTGTGCTGGCAGGCAGGTTCTTCACCACTGCACTATCTGGGAGGGCCAATTCTAGGACATGCATGTTTAAAAGCATCATGACGTCCAGTGTCTACCATCTCCGTAAATCTGAATAGTTCTCAAAATAAAAAGTTGGAAGGAAAGTAGAATTTTTTAAAAAATTTATTGCATCTATCAATGGGCTTTTGAAAAACACATGTCTACTACCCAGCAGTCTCACTCATAGGTATACAACACAAGAGAAATGAAAATAAACGTACACACAAAAACCGAGGCATAAACATTCACAGCAGCTTTATTCACAATAGGCAAAAAGTGGGAACCACCTAAACACTGCATAAGCAAAATGCGTTATAGTCATACAATCAAGTATTTTTTGGACATAAAAAAGGATGCCATACTAACACACGCTAAATTATGAATGAACCTTGAAACCATTGTGCTATAAGAAATAAGCCAGATGCAAAAAGGCCATATATGTGAAAAGTCCACAGTAGGCAAATCATAGGATCAGAAAATAGATCAGTGGTTGCCAGGGGTTTTGAAAGGAAAAGGGACGGCAGGTGGGTAAGGGTGTTTTTTTGGGGGGTGGGGAGGGAGGGGGGCTGGGTGTCGATGTGTGTGGATATTGAAAATGTTCTAAAATTAGATGGTAGTGATTGTGTACAATTCTGGAAATACACTACAAACACCAAACTGTACTCTGTATCTTTTTTTTTTTTTGGCCACACTGGGATCTGAAGTTCCCCGACCAGGGTTCAAACCTGTGCCCCCTGCAGTGGAGGTATGGAGCCTTAAACAAGTGGACTGCCAGGGTCCCCAAAGCTGCACACTTTAAATAAGCAAATCTGATGATACGTGAAATACACCTCAGCAAAACTATAAGACACACACACACACACACACACACTTGTTTCCAATTCAATTCACTAATTCTTTTGAGAAGAATATTAAAAACAACCCAGATTAAGGACCAAAACTTTATTTAAAAAACAGTCTGTTTTAGGATTCGTCTAATAACTGTTATTTACTGAGTTATGATGGTTTACTTGTTGATAGCTCAGTTCAACTTCTAGGCTCAATAAATGCTGATCTAATTCTTTGTGCCCCTCCCCCAGCCTGACTTAATGAAAAAGATGATGTATTCCTAATTTCTGAGTAAAAGAATCATATAATTATTCCTAATTTCTGAGTATAAGATAACAAGAACAAAATTCTTAGACATGTCTAAGGCCTCTGCTGCTGCTGCTAAGTCACTTCAGTCGTGTCCGACTCTGTGTGATCCCATAAGGCCTCAATATGCCGCAATTTTAGAGATCAACAGTATTCTAAAAAACAAATGCAGAAGCCCAACAGTAGTTCTTAAAATACATAACCAGTGAATTAAGACAAGCTCAAATCACAAACCTAAGTGTTAAGACTGAAAAGAAATAAAACCATCTGAACATCTAGATCAGTGTTGCCTCTGTGATCTCATATTCTCCTTAGATAAACAAATGCAAAAATGTATATGTTGATATATTTGTACCAAGAAATAGATTATTGAGCTTCCCTGGTGGTTCCGGGGTAAAGAACCCGCCTGCCGTTGCAGGATACATGGGTTTGATCCCCAGTCTGGGAAGATCTAGAGAAGGAAAGCGCAACCCACTCCAGTATTCTTGCCTGGAGAATCCCATGAGCTATAGTCCATGGGGTCGCAAAGACTCAGGACTAAGTGACTAAACAACAACATGGGTTATTAGCAACAATGTAAGTTATAACTTAAGGATTCTGAAAAATCACATTGAAAATGAATGCCATGATTATTTAGTCACACTTTAAATATGTAGCGATTTAAGTCTTGTACTAACCTGACAAAGAAGTTACCTACTTTATTAAACTGATTCAATGTGTGAAACTTTTTTAAAAGCAGGCATCTGTCTAAAAGAATTTTTTTAACTGGAGCAGAGCTTTCCAGCTTCCTTCTTAAACGTGAGACAACAGAGACATCTAGTGGTTGCTAAAATAATTTGGGCAAAATAATTACTATAGGATATTTTCATTATTTAGTGATAACAGCTTGAATTACATATGGTAATATTTCATAGATCTTTCTCTAAACACTGATTTTCAAATAAGGTGCATTTCCAGTGATGTATTCATTGATATTCCCACAAGAGTCAGAAAAGGGGGAAAAAAAAAATAGCAAGATCTGGTTCTTTAGAAACTGTTACTATGAGAGCACAAAAGTAAATGATAGAAACCTGGTTTCCGGCAATAAACAGACTTGGTGGATACATTCAGTTAGAAAAAAACTGATCTAAGCATAAAACTGGGAGGGTGACAAAGTAGAGACAGAAATAAATTTAGCAGAATGTCTGTAATGAGCCAGATAAGATTAGATTAAGATATGAGACATTTCCTCATTTTTCTCCAAAAGGAGGGGAATGAAAGGGCTTAGGATAGTAAGAGAGAAACACATATAGGACAGAACTGTCAAAAGTTGTCTCATTTTATTTACCTGAGATGAAGCAGCTTTGAAGAAAGTAAGTATTAATTTCCAAGTGAGGAGGTACCCCAGAACATAACAGAAGTCTTCACTCAGTGGCTTGATAGTAACTATCTGTCCAACAGGAATACATCCCAAAACATTTTCTAGTAAGTCCTCTTGAGTGCTAAGAAGAGACATCAGTGCAGCCGGTGGCGACCTAAGAATCAATGATTAAATACCACAATTTTCTTCATAATTTGTCTCTTAACAAACTGACAGCATGTATAAATTTGAAGCATTTTAGAAAAATCTTCCTTCTCCTCTATTTTCCAAAAACCATTTTACAAGTTCCCCTTTATAGGTTCAATTTTGACCCCTAATGTTGTATAAAGACAATTACAGAATCTGAAAAGCATAAAGTGATATGGAAATATATACATGTATTTTCGTATTTATAAATGTGTAAGATATGCTGTAAAATTTACTCTAGAAGTTAGTTCAGTTCAGTTGCTCAGTTGTGTCTGACTCTTTGTGACCTCAAGGACTGCAGCACGCCAGGCTTCCTTGTCAATCACCAACTCCCAGAGTTTACTCAAACTCATGTCCATTCAGTCGGTGATGCCATCCAATCATCTCATCCTCTGTCGTCCCCTTCTCCTCCTGCCTTCAATCTTTGCCAGCATCAGGGTCTTTTCAAATTGAGTCAGTTCTTTGCATCAGGTGGCCAAAGTATTGGAGTTTCAGCTTCAACATCAGCCCTTCCAATAAACATTCAGGACTGATTTCCTTTAGGATGGACTGGTTGGATCTCCTTGCAGTTCAAGGGACTTTCAAGAGTCTTCTCCAACACCACAGTTCAAAAGCATTAATTCTTTGGTGCTCAGCCTTCTTTATGGCCCAGCTCTCACATCCATACATGACTACTGGAAAAACCATAGCCTTGACTAGATGAACCTTTATTGGCAAGGTAATGTCTCTGCTTTTTAATATGTTGTCTAGGTTGGTCATAACTTTCCTTCCAAGGAGTGAGCATCTTTTAATTTCATGGCTGCAGTCACCATCTGCAGTGATTTTGCAGCCCAGAAAAATAAAAGTCAACTGTTTCCCCATCTATTTGCCATGAGGTGATGGGACCAGATGCCATGATCTTAGTTCTCTGAATGTTGAACTTTAAGCCAACTTTTTCACTCTCCTCTTTCACTCTCTTTAGTTCTTCTTTGCTTTCTGCCATAACAGTGATGTCATCTGCATATCTGAGGTTACTGATATTTCTCCTGGCAATCTTGATTCCAGCTTGTGCTTCTTCCAGCCCAGCATGTCTCATGATGTACTCTGGATAAAAGTTAAATAAGCAGGGTGACAATATACAGCCTTGATGTACTCCTTTTCCTATTTGGAACCAGTCTGTTGTTCCATGTCCAGATCTGTTGCTTCCTGACCTGCATACAGATTTCTCAAGAGGCAGGTCAGGTGGGCTGGTATTCCCATGTCTTTCAGAATTTTCCAGTTTGTTGTGATCTACACAGTCAAAGGCTTTGGCATAGTCAATAAAGCAGAAGTAGATGTTTTTCTGGAACTCTCTTGCTTTTTTGATGATCCAGCAGAAAACATATATTTCAACCTTCTGTTTTATAGATGAAAAAAAATCATACATTCAGAGAGGCTAAATGATTAGTCTGAAGTCCCTTGCTAGCCAGGGGAACAATTAGGGCTAACAAATCCTATCAGGTCCTCTATCAACCAACAAAGGGTTAGAAGATCCTAAGACTGTATTGTCTTTTCAATACAGTTAAAGGAATGTTAAAGGAAATTTAACATTTATATTAACTCATGGCAATGTAAGGTAATTTTCTTCTTTATGGAAGTAGTGTACTTATTAACACTTTCAGACGAGCTTGTAAGAGTCTCAGGAAGTGAAATACTTGCGTGTGTTGTTCTTCAGTTGCCAAGTCGTGTCTGACTCTGCGACCCCATGGACTGCAGCACACCAGTCCCTTGTCATCTCCTGGAGTTTGCCCAAGTTCATGTCCACTGAATCAGTGATGCCGTCCAACCATCTCATCCTGTCACCCTCTTCCCCTCCTGCCTTCAATCTTACCCAGCATCAGGGTCTTTTCCAAAGACTTGTGTGTATCTCCAGTCAAGTTCTCTATGACATTCTGGGTTCAGTCTCTTCTTTTACCTCTGTGATCTTTCTTTCCTTGTGGCTTCCTACTACCGGCCCATAAGTAAAAGTTCTCTTCAAGCTCTGCCCTTAAGTTTTTACCTTCCGCACCACCACCTCATGTAGCAACCCTTCTCCATTCCATACCAACCATCAGCAGATTTTACAAAGAACAACTCTCCACTTTACGCACTAACCTCCATGCACTTTGGAACTTCTGGAATGGCCTCCAGCTCTGCTTGCTACTTGTATAGTTTATGCTTCAGACTTCTGCAGAATCAGCTGATGGTATCCCATCTTCTACCAAACAATGCCCCGATCTCTAGAAAATGTCATTTTGAAGGCCCTCATTACCCCCCAGCTTTAGCTTTCACTGCACGCTCCCTGCCTACTCCACACATACTCATTTATTATCTGGCTGCATTGGGCCTTAGTTGCGGCACGTAGAGACGTCACTGCATCAGCTGGATCGTTCACTGCGGCACAGCGACTCTCTCTAGCCGTGGCATGTGGGCGCTGTAGTTTCAACACGTAGGTTTAACTGCTCCCCAGCATGTGGGATCTTAGTTCCCAAACCAGGGATCAAACTCATGTCTCCTGCATTGCAAGGCAGATTCTTCCCACTGGACCACCAGGAGAATCCCTCATTTATTCTGTTTTTACTCAACAAATGAGGATTATTCATAACTATTTAAGGTCAACAACTGGGTGTTGGGGGAAAAAAGTGAGGAATAAGAGACTAAAAGCTTCACACAGCCTATATTCCAGGGGAAGAAGATTTAGAAAATTTAAAAAACATGTCACAAGGCAACAACTCGATATTCCCCAAGCACATCATGCGGTCACATCCCAGTGCCTTTGCACGTGGTGTCCCTGTAACTTTTCCCTGCCGGCCGAAACGCTCCCCAATCTGAAAAGTCAGTATCAGTGTCCTCCCTTCTTGGCACAGCAGTTGTGTCTCACGAACATCATCCTTTTTCTTATCACTTGTCACACACTGCCTTCTGTTATAGGGTGGCTGTTTAGTCGCTCAATCATGTCTAACTCTTTTGTGTCCCCATGGACCACAGCCCACCAGGGCTCCTCTGTCCATGACATTTCCCAGACAAGAATACTGGAGCGGGCTGCCGTTTCCTTTTCCAAGGGATCTTCCCAACGTGGAGATCAAACCCACATCTCCTACATTGGCAGGTGGATTCTCTACCTCTGAGCCACCAGAGAAGCCCATTCAGTTTTAGGGTAATACATCTAAATTGGATTATAAGCTCCTTAAGAAAACAGTTTACTTAACACTATATTCTCCCCTCACCATTTAATTAAAACTTGCACAAAGGGGTGCTCAATACATTTTTGAATGTGTATACTCTTTCCCCAGTTACTATGTGGCCAAAGAAAGTTTTACTAAACAGCAACAAAGGGAAAATGACTTAGAAACAATTAGAAGAGAGAGTAACTATCTCTTCAAGTGAGCTCTAAAATTCATTTATATCTTACAGATAAACGTACAAGATTTGTGGAATGAATGTATACACTAAACTTAGAGCTTTTGCATTGCCTCAGTCTTCTAAAGTCATCATGATGGATTATGAGAATTTAACGAAGCAATCCAACTTATGATGGTTTGACTTCTCATTTTTCAACACTACAATAGTGTCAAAGCGATGTGTTCAGGAGAAACTATACTACAAATTGTGACCTTCTCCCAGGCTGGCTATACGCAGAATGATACTCTCTTACAATGCTGGGCAGTGGAGGTGAATTGCAGCTCCCAGCCAGCCACGTGATCACAAAGGTTTAACAACCAAACTACTCACAACTATTCTTACCCAGACAACCATTCTGCTTTTCACATTTGGTACAGTACTCAATAAATTACAGGAGATATCTAACACTTTATCATAAAACAGACTTTGTGTTGGATGACTTTGCCCAACTGTAGGCTGATGGAAATGTTCTGAACACACTTCAGTAGGCTAGTCTAAGCTGATGTTCAGCAGGTGATCTGTATCAAATGTATCTTTGACTCAACACTGTTTTCAACTTACAATAAGGATGTAACCCTGTAAACTGAGGAAGACATGTATTAAAAGTCACTTACAAGGCTGGTTCTTCTTCTTCATCTCCATATGACTTTAGATTATCTTGATCATATTGTGGGAATTCAGGCATCAATCTGGAAGTCAGAATATTAAGTTACATGAAATGGTTCATTGTTAAAGTCATGCTTAGCAATAGAAAGTCCAATACTTATTTTGTAATGAGTATATCCTTTTACTGAGTTTTCTCTGAAATAATCCACCACGGCCAGGACTATATAAATGTAAACTGTGCATGGAGAACAGTGACAATTCCTGTAAGCTTAGTCGAGCTTACCCTGTTCCAGTTTTTACTTTGACTTTTTTTTTTTTGGTAGATTCTTTTTACTTTGACATTCTTTTAATGGCCAAAAATTAAAACTACATTGGAGAAGGAAATGGCCACCCACTCCAGTATTCTTGCCTGGAAAATGCCATGGACTGAGGATCCTGGTAGGCTACAGTCCATGGGGTTGCAAAGATTCGGACACAACTGAGCGACTTCACTTTATGTGAAAGTGAAAGTCGCTCAGTCTTGTACGACTCTTTGCGACCCCACGGACTACACAGTCCATGGAATTCTCCAGGCTAGAATACTGGAGTGCATAGTCTTTCCCTTCTCCAGGGGATCTTCCCAACCCAGGGACTGAACCCAGGTCTCCTGCACTGCAGGCAGATTCTTTACCAACTGAGCTATCAGGGAAGCCCAAAACTATATTTCATTTTTTAAAAAACCACCACAATACTGATTCAACTGAAAGAATTCTTACTTGTATAGCATATGATAGACAGCAATTTGCACAGGCCGAGCTCTGTAAAGGAGTAATGGGGCTAATGTATTTAACAAAGTCTGGAGGTGTTCTGGCAAGTTTGTTTTCTGACCAGCAATCAATCTTGCAGGGAGTTTCTGACTCAATAGCTGATCCTTTGGTATATAAGTTAATGTTTCACACATGGGCTTCAGCATTGCATTCTGAAATGATGTTTCAGATGTATCTCTGTTTTCTCCTGATGACAAAAAGGAAAAAAAGAGTCATACCCCAAACAAAGTGAGTAATACAACTTGACCGATTCATAGACAACCAAATGTTATTTAAGAAAATGAAAGAAAAACTGGACAAACATTAAAGCAGTCCAAACTAGAAGCTGAATATATATTTATGAACTGAATATATATTTCAGATAATCTCAACTATTTAATGACTTCTATTATCTTATCCTTTAAAAAAAAAAAAAAGAAGTTTGAGTTAAAATAATTTATTCATATTCCTTGAATTAGTATTATTCTAATTTTCTGTGGTCTTTAGGTATCCTGTGATGTTTCAATTCTTGTCTGTAAAGCAGAAGAATATACGATGACTCTGAGATGCTAAACTTTCTCTCTGGCTCTCTTACTATTTTGTGTTGTGTGACCTAAACATCCAAAGTTGATTTTGGGGTATTTTCTGTTTTTGTTTTTTTTTTTTTTTTCCAAAACAAGTTATTTTCAATGGCTCTCACTATTCCTCCCTTTCTCACTTGCCTGTAGCGGTCACCAAAAGAGGTAAAAGCAGACTGTGGATGCCAGGAGAAAAAAACTCTTTCCATTCACTGATCAGATTTACAGGAAGGCTGCCATTGGTGCCCAGAGTTGTGGAATCAAAAAAAGCGCTGAGTTCACAGGCCAGATCACAGCTGACGCAGGCAAACAGTTGTACCAGTGGAATGGAATACAGCGCCTGATTCTCATTTGTTGTCTGAGGAAACAAAAATTAAATAGGTAAGCAGACCTCCTGTAGAATATTACATGTCAAGGCAATAAAGAGAAGTCCCTTACATTTCTCTAAATTCGAAAATAAGAAACAGTTTGAATGTATAGTCTCAGGAGACATTTATATATTTTATATCAAAATAACTTATTTTCAGAATTAAATGTTAGGAATTAGAATTAACCCATTTATTGTGAACTGTTCTTTTTTATTTCTGCAACCATGAAGGAAAATAATATCAATTACCATATACCAAGTTAAATACATTAAGAGCACATTTATAATCTTCTCAGAAGCCCTACTAATTGGGCATTATTAAGTTATTTTAAAACGAGGAAACTGAAGCTCAACTAGATAAACCTTAACACCCTAAGCCACCCAGTAAACAGCAGGCAGAGTAGAGATTAGACCAAGTCAACACTGCCTGACTGGCTGCATGACAGCCCATAGGTATTACACAGCCGGCTGCTTGGGGCCATACAAAGAACCCTAACTCCCTCTCAATTTGTTTAATCTTTACTGCCCTCCTCTGGCAACAATGAAACAGTACACTGTAAGAACAGAAGCAAAAGACCAAAAACCTCCTCATGAAAAGAAAACCTTAAAGGGCTATGCTGCAAGTATGACACTAAAATGAGCTAACGGAGAGACCATTTTAAAAGCAGTTAGCAGAATGGTTACGGAATGACACCGGCAAGCATTAAACCTCAATCATCTTACTGACCTGTGAAGCAGCAGTCGGCAAGGAATACATCTCTACACTGTTTAAATGTCTGCAAAGGAGCTAACTACAGTCACTACTTAAAGAAGAGGATAAAATACTTCTGGCACACAGACATACATGAAAACCCAACAGCAGTGATGACGCAGGTTAATTTACCTCCAACCAAGCCAACATGGAACACATGATGAAGTCCCATTCGCTCTCTGCCAAAGGAGATGAGCAGTATTTCAGAAACAGGGAAAGGAAACGGATTATTTCTATATTTACAGCCAGTATCTCTGGACTCACTTCTGACAGATTACTGTGATAAAGACAAAAACAAGACACTGACGAATTATACAGACATTCAGTGAGAAAAATTTAAATCTTTTTAAAAAAATCTTATATATTTATAACAGACTGCCTTAAATGTCTACCATCCCATTACTCTACAAAATAGTGACTATAAGATACATAACCTGAGTCTACATCATACACAGAGGGAAAAATATAAAGTATTACCTACCAACTGAAAAGAAAAATATCTTCGTGATCTCTTTTCCAAGTTATCAGAATTTTTAATAGACCATGTAATAGCTCTCCATCATCTATACTTTTGGTCTGCAGACAAGAATTGAAAATGGCAAGATGTCCAAAACCTCCTATAGCAAAATTAAAACATTTTTTAATTGCAATGCTACTATAAAAAAAGAAAGCCTATGCTGAGATAGGTTAAAAACTTTCTTCAAAACTGTCCAGGTTAATAACTCTAAAATTAGGACTTGAAAGAGAGAGTCAACAAATGACTTATAAGCTCCACAGGCAGGGACCTGCCACCATACCCAGCACCCAGGACCGAGAAGAAAGTGGGGAGGGGAAGGCAGGGGGAAGCACGTGAATGACACTATGCATTAAACTAGCCTATGCTGTTTTTTTCTTTATTTCCTTACGTATAGGACTTATTCGGCATACCCACCTCTCAAAAAAACAAACAAATCTCTAGCTAGAGTACAAAGTTAAATAAAGTTGGAAAATAGAACATACTGCTTTATAAGTCATGCATTCACTCAGTAAGCATTTATGTCAAGAAAGCTCTTGTGGGGTTCCCTACTCTTTAGACTCCCTGATTCCTCCTTATTCTTCAATTCTTAAACACTGCCTCCACTCCAAAATTCCCAAGTACGTAGAGTATGCCCCTCCTCACTCCTCTAGGATCACTTGTCTGTTGCCTTTACAGCACTGATGTTTGCTATTATCTCATTAGGAAGTAAGCTCCATGAAAGCAGGAACCTTGTCTGTTTTACTCATCACCGTATATGGCCCCCTAACACAATGCCCGAGATACATTTATTTTGACTGACTAAATAAAGAACAAATAAATGAATGCATACAAGGTACACTGCTAGACAGATACCAGGAAGAAAGCTGAACAAAATCCAGTCCCTGGAGGGACTTACTCAGCAGTACTGGCAGACTTAAAAACAGATTAGAATAATATGTACAAAAACCAAGAACCCAGAGCAGGAAACTATACTGAGTCAGAAAAGGCTTCCCAAAGTTGGTGTGTGAATGGGGATTTATCAAAAGATCAAAGTCTGCAGGACTAGAAAAGGGACGTTTCAAGGAGTGCTAAGGCACAGAGTTGTAAGAAAGTACAAACCACTACAATATTGTCAAGTAATCAGCCTCCGACTAACAAAAATAAATGAAAAAAAAAGTACAGACTGATCAAAATTCATGACAATTTAGCATGGTCAGGGTCCAGAGTGGAAGCAAAAGAGGTTGAACTGGAGAAATTGGTTGCAATAAGATTATAAACATCTTACAGGCCAAACTAAGTTCTTAAGTTTTTATACTATAGGCAAAAGAGAACCAACAAAGAAAGCAAAAATTAATTAATTAATAACAATGCAGTCTTCCTTTAAAGGCAGAGGAAGAATTTTTTTTAAATCTTCCTGACAAAATATCAATAGAAGAGGTTTCAAGTTTAATCAGAAACAACTCATGTTCTAAGAACCGAAAAGTATTCGTTAGCTAATTCTGCTTCATCGCTTGGGTTAGAAGAGAAAAACCGACTGTCAAATCTTAAAACAACACTCCTCTCCCTGTTGGCCTCTGCACAGCTGGGCGCCTTCTGACGCGTATGAACAGCACACAGCTGTGTGAACACAGTCCTGTCTTCTGCCGTCCTTCTGTTACAACCTGTGCTGGAGATGCCACCTGCACTCCCATGAGGTAATCCTCTCTTCCATATACAATCCGTTCAACTGCATCCCTTTCCTGCCAATGCCATCCCAATCCCACAGTTTAACTATGCAACTGAACTCAACAGTAAAGCTTAATGCCACAAAAATTTATGTCTGATATCATGCTATCAAGCAATTCTGTTTCACTGTGTTTGCTAATGGCATATTCTTCTTCCACTATCTCAAACTTTCACTACCTTTCTTGAAAAATACAATCCCGTTGCCACTCATCAGACAACCTAGAGAGAGATGATGCTATGAAGTTCCCAAACCCTTCTATACTCTCTGTATCTACATCTGCATCCATCCAACAGCTCTCCTTACCTAACCTCCACTTATACATGGTTGGTATCTTCTTTCTTCCCTTTATTTTTTGTTTCACACTGGACTACAGTTGATTAACCACACGTGCTTTAGTTATACATGTTACATACATCTATTCCTTTTCATACCTTTTCCCATTCAGGTTGCTACATAATACAGAGCAGAGTTCCCTGTGTATACAGTGGGTCCTTGATGGTTACCCATTTTACATACAGTGGGGTGTTTAAGTCAGCCCCAAACTCTCTTCCTCCCCACCCTTCCCCCTGGTAACCATAAGTCTGTTCTCTACATCTGTTTCTGTCATGGTGGTTTTTTCTAACTGCTCTCGATCCACTCCTACACGCCCTCCTCTCTCACCTTCTCAGTGGGAACTACCATTCATTATTCCGTCTTCTATTCCTCCTTCTCCCCCTTTGACCCTGTATTCATCTCCAGCTTTCACTTCTTTCCACTTCCCCCTTTTTTTTCTCAAATTTTATTGTGGCTGTGCTGGGTCTTCATTGGGACACAGGTTTTTCTCCAGTTGCAGCGACTGAAGGCTTCTCTCTAATTGCTCTGCATGGGCTTCTCAATGGGTTGGCTTTTCTTGTTTCAGAGCATGGGCTCTAGGGCACGCACGCTTCAGGAGTTGCAGTCCCTGGGCTATAGAGCACAGGCTCAATAGCTGCGGTGCACGCCTCAGCTGCTCCGCAGCCTGTGGGATCTTCCGGGACCAGGGACTGAACCCGTGTCTCCTACATTGGCAGCTGACCCTTTACCACTGAGCCACCAGGGAAGCTCTCCACGTCCCTTTCTACCAAACCCTTAAGAACAGACTATCTGGCCCTACTTTTTCACCGCTATTCATTCCACATTTCAGTCTCTAATTTCATCTGAGCTGCAGCATTTAACAGGTGATAAATATTACCTAAACTCTTGCTTTTGCTTTTTTTAACCTACAGTCCTTATTCTCAAGCGTCCCTTTATCCACATACCCCTTAAATCTACGTACTGGTGTTCCCTTGATATTCTTTTCACGCTTCACTCTCCCCAGCAAGCTCATCTTCATTTACAGATTATACTACCACCTACATGACATGGACTCTGAAAGCAGTATGTCCATCCGGCCAACAGCCTATTTATTGCTTACTGACAATCCCCATTTGAATACTTATTCCATAGCCACCTCAATCGTAATCTCATGTGTCCAAAACTTAACATCCGCTCCCTGTATACTCCTTCGCCACCCTCCGTCCAGCCCTCAGGGCTCCTGGCAGGGTTTCCTACAAGGCCTCATGGCACTTCCATCTGCCCAATCCAGAAATATAACCAACCTCTCTCAGTTCCATCTCCACTCTTCCATCTGATTCAAGAGTTCTTACCTCTCATTTTGATTATTCGAATGGCTCTCTATCTGTGGTCTTTTACCCCTAATTTCTCTCTTCTCCCATATCCACCCTTCACACAGTTGTCAAGATAATCTTTCTAATGTGAATATGATAGTCTGACTACTTTCCTACCTAATTTGGGCCAATAACTCCTTACTTCCTACCACTTAAAGTCCAAACTCCTTAACTGACAAAATGAGGCCTTTATGATCTGTGCCCTACCATTCTCAAGATTCATATTCTTGGGCACCCTAATACTCTTTGTCCCCAACTTTCTACCTTAAATCCAGCCAAAATGAAGCTATCTGCATACTTCTATGTTTCTGAATACCTGGAATGCCTCTCCCTAACTATAAAGAAAAGTATCTTTTACCACTGCTAAAATATCTCTTTTCGTGAAAGAGCCACTGACATCTCAAAGCAAAGTGGAAAACTCCTTTTCTGCACTTCCGCACATATGATATCTTTATGCCATATCAGTTATCATATAACTTTCTATTTATCTTCTCTACAAAAGAGACTGCCACATGGGCAGGGCTCAATAAGTGTTGTTAAATTAGCAAGCAAATGAACTAACAAGAGTACAGAATGTCCGAAAAGTTTAAAACATAACAAAGGCTGCTTCCTCTTTTGCTTTTGTAAGTTCACTGGTTGGTTGACTAGGGAGAAATGATGCACAGCTAAGAAGAGCTACACGTGGTACAGAAAAGATTAGAGGGTACCTGTGGTTATACACCTTCCCCTAGGCTGCAGCATTTCTGTACTGCACAATAACAGTCGCTCTCCAACGAATGACACTTATCCTATTGAGTCAACTTGTTATGTAGCAAGAACATTAACTAGGAAAAAAATTAGCTATAATTTATCTCTGTTAGATTTGGATTTAGATGTTAAAAAACACTTCTTTCATCTCAAGCAATAATTAAATTAATGAAATACTTATTACCAAGTAACTAACCATTGATACGGCAAACATCTTCCTTGGCCCAGGCCAAAAGGGCAGGTATACACTGAGCAATGAATTCTTTCTTGTCTTCTTTTGACAAAAATGGACAGAGACTTTGAATAGTATGCATATTACCTTCTGTTAGCGGAAAAAAGCTGTTTAAAGAGGAAAAAAAAGGTATGAATTATATTTACCCTAAATATTTAGTTATTTCATAAAATTCCTCTTACTCATACAATTTAAAAAGACTAGAATTTCCACTATATAACTGAACAGAAAAAGAATAAAAGAAACTATGAAAGAGGTTGACATTTGCCGATTCTGTTTGATGAAACTGTGGACAATTATTTTTTTCTGCTTGTCCTTTTCACATGTTTCTGATTTTCAAATAATAAGCATATATAACTTTCCCCATGGATGATTTTAATTATACAAAACAGTACATGATTATGATGTCTTTAAGAGACAACTGATTCAATTTAGAGAGGACCAGTTACATATTGCTCACATGAACTGATACTCATTATGTGCATATATACACTTGGGTTTTATGTATCTAAATCTTACATCACCTGCTACTTATATATACTTTCTAGGCTGCTTTACAGCAGGACATACAGGTACAAAGTATTCTATTTTAAAACTACATAGCTAGATTAAAAACAAAATCAAAATATTCCATACAATCATAATTTAAATATTTCTCTATTAGTGAACATATAGGTTTTTTCCATCAAATTTCTGCTCTTATAAATAACACTATAATAACTGTCCTTGAGCAGGTACTATTCTGCATATGTGCAAACACCTCTTTAGGCTAGATTCCTGGAAGTAGAACTGCAAAATCAAAGGATCTGAATGTATTATATTCTGATAATTTCAAGTTGTTCTTCAAAGAATAATAATCAATTCACATTTTCAGCTCATGTAAGTGGGATCATACAGTACTTGTCTTTTTGACTGCTTTGTTTCACTTAGCACAATGTCCTCAAGGTTCATCTACATTTTAGTATGTCAAAATTTCCTTCCTTTTTAAGGCCTTATTTTAGTAATACTGCATTACAATGTACGCCACGTTTTGCTTACCCACCCATCTGGTGATGGACACACAGGTTTCGCTCTTACACAGTCAGGCACCTACTGTTTCTCCTGTGGATTCTGGGTTTGGGCTCTGCTTAAGATCTTCTCTGTGCCAAGACTATGCAGTTTCTTATTTTCCCCAAATACTTTTATAGACCCGTTCATTACATTTAATTTTCATCTGGACCTTACTTTCATGTATAATGCAAGGGAGTGGGTCTCACTTTTTTTTCCAAATGCAGGTTCAATTTTCCTATCTCACTGATCTGAAAGACCACCTGTATCAAAAACTAAATTTTAATTTATGTGCCCATTGGTTTTTGGACTCCATAATTTGATCCAAGGATGTATCTATTCACCAATTTCATACTGCTTAATCACTGTGTTGGTAGGGCAAGTCCTTTTCACTTTTCTCTTTCATAAATTTCCTAGCTATTCCTGAGCACTTTTTCCTTTAAATGTATACCATGTTTAGAAAAGTTTGTGAAGTTTTCCAAAAAATGCTGCTGAAATCTTGACTAACATTACACTGAAATTAGATACAACAATCTTTACAATTTATCTTCCCACTTTCTTTTGTGATCTTTATTTAAGTTTTACAATTGTAATTTTTCATTAAATTTATTTCTAAGTATTTACAGTTTTGTTGTCAATGTGAAAAGAATCTTTTTTCCTATGCCATTTTAAAATTGATTATTACTGGTGAATAAGAAAGATACTGACTTTTGTATGTCAAGTATATATCCATCTCACTTGTAATTAGTTCCAGTAGTTCTTTAGCTAATGTAAACAGATGCATGTAAACAGAAGAAAATTTTAAATTATGCTGAATAAAACAAGCTAATATCAAAAGATCATATGCTGTATGACTCCATTTGTGTAACATTCCTAAACTGGTAGAAATTATAGAAAGAGTAGATCACTGGTTGGCAGAGCGGAAGAGAATGGCAGGAGGCAGGCGGCTGTGGCAGGAAAGGCCACCACAGGGATCCTTGGGAACAGCTATTCTGTGCCTTGGGATGTGGTGGCAACACGTGGTCTACAGAGCACACACGTGGGCACAAGTTATCTCAAGTCACAAGTCAGTGGGCGGTGTCAATGTCATTTCCTGGTTGTGAAATTGCACAAAAGCTACCCAAAATGGTACCATTTGGAAGAAACTAAGTGAAAGGTACATAGAATTTCTTTGTGTTTCTTATAATTGCATGTAAACCTATAATCCACATTAACTAAACTCAAAACAATAAATTTTAAAAATTTAAGATTTAAAAAATCAAAATTTAGCTTACAATCTTACTGTGCCAGGACATACATACATACACACACACATACGTATACACATATATATAATTTCCAAATTCTTCTTGATAAATCTGTAAATTCAAAATGCCTCTTGGTAAATTTCAGGTAAGTGTTTAATCTGAATGCTCAGCTTCTCTAATATAATCAGCTCTAGCAAATCTCTAGTATGTCCAACCTCACTATCTATTTTCTTTGCCTTAGGAATATATTTACTGTCTTTTTAGAATTCACTTCAGTGGGATGATCCTTATTTTTAAGAGTAAGTAACTTTCCTTATCACTTCCATTTAGCAAATAAAGGGATAGAAGAAGGCTGTAAGAGAGAGGGGAAAAGATTCTACCCAAGAGATTTCTGGGAAAAAGAGAATAAGCTTATCAAATGCTAATTATTTTAAAGCACATATAAAATTCTTCAACAAAATGTTATAAGGTTAAAAACATCTATTAAAAAAAGATAGGTCCTCAACCTAAAATGACTGGAACTGTTTTATACTCTTTAAGTCTCATATTCTTTCATTTAATTTCCTCATGTCCTAAACCTGTTTTCCTGATTCCTTACACACTGGTTGTTAGTCAAGGGTTGCCAGAGAGACCAATCATAATACATTTCAAAGTAAAAGTATTTTAAATAAAAATACCCTTCTTTTCTCCTATAATGCTGTTTTACTTCATCAGATGAAACACTTCGGGAAAGGATCAACTTAGCAATAATAAGAGACCAAAGGGTGCCGTTTTTCCTGGATCTAAAAAAGAAAAAAAAAAATTCTCTTTTGAAAGTATACTTAATATTTTGAAACTCTTGCTTACCTGGATTCCCGTTACAGAACTAAATAAAACACCTTATCAGAGTATCACTTCACACAGTACTTTGGCACGTAAATAACTGCCGTTACGAAAAGGATTGGCAACTTAGGCTTCTGAAACTCCTTTACTGAGCTCTCATCAAGGCAATCTCAAAGCCCCTTCATCCCAATAGGGCAGAGGACATTAGGGATTAAGCTGGAGATCAGAGGCTGCTGCCGCAAAGAGGACAGAAAAGACCCAGAGGAGACCAGGATTGCTGAAGCTGAGGAACCAAGGAGGGTATTAACATTCACTGCGCAAAGTTCTGAGACTCAGTAAGTGGAGTAGGACTGGAGAGGAAGACCTGTTCAGTCTGAGGCCTCTCATACTGCAAAGCATATGAAAAATACTACAGGCAAATGAAAAACTCTTCAGGAGAAAGCAGTTCAACAGGGTAATTTCAACCAGCTAAACATCACACGGCTATAACCTCTACGATGACTGTTTTCATACCTACTTCCTCATCTAGGGGCAAGGCTTTTGTGGTTACGATATTAAGAGATACCTGCAATAAATAACATACAAGGTAAAAGGTTAAATTTTACCTTGGAAATTTAAGGTAAAATTTAAGTGGAAGGATGGGTCACATATGACAAATTAAAACAACTTCTACAGGACTCTCTTTCACTGTCACCTGCCCCTTGAATCATATTCATGGATTTAATAACACAGGCAAAGTACAAATATCTCCCCAGAAGAAGAAATCAAGTACTTAGTACCCACAAAGTATGTATCATTAATGACAGATTAATTTAGAACAACCCTCTGATTCAAAGATTAGCATGAAGTGAGCTTACATTTTACAGACACAAAACCATAAACTAGCAAGATAGTCATGAAATAAAAATTGAAAAAGGATTCCTACCTGTCAAATAACAGCTGCAGAAGGCCAGAAGTATTACCAAGTCCACATAAGTTATCATATGTGATATTCATTTTCTGAAGCGTTTCACAAAATCCAGTTAGAAAAACAGGTGGATTGTCTAATTCTTCATACCACTGCAATGAATAGAGCAGTTCTGCAACTAACAGAATGGACAGCACATTATCCAGTGCACTTCGTGAACAGCCCTTCCAGTTGTCCTCACTTGTCTCCTGTTCTCCAACACTGCTGTGCCCGCTAATTCTAAAATATCTATGAACTATTTCCAGCTCTTTGATATACAATCATAATGAAAACTGAGCATATCTGACACAAAACACCACTCCTCTCCCAAACCCTACTTGGTCCCTTTTCTGGTGAGTTAAGACAGTGACAGGAACCGAAGTTATCAGAGATGCTAGAAGCAGCTTCCTACTATTTTTGCCACAAATGGTAAGATGCTGCATCCAGGATAAACAACTAGGGGACCCAAGACCTGAGAAGTTCAAGTCAACCTGTTAAGAAAAGAAGAGAGCGTGACCCAGTACACAGGGAAGGGCCTCGGGGACAGACCTGTCTGAATTCAAAACAGCTGCATACACTGTTATCAACCCGGATACGACATTACCTCAGGGGATGGCTGTGAGAATTAAACGACTGAGTTTCACGAAATCTGGCCATATCACAGGTTCTTAATACATAATTAGTCACAACTCTCCAGGTATGGATTTTGGAGTTGAGAGACTTGAAACCTGGTTCAAAATCTAACCCCATCCCTTGAAAGCTCCACATTAAGAAAAACAACAAAACTTATTACCCCAATTCCCAATGTTGTTTTTGGACAGATTCGCCCAGTGAGTAAGGTAAACAGCAGGCTAAGCTCCTTGATCTTAACTGCAGGTGGAGCTGGCTCACCATAAGAGGTGTTCCTGCTTTCTTCCACAGGGCATATATTCTCTTCTGCAAGGAACCATACTCCACTGAGGCCTTACAACCAAGCCCAACACAGGAATTATTCAAATCCTCCACCTTCATACTATTTTGTACAGGTCACATAGCTACCTGCAATGCTATACCATTTCCTAGAATGGGGGGCATTTTCCAAATCCTTTTGAAATTCAACATCTGAGTGACCACTTGCCGGGGAAAAAATTATAGCCATACAGAGGGACTGATCCAAAAATTAACTGAAAAAAAAATTAATTGAAAATTCAGAATCCCCGAAGAAACACAAGACTTGTTTAACCATTTTCCTTAGGGTTATGTGCTGCAGGGTCTGCTTTTATTGACGACACGGCAGCTAAAGCAACTGTGCCGGTGGTTTACTCCCTCAGTCGGGTCCCACTCTTTGCGACCCCGTGGGCTGCAGCCTGCCAGGCTCCTCTGTCCATGGGACTTTCCAGGAAACAGTACTGGAGTGGGTTGCCATTTCCTTCTCTAGGGGAGCTTCCCCACCCACAGACTGAACCTGGGTCTCCTGTATTGCAGGTGGATTCTTTACCGACTGAGCCACTAAATTCCACTCTACTGATAACAAGACTATAGCAAGATTTTTTGGTATGATTCCATCTAATTTGCAATTTAACATTCATCTCTTAAGAGGCCTCAATTTCTAATCACTAAAATAATTTAAAGAAGCTGAAGATTTTTCATTCTTTAAAAACTTAAAAGTATCATCAAAATTATTTCAAAATTTTAATTAACTTTAATTAAATTCAAGATTTTAAATAATTTAATTTTAATTAATTCAATTCATTAATTCATTATTTATCTGAATGCTCATATATACTTACTTATTTTCTCAAGTTCATTATTTTTTAGGACTGTTTCCTTTTTCAGTGCAACTAATATCATTTTGCTCAATAATGCTGAAGTACACAAATGGCTGGGAAGTTTCTTTGTATCTTGCTCTTTAAAATCTGTTTTGAAACCCTCATAATTCAAACTTAGTCTTCCTTCTAAAAGAGGCCTATGCAACCACTGTAAAAAAAAAAAACAAAAAAAAACATTAAATTATATACAAAATCATTCAACAGTCTAAATTATTTACTACCTACACAATTAAGACAGGGAACATTAATGAAGTTAGTAGAATATCTTCAAATGTTCTTAGAATAATTTCAAAAATGAAGCTATTGCTAGCTTACTAGTAAAAGCACAGAAGCCTAGAAATTTGGTTTCTACTAGCAGAAATTCGGAGAAGGCAATGGCACCCCACTCCAGTACTCCTGCCTGGCGAGTACCATGGACGGAGGAGCCTGATGGGCTACAGTCCATGGGGTCGCAAAGAGTTGGACATGACTAAGTGACTTCACTTTCACTTTTCACTTTCATGCACTGGAGAAGGAAATGGCAACCCACTCCAGTGTTCTTGTCAGGAGAATCCCAGGGACGGGAGCCTGTTGGGCTGCCGTCTATGGGGTCACACAGAGTCGGACATGACTGACGTGACTTAGCAGCAGCAGCAGCAACAGAAATCATCAACACGTGTATTTGAGGGTACCTTCAGGACACAACTATGTCCTATTCACCGTGTACCACGTCAACTGCTGTGTCAACTGCTGTCTTGTAAATATCAAATATCCAATATATGAGCATTCAAAGGCAGAAAGGGAAACTAAGATACACATTTCATTTACGTTTTTTATTTCCCAAAATAAAATTAAAATATTTAAGCCTGCATGAAATCCAAACTTGAGAATGATATGAGCACTCTCCAATATCAAACACACCTGTACGGGAAGAGACTGTCTCATTTTTTCCCATTCGCTGTTGTCTGGCATTACACTTCCAATATAAACTCCCAGGAGATTAGCATCTTTACTCTCCAGAAGAGCATTTAGCAAATCATCAACAGCAGACAAAAGCACCTGAAGACTGAAAATAAAGCAAGGAACTTAACTGCTGAGTTATGCTACAACCAATCTGAACACCCAGGTATACATTAAATACCCTATGGCAGATAACAGTTTACCTGAGCAAAAAGACAGATGAAAATAAAGGTACGTGACACCTCCACCCTTCTCTTATGACTGACACACAATCAAACAGGGGATTTCATCCAACATTCATAATTTGAAATCAAGTGCTGTTTCTATTTCGGAATGAAGGAGACCTATTTCAGATCAGGTATTTCTGAAATACAGCTACTTCATTTCATGAAAAGAGCATGATACTCAGAGAAAGATTTAACCCAACCATGGCAGCTCTGGATGCGTTCTCTTAGTTTTCAATTTTTTATTTATAGATTTAAGTACGAGATGTGAAAAACACCTACAATTTCAATCACTTACAACAGTGTCTACCAGACCCCCCAAAAAACCAACAATGAAGGACAATCACTGTCTGTGGTGGCCATGCGAGGTTACAGAGTTACAGCTCACACCAGTGCAAGACCAGGACAGAAACACGTCACATCTGTGACCATAAGTCAGGAGTTCGGCAGGTAAGCAAAAACAAATCATTCTTCAATGACTTGAGTTCAAACAGATGATCATTAAAACAAAATCCTTTTGGAAAAACCTATTTGGATCTTCTCTTAGAATCCTGTGGGCTTCTTATGTAACAAGTCATTTTTCACAGGCACTCACACTAATAACGAAATCTTATTTAAGGACAATGATCAGTTATTAAAGAGATACTCTGCAACGGAGCATCAAAAAAAGGTTACCTTGTGACATCCAAAGTCGAAGACTGAACTTGGTTCTTCAGCCACAGAGCAGATAAACGTAGGAAGGTGCTCTGTTTATATGTGTCGCCAGTTCGATGAACCAATAAATTCACACCAGAGAGCCAAGTATTTTTCAGTTTACTGATGATAAAGTCTAAAATCAAGATGTCAACAGCAATCTGTAGTCCCTCTAAACTAACTATCAGCAATACAAATACTTTAAAGCACTCACTGCAGATCTCAGATTTTTAAGGTACCATTAAGAAAACATAAAACTATTATTTGCTTGCCAAAACAAAATAACTATGTCATAAATATGTGATGGTACAAGCTAGTTCATGCCATATAAATGTAAAAATGATAAGAATCTCAATTTCATTTTAATATATACCAAGATTGAATGTTTCTAACTATTAAGAGAATGAGATATTAATATACCCCTTTATGAATATGGAAACAGGCATCAAGAAATTAGCAACTTGCCAGAGATACGAGTGAAGGGGTTAAGACTAACTCATCTATCACAGCAGCTTCTAAACAGTTCCCTCAACATCAAGTCAGAACTTGAGACAAAATGTCTACATTCATCTTGGTTTAGAAACTTGGTTTCTAAAGCTCAAACTGCTTTAAGATTTGTATCCCTTTACTCAAAATGCTTTCAACTGGCAAACACATTATGATTCAATTAATAAAGCCTGGGCACTTACACTATGAAGGTCAGAGCCGGAGAATCCCAACAAAACATTTGAGCAGTAGGCTATTACCTGGCAAATGTGTTTTTTCTTTGCTCTCAGCACATAACTGAAAGAGAGTTAATAATAAATCTTCAGATGATGGCATTAGCAAGCATCCTTTCGCTGAGCTGAAGTAGTTATAGGCCACATCACAGATAAAAGACACTGATGAGTCATTATTTTCAGCTTCTGACAATTTCTTTGCTTTGGATAAAGTTTCATGGAGTTTAACAATAATTCTTTCAACATAAACTTCTCCAATCAAGTAATCTAGAGAAAAAAATTCGGGCAGACAAAATATAAATAATATTAACAGTGAATTTTCTTTCAATCTTTTTCAATTGGTATATTTTAATACTTTACTTTGGGTTAATATTTCACCTTGTCTCTCCATGTTTTTTAAAAAACAAGGTGTTTATGTATTAGATAGAAGAATACTACATCAATAAATCAGTCTGTTCCCTCACACATAAAAGCCCTCACATAAAAAAAGTTTTAAATTAAGTAAAAATGACAAAATTAGCATGAACAGTTAAATTCAAATCCCTTTAAAATATAAAACTAAAAGTAATAAATATCTCAAATCATGCTACAAAGGAAAGGGGGACGACAGAGGACAAGATGGTTGGATGGCATCCCCGATTCAACGGACATGAGTTTGAGCAAACTCCTGGAGATGGTGAAGGACAGGGAAGCCTGGCGTGCTGCAGTCCATGGGGTTGCAAAGAGCCAGGCACAGCTGAGCAACTGAACAACAACAGGGTGTTTACAAAATGAAGATATCTGAATGAACTAAACCCTGCTATTTTCAACTAATACTATGCTAACTGAATAACATGGAATCCCCCCAAAAAGGTGAAAAGTAAAAAAAAAAAAAAAAAGGTGAAAAAAATGACTCCCTTCCTACTGAAAACACAAGCCATATGTTTACTTACCGTTTGTAACATGTTGGGATAACACCAAGCTTAAAAGAGTCCATCTTTCTGAGAAGTAAGGTTCAGAAGATACTGTGGCTTCCAAGTCTTTGTTACAAAGGTGCTCTGCCAAGGTTACCAATTTCTCTCCAAGGATATCTCCTTTGAGCCACAGCGTTACTAAAGCATGATTATCTGAACTAGAGCATGCCTAAAACCATAAAAATCATAGCAAAGATCAGGATCAAGATTGATTAAAAAAAAGTGTACCTGCCCAAAATATTACCTGCACCTGAGTACCTCCCTTCATCAGCATGGCCCCAACTTTACCCCCCACTTCTCCTCCTCAAATGCTAAGAAAGCTGGTATCTTCCCTACTCCCCACTAAGCCTCGCTTGTGTACACTTCCATGTTTTGTTCATGCTATCTTCCCAACCATAAATATTCCCCCTCTCTTTCATTTATCAAAATTACATCCATTACTATATTCAGTATAAACCCCACCTGCTTTGTGAAGTCTCCCATAAGAGCCCATACTCATCACTGCTTTTCTCTGAATTTCTAGAGCAAATAATGTTTCATCTGTGTATGTCTTGTTTCCAATGAAACTGTAAGTTCCTTGAGAGCAGAGACTGTCTTAAACTTCTTTGATACCTGCTATCAACACTGCAGATATGTTCAACAAATAATGAATGGATGAACTTCAAAGACAGATTTTAACATGCTCTACAAATGTTAAATTGTTGTCCATTAATTTTGTTAAAATTAAAGAATAATTAACATATAATAGAGGCAAATTACTTCAATATGAACAATGGGACTTATTATTTGCCCAAATTTTATGAAATAGTTACTGAGGCCAGATATCTGACAGCAACTGGTTTATTTTCACGGGGTGGGGAAGTCAAGGAAAAAAACTGTAAATCCACCCCCAAAAGCATGGTGATCCATGTTCCCAGAGCTTCTTTTGGTTTAAGGGCTGAGAAGAAAGGAATTTGCAACCTGGTTCATTTCAAAGCAATCTGGAAAAAAAAAATCCAAATGCGGATTGGGTAGTGTCTGAAAAACTATTTTATCTCCTTATTTAAAATATTGTAGGTAACGAGAGCTTTTATTTTTAGCCCAAGCTTTATCACTATTCTGGCTTTATGACCTTATACAAAGCTCTTAATCAACCCAGACCTATTTCCTAATTTAAAAAATGAACATTAATTTAGAAAATCTGTAAGGTCCTTTCTGGTTACAAAATTCAGGTTTGTTTTTAAAGAAGCTGGCTTTAGGACTCTGCTCATAAAGTAAGAAGTTGCATAAAAACATAAGAAAAACAAGAATTTAGATGGCTATTAATATTGGCTTTCCTAAGGCAGCTTACCAAATAAAAACCAATCTATAGAATCCAGAAAGTAAACTCCTGAGTAAAAAGTCTCTCAGGTTATCAAAACATGAAGTCCAACCTCTCAATGTTTTAACACTTTCACAGAAAGAATCTGACCAAAGGATACGGAAGCTAGTTAGGCATCGAAGTACAGAGGCAAACACTGGCTATGAACTCCCAAATGCTGCCCAAGTCTTCCAAAGAGAGATATCTGAACTATGTGGTACCTTCCTACGTTGGAAACAGATGTATCAATCTTCTCTTATCAAATTAGTAACAACTTTTGCTCTGATTTTAGACTTATCCAGCAGTTTTATCATAATTTGGCTTTTCATGTAGCCTGCCTATCTGGAGAGAGGTACTGGATAAAGTAATTCAAACGGTGTGCCTGATAAATTATATTTCTCATTGAAAAAGAGTAAATCAATACTCAGTGTTTGTTTTGTAAAAATAAACTGTTGGGGGAAATGGGGAGTTTTTGCTTAATGCGTATAGAGTTTCAGTGTTGCAAGGTGAAAAAGTATTGGAGATTGGTTGCACAATAACGTAAATATTAATGCTGAACACTTCTAATATTCACTTAACACAACACTTCTGACACTGCTAAACTGTACTTAGAAATGGTTAAAGATGATAGAGTTTATGTGTTTTTTTACCATAATTTTAAAATACAGGAAAAAACAAAAACTTTCATAAACTAGAGTTATGTATGTAAAATTTTAAAATAATGGAAAAATGCTTTTAAAAAAGGAAAACTTTTAGGTAACTAGTCATAATATTTCTTTGGTTGGAAAAGTGTTACATTATATAATTTACAACTTCATTAGGAAAGAATACTTAAGTCATTTAGAAAATTTTCTAAATTGTTTATGTTCCTTGACTTCTTTTTACTAATTACTCATCACTAATTTTCTTCCTTAGTCAAATGGCAATTAAATAAAGGTGGGAAGACTTTAGTTTGCCTGTATGGTACTCCAGGGTAAAACAAACTTAATTTATTGATGCGTTCTACTTAAACTTAGAAACACTCAATCCATCTCTAGAGAAGAAAAAACAACTAGGGTAACAAGAGGAAATCTTAGCTTAAAATATAAACTAAGATAAAAGATAGAGCATTTAACTCTTCCTTTGTTACCCACTAGGGAAGAAACATTAGATTTTCAGAAATCTGTTCATTTTTCCCTGATATTCCTAACCAGAAAAATAATTCTATAGAAAGGTGAACACCGTTAAGTCTTCCCAAATTATGTGAAGAAAGTTACAGTAATAGGGAAGTTCTTTAACAGAGACACCTGATCACATACTAGTATATGAATATGGCTGTAGTTTTTTTTTTTTTCCTACACCTATAAATACAGAAAAAAGACAGTATCTCTAAGGTACCTTTTCAATGATCTGAAGAACAGAGTTCCATTTCAGCTCCACCTAAAAGAAGAAAGAGAGAAACAATCTGCTAGAACAAACAGTAACTGGTAAAACTTTTTACAAGTAAAAGTGAGCATGGCATCACTACAAAACTAAAGTGCTTTTTAGCTAGTCCTAGTTTAAAGAGTCCAACTTTAAAGACTGCAAGAACTTACCGTTTCATTACCAAGTTTTTGTCATCTCAACATATTTACTCTTACTGGACAGCGACCCAGAAGGCTCACATATTTCTTAATCCCAATCAAGAATACACTGTCTGCAAACTGACATTCGTGGTCAAGAAACAATCTCAAATAACCCCCATCCGGGTCTCATTCTACTCATCTGTCATCAGTGCGCCAGTATATAAACCACTACAGCTGAAAGAGAGCAGGGGCTTCCCAGGCGACTCGCGGTGAAGAATCCACCTGCCAATGCAGGAGACACGGGGTCCGCCCCTGATCTGGGGGGACTCCACGTGCCGTGCAGCCACGGAGCCCATGGCCCCAGCTACCAGCCCTGCGCTCTGGAGCCCGGGAGCCACAACCACTGAAGCCGAGTGCCTAGGGCCCGAGCTCCGCAACCAGAGAGCCGCTGGAGGGAAGCCCGCGCGCCCCAGGCAGAGAGCAGCCCCCACTCGCCGCAACGAGAGAAAAGCCCCGCAGCAATGAAGGCCCAGCACAGCCAAAAATAAATTAATTAATTAATTTTAAAAAAAGGTACAGAACAATAATACCTCAGTAAGATCATCCAGAATCGCTTTTCTTTCCACATTATTATCACAGCAACAGAGGGCACTGTACAGAATGTCCACCAGGAAACCGGCATCCTTCCTTTGATCTTCAGTTAGCCAACCGGTTACTTTCTGGTACAGAAACTGTACCGCCGGACTTTTCTGTACAAGCTTGGCTATTTCAAGAGGCTTGTCTTTGACAGCGCCCTGCTTTTCATCACTGATCAGCACTTTAAACACTTGGCTTGAGGAGAACGAGCTGAGCAGGGTGGAAAGAAACCTGAGATGCTGCTCCGACTTTCGTTCGTTGACGTAATTAATGCTCATCTCTGCAAGTTTACAGACCAAGTCTTCCAAAGGTTTTTTCCTCAGCGGGGATATAAGGTCAGAGCAACTCGGAGAGACAGAAGGTTTAGTCATTAACTCAGAGCCTTCACTGTTCTCTCCCTCTGAGGAGACACATTTTTCATTCTCCTTATTATTTTCTGGCATCTCATCAGCAAACCTAACCTTACCAACTTTTTTTTTATTTAACTTCAAGGAGCTCTTGGGCTTTTGAAGCACCTGCAATAGATTAGAAACACCCAAAACTGACTTAACATCAGCTTCTGGCTCATTGATTTTCTTAACACAGATCTCTGATAGTCTTTCCCAGAAATTCAGCAGCACTTTCTCCAAGTTGCGGGCTGTTTTATCATCTTTTTCCAAATCAGCTCTGGCTTCCCAGGAACTTAAAGTTTCTGCCAAATGGTTAAATAGCTGCCCATCTTGCAACTTTGGGTCTTTGAGAACTGCATCAATAAAAGGAATCAACTGAAAGAGAAGGCAGAAATATAAAAGTTCACTTTTCAGGAGAAATAAAATCTGAACCTTATTTGTAAAGTATTATCAATTTTCTTATTTAATAACTGAAAAACATGATTTTCACCCCAAACTCTGAAAAGAATTAAGTTGAACTGGAAAATAATTTTCACATCATTCAAAGAGCCTAATGATTTCACTGCTTCTCCTGTGAATTACTTTTCATGGTATAACTGACCAAGATTATTGGTCATCAACAAGTAATACAGTTTTCTTTGTATCTTCTGAACTTACTCAAGTTTTTTGCTTTTTTCTAAACCAATATGAAAGAAATATAAGACCCAAAGAATTCAGAATGCTTTCTCTTAAATTACAAAGATAAGGAAAATTAAATATCTGAGATCAACTAGAATCTGGGCTTCTATAATCATAGTAATTAATTTCCTGCCTTAAGGAACCTTATTCCAGAATCCGCTTTTATCACTAGTCCTAAAAGCTAAGCACAGTTATTCACAAAAGGATAGATGTACTACATATTTTAGAAGGAACAGGATGATTATTATATAATTTAAAATAAAACACAAAAGACTGAAAATCACATCTTCTAAATTGTTTTCCATAGACATTATGGTATAATGTTAGTAACTAATAATACAGAAATTTTATTTATCTGGTCAGTAATACACATTACTGTATAAAAAGTTACAAATCATAATGAAATCTTTACAAGGAAGGCTAATTAATAAAAATGACAGAAACACACACAATGAGCTTGATTCTTTTTTTTTTTTGAGCTTGATTCTTTACATGTAGTGTGCAAAGGCAGTGATGAGTTTTACAATATAAATACCTGATCATTGACGAGCATCTCTTCTATCTCTTTCTCCCCTAAGTTTTGTTGCATTATAAAACGTAAGCATTCAAAAAAAGCAGATATCACTGCTGAGCACTCTGAAAAGCTGGTTTTGGTTCTTTCTGTTGATAGCCTAAGAAATAATAAATATGTGTGTCTTATTCTTCCATGAAAAAGAAAATAAGCAATTCAAAAACACCAAAATAAAGACATGGAAAACGATTTCTAAAAAATAAAATTCTTAAATGAAAAACTAACGCCAACCAACCAAAATACAGCCCTATTAGAATATGAATTTGAAGAACTGAAAAAAAGCATATTTTCAAAAATGGGTCCACAGAAGATAACATTTATTTTCTATTCATGAACCAATCCATCTGCAAATTTCAAAGAGAAGCTTTAAACAAATAAAGATGGTAGTGTTGTGAAAAAAAATTAATCATTAATAAAACTGGGTATCTTTTACTAAGTTCAACAAATACACTGAAATGACATTTTAAGTGTGAGTTTAAAGAGCTATTATATTTAAGTTAATGGAAGACGTCACCAGTTGATTTTCTGCATGTGGGCATTTGTATTTACCAATATACAAAAAAATGGGTCATTGAAAAGGAGCCTATTTCCACCTAAAGGGTCTTACAATACTTTACCTCACTTTCTGCTAGTCTATCACTGAAGACTTGAAAGTATCACAAAAAAGAATTCCAATCATAATTGTCTGAAAACTTTAGAAGTGTTTAATGAACAGCAAAACAATCTGAGGAAATTTAAGTATGACAATGTCATTCTGTCCAGTTATAAAAATAAGAAAAAAATACATTTGGCTTTAAAGGTCAAAAATTCAAATTCCTCGGGTTTCCCTGTTGGCTGAGTAGTAAAGAATCTGCCTGCTAATTCAGGAGACACAAGTCCGATCCCTGATCTGGGAAGATCCCACATGTCGCAAAACAACTAGCTTGCACGCCTCAACTACTGAGTCTACGTGCTACGACCACTGCAGCGGGCGCTCCCCAGAGCCCACGCTCCGCAAGCAGAGAAGGCGCTGCAGTGAGGCAGCCGTGCACTGCAAGCAGAGAAAAGCCCAAGCAGCCGTGAAGGCCCAGCACGGCCAAACCAGATAAACAAACAACCTTACCCTGCAACCAGGGAGGTGAGGAAATTCTTGAAGAAATCCAGCTTTGGATCTGTAATGGACTGAGGGAGTTTGCTGATGAAGGGCAAAAGATAAGGATATATCACAGCAGCCAGACCCCGACCTCCTTCACGAACCACAGCTGACAGCTTGGGAAACACACTTTTTTTGGCATTTACATGAAGCCAACAGTCCTTAACAAGAAAAAAACAAAAGATTATAATAGTAATTAGAGATCATAAACATACATTTCCCAATCAAGAGAAAAGACATAGAGACTCTCAAAAATAAAATTCAAGTATTTTACCTAAAGGGGGTAAAAAAATCTGTCAGTACAAACTAAAAATTTGAAATTATAAGAAATTTATTACATATGGTAACCAGGTATCCAACATGCTTCCAGGACAATATGGATCAAAAATAATTATTTAACTTGAAAGATTAAAAAAAGCTGCGTTCTAAACAAGTTAAAAAAAAAAAAAGCTGCTTTCTAAAAGTGACAGCAATTATTGTTGTTGTTTAGTCTCTAAGTTGTGTCCAACTCTTTCGACCCCATGCACTGTAGCACAACAGGCTGCCCCGTCCTTCAATATCTCCTAGAGTCTTAAATGTAAGATTCAGATATGTTGACTTCGTTAAGCCGTACAAGAATTGATATTGACTAAAATGAAAGTAAAATAAAAACTCTATTTCATTTTATAGTCAGTTTAAGATTTATACCAAGTTTTGGATTAAAGTATTTGATGTCCAAGAAAGCATTTTTCTAGCAAGTTTTAAAAATTATAACCTGATAGGCTCTCTTGCATGGTATGTAAGGCTTCTAAAATACAATTAAAGGAACTTCCCTGGTGGTCCAGTGGCTAAGACTCCTTGCTCCCAATGCAGAGGCCCCAGGGTCCCATCCCTGGTCAGGGAACTAGATCCCACAAGAGGCAACTAAGAGTTCATGTGCCTCAACTGAAGATCCCAAAAGACTTCACATGCTGCAACTAAAAATCCTGTGTGCACAACAAAGATCAAAGATCTTGCATGCTGCAACCAAGACCCAGTGCAGCCAAATAACTATGAAAAAAAAAAACCACAATTAAGAAGACAAGTATTCCCAGATACACTAAACATACGTCTCTTACTTACCTCAACAGTTGTAAGTGTATAAAGTACAGCTTCCCAGAGGGCAGGGCATACAATGGGATCACTGTCATCAATGCTAAGAAGAACGGATGGGCTCACTTTGGATGCTTCATCCTTCATCAAGTGTGGAATACGCTGGCACAAAGCAGAAACTAACTCAAAATAGGCTGAGCGGATCTGAAAGAAAAAGTAGAAAGCTGACTTAAAGTCTAGTAAAGATATGATAAAAATTTTTTTTATTTATGGCCTTGGCAGGTAGGTTATCCATACTAACCTTCCATAAATAAAACTAAAAGGGTTAGAAAAAACTTTTTAAGAATCTTAACATTAAAAAAAACCTTAAGGCCACCACATGGCTGAAAAGACATTAGGATTTACCAAGCCAAAAGTGAAGGCACAAAGAATTCAACTTTCTACTTCTTTGGCTCAAGCAAATAGAAATCTCCACTCTCAGAAGCCTTCATTTGGGGACTCAAATTATTCCTACGAATATACCAGTCAGTACAAAGCTGAATACAGTCAAACAAGATACTATGAGCAGAAACAAAAGATAGCACAGAGATCTGAGACTTTAGAGTTTAGAATTATCTGTCAGTTACAAACTTCATATCAACAATCTTTGTTACATTTAAAGAAACAAAAGTTTAAAGAAATCTGAAGGGAAAAGGATCTTAGAAAAAGCACAGCAGATGTGGAAATTTGACAGATCTAGAAATCTGACAATTTCTAAACCAAAAGTAGATACACAAATAAATAAGAGCACAATTCATAGTTTAAGAGCATCATGCTACCACCACTTCTATTCAATATAGTACTGAGGACATAATAAATACAGAGGGAAAATGGGTGCAGGGGAAGAACTAGAAAGTAACCCAAGTCTATCTATAATCATAGCAAAATAATAGGCTATAAAAATATTAAAGAATTTAAAGGCAAACTATAAAACTAACTGGAGTTTGGAAGAGTTGCTGGGTACAAAATTAACAACAGCACAGCACCGTGCAACAAAAGCGCAGCATCCCTACACAACAGTAGAAACCAAGCGGAGTGTGGGATCAAAAAAAGTCACAACAGTGACGGAAACCACATTCAGTATGCAGCATGTTATAAAACATGATTCCAGGAGGCCAAGGGCCTTACGGAGCCTACAGAATTCTGAAAAAGAAGAGCGAAGTTGGAGGGTTTCAAGACTTATCATAAAACAATAATAAGAGTGTGGTACTGGTATAAAGAGAGACATAAGATGTAATGGGAAAAGAGCACAAAATTAAATTCCCACACATATGTTCAACTGAATTTTGACGAAGAAGTCACAGCTGTGGTTGGGGGAGGCAGGGAGTTAGTAATCTTTCAACAGATACCTATACAAAAATAAATTTGACTCTCACCTTTATTCCTACACAAAAATTAACTCTAGATGGAGCTAAACTATAAAACTTCTAGAATAAAATATTTTAAAAAATCTTTGTATCTTTCAAACAGGCAAAGATTCCTTAGATAAGACATCAAAAGTATGAAGTGTAAAAGAAAAAAAAAATTAGCCTCCAACTAATAAAAATAAATGAAAAAAAAAAAAAAGATCAAAGGAACTTCAAAATCAGCTACTCTCCAAAAACCATGAAAAAAGTGAAAAGGCAAGGTATATACTAGAAGAAAACATTCATGATGTTTTATCTGACATAATACTTACATACGGGATAAATAAAGCACATTTATAACTCAAAAATAAAGACCAAAACCTCAACTTACAAATAGGCAAAAGAATATGGAATAGTAAGATTGATACGTCGATCTTCCTGCAAAGAACTACAGACTCTGTGAACCAGACCCAAAAAACGATCTGAGGTCTCTGAAGACTGAAATATACACTTTGGAGGCGGTGAGAGCACTTGGAGGAAGCAGTCCACACATACCGAGTTCCCATTTTTTCAGCTCTGCCCTGAAGGTGGCTGCAGTTGCCACCAGAGGCACAGGGGCAGCTACAGTGGCCTGAACCCTTCTAGGGGGACTGAAGGAACTAGGAAAAGGAGCCAGGGTAGCCAAGACTGCAGCAGAGTGGCCGGGACCTGCAGAGAGAAGACAGTGCCCGTCCTGTGTTTAATCAGGAGTCTGCTGTTTGAGTCTGGCCAAGCTGATTGCCCACGAGCACAAACACATCAACACCCTCTGGAGCAATGTAAAATAATCCTGTCTCCAAAACATAATGTGCCAGGCTATAATCGAAATATTTATGTCCAAGATAAAACCTAACATCACTCAACATACATAAGCCAAGAAAATGTGATCCCATCTCAAAGCATAAGATAATTAACTGAGGCCAATCCCAAGATGATCCAGATGTTACTATCAGACACTGACTTTAAAGCAGCTATTATAACTATACTCAGTAAGGTAAAGAAAACTGTAACAACGAATGGAAAAACACGAGATAAATGTCACTATACATCTGTCCAAGCCTACCGAACATACAGCATCAACATGAACCCTAATGTAAATTATAGACTCTGGATAATAATGATGTTTCAATGTAGGTTCATCAATTGTGGGGAAAAAAAAAGGTATCACTCTGGTATAGGGATGTTGATAATGGGGGAAACTATGTATGTGAGGGGCAGGAGGTATATTTGAAATATCTGCACTTTTCCCTCAATTTTGCTGTAACCTAAAACTGCTCTTTAAAAAGTAGAAAATTTCATCAAAGAAACAGAAGATACAAAAATCAAGTAGAAACTCTAGGTATAAAAGATACAATGTATTAAATTTAAAATGAGCAAAAGGGTTAAAGAGACCCTTCAAAAAAAAAAAAAATAGGGAATTCCCTGGCAGTCCAGTGGTAAGGACTCAGCACTTTCACTGCAGGGGCCTGGATTTGATCTCTGGTTATAGAACTAAGCTTCTGCTTTTCCACTTGCCACATGATACGGCCAAAAAAAAAAAAAAAAAGATATACAATGGTCAATAAGCACATTAAAAGATGTTCAATATCATCAGCCCTGAGGGAAATGCAAATTAAAACCACATTGAAAAGTTTCTACTCCAGAGATCAGCAAACATTTTCTTTAAAGAGCCAGAAAAGAAACATTTTAAACTGAGCAAACCATATGGTCCCTGTCACTACTTCACTCTGCCATGGTAGCATAAAGCACCCACAAACAATACAAAAATGATTCACAAGAACAGGTCAGCTGTACCAGATTTTGATTCATGAACTGATCCCCGATCCCACATCTGAGACAATGACTTAAAACAACAGACAATATCAGAGTAAGGAAATAGAAATAAAAACCTCATACACTGCTGATCAGAGTGGAAACCGTACAACCACTTTGAAATACTGATACAAGCAACAACAAAGAATCTTCAAAACATTGTGCTGAGCAAAAGAAGCCAGATACAGGGAAGTCCCTGGTGGTCTAGTGGTTAGGAGTCCAAGTGCTCACTGCCAAGGGCCCAGGTTCAATCCCTGGCCAGGGGAACTAAAATCCAACAAGTTGTGTGGTATGGCCAAAAAAAAAAAAAACAAAACCAAGCCAAACACAAAGTAATAATAAGTAAAAAAAAAAAAATTTTTCTTAAGTGAGAAAGGTCTTCATAAAGCAAAACCAGTGGTTTTGATTACATCGAAATTAAGATTTTTTTTTTTTTTTATAAAAGAGGATACATGAAAGGTAACAGAATGGGGGATAATTTCCAATGCCTGAAAGTGACAAAAGGACTAATACTGAAAATATACAAGGAACTCCTATAGAATAAGAAAAAGAATTCTAGTAGAAAAAAAAGAGAAGAAAGATATGAACAAGTAGTTTATAGAGGAAACACAAACATTTCAAAAGCTTATGAAGAGATGGTAAGTCGCCAGTTAACAGAGTAATTAAACTTAAAGACAGCTTCATTTGAGACTGATAAAAAAATAGGAAGTTGAATGATGCCTGGTCCTGGCTACAATATAAGATACATATCAATAGTATTCATCACGTATTGCTGGTTGAGCCTAGAGCAATGCAGCCCATCAGGTGAGCACTCTGGTGCTACTTCAGAAAATTAAGTATGCATATACTCTTTGACTCAGCAATTCAAAAATTAAGAGGATTTCAGAAAAAGAAATTCTCACAGATCCGGGGATACATGAATGAAGATGCTAACTGCTGCCTTATTTGTGGGAGCAGAGAGTCCGAGGCAACCAGGGTGTCTATCACTGGGGAAGTGAACAGGTATAAAATGGAATGAACGCAAACTTCTGAGTACTACCCATCAGTGAGAAGCCACGGACCAACTGTACACATACAGGAATGTGAAATAGTTCAGTACTTTTAAAAAAAAATTACCAAGTAAAAAGCAATAAACGAGATGAAATATAACACGGAATTGTTCATGTTGAATTAAAAACACATAGGTTGGGACATGCCTAACAAAGAAAATTAGATAAACTTCACTCAGGCATGAATGCTGTGTGGGAGTTCAAAGTTAGTGAACCAACAATATATATTAAATAAGGTGTCTTTAAACAGACAAACATAAAATAAGGTAATGTACTGACCAATTACCGAAATGTTGTGACCAGAGACTCACAGGAACCCTAAGAGCAATGCTTCAGTATGCAGGGTTTGTGCACTTCACAGAATATAATTATCATCAACAATGAGACAACTACACAGGCAAAAGCACACAGATTAATCACATTTAGAATGGTCAGCTGGTGGAGGTGGAGAAGGGAGAAAGACAAAAGGGAAAACACAAATCCATTAAATGAAAAAGCATTAAACACACACACACACAAGTTTTGAAGTGCCATGAACAGAGGAAGACGACGATTCAATTCTGCATCTGAGGTCCAAATAACTAAGCAAAAAAAATGGAAATACGGTAACATTCTGGTAAGACAGGCGATTCAGTCCCAGCACAAAAATGTGTTTGCAGAGTTTAAAGATAAACAATAAACATTAAGCATAAATGAAAACTAACAAGATCGGGGAGAAAAAGGAATCAGCGAAATGTCTTAAAACCAGAAGTCTGAGATACCTGAGGTATGCTGTGTTTTCCATACTTCCAAAACTTATTCTGTGATAAAAGAGACTTAAATTTCTCCTCCAGAGAGTCAAGCTCATTATCAGGTAACAGGCAAAGCAATTTCTTTAATGCCAATAAGGAACAAGTTACGACTCGATAGAATTTAGCATCTCTCTCTTCCTCTGGAACAGTTCTTGATGTCAAAAGAAAATAAATATACATAAGGCCTGAGAATAAGACAAGCTGCGCATGCAGAACTTCTTTTTTAGACGTTTTATCACTGAGTATCTACCAAAGTTACTTTATTTCTATGCTCATTCTCCGTGTGTCAAAGCCCCACAAAATACGAATATACATACAGTTTTCATCACATATTTTTTGAATACTACCAGGTTAAAGTAGATGAAAAGGAGTGGCCTGAAATAAGTGTACATGTATACATCACCCTCAGTAGCAGTTAACTGGATGATTCTGGAGAATAATACTGCATCTAAGACTGCTTTCCCTTACAGACTCTTAATAGCTTCATTAGAACACAAGAGTAAAAGGCACATGGAAAATCTTACTATTCTTTTAATAGAACTATTCACAGTTCTTCAATTATTTTCATCCAGACCTTAAAATGTTTCCTTCTAAGACTGTCAAAAGGCAAATGTGGAAAAAAAAAATCTAAAAACATGTTTTTGTAAAAGAACCAAATGTATGAGCTCCCAGATAATTCAAATTAAATAGAGGGACAACCTGCAGGTAAAAGCACTTAAAACTGCACCCGGTAAATAACATTGCATTAAGTATCTTCATCTCTACATTCTGAATCCTTTTTCTCTTTTTTAAAGAATCCCTTTTTTCAACATCATGTTGAAATTATCCTCTTGTTACCTATGACCAATGAGTGCAACAGAGTTTCACTTAACCTGAGTCACATAGACACAATACAACTTACTGTGGGTCACTGAGGGTATCAGGTGTTTCTTTGATAAGATGATCCTGTAGCACCTACAGGGGGGGATTGAGATCTTATTGAACTGTTTGGTGAAGAGACAAGAGTATAAACTACATCTTACCTAAAAGTTCTTAATCCTCTTCCTCGCAAAAGAAGCAAAACTAAAAGGTCTGAATTTCACCAATTTATTCCCTTACTAATTCCCAAGGTTGGCAGCTGTTAGGGTAAAGAAGGATAGGGTACTTCTTTCAAACATCTCTAGCTTCCGCCAGGAGGAACTTCTCCCTAAATACTCTTGTCCTCTTGCTTTTACATTCCTCTCTGCAGGCAGTAGTGAAGTGAAAGGACAGCTGATTAGTAGGTCTGGGACAGAATCAGGCTCTGCTTCCCTCGCCCGGCTTTTTCGAGCACCTCCCTGCTCACAGGGAAGAACACACATAGTGTTCTGCTCCATCACAGAGGACGGTCTAAGGTTCCATTTGAAATGCAGAGTAAGACTGCTTACTTCGGGGTGGAGTACCAGCAAGTCCACAGCTCCAGTATCAATTTTATCAGCAATAACAATAGCCAGCGTTTACTGAGCTTTTCCACCCACCAGGAATCCCATGCATTACCTAAACTAATCCTCACTACAACTCAGTGAAGTACCAGGGAATTCCCACTTTAATAGATGAGGAAATGGAGGCCGAGAAACTTGCTCATGGTCAAACACCCCAGCTAATGGCAGAGAGGGACTGGAACCCAATGGTATGAGCCAGAACCCATGATCTGACAGACACTATGACATTTTAATCTCATTTGTCTTACTCCTCGCTAATAAATTGATTTTGAACTCAGAAGAGTTCAAACCAGTATCTGTATAGCTGTGACACAGCCAACTAAAGGTAAAACAACATAGGAACTAATCCTCGTATTCAATGATCAGTTATCCAATCATAACAAAACCAACAACAACAAAAAACTAGGAAGAGCCAAATTAATTGTCTCAAAACCCATTTCCTAAAACTCTTTAAGTGTTCAAACTCATTACACTTAACTCTCATAACATTTATGCTTGATATTTTAAATAAACCAATAATTCCTAATTTACAGTTGGGTCAGAGAACTCCCTTTGAGAGTATGATTAAAGCTAGAAACCCTCACTCTAAAAAATGAACTTTGGTACCCCAGAAAAACAAAGAATGAAGACCAAGAATTTAAATGAGGAACTAGAATGCATATGTGTGCCTGTGTAGAGAGATGCTGGGCAAAGAGATCAGATATGTAATAAGGGATCATGAAGAATCCTGTAGGCCAAGAGAAGCAATTTGAATTTGTAAGGGTAATAGGAACCACAGAAAGGGTGATTAATTTAAAGGAGGAAGGAAGGAAGGGAAGGAGGGAGGGAGGCAAAGAGAGAGAGGATGTTTAAGTAGGATTATACACAGGGTGCTATGGAAATATAAGAGTACTACATAGGGGAATGAATGAGGGCATGATTTTTTTTAAACCTCATCTCTCCTCAATGGACTCATGGCTCACCTATTCTTACTTCTTGCTATAATACTAACAAGTCTGGAATTTATTTTTTCTAGTTCATATATTAGGAATGGCAAATGAGGGAAAAAATGAAAAAAGGACAGTATTACACACACAAACTGAGTCATAAAAGCTATGGCCAATATCAGTTTGGTAAAAGTGTTGGCCAAGTGTTGGAGAAATGTATACCTGTTAATGGGAGTATAAATTTGGATGGCCTTTTGAAGGGCAATTTATCCATAGCTATAAAAATTTTAAATGTTCTTATCCTTTGACCCAACATATTCAATTACTAGAAGTTCTGGTAACTCCCATACCTACAGCTTATGAACAGATCTATTCAAAAATGTTCACTGAAGCAGTGTTCATTACCATAAAAAAATGGGGAAAAACCCCAAAGGTATACAAATGTGAAAGACGTTAAATAAACTGTAGTACATAAATACAAAGGATTATCAGGATGAAATATATCTATATACATGTATTGATTTGAAAATATGGGAGAAAAAAAGTTTAGATTTAATTTTTAGATGGATTCTTTTTTAGTTTATATATTACAAAGCACATACTTCAATCTTTTAGACATGGTAAGTTAGATAATAAATAAAGAAGGAAAAACCTAAATAATTTAAGAATGGTCCAATTTGAAAAATTAATTATGTTTAAAAAGCCAAAATGGTCAATTTTGTTATACACCATTTAAAAAAGGCAACCTTCCACTGAAACTATTTTCATTTCTCATTCCTTCACAATACTAGATGAAAGAGGTGCCTTTGTAATATGTCTCATATCCCTTAAATACTTTAAAAAATAGACATGGAAAGGTTCTTAGGACTTACACTTGTGATTTCATCCTTACAAAATGCTATGGCTTCAGGTTGCTTGCTCGGAGGGAAAGCTGCTTCAAAGGCATCTTTTGCTGCAGAGGCAGCTGGTGTATAAGTATCACACTGAGCCATCAGCCAATAACCCATTAAACTTTTTAAATAAGGAGCCAAGTGTTTCTTTACTTTAAGGATAAGTTTTTCAAAAGCTTGCTGTGTGGCTTCTCGAACCCGGCGGTCATGATCCTATTGAAAACACAGTAAGGTTTAAAACAGTTCTAACCCATAAAAACAAATAAAGACATTTCTGGGTATTCTATGAAGACCCATTAATAAGAATTCACCTGTGTGCAGAACTAAAGGAAAATCCATAATTATATAGAAAAACTGATTAATTTTTCATTTTTCCCAATGAGATAAAAAGAACTATATTCAAGATGGAGTCAAGGCTACTCCTGGGATAATGAAGCATTTCATTCTCATTCTTCCAGAGCAAGTATACAAAGAAATTACATTGTCAAAATTTGTTGCTGTTTAGTCACTAAGTCGCCTCCAACTCTTCTGCACCCTGTGGAGTGTAGCCCGCTACTCTCCTCTGTGCTTGGGATTTCCCAAGCATGAATACTGGAGAAGGTTGCCATTTCCTTCTCCAGGGGATCTTTCAGACCCAGGGATCGAACCTGTGTCTCCTTCATTAGCAGGCGGATTCTTTACTGCTGAGCCACCAGGGAAGCCCTGTCAAAATTTACTATGACTTAAAAGTGTCTAGGGAGGCCTTCCCTGATAGCTCAGTTGGTAAAGAATCCGCCTGCAATGCAGGAAACCCCAGTTCGATTCCGGGGTTGGGAATATCCGCTGGAGAAGGGTTAGGCCACCCACTCCAGTATTCTTGGGCTCCCCTTGTGGTTCAGTTGGTAAAGAATCCGCCTGGAATGCAGGAGACCTGGGTTCGATCCCTAGGTTGGGAAGATCCCCTGGAGAAGGAAAAGGCTACCCACTCTAGTATTCTGGCCTGGAGAATTCCATGGACTGTATAGTCCACAGGGTCTCAAAGAGTTGGACATGACTTTCATTTTCACTTTTCACAAGTATCTAGGTAATTCTATAGTAACGACCTATTTTCCGAAAACACATACTCCTCTGCACAACCTACATAATCTAATCTGTATAACCATACTGACATAACAATCCATAACCCTCACCAAAAATGAATCATAAAAATTTGATAGTCCTCATAACTTCAACAAAAACAAAACATCAACACAACAGAAATAAACTAGGGAAGTCTGAATACTTACAAGCGAAATTTTGCAGAAAATTCTCGGCCAGTATGGAAGAACTCCTTTTACAACTTCTGTCTCTCTCTCTGTACACATAGTTCCAAATTCCTGCATGGCCTAAAAGTCATTTATTAAAATCGTTAGCAATGAATCAACAGCCATAATATTAACTATTGATTATATTTCTGCTTTTTAAAATGACAGAAATATTTTACGTAACATGAGAATACTTTGTTTCTGTTTGTCCTTTTTATGTTTTTACTTTCTATGCTCTGACTTTGTATGTTTCCGATGGGCCTGATAATCTATGTGAGCCTACTTCTGCTGTCTCCAGAAATCCTCAGTCTGCCGTTTGATCCTCAAGACAATGCCTTCCTGTCCTGGACTCACTCCTATGTTGCATTCCACAATCGGTCTAACTGCTGGGTCTGCGGAGCACTCCCCTCTTCATCAGTGGAAGGCTTCCCATGGTGGACATCTCCACTTCAAGGAAAGGACTTTCTCCAAGTCTGCAAATACCTTCAACAATCGCATGTGATGCCTCTTCTTAAACTGATGACATCTAACAACCTTAAGATGGACTGATGTAACTATGGACATAATGTGACTTATTTGATTTTAACTTGGTTTAATGACTATTTTGCCTTACATCTGTAACTGTATAATGGGGTTTTCTAACTGTCTAAAAGCTTTTAGTTTACAAATAGTTGTCCGAGCTCCTATGAGTGCCACAGCCTCCTCCAACTATTACTTGGAGCCCCTGGATCAGACATCCTCACTATGAGGATTAGGAGAATATGTTCCCCCCCAATTTAGGGACAATGCCCCTTGTCAGCTCGGAAGCAGTTATGGAATGAGAACGACACCCCTTTTCCCTAGGCAACATAATTCTCCTAAAAGAAAAGGGGGGAATGAGAGAATCATTTCCTAGGCAGGTTGATAAGAAGTCTAGGGGTCCCCAAGGAGAGAGAGGTCTGGGATATTCAAGGAGGAAGAAAGGACAGACTTTTTTACTTTTTTTCCTCTACATTCCTTAGGATTATATAACAATAATGTATCCTGCCTGAGGACAGTCTTTGGATTAAACCCTCTGGCTAATTCTGTTATCTTAAAACATAAATTATGGGAGTAGATCTGGTCTTTACAAGGATGTATACTGCCTGAGGACAATCTTTGGATTAAACCTTCTGGCCAACTCTGTTATCTTAAAATGTAAATTATGGGAGTGGGTCTGGTGAGGTCTTTGCAGCCTCCAGACATTCTTTGGATTCATTGGAGAGTATATAACTCCATTGCTAACACTAGCAAAGGGGGTACTCTTTTGCCCCCTTCTGATGCCTATGTCAGAAGCTTTCTCTATCTCCTTTATACTTTAATAAAACTTTATTACACACACACAAAAAAATAATAAAAAAAATAAAATCGTTAGCAATGAATCAACAGCCATAATATTAACTATTGATTATATTTCTGCTTTTTAAAATGGCAGAAATATTTTACATAACATGAGAATACTTTGTTTCTGTTTGTCCCATATAATACTAATCTTAAGAGTTCCATCACAGATCACTATGGGAGAAACGTTTCTTTTTCCCCCCTTTTTAAAAAATACAAAACATATACAAACAAAAAAACCCACTTACAATTATAGGGTCAAAATTACATTATCTAATAGGAAAAAATGTACAGTCAGAATTCCAAAGTGATTCTAAAAAGTGCAGAACAACAAACTGACTTATAATGCAAAAGACAAGTATAAAATGTGTCAAAAAAAAAGTACAATTGTAGAAGTATTTATTAGTGGTAAATGATTTCACTGTTCTTTATATAACATATGCTAATGATGGGAATTCCCTGGCGGTTCAGTGGTTAGGACTCCATGCTTCCAATACAGGGGTCGCAGGTTAGATCTCTGGTTGTGCAATTTGGCCAGGAAAAAAAAAAACCAATGACATTTTAACAAAAAGATTCCCTTGATCATTTTAATGAAAACAAAACTTGCTTTTAGTTTTGTTGTGACATCTTTCTTAGAAAGTTTCCGCAGCACCATTCGGAAATCAGAATCCACAAGACTGTCTATTTCTTCAGCTCCTTGAATAGCAGGAACATAGCCTAGGTCACTGTGAAATGTTCCAAAACCAATAAATCCAGGCACCGTTCCCTGTTCCTTGGCAAGGAGTTCTGCGGCTCGGCCACTGTTTGAAGGCTGGTAAGAGAGCAGGGGGAGGAACAGTCAGAGTTCAGGAAGAGTTCAAAATTTAACTGAGTTCTTTAGAATAATTCCCTGACAATTCCCACCAGGAAGCAAACTCATTTGAGGACATTTTCCCGATAGCTTATGCCTCTATTGTAATGTTCCCCAAAGATGAATACTCTGTCACGAGTACTTAATGATAATGATCCTAGGAGCTATTTCCCAGTTTCCTAAACATCAGAACAACGTTTTTGAAGTTATGACTACAAGCCATTAGGGGCTTCCCAGATGGCTCAGTGGGTAAAGAATCCACCTGCAATGCAGGAGACATGGGCAGACATGAGTTCGATCCCTGGATTGGGAAGATCCCCTGGAGGAGGGCATAGCAACCCACTCCAGTATTCTTGTCTGGAGAATCCCATGGACAGAGGAGCCTGGTGGGGCTACAGTCCACGGGGTCGCAGAGAATCAGACACACTATACAGTGACTGAGCATGCACACGCACAAGTCATTAGAGGCTCCTGTAGGTCATTTTAAAGAAAAGGAACAAAATTTAAAAAATCAGAATACATCACATGTGGTGAGAATAAGTACTGTTTTGTGAAGTTTTTTATTTCAAGCTTTTTTATAAATAGTATGTATACACATATATGTGTGCTATGTAGTGACACAAACTTAACTCATAAATGGATTATATCTTTTCATTCATTCACTCATTCAAGAAATTACTAAACAACTATCACAGGATAAGTCTAATGACAGCAACTTCTAGACCAAGAGTTCCCTGTGGGCAGACACACTCATTTCCACATACCAAAGCCTAGCCTAATGGGCTAAAATGGTTACAAACTACATTAGTTATGGACATAAAAATAAATACAGTGGTCAGGATATAAGATACATTCTTTAGTTTTGAATCAGTCAGTGGTTTGTTGGAAGCTACATAATACGGTAGCTTCCAGTAGGATTCTTTGTGACAGATACAGAAAATACCTAAACTGTTGAAAGAAATTAATGTATTCACTGTCATTAATACGAAAATGCCTCAGCTCAATGTCCAGGATGACATCACAACCCATCTAAACTCATCTGTTTCTTATTTCTCTGTAAGAATGTCGGAAAATACAAATGTGTGATTTAGTTTGCTGATACCCAGCAAAACTGTGTTTGGGAAACTCATTTATCAAGAAATAATAACCTGGACTACTTTCTGAACTGAAATGAGTGACCAGAAATGAAAATGGACTCATTTTTTTCCCCCCAAAACAGAAGCATTTAAGACTAATTTCAAAAAAGGTTCTCTATTTGAAGACTTCATTAAAATGAATTAACATTATTCAGTTCACCTTTCTCAATACTGACACATGAATAAAGAGCTGCAAAGACGGACTTAAGAATCCACCTGCCAATGCAGGGGACATGCATTCAAGCCCGGGTCCAGGAAAACACCACGTCCTGCAAGGCGACCAAGCCTGTGCACCACACTGACGCTGCAGGGAGAAGTCCACCCAGGAAAACTGGAAAAGGCCCGTGTGTAGCCATGAAGACCCAGCACAGCCAAAGAGAAAATAAAATTAATTAATTTTTTAAAAGATCTACAAAGGAAGTCAGTGAAGTATAACTTTGAAAACCAACCATGATGCCACTAAGACACTGAAATTTTCTCTATAAACTCATGAGTAAAGTTTCATTGTGAAACAGAATAATGAAATAGTATAAAAAGCTGAAGGAGTCAAGGCTGAACTGACCTTAAGATCAGAGCTGATAGTGCAGAAGAAAAGGTATCAGATTTCTACTTTCAAAAATAACAAACTATTTTTAACTAATTATATCTTTTTCAAGGTCTGATTTGAATTTAAAATGTAGTTACCGTTTCTCGTTACTTTCTCCATTGTGGATTAGCGACTGGTACCCACAGTTCAAAAATTAAGAACTTGGATTCTATTTCTGGAAGTTAACTTTCTTATACCACACCTACTTCATTCTTTTGTGCCCAGCTTCTAGAGGCATTTGAGGTGGCAACCCTGAGTCTACAGTTTAAAAACCAAATTCAGGACGACTTTCAAGATTTTCACCATCTGGACTCAACCTCTCCAGTCACCTTCCTGCCACTCGTTTCTCCCCTCATCCACTTCCCTCCTCTCCTCTCTTAATTTTGTTTCCACCATGTGTGTTCCAGTCCCAAATTCAAAACAAAGGTCTCTGCATACGTCATGCCTTTTCACAATTTGATCTTTTTTTTTTTAACAGCAAACTTTAAAAAAAATTATTTTTTATTGGAATCTAGTTGATTTACAATGTTTTGCTATTTTCAGGTATACGGCAAAGGGGATCAGTTATTCAGTTCAGTCGCTCAGTCGTGTCCAACTCTTTGCGACCCCAAGGACTGCAGCACACCAGGCTTTCCTGTCCATCACCAACTCCCGGAGCTTGCTCAAACTCATGTCCATCAAGTCGGTGATGCCATCCATCTCATGCTCTGTCGTCCCCTTCTCCTCCCGCCTTCAATCTTTCCCAGCATCAGGGTCTTTTCCAATGAGTCAGTTATTCGCATCAGGCGCCCAAAGTATTGACAGCTTCAGCATCAGTCCTTCCAATGAATATTCAGGACTGATTTCCTTGAGGATTGACTGGCTTGATCTCCTTGCAGTCTAAGGGTCTCTCAAGAGTCTTCTCCAACGCCACAGTTCAAAAGCATCAATTCTTTGGTGCTCAGCTTTCTTTATGGTCCAACTCTCACAGCCATACATGACTACTAGAAAAACCATAGCTTTGACTCAACTCTTTGCGACCCAGTAGACTGTAGCCCTCCAGGCTCCTCCATCCATGGGATTTTCCAGGCAAGCATACCGGAGTGGGTTGCCATTTCCTTCTCCAGGGGATCCTCCCGACTTAGGGATCAAACCCAGGTCATCTGAATTGCAGGCAGACTCTTTAGCTTCTCAGCCACTAGGGAAGGTGGCTTAAAATGAGGTTGCTGCTGCTGCTAGGTTGCATCAGTCGTGTCCGACTCTGTGTGACCCCCATAGATGGCAGCCCACCAGGCTCCCCCGTCCCTGGAATTCTCCAGGCAAGAACACTGGAGTGGGTTGCCATTTCCTTCTCCAATGCATGAAAGTGAAAAGTGAAAGTGAAATCGCTCAGTAGTGTCTGACTCTTAGCGACCCCATGGACTGCAGCCTACAAAGCTCCTCCATCCATGGGATTTGCCAGGCAAGAGTACTGGAGTGGGTTGCCATTGCCTTCTCCATTAAAATGAGGTAACATGGAGAAGGTAATGGCAACCCACTCCAGTGTTCTTGCCTGGAGAATCCCAGGGACGGGGGAGCCTGGTAGGCTGCCCTCTATGGGGTCGCACAGAGTCGGACATGACTGAAGCGACTTAGCAGCAAGGTGTGTTGAAACTGAATCCAGCAGCTCCCAGCAGTATTGAGGAAATACAGAAAACACAAGACTTGAAAAAAAAAAAAAAAAAATGAGGTAACAGTAACTAAATCATTACTTAGGGTGAAGTCATGATTAAACATAAGTTTTCAAACTACCATAATTATAACTGATTTCAGCAAGAATCATCAAAGGATGCTCAAAACCATTAAGTGAAATTCTGCAAGAGGTTAGTCCTAACCTCAAACTACCGTTCCACAGATTATGTGCTGTTAGTCAATGGAAAGAGAAACCCATACAATGAACATCAGCTTAATCAAGTGATTAAACATACACCACACGTAATGGGACAGGCAGGCACCATGTGTCTCCCTGGTGTGAGAGGCGCTAAGAAAGACACATCACCAAGGAAGGATTTCTGTCAAAAACTGTTTAACCTGAATCCAATTATGAGGAACAATTAGACAAGTCTACGTTAAGCAAGTCAATTGCCAAATTGTTCATGCTATAAAAGAATGCTCCTCCAAAAAAACAAACAAAAAAGGCACTAAGAAACTGCCTAGATGTAGATGGAATGAATGATCCTTCAATGGCTCGCCAATGTTTTTAAAGTTGTTGTATCGAAAACAGAGGTTATAGAGAATAATACTGAGATGACTACAGAAGTGTGAACATAATATTGTATATCATTAGACAATAGTATTATACTGAAGTTAAATTTTCTGCATGTGATAATTTCTCATGGCTATGAAGAAGAAATTTGCTGTTTTTAGAATGTACACGCTGAAGTATTTTGGAATTAAGGGTCATGATTTCTGCCGCTAATTGTCATATGGTTTGGCAAAATACATATATTTAGAAAGAGAAAGCAAACGTGACCGGATTACCAACTGGTTTGTGTGTGTGTCTTAAGCTGCTTCAGTCGTGTCTGACTCTTTGCAACCCCATGGACTGCAGTCCGCCAGGCTCCTCTGTTCATGGGATTACAGGCCAGAAGACTGGAGTGGGTTGCCATGCCCTCCTCCAGGGGATCTTCCCTACCCAGAAATCGAACCCAAATCTCTCGTGGCTCCTGCACTGGCAGGCCGGTTCTTTACCACCAGTGCCACCTGGGAAGCCCTACCAATTGTTATTTCTAGGTAAAGAACTTATAAGTTGTTGCTTCAATATTCTTGCAACTTATCCTCATATTTGGAACATTTTAAAACTAAACACTGAGAAAAATTTTTAAATAAAAAATTAAAATTAAATGAGGATGGAAGTAAACTATTTAAAAGAGTACTGATACAGGCTAGTTACTGTTACTATTGTTGACATTATTAACCACAAAAGAAGACTGACAGATCTAAGAAAACCATGGTACTGAAATCACTAGAACTGGATCAGAAAGAAGCATCTTCATGAAATTAGACTGCGCTATTAAAAACCTAAAGTACCATAAAAATATCTTTATAAAAATACACCATTATGACATTCTCAGTCTTGTATGTTTAGTCTACCCTGGGGTTTAAACAAGTATTTAGTGAACTTCTGCTATATGCTAATCCTTGGTCTAGGTTCCAAAGATAATAAATAGCAGCAGATAAAACCACCACCTACCTTCATAAAATACTTAGGTCCTATACTAATATTCTAACGAAGCAAGATAGTAAATGAAGCAGGACAACCAACAAATAGTATGTTAGAAGTCGGATATGCAATGGGATAAAATAAAGCAGGAAAAGAGAACAGGGAGCAGTGGCGGGGTGGGGGTGGAGGGGAAGGTTACAACTGAAAATAGGGTGATCATGAGAGACCTCACTGAGATGTCTCGAGCAAGATTTGGAGCCACCTACAAAAGAGCGTTGGGAGCCTGCCATGCAAGGTCAAGGTTCGGGAAGAGATCAGTGTGGCCTGATGGAGTGAGAGACAAGGAAGCTAAAGATGGGGTCGGAGATGTAAAGGGGCCGGAGCAGACCCCATATCGCGTATATATATCATCGTAAGAGCTTTGCCTATACCCTGATGGATGTGGGCAGCCACAGCAGGCTTTTGAGGGAAGGAGCGACGTGATCCGAGACTCCGTGCACTCCAGGCTCACCTTAACTATCTCTCACTCCACTCCCTTGTTCAGGATGCTACCCCCTGCTACCCTGGCCAGGTAGCCTTCCAGGTGAAGTTGACACTGAATCAATTCTTAACGAAAACGGGGGTGGGGGGAGTGGGGGCGGGGGGGTGGCTACGAAGTGTGCTCAACTGGGGACAGCTGGGCACGTAACATCTTTCCCCTCTGCTTAACATCCCCATTCTGCTCAGATATATCCCACCCCGCCCGCAGGGACGCACACACAACAGAGAGGTCACACTGGACACGCAAACACATGCCACCCCACAGTCGCGCTCCACACAACCTCCGGCCATGCGCCGGGCAGACAGGGCCAGCCGCAGCGATGAGAGGACTCCCGCGCCAGCTGGGTCACCCTGCACTCACCCTCAGGTTCCCCTTGGTCCTCTGCTTGTTCTTCCCGCCCATGGTCGCGGTCTCAGCCGCACCCCCAGCCCGCAGCCCCCGGGTTGACACAGCCGGGCCACAACTTCCGGCCCCTGGCACCGGAAAAGGGCTCACAGGAAAAGCTTCCCCCGGCCCGCCCCTTCCGCCACCCACCCCGCCCATCTCCCGCCCTACTTCCGCCCCCACCTCCTGCCGCTTCCCTGACCAACCGCTGCGGGATACGTCACACTTGGAGCCACGCCCATGTGAGTGATGTAATTCCTGCCCAGTAGGAAGCCACGCCTTGGAGACCCAAGGCGCCAAATCCTGTTTTCCTCGCTTTGCTAAGGCAAGATTTGATCCCTCCTTAGCGGTAGGAGAATTTCTAAAATTCATGCATGTCCCCACCTCCTTTGATTCTAGCCAGTTCTGCATTTAATTTTGCATTTTCTTATCCCCACCAGCTTCCTGCTTATTTAGAACTTGAAAACATGTTTCATACCAGTAGTCCTGTATGCATGTGAGAGTTGGACCATAAAGAAAGCTGAGCGCCGAAGAATTGATGGTTTTGAACTGTGGTTTTGGAGAAGACTCTTGAGAGTCCCTTGGACTGCAAGGAGATCCAACCAGCCAATCCTCAAGGAAATCAGTCCTGAATATTCACTGAAAGGACTAATGTTGAAGCTGAAACTCCAATCCTTTGGCCATCTGATGGGAAGAGCTGACTCATTTGAAAAGACCCTGATGCTGGGAAAGATTGAAGGTGGGAGGAGAAGGGGACGACAGAAGATGAGATGGTTGGATGGCATCACCCACTCAATAGACCTGAGTTTGAGTAAACTCGGGGAGTTGGTGATGGACAGGGAGGCCTGGCTTGCTGCAGTCCATGGGGTCGCAAAGACTCAGACACGACTGAGAGGCTGAACTGAACACTAAAGCTAGCATGTAATAGGTACCATTTATTGAAGGCCTGCTGAGTGCCGTGTGCGTAAGATTTAAGGACATTTGCAAACGTCTCATTTAATCTTTGCAGCGTCATTTGAGATAGGCACGATCCCATCCATGTTTATAAACAGAGCGAGGGTCGGTGGAGTAAGCCTCTTGCCCTGGCTCCTGCTGCCAATGCGCAGTGTAGACAGGACTCGAACGCAGCTTTTTCTGACTCTGCTCCTAGATGTTAATTACCTGCGCCCTGTCCCAGGCAACGCAGGGCTCAGAGCCGCTCGGCTTGCTTGTATTTCCAAGTGGCCTCACATCGTAGTTGCAGAGTTCACTCTGTGATGTCCACTCTATAAGGATGTGTTCCTTCCCTTTTTCCCTTATGCTTAAGTAAAGGAAGCTGCTAGAGGAGAGTCTGAGCCCTTGATCCTCCATAACTGCTCACTTATAAGTAAAATGAGGGCTTCCCTCGTGGCCCAGCTGGTAAAGAATCTGCCTGTAATGCGGGAGACCTGGGTTTGATCCTTGGGTTGGGAAGGTCCCCTGGAGAAGGGAATGACTACCCATTCCAGTATTCTGACTTGGAGAATTCCATGGACTGTATAGTTCCTGGGGTTGCACAGAGTTGGACACGAATAAGTAACTTTTCACCAGCAGTAGGAGATTGGCCTGAGCTAAAAGGGAGGTATTTGCATACAAGGGTAGCCATAGAATGACCATGTTGTGGCTGAAGGAAGATGGGAAAATGTTCAGTTCAGTTCAGTCGCTCAGTCGTGTCCGACTTTGAGACCCCATGGACTGCAGCACACCAGGCTTCCCTGTCCATCACCAACTCCCAGAGCTTGCTCAAACTCATGTCCATCAAGTCAGTGATGCCATCCAACCATCTCATCCTCTGTCATCCCCTTCTGCCTTCGATCTTTCCCAGCATTGGGGTCTTTTCCAATGAAAATTTTCTATTTTGAAAATGTTAGACCTTTCAAAATGCAATTATCACCATCTCACCTGGATATTTCTTAGAAATGCAGACTGCCAGGCCCACTTTGGGACTATTAAATCAGATTTTACATTTTTAACTATGTTCCAGATCTTAAAATTTGAAAAGGACCAGAGTGATTAGCTATGCCCGTTTACTAAATTCTACTTATTCTTACTTCAAAATAACTAACGATTGTATTTCTATTTCCTTGATACCATCCACATTTCATAACAAGGATTCATACCTCTTTTTTTTTTTCCCGTTTTTTAAATATATATTTATTTATTTACTTGACTGCATGAGGTCTTAGTTACAGCACATGGGATCTTCCCCCCTGCATTGGAAGCACAGAGTCTTAGCCACTGAACCACCAGGGAAGCCCCCGGATTCATACCTCTTGATGTAGACCTTCAAACTATTCCAAACCACACAGGTCTCTGATTTTCCTAAAACACCATTTTATGATTGATTTGAGCGTTTGAAAATAGTCTCCATTATGTAACAGTTTCCAGTGCTCATCTTTTTCATCATTACTTAATCTTTTCAAGATAAGAGCCTTTTAAACCAGAGTAAACAGTGCCTACCAAAAGAGGTAATATTATGTCATGGTCAGTCATTTCAACCATATCCGACTCTTTGTGACCCCGTGGACTGTAGTTCCCCAGGCTCCTCAGTCCATGAGATTCTCCAAGCAAGAATACTGGAGTGGATTGCCATTGCCCTCTCCAAATATTATGTCAGTTTCCATCAAAATATCCATAACTAATTTAATCCAAAGAATTAATGAACTTTGGAAATATGATTTAAAATTTTATCTGGAAGAATAAAAGAATTAAAAGGATATTTTTTGTAAATAACAGAGAAATTTGTCATATCAGATTATAACATCTATTTTGACATTATCAAATAATAAACAAGTTTTAAAGTAAAAGACCTAATTAAAGATAATTGTCTAATCCAAAATACATAAAAATTAAGACAATGTAGATGCAATACCTAGAGGAAAAAGGCTACAAAAACTTAGGGTCATAACTAGAAAGAGGATGGGAAATTATAATAGCTGGAATGTCAACTCTCAAAAGCTAAGTTTGAAACCTGTATACTCCCAACAGCATTCTCAGTGAGATTTTTGTTTTCAGATATCTTGAAACTATCTCAAAAGCTCATATGAAAGAATAGGGAAAGATACCTTAGAAAGCAGGCATAATAATGGTTTGTCCTAATAAACTTCAAAATTCAAGATAATGCCAATACAATCCTCACTGTGTTGTTAGGACTAAACTGACATAGAATAGCAAATCTGGAACTCACACTCAGGCTCTGATGAAAGTGGCATGTCCTATGTCTGAAGAATATGGATTATTCAAAAATATCACTGAAACAATGCTTACCTTTTGAAGAAATAACTTTAGTACATACTTCTTGAAAGTGTTAGTTGCTCAGTCCTGTCTGACTCTTTGCGACCCCATGGATTGTTATGTAGCCTGCCAGTCTCCTCTGTCCATGGGATTCTCCAGGCAAGAATACTGGAGTGGGTTGCTGTTCCCTTCTCCAGGGGATCTTCCCAACCCAGGAATCAAACCCAGGTCTCCTGCACTGTAGGCAGATTCTTCACTTACTTCATGCAGCACTGTAAAATGAACTACTGATGACTGAATGTTAAAGCCATAGGGACTTCCCTGGTGACCCAGTGTTTAAGATTCTGAGCTCCCAATGCAGAGGGCCCAGGTTCAATCCCTGGTCAGGGAACTAGATTTCACGTGCTGCAACTAAGACCTGATGGAGCTAAATAAATAGTTTTTTAAATAAAGCCATAAGATATGGCATAGGGATACATATATTATTAAACTACAAAGAAATATATGGGAATGACAGATTCTTTAGGGTGGAGTTAATACTGCCAAAGAATAGGATTAGAATCAGCAAAAGTACACAAGAGGCTTTCAACCACATTTGTATAGTAGAATGGTAAAGTTTTGCTTGTCAGTAAAGTTCTTTTAAAGTAGTTGGTAAGATTATGACTTCATTTTTTACTTCTTTTTACCTTTTTCTATAAGGTAAATGTTCATAGTAAAATAAATAGTATGGATGTTACATATCTACTTCACAATAAGATTTTTTAAAACGAACAAAAAATTATGAGTTCTATAGACACATTTCCAAATTATCTCGGTGTAGGGAAATATTCCCAGTCAATGTGCCAAAGACAGAATATCATAAAGAAAATGACTGATACATTTAAGTAACATTAATTGGAAAGTTTTTTTTTTCTATGTCAGAAAAAAAAAAATAGACAAACTTGGGGAATATCTGTAACATTAACTAGATGTTAATAGGCTTACCATTAAAAAAATTCTTACAGGGAGCCCCCTGGTGGTCCTGGGTTAAGACTTGGCCTCCCAACACAGAGGCTGTGGGTTCAATCCCTGGTTCGGGAGATGCAATCCCTCCTGCTTCTAGGCCAAAAAAACAAAACATAAAACTGAAGCAATACTGTAGTAAATTCAATAAAGACTTGAAAAAACAAATGGTCCACATTAAAAAAATAAATCTTAGAAAGAAATAACTAAGGTTAAAATAGTTCTATTTAAAAAATTCTTACAAAAAATATTTTAAGGCTGCCCATTTACATAAAAATTAAGTAAGGCATAAACAGGCAATTCAGAGCAAAAGAAATATAACTGACCAGTACACATATAAAAAGTGATTAACTCACACTAGAAGTCAAATGAGGTGAAGTGCTAAGTCGCTTCTTTCATGTCTGACTCTGCAACCCTATGGGCTGCAGCCAGCCAAGGCTCCTCTGTCCATGGGATTCTCCAGGCAAGAACATATATGTACATTGCCTGGGGACATATGTATACCGATGGCTGAATCATGTTGATGTTTGACAGAAAACAACAAAATTCTGTAAGGCAATTATCCTTAAATTTAAAAATAAGTAATTTTTTTAAAAACTAAAAAAATATATATATACTGGAGTGGGTTACCATGCCCTTCTCCAGGTGATCTTCCTGACCCAGATCAAAAGTCAAATGAAGATAACATAAAACAATATAGATTTTTTTCCCATCTATTAAGTTGGCAACATGATAATAACCAGTGTTGGTAAAAATCTAGGGCAAAGGAAATTTTATAAGTCTTTGCAATTTTCATTTCTCAACCTTTCACAAGTACAATTGGCAAGACAAATCCAGAATTCCAGAGTGAAATTCCATTTCTTGAAATCTAACTTAAAGAGATAATAATGGATGCTCAGAGCAGCTTTGTTTTTGAAACTACACCAAACCAGGGAACTGCTGAAATCAATTACAGTGCACTCAGACAACCGAATATAAGACAGTCTTGAAAATAATTAATTTCATGGAAATGTTTACAACCTATTGTTTTATCAAAGAAGGCAGATAACAAAGCAACACAGACACTATGACTTGTGTAAAAACAGCAAAGACCACATATACAAAAATAATATACTTACTAAAAAACGTAAAACAAGGTTATGGGTGAGTTTTATATCCAGTTATTTGTACATTTTATACAATGGTTACCTTTCCAATAAAAATGTACTGCACAGATTTACTTGCATATATTTTGGGGGGTGGGGCGAAAAGAAAACAAGTTTAAAAACTCAAAATGCCAAACACCCCAGGGGAAAAAAATTAAGTCTCTGTACTACATGAGCAAAACTTGTATATTTAATCATCCAAAGCGAATGATTCTTCAGGGACTATTTGAAAATAGATAGTCTGAAAATATTTTCAGAACAAAAGTGATGGTCTATCAAAATTTACTTTTTCCAAGAAACTATATATTTGTATAATTGTATCACTTTACTGTAATAGAGAAGTTAACACATTGTAAATCAATTATATTTTGATAAATTTTTTAAAAAGAACTCCAATAAAACGAACTTTAGGTCAATACACAAGATTTTTTTTTTCTAAAAAAATTACTTTTTTCTATCATATTTTAGTTTCGATTAAATTTAGTGTTATTTAAAGAATCATTATGGCTGATTCATGTCAATGTATGGCAAAAACCACTACAACATATTAAATAAATTAATTAATTAAAAAAAAGAATCATTAATTAGAACTTCAAAATATCTCAAGACCACAATATTGTTGAGAACTCGAGTCATTTAAATTTCTCTGAAACTACTTTAATTTGTTTAAAACAATAGAGTATCAGTTTAAAATGAAATAAAAATATTTTTAATATTAAAAAAATAATTAAGCCTCCATTTCAGTAATTCCTTGGTTAGGATTCAGGGACACCCGGGTCCTCGAAGACACCATTCAGGTCCCTGGAACATCACGCCTCCAATTATTCCAGCTGTTAGCAACACCTAGGCAATCCCAAGAGAATGTGGATCGATGCCATTTTTTCCCCCGAAAGATAAATATTAAAAAAGAAAAAAAGCGCATCTCAACACCAGAAGAAGAGTTGGAGGCTGCCCGCCTGAAGGACGAGCCCAGAGAGACAGCAGGGAGCCAGAAGACCAGACACCAGCGCCCCCTGCCGGGCAGCCCCAATACGCCTTTGCCCCTAGGAGGGAGCGTGCTTCCGGGGCGCATGCGTGAAGTCATCGCAGGGGCCTCCCCGCTGCTCAGGCGGAGGTCAGGTGACCGGGGAGCCTGTGAGCGAGGCGCGTGAATTCTGGCCAGGTGCACGTGGAAGCATCTCGGGACCCTGGTGTCCGTGGGTAGCCAGTCACATGCTTTACGCCGCTGAGCCGGAATCTTCCCTCCCCGGGTTCTGCTCCTCCAAGGAGCGGATGTCTGCCTTTGACATTTCGTAGAGATGGCAGAGGCAGAGGACTTGAAGGCGAACATCCCTCCTACGACGCGGTGGGGTCAGATTGCCAGATGTTGCTAAAGGGGAAGGCTCCTGGTGCCCCTTGGCAGAATTTTTGTGGACTTGGATCTTCCCTGGTGGCTCAGGCGGTAAAGCGTTTACCTGTAATGCCGGTAGAGCTGGGTTCAATCCCTGGGTCGAGAAGATCCCCTGAAGAAGGGGAATAACTCCAGTATTCTTGTCTGGAAAATCCCATGGACCGAGGAGCCTGAAGGGCTGCAGTCCATGGGGTCGCAAAGAGTGGGACACGACTGAGCGACTTCACTTTCTTTTTCAAGTTTGTACTAAGTAGTTGTAATTATTGTTTCGGGGGGCAGGGAACTTTTCAAGTAATGTACCTGTCCTTCAGTTCAGTTGCTCAGTCGTGTCCAACTCTTTGTGACCCCATGGACTGCAGCACGCCAGGCCTCCCTGTCCATCACCAACTCCTGGAGTTTACTCAAACTCATGTCCATTGAGTTGGTGATGCCATCCAACTATCTCATGCTCTATCGTTCCCTCTCCTCCTGCCTTCAATCTGTCCCAGCATCAGGGTCTTTTTCAAAGAGTCGGTTCTTCGCATAAGGTGGCCAAAGTATTGGAGTTTCAGCTTCAGCATCAGTCCTTCCATTGAATATTGAGGACTGATTTCCTTAAAAGGACTGGTTGGATCTCCTTGCAGTCCAAGGGACTCTCAAGAGTCTTCTCCAACACCACAGTTCAAAAGCCTCAATTCTTCAACGCTCAGCTTTCTTTATAGTCCAACTCTCCGTACATGACTACTGGAAAAACCATAGCCTTGACTAGATGGACCGTTGTTGGCAAAGTGGTCTCTGCTTTTTAATATGCTTTCTAGGTTGGTCATAACTTTCCTTCCAAGGAGAAAGCGTCTTTTAATTTCATGGCTGCAGTCACGATCAGCAGTGATTTTGGAGCTCCCCAAAATAAATTCTGACAGTGTTTCGACTGTTTCCCCATCTATTTGCCATGAAGTGATGAGACTGGATGCCATGATCTTAGTTTTCTGAATGTTGAGTTTTAAGCCAACATTTTCACTCTCCTCTTTCACTTGCATCAAGAGGCTCTTTAGTTCTTCTCCACTTTCTGCCATGAGGGTGGTGTCATCTGCATATCTGAGGTTATTGATATTTCTCCCAGCAATCTTGAGTCCAGCTTGTGCTTCATCCAGCCCAGCGTTTCTCATGATGTACTCTGCATAGAAGTTAAATAAGCAACGTGACAGTATACAGCCTTGACGTACTCCTTTTCCTAATTGGAACCAGTCTGTTGTTCCATGTCCAGTTCTAACTGTTGCTTCCTGACCTGCATACAGATTTCTCAAGAGGCAGGTCAGGTGGTCTGGTATTCCCATCTCTTGAAGAATTTTCCACAGTTTTGGTGATTCACACAGTCAAAGGCTTTGGCATAGTCAATAAAGCAGAAATAGATGTTTTTCTGGAACTCTCTTGCTTTTTTGATGATGCAGTGGATGTTGGCAATTTGATCTTTGGTTCCTCTGCTTTTTCTAAAACCAGCTTAAACATCTGGAAATTCACTGTTCCCCTATTCCTGAAGGCTGGCTTGGAGAATTTTGAGCATTACTTTACTAGCATGTGAGATGAGTGCAATTGTGCAGTAGTTTGAGCATTCTTTGGCATTGCATCAATTCTTCTTATGTTCTATTAACTCTTGGCTGCCTGGTAGCTTTAATGGAATTTCACGAATGATATATTGTTGGGTTTCCCTGATATACAACTTTCTTTAAAAAAAAAAATCTGTGCTTGTTACTCTTATATAGGTGCCAAAAGTAATCATCAGTTCTGCTAGATAGCAGATAAGTTTTGTTTGTTTGTTTGTTTTTTTAACTCTGTCAAATTAATGTGCAGGGGGTAGGGCTGGCTTTGATTTTGTTAATCCAAACTTAATTTGGTTTTATGAGGTTTAGAATTTTTGATTTTGTTTTGATTGACTTGAGAAAACTATTGTTTGTACCGGAATTACTTTTACAAATAAAAATGGTTATGTAGCCAATGTTTCCTGCTAACACTCATGCTTTCTATAGATTCAATCAATTATGTTAAACATAACTTGATTTGAGACTAAGACTTTCTTTTAAAGATTTATCATTTCTTTATAGATTATTTCAGTTCAAGATATTTTTCAGAATAATACATTGACAAACTGTCATCATGGGATAGACATCATGCAATCATACTGAATAATTTTACATTTAAGGATGTTTATGTATGTAGTACATTGGTTTGGTTGGTTAGTCACCAAGTCGTGTCTGACTCTTTTGTGACCCTATGGGCTGTATGTAACCTGCCAGGCTCCTCTGTCCGTGAGACTTCCCGGGCAAGAACACTGGAGTGGGTTGCCATCTCCTTCTCCAGGGGATTCTCCCAACCCAGGGATCACACCTCTGTCTCAGCATTAGCAGGCAAGATCTTTACCACTGAGCCACCAGGGAAGCCCATAATCGTTGGTAAAAGCCTAAAAAAATCTATATTGCCTATTACATTTTAGTTTCTTACAGCTTGTATGGTGTCTTTTACATTATATAATATAGGCAGACTATCTAACTTGTTTTCTTTATTGATGACTAATACTTTGATTCATTTTCAGAGAAAATTTCTTAATTATGAGGTTGAAAACTCTGTACTTCTCTTGGTCACTGTGTTAATAGTTCAATGTCTAAATTTGACAGCTGTCTGGGAAGAAAGCTTGTAAAGCTACATTATTATAGTCTATGTTTTTATATTACACTTGAGATCAATGTACTTATACATACAATGTGTTTTTCATTAAAATAGTGTACAGAGAGTAAAGAAGTTTTAGTAGTTTATCCCTGCTGAAAGTAACATGGCATCACCTGGTCCCCTTGTTGGACTGTTGTTGCCATGTTGGTATCATGCTTGGTAGGGTACTGCATACCAGTCTGGAAGTGGCTGGGGAAGTCAGAAAGTAAGGTACAGCTGGTCCGTCTGGCTGTGTGGTGGCCGCGGAGGAAGGACTGGCATTTCCAGGGCAGCTGACAGGGCACCCGGGAGGTGGGCATCAGGGAGGTGGGCAGCAGGGAGGGAACCTGAGAAGGCACCTAAGACTCGCATCCATGAATACCATTTGGATTCTTCCGTGTGTGTGTGTGTGTGTATCTAAGATGTATCCACCTTTCCTTGTAGTTCTACTTTATCCCTTTTGTTTTCTCCCTAGCATTGGATAATATGTAGCATAATGTACTTATTCTCTTAGTGACGGCCACATAAGTTGTCTCCAACTGTTTTACTAAGATAAACAATGCATGTGCCCCCCACCTCCACCCATTCCTCCATCCGAGTCTCACTCCTCAAGGAATACCCAACACACAGGATCAACCTGAGTAATAGTTAGTAAATATTTAATCATCACTTTTGAAACTGGTTTATGCAGGATCTCAAAAACCAGGTTGTGTGTTTATTTGAGTGGGTCAATTTGCTGAAAGTAAATTTACAGAAAGCCACTTGCAGAATGAAAAAAAATTGTCAAAATCCAATTTGCCAAAAACAAATGCTCTAAATTACCAATTCCATGCACGCTTGAGACCTATTAAAAAATCTTCAAAGCCTTCTGTGAGGTAAGCCAAGAAGCAGGGGCAGAGTGTGAGTGTACAAAAATACAGATGAACTGCAAACTCTGTTTCAGAAAAATCTCACCTGTCTTTGTACCAAATGGCCAGGGTACCTGCAAAACTAATGCTCTGAAAAAAATCTAATTGGCAAATTCACTTCCAGCTGCTAGTAACAGGCACAGAAATACAAATAAAACTGGTTTTATTTCCTAATAAGCTATCTAGAGATAGGCAGGGGCTAGTGTTGGATCAGCAGTTCAACTGCTTGAGGACTGGCATCTCTGTGGCTCTCTTGACCCCTCCTTCCTTCGTGGCTGAAAGGACTATTGCAGCTCCAGTGATCATTTTGGTGTTTGTGACAGAAGAGATGGAAGAGGTGCCCTAGTTGCATCTATCACTTTAATCAGGGAAGCAAAAGTTTTTCCAGAGATTCCATGGTCAAAGCTGTGTCCCCCAGCCACCCTAGCTGCAAGAGAGTCTGTGACAGTGAGCCTTTAGCCTTTCGAGGTTCTTTAGTGGACACAGATACAGGGGGAAGGGATTGTGGATGGGTGGCAAGATGGACCACCCACGTTATAATATAATTAATTTCTCTTTCAAAACAGGTAGCTTGTAAGTCAAGAAATGTCTACCAATAATTTTAAGATTATAAATTAAAACTCAGTTCTAATCATGACATTTTTAACAGATGCATTTCTGCTACATTGCTTTTCCTCTTTTTCCTCCCTGACATTCTAGAGTGGGACTAAAGTCAAATTAATCTTTCAAGCAAAAGAGAGGAAAAAGTCAAAAGACCAACAGTGGCAAAACGCTTTCAGCCACTCCCCTGCTCACTGTCCTTCCACACCAAACAACATCTGGAACACATTCCCACATCCGTTGGCATTCAAAAACTGATACAGCTGACCAAAGTCCATGTGGTTTCCTCTGGCTCCATTAACACTGAATACTTTTTCTTCAAAAACTGAAAATTTTCTTTGTCTCTCCACGTCCTCACTTGTACCATCAAAAGGAATGTCTTCTCGATGGCGAATTAAAATTCTCTTCCAGTTTAATTTTCTGAGCCTGAAAAGAAATGTTCAGAGTAGAAATTTTGAAGATGTGTATTCTAAAGCCCTGAAAGTAGAAGCTATAAAATAGATTTATCAATGCCTTTTCCTAGAAGTAAAGAAATATCCTTTTATCTCACATGGATTTTATTTTAATCAAATATGATTCCAGGAATACATGATCACTCATGTCTGTTTTGCAATGCTATGAACTGTAAGCCCACCAGGATCCTCTGTCCAAGGGCTTTTCCAGGCAAGAATACTGGAGTGGGTTGCCATTTCCTCCATATCCCATCCGCAAACTCATTTACTGCCATTATCACTGCCTGGTATCAGCATTTTACAAATGCAGAAATTCCTGAATCTTGACCTCTCGAAGGGGCTTGTCATTTAGGGTATCAATAGAGAAATAAGATTCCCTGGTGGCTCAGACGGTAAAGAATTTGCTGCAATGCAGGAGACCTGGATTCAGTTCCTGGGTCAGGAAGATCCCTGGGAGAAGGGAATGGCAACCCACTCTAGTATTCTTGCCTGGAGAATTCCATGGACGCAGGAGCCTGGCAGGCTACAGTCCATGGGGTCGCTAAGAAGTTGGACACGACTGAGCAACTGACACTTTTCATTTCTCACTTTCATAGAAATAAGATTAGAAATCTCCTTGTTCCATAGGGTACACACAACTTACGGCATCACTAAGATGAGAGAAGAATCAGATCCATAGAAATGGAGGGGACAGTAGACAGTGTTGTGGGCAGGGGCGGGACTTAACATCTATCTACAGAACAGCTTCTCTGCGCTGAGTGTCAGGTGAGGGGAGTACGCTGACCAAATGTGAGTGCTGTTTTAGACTAAATCCTGATATGACTTCAGGGACACACAGATTTCCACATCTCTAGTATCATGTGATACATGACACAGTGACAGACTTTTTTTTCTTGGGCTCCAAAATCACTGCAGATGGTGACTGCAGCCATGAAATTAAGAGACGTTTGCTCCTTGGACAAATAGCTATGACAAACCTAGACAGCATATTAAAAAGCAGAGACATTACTTTGCCAACAAAGGTCTGTCAAAGCTATGGTTTTCCCAGGAGTCATGTATGGATGTGAGAGACTATAAAGAGAGCTGAGCACCAAAGAATTGCTGCTTTTGAACTGTGGTGTTCGAGAAGACTCTTGAGAGTCCCTTGGACTGCTAGGAGATCCAACCGGTCCATCCGAAAGGAAATCAATTGTGAATATTCATTGGAAGGACTGATGCTGAAGCTGAAGCTCCAATACTTTGGCCACCTGATGTAAAGCACTGACTCATTGGAAAGGACCCTGATGCTGGGAGAGATTGGGGGCAGGAGGAGACGGGGACGACAGAGGATGAGATGGCTGGCTGACTCATCACCGACATGAGTTTGAGCAAGCTCCGGGAGTTGGTGATGGACAGGGAAGCCTGGCATGCTGCAGTCCATGGGGTCGCAAAGAGTCAGTCACGACTGAGGGACTGAACTGAACTGAGTATCATGTTGCGGACGTAATAATTGACAAGGCAGACAGAAGTTGTGAAAGCCTTGGACTTCTCTGGTGGTTCAGTGGATAAGAATCCACCTGCCAGTGCAGGGTTCGATCACTGGTCCAGCGAGATTCTATGTACTGTGAAGCCATTAAGCCCATGAGCCACAACTCCTGAAGCCTGCATCCTTTAGGGCCTGCAAACCACAGCTCCTGAAGCCTGCACGGCTCAGAGCCCGCGAGCCACAACTCCTGAAGCCTGCACGGCTCAGGGCCCGCGGGCCACAGCTCCTGAAGCCTGCACGGCTTAGGGCCCGCGAGCCACAGCTCCTGAAGCCTGCACGGCTTAGGGCCCGCGAGCCACAGCTCCTGAAGCCTGCACGGCTTAGGGCCCGCGAGCCACAGCTCCTGAAGCCTGCACGGCTTAGGGCCCACGAGCTGCAACCCCTGAAGCCCACTAGCCTGGTGCGCTAGAGGCAGCAAGTCACAACTACTGAGCCCATGTGTCTAGAGCTTGTGCTCTGCGACAAGAGAAGCCACAATGAGAAGCTCACAGAGCACAACTAGAGAGAAGTGCCCACTCGCTGTAAGAGGAGAGAAAGCCTGCACATAGCAACGAAGACCCAGCGCAACCACAAAAAAAAAAGGGGTTGTGATGGCCAACCTTGACCAGAATTCTTCACAGGCGCTCTGTGGGCCTTCCACACAAACAACACCAGGTTTCCCAGGCATGCTAAACCCAGAGAGGGAAAGCTCCTTTGCCCACTCGAGAATATTCTTTCTTTTGTATTTGTTGTAGATGTGATGGCTGTAGATCCAGAGCCTTGTGAGAACGTGGTCGCCCGGCTGGACTGTACTTCCCGGAGCAGGGGACGGGGTGACATCTTTGCTGATGTAGCCAGAAGCATGTTCTCGAACCCACTCTGTGGCATTCAGTATACAGACATCTCCGAGACAGTTCTTTTGTAGGTATGCGGTCAGATCCGTGTTCAGCTGAGCCTGCTCGGATCTACTTAATAATTCGGACCTGATGGAAAAGATATGGGATTAAATATTAAATGAATTTTCTCAGAACAAACTTGAGAACTGCTTTTGTTCTCAGATTAGTTTTGACCTCTAAAGTTGGCCAGGGTCTGTAACATACCTGACAGTAATTTCAGGCAGAACTGCAGGGTATTTAAAAGGAAGAATACAGGCCAGAGAAAACATCACCTGATTTAAAAAAAGAGAGAGAAAGAAAAACTGCCCTAAGTGCTGTTTTAAGTTGAGACATATTTCAATGCTTCCAGAAGTAAAACTGAATTACCATTGCTTCCTCAGATACGTCCAGGTTCATACTGATTGTAAAGTAAACTTTTGAAGATCGTCCTTCCATGGTCCTCTTTTCAATGCACTCTTTCAGTTCTGCTAAAGCCAGCTGGTCGTTCACGATGAGCTCGTTCTCACCGGGGAACATACTGGCCAGCAGGTCTAACTCAGAGAGTTGGGCCTCTGCCTGTTCAATCTCAGTCATTTCGGGGTACCTGTAAGTTTCTAAGAAGGTAAGGATAAGAGAGACATTTAAAAATACAATCCTGGGAGAACTCAACATGGGTACATATTGAATATGGGTACTTACTGAAAATTTGATTTCTTAATAAAATATGACATTTAATCAGAATACCTTCTGTGTTACTTTCAGATGTAATATACTAAGGATCCAAAGGGGTTTCCCTGGTGGCTCGGTTGGTAAAGAATCTGCCTGCAATGTGGGACACCCAGGTTTGATCCTTGGGTCAGGAAGATCCCCTGGAGAAAGGAATAGCAATCTACCCCAGAATTCTTGCCTGGGAAATCCCATAGATGGAGGAGCCTGGCGGGCTACAGTCCATGAGGTGGCAAAGAGTTGGACACGATTCAGCAACTAAACCACCACCACGGATCCAAACTACAGGACAACCCAATGACAGTAATAAAACTCTAAAAAAACCAGGCATCAAATTCCTTTGTATGCAGATAGTTGATGTGGCATCTCGAGATACCACAATGAGCAATTACATGGAAGTAAACTAACTATGTAGTCCAAAAGGCATATCAATGATATAATCAGGAGCGAGGCTCTGATTGGTTACCTTGGAAACTCAGAATGAAAAGAATAAGGAAGAAAGTTAGATGTGTGGCCACTTTTTTCTCCTAATATTCATTAGTTTTTAAAAAAGAGAAGAATGTGAAAAACAGAAAATAAAGGCTAATTATCCCATAGCTCAAGTAACTCATGTCAACAACAGCAAAAAAGCACAAGATTGTAAAATGCAAATGATGGACAAAGGTTAAAAAGTGAAGACACAGTTTGCTACTGGTGATTGCTTCCCCTAGCTAAGTCCCCCATCCAAGGCAGAGATTTTGGTGTTTCAGAAACATTTTAGGCATTACACATATACATATACGGAAAACACATGGAGATATAATGTGTAAATAAATGTAGACAATGAAATATATAATTAAAATATATTCTCAAGGGGTCATATTTATAAACCTTTTGTGCTTACTGCCTAACTCTCTCCCCACCAAATGTATTTTGGACATCTATTCACTGTCAGCACATAGATCGATCTATCTTATTCTTTCTGGTGGTTGACTATCATAGTGAATCAGATAGATATGTCATAATTCATTGCATTCCTTATTTACTGATGGGCACCTGGGTTTTTTCCACATTTTTGCTATTACGAACACTTCTATAATGGAACTTTATATATACGCATACACATACATAAAGACACACAGTTTGGTGAGCTGTGAATAATATATATACAAGAATAAGTTTGCAGAGGTGGCTGATTGGTATAGCATTAAAAAGTTTGGATACTGTCAAGTTGCCTCCAGAAAGCTGCTACATGGAAGTTTAAAATTTTCACACAGTCCCCTGCTTGAAAAAAATTCTTGGCACAGAGTCTTTATATGTTGTTCTGTGAGCCATTCATTAGTTTTTATTTTTAAGGAGGCAGACTCACCAGCCTTTTCTTTTACAGCTTCTGGACTTTGAATCTTTGTTGGAAGATTCTTCCCCACTCCAAGGTCATAAAGATTACAAGATGCTAATCAAAATTGGATTTTAAAACATTTCTTAGAATTTGATAACTTGATTTTCATTTGCAAGAAAGTGCGGGGCCATCTAATAAAACATGGAGGCTGAGCACATGTGTTAATTTCTCTCTCTTTTCCCTCCATTAGAGTACAGGAATAGATTGTTAAATATGAAGGGACAGGAAATGACAGATAAAAGCTGTCAACAAAATACAGGAAGGTGGAGAGGGGTCAATGAGTCACAGCTAACTCAGATTTCAGCTTTCTTCCCTTTATTAACTGCTTGGTCAGGTGGGGAAGGGAACTGCAGCGCTGCAGAAGGGCTCAGAACTGTCAACACCAGCTACTTTGGAAAGCTGCTGTGTGTGTGCCGTAGAAAACACGAATTTGTTGAAACTCTAGAGTCTAGACTTTAGACTCTCTTTCAGGGTTTCTTAATATTGGCACTACATATCTGATGGCGGAATCACAAGTTATAAGACTGTTGTTCTAAATGTATGTAGAAGAAAAATTTAAGATTATTATATCATTGAATTAAAAGTGACATAAGGTTTCTGTATTTTACTGACACCGGTAAAATATGACATCAGCAGACTATAATGGGTTGCTGCTTCTTCAGTGTCAAGTCTGGGATATTTGAGGCAAAAAAAAATCCCCAAAGGAGTGATCATCATGTCCTTCCTTGGATCCCGAGGTCCTTCAATGATCTGTCACCCTCTCTCCACCTGTCAGAATATTTTTGTGTTTTATATATATATATATATATTCTTTTGGGGAAGAATAGGAAAAATATCCTGAAAAGTGGAAGTCCCTCTAACACAATGTTTTTATCAAGTTGGCATTAAAAAAAAAAGGTGGGGAAACTTGTTATAAGGAAAGCTGATCTAAAAATTCCAATCTTATGAAGCTGATCTAAAGAAAAACCAGCACATAAAAATGTGTTTCTAACGATGGTCACTATCAATAATAAGAAAAAATTCAGAAATGGCTTAACTGTTCAGCAACAGAACAGTAGTTAAGTAAATACATAGGCATACCTTGGAGATACTGCAGGTTTAATTCTAGACCACCACAATAAAGTAAGTATCACATTAATGTGAGTGACACAAATATTTTGATTTCTCAGTGCATATAAAAGTTATGTTTATACTACACTATAATCTGTTAAGTATGCAATATAATTATGTAAAAAAAATACATACTTTAATGATAATCTTTTTGTAATAATGACATCAAAGATCACTGGTCACAGATCACTATAACAAATGTAATAATAATGAAAAGTTTGAAATATTGTGAGAATTACCAAAATGTGACAGACACAAAGTGAGCAAATGCTGTTGGAAAAATACCAAGAGATGTGCTCAAGAGTTGCAACAAACCTTCAATTTGTAAAAAACAAAAAACACAGTATCTTCAAAATGCAATAAAATGAGATATGCCTGTACATCCTGTACACCCAAACAGTAGAATATTATGAAATAACTTAAAAAATGGATATTGACATTGATGTTCATGATGTATGGTTACCTAAAATAGTAGATTGTAAAAATAAATACATGAAAATAGTAGATTGTAGAACAATATAAATAATCTTAATCAATAAATACTACTACTATTCCTTCTTATACCATCACATGTACATGAAAAAAAAATCACAAAGAGAATTCACAAAACTATTAATAGTTGGCTAATGTGGGTTGGCAGAAGGATTTTCACCTTTTAATTTCTATGTTTCTATATTGCATGAAGTTCATGATTAGCATGTAGTACTCTAAATTCACTAGAAAGGAATAAGAGTTATGCTTCTGAATGGAAAACTGAATCCCACTGATGCAAAGGAAACATGGCTTACCTTCTCAACGAGAATTCACTCTGGGGAATCAAAACACCATTATTTCAGTTGGTGGTGTCTTCATGGACTTCCTTTTCATCTTTGGTAAAGGTTGACTGGGCAGCTATTATCTGTAGAGCTTCATCCTTCATTCTCTCCTGGAACTATTTAGTTTGAAGATCAGGACTTATTTTTTTTTTTTTTTTTTTTTTTTTTCTGTGTCCCGGGAAGATCAGGACTTATATCTAATAAAATATAGAACAGTGAAGGTAAAAAGGCCAAGTGTTAAGTGACCAGTATTATCACAAGGATTAAAATGAGGGCATGATCAATATAATGGGTCTTCAAAGAAAGATTTGAGGAAGGTGGCAGGATTTGAGTTGAGCCTTAAAGGAAGGGTAAGACTTCGACAAGGGAGGAGAAGGCATAATGTGGCGAGGGAAGAAAGGTGTGCAGGGCAAGAAAGCCCACAAAAAACAGCATGGACCTGAAGCTGTCCCTTCTTCACAAGTCCATCTGCCCAGCTGTAATTCAGGGACTCATCGTTTGCAATATTTCTCCTTATGGTACTTACTGTTTGTCCTCTAAACCCATTCTTGGTCCTTCTTTACCCTTCCCTGGAATCTGGACAGCGGACCTCCACAGCCTATAGCACCTAAGTCTTCTGCATTTCTTATGGTTGGCCAGTGCTCTGGCTGGAAGTGGGAGGATGGGAGGAGAAAGAGGCCAGGGTATTTCTTAATTATTCTTTCCCTGCTTCGGTGGGATCCTGACAATCACCTCTGACCAAGCTCCTGCAGGCAGCCCTTCACTTCTTTAGCTCCAGTACAACTTTCAGCCTACAGAAAGTCATGGTTCCTTTAAATCTGGCCACACCTTGGGACTCCCTTGTGGTCTAGTGGTTAAGACTCTGTGTTTCCACTGCAGGGGGTGTGCATTTGATCCCTGGTCAGGGAACTAAGATCCCCTCATACCATGTGGTATGGCCAAAAGATAAATACATACGTGTGTGTGTGGGCTTAGTCGCTCAGTCATGTCTGACTCTTTGTGACCCCATGGACTGTGGTCCACCAGGCTCCTCTGTCCATGGAATTTTCCATGCAAGAATAGTGGAGTGGGTTGCCATTCTCTTCTCCAGGGGATGTATGTATACACACACATATATCTTTGGCATATATACATATATATCTTCAGAAATATTTAAAACTCCTGGATTATTAGAATTCCTTATCTTTTCCAGTCCTGTTGGAGTTGGGGAACTAGGAAACAACTCGTCAGACGGTTATGAGAGGAGGTGAGTTTACTTTGGTTTTTATCATAGTGGTTTAAGTATACTCTGTTGCCAGACTGCCAAGCTGCAACTCCCAGCTCTGCCACTTACCAACTGTGTGACCGGAGGCAGGTGGCTTAATTTTCTGTGCCTCACTCTTCCTATCTCCAGAATGGGAATGACAGGGCTGCTGTAAGTTATTAAATGAGGATGTGTGGGAAGTGCTTAAAATGATGCCTGGCAACAGAGTAAATGCCATAAAGAGCTTGCTATTTTTATATTCAATCAACAAATATTTCTTGCGCACCTATTGTATGTCAAGCACTAAGACTGCAATGATGGACTAAAGTAACCAAAAAAAAAAAAATCTGTGCTGTCAGAGATTTAACCGAGTGGGAGCAGACTATGATAACAGAACACACACACACACACACACAACGCCATGCCCTCTTCCTGGGGATCTTCCCGACCCAGGGATTGAACACACGTCTCCAGCCGCTCCTCCCCCGCCCCCCACATATATGTCCAGGGAATAACTGTTATGAAGAAGATAAGGTGCAAGTTGCTGGGGGTGGTTCAATTATACACAAGCTGGTCAGGGACAGCCTTTTTGCTAAGGTGACTGGGGGGGAATGAGACTTGAAGGCACTGAAAAAGAAAGCCACGTGTTGAAATGGGCAAAAAGTCTTCCAGGCAAAAGGAACAGCATGTCCACAGTCCAGGAAGCAGGATGATGGTATACCAGGTGGCTGCAGCAGAGTGAGCCAGGGGCAGGGTTTTAGGACAAAAGGTTGGAGACGAAATCAGGGGCAGTCATGTTGGAACTCACAGGGAATGACCAGGATTTAGGATTTTTAAAAATATATATTTATTATTTATTCAGCTGTGCCAGTTCTTAGTTGCAGCCCTGGGGATCTTGCCGCATCCGACCACCAAGGAAGTCCCAGGATCTGGGGTTTTATCCTGACTGATATGGAAGGCCACTGTAGGAGTCTGACTTATTAAAAGGCTCACACTCACTGCTGGGAAGAAGGATGGAAGCAGAGTTAGCAGGTAGGCACTACAATGATAGAAGGAGAGATGATGGTGGCTTGGATTAGGGTATGGTAGTGGAGGTGGTGAGCAACTGTTCATGTTTTAGACATGTATTAAGAGTAGACCCAACAGGATCATTGATGAATTACATGTGATATGTAAGAATAACTGCGAGGCTTCGAGAAAACTGGAAGAACGGACCTGCCATTTACTTGGATGGGGAAGATGGTGGAAATCTGAAGCTTGGTCTTAGACAGACTAGGTAATGAAATGCCTATCAAGCCACCCAGTAAGTAGAGACGTTCAGCAGGCAGCTAGATGAACAACTACGGCGTTTATAAGAGATCTGGCTGAAGATGTAATTTAGGGAGTATTGAGCATTTCTCCAAAAGCGCGTTTGTTTAGTCAGTCGGGGAGTGAGTTAATTCGGGAACAGGCCTCATTGAGTTTGGAGGTCTGGGTCTCAGGTCTGGTGGACAGCTACCGGAGTGATGTCACAAATAAGTGATTTGTCCAGTTATTTTCGCAGACGAGGTTTCAGTCCCAGAAACACCTTGAACAGGATTTTCTGACTCAAGGTTTTAGTGAATATCACCGTAAGAACGCAGAATGACACGAGCTTCCTTTCTTTTTCCCTTGCAGTTTTTTTTCTTTTTATTGACTATTATATTTTTTAAAGGACTTGACTGTTCAAGTCCTAACTTACTCAGAAAGTTTCCCCTGGCCCCTACCCTAACGCAAACCATGTTCAGGACGTGTGTGCTGGGTGTGTGTTTCGGTGGGGGGGCGGGGGGCGCGGTGGAGAAGAGACGAGGGTGGGCGGGGCCAGGAAACGCGACGCTAGTTCTAACCAATGAGCTGTGAGAAGTTAGTGGGGAGGCGGGGCCACCAGGTCGCCGAGTTACCGAGCGGTGGACGGGGCCGCCGCAGAGTAGGAACTCCCAGTCCGCAGGCGCCACCGGTGGACAGAAGACTCACCTCGAGCCATGGGCCCACTCAGTGCTGTAATCCCGCGTTTCCTGGCTGCACAAACGGCTCGATTCGTATTCGGAGACACCCTCAAGGATCCCAGGGCCAGCAAACCGGAAGCCGACAAACAGCCTTGGTCCGGCCGCCTGAGGAGAGTGAGACCCCGCCCTCCCGGACGGACGCGTGCGCGTTCTCAAGCCCGCGCGCCCCGGAAGTCGGAGCTGAGAAAACCGAGATCCCTGGGCCCGGCTGCGTTTCTGTCAGCCGGATAGTTTTTGTTCTTCCCTATTCGCGTTTCCCAGCTGCTGGCACTGTCAGTGAGAAGCAGGGCCGGCAAGTTACCTGGGTCAGGATATCGTCCATTGAAGTAACGCTCCTCAAATCCGAACTTGGGGCGGAGTCCTTCGGGGATCTTGGTATAACGCAGATGAGATTCGGAAGGTAGCCTTGGAGTCCCACGTTTTGCATTCCTAAGATCTTCCCAGGTAGTAGCGGTCCTGCTGGCCCCTGAACGACGCTGAGTAGGCAGTAGGGACCGGTGAGCGTGGATAGTGGCCGTGGCGATCCTATTAAGAACCCTGTGCCAACACAGGAATTTATCTGCGCTAATGAAGGACAGTTTTAAGCTGACTCCCCAACACGAGAGTAATTAAAAGATATTTTTCTTAACCAACTAAATATACTCAATGTACCTTTTCCTCTATTGTACATATTCATTATAGAAATCTCATAAGATTTATCGCCTAGATATTGGCTCTTCCCTGATAGCTCAAATGGCAAAGAATTTGCCTGCAATGCGGGAGACTTGAGTTTGATCCCTGGGTTGGGAAGATCCCCTGGAGGAGGGCTTGGCAACCAGCTTCAGTATTCTTGCCTGGAGAATCCACACAGACAGAGATGCTTGGCGGGCTACAGTCCATAAGGTCGCAGAGTCGGAGACGACTGAGCGACCAAGACCAGTACAGCACAAGCTGGTATTGATATTAGGTACTATCATTGCTAATTTTTTTTTTCTTTTTACAAAAATAAGATGTGTTTAAAGGTCTTCATAGCTGCATCTTCTACATGGTGTTTTGTGAGCATTTTTCAGTGTCATTAAATAATCTTTCTCCAACTTTTATGGAACATTTCAAGCATTACAGCAAAGTTGAGAGAATTTCACAGTGACGCAATTCACAAAGAAAGGAAAAGGAGGAAGTTGATTTTGCTCCCCAAAGGAGTTTTGGAATGTCTGAAGACATTTTGAGTTGTCACAACTGGAAGGGTGTGTGCTTTGGGCATCTAATGGGTAGAATCCAGGGATACTGCTCAATTTACCAGGGTGCACCAGGGTATCCCCCCTACAAAAAATGTGCTGGTCTAAGATGCCGGCAGTGCTAAGGTTAAGAAACTGACCTCAACAATGCCTAACTAGCTTTGTCATAGATCTAATTCATCCATCCCATCTCTTTTAATGCATTTCAAAGTAAACTGCAGACATTAGTCTACTTCTAAGTACTTAAGCATGCATAACATTAGGATTTCAATTATGTAGGTTTTTTTTTAAGTAAAAAGGAAATGTAAATGTATATTTGCTGAGTTTTGACAAATTCATACACCTTGGTAACTCAAATCCTATTAAAATGTAGAACATTACAGCACCCCAGAAAATTCTTTCAGGTTCCTTCCCAGTCAGTCCTCAACCAACCCAACAGGCAACTATTAGTCTTTTTTTTTTTTCTCTCCACACCATAATTAGTTTTGCCTGTTCTAGAACTTAATAGAGATGGAATTATCCAGTAGGTACTTTTGTGTAAGGCTTCTTTGTGTGTATCCATGTTCTTGTGTGTATCAGTAATTTCTTTTTATTCCTTAGTTGTATCCACTCAGTGACTATACCTCAGTTCTTCCATTCCTCTTTCGATGGAGACATGGGCCGTTTGCAGTTTTTTGGCTATTATGAGTAAGGCTGCTGTGAATAGTCAAGTACCAGCATTTCTCATGACTGAATTTCTTCAGTAAGTATCATGTTCCAAACACTTCTAGGTTCTAGAGATATAGCCACGAGATATAGAACAAGACAAAAGATGCCCCCATCTCAGAGAGCTTAGGTATGCTTGTTTCTGGGGGCAGGGGAGAAGGAAATGGCACCCCACTCCAGTATTCTTGCCTGGAAACCCCACAGACAGAGGAGGCTGGCGGGCTACAGTCCATGGGGTGGCAAAGAATCAATCAAGACTGAGTAATACACATAAGGTCGGAGGTGGGGCAGGGGGTAAATACATTAGCAACTATGAAACAAAAATACCAGATGGTGATAAATGCTGGGTAGAGAAGTAAAATAAGGTGATGTGAGTGATAGAGTAGCCATGTTACCTATGTTTTTCAGCCAATTTCTTTATGTGAAAGTGACTTTTAAAGTGTGAACAGAATTAAAAGATCAAAAGTGAATGGCATTCTAGGTGTGGTACAATGGCCCTAAGGCCATTTTAGAATAGAAAGGGGGGAAAAAAACAAGGTCTATCTGCTAAATGTTAAAACTTAAAAAATTATATAAGCAGTATAGAGCAGGAGAGCCCTTTACCCCACTAAGTTTAACCATCATTACTCTGGCCAATTCGACAGGTTAGGGTGCCACTTTCTTAACCTACTTTCATCAGATTACTAGTAACGATGACTATTTCTTTTTATCATGTTTTTATTGTGAATTACCTGTTTATATCCTTTGCCTGCTTTTCTATTGGAACCTGCATCTTTCCCCCTAGCGATTATTGTGCCTTCTGCATAAGATTAAACTCCAAGGCGACGAAGCCTGTGTTTATTTCACTTTACAGAGGGCTTGGCACTTAACCTATTTCTAACGCATAAACAGTAAACATTTGTAAATTTTACCCTGTCAGCAAGGTTAGTTCAAGACTATATACTCAACTTTAGAAGTCGGCTGGTCAGAATGAGTAAAATGAGTAAATGAGGGGAAATGAGTAAAATTTAAATGTCCCCCTTCAAATGTGACGTGTTTGAGTAAGGTAACCATCCAGGAGACTACAAATGTCTGACCACCCCCAGGTACCCATACCCATACTTTAGAACTATTTAAATAACCCAATAATCACAGTGGGGCCGGTGGTAAAGAACCCCCCTGCCAATGCCGGAGACACAAGAGACACGGGTTTGACTCCTTGATTGGGAAGATCCCTTGAGTAGGAAATGGCAACCATTTCGGTATTCTTGCCTGGAGGAATTCCATGGACGAAAGGAACCTGGTGAACTGCAATCCACAGGGACGCAGAGTCCGCAGGACTGAGCACACGTGCACCTAATTACCGGAAGCGGGGGAAAGAAAAAATCATTGACAGCCAAGTCTGTGACAAGCCGCGTTCAGACTTCCGGCGCGAGTCCTGCGCAGGCGCCGACTAACAAGCGTCTGTGCCACTGGGCCCCCAGGGCCACAGCCACCTCCCATAATACCGCGTAACGGAAGTTGTTACTTTCCAGGGGTCACGCTGGCTTGTGCTCCGTCGCTCTCAATTCGTCACCGGGAGGAAGACGGAGCAGGCTGCCCAGGCCGAGGGCCTATTAGGGGATGCAGCTATGGGCGCTGTCGCCGTGGGTGAGTTCCGCTCCCACTGCCTTCGCAGTCACCACTCGCATGACTTCCTGCGCGCCCGGGAGCCCGAATTTTCCTCCCCCGACCTCGTTCTCTCCTCGAAGGCCCCTCTGCCTTTAAGCACGTTACCTAGCCTCGGCCCAGTACCGCGTTCTCATTGGCCTCACGTCCTGTCAGTTCCAGGAACTGACCAATGAGTTGTCGGTGCTGGCGCTCTCCTCGACCCAGTGGACCCCGAGGTTCCCCCCGTGGGTACGGAGCAGTTGGAAGGGAAGGGGAGGTGTGGAGGGCTCCGCGCGGCTGGGGACTCTTCTTACGAGTTGGCGCTGAGTTTGCCGCCGCGTCCGCGTGTTGGTTATTAGGACAGGCAGGAGCTGTCGTCTAGACGATTCTGTGCTCCCAGGGTAGGGCACATTTTCGCGGAACTTGAAAGCCCTGTTTTAGCCCCGCTGACAGAAGTTTTCCAAACGCATGCATGTTTAATGGATCGCAGCCAGGCGTGGGAAATACTAGAAGGGCGGAGGAGGAAGGGAACTGGGTTAATAGGAGAGCCGGCAAGACCAGCTATGATTTACTTTTTGCGTGGAGCCCTGCAAAGAGTAATTTGGCCCAGAAGGTAACGCTCATCTGAAGACTCGCCTGAAAAATGAGTAGATTTATAGATGTTTTATAGATGATGATACTCACAGTACTCTGTTTTCACAACTCATTAGATGCCCTTTATAGTTGTCAGAAATTTACTGGGAACTCTTTTTTTCCACATCATTGAAGCAGTCCTCCTGTCCTCTGCCTGCAGCAATTACAGTTCGTCTTTCAAGTTTTCCTTTGGCGTCTGGGCTACTAGCAAGTCCAAAACCAGATTTGCTAGTGCTGTCTTCAGCACTGCTGCAGATTTCTTCATTCTTTACCTTTTTCTTTCTCACCGGAATTTGTGTGCTTCATTCTTGTATACTTACCTTTGCACCTTATAATCATCCTTAATGCCACAGGTACTATTCTTTTTTTCTGTATCAATACAAGAAGTATTTTTGGATCTGCTCTATGTTAACACTGTTCTAAATGCTGTAGGTGATTCAGAAGTAAGGCCTAAAACCCTTTCTTGCTCTTAGAACTTTAGATTCCAGATAGAGAAATGACATGTCCAGGTGAAGGATTTAAGAAGCATCTCACTTAGGTATCTGATTAGGGTACAAGATGAATAGCACACACTGAACGCTGGGAAAGCAGAGTTGAGTGGTTTATTTAGAGTCAACTGGTTGCCTAAGACTCCATTGAAATGAAAATCTTGGAGGAATTGGGAAGATTTGGATAGATGGAGAGAACTCCCAGCTAGAGAGTAAAGGCTTAGAGGTGGAAGGCAAGGAGTTTTGGAGTGGAGGGTACAGAAGAGTCCATGGGATTCTGCCTTGGAACCAAAAAATCTGTGATTTAAGTTCTATTTCTGCCACCCTGTGATCTTTCATCATTTTGAGTTTAATTCTTTAGCACAATGCTCCATTTAAAGGCTTTTGTGAAAATCAAATGAGATAATATTTATGAAAAGGCTTTGAAAATCCGAAGCACTGTATGACTAAACATTAGTGGTTCTTTTCTGAGAAGTAACGAGAGTCAGGGTTACCAGGGTGTTGAGGACAATTTATAAGGGACCATGAGTGCACAGCACAGGAGAGTGGGTTGAAAAACTGTTAAGTACTTTGAATCAGGAGAGTGATTTGATGAAAATGGCATCATTGGAAGATAATGTCTGTACTAGAATGCAGCACAGATTAGAGGGAGTTGGATTGGAGGGAGGCAAGAACTTGGGTGCTGTTCCCCCTTCCCCAAATCAGAATATACCCTCATTTTGTATATAACCATATAGTTGTGTTCTGTTAATAAATACATTGGTTTTGTAAACATGAAACTTTGTTAATGTTTTGTCTTTGAAAAGGGTAACAGTTAATGATTTGGCACTCATTTTTCTTACAAACCTTGTGGGATTACCTTGAATTACCCTCACACATTAAGAACTAAAGGAGGAATATTTTTAAGACTCTAAGCCAGAGCAAGATGACAGCTACCTTTCAGAATTAATTGGGAAGTGTTTTAAAAATATATGTCCCACGTCCTACTTTCCACTTATGCAATCAGAATTTTCATAAGCATCCCAGGTAGAATAATTATTATAGTCATTTAAGTGAAGTCATTTAAGTGATTTTGACACTAAGTTATTCTAATGTATGTAAACTATAACTTTTAAACATCATTATTAGGTAGACCTGTATGTACTTTCAGTATTTTTCATGTTTTCTAATTTTTAATTGTTGACTGAAGAGGTGATTTGATATGAGCTAGATTTGTCATTCTTGCCTAGAAAAATTCCATGGATGAAGGAGCCTAGCAGGCTACAGTCCATGGAGTCGCAAAGAGTTGGACACGACTGAGCGACTTCACTTCAGATTTGTCATATTATTTCAAACTGATTTTGTCAAGAATATAATAATGTAAATGGTCGAGAATACAGATGTAGTCAGTTTTCAGTTAACATCCATAGGAAGTTCTAGTGTGGAAAGATGCAGAACAGTGTATCACATTATATATTTAGCTTTGAAACTATTTTGCAAATTTTCTAACTCCCTCTAGGAGATTGTTTTCAGAATTATTTTAATTTTCTTTGAGAAATTATAAATCTAATTGCATTGCCTGCAAGAACTAAGAAAGATAGCTTTGAAGAGAGGGAAATTAAAGTTTCAGAGTGCTACCACCATTCCACATTTATGTAGTGAGAAGTTGAGTTCCTAATAGTGTAAAGTGTTAAAACTTCAAGATATGTGTAAGAAGATACAAATTCTCTCCAGACCTTTACATTTATTGAACACCTGTTAACATTACTAAGAATCAGTTTCCTAAGCTATGAAAAACAGAGGTAATACTCTACTTCAGGGGTTCTTATTGAAAACTGAATGATACATGGGAATGGTCTTTGTAACTTATAAAGTATGATAGATACACAAAATGATGTGGTTTAGTTACGTTACTGTATCCTAGAGAACTGTAAAACTTTTTTTTTGGTCAAGCTAACTTTATCTTGTTTTCTAGATTGTTATTTTGTGTCAGTAAGTAATCCCTAAAGTGCCAACATGGGAAAGAAACGGACAAAGGGAAAAACTGTTCCAATTGATGATTCTTCTGAATCTTTAGGTATATTTCACCAATTAAATCTTTAAAGTAATGTTTGTATCCCTAAATGGACATCTATTTTAATACGTAAAAATGCGATCAGAGTGTTTTGATTACATTATTCTGTAATTTGCATTTTAACTTAATGTTTGTATAGACATTTTTGTCTATACAAATGTTTGTAATTTGTAATTTAATGTTTGTAATTTAATAGTCTGCACAACATTTTTAATGGCGTGATATTTATTCCATTGATATAGAGACCATGGGTGTGTATTTCATGATTTATTTAGGTAATCCTCCACTTTTATAAATGTAGGTAATCTTCAGCTTTGCAGTGTTATGAATAGAGTGATAGTAAACAAACTGCACATCTGGTTATCTTCTTGGTACAGATCCTAGAATTAGAATCACTGAATTAAGTGGTATAAATATTTTCAAGATTCTTTTGGATCTATTGCCATTCAGAGATGTATAACTAATGTAGAGGCCCCCTAGCAGCATAACAGAGTACACATTTCTCTGAACCTTTATTGACACTGGTTGGTATCATTTGTAAAAATCTTTGATTTGCTAGTTGAAAAAGAATATTTTCTTTTTTCAGTTTGTGTTGTTTTTGACAACTTACTGGGCTTTCATAGTTTTTCACATGATCTCATTTGCATTTGTATTCTCTTGGTGCATATTCATTGGACATAAAGCTAATTGTACCACTTGATGAGTTTCTAAACCTCCAGGAGCCCTGAAAGAACTGAAGCCCTTTAGAGTGGCTTGCATAGCCTGTTACTGATCTGGCCCCAGTGGGGTTTTCAGTCTCAGGTCCTGCTGCTCGTTATTTCACGTGCGACTGCCATTCTGAGAAGACAGCATGCACTTTTACATTTTATACCTTCATCCCTTTGTTAATGAGATGTGGCCTTTTCTGGGTCAGGAAGATCCCCTGGAAGAGGAAATAGTAACACCCTCCAGTATCCTTGCCTGGAGAATCCCATGGACAGAGGAGCCGATTGGGCTACCATCGATGGGGTTCCAAAGAGTCAGACCCAACTGAGCAACTAAGCACAAGGCCTTTTCAGAGTGTTTACTCCATGAGGTCATAGTTTAAACTTGAGCTTGAAATTAAGAAGACTTAAATCCAAATTCTAGTGTAGCCACTAGTAGTTATGTGACCTTGGGCACTAACTTTGAGGTTTGTCATCTATCATTGGGGGTAGTACTGCCTGCTTTTCATGGTGGTTGTATAGATTAAATGAGATAATGTGTGTAAACAGCACAGTTTCATGCTCATAGTAAGTGCTTAATCGGTATGAGAAGTTTTTCTGATTATACGTATCTCCCAAGGTTGTACAGACACCACCTCTTCTGTGAAACTTCGTTGACTTTAGCCTTCTCTTCTTGTGCTGCTATAGTATGTCTGAAGCGCTGCTCCCTAGGTGGTGCAGTGGTAAAGATTTCGCCTGCCAATGCAGGAGACATAGGAGATGGGTGTTCAGTCCCTGGGTCGAGAAGATCCCCTGGAGAAGGAAATGGCAAACTACTCCAGTATTCTTGCCTGGAGAATCCCATGGACAGAGGAGCCTGGCAGGCTACAGTTCATGGGGTCGCAAAGAGTTGGACATGACTGAGCGACTAAGCACCCACGCATATGTATAAAGCATGTTTAGAGATTCTTGTGCATTCACTAATTTGCTTCTCCTGCAAGAATGTGAGCTGCTCAAAGAAAGAGCTCTGAGTTGGTCACTTTTTCAGTTGTGTTGTCTATTACAGTGCCAGACATGCAGTAGTTGTATTGTTGACTGAATGAGGGACCTTCTCTGCAGTCTTTTAATATAAAGAGAATAATAGATACAATTAATAAATTAAAGTGAATTTAGGGTGGTGGTGGTTATACCTAGGACTCGAAAGCTTGTTTAAGATCTTTCTTACATAATCATCTCATGATCAGATATCAGACAAAAATTTAAGTTTTTAGGTTATCTAACAATTAGTTTATAGAGTAAATTCATTTTTGAAGTTCAAATCATGTGTACGTTTTGAAATTAACTGAAGAAAGTCATATTCTACCTCATATTTATTATTTGTTTTAATAGAACCTGTGTGCAGACACATTAGAAAAGGATTGGAACAAGGTAATTTGAAAAAAGCTTTAGTGAATGTGGAATGGAATATTTGCCAAGATTGTAAGACGGACAATAAAGTAAAAGATAAACCTGAAGAAGAAACAGAAGAAAATCCTTCAGTTTGGCTGTGTCTTAAATGTGGCCATCAGGTATGCTTAGATTCTGATTGATTTGGGATTGTGTTAAACTCTTTGAACTTATTTTGGAAGATATTACCTAAAAGCTCGGTATGGGTGACCAGAATGTGTGTTGGCGTAGTTCGTGTTCCCTGGAGAACAGGTTCTGAGACAGATTTGTGTGTAGGGGTTTACTGGGGCGTATTCTTGGGTCCTGTGCTAGGAGACCAGAGAGACAAGCAAGCTTAGGCAGAGGCCTGCTCCAGGGCCTCAGCTGAACCCACAGTGGAGTCTGGTCTTCAGAGAGGTCCTGAACTGAGGCACAGGGCCAGGCCTCTGTCCTTGTGCCTAGACCAGTCATCGGATGTTGGTTGCTTCTGGGGAATGGAACTGATGGTAAGGAAGGCAGCTTCCTTCCACGGAGGATAATTCTTGGGATGGACAGACTGAGCTGTGACCTGCCCCCAGGCCACATTTCTGACCTCTGGGGAATGAATACCTGGGGTCTGATGGTATCTGGGTGGCAGAACGGCTCACGGGTATCATCATGGTACTAAAGGTCAGGAGGGCCTCTTAATCAACCTTGGTGGTGGTAAGTTTATCTGTTAGGCAACTACTGAGCGGTGGTAACATCTTCTAAAACTACAGTGTAATAGCACAACCGGGATATTAACATTGATACAATCCAGCAGTCTTAATCAGGTCTCCCAGCGTTACTTCTCTTAGTTTGTGTGGGGGTATATGTGTGTTGTGTATGTATTAAGTGCTGTTCGGTTTGGCACCTGTGTAGATTTATACCCACCACCACAGTCAAGGTAGTGAAAAGTTCCAACATCACATGGAGCTCTTACGTTGCCTTTTACAAATCATACCCACCTCTGGACTGCCATCCTTCCTCCCAGCCCCTCACAACCTCTAGTCTGTTCCCTGTTTCTAAAATTTTGTCATTTCAAACATGTTGTGTAAGTGGAATCATGTGATACACAATGTTTTGGGACTGACTTTTTTTACTTACACTTCTGAAAGTTTTCCCAAGTCCTGTGTCTCAATGGTTACTTCTTTTTTATTGCTAAGTGGTATTCCATGGTAGGGGTGTACTACAGTTTGTTCACCTGTTGAAGAACATCTGGGCTGATCTCATTTTTTGGTGATCATGAGTAAAGCTGCTATGAACATTTGTGTACACATTTTTGTGTGAATTTAGTTTAAGATTTCATTTCTCTGGGGAAAATGTCCAAGAGTGCAATTGCTGGGTAATAGTGAATTTTTTAGCTTTTAAGATACTCCCAAGCTTTTCCAGAATTGCTGTTCCATTTTGTATTCCTCCCAGTAGTGTTTGAGTGACCCACTCTCTCCATCCTTGCCAGCATTTAGTATTGTCACAGTTTTTATTTTAATCATTTTGACAGGTAATATCTCACCGTGGCCAGACCATTACAAAATTTTATGTTAGCATTTTTATTTATATGTATTTGAAAAGTTGTCATTTAACCTATTAGATACATATGATGAGCATGAATATATTTTACTACTACAAATTTTCCATAATGCATTTCCTATTATAAATTTTATTTATTTTGCTAGTTTTTTAGTTCCTTGGGGTAAGACAGTATCAGTATTAACTGTTAACTTTCATCCCAGTAGTTAGGTTTTACACCGTTAGCACAGGATTCTCAGTTATTAAGATATCTCATGTTTGTTTCAGATAGCCTCAATTGGTGTTAGAATTTTCAAAATCAATACCAAATTGTAGTTCATTTATTTCAGAACTGAATGTTAAATGGGATAAATTCAATCAGTAGGTTTGATATCATAGTTAAAGGGTTAGAAGCCAATGATGGATATTTCACCCCCAAAGTAATATTTTTTGTAGCTGCAGTAGAGACAGGACCACTTACTGTAGTGTCCTTGGAGAGAGTTGAAGGCCTGGTTCAGATAGATACACAGTGAAGATGTGCTGCTTAGCTGTGGCTAATCAGCTGGAGGTGAACAATCTGGTCATGTTCTTTTGTGAATATACCTATGCAGATGTAGGTGGGAGTCTCCCACTTACTTGTTCAATTAATGCTTATTGACCTCCCTCACTTTTCGAGTCTTTGATAATAGATTAATTCTGTTTTTCATGCCTTCAGTATTTACACTCCTGCAGAAGGTGTGAAAGGGAAGAAAGGATAGCAGCATTAACAGCTTTACTGTAAGGTAGAAAATAAGGCACGCCCTCAGGAATGTACACCATGTTTTGTGGGAGTTTGTCTATGGGAGGAGCTGTGTTTTCTCATCTGGGAAGCTGGGCATAGGCTTCTAAGAGGAAGTGGCCTCTGAGCAAGATCCTGAAGACCGAGTGGGATTTGATCCTTGGCAGTAACGGTAAAGAATTTCAAGACAGATGGAATAATGTGAACAAAACAGTATTGTGGAAGCGAGGTGGTTTTAGCTGGTAGATGCTACTCAAATAGGAGAATATGGGCGCTAATCCTGGAAAGGTGGATCGGGGTCCGAAGGTATCAGGTTTGTTGAGTAGGTTTGCTGAGAGCAATTCATCACTTATGAATTGAGTATATGAACAGAGCTTTATTTTAGGAATATTAAACTGAACAAATAGGTATGTGAAGAAAGGTTGAAGTTAGGAAAATATTTAGGAAGATGTTAAGGAGTTTAAACTAGAACTAGTGAGTGACTGCATTGGCATGGTTTGGTTAGGACTGGAAAGGACAGGCTGGTGCAGAAGAGTACTTCTAGCATGTGGTTTTCTAAGTAGCTTCTTCCGTGAGTGTCCTCAGGTGCCTCTTCGTATTTAAGTTCTCACAGAATCTGGACTCTGCTAGAGTCTAAAGTTTTAACTTTAAAATTATAAGAATGGCAAGATTTCTTGATCCACTTCCTTATTCATTGTAGATTGTGAATTCTCTCCTGGTGAATTTTTGTGGCTTTGAGTTTTATGATTATGATCCTCTAGGGCTGTGGCAGGAATTCTCAGGAGCAACATGCTTTGAAGCACTACCTGACACCACGGTCTGAGCCTCACTGCCTGGTTCTTAGTCTGGACAACTGGAGTGTATGGTGAGTTTCTACTCCTGTGCCCATTTGCTGGAAATTATTTGAGATGTTGGGGAATGGAGGTGTTTGAACTGTTTCAAAGAGCAAGAAAGTTTAAATTTTTTTAGTATTTATTTACATACCATCACTTTCAGGATTCCCCATTGGCTCAGTGGTAAAGAATCCGCCTGCAACCCAGGAGACGCAGGAGACTTGGGTTCAATCCTTGGGTTGGGAAAATCCCCTGGAGGAGGAGTTGGCAACCCATTCCAGCATGCTGGCCTGGAAAATCCCATGGACAGAGGAGCCTGGCAGGCTACAGTCCCCGGGGGCACAGAGAGCGACACAGCTGAGCTACTGAGCTCACACGCACGCATCACTTTCAGGAGGCTAGAGAATGTGATGTTACGAGAAGCATTTGCTTAGTATTGTACAAACAGTTACAGCATGTAGAAGACAGGAATTTTTACCCTTTGTTTTTCTCTCATGATACTACAAAGCATATGGTAGAGTTGGGACACTAACAAATTCCAGATAAACTGAGATAATAAATTTTGGCAATGAATTTGCATGAAAATGTTAGGCTGGTATTTTTTGTCTTTTAACATCATTAAAATTTTACATCTTTAAAAACCATTTACATAGCAATGTTCACTGAAAGTGCCGATGTGCTGCAACTTCAGTCATGTCCGACTCTCTGTGACCCCGTGGACTGTAGCCCACCAGGCTCTTCTGTCCATGGGATTCTCCAGGCAAGAATACTGGACTGGGTTGCCTTGCCCTCCTCCAGGAGATCATCCTGATCCAGGGATCAAATGTTTCTCATGTCTCCTGCATTGGCAGGCAGGTTCTTTACCACTAGCGCCACCTGGGAAGCTCATTCACTGATCATCATTTGTCAGTTGTAAAATTTGTTAATTTTGATAATGTAGGTCTGTAATTTAACATATGATTTAAAAAAACTTTCATGTTATAAACAATCATTTCAGTAACATGTTTGGAGTGTTTTCACAGTATTTATATGTAGCTGTAATTCGGGCTAACTTTAATAGTACAGCAGAGTTAATATGTATAGTCTTCTTCAAGAAGACACAGCATTTTTATTTTCAGTTTCTTTACTGGCATAGTTTGAGGCTTACACACTTGGGTCCCCTGAATGAAAATCAGTCTCCTTTTGGTGGTCAGTTTGTCACTCTTCTTCTCTGGGATCTTTTGGGACACAGGTGTTACCTATGTGATGATGAAGTCCAGTATTGTAATTCAAACCGATTGGGTCAGGTGGTTGATTATGTTAGAAAACAGGCTGGTAATACAACTCCAAAATCAGGTAAAATCATTTGTTTCTTAATATATACTGTAATGTTGATATATATTATCAGTGGATATTTAGTTTAACATACTGTATCATTGCACGTAGCTGAATAACATTATTAGTGAATGATTTCAAACTATGAAACTGTCTTTCGTTAAGAATGCAAAACAGTAAGAACGTTGATAATTATAAGGAGTTAGAAGGGAATCTGAGAAACAATATAGTCATATATGATGAAGAGTCTGGGTTAGTGATGAGCAGTAACTCCATACTCCCATACCCTGGCACAGGGCTTAAGGCAGACCTGCCTTATAATGGATTTATCTTTCTATATTGTTTGGATGATGTGAAAGTTGGTGATGGACAGGGAGGCCTGGCATGCGGCAGTCCATGGGGTTGCAAAGAGTGGGGCCCAGCTGAGCAACTGAACTGAACTGCTCCGTTGTTTGGATGATGTGAAAGTAAGGTGCCTGTAATTCCTTCAAAAGGCCAGATGCTTCTCACGTTTTTTTCATTCATTATTAGGTTAATAGGGTTGATTTTCATCAACTGCTTTAAAAGCTTTAGATTTTTACAGTCACAGAGGTATCTTTTGTGGATCCAGATTGTTTGTTCCTAACTTCAGGGTTAGTTTTTTCTATTTTTTTTTTTTTTAATTAATTAATTAATTAATTAAATTGCACCAGGTCTTAGTTGTGACATATGGCATCTTTGATCTTGGTTGCACTATGCTGGAACTTTTGGTTCTAGCATGTGGGATATAGTTTCCTGACCAGGGATTAAACCCAGGCCCCTGCATTGGGAGTGTGGACGCTTAACCACCCACCGAACCACCACGGAAGTCTCCAGGGTTAGTTTTCACTCGCAGATTTCATTTAAAAATTTACTTCATGTCCATGTTCCTTATTTGATTGATTTATACTCTGATTTCACAGGGTAAGATTGCTCATTTGTAAAAAACATTTGTTCAGTAAAAAGGGGATTTATACTGAATACTGTTTGGTTTGCCTATGTCAGTTCTGAATATTTTTGGTTTACTGGTTTTTCTCTCTTGATGGTAATTTATTTGTAATAAAACATTTAAAATCATACAGGTAGTAAATCATGTTATTAGGTAAAATTCACAAATTCTAATCCCAAGTATATCTTTGCATTTGGTATGTGTGTCTTACAAGTTTTGCTAAATCATTTCTTTTTCTTCTTTTTTTTTAAGCAGCAAAAGATAATGGTAATATTGAACTTGAAAATAAAAAGCTAGAAAAGGAGAGTAAAAATGAGCAGGAGAGAGGAAAAAAGGAAAACATGGCGAGAGAAAATCCTTCCATGAATTCGACTTCCCAGATAACCGTGAAAGGACTCAGTAATTTGGGAAATACGTGTTTCTTCAATGCAGTTATGCAGGTGCCAATGTTAATATTTCCCCCCTTTAAAAAGATCTTAGTATTTTCCTCATAACGCTAGGATGTTTTTGCATATTTGCTACTGATGATATTGAGCTTTTCCCTCACACGTAGTTTCTTCCTGTGTTTTCAAAGAAAATTCAAGGGCATGTTTCCTTTGCATGACAGTAAAACACTGTGCTAAGCCCTGGCGTGCGAAAGGGTTCAAAGCAGCCATGGCCCGTGCCCTCATAGAACTGTCCTTGGGTGTTAGAAACACAAGGGAGCCAAGTACAGAAGTAAATTCCTAGTTGCACGTGGTGGTGGGGTAGGGTAGCTACTTCATAGTAGGTGGTTGGGAGAAAGACCTTCTGAGGGATGAGTGAACTCAGAGCTGAAGTATTTATGAACCAGTAAGAGCGGGGGCGGGGGTGGGGGTGGTGGTGGGAAGAGCACGATGTTACTTCGTGTGTAACAGACACAAGAAAAGTTGCAGTGTTGATGGTGTTTTTCTGTTCTGGAAGACTAGACACTTAAGGTATTTGACTGAATTGGTTTGCCTATAAATAATTTTTCCTTTCTTTTCCATCCTGCATTCCAGAATTTGTCACAAACACCAGTGCTTAGAGAACTACTAAAAGAAGTAAAAATGTCCGGAACAATTGTAAAAATTGAACCACCTGATTTGGCACTAACAGTATGTACTTTAAAATTTTCTTTTTTTCTTTTCCTCTCTGAGTAGCAGCATTTTAAATTATTTTTAAGAACTGGTGCTCGTTTTCACCTCTTTTGTTTGTTTTAAGCTACCAAGGTAACTTTTCAGGCTAATGGATATTTCTGAGGGGCCTTTACGTGTGTTTGCTCCTGAAAGCCCTTCTGCTGTGCTGAGTGTTTGGCTTCCTCCTGGGGAATGCTGCTTATGAAGCTCTGAGCATGCATTGTCATTTTTAACATCTTTTAAAGTGACTGAAATGCTGTGTAGCGAAATGAGTTTTACCCTTTCCATTTTTATTATTTACATCTTGATGTAGCTCTTTCAGTTCCTAGGTAGTAAGTTCCTGATAAGATAAAACAGTAGAACTGAATTCTTTATCAAAATAGTTTAGGACTAAAAACTTTCTCCATCTTTTGATGTACATTTTGAACTTGTAATTGGAATAGCTCTATCAGGAACATAGGAATATAGGTTGATGAGTTACATTTTGATAAAATAATTCTAAAATTTGACTGAAGAAAGTAATTTTTATTCCCATATTCAGGAACCCTTAGAAATAAATCTTGAGCCTCCAGGCCCTCTTACGTTAGCCATGAGCCAGTTTCTTAACGAGATGCAAGAGACCAAAAAGGGAATCGTGACACCTAGAGAACTCTTTTCTCAGGTCTGTAAAAAGTGAGTATCTGTTTTGATTGTGCTTTCAGTGCAACAGTAAGAAGCTGGGAAATAATATGAAAAAATTAATAGGATTAGAGTTAATTCAATAGATAATATTAAAGCATGGTTTAAAAAACATGTACTTTGTGTGAAAAATCTGCCAAGAGTGGTGTTGGACTAAACAAAAATTTTGAGAAACTGGAACCCACCAAAATTTGGGATGTGATCCTAAGATTTTATAAAAAATAGTTTCGTTTTAGTGGACTCACCATAGTTTTTCTTTTTTCCCTGTAGAGCAGTGCGATTTAAAGGCTATCAGCAACAGGACAGTCAGGAGCTGCTTCGCTATCTATTGGATGGAATGAGAGCGGAAGAACATCAGGTTAGCATGTTTTGCCCAGTGTCTTTTGTAATCTCCTCTTCATTTACTTGTCTGTCATTTGATGTCTTAAGGGTTATTAGAGCAATGAAAACTAGTTGTTGAGGCCATAATATTGACTTTTGTTTTCTTCACCGGCCTTTTCAACAAGTGTATTTTCTTTTTATTTATTGATTTTTCTTCTTCTCTTTTTCTTGGCTAGTGTATTTAAATTATTAAATTAATGAAGGGCATTAGAAATTATTCTTTTCATGATGCTTTATTTTGCTCGCTGTTTCTATCATTATTGGTCTCTAAGGGTTGATGTTGTAGCCTATGTCAGGAGAGATGCAGGTATGAAGAATATTCCTCCCCAGACGATTCCCAGTTGCAGTGCAGCCTTACTCTTACTCTGTGATTTAACACTGTTTTTAATCTGGGGAGTATTTTTATTTTGTAAGAGTCAAGGAGCATTTGTTGCATTATAGAATTTTTGTTAATGTAAAGTATGTAATTTTGTAATTACTTTACATACTTTAATTTTGCCAGGACGTAAAGTGAGTTTGAGGAGGGTGTGTGTGGATGTAATTGGTAACATAACAGAGTGGTAACTTACTTTGCCCTTATTTTTTGCCCTGTTCTCGGTATTCTGTGAATCCCCTTACTCAGTCCTCACGACCCTTCTGTGCGGTGCACGCGGCTGTCGTTTTTCTCACTCCATCGATGATGAAGCTAGGGCATCCGGAAGGTCACTGCCGGGTGCAGGGTCACCAGTACTGGTGGAGCTGGGCTTTGAGCCCTGGACTCTATCCCTGTAGTTCTCTGCCTCAGGGACTTCAGGTGGCTCCGGAATCTGCCTGCCAGTGCAGGAGAGGCCAGAGATGCAGGTTTGATCCCTGGGCCTGGAAATCCCCTGGAGGAGGAAATGGCAAGATTTTGCATGGGAATTTTGCACAAGTATTCTGTCATGGGATCCCATGGACAGAGGAGTCTGGCAGTCTATAATCTATGGGCTCACAAAGAGTCGGACACGGCTTAGCAACCGAGCACACACGCACTCTGCTTCTAGTACATGATATTTCAGTGGTCTTCTCAAAGGCTGTGGGCATGTTCTGAACAACTTTGGTCAGAGTAGGTTAAAATCTTGAAATGATAATATAGTGCCTTTGCTCAGGGGTTAGTTATTGTTTTTTAAAACATTTCTTTTTAGCTCCAGGAATTAATTTTGAAAATGTGATTTTAAAAATATTAATTTTTATTTGGTAAGTTTGGGGTGCTAATTCTTAATCGTTTTCTTTACTTGATTACATACTTTCTAAGGAAAATAACTAAATTTAATAGTACATGTATCTATTTTATTCCTTTTAGAGAGTGAGTAAAGGAATTCTTAAAGCATTTGGTAATTCTACTGAAAAAGTGGATGAAGAACTGAAAAATAAAGTTAAAGGTAATGTCTGACTTTTTGAACTAAAACAGTATAGTTGAAGTCCTATACATTAAAACAGGATTGCTGGCACATGTATTTCAAATCCACAGTTATTAGTGTATAATTTCTCTTTATCTCTGTTGACTTAAAAAAATTATTTAGTACTCCAAAGGAAAATACTTTAGAAAAATTTAACTTTGGTGTATTCTTTTTATGTAGTATTATGGTAAAATTTATAAACAGAGAGCTAAGATGACATCCCAATTTTTTTTTTCAAAAGCTTAGACTTTATTTTTTTGGCCCCACCACGTGGCTCATGGGGTCTTAGTTCTCTGACCAGAGACTGAACCCAGGCCTCAGCAGTGAAAGCCCGGAGTCCAAGTCCTAACCACTGGACCGCCAGAGAATTGCCTCAAAGCTTAGACTTCAAATATTAGTGATTTACACTTGTCTTTTCGAGTTGTCAGCTGGTTTATTAATCACGGAGCTGACTTTATTCTTATCATTGTGTAGCATTTAATGATTTAGGAAAGGTTTGTTGAGTAGAACCGTTTGTGATGATGGATCACTTCAGTATTTCTGCTGTCTGATACAGTAGACGTATGTGGCAGTTGAGCCCTTGAAATGTGACTGGTGCAAAAGGAGCTGAATTTTTATTTTCATTTGATTTTAACCAGTGTATCTGGCCCCAGTGACTAGCAACTACTGAATTGTGAAGCACAGCTTGGAATCTACACAGAGCAACTGCCTCCTCAGTTCCCTTGGTGCTGGCCTGGCTGTTAAAGGAGAGACGCTAGCCTGCTCAGCTGTCTGTCATAAAATGTGTTTCTGTATAAATGGCACCTGTCATTTAAACAAGGCTTACACATTTCATGCAGTTAGAAAATTGGATGACTAGGTAGTAAAATTACATCACCTTATGCTAAGCTTACCAAGGTTGTTTCTGGGGACATAGAGAAAAGGAGGATTTTGTCTGAAATACTTTTCCTAAGGGCTTTTTGGTTTTGTTTTGATTTTGAATGGAGTTCACAAAGCAAGTTACTGTCATATTTGCTGCTGGTGTTACAATGCTAGAGCTAGAAGTGAGCTAAATTATCATCCTGCGTAGCCCAGTCTGCTCATTTTACTGTTGATAGTTAAAATATTGATGCACAGAAAGTCTCACTGACTTGCACAATTCATTTTGCACTGACTAGACCCTAGAGCAGAATTTTTTTTTTTTTGCTCGAGATATGATTGTGTTAAATTGTATCCTGCCTAGAATGCTGGAGTGCATGCTGCTGACTGGAGTATAAAAATTATGGTAATTATGAGTAGAGAAAAACAACTCAATAGGAAATTACAAATAAAATGTCAGGGTTAGATAGGTAAGTAAGTAGTTTCAACTTAACTTCATTAATTGTGTACAGGTAATTGATAGCCTTTTTTCCCCTTGTAGAGTATGAAAAGAAAAAATCAGTACCAAGTTTTGTGGACCGAGTATTTGGTGGTGAGCTGACGAGTACAATCATGTGTGATGAATGCAGAACTGTAAGTAGAGGCAGTGCAGACTGGACTTATGCATATTAATAGAGGACAGTTTATGAGTTGTTCCTTTTGGAAACAGAAACATCTGGTTAGTTTTATAAGATACTTTTTTGAACTAAGTATGCATAGTTTTTTGCTAGAACTATGAACATTCCTTAGGAAGAAGTTAGTGTAATATTTTCATTTCTTATACCTAACCCAAAGTCCTCAACACTGTGTAGTTTTTCATTTTCTTAAGCCTTTATTTTAAAATTTAGCCCTCCTCCCCAAGATTTTACTATATGATGTTTGAAGTGAATATCTTTTCCTTCTTTTTTCATCTTCTTTTTTGGTTGCTTAAGGTCTCCTTGGTTCATGAATCTTTCCTTGATTTGTCTCTACCGGTTTTAGATGATCAGGTAAGATTATTGAGTTTATTTTATTGAAGTAGATTTTTTTCTTTCCTGTGCTAAATTTTGTGAGGGAGGGCTTGTTACCGTTTCCAAGTTTGTACTTTACCAGGCCTTGCATGGAGAAAGTTTTCTTAATATGTGTGAGATAGAAGAGTTTTAAAGATTTGAAAAGAGAATGAATAAATATATGTATTCATGTATATGTATATTTTTATGTGTGTATATACGTATGTATTTTAAAGACTATGTCTTGAATTGTTTATGGATGACTAACTTGGTTAGTTTACATATAGGGAAGTATTTACTTCATTCATGTAAGTCATTATTATTTTTATTATTTAAGACTAACCACAAATCCCTTAAAGTTTAAGTCCATAAATATTAACAGAGAGTAAGCCATGTAAATTTAGTTCTTATCAAGTAAGAGTAGGAAAAAAAGAACATGATGAGTATTGGATAAATCATTATTCAACTTAATATGAATTGGGGGGTCCCTTTAAATCAGTGTTACTAAGTGATTAAAGTCTTGCCAAACATACTTTATTTTTTCTTCCCTTTAAAACTGTCACTTGCATGAGAAGAAAAGAATAAAAAAGAATACCTCTAGTGGGACATGTAAATCACTTATCAATAAAAAGTGCATTTAGAAATAGACGTAATTACAGCTTGGTACAGCATGTATCTGTTACAACTCACTATATTACTTTCTATTACACTCAGATGTTAAATTGCCTTTTTTTACCGTTTTGTTTGTTTGCTTGTTTTCTCAGTATGTGAAGATTGTTTTCTAGTGTCTCAGATGAATTAATTTTGTCTTGGATATGTTTCCAAACAGTTTGAAAAATAAATCTGGTGTAAATTAGGAATAGAAAACTGTTTAGGTAACATGAAATTTCTTTACAAGCAGTAGTAAAGTTTTATTTTTGGTTCATATTCTCTCCATATTTTAAGAGTGGTAAGAAAAATATAAATGATAAAAATCTGAAAAAGACAATGGAAGATGAAGATAAAGATAGTGAGGAAGAAAAAGATAATGACAGTTACTTAAAGGAGAGAAACGATATTCCTTCAGGAACAAGTAAGCACTTACAGAAAAGAGCAAAGAAACAAGCCAGGAAGCAAGCCAAGGTGGGTAATTAGGAGGAATACCTACTTGTCTAATTTTAGCTTTTAGACTGTTGAGTTTGAAGTCTGGATGACACTGGAGGACATGTCTGTTATTTTATGTACAGCACTTTAATTTGACGGGCTTTCCTGGTGGCTCAGACAGTAAAGAATCTGCCTGCGATTCGGGAGACCTGGGTTGGGAAGATCCCCTGGAGGAGGGCAGGGCAACCCACTCCAGTATTCTGGGCTGGAGAATTCCATGGACAGAGGAGCCTGGCGGGCTGCAGTCCATGGGATCACAAACAGTCGGACACGACGTGACTTTCACTTTTACTCGATTTGGCAGTTACAGAATTAGCTCATGTAATATTCTCTGCAGCAAAATTTCTTTGAGAATATGTGAAGAAAATGTTGTGCTTAAAAAAAAACTGCATTACTTGTCACGACTTAAAAAATATTTTATTTTCAAGAATTTTTTCAGTTTCTAATACACTAACATTTAAAAATATATAAAGGTGTACAATAAAAGTCTCTCTCCTTGTATGATATACTACTACTGTCATTAGTTTCTTATATGTGCTGGAGATTTTTTGGGAAAATACAATCAAGTACAAATAAGTGGTCTTGTGTTTCCCTGCTTTTAAAAATTATGCACACTGTTCCAGTCCTTATTTTCTTCTACTTAATTAGATGCTTGCAGATCTCTACATTTCTTCGTGTTGCAGGACACAAAGATTCTTTTTTTTAACAATAATATAAAGAAACTCTACTTGATGTTCTGTGGTGACCTAAATAGGAAGGAAATCCAGGAAAGAGAGGACATATGTACAGCTGATTTACTTTGCTCTACAATTAAAACTAACCAACATCATAAAGCTACTATACTCCAATAAGTTTCTTTTTAAAAAGTCATTTAGAATTCTGTTTTAGTAGTAAACGTTGTTCAGTCGCTCAGTTGTGTCCAAATCTTTGCAATCCTGTGGACTGCAGCAGGCCAGGCATTCCTGTCCTTCACTATCTCCTGGAGTTTACTCAAACTCATGTCCATTGAATCAGTGATGCCATCCAGCCATCTCATCCTCTGTCATCCCCTTATCCTCCCGCCTTCAATTTTTCCCTGCATCAGGGTCCTTTCCAGTGAACTGGCTGTTCGCATCAGGTGGCCAAAGTATTGGCGCTTTAGCGTCAGCATCAGTCCTTCCAACGAATATTCAGGGTTGATTTCTTTTAGGATTGACTGGTTTGATCTTGCAGTCCAAGGGACATTCAAGAGTCTTCTCCAACACCACAGTTCAAAAGCATCAATTCTTCAGCACTCAGCCTTCTACAAAATATAGTTTAAAAGATGTACTATAGTTCATCTAACCATTTCTTGATTGATTTAGATGTACAAACACCTATACTCCTTTGGTCTAATGGCCAGTTCTGCTGTGAATAACCCTATACATGTCATCTGTAGGGTATATTTTGAGAAGAGGGATTGTATTTGTAGTTTTGCTAAAATAATTGCCCTCCACAAAAGCTGTACCAACTTATGTTCCCACCAGCAACATATGAAAATGAAGTCAAGCATGTTTTTATGTTTAAGAGCCATTTATGTTTCCATTCCTTTGAAGTATTCACTCATCTCCTTTCTTCACTTTTCTTTCATGTGTAACTAATTTTAACTGAAGAGTCTCAGAAACTGTTTTGTGTCCAGGACCCTGTATGTGGCCCTTCAGCTTTCTGGTATTACAAACTAGCCTCACGGGACTGTCCTTTCAGTGACGGCTCAAATGCTAACTAACGCTTTGAGTCTTCAGCCATCCCAGTAACAGGAATCCGAGTGAAAGCCTCCCTGAGCCGACGCCACACCCCACGCTGGGACACAGGCAGCAAATAGCAAAGGTGGTTTAAGTGGCTAGTGATTTAAACGTCCTCTGTACATTTGGTTTCCTTGCTTCTTCTCTGATTTGGGGTCGTTTGTTTCCTGGAATTTTATCCTCCATCCCTCTGCCTGTCCTTGAGTTTTCGGTTTGCTTTTTTATCTCTTAAGTGACGCCTTGATCATGTCATTATAACTCACATGGATACATCCCTTCCTGATGTATATGTCGTCACTCGCCCCCCGCCTTCACACACGGCTGCTTGGGTTCAGCAGCCTCGCTGCTCTGTCTAGATCTAGACTGCTCTGTTTAAATCGTGCCCATTTTTATTTGCCCCTGTGTGACAGTTTTTTGAATATTGGTAATGATTTACCCCTCCTTTCAAAGAACTTTTCTTTATAATTATTTAATCTCTGACAGTAAAGGAACTTTTCTGGGAGTGAACTCTTCCTTACTATTTATTTTTGATTGATAAATAAGAAAACCTAATGTGGTATATGTATGCTTTTTCTCTCCCTCTCTCTCTTTTTTAATGTTTTGTATTTTTTACACAGAACCAACGAAGACAACAGAAAATTCAAGGGAAAGTTCTTCATTTAAATGATGTCTATGCCATTGACCATCCTGAAGATAATGAATGTGAAGTTGAAATGTCACTTCAGGGAGAAGCAGATATTAAATCCAACCATATCTCTCAAGAGGAAGTTGCACCTAAAGAATATTGTGTTAATCAGAAAGATTTGAATGGCCATGAAAAAATGATAGAAAGTATAACTGACAATCAAAAATCCACAGAGGAAGCAGATATGAAAAATGTCAGTGTGGATAATGCTCTGGAGGTTTTGGCATCATCTGCCACTGAATGTCCTAGGAATTTAAACGGTGCCTACCTGAAGGATGGGAGCAATGAAGAAGTGGACATTTCCAGTGGTTTTGAGAACCTTAATTTGAATGCTGCTCTGCAACCTGATGAAATAAATATAGAGATTCTGAATGATGACCCTACTCCCGAGACAAAGGTATATGAGGTTGTAAACGAAGATCCAGAGACTGCTTTCTGTACACTCGCAAATAGGGAGGCTTTCAACACCGACGAGTGTTCAGTCCAACATTGTTTGTATCAGTTCACTCGAAACGAGAAACTTCGAGATGCTAATAAACTGCTTTGTGAAGTGTGCACGCGGAGACAGTTGAGTGGACCAAAGGCAAATATGAAAGGTATTTAGATGCTTTCACAGAAAGTAATGTTCAGGGGAACAGTTTGCACTGCATCTAGTAGACTGTTACTGTTTTAATTGTGTCAGGATTTGGATGGAGTCACCAAGTTCTTTTCTGTGTAAACATTTTAATAGAAGCGTGGGTAAGCAGACTTCCTTGGCGTCCCAGCAGTTCGCTGTCTGCTAGCACTGCCTGTGAGGAAGTCGTCCCACTCAGGTGTTGTCACCGCAGGCTCCTCACGGACAGGGGCTGTTTCCTTGTGTCCTCAGTTTGCCCTGGCTCGTGATGCCCCCATCCCCGCCGCACCCAGAAACACACACCGGAACTCTGCAGTGTGGCGACACCCCAGTGCAGGGTCACAGTGCTTGCTCACAGTCTTCTTCAGATAGAGATGGAGATATTCATAATGCCTCTCCTACCCCGAGCCCCCGCCTTTGTATTTTTATTTTTATAGATTGGGTAAGTAGGATAGGGAGGGACCACAGATCCCCAAGGATTCTCACTTGAATTGTTGAGCACTTGACAAGTCTTTTTCTCTATGTTATTTTTATTGTTTTATTTATTCACAATTGATTTTATAGCATTTCTGTTTGCTTTAGTGCTGGTGTCAGTGGACTGTGCTTCGTATTTTAAACTTGGCCCGCCTCTTGTTTTTTTTTGTGATCTCTGAGCTAAAAATATTATAGATGAACATTTGAAAATGACTTTATGGTAGAAAACATTAACTTTGAACCCCAATTATTACCTCTCCAAAAATAATTCTATTCTTCTCAGTAGACTGCAATTGTACTCAATTATTTTATAATAGGTTGAATTCTATCAGTAAAAATTTGTGGAAATTTTCTCTTGTGTATTAATTAATACATATAAAGTATCCTTGATCTTTGCCTCTTGGTTCAAAAACCTAAAATATTATTTGGTTCTTTTCAGAAAGCTCACTAATCTTTGACTTAGGTGTGTTGAAATGATTTTATAGCAGGTGTGAATGCTGAAGATGTCTAAAACGATGCTCACACTGCTAACATTTGGGTCTTTCTGTAGGTGAAAGGAAGCATGTTTATACCAATGCTAAGAAGCAGATGCTAATTTCTCTTGCTCCTCCAGTTCTCACTCTTCATTTCAAGAGATTTCAGCAGGTACCCCTTGTTTTCTTACCAAAAATTTGTTTCAGATATGTAACACCTGCTTTACTTGTTATTGTGTCTACATGTTAAGTGTGTGTGTGGTTTTTTGTTATTTCTTAGTTTTGACTTCAAAGATATAGGAAAGGAAAACAGTGCTTATGTGTGCATGCTCAGTTGCTCAGTCTTGTCTGACTTTTTTGACCCTATAGACTGTAGCCCATCAGGGTCCTCTGTCCATGGGCTTATTCTGGCAAGAATACTGGAGTGGGTTGCCATTTCCTTCTCCAGGGGATCTTCCCATCCTAGGGATTGAAACTGAGTCTCCTACATTAGCAGATGGATTGTTTACCACTGAGCCACCTGTGAAGCCAAAACAGTATACATATGGGTAACACAAAAGGGTTTGATGAAGGTAATGTCAAGTTGGAAGAGAAATTTAGGCACAGTCCCTCCTCAGTTTTACATGTTGCTCTTTTTAGATATCGGTTCAGTTGCTCAGTTGTGTCCAACTCTTTGCGACGCTGTGGACTGCAGCATGCCAGGCCTCTCTGCCCATCACCAACTCCTGGAGTTTACTCAAACTCATGTCCATCGAGTCAGTGATGCCATCCAACCATCTCATTCTCTGTCGTGCCCTTCTCCTCCCGCCTTCAATCTTTCCCAGCATCAGGGTCTTTGCAAATGAGTCAGCTCTCTGCATCAGATGAACAAAGTGTTGGAGTTCCAGCTTCAGCATCAGTCCCTCCAATGAATATTCAAGACTGATCTCCTTTAGGACGGACTGGTTGATCTCCTTGCAGTCTGAGACTCTCAAGAGTCGTCTCCAACACCCCGGTTCAAAAGCATCAATTCTTTGGCACTCAGCTTTCTTTATGGTCCAACTCTCACATCCATACATGACCACTGGAAAAACCATAGCCTTGGCTAGACCTTTGTTGGCAAAGTAATGTGTCTGCTTTTTAATATGCTGTCTAGGTTGGTTATAGCTTTTCTTCCAAGGAGCAAGCATCTTTTAATTTCATCACTGCAGTCACCATCTGCAATGATTTTGGAGCCCAGAAAAATAAAGTCAGCCACTGTTTCCACTTTTTCCCCATCTATTTGCCATGAAGTGATAGGACCGGATGCCATGATCTTCATTTTCTGAATGTTGAACTTTAAGCCAACTTTTTCACTCTCTTTCACTTTCATCAAGAGGCCCTTTAGTTCTTCTTCACTTTCTGCCATAAGGATGGTGTCATCTGCGTATCTGGGGTTATTGATATTTCTCCCAGCAATCTTGATTCCAGCTTGTGCTTCATCCACCCTAGCATTTCGCATGACATACTCTGCATATATGTTAAATAAGCAGGATGACAGTATAGTCTTGATGTACTCCTTTCCCAGTTTTGAACCAGTCCATTGTTCCATGTCCAGTTCCTTCTTGACCTGCATACAGATTTTTCAGGAGAGGTAAGGTGGTCTGGCATTCCCATCTCTTGAAGAATTTCCCACAGTTTGTTGTCATCCACACAAAGGCTTTGGCATAGTCAATAAAGCAGAAGTAGATGTTTTTCTGGAACTCCCTTGCGTTTTCAATGATTCAGTGGATGTCGGCAATTTGATCTCAGGTTCCTCTCCTCGGGTTTTTTCTAAATCCTGCTTGAACATCTGGAAGTTCTTGGTTCATGTACTGTTCAAGCCTTGTTTGGATAATTTTGAGCATTACTTTGCTAGTGTGAGATGAGTGCAATTGTGCGATAGTTTGAGAATTCTTTGGCATTGCCTTTCTTTGGGATTGGAATGGAAACTCACCTTTTCCAGTCCTTTGGCCACTGCTGGCATATTGAGTGCAGCACTTTCACAGCATCATCTTTTAGGATTTGAAATAGTTCAACTAGAATTCCATCACCTCCACTAGCTTTGTTCCTAGTGATGCTTTCTAAGACCCACTTGACTTTGCATTCCAGGATGTCTGGCTCTAGGTGAGTGATCACACCATCGTGGTTATCTGGGTTGTGAAGATCTTTTTTGTATCATTCTTTTGTGTTTTTGCCACCTCTACCTAGTATCTTCCGCTTCTGTTAGGTTCATACTGTTTGTGTTCTTTATTATATTAGCATCTTACTCTAACCTTAATTTCAGGTTTTAACGAGAAAAGACCACTTTACTAGTTATATCTCATACTTGGGAAATTTAGCAATGTGTGTGTGGTATCTTTTTTTCACTGACCCTTAATAATATGGCATTAGTACCTTGATTTCCATCTTTTTGGTGACTCCATCTTTTCTGAAAGACTTTTAACCACGAGCAGTACCAGTTGTAAATTCAGTTCTAGATTCGCAAAGTATTTTCAGAGCATTTTCTCTCTTGTGCTTGGTGTGAGCTTGACTATCTGGGTGCATCTTTATGAACAGTTTGCCAGACTTGGTTAGAGTGAGGCTGAGAGTGTGCTTCACAGAATTCTGCTATTGCTGAGTTTTAAGCACTCAGAATCTCGTTTAATTGGGATTTTCTGGATGCTTAAAGCAGAAACATTGACAATGTTCTTAAAGGAACAGCTTTCTCAATCTGGACTGTGTGTGGGTCTGGACTGTTTGGTTTGTGCACCCCCTACAATCAACTGGAAGTTGGCAGTGAGGGGACTAGCGTCTTCTGAGACAACTGAACTGGGGCTGGATGTTATTGTTCTTCTGGGCATTGTGGTGGGTCGACAGTTTTCTTACCATGTAGTGTTTTTCCGCGAAAAGAACTTAAATCTACTGTCCTTCTTTTTCAGGCTGGTTTTAACCTACGCAAAGTTAACAAACACATAAAATTTCCAGAAATCTTAGATTTGGCTCCTTTTTGTACCCTTAAGTGTAAGGTAGGTGAAACTTGCCTTTTTGGGGAAATCTTTTAGAGGGAATCAGTTTATTACCAAATACTCCAACAGCAACTTACATAAGTTTGAAGTTGATAAAAAGCTGCTGAGTACACCAAGTCTTTGATCTTTGTACCTTTGTAATTTCAAGATCTGTGATCAGTCATCTTCAACATTAGGTTGTTACTTCAATATATTTTTAAACCCCCATTTGGCCAGGAAACTGATTGTAGCAGGTGGTCTCTGGTTTATGGTTCTTCCAGCAGGACAAAGAGTGGCAGCTTTCTAATAAAAACTTAAGTGTGATGCCACTCAGTAGGCTGAGAAAAGGGAGAAAATTCCAGTCCTCGTGATTTCTGCATTCTCCAAAGTTAGAGATCTTTAACATAAGTTTACAGTTACCATGCCTAGAAATAACTTTGAATTCTGTTCACCTTTAAAGAATGTTGCTGAAGAACAGACACGGGTACTGTATTCCTTATATGGAGTCGTTGAACACAGTGGTACCATGAGGTCAGGGCATTATACCGCCTACGCCAAGACAAGAACTGCAAACACTTATCTCTCTAATCTTGTTCTCCATAGTGATATTCCACAAGGTAAAAGATTTTACAGAATTCTAGTATTCAGATATTTATGGGGAAACCAAAAAAGGTTGAACTTGAATTTTTACATTTCCATTTAATTTTACATTTCCTTTTTGACAGATTTTGAAATGGAGTCAACCAAAGGGCAGTGGTTTCACATCAGCGACACGCACGTTCAAGCTGTGCCTACAGCTAAAGTATTGAGTTCACAGGCTTACCTCCTATTTTATGAGAGAATACTGTAACAGTTTCAAAGTGCTTTCTCTGGAAACATTGATGGCTTTTATAATGGCTATAATAATAAAAAAGTAAAGACTATAACTGTAAATCATGTTTACTAAAATACTGAAGGGAAAATACCTAAAAATTTACAGTGGTTTTGTACTGTCACAGTGGTTTTTATCACTGCTTCCAATTTCTGGAAAGGATTCTGAATTACTTAAGTGCTCAATAATATGTCTGGGTGGTGGTTTGCAACACATCAATAAAGTTAATTACCCCCCAAATTTGCTTTATTACTTAGAAGATTTTATCAGTAGTTGTACTGACTACTGAAAACATTAAACTACTAGAAAACATTAAAAAGAGTTTCAGACTCTGGCTAACAAAACTTCAAGTGTGTTAGTTAAAAGTATTAATTTTATAACCATAGGGTATTTGATTTGGCAGTAACATACATGTAGTTCTTCTGATGCCAAGCAGTGAGCATATGCTGGGGTGTTGGCTGAACTCAAGCCAGTGTTTCCAAGGCACATACAACCCTAAGAGCCTTAAGAATACCAAAACTGTCCAAACTTCCTGTAAGGTTCTGTATTAGAATTTCTTTTGATGAGTTTATATAAGGCCCAGCCAGCCATACTGCATCTAAATTCCTTTGAAATGCCAAAAACAAATAAGAAAATTTAAAAGTGTTATTCAGTGACCTCATATAACCAACACATAGTAGCACATGTTCTGTAAAATAAGTTTACTTTTTACAGTGTTCTTTGTTTTCAAACCTCCATGTATAAAAATTGACTTGCTTAATTTATACATTAAGAGGCATATTTTCAGTTGCGTCCAGGGACTGACAGACTTCCTATAGAGCACTTCCTATAATTAGTAAATGTCTCAGAGGCCTTGCAGGCCACTTCACTTCTGTCATAACTCCAACTCTGCCTTTCCCTTGTAGAAAGCGGCCATAGACAGAATGTAAATACTTGATCACAGCTGTGTTTCAATAAAACTTATGTACAAAGACAAACAGCAGGCCAGATTTATACTGCAAACAGACCCCCTAATAACTTGGGTGACTTTCCTTAAGTGTCACAGTTTTTCATTAACAAGGCTGACACAAAACAGGTCATCCAGATCCAAGAACAGTGGTCCTCAGACAAAGAGGCTTCAACAGTAACATGTTTATTGTATAATCCATTCAAGGATACAAGATACAAACACAAACCACTTCTTAATTTAAGGAGAATGTGAAAACATCAGGCAATTCCTATAGTACTACTACAAATACAACCTTCACCTACAGTAAAAATGAAGCCATTCAGTCATTTTGGTCATCATCCCAGTCTTTCTTTCCACTTGGAGGCTTGGGCCCACCTGCTGGTTTTGCCATGATGATCTGCAAAACAAAATTCACAAGAGTACACTTACAAACTCAAGCTTTAGAATGAATAGAAAGAATATTTTTCTGAGCCTGCTTTGTTATTAAGCAATCATCACCAATGAGCAATCTGTTATTACATCACATATGGAACACTAGCGTAATCTTGGTTATCATCCAGCAGGTGAGCTTTCCGTTTTTGTGGACATTAACAGCAACAAAATGCACATTCATTAACGGGAGGCCTTCTAAGACATGCATTTCAACAACCCAATGTGCAGAATGTTAGAAATAGCTGCATGCATCACTGTCATCAATCAGTTTGGCACCTGATTTGCTATTTATATATGAGATTCGTCTTGCCAACCATCTTTATCCCAATTTCCTTGTGGTTTAGGAGCTTTAGGTCCACCTGCCAGTTTTGCCATTATAATCTAAAGTGGTTGATAGGTAAAATATATATATTAAAGTTCAACAATGATATTTCCTAGTACCTGAGAGCCTAGAAAAAAGTGTTATTCAGTGACCTCATATAATCAACTTTTACTTTATTTCCTAGTAAATGAGAACCCTTCAAGTACAAGAATTGTGTTCATAAACAAAAGTCCTAGCACCTAGTTGCCTGGAAACTTACATGCCAGAAACCTCATTTATCTAGAATCACTTACCCACTATTTTACAAGTATAGCCATCTAGCATTTTTAAAGGATTTATGTTTGAACAGAAAAAGGTGATGGTTGCAGCTTTGGGCTCAAATAAATTTGGGAGAAGTTAAACATAGTTGGCTTTCCACAGAGCAGAACTCTTAATCCCTGGTTAGTACATACATATATATATATAAAACATCAAGGAATTTGGCATGAGTCTCAATGCAACGAAAAGTCATAAAATATCTTCACTACCACCTTCAATAGCGTCCCCATCCCTTTTTAGAAGCTGCTTTCATAAAGAACTTGAAAGTCCTGCAATAACATTTTACCAACTGGGGATAAATTCAGATTGAATTAAAAGCAGTAAGTATAATTTTAGAACCTAAGTATACTTCAATTAAGATAACAGACTGATGGGCCTCTTTCCAGAGTTTCAGATTCCCTGGATCTGGGAATTTGTATCTTTAACAAGTTGTTAGATGACAAGGATGCTATGGACTAGGGCACAATTTGAGAACTAGTAAACACCTGAACAAACACTAATCCAGCCCTACTACACTGTCCAATGCTGAAAACTTTTCAAGTCCTTTTCTAAAATGCATACTATGCAAAATTAGGTACAACTATACTGAAGAGTACAAGCTCATTACAGTTGGATGGGTTCCTCAGATAGATATGTACAGAGTGCTAATGGCAAAAACAATAAACATCCTCCCTTAGGGTAAAACATAACACAGCCTTCCTAGGTTAAACCCAAAAATCAGAAGTACCTGTGTGAGAAAGGCACTTGTGTTATTAACACTACTGTCTTGCTTGGCTAACTGACATGCAAAATATTCCTTACAAACTTTCACTGTGAAAATTTGCTGCTTATCCCATGCTTCAGTCTATTTAGCTTCTCCTGTCCCCTTCTACTTTTTCTTGGGGCCCCCATTATCTTTGCTCACAAACTCCAAAACCATTTTTTCCTAAAAACAGTATGATGCACTGACATAAAAATGCACGATTACTAAATCCAGTCCATGGATATCCAGTTCCATTTCTGGTCATCTCACCTAGGAAGAGTTCTTTACCAAAGTGAAATCTGTTTTGCTATAATTACAACCAACTGGTCCTTGCTTAGATCAATCTCCTTTCCATTTCTATGTAAAACTGTTTCCTTTCATTTCTACCTAAAATTTGATTGTCCCAAGATTAATTCAGCATGATTTTCATTTAATGGTTTTCATTAAATGGATTTACACTGTGCCTCTAGCAATTAAAATTTTCTACTCAATATTTAAAAATTATTCATTGGTTAATAATCACTCCTAGAATTCTGTAAGAAAATAGATTTCATTAAGTACTAGAAAACACCTTTTTGAAAAATTGTGATTTCTGATTTATCTCAATTCAAAATAGTCTTCATCACTTTTCCTCTTTGCCTAATCCCTCAAAAATATTAGCAGAAATACTATGATAATTTTAACACCTGAGGACCTTAAAACCCCCAAGACAACATTTGTCACAGAAGAACGCTCTTAACCACCAGGCCCTGTCATCTCCACATTTCCTTGATGGTGGTACAGATAGTGGTCCAGACATTTCCCCTCAGATGCCTTCCAAGAACCTGAGTGGATGCCTGAAACAGCACAGTAAGAACTCTATATATATAACAACACTCTTTTATCACCCGTACAAGTCTATCAATCAGGTACAGTAAGAGTGTATTCAAGTTGGCAGCATCATTACTCCTGTACTTTGGGACTGTGTGCTAAGTCACTTCAGTCATGTCTGACTCTTTGCGACCCCATGGACTGTAGTCTACTAGACTCTTCTGTCCATGGGATTCTCCAGACAAGAATACTGGGGTGGGTTGCCATTTCCTTCTCCAACTTTGGGGCAGGAAGTAAAATTTGTTGATCTGATCACTGAAATGGCTAAGAGACAGTGTACAGAGCGTGGATATGCTGGATGAAGGAATAGTTCATGTCCTGAAGCAGGAGAGCATGAGATTTCATCATGCTACTGATAACGGTGTACAATTTGAAATATATGAATTACATTTTTCTAGAATTTTCCATACAGTGTCTGGCATAACAGATGACTTGTGGCTAAAATGAAACCACAGAAAGCAAAACTGCAAACAAGTTAGAGAATACTGTAGTCTGCAATGTCTGCTTCAGGCTTTTATGACCTTTCCATATTCCATAAGGAACTTCCTCTTAAAAAGGGTTTTAAGAAAAAAAAGTCTTGAAAACTATGAATCTAAATGAGATTTATTTTACCCATTTCACTTCCCAAGTGGCAAAGGAGTCTTTCATTAGAAAGATACTTTTAAATTAGCTGAATCAATACTTTCAATAAAATGTAAAACTATAATAGAGAAACAAAACTTTTTTGGGTGGCTGGGGGGGGGGGGGGGGGAGTACTTTACTTTGAATAGGAAGAGAACTGTGTTTCAGGCCCATGAAAATATACTTTGAACTACATAAAAACTAGTATTTTTAAAGATCAGTATTTAATTTCTCACTCACCTGATCCACTCTGAGAACAGTGACGGCAGCATTAGTAGCCAGTTTTATAGCCCAGTATTTTCCCAGGTAAGTATCTAGAACACCAGCTTCCAACATGTCCTTTACAGCAGGAACTTCAGCCTGTCAACACAGAACTGTTTTTATGCTTTCATTCTAAAGGTTTATGTGAAAATATTTACACTCAATAATATAAACAGTGCTACTTATATAAAAACTAGAATAAGTAGCTAGGCAAAAGTACTACCCTATATACACTATAAAGCAGAAGGATAACTAAATTATCAGACAAACTGAAAAAGCTGTTGAGAAAATCCTGTGCTCACAAATCAGAACATTCTCTGATCTTCCTTTTAATGTTATGTTGTACATTCACAAAATAAAGTTCACTTTTTTTTTTCTCCCAAATACCTCAATATCTAATCCAACGTTTTTATTTCCTTCTTGATGTACTGCATAGAGTTTAGAGATTACTTCATTGGCCTTAACTCCAGAGTTTTCTGCCAGTGCCCGGGGAATAGCTTCAAATGCCTCCGCAAACTTCTTAATGGCATACTGTTCAAGTCCAGGACACGTCTAAAACAAAAATGTGCTAGTTACTCAATTTTATTCAAACAACAACAAGAAAGTCAGTTTATACACAGAAAACCATATACCTCTCCATATGATGTGATCTGTTTGGCTAATTCAATTTCTGTTGCTCCACCTCCAGGTACAAGACGTTTATCCTATAACGTTTAAATGTTGTTTAAAAAAACAAGTCACCAAGAAGCAATTTCCAGTTTTCTAAATCTTTTCAGATTCCAGTACTCCACCAAACTTAAGAGCTTTAAATCTGATTCAATTACAAATTTTATAAAATTCCAATTCCAATTAAAAAATGGAGTGATTTGGACAAGCTATCTTACCTCACCGTAGGGTCTCGTATATGAAAAAGAATCAAAGTGAAGAATGGGAACAACACTGCAATTATCTACATTTTCATAGATTCAGCACTAAGAATTTACTGAAAAGGAAACTGAAGTGCAATAGAAGAAAAACCACCATAAACTCTTCACGACAGTTAAAAAAGGAAGCCTTGATTTGCTGTTTCTTTTCATATTTAAGAAAATCCATCAGCAATAAACACTTAAATGGAGTCTTACAGAAAAAGGTGCTGTGCTTTACACAAGCCACCCATGCTAATACTGACCCTTGTGAGAACTTTGAAAGTATTAACACCATCATCTACTGCCCTCTCTATATCATCCATCAGGTTGTCTGTAGAGCCTCGAAGGACTATGGTAGAAATGGCACCATCTTCCTTTTCTGTCAATAAATTAAATATATATTAGGAGATTAGTAAAAGAAAATGAGCTCCCTACACATCACATACGTACATTTTACCATGACTACTCACCATGCTTAAACACAACCACTTGTGTATCTCCAACCTCTGACAGGTAAACACTGTCACAATGTCCCATTTCTTCAAGGACAGGAGGATTCTGTGAGAAAATGATTCTTGTAATAAAGTAATTTGAATAGGTTCGACTATCTTTTAATAGTGCCCAACATACATACCAATCTAGGAAGAGCTGTAGCACCAACTGTTTTGCATAATCTTCTGAGATCCCACTTTGAGTTCAGCCTTTAAAAAACAAAACAAACACCTTAATAGGAGACACACTAGTAAAACACAAGATATTAAACAGGAAACTGTTCACAGGGCCTCAAGTCACCCTCTTTCTTCCCTGAAGGTTCAAGCTCAGAATAGGTCTGGACTGCACTGTGCAATCCAGCCACTTATGTTTATAAAATTACTGTAGAACTGAGAAAGTTCCCAAGTCTCCTTAGGATGTCAAGGGTTTGTAGTTGTAAAACACAAAGGAAGCCCTGGCACATAGAAAACTTTTGCTATACTTTGGGCAACTGAATGTTCTGTGAGAAAGAGAACAGTGATTTCCTCTGCACATTATATTAAGAAAGGTGGGAACGGTTAAGTTATCCAGTGTAATTCATAAACAAAGTTATGTTCCTAACCCCACACTCTAGCTAACAGTGTGTACCAGATTTGTGTCTGGTCTCTTAAGCTCTTCCTCTTGCCTGGAACACTCTTTCTTCTCCCTCTTCAATAACACCTGTTAACTGGTCCTTCAGCTCTCAGTCTAAAGGTATATTTGCTCAGAGATGTTTCCTGTTTCCCTAGACCAAGTGAAGTCCACTTGCTACATTATCTAATACCTCATACTTCCCCCTTTTAACACTCTTAACAGTCTTTATGGTGTGCTGAATTTATTTGTTCACTGTTTCACCACCCAAAGTCACTTACAATCTGGAGTAACAGAAGGCAGTCCTCTCTTACCTCACCAACATGATATTGTATTTGTTTGCATAGTGAAGAGCCATGTCTGCCACTCTGCCACCCGTTACTACGACATTTGCACCAGTATCAGCAATAGCTTTGACTTGCGCATCCATGAGATTTTCTTCTCCCTTACTAAAATTCATCAATTCTTCAGCACTCTTTATCAACACTGTTCCCTAGCAAAATAAGCAAAGATTTTCTTTAAAACCATTTCATCACTTTGGTGTTCAAAGTCACAGAATAACATTAAAGAAACAATTTAAACATGCACATATTATGAAACAATACAAAATCTGTATGAAACTAACAGAAATGCAGCTTGCTCCCAGACCAACAACCTCTCCCTCCGCCACACTCAGCACTAACATATTTGCTCTCTGACAGGCACTTTTCATGGAAAAATTAGAGAAATTCTAAACTATGAGATGTCAGGCAGGTGTCCGGACGTCTGTCTTCTGATGTCAATTAGTGTACCAAAACAACATTGTGGTTCTCAAACTTTTTCTAAAATGTGGACTAAATGACCAGGCCCATCCCACCCCAAACCTGTATAACTTTAAAAATTCCAGCGATGAAATCAACAGTGATTTATAAACTTCAGACTTCTTAGTATGTATTTTCAAATACAAACTTCAAATTGTAACTGTTACTAACTTCAAATTATGTTAACTTATTTTTGTTTCAGGATGCTACAGAATTTCAATGTTATTTAAAAAACTGCAATGAACAGCACGCAAATACTCATTTTTTCACTTAAAACTGCAATGAACAGCACGCAAATACTCGTTTTTTCACTGAACATTTAACCCGCTGAATGTGTTAAGTTCTACTAGAAGTCAAGAAACTGTTTGTTTAGACTGTAAACAATACTGTGTCACCATCTCAAGTTTCACTTCTTATTTAGTACGTGAATTAGATATTCAATATAAATCTAACTAAAAAATAGACACAAGCCTGCAGTTTTCAGTAATTATGCCATATTCACTGGATTAAGAGCAAACTCCACCTCAAAATGTTAGAATCATTAAGACTATCTGAAAAGGAAGCCCAAATTTTCACCTTCAAGATTCTGAAATCTACATACCTTAGTTTCTGTTATCATGCCATCAAAAGGACAAGAGTACACTGCTATTTTTGCATCTTTGACAGATGTTACATCACCTTCAGTTTCCTTCTTAAAAACCATGCCATGCAATACTGAAGAGGAATGCACACCAGAGCCCTGAGGAGTTGGATACCAAAATCATCAACGATTTCATGACATCAGGGATAATTGCCTGCTTCTGCAGGTACCAAAAATATTCATTACTAAATAATGTACTACAGCAAAGCAGTGACTCTTGGGGATGATACAGTGGTAGACATTAAAACACACCAGTCTGTTCATTGCAGGGATCACTGTGGCAATGAGCTACAGTTACAGACCTAGATCCTGCAGCATACTTGGGGAAAAATCAAAGGACAACTGCTCTAAACCATTCATTCACTCAGCACCAATGTACCAGGCTGGACTGTTAGTGACAGGGACAGAACAGGGATCAAAGCCAAGTTTCTGATTTCACACGCACACCAGGTAACAGGGAAGGGGAGGCAGTGTATGGATAGTCAGAATACACAGCACGTATATTAACACATACAGCTAATGCATGTACTCATGTAAGTTAAACTTGACCACATTAACAATCACATGTCAATGTGTAAAACCAATAGTTATATGTTTTACTGTATCAATCACAATTTTTACCAAATATATCCCTTCAGATATTAACATTAAAAGTATGAATTTTATTACACAGCAACAGAAAAACCTGAACCACCTGCAAAACTGCCTTCTAAGCTCATTTTATAAGTCAGCATATATGAAGAGTGCCAATAATTAGTACTTTGTTTATGCACTAAACCTTTCAACTGTTATGGAAAAATGATGACTTAAGAATATGTCGATATCCTTTTAAATTCGAACTAGTAGTATTACAATCTAGCAAGATCAAAATCTTACAATGAAGGCAGGAAAGTCGCAAGTGTCTAAAACTTACAGGGTAAAATTTAGATTAACAAATTTTTTTTTGGCTAAGGGGGGAAAAAAAAAAAAGACCTATCTAGATAACACTGATGCATTTCTAAACTTACCAGAATCTTACAAACTCTGATGTTATCAACATTGAAATGGCCAGAGTCAGGAAAAATGGATACTGTTAAGAAACCAAGACATATCAAAAGATATATTGGGAAAACAGAGAAAATATCTTAGCCACATGAAGACATTTTAATTTTGGATTTTTTCATTTACTGATACATACTCACCACATGCCTGAGCTATAAGCTTGGCCAGAAACACTTCATTACCATATTGTTTACTCATTACGGAGGTATGAAGTAGAGATGACACTTCATCAACATCCCGTAGATTTTTTGCAGAACAACATACCAAGTCAGGAAGAATCTCATGAGCTTTTTTGCAGGCTATTTCATAGCCTTCTATGACCTTAAATGTAAACAGCAAAAATACTTCCTCAAAGGACATAATTTTGACATGTCTTAAAGTATCTCATTTTGATGACCCAATGGATATGGTATTTTCAATAGAAAAAGACAAAGCACACTCCCAGAGTAACATTCACGGCAAAGCCTACTATTTAAGAGTGTAGGCTTTGGTGACAGCCCCCATTTGAACCCCAACTGCCATTACTAGCTACTCGAGCAAGGTTTTTCTAACTTAAGGCTCATTTTCCTTATCTAAAACAAATTGGGATTACTTTTAATAGGCCCCACTCAGAGGCGTTTTGTAAGGACCGAATGAGACATTGCATGGGAAGTACATGTACCACAAAGCCTGACACAGAGAAAAGTGCTCAGTATTGGCTATAACTGTAGTACTGACTTAAGTTTGAAACAGTAGGTATACATACATAAGCAAATTTGAAACAGGGGTAGATTTTAAAATGGTCACTCACCTCTGAAACCGACAGGCCAAGTCTGAGAAGCTCTTCAGCTAATTCCAGGAGAGCTCCAGCAAAAACCAGAACAAAGTTTGTGCCATCTCCAACCTCTTGCTCTTGCATGTGAGAGGCCATCACAATCATTTTTGCAGCAGGATGTTGCACCTGGTAGAAGGCGTTCGAATTTAAATAGCAAGTTAAAACATCTGACCCTTAAAGCAATACGAAAATTTTCCTTTCCATTTCTTCTTAAATTAACAGACTCCAATCTCCTATGGGTCAGGTAACTCTTCTGATCCCACCTGTAGTGTGGTCACAAGAAGACAATCCAGGTCCCCTTCCACCCATCAGCACGAATGCACCACCATAAATGACAGTAACTTCACAGGGCACTTTCTTTCAATGGTCAGTCACTCAGTATGTACACTGTATATATAAGGTTCCTAACACTATTATAAGTTCACTAAATTAAAAAACAAAGTAATTCCAACCTAAGGCACTTTTAAAAAAAAAGGCTTCAGAAGTGCTAAAGTAGATGCCATTTAGCTTGGTGATAAGTTTCAATATTTATGTATATCCTCATTGAAAGGGGTTATCAATTATGGTCTAAAAAAAGAAAAATATAAAATATTCTTAAAGTGTATCATAATTTTAAGTGGTCCTTCCCTAGAATTTAAGATGCTTTTTAAAGGAATAAGTAAGGAGTGACAACTGACAGCACTGAGAAAACTAAATAGCTGACACTGGTTTATTATGAAGACAACAGCCCCATCATACTTAAATGTGAGAACATCACGGAGTACAATGTTAACCTTCATAATGACAAGTCCCTCCACAGCTATCTCGTGGATCTGTTTTGTTCAATATTACTACTTTAACACTATATCATTATTTGGGCTTCCCTTGTGGCTCAGATGGTAAAGAATCTGCCTGCCATGTGGGAGACCCAGGTTCGATCCCTGGTTTAGGGCACGGTAACCCACTCCAGTATTCCTGTCTGAAGAATCCCATGGTGGGCTATAGTCCATGGGGTCACAAAGAGTCGGACACAACTGACAAGTGACACTCTCATATCATTATTTAAGAAGTTGGAGAAACGTTAACTTATCTACGGAGTTCTGACTGAAGAATTAATCCTGGTGCTTTAAGAAAAATTCCCTGAGACCGAACATATCCTTCAATTAGCAGCTGGCTGAGGAGTGGTTCTCCATGTGTGATCAGGCGCCAGACTGTCCTCATAAACCTGGTGGCAGTTATCTATTCTACAGACTCTATACCATCAAAACTGTAGGTGAACAAAACAAAATTCCACCAACTGATTTAATTTCACAAACACAATTAAAACAAACCCATCTTAAAGTATCAGCTGTTTCTACATTATGGAATAATTCACTTTAGCATCACGCTCTAAAGAAGACAACATTCAATTTGATAGTATCAGCAAATATATATGTATATTTTATAACAACTAATCTCTCCATAAATTACAGAAGATTTTAACAGGAGCAAAGATCTTAAACATAAAGAGGATTCTCTATAATTAGGAATATCTATATAATGAATTTTCAAGTTGGGAATTAAAAAAAAAAAAAAACTCCTTATTATCCAATGTGAATGAAATAAAGGTTATTCGATGTTAGAATACACTGAATTTTTGACATCACCAAAACATTTCTTGGGCTTTTAAAAGAAATAACTTACTTCTAGCTCTCTTAAAATAGTCGCTGCATCATTTGTCACAAACAACTTCTCCAGGTGGTTGATAACCATTTTGTTCATTCCTCAAAAATAGTTAGAAAAAGAAATCCATCATCACTCAAACCATTCTCCAGACACCAAAGAAAATCCAGTCAAGAAACACAAATTAAAAAAAAAAAAAAAAAAAAAACAAATTTGCTATCCATTCCTTGAAATAACGTTGTAAGAACTCAAAACATACTACCTATTCTTAAAGCCACAGCCCAATGGCTTCCCCTGCCTGCACACCTGTATTCTTTCTTTCCTGCCAATTTCATATTTTTTGTTCAATTTAAATTATATTGACATGTACAAAGACTAAAATTATTTACTTGAAAATATATTTGTTTTGCTTATTTCATAAATTTGTATCAATTAATTCAGTTGATGGTGGGAAGCAAGAGATGATTTTTCTCCCTTAAATTATGTCATTTTACGTAAGAGAACCATTCCACAGCTGTAACAATGAACACTAGGTACTACCTCAAAGGTGAAAGCACCATAACTTTTCTATCCTCTCAGTAGGACAAAAAGTAACATTTCAATTCCAACTTTTCTAAAAAGATCTGAACTGCTGATTAAAGATTAGAAAAACTGTACAGGAGTTATTTTCAACGCCACACTGTATTATGGCTAAAACTCTCAATTTACATATACTATCCTCAAACAAGTTTCAAGAACTATTACACAAAATTCTATCATAGTCCTGTATTTTTTAAAACATGAATTTAGAAATTACCATTTGGTCCGTATGCTGTGCGAGTTGTCTGGGCCAGTTCCTTGCAAGCCTGTATGTTCCTGTACACAGCCTCTTCTAACCCTGAAAAATGCTGGAGAAGAAAACTTCTGATTAGGCAGGACAGTGAATCTCAATAATTTCTTCATCTGTAAAATGGGAGTAGTAGAACAGTACCTGTCTCAAAAGACTGCTGATACTATCAAGCAAGACTGATGTATGTAAAAGCATGGTGTTCGGTGTTCCTATGATACCACAGATACCACTGTAATCTATGATCCATAGATTTGTCCACTAATTGAATGAATAAAGCATGACATTTTTAGGGACCATGGGTACCTACTTACACATCAAAACATAAAGCCTATAATTTTTTAAAAGTGTGGTGACAAGTGCAGAGAAGAGCGCTAAGACTGATTAGAGAAAGCATATGAACCACTGCAGATTATTTAAAAATACCTTTCCAGAGTCTACCAATTCTTTCTAAAAGCTGACATGTGGTATGAATGTGATAAAACCTGAGCATTGTAGAGTCAACAGGTCTATGTTCAGAGGGAATTAACATATTTACCTTATACATTTTTAGAACTAAAGCATACAGATTTTGAACTCTCATTTGAACTGAAACAAACTGCTCATTTGTACACATTAATTCCAATGTGTATACACTGAAAACTGAACTGCTCACAGGACTCAAATTTTCAAGTTTTACAATCAACTTCTTTTAGCCATGGGATTTACTTGGGAGTCTCAGATAAATTTCAAGAACCTACTGTTCATGTGAACATTTTTTAAGAGCTGCTTTGCCTGACAGAGTAGGCAACTGCCACAAGTGGTTATTTAAAATTTAAGTAATTAATTAAAAACTCAGTCTCACAATTGCACTAATTGCATTAATTGAAAACACAATCCCTCAAAAGACACAGTTCAACTGCCCAGTAGCTACATGTGACTAGTGGATACCACACTGGATAATGCTGATTTAAAACATTTCCATCATAGCAGACAGACAAAACTGCCTTATACTCCTTTTCCCTCACTCCCATTCTCTGAGGAACAGTCACCTCTGACCATAAATCAGACCCTACCCAACGGTTCAAAGACTTCCCCTCACTCTTAGGATAAAATGTAAATCCGCTGTGAGGGCTACAAGGTCCTACACCCTCTAATCCTTGCCAACAACTCTTCTAATTTTATCTCTTACCACTGTTTTAAGATGTCAAACTCACTTCATCCTCAGAATTTGGTCCCTTAGCCTGAAACATTTCTGCCTTTAATCTTGGCCACTAAGCACAGAGCTGAGAGTTCTTTCCTTAACATTTTATTTATTGTTCTACCCCAAACTTTCCTTTTTAATTTTTTTTAGAGCTGCACTTCCAATTTCCTTTATCATTATTTGAAATTATCCTTTTTGCTTATTTGGTCACTTATTATTTCTGCCTCAGAAGAATAAAAAAATACTGACACTTCCCAGGCTTTAAAAAAAAAAGTGAGTTCATGTCATCTTCAGCAAAGCTCTTTCACCAATTCTTACAGTAAACCTCCTTACCTAATAGAGTCACGTTATCCCCAAAGTGCATCCTTGCCAACAAGAAACCTAGTTCCCTCAAACTGTTACCACAAATGGAACCACGCTATCTACATTCCTTTAAGCACAGAAAGTCTGGGAGACAATCGGGAACACAACTAATTGAACATAAAAGACACATTTAACAGTAGTGCGTCTAAGACTTTTTTTTTTTTTTTTTAAAAACCATGCTGTTAAAATTACTTTCAAGATCTCGCCGAAAAACAAAGGCTTTACTTAGGTCAGGGTGTCCCTTACCCTGTGGGTTACAACTCTTTCCGTCCAATCTCCCCAATTGAAAGATGAGGAAAGCAAGACCCAGAGGGTTAAGTTTTACCTCAAGCTGGCTAAGATCAGACCAGAACCCATTGGGATTGTAACTAAGGTTTATCCTACCATAATACACTATTTCTGCGAACTAAATAGAGAGCCCATTGTTTCTCATTTGCAAGAGTTGCCTCGTCCCTGTCCTCCCCGGACCACCCGCTCCTGGAGCCGTTTCGCAGTATTCAAAAGCACCTTCACCTACGTTATTTCACCTACTTCGCGCCCCCCAAAGGAAATCCTCCTCACTCTCGTTTTACTGATGGAGGAAAAATGCAAAGAGCGGCCTTCACACCCTGTGCGGCTACAAAGTACAGAACTCGCTGCCTGCGGCCTCGTCGCCCACTCGCCGTTTCTGGCCGCTTGCCCCCTCTCCTGGGCCCATTAAAAAAAAAAAAAAAAACCACTAAATGCCCGTGGCCCTCCGCGGCCGAGCCCTCCCGAGAACACCTCCCTTTCTGGAATCTTCTTTCCCTCCGACCGCTATGTCGGGTGGGCACGCCGGGCCCGTTCGTAGGCTTCTTTTCTTGGCTGCGGCCGCCGTGGCTCTCCCACCTCATCCCCCCTTCCTCGTTTTCTTACCTTCGCTCCCTCCTTGAGCATCTGGGCAAAGCCCGGGGCCTTGGGGACGTGAAGCGCCATGACCAGTCTGCACGGAGCCGTTCACGCGCCCTCTCAGAAGATCCCGGAGGAAGCGAGAGGCGCGCACAGCCTCCTGGGAACGTAGCGTGCGGCAGCCTCACGCTCCTCCTTTCTCTTCAGCCGGGCCCGCCCCTTCCCCCGGCGGCCTAGTCTGAACCCTCGCGAGAAGGAGCAGTTCGCGTCGCCAGAACTGAGTTGACGATTCTCGATCTGCTCGATCGATGGGGCGGCTCGATCGGGCCGGGCTTTCTGTCTTCCGGCCGACGCACGCGTAGGCTGCCTGGCGGATGTGGCTCGCTCCCAGATATTCAGTTCGCTTAGACGCATAGGCTCTGTGGTGGGGACTTTTGAATTTTGTCAGTTTTGTCCTTGAGTTTTGCCACGCCTTCCAAGAGTAGCTTCCTTGAAAATCTTCCAGAGCTCCCCACGATATTAGCCAGGTGGGCACCCCTTTTTTTCCGAGGCCGAACACCTGCCTTCATCTTCCAAATCTGTGGTTGAACTTGGGCTCAGAATTGGGCGCTGTGGCATCTCTGGGGACTTGAAGGTGATAAATGCAAATCTGAAAGGAAAACTACGTACTGAGTGCTCATATGTGCCAGGCCCCGTTATTTGCTTTATGTGCGGTATCTTAGCTAGTGGTCAATCTTTTATTAATTACTTCCTTTTGCAATTTACAAAAAAGATAGTTTGTGCAAGATAACAGCGCTAGTAGTCTTAAAACTAGGATTTCTACCCAGATTAGATTGCAAAATGCACGTTGTTAAGCAACTGTACTCCTCTTTCCTCCTTTTTTTCCTTCTGTTTTTTGGCCGCCCCACAGGGCATGTGGGATCTTAGTTCCCCCACCAGGAGTGAAACCCCGCCCCCCTGCGGTGGAAGCATGATGTCTTAACCACTGGAACACTTGGGAAATCCCTTTCCTGCTTTTTCTTGGAAATATAAACCCCTTTTACTTTTCCACAATCTTTTAAAACCTGACCTCTGTCATCCCACATCAGCCCATGACTGATTTCAAAGGACTGAATGATGGCAGAGTACTTTAAAGAGTAATTTCACACAGTGGAAGTAATCCACTCTCCTAGTAGAAAATATAGACAACTGAGTAGAACGTTTGGCTTGTCTTTTGTTCCTTGATTAGACACTTGCAAATGATTTATTTTCCTTAAACCGGGACAGATTTAGTGTGTCTTAAAGGATAATCGTATGTGTTCCGTGTACTATAACTTTTTCTAATTAGCACTTAAATGCATAATTATTAAAAAAAATTTTTTTTGCCAGCCATCTCAAACAAACGGTATGTGAACCACCTTTTGGGAAACATTCAGCGATCCATAAAGGGTGGTCCAAGGGCAACAGGAGATTTCCTTATGGTTTAGCTAAGAAATAAATGAAAACTAATTCATCTAACTCAGAGCATTGCTTATAAACATAACCAGCAACAACAAAACTGAAAGGGATTAAAGATGACACGATAAAATTTTAATAAAAATAATTAAGGTATCAAGTCTTGGTAGAGACCATGGTAGATAATTTGAGGATAAAACTATTGATGAATCAAATTTCCATGGAAAGTTTTAGTTAAAAAATTGATCTGGGGACTTCCCTGTTAGTCCAGTGATTAAGACTCCACTTTGACTGCAGGGGGCAGTGGGTTTGATTCCTCTTAGGGAATTAAGAACCTGCATTCCTCAGCAGCACTGCCAAAAATAATAATAAAAGTAACCATAATAATAACAAAGTTTGAAAATTGATATTCATTTTAGTAAATTAAAAAGGAAATGGGAAGGATTAAATCAATTAAAATCTTCTGTATGGTAATTGATCAAGAATTAAATTGATTTAATTGCTAAGAAGAATGCTTTTTAGATAAAAATTCATTTTGTATTACTTGGATTAAATGGTGTATTCATAACTGTGGAATAAAAACACAAGGGCAGAATTTCCACTGGATCCAAATAGTTAGCCAAATATTCCTCACCCAGACTAGAAAGTAAACACAAACCCCCAATATGGCTCTGGGCCTGGCTCTGGTCCCTGCTTATGGCACCTGTATCTTTGCCTTCTTGGCCTTCTGTCTTCTGGCCACAGAAGCCTGAATAGTTCATCCTGTCTGCTTTACCGCCTCTGCTTCAAGGTCTCAGCCTCTGCTCTGCTCAACCTAGAATGCTCATCTGCTCCCTTTTGACTTAGTTCTACTTCAGTAAACAAACACTTACATTAGAAAGCCTTTGATGACTCCCAAGACATTCCCTGTGAATCATTCTCACAGCTTCCGTGCTTCTCCTTCACACTTATCCTAGTTGCACTTCGCACTTATCCTAGTTATGACAAAATTTGTTGCAATCTTTCCCAACTGGTAGGTAGGCACTGTATCGCCAGCATGTATCGCTGGACATTGCATGAAGCAGAGACTTAACAGATGGCTAAATGGGTGTCTGAATGTTACCGAAAGGTGTGGGGTCCAGCTACTCACTGTTCAAAGGCCAATAAACAGGCCAGGTTGGTGGAAGGGAAACTTTGCTTTATTTCAGATGCTGACAGCTGGGCATGAGGGCGGACGTCTGTCCCAAGGCCGACTCAGCCCTCTGGCAGCCGGTGGGGCGAGAGCTTTTATAGACAGAAGAGGGCTACGTGCGGAAACATCACAGGCAGCTCTGACCGTCATCTTCAAGTTGGTCATCAGTGGTCTGACCAGTGTCCGCTTGGTTGTTTTAGGTACAATTAGTATTCAGTTCTAGGGCAGGTTTGTTTCCATTGTGTTGAGGCCAGTTCTCGGAGTTGTGGCAGCCCAGGGCTTGGCTACAGTCTGGTCATAGTAATTAACTTCTCCACCTGGGAGGGGTTTCAGAACCTATAAGACAGCTCACAAGAGACGGCTCAGAATTTTCTCTACAGCGCTAGAGAAACAACTAAAGGTCCTTGACTATGCTTAATGAGTGTATTATTAGTATTTGTTCTCCTTTGATTGTTTTCCTGTTTCCACATGTTCTCATTTCTCTGATTAAACTTGTGGTTTGACTAAAGTTTTCCACAAACAAAAGGCAGGCTGAGGACATGAGGGGTGGGGAGGGGAAGGCCCATCACGTCCTGCTCCGTTTTATGAAGGGAAGACCAAAGAATTGGGAGATGAGGTTTCTAGTCATCTCTTTACATGCTGTGAGACAAGAAAACAACACAAAGCAATCAAGAGGGTTTGCTCAGGAGCTTGCGAAGGCCAGGGAGACACAGTCCTTAGCATTCTCTGTGCTCACAGGAACATTTTTGTCATTACTTCAGCTGATAAATCAGATGAGATTTGCCTTGATGAATATATTGTCCTTATTGGATCACCCACTGTCTGCTTAGCTGTGGGACCACCTTTCTGTCATTTGGGGAATTTATTCTGTGGATCCCATAACAGGAAGAACTGTTTAAACATCTGGTCTGTTAAAGAACAAATGAAGATATTCCTTAAGCCTCAAGTCACCGTGAGCCACTTTTTATGGGGACATGCTGAATGGTAAATTTGTCACCAACTTGGTTTGCATCTAGAGGCTGCTTTTTCATGTGGGGTAAACCTGGAGAGGTCACTCCCTTTGTTTTGGGAGTAGTGATCTATGAGTTAGGCTCTCTGAGGTTGCAAGGAAACAAAATGCTGGTTGTTAAGAATCACAAAAAAGTAAGAAATCGCACAAATATCTTAGAGCGAGATGACTCTTCATGTGTACAGAGTTACCAATTTCATATCTTAGTTTATCTCTGTTTCTATGCCTTCTACCAAGCTGGCATTTTATTCTCTTTACCTCTTTCAGCTGATTTTTCTTCTTGCTACATCTTAGCTTTGGCTGGCATCCTTTTCTCTGTCTTTTAGTTTTCCCACCCCCCTCAGATGGGTTTCTGTGTGTTTCATTCTTAAACATCCAAGAAAAAGGGTCTGGTTCATTCAATATATTGCTATCTAACAACTCTCCCCCCACCCCAGTTTCGACTGAATTCTCATCAAGGATACTACAAGTTTCTATGGCTGCCTAGGCTGAAACAAGACTTCCTGGTGCCCTTAATGATGACCAGCGGGCCAGGATCATCTGTGACTTTAGTATAAAAAATGCTTTGCAGCTGTTTTGTGTGAAAATGAGCTCTGCATGTGCCTGACATTCAGATTTTCATCAGTAGTCCAGTCAATCTGTCCAAAGCTAGGCTGTAGTTAGCATCTCCCTTAAAGCGTTTCTGGATCCACGCAAAGTAAAAAGAAATGTATATTTAATTATAGGCTTCCCAGGTGGCGCTAGTGGTAAAGAATCCACCTGCCAATCCAGAAGAGTCAAGAGACAAGGGTACAATCCCTGGGTTGGGAAGATCCCCTGGAGGAGAAAACGGTAACCCACTGCAGTATTCGTACCTGGAAAATTCGATGGACAGAGGAACCTGACAGGTTGCAGTCCATGGGATTGCAAAGAGTTGGACATACAGCACAACACACAGTTAATCGCTTCTTGGTTATTACCATTCTGAAAGTGGAGATTGTGGACGGGATGAAAGTAATCATTTCCCTCTCAACTGTAAATGTTGGCTTAGTTGTCCCATGACTATTTATGGCTATAATTGAACTGGTTTGATTACAGGGATGAGAAAGGCGAAATGGAGTGAAACAATATATTTAAATTCTATTTGTGAGGCCTTAGATCTCTAGAGACTGATGAAATCTCTTAGATGACTTGAGAGAGAAGTTCCCCTTCAGCTGTTATGAATGGATTGTTGATAAACTAAAATTATGTTTACCAGTCCCTCTCAGTAAAATTAGAAGTTACTGCTTTAGTTCCGCTAGATTGGCACACTGGTGTGGTTCTCAGACCAGAGAGCGGAAACTGTATGTCCAGGTCTCCTTGAAGTTATATACAGATGTGAGAGTTGGACCACAAAGAAGGCTGAGCACTGGAGAATTGATGCTTTTGAACTGTGGTGTTGGAGAAGACTCTTGAGAGTCCCTTGGACTGCAAGGAGATCCAACCAGTCCATCCTAAAGGAGATCAGTCCTGAGTGTTCATTGGAAGGACTGATGCTGAAGCTGAAACTCCAGTACTTTGGCCACCTGATGGGAAGAGCTGACTCACTGGAAAAGACCCTGATGCTGGGAAAGATTGAGGGCAGGAGAAGGGGATGACAGAGGATGAGATGGTTGGATGGCATCACCGACTCAAAGAACATGAGTTGGAGCAAACTCTGGGAGATGGTGATGGACAGGGAAGGCTCAGTGACTGAACAGCCACAACTTGAGGTTATGGTTCGGGATATAAATAAGTCCCCCCCAGTCAGAGACCTTGTGTGAGGGTTGGACGGTGGTGGGGAGACAGCCTGCTTTCACGCTGCTTTGTTCTTCCAGCAACCAGAGTCATGAGGCGATGCTGTTTTGGCATGACTGGCCCACTAGTTGCTCTGCGTGCAGGGGCAGCTGAGGTGATGGCGAAGGCTAAAAAGCCTGGCTTCCTGCTTCTGCGTCACAGCTGCAGTGGTGTGTTCTTGATCTCAGGCTGTCCGGTGGTGAGTCCTGATTCCCACCTTTCTGACCTACAGGAAATATAGGCTCCCAAGGTGGGTCAGTTCTGTGACACCTAGGATTTATTCCTGGAGACCCACCTGAGAACTTACTGCTGCATTCATCCGCGGTGGACTTCTGAAGCATTTGATTCCTTGTATGAAAACCTTTTCTGTTTCTGATACCTAGAGTGGTTTCTGTTTCCTACATGGAATGCAGATGGAAGCAATTGCTGGGTTTGTGATAGTGGGTGGGCTGAGGGCTGATAGGTTAGGAGTCCTCAACTGAGACAGTTCTCATTTTCCAATAGGCTACCTGGATTTGTGTTCTTGGAAATGAGGGTTCCAAGAAAGCAAGCAAATATGGGCAAGTGCCTTGTCAAATCTGCCACTATCACATTGGCCAAAGTAAGTCCATGCCCAGGGTCAGTGTAGGAGGGCAGCCTCAAAGGACAAAAGGAAGCATGAAAATTGAGGACAAGTGTGTAGTCAATGTACCAAAGGAACCAATTTACTGTGTAGGATTCACTGGACAGCAACATTGCTTAAATTAAAATTTTCTCTTAGTGCACTACTGATATTTTTTCCCCTTGAGCTGCAGTGAATGGCTGATAACATCTACATTGAAAAGATTCAGGCTGAAAATTAGTGTGGTACTTCTTTGCACTGTAGAAGTTTGGTGTCTTACTTTTCCATTTATTTATATTTTGAAATAGATGCAGAACTTTTAAGAAGGCACAATATTGGTACTTCCTGAAGATATTGAGATGTTTGCCTTGGTTAGTTCCTCAACTTTCTCAGCTTTTACTGTATAGCTTTTACAGACTATCTGCACCCTGGATTCTAGTTTGGGAATATAACTTTTAACCATCTTTTATCAAGTTCTTATCAAAAGCCTAGTTGCAAAAAATTAACATTTGAGGGAAATTCCATTTAGGTAATAAGTTTTGCCCTGGGATCAAGCCAGAGCATCAACATTCTAGTTCTTTGGAGAACTGAGTTTGATAAAATGCATTGCATTATCTTATATGGGTTGGCCAAAAAGTTGGTTAGCTTTTTTTCCTTAATGTTATCACAGAGTAGCAAAGGAGTAAAGAATAGTGAAGGAAGAGTCAGTTATAACAGCCTCTTAACTTTATTCTTGGCCTGTTTGTGTGGATGTCAAGCATTTCATTACACGATATCCATTTTGTAGTCGCGTCTGACTGTTTTTGGCCCTATGGACTGTAGGCTTCTCTGTCCATGGGATTTTCCAGGCAAGAATACTAGAGTGGATTGCCATTTCCTCCTCTAGGGGATCTTTGCAATCCAGGGATTGAACCCGTGCCTTCTGCAGCTCCTGCATTGGCAGGTGGATTCTTTACCACCGAGTCACCTGGGACGCCCTTTTAATATGACCTGTGGGGAAAATTAATCATTCAACCATTCTTTTTATCTTATGACCCCAATGAGTCTTACTACTTCTTCATTTCTCTTAAATTACTAGAAACTTTGAGCCAGTGTGTGGCACAGCTCTGCCAACTATACGGTGACGTTTCTGTCGACTATTCAATAGTTGGTTTTATTGTTTTCTTGCTTCTTCTTTCTTATTTTGCCCAGACCATCTCAACTTAAAAAAAAAATCTTTATCAATGTTATTTATTTTTATAAGTCACATCAAATCCTTTATGGTATGAGCTGAGTATTTTTTAAAGTGCTAGTTTATGGGTTTACAGATAGGTTAGGGATGATTAAAGGAGTTAGAGGCTTTATTGCAGAATGACCTTTTCTCTTTCTTTCTTTCTTCGTTTCTTTCTTTTCTTACTAATTTAAAGAGAGAAATTGACATTTTTGCTAGAAACACAACCACGCTATAAGTAACACAAAACCAAAGTATAAAACAAGCTTGAGACCTTCTTACATTACCATACATTAATTCCATTGAAAACAATGAGGGACTGGCATTTCCTTGGTGGTCCAGTGGTTAAAACTCTCTGCTTCCACTTCAGGAGGTTCAGGTTCCATCCCTGTTCAGGTAATTAAGGTCCCATATGACATGGCGTGCAGCCAAAAAAAAAAAAAAAAAAATAGTAAAGGGAATCAAGGATGATTGTAGAATTTTTTTCTTAAGATACACACATTCATTAATTCATGTAAAACAGTTCCCAATTTTGTTTAGTTATTTAGCACATGAGCTAGTACTTATTTCCGTGGCTGGATTAGCAAGGTTGCTTGATATTTCAAATGCTTATCGGCCATCATCATTCTCACTGGTCCTATTCTTAATGTTTTGGCTATTTTTGTTACAATGATTTCTACTGGGATTTTCATTAGGATCAGTCATTAGTCTCAGGGGAATAAAATTAAGAAGGATCTATGTGTCTATTTATGAAATGGTTGGGTAGAGCAACTACATTTTCTCATTGCTATCTGACAGAGCTGTTTTCTCTTCCTTAACAGACATTCACTCTTCTGAATCTATTCCAAGCTGCACTGCCGAGGTGAAAGTTAAATCGCTTCAGGAATCTTGATGAAGAAGGAGGAGACAGGCTACCAAAAATCCCTTCCAAAATATATGTATATTTTTGGTCCCCCTACGACATCATCCAGGGGTCTTTGACAACTTAAGAAAACAGTTTAACAACAGAAATTAACTTCCTGAGATGAATAAGGAAGCATATTTAGAAAGGCTAGAAACAAGTATGTATTAGAAAATGCAAGGCAAGGTTTAGAACATGTAAAAACACGCAATCACTCATCTCAAGGTGAGTCTCATACTTCACAAAAAATTGCAAAGGAAAAAGGAAAAAAAAAATAGTAAGAAAAATACGTGCCTCCAAGCCTATGCACTTTCTCCTTACTTGAAATCTGGAATGACTCTTAGGCCTTTGCCTGGGGCCTTTGGACTGAGAATTGTGAAATAATGCAGCTCATTCCTAGAAGCTTTATCGTGTGGTTTCTCAGACAGATCAGATGCCAACGGGGGTGAGCAAGCACAAGCCAAGAACAGTCAGACAGATAAAAGCCAGACAGACGAGGACCCAACATACTTAAAGGAGACTCGAAGAACCAGAGAAACATAACTGGGGCTGTTTAGTGAAGTCGTTACATGTATCAGTGTTTTAAAGTGGACATTGGCTATAAATAAAGAAAATAATGATTCTTGCATTTCTTTAAGTGGTCACTGATTATATGAAATACATTTAAATTCTGCCAAAAACAATGGCAAATTTTGAAACATATTTTGATTTTGGTTCTTGATGGGGGAACTTCACTTGTCTGGAAAATTCATTTGTAAAAACAACCTCATTTCTCTCATATTATATATAACCAAAAGGCCGTTATATTTAACAGTGTGTGTGTGTGTGTGTGTGTGTGCGCGCGCTCGGTAGCTCAGTTGTGCCTGACCCTTTGTGGACCCCCTGGACTCTAGCCCACCAGGCTCCTCCATCCATTAATTAAATGGAAATAACATGGTCAGGCTTCCCTGGTGGCTCAGTGTTAAAGAATTCGCCTGCCAATGCAGGAGATGCAGGAGACACAGGTTAGATCCCTGGGTTGGGAAGATGCCCTGGAGGAGGAAATGGCAACCCACTCCAGTATTCTTGCCTGGGAAGTCCCATGGACAGAGGAGCATGGCAGGCTACAGTCCACGGGGTCGCAAAGAGTTAGACATGACTTACCTACTGAATAGCAACAACAAATGGCATGGTTAGTGTGTTTTTTGAAGCTATGTTGTGACAACTTTGATGCAAGATTGTAACTCTTTATCACTCTATGTGAAAGACAACTCCGGTAGTTAAATTCTTTTAATGCAAGGCGACTAGACAGTGCAGATAACTGAACCTTCAGCAGTTACATGGGATATAGTGGCAGATATTACACCGTGCCCTCCTCCAACCTCTTCCCATAAGACCAAGAACTGTGGTCCTGTATTTCATCAAAAATAGGGTAGGGAAAATGTAGAAGAGCAGCAGAGAGAAATGAACCTTGGAAATCTCTGAGCCAGCTACTGCCATTGGCAACCTCCGAGCACTCCGGGGCAGGTCAGTCGCCTATTTGTCGAGGTGCTGATTGAAACTCTGGGACACTGGTTCTTTCCCTTAATACAAAGCCAATTTTGAGCCAAGCCATTTAAGACCTTTTGAAAATGGACTTGAAAATAGCATGTGATATCCAGAGGAAAAAATAAACCATGATTTAGTAAATGAAATGATCCTCAGAGTAAGGATTGCTTTATATGGTGCTGTCCCAGAAACGAAATGCACAGATGATCAAGTGTGGCCAGGAAAAAAAAAATCCTTGATGCACCCATGTAAGTTCCAACCTAAATGAACTTCTCCATGTTCGCACCTCAGTGTTTGCTGCCCACCTGCTTTGGGAAGTAGGTGGAAGGAGTCTCAGCAGGTGTGGGAAACAGGAAATCCATTTACCCAGAGATGCACTGGAAGAAACAATATGTCATTTCATAGTGATCATGGTGCTTTGCCATAGGCAGATGGCAAAAATCAAGAATGGTGGACAGGGCTGGCCTAAGATTTTATTTCAGTTTAGTTGATGATAATGATGATAAGGAAGATATCACAGTAAAACATGCCCCACAGTGATGAGAATTTGGCTTTATGGTGATTGGCAATTGAGCCCTGTCCCCTGGTTGGGCCTTGTTCTTTCTGCAATAATCTTGACCCTGAATTTTATAAGAAGGAACATTTTGGACCTCCCAATATTACATGCCTGGGTTTAAGGGTGATGTTCTCACCTCTTGTTGAGTGTTTACTCTGGGCCATGTCTTCCTGGTACTGAGCCCTTCACATCTGTTATCTCATTTAATCATCATAGCCAGCCTAATGGAAAGCCTCTAATGCCTTCACATTAAATAAAAACGAAGCTCTATTACAGGGCCTCGAAGGCTCAGCATGATCTAGACCCTATCTGCTGCTTGTCCTGCTCTGCTTTTAAATGTATCACTTATTTATTCATTCATTCAAATTTTTGGCCTCCCATGCAGCGTGGGGGATCCTAGTTCCCTAACCAGGGATCAAACACACACCCCCTACATTGGCAGGGCGGAGTCTTAACCACCAGCCCACCAGGGAAGTCTGTGTCCTGCTTGCTTTTCACTCACTCTGCCACAGTCACACAGGGCTCTGTTCTGTTCTTGGGACATGTAAGCTCACTCCCACCTTTCCCCCAGCTCTTCCCTCTGCCTGGATGGCTTATTTAGACCGCAGCATGGATGGCGCCTCTTGACGTTCAGGTCCCGGATTAAATCTCACCTCCCAGGAAAGTTTCTTTGACAACTCCATCTGAAGCATCTACTCAATACCTCTTTCACATCACACTGTTTTATTTTCATCATGACATCTAATATTCCCTGAAATTCCCTGAAATTGTGTTAATTCATTAAAACTGTCTCCAACAATGTAATATGAGAATTGTTGCTGATCAGTTGCTCAGTTGTGTCCGACTCTTTGCGACCCCATGGACTGCAGCACACCAGGCCTCCCTGTCCATCACCAACTCCTGAGCTTGCTCAAACTCATGTCCATCAAGTTGGTGATACCATCCGACCATCTCATCCTCTGTCGTCCTCTTCTCCCACCCTCAATCTTTCCCAGCAACAGGGTCTTTTCCAATGAGTCAGTTCTTTGCATCATGTGGCCAAAGTACTGGAGCTTCAGTTTCAGCTTCATGTAATGTAATCTTCCTGAGGATTTGGACCAAACATGTTTTTTATTATTATATTTCCAGATCTTAGAACAGTGTTGAGCACATGGTAGGTAGGTATTCAATCAATGAATGAACTCCAAATTTTGGATCAGGAAGCCAAAGCGCAGAGAGGTTGAATTATCTGTTTTATGCCACACAGCTCTTAAAGTCTTGGCAGTATTTATTCAGGCTAAATTCCAAAGCCAGTTTTTTAAAACCACCCTGCTTTAAGACACTAATTAAGAGATTTCTTTACAGAAAACCTGGACTCATGCAGAGGTAAGAGCTGAAGCCTAAACTGAGATGCCCAGGAGAGGGATTCCGGTTGTGTTTAATCTACTAACTGAGTTAATTTCTTAGCTTATTGAACCACTCTATTGAACCATTTTATTGAACCAGTATGCATTAAATAGTGCCCATATTTCTCAAAAAGTGCTGAATTTCAAGACTATGCACTCAAGAGAGAGCAAAGTGGGAAAAATATTTCAATTTTGTTCTAATAGTTTTGATCAAGATAGATGCTTTTATTCTTTTTAGCAGTTTAGCTATGAAAAGTGAAGTTTAAATAGACACACAATTCAGGCTGTTCTAAATACGCTTGATTAAGAAAGTTAAGCATAAGCATACATATCAAATAAATACTATCACTTTTTGTTATGCTCTCCTGCAAGTGTTTATTTTAAAATATGTAATCCATTTTTCACAAAAAGCACACAAATTTGCAGACTTGCATTATACTTTCATCATGTTTTGAATTATGTGTAAGGGATAAATACAATTTCTGTGTTCTTGTAAACTCTTCTCATAAGCTCTTCTTGAGTTATTTCACATCCTACAAAGTTTAATTTAAGCACATTAGTTTTATTTGATAGGCTAAAAGGAATGAAATTGGTTTTAAGATAAATTATGCTGCAAATAATAAAAATGCTAATAGGAAATGTATTCCATAACACTAACGCTGTATTTCTTGAGGCTACTGAAGCCCAGTTACTACTATCATTACAGGCAATCTTAGGCTACAATTGATCAATTTAGGAAAGGAGTTTTGGTGACCCAAGGGAAAGTGCGTGCGTGTGTGCGTGTGTGTGTGTGTGTGTGTGTGTGTGTGTGTGTGTGCGCGCGCGCATATGTGTGTTGAAGAAGGCAGGGCCAGGCCACCTTTTGTGACCCTGCTTTCTCTGATCTCATTATGACGGGAACTTTCCTTTGTTCCCCTTTTCTTTAGTTTGGAATCTTGGGATGTGACTGACTGTCCCAGTGAGTCAGTTACCTTTTTCTTTTTTTGCAACAGAGAGAACTAACAAGATACTGGTGCTGGGAGTACTGAGCCTGGATATCCCAGAGAAACCTCTTCTCCCTAAATGAAGAAGTTGAGGAAGGCTGCTTATTCTCGTTTGGGAAAATGAGGTGGGCTCCTGAGATTCCAAGTTGGAAGTATTATGGGGTCTTTTCCTATAAAAATACAGTTACATATTATTTTGATAGAGTAGAAATAATTGTATTGTTAGTAGTCTGTCTCAGATCCATTTTAGGTTAATGCATATTTGTATGGTTGCAAGCTGGTCCAGGAACAAATGAGAAAAGACGTCTAATTCTAAACAACCAACATATCAACTGCCTCTGGGAAGATAACCCTTTCCTAAGTCGACAGCTGCTTATCCTTCTGTACTTGACACCATTAATTTTCTAGCTGCTGAATGTTTGTGGTCTTAAAAGTTCTTGACCTCATCTGCTAGGTTGGTCTTAGATACACAAATGAGGTGAACCTCATAAAGAAATCGTACTGAAACGAGCAGCATAGATCTCTAAAGTTGAATCTCACCTTGTGCTTTCTGTCTTTACGTAGGATTTATAAAAAGGGTGTTTCTGAGCTATTCAAAGGGTGAAAGATAAAAAAAAGATGGAAGGAAGGGTGGAGGGAAGGATGGAAGGAAGGAAGGAAGGAAGAAAAAGCCGGAGGGAAGAAAAGAAAGAGTTGACATGACCTAAAAATAGCTTTCACATTATTAAACCTGTTCCCTTGCCCTAATTTCCATCATCACTGAATCCATGGTGAAAGTTGTAAGGCAATAATGTGAAATGTAACTCATTCATTGTTATTTAGACTCTGTGCCTGTTTTTCTTAAAACGTTACTGAGTAGCCAGCAGAGGGTGCTGTTTCCCTAATTTAAGTCTTTCGATGACGACTTAACCAAAAAGTGAGGTGTTGCTTTATAAGACCAAAAACTGTCCTCTTTTCTTTCCTCTTCCAAATGTTACAAGATGGAATATATAAAACGCATAGGAAGTGCAGTCTCTTTTAGCTTTTTTGCTAATAGAAAAATCTAATCTTGATGGTTTCTGTTCTTCAGTGGGGCTAGGATTATCAAATCTGTTCCTCCCTCGTAAACGAATGATCTTTCAATTTGCTGCATCCTGGGAGCTCTCTGTTCCTCAACCGGTGTGTGTGTATTCTTCCCGTCTTCCTATGCCAGTACTGTCCAATAGAGATATAGTGCAGTCTGCACGCGTAATTTAAAAAGGTTTTCATAGTCACACTAGACAAGTAAAATGAAACAGGTGAAATTAATTTTAAAATATATTTTATTTATTCCAATGTATCCAGTTTTAGGGCTTCCTTGGTGGCTTAGAGGTAAAGAATCTGCCTGCCAATGCAGGAGATGGGTTCAATCTCTGGGTTGATCCCCTGGAGAGGGAAATGGCAAACCATTCCAGTGTTCTTGCCTGGGAAATCCCATGGACAGAAGGAGCTTTATGACCATGGGGTCACAAAGGAGTCAAACATGACTTAGCAACTGCTGCTGCTGCTGCTGCTAAGTCACTTCAGTCATATCCGACTCTGTGCGACCCCATCCCTGGGATTCTCCAGGCAAGAACACTGGAGTGGGTTGCCATTTCCTTCTCCAATGCATAAAAGTGAAAAGTGAAAGTGAAGTCGCTCAGTCATGTCCGACTCTTCGTTACCCCGTGGACTGCAGCCTACCAGGCTCCTCTGTCCATGGGATTTTCCAGGCAAGAGTACTGGAGTGGGGTGCCATTGCCTTCTCCTGACTTAGCAACTAGACAACAACAAAAATCCAGTTTTTATCATTTTAATGTGTAGCTATTATAAAAAGGGGGCTTCCCTTGTAGTTCAGTCAGTAAAGAATTCTCCTCCAATGCAGGAAGCCACCTTGAACAGAGAAGACCTGAATTTGGTTCAAGGGTTAGGAAGATCCCCTGGAGAAGGAAATGGCAACCCACTTCAGTAATCTTGCCTGGAAAATCCCACGGTTGGAGGAGTCTGGTAGGCTACAGTGCATGGGGTCGAAAGAGTCGGACACGACTTAGCGACTAAACCACAGTAGGAAAATATTACTAAGACATTTTTTATTATTTTTTGGTACTGAGTCTTTTAAATCCAGTGTGTTATTTTACACTTATGGCACAATTCAACTTGACCTATCGCTTTTAACTGCTCAGTAGTCACATGTGATCACTGGTTACTGTATTGGACAGTCCAGCTCTATACCTTCCCTCTTTCTTTCATCATTTCCCCATCCCTAACAAAGCTAGGAGGAAACAGTATATTACAAAATGATGCTATGTCTGCTGGGTCTCTTTACGTCTAATTATCTGCTACTTTGGATCACGAAGGAAACATGACAAATGACTTGCATTGTTTTGAGTGACTGTCATTTACCCATTCTGAGGTCTTTAAATAGAAAGTAAATAATATTTCCTAGCCTGTCATTTTTTAAGCGGCTCTAATTCTATCACAATCAGAGGTGTAGATTTGACTCAAAACCTTCAGTGTTTATTTTCTGAGTGTCTGTTTGCAAATACGTAACTACAATCTGTGGTAGATTACCTATAAACCAGGATGTGCCTGCTCAGTCACTCAGTTGTGTCAGACTCTTTGTGACTTCATGGACTGTAGCCCACCAGGCTCTTCTGTCCATGGGATTTTCCAGGCAAGAACACTGGAGTGGGCAGCCGTTTTCTACTCCAGCGGATCTTCCCGACTCAGGGATCGAACTCACCTCTCCTGCATTGGTAGGTGGATTCTTTACCACAGAGCCACCTGGGAAGCCCCCATATACCAAGGACTTTGTGCATATTATTTATCTGGATGATTCATTTAATTGTCACAATAGCCCGTTGGGTTAGTTGCTATTATTGATATTATTACTTCTCTTTTAAGGACGAGGAGACTAAGGAAAGGAGGGGTTAGGGAGTCATCCCACGTACCAGCCAGGACATAGCAGAGAAGGGATTTCATGCTGGGTCTGCAGGACTCAAGATCCCAGCTTCTTTAACTTTGTGCTTGGTATTTCCCAAGTTGTGAGCATATTAACTGCAAGTTTAGGTTGTTGGTAGGGCTTCCCACGTGGCTCAGACGGTAAAGAATCTGCCTGCAGTGTGGAAGACCTGGATTCGATCCCTGGGTGGGGAAGATCCCCTGGAGAAGGGAATGGCTACCCGCTCCAGTGTTCTTGCCTGGAGTATTCTAAGGACAGAGGAGCTTGGTGGGTTATAGTCCATGGAGTTGCAAACAGCCAGACTCGACCGAGTGACTAACATGTTAGGATGCTGGTAAAGAGTAGAATTCTACAAATGGAAGTAATCCTAGAGTTCCTATAATGAGTTTTCTCTGTTTTATAGGAAGCATACACATACACATACTCAAGAACCCAAACCTGAGGCTGAGGGAGACTGAGCCATTTCTCCTTTGACTATTCAGGTCTGGAACCCAGGCTTTCTGACTCCAAGCCCAGTGCTCTTTCCTCGGATTAAATTATCTCCAGAGTTAGACCCCAGTCTATAGGACCATTAGCCATCCTCTCTCAAAAGGAGGCAAGAGGTTTCAAATTCTTGTCAGGATGAAACAGAACTGACATCAGAAGGTTTGTTTGAGGTCATTTGTCTCATGGTGACTTTCATTTGGCCTTGTTCTTTATTTAGCACTTCAGTTTTATGCTCGGTGACAAGTTTGGCCATGTCGGAGGACCGTCCAAAGGTCAGCGGGCTGGCTGCTGGCGATGGGATGCTCCCTCAGAAGCCAAAGTCTATTACTGTGCCATGGAAATCCCCAGCTCACCTCTGCAGGACGATTGCGTCTTCTCTCTGGAAGTTGTGGGCGTTGCAGTCTTTCTGCACCCTGCTTCCTGGGAGCCTGATGCTGGCCATTCAGCACTTCATGCTGTGAGGACCTGGGTCACGGCAGGTCGATGGCTCGCTCGGCTTCTGAGCATCCTCTGATAGGCATTCATTTCCCCGTTGGGGGCTGTGGTCTAGAGGAGAAAGACTATTCTTGAATTTGTTAATCATGCTATTTTTCCCTTCTCTGATTTGAGTACAAATCTCCCCGACATCTTGCCTAAGGCTCATGATAATGCCCAGAAAGCTTTTATTTCCAAGTAATAGCTCATGCCAACATCTGTAAATAGGCTTCCTCTAATCTTAGATGTATGACACATTTTTCATATTAAACAGAATGTTGAAGTATTCCTACTGTGATAACTCTTCAGCTAATCTTGAATTTGTTCCAAGAACAATGATACTGTTCAAGGCTAGACACATCCCCTCCATCACCTGCTTAAAAAGATAATTTTCTTTATCTATGAAAAGGGAGGATATGGGTTTAAGTTTTGGCTGTGCCACTTAGCAGCTGTGACCTTGAGCACATTGAGTAACCTCTATGAATTTCAGTTACCTTACCAGGTATACCAGGTATATGAGAATGATGATAGTTACCTTCCTTGTAGGATTAATGTGAACAGCAAATGACACATATGAAAGAGCTTTGTACAGCATGAATTATTCAAACCTTCAGTTCAATTCAGTTGCTCAGTCATGTCTGACTCTTTGTGACCCCATGGACTGCAACACACCAGGCTTCCCTGTCCATCACCAACTCCCGGAGCTTACTCAAACTCATGTCCATTGAATTGGTGATGTTATCCAACCATCTCATCCCCTGTCATCCCTTTCTCCTCCCACCTTCAATCTTTCCCAGCATCAGGGTCTTTTCAAATGAGTCAGTTCTTCGCTTCAGGTGACCAAAGTACTGGAGCTTCAGCTTCAGCATCAGTCCTTCCAATGAATATTCAGGACTGATTTCCTTTAGGATGGACTGATTGGATCTCCTTGCAGTTCAAGGGACTCTCAAGAGTCTTCTCCAACACCACAGCTCAAAAGCATCAATTCTTCAGCGCTCAACTTTCTTTACAGTCCAACTCTCACTCAATTCTCATCCATACATGACTACTGGAAAAACCAGTAGCCTTTGACTAGATGGAGTTTTTTTGGCAAAGTAATGTCTCTGCTTTTTAATATGCTGTCTAGGTTGGTCAAAGCTTTTCTTCCAAGAAGCAAGCATCTTGTAATTTCATGGCTGCAGTCACCATCTGCAGTGATTTTGGTGTCTCAAAATCACTGTGTCCCAAAATAAAGTGTCTCACTGTTTCCATTGTTTCCCCATCTATTTGCCATGAAGTGATGGGACTGGATTCCATGACCTTAGTTTTCTGAATGTTGAGTATCAAACCAGTTTTTTCACTCTCCTGTTTCACTTTCATTCAAACCTTAGTTTATGACATGTTATCACCCATCTGTGAACGCATGGATGCATGTATACGTATAGATGTGATTGTTTCTATGCCATGATAGAGACTTGGATCAGTCCTGAATGTTCATTGGAAGGACTGATGTTGAAGCTGAAACTCCAATACTTTGGCCACCTGATGCAAAGAGCTGACTTATTTGAAAAGACCCTGGTGCTGGGAAAGATTGAGGGCAGGAGGAGACGAGAACGACAGAGGATGAGATGTTGGATGGCATCACTGATTCAATGGACATGAGTTTGAGTAAACTCTGGGAGTTGGTGATGGACAGGGAGTCCTGATGTGCTGCAGTCCATGAGCAACTGAACTGAACTGAACTGAGGTGGAGTTGGAGATTCTTCATTTCTTCAAAACTCTGTGATGATGTCAATCCTGCTGGTCCAGGGACCACACTTTAAGTGGCAAGACTAATGTTTCATGGAAGTAACGATTTCATTAAGAGAATTAGAATAAATATACAGAGACCCACAAAACAGTTAAAGTGATACCCGTCAGTGGTGTCAGCTGTTTCTAAGATTGAAAAAATGAGGTGAATTAAAATAAAACAGTGGTGCTCAACCCAGGGTTTATCTGAGGAGTTTATAACTTTTAGTAAAGAAGCATATTTTTGGAAGCAGGTGTTTAGGGTGAGATGTAAGCTGAATCAGGAGTTGAAATATCATAGTTCCAGATTAGTAATTGGCATTATGAACTGTGGGCTCTTAGAGAAGCTCATGTCTGCCAGCCTGATTCTGTTGGTTAAAAAGTGGGGATGAAAACACATACTACACTTCGCCCAGTTACTATGCACATGGCCCATTACAGGTGAAGGTCACAGTCCTGGGTTTCTCAGGAAAGGATACAGATTCTGAAGAAGGAGGATCTCTAGACAGGGGGCATTTTTACAAAGAAATGATGGAGCAGTCAGAAGGTACAAACCCTCAGTTCTAAGAGAAGAAGTTCTTGGGAGGTAACATAGAGCATGATGAATATAGTTAATGATACTATTATATATCTGAAAGTCTCTAAGGAAATAGATCTTAAAAATTCTTAATGTACTGATATAGCCATATGGAGAGCAGCATGGATATTCTTAAAAAAACTAGGAATAAAGCTACCATATGACCCAGCAATCCCACTACTGGGCATATATCCCAAGGAACTCATAACTGAAAAAGACACATGTACCCCAATATTCATTGTAGCACTATGTACAATGACTAGGGCATGGAAGAAAAGTAGATGTCCATCTACAGATGAATGGATAAAGAAGCTGTGGTACATGCATACAATGGAATGTTACTGAGCCATAAAAAGAATGCATTTGAGTCCATTCTAATGAGGTAGATGAAACTAGAGCCTATTATACAGAGTGAAGAAAGTCAGAAAGAGAGAAACAAATACTGTATATTAATGCATTTATGGAATATAGAAAGATGGTACTGATGAACCTATGTACAGGGCAGCGATGGAAACGCAGACAGAGTGAAGGGACTTGTGGGGATGGCGGGGAGGAGAGGGTGGGACGAACTGGGAGAGTAGCATTGTAACACAGACAGCCAGTGGGAATTTGCCATACGATGCGGCGAGCGCAAGCCCCATGCTCTGTGACAGCCTAGAGGGGTGGGAATGGGTGGGAGGGGGGAGGGGGGATCAAGAGGTGGGGGACACATGTATACCGATGACTGATTCATGTTGATGCATGGCAGAAACCGAGACAATATTGTAAAGCAATTATCTCCCAATTAAAAATAAGTATTTTTTTTAAGTATCTTAAAAAATTCTTAAAGAAAGCAGATTTGTAACCGTGTGAGGTGATGGATGTTAACTAAACTAATTATTGTGAGTATTTCACATAGATACATCAAATCATCATGTTGTATACTTTAAACTAATACAATTTTGCATGTCAATTATATTTCAATAAAATTAGGCAAACAAAGAAATGGTGAATCTAAAAAAAAAAGCATATACTATGCTCTGACAACACTTAAAGATTTGTCTTTGACGTCAAATGAGAAACTATAAGAGAAAACACCATTCGCTTATTTGTTCGTAACAATTGTGCATTAGATGCCTACTCTCGGCTCCAAATTAGGCTAGGTTCTGGGGAATATATCAGTGAACAAAGGATATAGTCCTTGGCCTCATAAAACTTGGAGTCCAGTGGTGAAAACAAACATCAGAGAGGAAATAATAGTAAAGTTAGGTGAGTGTTATGACAGAGGAAGCACCAGTTACTGGTGGAGCTCATAGCAGGTGAATTCCCTTGATCTGAAAGTCAGGGAGGACCTCCGTAAGAACGTAATATTCATGGTGAGATTTGCAGGCTAGGGCTCCAGGCAGAAGGAGGATATGCCCAAAGGCCCAGCAGTGAAAAAGAATAGTAACCAGGAAGAATGTTTGAGTATGGCTGGAGGATGGAGAAAGGAGAGTGTGGATCCTTGTGAGGCTGGTTAGGTGCTATTTTTAGGACACATCTGGTTACAGGTGGTAGCAGCCCAACTTCCAGTAAAAGTGAAAGTCACTCACTTGTGTCTGACTCTGTGGCCCCATGGACTGCAGCTGGACAGATTCCTCTGTCCATGGAATTCTCCAGGCAAGAATGCTGGAGTGGGTAGCCATTCCCTTCTCCAGGGGATCTTCCCAACCCAGGGACTGAACCCACATATCCTGCATTGCAGGCAGATTCTTTATCATCTGAGCCACCAGGGAAGGTCCCATCTTCTAGAGCTGAAGTATACAAGGGAGATTGTTGGCTGGTGGAAGTCCGTGAGTGGAGCTGGTCTCAAGGCGAATGAAATGAGATCATCAGGTCTGCGTCTGGAGTGGGTTGCTGGGCCCTCCTCCAAGGGATCTTCCCCACCCAGGGATCGAAACCTCGTCTCCTTCTCCTCAGGTGGATTCTTTACCACTGAGTCACCTGGGAAGCCCTGAGTTCTGGTCTTTCTCTCCTCCATTTCAGAGGCATGTCCCTCACATGGATGGGAAATGGCAGGGCATGATTAGAGACATCTCAAGATGTACAGATCCCAGTGCAGCTACTACAAAGGAAATGAGGTCTCCTTTCTTCTAGAATATGTATAAAATCTCAGATGAGAATGCTGATTGCATCAAGAATTAATGCCACTCTAGCCTATGATTATACCTGAGGCAATCAGAGGATTACCATGATTGGCTGTCCCACCAAACTCACAGGTAGGGGAAGGGATATTACCTAAATGAGAAAAGAGTTGCTTTTATCAGAAAAAAAAAGGGGCACAGGGAGGCTGAACAGACAGAACCAAAAGATATTCATTTCAAGTACCTAGTCGGAATATGAAGGGGGCATGCCTGCAACAATAAGACCTCAATCTTTTCCCTAAAGACAGCTTAGATGAAAGGTTTGATTTTGAATACATTGTTGAGATGTATGTGGACTCTGTGGTAACCAGCAGTTATTTGGAGCTCACCTAAGGATAATGAGAAAAGATAGGAAGAAAAGAAAAAATAATGATTGCCAAATGAATTGAAAATATTACAATCACACACAAAATAGGAGCTAGAACAAAATTAAAGTTTATTTAGTTTATTTTCACCTTTAATATCAGCCCTGCAATTCCCCTTATGCTGACCTTGAGATGTCTGCTAAATACCTGTGGTTTGATGACATCTCCAGTCCTTAGGTTGGAAGAGAGTCAGATTTATTACTAGTGTTTAGGTCATAGTCTTTCTTCTGAGTCCTTTTGAAATTTATCATTTCTCCTATAGACATGATGGTCAAGCACATGCTATATAAGTTACCACAGCAATTGATTTCACATGAATTAGGCAGAACAGCAATATTCCAACTTAATTAAAACATGCAAAGATATAATTTATACAATGTTTACAACTGGTCAAAATGGACTACCCATTAATGCCATCACATCGGGATTAATGGAAGCAGAAGAGCCTTTATCTTTTTTTTTTCAGGCTCTTAGCTGAGTCAGCAGAAACTAGGCAAGCAGTTAAGATTAGATAAAGTCATAAAAATGTATGTGAAAGCAAATTGTAGTTTCTTCAAATTTGTGTCTGTGTAACTAAGGAAATCAACCCTGAATTTTCATTGTAAGGACTGATGATAAAGCTGAAGCTCCAATAGTTTGGCCACCTGATGCAAAGAAACAACTTTGTAGCCAAAAGACCCTGACTCTGGGAAAGATTGAGGGCAGGAGGAGAAGGGGATAACAGAGGATGAGATGGTTGGATGGCATCACCGACTCAATGGGCATGAGTTTGAGCATGCTCCGGGAGTTGGTGATGGACAGGGAGGCCTGGCGTGCTGCGATTCATGGGGTTGGAGAGTCAGACACGACTGAGCGACTGAATGAAAACTTGAAAGGATGATAGAGGAAAAACATCTAGGTGGGTCTGTTATCTAGATTTGCGCCGTCTGATATGGTAGCTATTAATACACAAATTTAAATTGTTATATTAAATAAAATTAAAAATTCAGTTCCTAGTCACCCCGCTCACACTTCATGTGCTTAATAGACACATGTGGCTACTATCTAACACATTGGACAACACCTATACGGAACGTTCCCGTCATCACTGAAAGTTCTACCAGACAAAGCTAATCGAGATACCATTGAAGGGTCAGGTCCCCTTTCTTCAGGATGAAATAAACTAAAGACAAATTTTAAAAGGGATTTTTCTCTCTTCTCATGCCCAGAGTAAATTCTGCCAACTGTACCTTGAAAACACACTCCCAGATCTACACTCTCCTTTTCTTTTCTGCTGAGTCCAAATCATTATTATCTCTCATCTGTACAATTGAAGTAGCCTCCTGAACTCACCTCGTTTCTATATTTTAAAAGAATATATAAAGGCAAATTTAATTTGGAGATTTTGTTTAATATCTATAGAAACTACACTCCTATGTAGGGACCAGGAGACTTCCAGCCATATTGCTTTTTGAGTTACAGCGGAATTTTGATGAAAACATGAGCTGCACTAATTTTGTGTTGCAGGATGGAGGAGTCGAGGGGTACTGGGGAAATGGACACATTTTCAATAGTTTCCCATATTTTTCTACATTTGCTTCTTTTTGTCCCCCTACTCTACAAAGATGGTGTTTTAAAAAACTAATGCACAGTTAATTTTCTTAAAAGTTTCCATTCATTCCATTCATATATGGTCCCCATAGGGCAGCTGGGGCGGTTTTTAAAAAATAGATCAAATGTAAATTTCGTAAAAAAAAACAAACGACTGCAAAAGAAGAAAATCGAACATTTATTGAATTCCTACTATTTGCACCACTCTGTGCTGTTCTTTTAAGTAAATTATCTTCTTTAATCTTCATAATAATACATGAGGGAGGGACTCCCCTGGTGGCCCAGTGGTTGAGAATCTACCTTGCAATGCAGGGAATGTGTGTTTGATACCAGGTGAGGGAACTAGGATCCCATAAGCCTTGGAGTAACTGAGTCCGAGCACTGCAACTACTGTGTTTACCTAGCAAGTGACAAAGCTGGTGAAGAAATGAGTGAATGATCAGACGGCAAAGTCCACACGCTTCTGAGACTGACTTGCCAAACATTGTTAAACCCTAAAGGAAATTGGTTATTGGGCTTCTTGCTTTTGAGGAAAAGAGGGACTCTGTATCTTTATCTGCCCTATCTGTTTATTTATCTGGACTTTGCATCCTTAGTTGAGGACAGCACTCTCTTGATCAGAGTTGAGTGAGTTCTGACACAGCTTATCCTGAAAGGGTTCCCTCCCTGACGTTATCCTAGAGTTTAAAGCAGTGGCTCCCCACATTTTTGGGCTTGCTGTGTTTTGTCACTTCAGTTGCAACCCCATGAACCCTAGCCCGCCAGACTCCTCTGTCCATGGGATTCTCCAGGCAAAAATACTGCAGTGGGTTGCCATGTCTTCCCCCAGGGGATCTTCGCAACACAGGGATTGTCTTCTGCGTCTCCTGCATTGCAGGTGGATTCTTTACTGCTGAGTCACCACGGATGCCCTTTTGGGGCTTGAGTCATAGTTAAAATACAAGAGTTTTTGAAGGCATACAAAAAGAGCTTGAGAGAGTAAAAATAGGACACACATAGAAAGCCAGTAAAAACGATAAGGAAGCATAATAAAGTAAAACAACATCTCAGTATAGAACCACAGCCATCACACTGTCGATCATGGACTTTCTCTTTGAAACCCTGCCACCCCTTTGTCTGCACAGGACAACATGTTCTGTCTGTCACATTACTGTGTTCAGAGTACGCACACCTCAGCAAAGGTAAGTCTTAAAACTTTTATTATCTTTGTTGTTGCTGGGGGATCTCCGTGAAGAGACTGCCACAGAGCAGCTGGTCAGAGTAGAAGGTTCTTGGTTTTCTTCTACGAAATAGACCTCACCCCCCTTTTATCCTCTGAATGGCAGACTGGGGTGTACGGGAAGTTGTCTGCATCAATTACTTTTAACAATGGAGATTCCTAAGCTTCAGTGGTCTTGAACTTCATGTCTTGGGTTGGATTTTAACTCAGAACAGCTCCGTGACTCTTTTCTCCTGCATAAGGCATCTCTTGCTTGTTTTCCTAGTAAGTGACCCTGAGATCCAGGGGTCACAAGATAAAATCAAGGTAAAGAGGATATTTCTGCACGTCTCTCGTAGGCCCCTTTGCTAAATTCCTCTGTATTACATAGGTTCTCAACCTTCCCAGGTTTCTAACCCTCTGGCCATGCAGCAGCACCAGTTTATGTTGAGAGTTCCCATCAGCACAAACTCGTGCCAGAATGCAGTTTACACATTTTTTTTTTTCCTTCTTGATGTACATTTTCCTGCCAGCCAGTCTCAGGTTCTGTATCTTTTAAGGCCACGCTATTCAGCGGGTGAGTGTCAGCATAAAGTCGAACGATTCTTTAAAAACAACAGATAATTCCACTTCTGAGTATTTATTAGAAAGAAAAGAGAACACTAATTCAAAAAGATATCTGTGTCCCCACATTCTTTGCAGCATTATTTACAATAGTCAAGACATGGAAATAACCTAAGTGTCCCCTGATGGGTAAATGGATAAAGAAACTGATGTATACAATGGAATATTATTCAGCCACAAAATGAAGAAATGTTGGAGACACCTCTGGCGGTCCAGAGGTTAAGATTCCATGCTCCCACTGCAGGGGGCGCAGGTTTGATCCTGGTCAGGGAAGTAAGATCCCACATGCCTCCCAGTGTGACAACAGCAAAAAAGGAAATCTTGCCATTTTTGATGCATGAATGGACCCTGAGTGCACTATGCTGAATGAAATGTCTGAGGAAGACAAATGCTGTTTGATCGCACTTTTCTGTGGAATCTGAAAAACAAACAATCAAGCCAAGAAACACCTGAACAGACTGGTGGTTGCCAGAGGCAGAAGGAGAAAGGTGGCTGAAATGTGTGAAGGGAGTCTAAGGTACAAACTTCCAGCCACAAAAGGAATAAGTCCTGGGGATGTGATGTTCAGCATAGTGACTATATATATATATAATCACTGTGTTGTGTACTTGAATTGGAAAGTTGCTAAAGAGTGGACCTTAAAATTTCTCATCACACACAAAAAAGTGTAACTATGCGTGGTGATAGATGTTAACTAGACGTCCTGTGGTAACCATTTCAAACATATATAAATAGCAAATCATGTTGTATACCTGAAACTAATGTTATATGTGAATTACATCTCAATTAAAAAAAAACAAAAAACAACTTTTTTTCCCCTCAAGTTTCCTTCTGAGAGGAAACATTCAGAAACATTCTCCAGGCCTCCTCCCAGCAGAGCTGTGGTTTACATTTAAACTAGGAGAAAGACCCCTTCGACGTCTTTAAATGTATTCACATTGCCGACCCCGTGTAAGGCCGGAAGCGCAGAGCAGTCGTTGCATTTCCAGCGGCGGAAGGACTGAACCGGAAGCGAATCCTCCACGGGGACGCGAGCCTTGCTGTCCGCGCTGTGCCGGGCGGCCTTACCCACATACCGCTCATTTTAGAACCTCCATTGCTCAAACAGAGAGCTTGTCTGGATTAGAACCTTGACGCTGTCCTGGGCTGGTAGTATTTGCACTCACTCACAGGAAAGGGTTGCGTATTTGTTGACCTGCCCACACGACAGAATCCGTGTGTGACCATCTCTAGTTACAGCCGTCCAGGAAGCGTCACCCCCAGAGGACGAGTGCTTACGAACGCGGACTAATCTTCATTAACCGAGGTGGAGGTTCTCTTTCTGTCTCTACCGTCTCCTAAATGATATCCTTCCTGCAGTCCTTTTTTCTTCCAATGTTTATTTATTTCTTTTGACTGGGACAGGTCTCAGCTGCAGCACACAGCTTCTTCATTGCGGCCCGGATTCTCTAGCTGTGGCACGTGAGTTTAGTTGCTGAGCGGGTATGTGGCGTTTTAGTTTCCTGATTAGGGGTGGAATCCACGTCCCCTGCATTGCATGGTGGGTTCTTAATCACTGGGCCAGCAAGGAAGTCCCTTCCTGCAGTCTTTCATGCCTTGGCGGCTCACTAGGCCATCCTCTGGGGGCGCATGGGCCTAAATTTACCCCGATCAGTAGTTATTCAATAGTTATTCAATCATTTTTGTGACTGAATAGCTATTCATTCATGCTCATGGTTATTCAGTCATACTCAGTAGTTATTCAATCATTTTTGTGAATAAGCAACTCTCCTTAATCAGACTCTGGGTCCTGTTGAAGGAACACACACAGGGGCCTGGAGAGCCCCAGGTAGGATTTCTCATGTGAGAAACACCCTCTCCGAGAAGGGAAGCAGCTCAGCTGTAGCCATTTGACTTCTACCCAGATCTCAGATCCCCTGGAGGAGGGCATGGCAACCCACTCCAGTATTCTGGAGCCTGGCGGGCTACAGTCCACAGGGTCGCAAAGAGTTGGACACGACTGAAGCGACTTAGCACCCTCAAACTCCAATTGGTGGGATCCCACTGCTGATTGGGTTTCCCAGGTGGTGCTAGTGGTAAAGAACCCACCTGCCAATGCAGGAGACACAGGAGATGCAGGTTCAATCCTTGGGTCAGGAAGATCCCCTGGAGGAGAGCATGGCAACCCACTCCAGTATTCTTACTTGGAGAATCCCATGGACAGAGTCCGACATGACTGAAGCTACTTAGCACACATGTGCTGTGGTGCTGGAGGAGACTCTTGAGAGTCCCTTGGACTGTCAGGAGATCAAAACAGTCAATCCTAAAGAAAATCAACCCTGAATATTCATTGGAAGGACTGATGCTGAAGATGAAGTTCCAATACTTTGGCCACCGGATGCCAAGAGCCAACTCATTGGAAAAGACCCTGATTCTGGGAAAGATAGAAGGCAGGAGGAGAAGCGGGTGACAGAGGAAGAGATGGTTGGATGGCATCACCGACTCAGTGGACAGGAGTTTGAGAAAACTCCAAGAGATAGTGAAGGACAGGGAATCCTGGTGTGCTGCAGTCCATGGGGTTGCAAAGAGTCGGACACGACTTAGGGATTGAACAGCAGAACAGCAGCTGCTCATTAGCCTCTGGGCCAATCCTGATCTTTTGCTTTCTGTCTCTAGGACCCCACCTCTGGAAGCAGGCCTAAGGGAGGTTTTTCTTTCTGATTCTTCTCAGTCCTGGGTAGTTTATCCTTTCTCTTCCACCCCTCCCCCACACCTTGCTGATTATTAATCTTCCCAAGATGAGGTGTTGCCCTTCTTGCTGATCCTGGTGCAATCCATAGAGCTCCTTGTGCTCTGAGCTGAAAGCTGAGATGATAAGGATGAGGTCTTTGGCTCGGGGGAGGAGTTTCCCATTCCTCTGTTGAGTCATAGCTGTAAACCTGTAAAATGCCAGTGAAATCTGATTAATGACCTGAAGGACATTCAAGTTGCATCCTTGAGGAAGGAGCTTGGAATTGTTTACCTGGAGGAGGAGTGGAGTTTGGGGAGAGATCCCAAGCTGTGGGGATAAACATCACATACAGAGACAGAAGAACACATGGAGCACTGAGAACTGTGTGTGCTAGCCCGCCAGGCTCCTCTGGCCATGGCCTTTCCCAGGCAAGAATCCTGAGTGCGGTGCCATTTTCTCCTCCAGGGGAGCTTTCCGACCCAGGGACTGAACCCACGTCTCCTGCATTGGCAGGCGGATTCTTTACCACTGAGTCACCTGGGAAGCCAATACTTACACCAATACTGCATGTAATCTTAGAAGACCTCAATGTGAATGCAGTCCACCTTTCAACACCTGGGTATGCTTGGGCAAGCCACTTTCCTCTCTGGGCCTCAATGTTCCCACTTGTCAAATTAGCATAACAATGATCATCCTAGCTTTATCCGTGCCATTTCATAGGCCCAGTGTCAATGAGAGGAAGAGTAAGAAGACATTTTGTAAACTATAAAACACCAGCAACAGTGGTTGTGTTTATTTATCTTACTGCCCCAGTAGAATAAACTATAGAATGTTTTGGAGGTTGAACGAAACAGTCTGAAATAATAGTGCAGTGTTAAATGGACTCAAATGGCATATAAATTAGTTAAAATGAGATATACAAAAATACTTTGAGTACCAAAGTTCAAGTTGAATCTGAATTCACTGTAGACTGGGCCCAAACCATTTTCTAATTCTAGAAGAGTAGCTCAAGAGTCCATGAATTTCCTATTCTTCATTGCAAAATTGTGTTCCTGTGCTGCTATTTTGTATATTCCTATGAGGTTGATGGGCTTCCCTGAGTGGCTCAGTGGTAGAGAATCTGCCTGCTAATGCAGGAATTTTGGGTTCGGATCCCTGGATCGGGAAGATCCCCTGGAGAAGGAAAAGGCTACCCGCTCCATTAGTCATGCCTGGGAAATCCTATGGACAGAGGACACTGGTGGGCTATACAATCCATGGGGATGCAAAAGAATTGAACACAACTTAGTGACAAAAACAACAAACAGTAACAAACAAGGCTGACATTCTTTTTTTTAATTGGAATATAATTGCTTTACAATGTTGTGTTAGTTTATGCTGTGCAATGAAATGAGTCAGCTATATGTATACACATAAAACCCCTCCCTCCGGGACCTCCCTCCCATAAACAAGATGAAAAGACAACTCTCAGAATGGAAGAAAATATCTGCAAGTGAAGCAACTGATTAATCTCCAAAATATGCAAACAGCTCATGAAGCTCAATATCAAAACAACAGTGCATGCATCCTAAGTCGTTTCAGTTGTGTCTGAGTCTTTCCCATCGTATGGATTGTAGCCCACCAGGCTCCCCTGTCCCTGAGAATCTCCAGGCAAGAATACTGGAGAGGGTTGCCATTCCTTTCTCCAGGGGATCTTCCCCACCCAGGGATCTAACCTGGGTCTCCCACATTGCAGGCAGATTCTCTACCATCTGAGCCATCAGGGTAAAGTGCTCAAATCTTGCCTCCATTTTTAAGAGAATTTCTTTTCTTTTTTGTTTTCTTTCACCTCTCTTCCTCTCTCATGTCCCCATATTATGCACTTCTCCTCCCAATCCATGTTAACAAAAATGTCCTTCAACATTTTCTTCCAACCTCACAGCATCCACTCAAATATATACATGTAGAAGCCCATATATCTCTAGGTAAATATTTTATACAAAGAAATCATGCTTTTTTTGCATCATGCTTCTTTTCACTCAGCAGCTCCACATACTAATCCCTCCAAGACAGTTTCTATGGCTTGGATTGATTTGAATGGTTGTAGGCCATTCTCTCATATGAAAACAATATGATTAAATCAACTACTCCACCACTGATGGACAGTTGCTTTGTTTCTATTTTTGCCATTATGTTCTGTGCTTCAGTAAACTATCTTGCACATAAGTCCTCTGCACTGCAGCTTTCAGCTTTAAAGTGTAGACTCCCAGGAGTGAAATTTCTGGGCAAAACGTGGAAGAATTTAAATTTTAATTGATATTGTCATATTGCTCTCCAGGAAGACATTAATCTAGCAACACAAAGCTGTGTGTTTTCCTCATAACCCTGCTAACAAGAGATGTTATCTGTTTTAAAAGGTTATCTGTCCAATGATGTATAAAGTGATATTATATTGTGTATTTAATTTGCATTTCTTTGACACTCAGTAGATTTGAGCATATTTTTACTTTTCTTCAAACCTTCTCCTACCTGTACCCATTCACATTTTTTTTCCTGTTACTGTTTTCCGTTACATCTTAGAACAAGACATTTTAAACACAAAAGGAATCTATCCCTTCACTAAAAAGCACATCCATTATATGAACATATGTTTATATATCTCACCAATTATATATGTTAATCACCTATATTAATTACAAATTTTAGCTAACGTCATTAACTTTGAGTTACATTTTCTACTTTTTCACCTTCACTTTCACTCCTTTATTCAAAATCAGTGGGACTAGTTCTTGGATTTTCTCATCTTCCCACAGGCCCACTTTCCATTTCCATCTCTGTGCTCTATCTGCTGGTAAATAATTTTCTATTCTACCCTTTCTACTGAGTTGTTCCATTTCTACTTTCATGTTCTTCATTTTGAAAGAAATTTTCCTTCTCTGAATGTTTCTTTTCTTTATACTGTCCATTTTGTTTCATGGGTGCAATATCTTCTTTTAAATCCAAATATGTATATATAGAATATTCTCTCTCTACATATAATCTGAATGTGTATACATATTTTGAAGTTTTTAATTGGAGGACAACTGCTTTACAATGTTGTGTTAGTCTCTGCTGCACAACAACATGAATCAACTATATGCATGCATATCTTCCCTCTCTCACGGGCCTCCCTCCCACCCACCCTATCCCACCCACCCCATCCCACCCCTCTAGGTGGCCACGGAGCACCAAGCTGGGCTCCCTCTGTGATACAGCAGCTTCCTGCTAGCTGTCTGTCTTATAGATGAATGGAGAAAGATGTGGTGCATGTACACAATGGAATACTTGTTGTTGTTGCTCTTCAGTCACTGAGTCACATCCGACTCTTTGCGACCCCATGGACTGCAGCATGCCAGGCTTCCCTGTCCATCACCAACTCCCGGAGCTTGCTCAAATGCATGTCCACTGAGTGGGTGATGCCATCCAACCATCTCATCCTCTGTTGACCCCTTCTACTCCCACCGTCAATCTTTCCCAGCATCAGGGTCTTTTCCAGTGAGTCAGTCCTTCTCATCAGGTGACCAAAGTTTTGGAGCTTCAGCTTCAGCATCAGTCCAATGAATATTCAGAACTAATTTCCTTTAAGACTGACTGATTTGATCTCCTTGCAGTCCAAGGGACTCTCAAGATTCTTCTCCAACACCACAGTTCAAAAGCATCAATTATTCAGCACTCAGCTTTCTTCATGGTCCAGCTCTCACATCCATACATGACCACTGGAGAAACCATAGCTTTGACTAGATGCACCTTTGCTGGCAAAGTAATGTCTCTGCTTTTTAATACGCTGTCTCAGTTTGTCATAGCTTTTCTTCCAAGGAGCAAGGGTCTTCTAATTTCATGGCTGCATTCACAATCTTCAGTGATTTTGGAGCCCAAGAAAATAAAGTCTTTCACTGTTTCCATTGTTTCCCCGTCTATTTGCCATGAAGTGATGTGACCAGATGCCATAATTTTTGTTTTTTGAACATTGAGTTTTCAGCCAGTTTTTTCACTCTCCTCTTTCACTTTCATCAAGAGGCTCTTCAGTTCCTCTTTGCTTTCAGCCATAAGGGTGGTGTCATCTGCATATCTGAGGTTATTGATATTTCTCCCAGCAGTCTTGATTCCAGCTTGTGCTTCATCCAGCCTGGCATTTCGCATGGTGTACTCTGCATGTAAGTTAAATAAACAGGGTGACAGTATATAGCCTTGACATACACCTGTCCCAATTTGGAACCAGTTTGTTGTTCCATGTCTGGTTCTAACTGTTGCTTCTTGACGTGCATACAGGTTTCTCAGGAAATGGAATATTACTCAGCCATAAAAAAGGAATGAAATGGAGTCAGTTGTGGTATTGTGGATGAACCTAGAGCTGTCATACAGAGTTAAGTAAGTCAGAAACAGAAAAACAGATATCATATATCAAAGCGTGTATATGGAATGTAGAAGAATGGTGCTGATGAGCCTATCTGCAGGGCAGGAATAGAGATGCAGACATAGAGAACGCACTTGTAGACATGGTAGGGGAAGGAAAGAGTGGGATGGACTGAGAGAGTAGCATTGACTACACTACAATGTGTAAAATATATATGTGTGTGTGTATATATATCTTAAGTAATTTTTCCATTCTCAGCAGTCTCTGTGTCTTCCAAGATACTTTCTTTGGTCTTTATTTCTATGTTAGAGATGTTCCTTGGGTGCCTGTTAATCCTTCCTAGTGAGGAGCTGAAATCCTGAGGAATGTCAGCGTGCACGGATGGGGTGATGGACTGGAGGTGATGAGGCTGTGGAATTTGTTGGGCGCGCCTCCTCCTCCTGATATCAGTATCTTTTGCTCTGTCTTCCTGGGCCTGTGAGGTTCCCCTGAGAAGAATCTCCCAATCTCCTGCCAGTCTGAAGAGCAAGACTCATCAGCCTTGTGGAGGTTGGGAAGGCCAGGATCACTGCACTTTCACTGAATCCCCCCTGTTTCCAGCTGGTGCACCCACACAGTTTCTCTTCCCCCTTCTCCAGGGAACAAAGCCCGGCTCTTCCCCTAGGTGAGGGTAGGAGTGCGGAGTGGAAAAGGGACTTAAAGACTTGCTTGTATCTCAAGCAGATTTCAACAGGCTTCCCATGTGGCTCATTGGTAAAGAATCTGCCTGCCAAGGCAGGAGATGCAGATTCAATATTACCCTGGGTTGGGTAAATCCCCTGGAGGATGAAATGGCAACCTGCTTCAGGATTCTTGCTTGGAAAATTCTGTGGACAGCAGAGCCTGGCGGGACCCTTATGTAGTTGATGGGATCACAAACAATCAGATCTGACCGAGTATGCACGCAAGCAGATCTCAGCACATCCTCCTTATTTAATTTTTAATCATTCTTTAAAAAGTTATCTATCTGGTGGTGCCAGGTCTTAGTTGTGGCAGGCGGGATCTTTAGTTGCAGATCTTAGTTGCAACTCTTAGTTGTGGCACGTGGGATCTAGTTCCCTGAACCGGGATTGAACTCAGCCCCCCTGCACTGGGAGTGGGGGTTCTCAGGCTCTGGACCACCAGGGAAGTCCATGAACTCATTAGTTTAGTTTCTTACTTTGCTCCCACTTCCAGAGCTATCTGCTGCCACCATCTCCTGAGTCTTTGGGGGATTCTGCATTGTACCAAGTTGGTCCTTGATCTTCCTTGCTGATGGCTGACAACCTCTGTGAACTAAGCCACCTGTCATTCTCACATCTGGATACTGCCAAACCCAAACCCTGCACCGTCTCTTCTCCAAGCCTTCATCTCCTCAAGGTTCTGTGCTCATTCATTAAAAAAATCTTTTGTGGTAGTTTTGGAAGAACTGAAATGAAATTCAATCCTCTATCCTTACAGAGACAAACCTTTCTTATCTCTTGGTGTTATGTGACTTTCTCGTAATTAGTATGCAGCTCTGATTTCTTTTTTTAACCCTATCTGACCATCTCTGCTTTGTAGATTAATGATCGTGTGTGCATGCATAGTTGCTTCAGTTGTGTCTGACTCTGCAACCCCATGGACTGTAGCCCACCAGGCTCCTCTGTGCATGGGATTCTCCAGGCAAGAATACTGGAGTGGGTTGCCATGCCCTCCTCCAGGGGATCTTCCTCACCCAGGGATCGAACCCGGGTCTCTCACGTCTCCTGCATTGGCAGATAGGCTCTTTACCACTAGTACCGCCGGGGAGCCCTTAATGATCAATGCATTTCAATTTATTCCACATTTGATTTTATATTCTTTAATTTATTTTTGACTTCTTTTTGTTCTTTTTCCTTTACTTGGTAGGTCTGGTATTCATTCTTTCTTTTTCATAATTTCTATACTTTTCCACTGTATCTTCTCTTTTTGGTCCTCATGGCTATATAATGTATTTCTCTACCTCTGTTGGAAACAAGATACCATTTATTTCCCTTATCAAGATGCTCTTTATACTTTGCCATCATCCCTCCCACCTTGATTAGCTGACTCCCCCAGAATACCTTTACTCTTCCTTCCACCTTGCCTCCCAGCAAATGAGACCTTTGAAACTTTTACTCCAAATCCTCCCCACCTCCCAGCTTTCATTCTCAACTCCACTGCTTTGGGGTGAGATAGTGGAGAATTTTTGATTCTGTACTCTTGTTAGAATTTCTTCTTGCGGTATATTTTTTCTTCAAGAGTGCCATTATGAGAAAAATTCAGGGTTGTGTTTAAAGAACATGAGATCTGGAGCCAGACCATGTGGGTTTGAATATGGGCTCTGCCCCTTCCTTGTCTTGTGACTGTGACGAAAGTCACAAGTTAAATAAATCTAATCAGTTTGCGCTTCAGTTTCCTCCTTGGTGAAGTGGGGTTAATATTAGTATTATTCTCATAAGGGATTTCGTGAATGTTTAGTTACTGAATGACCAGAACTTAAAACAGCACTTCTTTTATAGTTGAGTAAATGTTAACTTATTAATACTTTTATACACATTATTAGATATTAAGTCTTTTTTCATTTACATATATATTATTAAGATATATATGTGTATAGCTATACTTCATGTATACATATGTGTATATATATATACACATACATATATAAACTTCCTGGCAGTGAGGTGGTGCAGGTGGGTGGGATATTTAGGGGGTCTGGAGTAAGGTGGGTCTTTCAATATGGCAAGGGTTGATTGGGCTTGGGGAAAGTTTGTAATATAGTAGTTGGGAGACATAAAGAGAGTTGTTAGGCCAGTCAGGAAGCATACACACTCATCTGATAAATTGGTTAATGGAAATGTTGTTCTGAGAAGGTGGTATTTGCTCTGATGAGGTCTGGTGAGTGAGTGGTCCAATGCTTGGATAAATGACTTTTTGTTTTTGAGAAGTTTCCAGAAACGCTTAAGTTACTTGCAACTTCGTCTTCCAAGTTTCCTGGAATAGTAGAGCGATGTTAATGTAGATAGTGAACTGTGTGGTTACAGAAGGTTCCTGGGTTCGGGGATCAAGGTCAGACACCATTGTCTCATGCTTGTCTGCTCCCAGCCATAGTCTTCAAGGTGCATCTTCAGCACTGCTTTCTGAGGGTCAGGGTTTCTGACTTTTGGTTGCACACAGAGCAGTGATGCCACTAAAAGGAATTCGGGGCCAGATTGGAGGGACAGTGTGTCTCACAGAAGACAAAGGCAGAATGGACTTGAGGATGGGAAAGACTCTTTGGAACCCTTACTTGGTCCCTTACAGTTCTAAGCAGGGAGATAGGTTGGGAGACCTCCTAAAGGAGACTGTTGTTGGTTAACTAACTAAATCTTAAAAGTCATAGAGACCTATATCGATTAAGCAGAAAACAGTAAAAATCTAAGAACTCTGTGATCCCGTTGGCTTTACCAAATCCAATTAGAAAATAATATGCAGGTTTATAGTGAAAGACAAGGAAGCCTAGCGTGTTTCAGTCCTTGGAGTTGTAAAGAGTTGGACACAACTGAGCAACTGAACAACAACAACAGCAACAACAAATGCAGGTTTATCAGAGAATCAGTTCAGTTCAGTTCAGTTGTTCAGTTGTGTCCGACTCTTTTTGCCATGCCAGGCTTCCCTGTCTATCACCAACTCCTGGAGCTTGCTCAGACTCATGTCCATTGAGTCAGTGATGCCATCCAACCATCTCATCCTGTCGTCCCCTTCTCCTCCAACCTTCAATCTTTCCAAGCATCAGGGTCTTTTCCAATGAGTCAGTTCTTCAAATCAGGTGGCCAAAGTATTGGAGTTTCAGCTTCAGCATCAGTCCTTCCAATGAATATCAAGGGGCCAATACCAAAGAAAGGCAATCCCAGAGAATGCTCAAACTACCACACAATTGCACTCATCTCACACGCTAGGAAAGTAGTGCTCAAAATTCTCCAAGCCAGGCTGCAGCAATACATGAACTGTGAACTTCCAGATGTTCAAGCTGGTTTTAGAAAAGGCAGAGGAACCAGAGATCAAATTGCCAACATCCACTGGATCATCGAAAAAGCAAGAGAGTTCCAGAAAAACATCTATTCTGCTTTATTGACTATGCTAAGGCCTTTGACTGTGTGGATCACAATGAACTGTGGAAAATTCTGAAAGAGGTGGGAATACCAGACCACTTGACCTGCCTCTTGAGAAACCTGTATGCAGGTCAGGAAGCAACAGGTAGAACTGGACATGGAACAATAGACTGGTTCCAATTAGGAAAAGGAATACGTCAAGGCTGTATATTGTCACCCTGCTTATTTAACTTCTATGCAGAGTACATCATGAGAAACTCTGGGCTGGAGGAAGCACAAGCTGGAATCAAGACTGCCAGGAGAAATATCAATAACCTCAGATATGCAGATGACAGCACCCTTATGGCAGAAAGTGAAGAAGAACTAAAGAGCCTCTTGATGAAAGGGAAAGAGGAGAGTGAAAAAGTTGGCTTAAAGCTCAACATTCAGAAAACTAAGATCATGGCATCTGGTCCCATCAATTCATGGCAAATAGATGGGGAAACAGTGGAAACAGTGTCAGACTTTATTTTGGGGGGGGGCTCCAAAATCACTGCAGATGGTGATTGCAGCCATGAAATCAAAAGACACCTACCTACTCCTTGGAAGGAAAGTTATGGCCAACCTAAACAGCATATTACAAAGCAGAGACATTACTTTGTCAACAAAGGTCCATCTAGTCAAAGCTATGGTTTTTCTAGTGGTCATGTATGGATGTGAGAGTTGGACTATAAAGAAAGCTGAGTGCTAAAGAATTGATGCTTTTGAACTGTGGTGTTGGAGAAGACTCTTGAGAGTCCCTTGGACTGCAAGGAGATCCAACCAGTCCATCCTAAAGGAGATCAATCCTGGGTGTTAATTGGAAGGACTGATGCTGAACCTAAACTCCAATACTTTGGCCACCTCAAGCAAAGATTTGACTCATTGGAAAAGACTCTGATACTGGGAGAGATTGAGGGCGGGAGGATAAGGGGATGACAGAGGATGAGATGGTTGAATGGCATCACTGACACAATGGACATGGGTTTGGGTGGACTCTGGGAGTTGGTGATGGACAGGGAGGCCTGGCATGAGGTGGTTAATGGGGTCGCAAAAAGTCGGACATGACTGAGCGACTGGACTGAACTGAATTGATTTCCTCACAACCATTCGTGACCACTGGAAAAACCATAGCTTTGACTAGACAGACCTTTGTTGGCAAAGTAATGTCTCTGGCTTTTTAATATGCTGTCTAGGTTGGTCATAGCTTTTCTTCCAGGGAGCAAGTGTCTTTTAATTTCATGGCTGCAGTCACCATCTGCAGTGATTTTGGAGCTGCCCGAAAAATAAAGTCTGTCACTGTTTCCACTGTTTCCCATGAAGTGATAGGATTGGATGCCATGATTTTCATTTTCGGAATGGTGAGTTTTAGGCCAGCTTTTTCACTCTCCTCTTCACTTAGTTCCCTGAGCAGGGCTCAGACCCACGCTCCCCGCAGTGACACGTGGCGTCTTAACTGCTGGCTGTGCTGCACTTAGTTGCTCTGTTGTGTCTGACTCTTTGGTGTCTGACTCTTTTCCACCCTTTTAACTGTAAGCTCCTCTGTCCCTGGGATTCTCCAGGCAAGAATACTGGCACAGGCTGCCATTTCCTCCTCCAGGGGATCTTCCCGATCCAGGGATCGAACCTGTGTCTTCTGTGTCTCCTGCATTGCAGGCTGATTCTTTACCCACTGAGCCATCAGAGAAGCCCTTTAACCACTGAACCACCACTGAATTCTCTGAGTAGCGTTTTTTTTTAAACTTAACTGATCTATATTTGGGAGATAGTTTTACAATTAATGAAACAAATGATTTTTATTCTGATTTTACAAAGTGAAAAGCAGAATGCAGACAGAAAACTAAACAGCAAATACGATGATAATGATGATAAGTCTCAGAGTCTACATGATATGGCTCTGGCCCTGGACTCACAAGGAATGTCTGCAGTCCATCCCCTTGAGCTCATAGATTTTTGTCAAAGCAAAACACCCACGGTTCCCTTAGATAGAAGACAGAGATGGGAAGGGTCAGGCAGGAACTCTGAAAGCCAAAGGCGGCAAGATGCTTCTCGCAACGGGGGACCTGACCTTTGACTCCGGGCCCTCAGGAAATCTTGACTCTTTTCTTTAGTATTTGATCCTTAGCTGATGCAAGCCTTTTATTTATGTTCACCCATTGGCCAACAGGGCCGTTGGGCTGTTTTCACATCTATAAAAGGCAGTGCAGAGTGTTTCCTTTGATCTGACCCGCCCATGCTGTGGCCTCGCCATTCCCAGCTAAGTTGGTCTTCCCCATGTAAGGGCTCTGGATCCCACTCCTAAAAGCTCTAATTTGGGGATCAGAGCTTGAAATAGCCCCAAAGGTATCCTGTTTAGCTTGTCATTTAAATAGCTAAGCCCCTGCCATGGCCATTTAAAACCCTCTCACCTTTCATTTAGCTAAGCAGTTCTGTTTTCAAATTAGGCTTGTTTGTGAATACAACATCTCTTTTTCTTTATCCACTGCAATTCTGCATCTATAAAAAGCATTGATTGAGGGAGGAGAGAGTGAAATCAACACTCCTTTTAGTAAACGACCTTAGCTGGAATTGTAGAGCTAGCTGGGAACTGATCGTAATGGCTTCCAGCATCTCCCCTGTGGCTGCAGAGGCATGTAGGGTGTGACTCCTGGCTCCAGGAATGACTAGTGTTTTGACTTTGGGCAAGTTACTTAACCTCTCTTTGCCTCAGTTTCTGCACCTGTAAAATGGGAGTGAGAATAGACTTAATCACCTAGCCAGGATCGGTTTCATAATCTGTAGTGCTCCTTGTTCAAATTCTGATGTTATGAGAATGCTGGGCCCAGTTTCTAGATGGTGGGAGCAGAGCATTAAACCACGCGTGGGGTCCTTCTGAGCATGAAGCCAGGGTCGCTGCCCAGGAAGCTGGCCCTGCTCCTAGCATAGTTGTGAGGATTAAATGAAGTATTGCATTTAAAGTCCTTAAAGCAGTGTCAGGCACATATGCAACCTCTGTAAATGTTATTTAAATCTAAAAATGGCAGTGGGTGAATTGGGAACTGAAGAGCTTACTCACAGCTCAGGAAACAGTGAGCTGGAGGTAAGTGAGGCTCAGTCTGGGTCTGTGCTGTGTAGGGCGGCTGTGCCCATTCGTGTCTGATTCTTTACCACCCCACGGACTGTCGCCAGCCAGGCTCCTCTGTCCATGGGATTTCCCAGGCCAGAATCCTGGAGTGGGTGCCATTTCCTTCACCACCATGTCCTATGGGTCCCTGCCTAATTTATTTATTAATAATATACTCCATGCTTTCTCCAGTGAGATTCATTCACTCTATTTTTTAATGATTTTTATGTTCCCTGCACAGTGATAGGCAGTGACAATATGTAGCTCATGACTTTTATTTCATTTACTTGTTCTCTTTATTTAAAGTGCTGTAAAACTCTAGAATAGACCTCAAGATATGCCAACTTTGTCATTGGACAAGACATGGGATTCTTACCTTATTAAACCATAAGAATTTAGAAGTGTCAAGGAAATGATGTTGGAATCTTGCTCTCAAGATATGAGTGAAACTTGTGAGTATAAAGTATTTTAAGGAGATATTGGGAGACTGGGATTGACGTATACACACCGCTATGTATAAAATGGATAATTAATGAGAAGCTACGGTGCACGGCGGGGAACTCTGTTCAATGCTTTGTGGTAACCTAAGGGGGAAGGAAATCTGAAAAAGAGGAGAATCGTGTATATGTGTAGCTGACTCCCTCTGCTACACAGCAGAAACTAACAGAACATTGTAAAGCAACTCTACCCCAATTAAGAAAAAGATAAATGTAGATATAAATATAAATTACACATGAGTTTTCTCATGGGGTTAGCCAGGGGATAATTTAGGTGAGCCAAAAGAAATCTCCTAGTTCTAACATTAGTACTATAATTACATGGATCCCAATTCTTCTTTCTCACTTGTAGACACAACTTGAAAGTCTTAGTTAAAATTATTCTATTTTTTATTCTTAATGTGCCCTTAAAGAAAATTGTTAAAACATCTCAGATCAATGGCAGATAAAATTTTCTTAAAATCTTAGTTAATAAAAAACCTAAACAGAGTACAAAATACTATACAGTTGATATTCTGATTCATCTTCATTTACTTTTTCTTGGTAAAAAGGGAATGTCGTTCTTCATTGTGAGTTTCAGAATCTAAATGTGGAAGGAGAATTCTAAAAGCATGCTAATTAGGCTCTGAAGAGAATTCTTTAAGATTTTGAATATATAAATAATTTTACCACTCAAAGTATGAATTAGCTATAGTTAGTCCAGAGGACTTTTTTTTTTTTTTTTAGTCCAGACGACTTTTTAAAGCAATACACTTTTTTTCCTGTTCAGGAGTGTTTTTCTGCCATTTTCCTGGAACTCAGGCCAGGAAGGGCCCTGAAGTACAGACTTGTCCAATTTGAATTGTTTGGGTTAATTTGACAACCCATGAAGTATCACTTTGATTCTTATCTCGGTCATGGTAACCTTGGGACAGGTTTTCCATTGGTTAATAAAGCAAGCTCTCCTTTCATACACAAAAGCACTTGTGAACTCTGTCCTAATTATCGATAGATTTCTTATATTTAACATATTCTCCAATCTCAAAAGGAGATAATCTCCTGTCCTTCACTGGGATTTGTCTGTTCCAGGAAAATGTCAATTTCTATTTGTAGACTCTTCTAGGAAATCTTCATTCTCCTTTAGCTGCAGCAATGATGGGAAGCTGCTCCTTCTCTGATGGGCTTGACAATGCTATTTCTGTATCTCATTTGAGAGGCTGGGCAGCCATTCATTTGTGGTTAATACTGTAATTCTTAAAATGTATTTTTAAGAAGGGGATGGAAATAGCTGAAAGCTCCGTTTTGGTCTGAATGCTATCACTGCTCAGGCACATTCAGAACTGTCAGCAAAATGTTGTCTGTGTTGAGCAACTCTCATGAATTGAAAGCAGCTAAGCTAAAAAAAGGGAAATTGACAGGTGTCTTATTAGGCCTTAGCTATTAGTCATTTTTGTATCTGCACAAGTAATTGACACTCCACTTCTAAACAAGGAGGGTGCATTTGCATGCTTTCAGGAAGAAGTCCTGCTGGGTGATTCTAATACACTATTTTAGGATGTGATGGCTTAATTTGTAAAATGTTTTGATGAACCAAACATGATCTCTTCCTTGTCACTTTTCTGGACGTCCTCAGGGTTCACAGTATAATCAAGGACTGAATGGATTTTGCTCGGGCGTGACATATCTGATGACTCAGGGAGTCTGGCAGTGAAATTGGGGGTGGTGTTGGTAACTGGCTACAACAGGAAAAGGAGCAGGGATTATCTCCCTTCTGTTCTTTTCTTGACAATTGCTGTAAATATATTTTTGGTTCATTACACCCCAGTTGATTCTTTACTGAATCAAAACTAGGGAACGAATTCTGAGGATAATTCTTTTTTCAATTAGGGGTTGTTCCATTCCCTAAAATGAAAAAAATTTTATAATTGTAAGGAACATTAGAGCATCAATTTTAAATCTCCCCTTATGGATGAGAAACTGTTGTTCAGAGATGTGAAGTGGCAATCTCAATGTGGCTAAGTGAGATAAAGGCAGAATGGAGATGAAAAGGTTACTAAAACAGTTTGATAAAATTTATGGAACTAGATTCCTCTTTCTTCTATCCATGTGTTAGTGACTTTTTCCACAAAGAGGTGAATTGCTAAACCGCATCATACTCCCCACTCCTGCATTTTGCTGTCACTTTACTTTTGATCCTGCCTCGGAAAACATGGAGTATGTCTAAACTGATAATCCAAATGCAAATTCTGAGTTGGTGATTTGATGAATTAAAGTCTGAGTTGGTGATTTGATGAATTAAACACCACCACCTCAACGATAAAATGTTTACCTACCAACAGCTTCTCCTTTAGGTGATTGCTGCAACTTCTTAAGCGATTGGTCTTTGTGATATTATTCAGGAATAGTGTAACCCCAAAGTGACTGTGCCCTTGGGTAAACTCTATTGTTTCCCTATAACCAAAGGGAGTTACTCAAAGAGGCGAAGTGAGTCAACCGGTGAAGAGCTGGAAGCAGCACTGCATGTAGCCAAGTGATTTACGTGCAAATGACCAAAGAGCTTTGGGAATACCAAGGGTAGAATGATTATACAGATGAGGTGACAGCAGAGATCTGTAAAAGTACAAAATTGACACCAAGATGGAGCACTGAAAGTTATCCTCTAGGCAAGAGTGAGTCAACAAAAGGATCTTTCAACATTCTAATTGCTATCTCACTTCTACATGGACTTTGACTTACATTAAAGAATCACAGAGTTCTGTAAGGTTCCTCACCAAAAAAGCCAAACAAACAAAACAACCCTGCAGGGCTCAAGCTTCCTCCTGGCCATATTGAAGACTAGCTCCACTTCCTGGCAATCTCCAGTGATATTTGTGAGAACTACAAAAACCTTTCTGACAACTGATTCATTTTTTTTTCTCATTTTCTGAGGAGTGTAAACTGCTTTGATACTCAGCCTTCCCTGCTTGTAATTTCATTCAGCCCTCTCAGGGCTACTATTAATAACCCTCTCTTACCACTCTCCCAACTGCTTTCCAGCTCACAAAGTTTTGTTTCTGTTGTCTTCTTTCCCATTCTCCACTTCCTTGTGAATTTATACCCAAAAGCACAACAAAACCCCAAACAAACAAAAAGTACAACAGCAGAAGTTTATTATTTTAGTAGAAGGATTTTGAAAACAGAAAAATGTTGAAGCTACCATTTTTACCTGGAAGTTTCTTTAGAAATAGAGCTATGGATCTTTTTAACAATTGAAATTTGTATTGAGGTATAGCCGATGGTGGCTCAGACAGTAAAGAATCCGCCTATAATGTGGGAGACCTGGGTTTGATCCCTGGGTTGGGAAGATCCCCTGGAGAAGGGCATGGCGACCCACTCCAGTATCCTTGCCTGGAGAATCCTCATGGACGGAGGAGCCTGGTGGGCTACAGTCTATGGGGTCACTTAAGAGTCAGACACGACTGAGTGACTAAGTGTAACACAGCATGTAGCCGATGAACAATGTTGTGATAGTTTCAGATGAACACTGAAGGGATCCATCCACGCATATACATGAATGGATCTTAATTAGTAGCTTTTGAAGTTCATAAAGTGCTGTTGGAAATAAGGGCTACAAAATCACAAATGCCCTCTAGAGCACATTCGTACCATCTGCTGACTGATGGCCCTACATCTGTGAACTGCCATCCTGTATGGGTTGGCACAGTGGGGTTATCTTGGAAGTGATTTCTACACTAGCTTGACCAGCAGCACACTTTATACTGAGACAGAGAGCCACATAAATATATGGAGGGTAAATGTACAGTCCCAACGCAACTTCCATTTAGCCAAATTCTCACAACTTCTCCATTTCCACGCAAGTGTGGAAGTGTGACAGAGGGGACATTGGATGGTAAAGGACAGAAGTCTTAACAATACACTGAAAATTGTTATGCCTGATGTCCGAATCCCCGAGCGGGAAGAGAGAAGGCTTCCAAGACAATGCAACTCGCAAAAAAGGGAAGTTTACTGCTGGCTCGAGTCAGGGCTTACTGCCGCAACCAACGCAGTGGTGCAGGGTCAGAAAAGCGCTGAGCCCGAGCTGCTACCCAATTTATAAGGTGTGTATAAGCAGTTGGTAGCTGGCTTAAGCGGATTGGTTACATGTTTGCTAAGTAATCTTATTGGCTCAAACCTTCGCGGGCTTTTTTTCAAACTTGGGCGTTCGCGGGCTTTTCAGCTTTCCCCTGATAGGTTCCCTTTTCCTTACTGGGCGCATATTGATTGGCTGGCTCCAGGTGGCCTGATAATCATGTTACCCTGGAAAACCAGGCCTACTCTTAATCTAGGCTGCCTGTCATGGCGCAGCCTCACAAAAATAACCTGATGTCTTTGTGCTTTTGGATAAATCCATTTCTGAAATAAAAAGCCTTCCGGATTTCCTAGTGATGTGAGCTCATAAATACTCTTTGTACCCAAGTCAACATTGCATTAGTTTTTGACTCTTGCAATTGTCACGCGAGTGTATGTTCCTCGGCTCTTTGTCTCGTCACAACAAAAATTTGGAGTGACAGACATTAAAGCCCCTTGGCGGGTCACAGCTCTGAGGACAGACCGTGTTATAGCTCTCAGGTCTCGAATGGACCGTGTTATAGCTCTTAAATAAATCAGTGTTACAGCTCAGTGTTACAGCTCTATTTATTTAGATAATAGCAGGAAAATCCATCTTCGAGGCATGAGGGCACGTCGATCCAAAGAAGCGAAGAGAAGAGCACCCCATTGCACGGGGGAGAGAGAGGGAGCAAAAGGAGGGAAGAGGGCTTTGGCTCCTCTTTTTATATGTTTCTCTGTCTTATATGGGCCTGTCTTATGTAAATTGGGCTGGCCAGGAGTGTTGTTTGTTTTACCTGAGGTTCTCACTCCGGTCCTCGGACCTTCCTTTGTTCTATTTTCGCGGGCTTTCCCTTCCAGGTCTTTTAGCCACCGCCATTTTGGACCCTTTTTCCCTATTCTAACTACCTAACACAATGAAAAGAAGGCTAATTTAGATCTAAAACTTCTTTTCCCTTTCCTCTCATTCACATGGGAGGTTTGCCTGGCCTTTGTTCTTCTCCCGCCTAGAAGGCTCTCAAAGTGAAGACATACACTCAAAGGGCAGAAAGGCACTGTATTTAATGGATCTTGCAGCTCAGTGTTTGGGGTTTTTAGAAACAGTTCAATGAGTTTCCTTGATAATTTTAGTGAAGTTGTGACCTTAAAATTGAAGCTCATTTGAGAAATGTCTGAAAGCCACTCAGGATACATTTCTTTAGGCCTTTAAATTTTAACAGACTTGTGTTCATGGGTTAATAGGGTGCAAAAGAAGCAGTTGCGGTTAGAACAAAAAAAGGAGATGAACATTTGTAGATGCCAGATGTTCAGCATTTTTCTCAAATACTTCACTAAGGCCAAGGGTGTCATGGACACCACTCAAACATGAGTTTCAAAGCAGGCCACAGAGGGGAAAGTCCCACAACAAATCAAGTGTCCTGCATGTGGCAATGTGGACAGGAAGGACCCTAACGGACCAGTACCAGAGAATGAGGAATCCTATGTTCAAGCTGTGTGCCTTTGCTTCTTCTCAGGAAAGCAATCTGTCATGTTAAATTAATGCAGTCAAATTGTAGTTTAACTTTGGTACTTTATTTGTATTCAATTTGTAAACCTAGTTTTATAAGAGCTTTATAAACTTTTACAACTCTAAAACTATATAAAGAGTTCGTTAAGAAGCTTGCACACAGTTTTAGGCTGTCCTTAAGTAACATTGTTATCAAAACCATCTAAGTTAATATTGGAGAATGTGTTTTCTTTTAAGAATAGAAAACACACATATTCATTGCCTATGAAGTAGTCCTTCAAAAAACGAAATCAAGTTTGAACCTGATCAAGTTTCTCGAACTCTTTGTCGATTTATAAGTAATCTAGAAGACAGAGAAACATGATAAATAACATGATGGGGGTACAGTTGTGGGAAACTATGGTTTCTAAAACAAATAAACTGCCAAAAATTAGTTGGCAGTGGTTCCTATAGATTTTTTTAAATGCAATAAAAGTAGCAATCAATTCTATATTGGAAACTTGTTTGGGTCTTGATTAAAAATAAACAATAAGCTAAAATATAATATAAGAAATTTGTGAGAAAACTGGAGTTTGAATGTTGTTCAGATGTTTGATGGTGCTGTTATTGCTGTGGTGGTTCTTTGGCATGAGAATACTCTCTGGTTGTGTAAACGAGGGGAGTGGTCTTGCCTGCTGGGGAATTTTATAGACAATAACTTTTTGTTTTCTTTAAGATAACATGAAAATGATAAACTAAATCTATCTGCACTATAGTAACAAGTTTTAAAATTTTGTCTCAGCAATCCTTCCAGATTGTGTTCTTAGAAAAGATGCGAATGTTGAAATACAAGATCAACATGACTTCTCATAGTCAAGAATATTAAAGGAAATTTCATTCTCTCTCCAAGAGCCTGATGTCTTAATTATTTTAGAAATGGGAACATGTAAGTCAAATCCATTGTTTAAACGCTACGTCGTGCCAACTGTCTTGGGACCCCATGGACGGTAACCCACCAGGCTCCTCTGTTCATGGGATTTCCCAGACAAGAATACTGGAGTGGGTTGCCATTTCCTTCTACAGGGATCTTCCCAACACAGGGATCGAATCCGTGTATTCTGCATTGGCCAGTGGATTCTTGACCACTGAGTCATCAGGGAAGCCCAAATCAAACCTAGGCAATTATAAATAATACGTGTGAAGTGTGACATGTTAGTCACTCAGTTGTGTCCGACTCTTCGTGACTATAGCCCATTAGGCTCTTTTATGCAGGCAAGAATAATGCAGTGGGTAGGCATTCCCTTCTCCAGCAGATCTTCCTGACCCAGGGATTGAACCTGGGTCTCCTGAGTTGCAGGCAGATTCTTTACTGTCTGAGCCACCTCATATAGAATTTGAGTGGTTTTATGTTATAAACTTACAACATATAAGCTTATATATTGTAACTTGAATGGCTTTATATTATAAGCTTATAATATACAATTTTATATGAGGTTCAAATTCTATATGAGGTTGGAAGGCGAAACAATATACCCCCCCACCCCCACCCCGCCCCCCACACACGTACACTATATTATTCCAATTTGGGAAACCTTAACTTTTCCTTTGCTTGCTTGTTGGCTAATTCTATAGGTTAATAGTGTGAAAACTAAGGACCTTGGTTCATATCTGTCCCACTACCTGTTTTGGTGTGGTCCATGAGCTAACAATATTTTTTAAATTTTAAATCATTAACAAACATTAATAAGAGAATAATATTTGGTGACATTTGGAAGTTGTATGAAATTCTAATTTCAGTGTCTATAAATACACCTTTAATGGAACACAGATGAGCCTGTTTTTACTATTTTTGTAAATAAAGTTTTACTGGCATCCATGACATTGTACAGGAGACAGGAATCAAGACCATCCCCAAGAAAAAGAGATGCAAAAAAGCAAAATGGCTGTCTGAGGAGGCCTTACAAATAGCTGTGAAAAGAAGAGAAGTGAAAAGCCAAGGAGAAAAGGAAAGATATTCCCATTTAAATGCAGAGTTTCAAAGAATAGCAAGGACAGATAAGAAAGCCTTCCTCAGCGATCAATGCAAAGAAATGGAGGAAAACAATAGAATGGGAAAAACTAGAGATCTCTTTAAGAAAATTAGAGATACCAAGGGAACATTTCATGCAAAGATGGTTCTCAATAAAGGACAGAAATGGTAGGGACCTAACAGAAGCAGAAGCTATTAAGAAGAGGTGGCAAGAATACAAAGAAGAACTGTACAGAACAGAATTTTGGACTCTGTGGGAGAAGGCGAGGGTGGGATGTTTCGAGAGAACAGCATCGAAACATGTATATTATCTAGGGTGAAACAGATCACCAACCCAGGCTGGATGCATGAGACAAGTGCTTGGGCCTGGTGCACTGGGAAGACTCAGAGGAATCAGGTGGAGAGAGAGGTGGGAGGGGGGATCAGGATGGGGAATGTTTGTAAATCCATGGCTGATTCATGTCAATGTATGACAAAAACCACTACAATATTGTAAAGTAATTAGCCTCCAACTAATAAAAAAAAAAAAAAGATCTTCACGACCCAGATAATGATGATGGTGTGATCACACACTCACCTAGAGCCAGACATCCTGGAATGTGAAGTCAAGTGGGCCTTAGGAAGCATCACTATGAAGAAAGTTAGTGGAGGTGATGAAATTCCAGTTGAGCTATTTCAAATCCTGAAAGATGATGCTGTGAAAGTGCTGCACTCAATATGTCAGCAAATTTGGAAAACACAGCAATGGTCACAGGACTGGAAAAGGTCAGTTTTCATTCCAGTTCCAAAGAAAGACAATCCCAAAGAATGCTCAAACTACCACACAGTTGCACTCATCTCACACACTAGTAAAGTAATGCTCAAAATTCTCCAAGCCAGGCTGCAGCAATACGTGAACCGTGAACTTCCAGATGTTCAAGCTGGTTTTAGAAAAGGCAGAGGAACCAGAGATCAAATTGCCAATATCTGCTGGATCATCAAAAAAGCAAGAGAGTTCCAGAAAAACATCTATTTCTGCCTTATTGACTATGCCAAGGCCTTTGACTGTGTGGAACACAATGAACTGTGGAAAATTCTGAAAGAGATGGGAATACCAGACCACCTGACCTGCCTCTTGAGAAACCTGTATGCAGGTCAGGAAGCAACAGTTAGAACTGGACATGGAACAACAGACTGGTTCCAAATAGGAAAAGGAGTATGTCAAGGCTGTATATTATCACCCTGCTTATTTAACTTCTATGCAGAGTACATCATGAGAAATGCTGGGCTGGAAGAAGCACAAGCTGGAATCAAGATTGCCAGGAGAAATATCAATAACCTCAGATATGCAGATGACACCACCCTTATGGCAGAGAGTGAAGAGGAACTAAAAAGCCTCTTGGTGAAAATGAAAGAGGAGAGTGGAAAAGTTGGCTTAAAGCTCAACATTCAGAAAACTAAGATCATGGCATCTGTTCCCATCACTTCATGGCAAATAGATGGGGAAACAGTGGAAACAGTGTCAGACTTTATTTTTTTTGGGCTCCAAAATCACTGCAGATGGTGATTGCAGCCATGAAATTAAAAGATGCTTACTCCTTGGAAGGAAAGTGATGACTAACCTAGAGAGCATATTAGCAAGCAGAGACATTACTTTGCCAACAAAGGTCCGTCTGGTCAAGGCTATGGTTTTTCCAGTGGTCATGTATGGATGTGAGAGTTGGACTGTGAAGAAAACTAAGCGCCAAAAAAATCAATGCTTTTGAACTGTGGTGTTGGAGAAGTTTCTTGAGAGTACCTTGGACTGCAAGGAGATCCAACCAGTCATCCTAAAGGAGATCAGTCCTGGGTGTTCATTGGAAGGACTGATGCTGAAGCTGAAACTCCAAAACTTTGGCCACCTCATGCGAAGAGTTGACTCATTTGAAGAGACCCTGATGCTGGGAAAGATTGAAGGCAGGAAGCGAAGGGGACGACAGAGGTGAGATGGTTGGATGGCATCACCGACTCAGTGGACATGGGTTTGGGTGGACTCTGGGAATTGGTGGTGGACAGGGAGGCCTAGCATGCTACTGTTCATGGGGTCGCAAGGAGTCGGACACAACTGAGTGACTGAACTGAACTGAACTGATGTATTTATATCTGTCTATTGCTGCTTTCCACAAGAGAAATGACAGATGGGCACAGTCATTCCTCAGTAGTGGATTGGTTTCAGCAAACCCCATGGCCAAATCCATGGATGCTTTAGTCCCTATATGAAATAGTGTAGTACAGTGTATCTGTATCCACAAGTTCTGTATCTCCAGATTATACATCTGTGGCTTCAAGCAGCCCCACAGAGGTCGAATCCACGCATGGATATAGAGGGTCCACAGTAAATGCCACAGAGACTGCAGGGCTTCCTAAGCCTAAAATATTTACTCTCTGGCCCTTTAAGGCAAAACTTTGCAGACCACTGGTATAGGTAAAAACACTGAGGTCTCAAAAGTGTCTGGTCTTGACTTGCACAGCTTTCTGAAGGCAGAGTCATAATTCAAACTTAGATCTCTATGTCTTCCAGTGCTATTGGTTTTCCCTATATTTTGCCCCCTTGAAATCATAATTTCAACTCATATAGTGCTTATTATCTTTCCAGCATTGTTATAATTACTTTCCTTATATCATCTTTTAATCACCAAAATCACCGATAAGATAGGCAGTGTAACTATTCCCCATACTTGGGAAAATTGAGGCACAGATTTGTTAACTAACTTTATGAAAGTCCCACATCAGCAAGAGAGAGATCGAGGTTGGTGACCTGGGAAGCCTGGCTCTTGAGCAGAGTAGTGGGAAGGAGGCTCCAGCGGGAGGGGATATACGCACACTTAGAGCGGATTCACTTTGCTGTACCGCAGAAGGCAACACAGCATTGCAAAGCAATTATCCTCCAATCAAAGAAGAGAGAAAAAAACACTGCATGGTGTTCTGTCCCTTTCAGTGAGAAAAAAACCAAGCCCAGGAAACAGAACACTTTTGAGTGGTTTAGTGCCTCTAATTCTAATGCCTCTCTTGAGTTATATGATATAAAAATGATAGAGAGTTGGTCATTCTGCTATCTTAACCGTGCTGGGAACTTGGGCGAGGCAAGTGGCTCCCAGTCACCTTTAAAATAAAAAACTGTGACAGTGTACGATCAGAAGTTCTTGGAGGAGGGCCACCTCGTTCTTGCTTTGGGGCTCCCATCTTCACTCTGTGATCTTTCGCTATATTACCCAGACAAGCAGGTTTGGGAAGGAATGGCAACATCACTGCAAGTAAGGGTAACAAGCTCCTTTGAGACCGAGGGAAATCCTAGCCGAGGTTTGACCAGGGTCAGGAGCAGAGGAAAGGACCACGCAAAACAGCAACTGTGTGAGACCCTCTCACAGTGCACACGGGACTCACGGAGCACACGGGACTCACGGCGCACACGGGACTCACGGCGCACACGGGACTCACAGGACACACGGGACTCACAGCGCACAGGGGACACACGGTGCACACGGGGCTCACAGAGCACACGGGACTCACAGGACACACGGGACTCACAGAGCACACGGGACTCACGGCGCACACGGGACTCACGGCGCACACGGGGCTCACGGAGCACACGGGACTCACGGCGCACACGGGACTCACGGCGCACACGGGACTCACGGCGCACACGGGACTCACAGGACACACGGGACTCACAGCGCACACGGGACACACGGCGCACACGGGGCTCACAGAGCACACGGGACTCACAGGACACACGGGACTCACAGCGCACACGGGGCTCACGGCGCACACGGGGCTCACGGCGCACACGGGACTCACAGGACACACAGGACTCACAGCGCACACGGGACACACGGCGCACACGGGGCTCACAGGATACACGGGACTCACGGCGCACACGGGGCTCACGGCGCACACGGGACTCACAGGACACATGGGACTCACGGCGTACACGGGGCTCACGGCGCACACGGGACTCACAGGACACACGGGACTCACAGAGCACACGGGACTCACGGCGCACACGGGACTCACGGCGCACACGGGACTCACGGCGCACACGGGACTCACAGGACACACGGGACTCACAGAGCACACGGGACTCACGGCGCACACGGGACTCACGGCGCACACGGGACTCACAGAGCACACGGGACTCACAGAGCACACGGGACTCACGGCGCACACGGGACTCACAGAGCACACGGGACTCACGGCGCACACGGGGCTCACGGCGCACACGGGACTCACAGGACTCACGGGGCTCACGGCGCACACGGGACTCACAGGACACACGGGACTCACAGAGCACACGGGACTCACGGCGCACACGGGACTCACGGCGCACACGGGGCTCACGGAGCACACGGGACTCACGGCGCACACGGGGCTCACGGCGCACACGGGACTCACAGAGCACACGGGACTCACGGCGCACACGGGACTCACGGCGCACACGGGGCTCACAGAGCACACGGGACTCACGGCACACACGGGACTAACGGCGCACACGGGACTCACAGGATACACGGGACTAACGGCGCACACGGGACTCACAGGATACACGGGACTCACGGCGCACACGGGACTCACAGGACACACGGGACTCACGGCGCACACGGGACTCACAGGACTCACGGGGCTCACGGCGCACACGGGACTCACAGGACACACGGGACTAACGGCGCACACGGGACTCACAGGATACACGGGACTCACGGCGCACAACGGCGCACACGGGACTCACAGGATACACGGGACTCACGGCACACACGGGACTCACAGGACACACAGGACTCACGGCGCACACGGGACTCACAGGACACACGGGACTCACGGCACACACGGGACTCACAGGACACAGGGGACTCAGGGCGCACACAAGCCGGCAGGGTGCTTCCGCACCCCTCCACTCTCAGTGCTGTGAACCAAGCGAAGACTCTAACCTCCTGAATCTGTCGCAGGGAAAAGCCAATTCTGACTCCTTGTTGGAACTGTTTGGGTTTTTTTTGTTTGTTTGTTTTCTTTTTGGCTTGCTTTCCATAGGCATTATTTACCAACAAAGGTCCGTCTAGTCAAAGCTATGGTTTCCAGTAGCCATGTATGGATGTGAGAGTTGTACTATAAAGAAAGCTGAGTGCCGAATGTGAGACTGTCAAGACTAGCACCATGACAGGCTCCCTAAACTAAGAGTAGGCCTAAGTTTCAGTTTCTCCCGAGGGTAGGGTAATTATCTGCCCTCAACAGGCCACCAGAGACGAGCTAATCAGTACGCACCCAATAAACCTCCGGGAAGGTCCCCTGGAAAGTCCCGCACAGGCGAAAGTTTGTACCAATAAAATTGCTTTGCAAACATGTAACCAATCCGCTTGCGCCCACTACCCACTGCTTATGTTTGAAATCGAGCACCCTATAAGTGTGCGTGGAAACTGGGGCTCGGGGCTCTCTGACTTTGCACCACTGCGTTGGTTGCAGCAGGGGCCCTGGCTCGAGTCTGCAATAAATTTCCCTTCCTTTGCGTGTTGCATTGTCATGGAGGTCTTCTCTTTTCCTGCTGGGGGATTCGGACAGCGGGCATAACACCGAAGAATTGATGCTTTTGAACTGTATTGTTGGAGAAGAGTCTTGAGAGTCCCTTGGATTGCAAGGAGGTCCAACCAGTCCATTCTAAAGGAGATCAGTCCTGGGTGTTCATTGGAAGGACTGATGCTGAGGCTGAAACTCCAATATTTTGGGCACCTGATGTGAAGAGCTGACTCATTGGCAAAGACCCTGATGCTGGGGAGGATTGAAGGCAGGAGGAGAAGGGGACGATAGAGGATGAGATGGTCGGATGGCATCACCGACTCGATGGATGTGAGTTTGAGCAAGCTCCGGGTGTTGGTGATGGACAGGGAGGCCTGGTGTGCTGCAGTCCATGGGGTTGCAAAGAGTCAGACCCAACTGAGCAACTGAACTGAAGTGAACTTCCGTAGCTTTTGTCATTATAATCATATATAATGGCCTGGCAAGAGAGTCCTCTCCCTCTGCCCAACTGTTCAACTAAAACGCCTTTGTTCAGAATCCTGTACGCCTGTGGATGGCAGGAAGAAAGAAATTAACACATCCTCTGCCTGAGGCTTGCCATTCTAGGAGGTACTTGCAAGATGAATGGGCTTTTTACTTTGTTTTTTCACCTCCCCCATCTCTGATCTGTAAAAGAAACTGGCCTCCAGACCCCAATAAGAGGGTTGTTTTGAGACATTTATCTGCCCTCTTCTATTCCTTGCCCCAACACCTCAACTCCAATTCATTGGCCTGTCATGGGGTGAAGAGCTTGGACTTGGTAACAAATCTATACAGCTTTTTTTTTTTTAATTAATTAATGGTCATGCTGGGTCTTTGTTGCTCAGTGGGCTTTCTCTAGTTGTGACGAATGGGCACTGCTCTTTGTTGGGATGCGAGGGCTTCTCATTGTGGTGCCTTCTCTTGTGGAGAAGCGCAGGCTCCAGGAGCATGGGCTTCAGTAGTTGCAGGAGATGGCCCAGTAGCTGTGGCACGTGGGTTCTAGAGCTCGGGCTTAGTGGCCCTGTGGCACGCGGAGTCTTCCTGGACCAGGGATCGAACCTGCATTAGTAGGTGGATTTTTTTTTTTTTATGTATATGTATATATGATTTATTTATTTTTGGCTGTGCTGGGTCTTGTTGTTGCTTGGGCTTTCTGTAGTTGCAGCAAGAGGGGGGCTACTCTGCAATTGTGGTGCGCGGGCTTCTCATTGCAGTGACTTCTCTTGGTGCAGAGCACCGCGCAAGAGGGAGGGCTCGGTAGTTGTGACACAGGAGCTTAGTTGCTCCAAGGAATGTGGGATCTTCCCTGATCAGGGATGGACCCCGCATCCCCCTGCATCAGCAGGCAGATTCTTGACCACTGGACCACCAGGAAAGCCCTGGAGAAGTTTTGCGGCTCTAGCTGTTTTCGTATAGATCCTCCCACCCTGAGCTTGTACCTACCTGCGGAGAAACCGTGCAACTTCATTAAAGAATTGTTGCCCAATCTGGGGTCAGTCCTGATTCCATCCCAGATTGACTGGCTGTGTGACTTGCGGCAAGCCCCTCTGCCTCTACGGCCTCAGCTGCGTTGGGTATAAGGTGAAGAAACCGGCCCATGATGTCCTGAGCGTTGGATGAGGCAGGCAGAAGGCCTGGTGCGACAGGGTACTACTCTTCATATCCTGGCTGGCTTTGGCGTGGGCCGCATCGATAGGTGGATTCTTATCCATTGTATCACCAGGGGAGTCCTATGCAGGTTTTTTTTTTTTTTTTTAATATTTATTTCTTTATCTGGTTCTGCTGGGCATTTAGTTGCGGCACGCAGAATCTAGTTCCCTGACTAGTGATCAAACCCCCGGCCCCCTGCGTTGGGAGTGTGGAGTCTTAGCCACAGGACCATCAGGAAGTCCCATTTATAGCTTTTTTGTGGTGCATCTTGTAACAGATTTGCATTCATTAGCTCAAAGCAGCCTGCTAAAATCCTTGTACTTTCTTGCTTACTTAAGTATTTATTCCCTTGTGTTTGCTTCAAGCAGATGTACCAGTGCTTTATATTATAGAACATCAGGGTTCAGAAGGAACTTGGGGGCTTTTGTGTGATTGATGGAAGAAAAGTCTGACATGCAAGAATTTTTTGTGGGGATGGAGTTGGGAGGGATGAAGAGAGGCAACTGAGAATGGCAGAAAAAGAGAAGGTAATTTTCTCCAAGGAGGCTGCTCCCGCCACTCTGGGGGAGCTATGTCTCCTGGAGCTTCAGATTGTGGTGAGATGAGGCAGGAGCTGGTAAACTACATCCGGCGTGCTCAATGTGTCCGACTCTTTGTGACCCCAGGAACTGTCTCCCACCAGGTTCCCCTGTCCATGGGATTCTCGAGACAAAATACTGGAGTGGGTTGCCGCGCCCTCCTTCTGGGGATCTTCCTGACCCAGGAATCGAGCCTGCGTCTTTATGTCTCCTGCGTTGGTAGGCGGGTTCTTCACCACTAGGGCCAACTGGAAAGTAAACTGTGGCTGTGGGACAAAGCTAGGCTGCTCTCTGTTTTTGTAAATAAAGTTTTATTGGAACCCAGATATGTCCATTTGTTTCCTGCTCTTGTCAATAAAGTTGGAGGCCCTCCATTCAAATGGGTCTTTTTTAAGAATAGGATTATTTATTTTTGGCTCTGCTGGGTCTTCGATGCTGCATGCAAGCTTTCTCTAGTTGCGGTGTGCAGGCTTCTCAATGCAGTGGCTTCTCTTGTTGCCGAGCATGGGTTCCAGGTGCATAGGTCCAGTAGTTGCGGGGCACAGGCCTAGCAGCTCCTTGGCATGCGGATTTTTCCCGGACCAAGGATTGAACCCCTGCATTGGCACGTGGGCTCCCACCCACTGCACCACCAGGCAAGTCCCAAGTACCTCTTGTCTGTCGCTGCTTCTGTGCCCCATGACAGAGCTGAGTATTTGTGGCAGAGATCATAATAGTTCATTCAGTGTGAGACATTTATTATCTGATCCTTTACAGAAAAAATTGCTGACTGATGGTTTTAAGGGAAGACTAATTACTTCACTATCATGAAACCTTTCTTTTTTTGGAGATTATAGGCTGCATATATCAGATAGCAGTGGAGAGCTAACTTTAAAGTATTGATAAAAATGTCTTTTAAATCATTCTCTAAATGCTGCACAGAATTTTTTAAAATTTCTGTTTAATTTTTAAATTTTTAAAAAATGTTTAATGTTTAAATTTATAAAACCGTAGACCTATCCTAGCCATGGCAGAGTCATGGGAATGGGTATTTTTAAAAGGCATGAACCCAAAATGAGGAAGTTTGGGAAATACTAGCCTGGTACGTACCAAGTCTTCCCAAGATGCCTATTGAATTGTATCAAGAAATTGAAATCGCGTTAACTGTGACAACAGTCTGTACCATGAGCTGCCGTGTGTATTATAGACCATAATTCGGAAGCACATCAAGGGTTCGTTATTTGAAAATCTCCTTGATTTCCATTAAAAATAACTTTGCAGGACTTTCCTGGTGGTACAGTGGGTAAGAATCCACCTGCCAACGCAGGGGATACGGTTTTGATCCCTGGTCCTCGATCCCTGGCCCGGGAGGATCCCACATGCCTTGGGGCAACTCAGTTCATGTGCCACAACTACTGAGCCCATGTGCCTAGAGCCTGGTCTCCGTAACAAGAGAAGCCACTGCAATGAGAAGCCCGTGCACCACACTCACTAACACACCCGCTCGCTGCAACTGGAGAAAGCCCTCAACAGCAACGGAGACCCAGCCCAACCAAAAAGTAAATACACAGAAAACCTTAAAAAAATAACTTTCCATGTAACAATAAAAATCCATTTACCGCTGAAAAGCAGAAAATAAAAATTTTACATGTTGCTCCTAGCCAGAGACATACTGCTAATCTGTTAATATTTTGAGGTACACACCCTATCCTTTCTGGATTGAATTAGTATAATTCTATTGAATTCTTAAAATACCATGTGGTTATTTTGGGTTACAGTTGTGGGAAGGGATTTCACTTGGGTTTCAGATTTGTTACCCTCTTGGAAGTGTTTAGATAGAGAGCCAAGAAATACACCAGTGCTCCCATGGGAACAGAAGAACTGGTGAATATGATTATTTAAAGCCTTGAATTTGTGTGATTGGGCTTGGACAGAGCACATTTAGAATATTGAGACGTAGTCTTTTCTTTCCTCTATTGTGGTTGCCATCGTCTTTTAATGACGTCTTTTGCTTTGCATTTTTTTACCCACTGGGCTCATCACACCGCTGCTAATGTCAGGAGAATGCAGCGGGACACAGCAGCCCACACCATGGGTGGTCCCCAGGACTGCTGTAAAGATGCTGGAGAATTCTCTGTATAAAAGCCTACATCTGTCAGGTGTTTTTGACAACACCATGAGAGGCGATGATTCTGTTGTGTCTAGTCTAATAACTGCCTTTTCTTTCTCTGGTTGGCTCGCCAAGGGCTTTGATGCTCAGGGCAGAGGAAGAAGATGCTACTTCCTTCTGGGTCCTTCCTTCCTGAAGGGTCAGTTTCACTGGACTCCAGATGCCTCCAGTTACTGATTCCCTTGGCCACATCCTTGCCGCCACCAGTTTTTCCTGAAGCACACCCGGGAGCTTATTTGGGAGCAAGGGCAGAATTGGTACCCACTTCCTCATCAGCACACACAGGATCCACAAACTTCAGTTTCCTTGAGGTTGAACTTAGGTGTCACGATAAAGATGGTGTCGGGGAACCTAGATGCTAGACCATGAAGAAGGGTATCCTCCTTCAGACCCAAAATTGAGAGTCAGGCATTGTTATTTGCTGTTTGTTTTTGGCTGTGCTGGTTGCTGCTCATGGGCTTTCTCTAGTTGAGGTGAGCGGCAGCGACTCTTGTTTCAGTGTGTGGGCTTCGCGGTGAGGTGGCTTCTTTCATTCCAGCCTCGAGGTGCACGGGCTCAGTAGTTGTGGCCCACAGGCCTTGATCTCTGGCTCAGCGGTTGTGATGCACAAACTTAGCTGCCTTGCAACCTGTGGGATCTTCCAGGACCAGGGATCGAATATGTGTCCCCGCTTAGCTGCCTTGCAACCTGTGGGATCTTCCAGGACCAGGGATCGAATATGTGTCCCCAGCATTGGCAGGTGGTTACTTCACCAGTGGACCACCAAGGACATTCGAGAGTCAGGCTCTGTTTACAAAACTACCCAATCTGATCTTCCATACAGAGTGCCTCCTGGTACAGCGGAAATAGCGTGAACCCAGGGATCGAATCCAGGTCTGCTGCATTGCAGTCAGATTCTTTACCAGGGAAGCCCCCAAATGAGAAAACCCGAATCTTTCCTGGGTCATTATTCCATGATGATCATTTCTCCTTGAACCTGTTACTTAATCGTCTGAGTCTCGGTGTGCTCATCCATTACACAGAGATGACAGTATCGACCATGTTTATTTCACAGGATTATTGGGAAGATGAAGATGAACCTCTTTGGATAAGCTGTTGCTGCTGCTGCTAAGTCACTTCAGTCATGTCCAACTCTGTGCGACCCCACAGATGGCAGCCCACCAGGCTCCCCCGTCCTTGGGATTCTCCAGGCAAGAACACTGAAGTGGGTTGCCATTTCCTTCTCCAATGCATGAAAGTGAAAAGTGAAAGTCAAGTCGCTCAGTTGTGTCCGACTCGTAGTGACCCCATGGACTGCAGCCCACCAGGCTCCTCTGCCCATGGGATTTTCTAGGCAAGAGTACTGGAGTGGCTTGCCATTGCCTTCTCTACTTTTGGATAAGACTCTTTGATAAATTTTAATGCAATAGATACATGATGTTATTAACTGTAAAATAACATCAAACATAAAATTTCTGGAAAGATTTGCCATTAGAAATGCAAATAGGCATATATATGAATGCTTTTAATCGTTTGAATCTATACCCCTTATTACTGTTTATGGGCTTCCCAGGTGGCACAGTGGTAAAGAAGCTGCCTGCCAGTGCAGGAGATGTGGGTGTGATTTATGGGTCGGGAAGATCCCCCTGGAGGAGGAAATGACAATCCACCCCAGTATCCTTACCTGGGAAATCTCATGGACAGAGGAACCCGGTGAGCTACAATCCATGGGGTCACAAAAAGTCAGACAATTGAGCATACACACAAACACACACACACACACACTGTATGTAGCATAACAAGTTAGCCTTTTATTCATTAGAGCGAGGAAACTTGCTATAGCCTTTTACTTATTTATTTAGCATTTTTTTGAGCACTTTAAAGTTTACAGGGAAAAATGAGTGAAAATCATGCAACTCCCATCTATCTCCTCCCTCCATTTCTCCTCCCCTAATTTCCCCAGTTCTTAACATCTTGCATTAGTATGGTACATTTGTTACAATTGATGAGTCCATATAGACACATTATTATTAACCAAAGTCTGTCGTTTGTAACTGTTGGTGGTGTACATTTTATGGGTTGGGACAAGTGTATAATGACATAAATCTATCATTAGAGTGTCACACAGAATAGTCTCACTGCCCTAAAAACATCACGTCCCATCTATTTATCCCCCTCACCCTCTCCACCCCTCGTCCCCGCTCCCCAAACACCTGGTGACTACTGGTCTTTGTATTGTCTCCATAATTGTGCCTTTTCCAGAATGTCATATAGTTGGAATCATACAGTATGTAGTCTTTTCAGATTGGCCTCTCTCACTTAAAAATACACCCTTAAGCTTCCTCCATGTCTTTTTGTGGCTTGATAACTTATTTCTTTTTATCACTGACTGATATTTCATTGTGCGGATACACAACAGTTTGTTAGCTATTCACCTATGAAAGGATGTGCTGTTTGCCTCCAAGTTTTGGCAATCATGAATGAAGCTGCTGTAAACACCTGTGTGTAAGTGTTTGTGTGGACACGAGTTTTCACTTCCTTTGGGTAAATACCAAGGAGTGTGACTGCTGGATCATATGCTAAGAATATGTTCAGTTTTGTAGAAAACTACCAAACCAAACTTTGTCTTCCAAAGTGGCCACACCATTTTTCACCCTTGCCAGTATTTGGTGTTGTCATTGTTTTTGGATTCTGGCCATTCTAATAGCATATCTAATAGGGTATCTCATTTTGCTTTAATTTGCAATTTCCTAATGACATGTGGTATTCAGCATCTTTTCATGATTATTTGCTGTCTGTATATCTCTGTTTGTGAGATGTCTATTCAGAGCTTTTGCCCACTTGATTGTTTTCCCGTTGCTGAGTTGGATATCTGTCCTTTACCTAGCATGTATTTTGCAAAGATTTTTCTCCCAGTTTGTACATTCTCTCTTATTTATTTTCAATTGGAGGGTAATTGCTTCACACCGTTATGTTGGTTTCTGCCATACATCAGCATGAATCAGCCACAGGAATACATGTGCCCCCTTCCTCTTGAACCTTCCTCCCACCCATCCCACCCCTCTAGGTTGTCCCAGAGCCCAGGTTGAGCTTTTTGTGTTATATAGCACATTCCCACTGGCTCTCTATTTTGCATATGGTAATGAAATGTTTCCACGTTCCTCTCTCAATTTGTCCCATCCTCTCCTTCCCCCACTGTGTCTTCACCTCTATTGCTGCTCTGCAAATTGGTTCATCAGTACCATCTTTCTAGATTCCATATATACGTGTTCATATACAATATTTGTTTTGGTGCATCCTCCTAATATTTGTTTATCTTTCATTATTTAAACTCCAACATCCAATTCTTCTGAAGTGCTTGTGACCTCCAGGTTGATGGCTGGTAAAAAGTTAGGACAGTTTGAACTCTCCCGGCCTGTTTACCGTCGACTCTCGTCGCGCGGTCAGTTGCATCGTAGATGGGATCAAGTCATCAAGCCCAACAGCAGCTCCGCCGCAGCCCTCACGTTCTTCCGCGGAATCATCGCTCTATCATCTCCTCCGAGTCGGCCGGTGGCCGGTCCAAGTTGGCCGGGTCGCGGGGAGCCGATTGGAGCGGCCGAAACATTTTTGCTGACTGCAGTCATGCTCTCCCGGCCCGCTTGCTGGAATAGACACAGACACGGATTGGGTCACGCTGAAGACATTCCTGTCTTGTGAAGCAAGTCTGTTTGTATTTTAGGTTTGCCAGGACTAATGAATTAAAACATTTGGACGCTCCGCAACTTGCTGTTTATCAATGCCTCTTGACAGGAGGAGGGTTTTTCTTTTGCGCTTGCTTTTTCTAGAAGCATGACAACATCCTGGCTGCGGGAGAGGCAGGGAAAGGAGAGAGGGGTCGCGGAGGGAAGCGGCCCAGGGGGGGGCCCCGCGGGACGCCGGGGTCTGGGGGACGGCAGGTAGCAGCGAGCCGCCCTCCCAGCTGTCCCTGCTGCTCAGAGTGTCACGCTGCTATGCGGCAGGTGCGGCCCGCCCTGCCTCCAGCCCTCTCCTCCACAAAGGCAGCGACCGGCCAAGGCAGCGGCTGGCCCTGGATTACTCGAGTCCAGACACTCGGCTGAGTGAGGTAAGGCGACAGGTGCGAAAGGCCAGCCAAACGCTCAGAGCACCAACAACTTCACCAAAGCTCTGCTACCGCCCCGAGGAGGAATCAGCCCGGTTCCCCCAGGCGGTGTGATGAAGAGGCAAGTGGGTGCAGGGGCTGACAGCGTGTGGAACTCCAGATCCACCCAACGTTGCCGCCCGCCATCCTTTGGGAGGCAGACAGATGTTCTCCGGTGTGGAGGGGAGGGGCTCTCGTTAGCTGTGTTGATCAATTTCATCCCCCCCCCCCCACCCCCCACCCCTGGGCTGGAAACCCTGCCAGGGATCCATCTACAAAACCCCCGGAGGCACATTTCCACCCCTTGTGGTTTATGCCTTGGTGCAGGAAAGCACTGGGAGATTTAGCCAAAGGAGGAGTGAAGCTTTTCACCCTCAGATGTTCCGATAAAATGGTTTGGTGATGGTACAGGGTGTGATGATAAGACTTTTTCTTTTGGCTGCAACTTTAAGGGGATTTTTATTGTTTGTTTTGTTTAATTTGAGACAGTCTGTTCTATTCCCTAGGAACAGGTGGCTAACGAGATGGTTGATTCTAACCAGACGAGACTACACACAAATGTATGTCAGAGCTAAGATAAAGCAAATTTTGAGTCAAGTAACAGTGATTTTATATTACCCTTTTCTTGAGTCGAATGTTTCATGTTAATACTTTTTTCTAACTTAGATTGACATGACTTGGAGTGCTTTACGGTTCATTGCTACTTGGAGTGTTAAATGAATGGGCCAACTATGATTCTAACTGGGTGATAAACAGTTGCTGGTTTTTCTCCAAAGCTATACTAGGTGTTTAATATAAGCTTGTTCTCTTTTCATGTACTGGGTAAGATGATTCCATATGTATGTATGTCTAAATATACATATATCTATATATGCATTTGCTTTGAATCTATAAATAATTGTAAAAACAAAATTTGGTTTTCTAGAACACTATTTTTAGATAGAGAAATGTTGTGGGAAAGAATCAGGAACCTTGCTGTGAGAAAAGGCCCTACTACAGCAGTTCCCAGAATCTCACTAAGGATGGGTAAACAGATGATTTGTATTTTGCCATTTTTAGAAACATTTTCCTTAAAATAGCATTTGGAGTTTTTGGTTTGCTGTCTCCATGAGAAGGAAAATAGAGGGCTTAGGGGGATGCTTGATTAAAAATAGAGACGTTAAATATATGGGTTTAAATGACAAGGATATCGTGTATTTATAATAACATCTTTTCCTAGTTCCATTGAATAAAAACAATCAAATATCCTTGTTAAAATGTATTTGGGCTAAATTCTCTTATTTTAACAAAGAAATAGTCGTATATTTTCACCCACCCCAACCCATCTTATCTATAGTATGTTTTTCCATTCATTTCTATCTTAGTTTATTAATTCAATGATAATTTAGTAGGTGGGGTGGAGTATGCATAGGATGTTTTAGGATTTGTCTTTTGCTTATATTGTATGTTGTCTTTTGCTTTTATCATATCTACTTTAGAAATGTTTGATAGACTTATAGGTAGTTAATCAGATATTTAAAGCACATACTATTCATAATATAAGGGGGGATGTCTTTAAGTAGTCTTTGGTATTGAAATAATTAAGTAGTCATTGAAATAAATCCATGATACGATACTCATTTGTTACCACTCCGAGATCAATAATTCAGATCCAGTTTAGGCTTCTGTGAAGAGCTGTCTGATGCCTTATTAAGATTCTTTATCCCCCTCAAAAATAAAGCACTATGTAAGACCTCAAAGGGCCAGGGCTGGACGGGTCAGTGTAGGGGATATTAAAAAAAGTGAGGTGGGTGGAGATTTTGCTCCATCCTGTAAATCTCATTCTAGATGTATTTCCAAAGCAAATTTTTTTTTTATAAGCCAGAAAAAGAATTTTAAATGCAGTAGGTGCAGGGAAAGGAAGCTAGGAGCTAGAAAAAGCTTTAAAATAAGAAAACATTGTTTACTAATTTTCTTTTCTAATTTCCAAAGGGCTCTTGGGACGATGTTGGATAAAGTGACCATGGGTCTCTCTTGTCCTTGCAGCTGGAAGACCCAGAGGAAGGCCAAGGCTCAGGTGCCCACATGATCAGCACAGCCAGGGTACCTGCAGATAAGCCAGTACGCATCGCCTTCAGCCTCGACAATGCCGCAGGTACGCTCTGCTCTGAGGAAAAGCGCCCCCCCTACCACCACCCCTCCTTCTGTCTTCTTACCATCATCTTTTCCACGAAGCGTATTTAAAAATGCATGCCTGGGGAGTTCCCTGGCGGTCCAGTGGTTAGGACTATGCACCCGCTGTGCAGGGGCCATGGGTTCGATCCTTGGTCAGGGAACTAAGATCTTGCATGCTGCATGACCTAAGAAAGAGCATGTCTGGTATGACTCAGTGATGGGGAATGTGATTTTTTTTTTTTTTTTTCACGCCTTGTTGAAGTGTGGCTTCCAGAAATCCCTCTGGTGATGTGTCCACCTCCAAACCTTGGGTGGTTCGAGCGCATTTCTTTTTCACTTTCTCCGTTTTCGCTTTCTCTTATTATAAAATTCATGGAGCTATAACAATTTCTAAGGAGAGCAAATTATGTCATTGTTCAAACTGCATGAGGAAACGTGTACTAAGAGCTGGCAGTTGGCTAGGTAAGATAAAAATATCACTGTCCTGGTTCCAGCAGCATTTCCTGAAACCCAGTTCCAAATGCTGGTTTCTCGTGGCGCTCCCACACGTCCGGCTAAATAAACAGACTCCGGCGGGAGTGATGAATGGGACAGGTGAGGCGGAACCTCTTGAAATAGTTCGGTCTGAGGTGAGGCTGCCATCCTTAGAGCCCTGTGTCATGGCTTCCTTCAGTGACCTCTTAACACGCATATTCAGTTGCACCTCCCTCGACAGGGGACCCCAGGTGGTGTGAGGTCACAGCCGTGAGGAAGGGAAGGCTTGGGTTTCTTCCACTGGCATCAGCTTTTGCTCGTAGTCTAATGTCATCCGTTACAGTCACATAATCATACGCCTTAAACCACATGATCATTTAAACCTTAGATCTTCTGAGAATTGATTCTTTCCTTCCCTCCTTTTCTTCCTTCCTTCCTTCTTTCTGAGGGTGCTCCTGGAGGAAGGAGCACTTTACAAAGTAACGATTGAAAGGGGACAAAGTAATCCAGAGTAAGGATCTGGGCTCTGATGTCTGACATTACACAGCCCATTCAGACTTGACTATGTGTGCGCAGTCGCTCAGGCGTATCTGACTCTTTGCGACCCCATGGACTGCAGCCCACCAGGCTCCTCTGTCCGTGGAGTTTTCCAGGCAAGGATACTGGAGTGGGTTGCCATTTCCTCCTCCATCAGACTTTACTAGACTGCTTGATTATGGGGGTGACAATTACCCTGGGGTGCCTGGACTGTGCAGCCCCCAGGGGCGGATTCATTCTAGAGGTGAAAGAGATGAAGCCTTGATTCTTTATCACCTACTCTGCTGACACTTCTCCCGTGGCTGCTGTTATGCTGTATTCCCACTCAATGTTGCCCTGAAAGACAATGGTGAAGGGAAATCCTCCCAACTGGCGAATCAACCCATCCCAGCTTAGACATGACAATGACTATCAATTGCATTTGTCTTTTCATTAGACTTTCATTTATACTATTTCTGATCTTTGGAATAACCATGCTTATGTACCTATTAGTATTCTTAATTTGCAGAGAAAAAGATTGAAGTCCAGAGACCACACTGTTTATAAATAACAGTTATGATTTAAACTCACATCCCTGGACTGGACTGTTTAAACCCTCTCCATTATTCCAAGCTGCATCTCTAAGAAGAAAAAGAAAACTACAGGTGTAGGGAGAAAGAGTCTGTAAGAACTCTCTGTACTTTCTACTCAATTTATCTATAAACCTAAAACTGCTCTAAAGAAGAGAGTCTCTTGTTAAAAAGAAAACAAAAAGAAAAACCAAACAAAAAAAAGAAAAGCTCCTTCTGTTTTTATGCATTTCATAAATGCAAGATTTTGAGGAATACCAAGTGCTTGACTGGCTGGCTCTCAAGACAGACACATGTAAACCCAAACTCCAGGGAGAAAGAAAATGTACAATTTTCTTCCTTGTGTTTGTGTTCCACATGAGCAAGACAAGTCCTGTTATAATCAACAGAGTTACAGAGAAAATGTAGTATGTAAAGCTTGTTTGTTCTAAATAGTATGATTATGTCATAATTTGGAATGACGCAAATAAATTTTCCCTCATTTTCATTTTAACAAAATTTAATTTATGTACAGAAAAGAGCCAAGGAGAGGGGACCCTTGCTCTCTGGGTTGCATGAATAGATTCTTCCTTGAAGTACAAGGTGTACAACTTGTAATTAATTTACCACCATCTTTTGAGCACTGAGAATTCCTGCATACTTTTCATCAGTCAATTTTGATTGGTTTGTTCCAGTCTCTTTCAAATGTCCCAAGAATGTCCACTTCTGAAATTGATGGGTTTTTTTTTTTGATATGGAACCTTCCAATAAGGGTTGTCATTTATTTCACTTAATTCCTGCCTCTTACCCCTACAGAAGGATGCTCATGAAGTTTTATGAACAACCTTCTAAAATTAAATTTTAAAAAGGATCAATGCATTCCCATAGCTCTAGAAAAGGCACCTAACTAGAGAATCCAAGGCAGGAGCTAGAGTTCCCTGTTTCTCCATCTTTCTTAAAATAATCATCTGAGAGCACTCATCAAAAATGTATGTCCCATGGCCCTACTCCTACTGCAGTAAGTTCCGACTGAAGTCCAACAATCTGTATTTCCCTAGGCACCTGCAGTTACAAGTGTACAGAAAGATGCTTTGCAGACACTTGGGGCACTCCCTCTGAATTCTTGAGTGAGGAGTGTGTGGAGTCACAAGTGAGACTCATGCACTGTGCATGCCTTTTGAATTCCAGTGCATGTGTTCTATAGACCATACATGTGGGGGGAAACAAAGGAAAACATCTTATTTATAATAAGTGAGACAACCAAGTAAACTTTTAAAAAGTAATTCCATATTTTTGAATTTATTGTAGGGAGTAAGGAGAGTCCACAAGAAAAGGAGACATCTTTGTCTGTGAATGTTGACTTGTTCATATCTCATGAGCCTAATTCAGTGCTTATTCCTCTAGTCATCTTTTATTTTGCTTCATATTTTTCTGAGACAATTTAGTGTAAAAGTTAAGGGCCTAGGGCTTTGGAAAGAGTGAGGGGTCGTTTCCAGATTCATTTCCATCATGGTTTGTGTGATCTTGTGTAAATCACTCAACTTTTCTGAACTTCAGTTTGCCATATGTGTCTAGTAATAACTCATAGAGTTATTGGAAGAATTAAATAACACTATATAGATAAAGAGGGCTTCCCAGGTGGCTCAGCGGTAAAGAATACGCCTTCAGTGCAGGAGATGTGGGTTTGATCCCTGGGTGGGGAAGATCCCTTGGTGAAGGAAATGACAACCTACTCCTGTATTCTTGCCTGGGAAATCTCCCTGGACAGAGGAGCCTGGTGGGCTACAGTCCATGGGGTTGCAAAGAGTCGGGCACAATTTAGTGACTAAAATAATAACAATAATATAGATAAAGCATTTAGCATCATGCTTGACATGAACTGAGGACTAAACTAGCCCCTGTGTTTGTGATGACTGATTCTGGAGTATTAAGCAAAGTGTAAACCACGAGGCAACTTTGTGTTTCCCCTACATCTCACACTTCTGCCTCTTGTCAAGGTAGGGTTTATAGGATGAATGAGCTGCAACTATTTAGCAACTCGTTATCCACTTGGTGGACTGTGGGTGTCTCTGCCTCTGATCTTATTAATTAGCTGAGTTTTACTTAGTTTCTGTATTTCTAGCTCTCTGTCAAAGTCTGGTGGGCTCTGCAACAGAGAAGTACAATGAGATCCTCCTATGGGTTTTAAAAGGCAGAGAGATTTGGGGAAAAATCTGTCACCCAGAGCAGATCGGTACAGCTGTGTGATGTGATAATCATCCTGGGCTTGAAGGCAGGTAGGGTATAGAAAGAGAGTGTAGGAAAGATACCATTTCTGGAAACCAGGTGTTAAAAAAGGAAGCTACACATCTTCTGGGGCTTCCCTGGTGGCTTAGCAGTAAAGAATGCGCCTGCAATGCAGAAGATGTGGATTTGATCCCTGAGTGGGGAAGATCCCCTGGAGAAGGAAATGGCAACCCACTCCAGGTTCTTCCCTAGGAGAATCCCAGGGGCAGAGGAGTCTAGTAGGCTATAGTCCAGGGGGGTGCAAAGAGTCGGACATGACTTAGTGACTAAACAACAATAACAACACATCTTTTAACAATTCTTCTTTTCTCCTTCAGACAGAAATCATGAGCAAAACCTAAGTCAGGAAGAGCACAATTTGTTCAGGAAATTCTTTTTTTTATTTTATTTTATTTTATTTTATTTTTAGGAAATTCTTAAACTCTCTTCAACTGGAGCAGAGGTCTGAACTGTGGAAGAGTAACCTGACATTTACTAAGCCCCTCTCTGAGCTGGGCGTTTTGCTGGGGTCTTGTGTAGAAAGTTTGATTGCAGTTCAGTTCAGCCGCTCACTTTGTTTTAGATAGCAGTAAATTAGCATTACCAAGTCAATCTTCAGAGTGCAATGAAAGAATTTGTTTTGATCAGAAGCAGCAGAGTGTCAAGAATTCTTGAGCAAGGGAGTAATATGATGAAAATGGTAAGTGTTCAGTTGAAATAGCCTGGAATGTGAGGATATGAGAGAATGGAAGAGGCTTCTTATCATGGCACACAGATAAAGTGGTGAAAGCCTGGATTAGAGAATGGGATGGGATGACTGAATTCAGAGTACATTTTGAAGGAAGGGTTGGAAAGGCTTGGTGACAGACTGGCCTGGGAGATGGGGAACTGATCATTGATAGCAAAGTGAGCCACAAGTCTCCAAAAAGACTATGGACCTCCAAGGAGTTAAATAAAGGAAGTGCGTTTTTAGGGGAAAAAATAAATACCTTTTAAAATACAATCACCATTTCTAGCCTAACATTAGAATGCTTTATTAAGTAACATTTAGCTAACCGTAACTCTCAGAGGCAGCAAGGCTTGCCTTTCTTTGTTTCTGTTTTTTTAAAGAATATATTTTATTGGAACGTCCCTGGCAGTCTAGTGGTTAAGACTTTGTCTTCCAATGCAGGAGGTGCGGGTTTAATACCTGGTCAGGGAGCTAAGATCTGACATGGCTCTGAGCCAAAAAACCTAAGTCATTAAACAGAAGCAATACTGCAACAAATTCAATAAAGACTTTAAAAATGGTCCACATCAAAAAAAAAATCTTTAAAAAATTTAATTTTAATTTATTTATTTGACTGTGCTATGTGGCTTTGTAGGATCTAGGAATCTCAGTTCCCAGACCAGGGATCAAACCTTGATCTTGTACAGTGAAAGCTTGGAGTCCTAACCAATGGACTACAAGGAAATTCCCAGCAATGCTTGTCTTTAATAAACCAATAATATAACTTGTATTGCCTCCAAACTTCGAATTCCGAGAGTTGACTTTCTAAATAGGGACTTTCACGGAGTCAGTTTTCCTCAACAGAAAATGTGCAGAAGAGAAATATGGATCACATCTCTTAGGTTATTAGGGAGAATAACCTGGCCCTTCTCCAATTAGAATTTAGAGTCTAATGGACTTGAGGATTTGATGTTAATTACTTGAGAATTTTCCTTATCTTCAGTGGAGCCAAAATCTGGCACACTGTTGAAAAAATCTAGGCCTTGGCTTTAAAAAAATTTTTTCTTATTATTATAGTCAGAGATACTTACTATTTAGAGTCAGAGATATAAGCCCAAGCTCATAGCTTTCAACATTTTTTAAAAAAAATCTGGGCATGATTTCATTAGAAGACATTTAGTTAAAAAAATCAAGACTCACTGTTTATGTAAACTGTTTTTTCCCCACAATCGGGTGTTTTGTATGGCAGTGGGAATTAGGTGGAGTAGCTGAAACAACTATCCTTGACTCCAGTTTAACTGCATATTATATGAATGTCTCTTTGGAAGCAAGATTCACGCCTGCAAAGCTAGCTCTCAGCAAAACTGATACAGGTGAAGTACCTCTTGCCACTGTTTCCTTCCTTTGACTTTTTCTACCTGTGGAACCTTTTGGTGGTGTTTCTGTCTTCCTCCGCAGGGTCCCAAAGCTTCCGTACTCCCTTCCCTTCACATTTCAATCCTTGTTTTCAGGAAAGACTCTGGAAAACCTCATTCACGCTAAGCAATAAGTAAATGTCAAGACTGACCCTTTTATCTCTCTCGGTGTGTTTGTGCGTATCCATGGGGGAATCAGTAGGAAGCCTAAGGATCAGGTTCCCACGGGAATTCTACCAGCCAGCTTGGTAAGGGTGGCATTTGAGGACGTGGGCATTTTCCTGAGTCACATTCTGTCCCACTTCTGACCTTACTTTGAGTTCATCTCTGCATGAACGGACAACAATCAGCTGAAAACCACTCAAGCTCTTAGAAGCGGGGGCATGATCTCCTGTATTTATATCCTTTACGGCAGTAGTCCACAAGCTCTTTGGCACCAGGGACCGTTTCGTGGAAGACGATATTTCTATGGAAGGAGGGGTAGGTTTTGGGGTGATTCATGCACATTACATTTATTGTGCACTTTATTTCTCTTATTATTATATTAGTTCCACCTCAGATCATGACGCTTTAGATCCCAGGTGTTGGGGATCCCTGATCTATAGAGCACAGAGTAGAGAACCCTAGTAGAACTTAATAAATACTATAAAATCTATAATACCATATCTATAACCCCTTGGAGTTCATTCTTCTGATACCAGGGGAAGAGGTTTTGAGATACAGCTTGATTTATTGGTTGGAATCTGTGGCTGAAGACGGTAAAGGAAAGATCAGAATGGAAATGAATGCTTATGGAGTTCCTGGGTGCTTTTGCTTGTACTACCTCATCAATTTAGTCCAAGTGACAACTCTACTGAAAAGATGTTATTATACCCATTTTACAGAAGTGGAAATGTTGGCTAAGGAAGGTTAAATAACTTGTGGAGGCGCTAGTGGTAAAGAAATCACCTGCTAATGCAGCAGACAGAAGAGACACGTGTTTGATCCCTGGGTCGGGAAGACCCCCTGCAGGAGATCATGGCAACCCACTCCCATATTCTTGCCTGGAGAATCCCATGGACAGAGGAGCCTAGCGGGCTACAGTTCATGGGGTCTCAAAGAGTTGGACATGACTGACACGACTTAGCACACAGACACTCTAATCAAGCAGCTGATATAAATAATGGGAAGGGAGTCAAAGCCAGGCCCTTGGGGTTAATTTACTTTATTACCCATTTAGAGGTAGGGTCAGGTGGCACAGTGGTGAAGAATTTGCCTGCCCGTGTAGGAGACGCAAGAGACGAGGGTTCAATCCCTGGGTTGGGAAGATCCCCTGGAGGAGGAAATGGCAAACCGCTCTGGTATTCTTGGCTGGAAAATTCTATGGACAGAGGAACCTAGCTGGTTAATAGTCCATGGGGTCACAAAGAGTCAGACACGACTGAGCACAAACAAGTAAAGAAGGGATCCGGGTAATAAAAGAATGAATGTTCCTGTCAGCAAATGTCTTCCCTAGTGGTCCTGGGAAATGATGAAGGAAAGTTAGTTCTGATACATTTTCATAGAGTGGGAAAGAAGAAAGGGAGAGGTAAATTTTATTTAGTGGTGTGCTGAGAAATAAATATATTTCCAAAGGGCTCTTGAAACACATGTTTCTGAGTGAGTGACTATGTTTCTAAGCTGAAAGTGAAAGTCACGTCGCTCAGTTGTGTCTGACTCCTTATGACCCCACTGACTGTAGCCCACCAGGCTCCTCTGTCCATGGGATTTTTCAGGCAAGAGTACTGGAGTGGGTTGCCATTTCCTTCTCCAGGGGATCTTCCCGACCCAGGGATCGAACCTGGGTCTCCAGCATTGCAGACAGAAGCTTTACTGTCTGAGCCACCAGGGAAGCCCGTTTCTAAGTTAAATAAGTCCAAAAATTCTTACAGAAGGATAAATAAATAAGCTTCACAAAATGATAGCTACAATAATAGTGACTAGATGAGTGTTTCATAGAAACATAAAATCTGTGTTTAAACTTAATCAGGTCTCTCCATGCAGAGAAATATCACTCAGTCTATTTGATATATGATCTTGTTTGCCTGATAGTTTTAGGTACTGGTTAAGGTAACATGGTGATTTTTACTAATTGACAACCTACTAGGTATCATACCAATATCATACCAATATGATACAAAGGTATCATACCTTTGTCCATATCCATATCTCTAGTCCTAATTTTATGGGCCCTGAAAATTCAATGTGTATTAAAGCAGTCTCATCTCTAATGTTTAACAGGTAGAAAACAATGTTTTAAAAAAGGATGAAGTGTTTCAAAATGATATGATGCTCTAACAAGAACCACGGTATCTATAAATCTTAAAATAGGTTCTTGATGTATTAGTAATGTGAGTTGGCCGCCCTATGTCATTTATTTATTTCTAAAAATAATGTGAATCTTTATTTAGCTTTCAAATGAAAGTACTCAAAAGACTTTTCATGTCCAAGTTAAAAATTTTTTTAAACATTATTTTATATAATGTTTGCTTTGATATGGAAGTAAAGAGAAACCCTTTTAAAATTCAGATTTGAAGGAAGAGATTAAACCTTAAAGACCTGAAGTTATGGCCACAACAGGGAAATCTTTAACTTGGCATCAGTTCAGTTCAGTTCAGTTCAGTCGTTCAGTCGTGCCCGACTCTTTGCGACCCCATCAATCGCAGCACGCCAGGCCTCCCTGTCCATCACCAACTCCCGGAGTTTACTCAAGCTCATGTCCATTGAGTCGGTGATGCCATCCAGCCATCTCATCCTCTGTCGTCCTCTTTTCCTCCTGCCCCCAATCCCTCCCAGCATCAGGGTCTTTTCCAATGAGTCAACTCTTCGAATGAGGTGGCCAAAGCATTGAAGTTTCAGCTTCAGCATCAGTCCTTCCAATGAACACCCAGGACTGATCTCCTTTAGGATGGACTGGTTGGATCTCCTTGCAGTCCAAGGGACTCTCAAGAGTCTTCTCCAACACCACAGTTCAAAAGCATCAATTCTTCTGCCCTCAGCTATCTTCACAGTCCAACTCTCACATCCATACATGACCACTAGAAAAACCATAGCCTTGACTAGATGGACCTTTGTTGGCAAAGTAATGTCTCTGCTTTTTAATATGCTATTTGGGTTGGCCATAACTTTCTTTCCAAGGAGTAGGTGTCTTTTAATTTCATGGCTGCAATCACCATCTGCAGTGATTTTGGAGCCCCCCAAAATAAATTCTGACAATGTTTCCACTGTTTCCCCATCTATTTCCCATGAGGTGATGGGACCAGATGCCATGATCTTAGTTTTCTGAATGTTGAGCTTTAAGCCAACTTTTTCACTTTCCTCTTTCATCAAGAGGCTCTTTAGTTCTTTGCTTTCTGCCATAAGGGTGGTGTCATCTGCATATCTGAGGTTATTGATATTTCTCCTGGCAATCTTGATTCCAGCTTGTGCTTCCTCCAGCCCAGCATTTCTCATGATGTACTCTGCATATAAGTTAAATTAGCAGGGTGATAATATACAGCCTTGACGTCCTTTTCCTATTTGGAACCAGTCTGTTGTTCCATCCAGTTCTAACTGTTGCTTCCTGACATGCATAAAGGTTTCTCAAGAGGCAGGTCAGGTGGTCTGGTATCCCCACTTCTGAGAATTTTCCACAGTTTATTGTGATCCACACAGTCAAGGCTTTGGCATAGTCAATAAAGCAGAAATAGATGTTTTTTCTGGAACTCTTGCTTTTTCGATGATCCAGTGGATGTTGGCAATTTGATCTCTGGTTCCTTTGTCTTTTCTAAAACCAGCTTGAACATCTGTAAGTTCACGGTTCATGTTTTGCTGAATCCTGGCTTGGAAAATTTTGAGCATTACCTTACTAGTGTGTGAGATGAATGCAATGGTGTGGTAGTTTGGGCATTCTTTGGCATTGCTTTTCTTTGGGATTGGAATAGGGTGAGTTAAATTACATAGAGTACTGAATTACTCTAATTCAGTAATTAGAGTCAGTGATCTTGATCTTATCTGTTCTCTTTGGATTATTCAGATGATGAAGATAATACCCTTAATCCCTACCATTATACATATACTCACACATGCCAGCACACACACACACACACACACACACACACACATACCCCTTCTCTACCGTTACAACTTTGGCTGAGTTTATGGTGAAAAGATGGAAAGTAAACGTGATTATATTAAGCATTCATTATTACTACTGATTATTTCCTCGGTGCTAGGCTTTAGGCTAAACGATTGACATATAAATTCCTTTACTAATAAATTTCTGAGACAGAGAATGTCACACCCATTTTGCAGAGGAGAAAACTGACTCTCCAAGAGATGTTGATCGTCCACTCTCACCACATAAAGAGTGGCCAACTCGAGATTCAAATGCAGGTCTGTCTATCATACCAAGTGGCCCTGACCCGTGTCCTTAGTGGTTAGGAGTCTTCACAGGCAAACAGTAATCAGGAAAGGTTTTGGATGAGCCTCTGCATTGTGGCTACCACCCAAACTCTTGCCTCTCTAGTATCAACTTGCCCCTGGTATATCTTGAAACACAGTCTCCTGGGCACCAGCACCAGGGGTTGTCCTGTAGGCAGGACAACAATTTGTGGAGGCACAGTGCAAAAATTCTGGGGCTCTTTGTTCAAAAATTACTAAGAATTTCAAGACAGCGTACCCAGATCATTAAGCCAAGTGTGAACCGCCTGGGCAAAGGGCAATCGCGATTGTGCGGGTGCATTCCCAGGAAGCCGGCTCTGACTGCCGGACGGGTAGACTCATTGAATGGATTCTATGCCAGCTGTCTCTCAGCTTCTTGGTTGGGGAGTGGAGTGAGGCTTGGGAATGTTCTCTGAACGTGACTTCTTCCTCTCCTGATGTCATCTTCTCTGGGTGGAAAGCTATACTTGTTTTACCAAGGATTTAGAGTTTGGAAGCCTACATAGACTTAGTTGTATGTAGGATTGAGGACACAGGGGTTGGGGGGTAGGGGGAGATGGTTGACTCCAGAATCCAGTCAAGATGTTGTCTAGAGCAGTTGTTCTCAAACACTGGTTCATAGACATGGTTTGGTTTTGATGAAGTTTTCCTAACTGATGTTAAACAAAGGAAATAAGAACATAGTGTGTGTGTATGATTATGTGTGTCTATAAAGCTCAATTTATCCAATGTTATTGTTGTCATGGGGCTTCCATGGTGGCTCAGATGATAAGGAACCTGCCTACAATGAGGAGGCCTGGGTTTCATCCCTGGGTTGGGAAGGTCCCCAGAGGAGCCTGGTGGGCTACAGTCCATGGGGTCACAGAGTCAGACACAGCTGAGTGATACACAGACAACACACACACGAGGGCATGATTCCCAGTGTTTTGGGGAATGTGTTCCTGGCTCATGAAGTACAAATGTATGGGAAACTGCGGAGCAGAAGGTGGAGAAGCGCAGGGCAGAGGAGAGGAGCCCTGGGCGGGGTGACGCCACTTATGAGACTCCTTTCCCTTCTTGGGGCCCTTTGTCTCCAGCTCTGCTCTGAGAATCTGGGACCAGATGATTGCCCAGTCCCTTCCAGCTGCAGCATTCTCTGAGAGCTCTGGCCACATAACTCTAATTACTAAATATCAGCGAGGATTTGGGTTACAGGCCCAATGGGTCTTGCTTATCCCATTCATGGAGAAACCCAGAGCAGACAATTTAAGGAAATCTGAAACAGAATAACCACCGAAGCAATCCAACAGCTGCTAAATAGATGCTTAGACAAGCCCATCATAAAATGTACTATGGTATGTCATAATGGTTGGGATACCAATCAGAAAGTTCTATCTTAAGTACCATTGACTTAGTCACATTGTGTTTGCAAAACAGGCAGTGAACATCTGTTTATTAAAAAAAAAAAATGCCTCTTTCATTCTTTCCTTTATCTTTCATCCTTTTATAAATTCCTGGGGATACATTTAGCTCGATCCATCAAGCCCATAGTGCCATTTTGAAGAGGAAGCCTATGAATTATTTTCTCAGTGCATTAAAAATGTGATAAAGTGATGTACCAGTTGAGCAGAGAAGCTCAGTCCCTGCCTTGAATGTAATAGGTACTCAATAAATATTTGGTAAATAAATACATTTTAGAAGATGTACTTGCATTCTGATTTTTATCACATTATAAACATATCTAGCAGCTACTCTCCTTTATTTTTTTTTTTTTTAACAAAAGCCAAATTTGCCAACGGGGTGTCTTACATAGCTACTGTACACTCTACTTTGTGCTTCTGGAATTGTCAAAACAAACCTAACTGCACTTAGGAACTCCGATCTGATATCACTGTCAAAATGTTTTACAATGATTTGGCCAAATGTTTGTGGAACAGCTGTGCTGCTAGTCTGCCTGAGTCATTTTTCTTCTTTCATTTTGGCCCGATCCAGTGATTCATTATTCTGCTTTTAGAATATTTGCCTATTTTTAAAACCAGTCAGAGAAGGCAGCCACTGTTTAAAAGTAAACACACCACACATCAACTTGGAGCAGCTTTGTAAGCAGCTTTGCAAGCCCTGAAATTTCTGGCTGGCAGGGATGCCAGCTAAACCAGATGGCATCAGGCAATGAAATACAGGACTGGCTTTCAAACACGGTCAATTCCTTACATCTGTCTTTGCTTTTCTTGTTTCTGCTGTCATTTCCTGCTTGGATTAATCCAGCCTGATCCATTCCTTAACAAAAATCTTGCCTTTATTTTCTAAAATATTTTTTATGTGTTTATTTCTATGTCAATCAATCAGACTTTTTTTTTTTCCCCCAACTCTAGGACTCAATCTTAAGCCTTTTCTTGTCTGCAAAATTGTCAACTTGGTTCCATATATGTGCTTCTATCATATATGGTGTATCAATAATGAAAGATTTTTATAATGGGCTTTATTAATCCTGAGTCACACCAGATATTTGCTATTTACGATAGTAATAAAGATGAATAATTCCCCTCTCCCCTTTTTATAGTTAAGCAGGAAGGAGCGTGACTTCACAGGGGCAAGGTGGATTAAGTCCCAGGAAGCCTTGAGTTCCATTCCTGGGTTGTCTTTTAGAATTCTAGAATGTACTGTCTGCCCTAGTACGTCATAGGAGTGGTTTTTCCTCCTAACAAGTGCCTGCTCATCTATGACTATTAGTTGGGGTGCCAAAGAAGAATACTTTGGTTCCCATTTACCCATGCCAAACAATGTTGCTGGCCTTGAGCTCAATGAGCCGAAATAGTCATGATTTGGGTTCTTGCTGATGTTTAATCTCTGTGCGGGGCTTCCCTGGTGGCTCAGAGAGTAAAGAATCTGCTTGCGGTGCAGGAGACCCGGGTTCGCTCCCTGGGTTGGGAAGATCCCCTGGAGAAGGGAATGGCAACCCACTCCAGTATTCTTGCCTGGAGAATCCCATGGACAGAGGAGCCTGGCGGGCTACAGTCCGTGGGATCGCAAACAGCCGAACATGACTGACTGACTAACACTTTCCTCTTTGAGTTATGAATGCTTTACTGGAGTAAATTTAAATGCACCTTAAACCAAAATCTGTTTTACAAACGATAGGTTTTATAATAAAGGCTACCTCCAAAGAGTCAATAGAAACAAGGACTATTTTTTTAAAAAAAAATCCTGTTTTTTTCAATTCTTTGCAAGTGATGAGATGGATTGAAAAAGTCACAAAATATTGGGCAGAAGTTGTCACTTCTGAGTAGGAAGAGTCCATTCCAAGGACCAGGGGGCTGACTGTCCTCATTTCATGGTGAGACGGCCCTCCAGCCTGCAGCGAGGGTCTTGGGAAGAAGGTCCCCCCCATTTGTACTTGCTCTCTGAAGCTGTATAGCGTCAGTGGACCTGGGGGCATTGTCTGGTAGGTACAGGCGCAGATGAATTCACCGTTGGGACCGCACTATTATTGTCTGAGGCCACTGTTAAGTGGGGGTATTGTTACACTTCTGTTGTTGTTTATACTACCCTTGGCTAAAATGTACCAGATGCTCTTGAGGCATTTGGCAGGGATGAATCCTGTCCTTGTTTGAATTATCTTTCTGGTGATAATCTTTGGTGCCTTGGAAGAAATGTAATCCCTCAGAAACTCGGAACTCTTTGTCTGAAAGAAAGTGAAAGTCACTCTTTGCGTCTGACTCTTTGCGACGCCTTGGACTACACAGTCCATGGAATTCTCCTGGCCAGAATACTAGAGTGAGTAGCCTTTCCCTTTCCCTTCTCCAGAGGATCCTCCCAACCCAGGGATCAAACCCAAGTATCCAGCTGGATTCTTTACCAGCTGAGCTACGTGGGAAGCCCACACTCTTTGTCTACTGCATTTTATTTGGATTGTGTTGTCAACAAGTGGATAGAGGATGCTGCCTTCTGCATTGTGTATGGACCATATCCCTTCTCGAGTTTCAAATAGAAATTCAACAGTTTTTATAAATGAATTTTGTTATGGTAGTGAGAACATAAAAAAAACCCAGGATCTTTCTTTCTTATAATTTAAAATAGTTTTGGCTTTTCAGTTATTCGTTTAGCCTGTATTTCATCTTATTCTCATAGTCATACCTGGGTTAGGTGTTGTCAGCAGGAAGAGGACTGGAAATGAATGGTGAGTGGACCCACAGGGCCAGAGATACAGAGGTTCTGCTGATGAGAGGGCTGTCCTTTTGTACCATGGCTAAAGGTCAGAAGTATGTTCTTTAAAAAAAAAAAATCTTTAAAGACAGTCTTCATTAATGCTAAAATTGCTTTGTTAAGGCTCAACTGGAACCACTACCCTTCTATCTTTTTTAAAAAATATATTTTTCTGTTCAGAATTTTCTCATTTTTTGTTCGTTTATATTTTATGTATTAATTATTTTTGTCCACACCTTGAGGCTTGTGGGATCTTAGTTCTCTGACAAGGAATTGAACCTGCAGCCCCTGCATTGGAAGCTTGGAGTCTTAGCCACTGGACTGCCAGGGAAGTCCCACATAGTTCTGTCTTTATCTGTACAGAATAATAGAATGAACACCAGCAGCTACTCACTACTCTAGATCCCATAACTCTCTTAAACTTCCTAGTGAGGGTCAAAATGCTCTATTTCAAGATCATATTGTTCTTGAGAAGCACTTTCTTCTGACTATATGCACAGCCTTTCTTACCGTGTGAATGCAACTGGCATGAATTCTTTCAGAAATTCTGCTGTAGAAAACCTGTCCTCTTGCCCAGTGATTGCCTTAGTACAATTCCCATAGTCTTTTTGTCTAAGGAGGTCAGCCTTATTGCTATGGCAAGGATAGCAGCAGCAGATTCTTGAAGAGATTGGGGTAAACCTCTCAGGTTTCCTCTGATGCTTCTGTGGACCGCCTCTTTTGATCCAGCAGCACCCGCCTATTTTAATGTTTTTGGCTCTACTGAGTTTTCCTTGGGGCGCTTGGGCTTTCTCTAGTTGTGCTAGAGAAACGTGGGCTTTCTCGTTGTGTCATGGGCTTAGTTGTCCCCGTTGGCATGTGGGGTCTTAATTCCTTGACCAGGGTTTGAACCCACGTCCCCTGCGTTGGGAGGTGGATTCTCAGCACGGGGCCACTGGGGAGGTCCCAACACCTGCTATTGCTGCCAGCCAGGGAGGGCAGCTGAGGACAGAGCTGCGGGCTCTCCTGCATCAGGGCAGTGGGTTGGACGTCAGGTTGGCATTGCTGCTCTGAGAAGAAACGCCCTGATTGGGTGGCCGCCTGTAACCTAGACGACGGAGCTCTGGTCACCTGCCTGGCAGTGGTGGTTTGTGGTAAGGGCAGAGGGCAAACCCATCAAAGCTGGCCGCCCTTGGAGTCTTTCAGGGCAGAAGTAACACTTCTCTTTTTCACTCACACGTTCTTCTGTTCTATTGAGGTTGTCCTGGTCACCTCATTATCACCTTGTTAAATAAAGCACTTTCCTGCATATCATATTTTTTGGTTTTGGCTAACGTCAGAGTATTGAAAGACAAGCAGTGTTTCTTCACCGGGGAGCTACCAGACTGAGCATTTGACGATTCTGCTTGCAAAATTTTGGGACAGAGAGAGCACAGGGTACCAAAAATGAGCAAAATTGCCTTCTGCATTCTTTCTGTCCCTAACTGATGTATACAGGTCCAAAGATGGCAACAGCAGGACAACTCTCCCCAGAGAAAGGGCTCTCATGGTGAAGAATTTTTATTTTCATGTTTTAGATGATACACCACCGGAAGATGCCATTCCTCTGGCTTTTCCAGAATTAGAGCAGCAACTACAGGTAAGCGTTTTTCTATAGAGTCTTGCACTTTTCCTCCTTAGTTTCATAAAATACAGTGAATGGAAAAGTCATCTAATTGGGAAAGACTGATCTGTAGACAGAGTGGAGATTTCACATCATCAAGGTCTTAATTTCTAGGACTCCATGGTCATGAACTCTCAGGTAATGTCCCTGTCTGTTTATCTGGCTACCACATAAGAATATTAAGAACTCAGGGTATAAACAAGTTCCTACATTAAAAAAAAATTATTTATTTGAACTGAAGGATAATTGCTTTACAATGTTGGTTTCATTTCTGCCATATATCAGCATGAGTTAGCCATAGGTATACATATGTCCCCTCCCTCGCGAACCTCCCTCCCACCTCCCACCCTTTCCCACCCCCTAAGTTGTTATAGCAAGCTCCTCCTTTGAAGGAGTTTTGGAGCGTGGGGATGGTCTGGTCCCTGCTCTCCTTGCCTGTGGATGTTTCTGGGCCACTGCAGTTTTGGCCCATGGTGGGTTGGTGATTTAGTGATAAACTACAAGGGAGACTTGCCATGTGTGGCAAGATTCAGAATAATCTTCCTTTCTCTACTCCACTCTTATCCCCTCCCCAGTTCTCTGAGAATTCTTAATAGAATGTAATTATTTTAAGTTAAATCTTCTGAATATGTACTTAGGGAAAACCCTAATGAACTTTTTGGCCACCCTGATATTTTGTATGCATAATTTATGAATGATCTATCAAAGATATCCTGTTTTAATACAGCAGAATTATTTGGAAGGAGCTAATTTATGACACATTAATTTTCTTCAGATGATGTATAATGATTTCAGAAAGATGACTTTAGGAAGAGGTTCTGCTGAAAATACTGGATACTGGCCTTGGGTCAGATGTTCTCTTGAGTACTTCACTTTGCAGTCACATTTAGACCAGTCTAGTAGGGGTCTTGAATCCCATTACAGATATTTGTTTAGTCACCACTTTTTTTCTCTAAATACCAATTCTGAAATCTTTCACGGGGGGAGGGGGTCTACCACCTCCAGTTAGTTCCCAGCTGATGTTTCTTCGTGACTTATACTGGGTAGTTTTCCCACGTGTAGATGTGCCTGGTATCCTATTATCTTTTGAATTTGGGACTCCTGGACCGGAACAGCCCTTGACAGAGGTGGGAAGAACCAAGAATGAGCCCTGTGCAACCCGAGATAGGGTCCTTTTTTTGTCATCTGGAAGCACCTAGGTTGGGTCTGAAGAGTGGTGCTCCACTGCTGGGGTGGTCCCCTGAAAATGTACCCAACGTTGGTATATGTTGACTAGACATGGTGCTGTCCCAACAAGTGCTGACCCAACATGGGTGAACATCAGGTGTGATCAGACCTCCTGGAGGAGCCCTTACCTCGTCTCTGCACAGTCCTGGGCATCATCCCAGCCCTCCGATAGGAAGCCTGCCAACAGAGCCACATCAGTGATGTGGAGATTACTGAAGGTGGCCCAGGAGGTGGGAGGTTATGACCACACAGCTGTCAAAAGACAGCCCCATTCTCCTCTAAAATGTCTTCTGCAGCTGTGACCTATGGTACCTCCTTCCTCTCCCGTCCCCATGTGGGGTCTTCATCCCAGCTTTCCTGATTCCTGAGATATAACCACACCCCCAACCTCTCTTCTCATCGTGGAGGACAACTCAGCCGTTCCTCTGCTTTCCAGTCTGGCTTGCTCACATGACATACAACCTCCCTTGCTTAGGCTCTGTCCTTCCGGAGGCCTATGTATGTGCTACTCATGGTGTAGTTGGAATTGCAAAATAATAACTCTATTTTTTTCCCCAGTCACAACTTTTCTCCTTTATTTTACTGTTACCTCAAAGCTATTTTATTATCATAGGAGACAGCTGAAATTAAGGAGTTAACATGTTTTGAAAATAAAAGTGAATGTGTGTTCAGATTCTTATTCACCCATCAATAGTGTGGATCGTGAATTCTACTTTTTTGTATTGACAATTTTTTTTCCTTTGGGAACATTAATGGTCTTCCCTGACTCGTGGATCATTCTTCACAGGATTCATAGCACCTCTGGAAGTTATCCAGATAATTCTTCTGTTAAAGTATTGCAAGATGCATTTGAATTTTATAGCTTTAATCCCATTGACATGTATTAGAAATTAAGTCTATTTAGTTATTTAATCCAGTGAGACTATTTCATCTTCATTGAGCCTTAATGAATTAGTCAGTTGGGAGGCTGATTTCTGCTTCAGGGGCTATGATACCCCCAACTTTCCCACCCTAAAATATAGCACTATTTTTCTTTTTTTTAAAGAGTTTTTGATGTGGAACATTTTAAAAGTCTTTACTGTATTTATTATAATATTGCTTCTGTTTTATATTTTGTTTCTTTGGCCATGAGGCACGCAAGATCTTAGCTCCCTGACCAGGGGTCAAACCCACATGACCTGCATTGGAAGGCAAAGTCTTAACCACTGGACCATCAGGGAAGTCCTTATAGTATTGTTTTACCACTTCATGACTAAGAACATTCCCAGCAGTACAGCTGAAAGCATTGATGTGAGGGCTTGTTTTGTGGGTGAAGGATCTGATTCAGTTTGTTATAAACATTTACCATTAGTCAAGCCATTTGGTTAGGTTTGCCTCAAAGACTGTTGTCTGTAACCTTTATTGTACACTCTAGGGTATGAGTGACTAAAATATAAGAAGGTAGGGATTGAGAGGGGAAAGATAACACAAAGCTATATCTAAAAGCAGATTCTTATTTCCATGCTTAGCATAAGCATATAAATTTAAGCCACTCTGCAGCAGAAAGTCTCTATATTGAAAGCAATAAAAATGCTTTATGTATGAAAGGAACCATCGATTCTGTGGGGCAGGCTGTCTTTACAGTCAGTTCCTTGTGCTTTCATCGCATAATAATAGCTCTTGGAATTTTACTGACCATCATAATCCTCTATAGAAGAATAAAAGTTAGGTTACAGAGGTATATGAAGTGCTTTGTGGTTGTAACCGTTTGCTTGAGGATGAACTGATTCTTACTTATCTCCAAAAAAGTGTAAGTTAAAGTTTCTGACTCTTTGTGACGCTACGGACTGTAAACTGCCGGGCTCCTCTGTCCATGGAATTCTCCAGGCAACAACACTGAAGCGGGTAGCATTTCCCGTCTTCAGGGGATCTTCCCAACCTAGCGATCTAACCCAGGCCTTCTGTACTGAAGGCAGATTCTTTATTATCTGAGCCACCAGAGAAGCCCTAGAGCCTTATAAATATGAAAAATAATTGATCCTAGGTGATGATTGCTAGCCCTACTCTCTGCATACCCTCACATTTAAATCCCACCCAGGCACATTGAGTGTTACTTGGCCAAGGGGTGTTTCCCCACAAATTATCTCATTTGATCCTTGCAACATTTGTGCAAGCTATTATGTCTCCGCTTTAAGGATGAAACATGTGAGTCAAATTTTGGTCTACATAAATTTGCTGTTATCTAATTCTGAATCTAGGTAACATTTTTTTCTTTTCAACTGTGGCAGAACCTATGGGCTGCTTAAATTACGTTGATATGTGGAGAATGTTTGATTTGTGAGGTTGCTATACTGTGGTTATAGGACAGGCTTGTAAAATCTGTTCTGACTTTCGGATGTCCATTACACACTCTTTCATGGTTTATAAAATGCAGCTCTAAAGTATTTGGTAGTTACTCTACCACCAATTTGACCCCCAAGATTTTTCAGTTGCTTTGCCAAGAATCTGGACATGTTTGAGCATGTAATTCATGGTGCTTCTATTTTCACAGAAGCCAAAAAAAGCCTTGGGCAAGAATAGCAGTGACAAACATTTCTCTTGATGTCTCTATTAATGCGAAATGTTGGGCAAGAGACCTTGGGGGTAAGGTAGGTGTTAAAATGAGCAACTCTATATAGGCCTCAGCCCAGTGGCAGATGGCAGGTTCGTTCTATTTTGTGTGGATTCCTTTCCTGGAACTTCGTTTCTAAATTCTTCATGTCCATTAGGGGCAGTGTTTAGGCAGAGCTAGTTTAAACCATACTGTCAAAAGAAAGGAGGTTCAACTCTGTATCCACTTGTAAGAATGAATGAAAAACAGGACTTTTCTTTAGGCCTCTGTTTCCTTTTATTTGAAGAAGAGGTCGTGACTGACCTCCCTCTCTTTTCTGAAGGATGGCACAGTCCTTTAACAGTCCCAGGGTCTGGTCAGAACCAAATTTGTCTTATTAGTAAAATTTAACCACATGGTTATGTTTTGGAGATTGTAGTTTGACCTATGGAAGATCCAAAGCTAAGCTTTGTGATCTTTATTACCCTGGGAAGATTATGCTCTAATAATCAGGTGGAGGACATGCCAACAACTAGATTGTAATAAACTTGGTAAGGGGAGTGACAGAGATTAGGATATGCACAGTGGCGTCAGGCTGACCTGAATTTGGATCATAGCTCCCCATCTACTAGTTTTGTAATTTGGGACATGTTATTTCCTTTCTGTAAACCTCACTTTTTTTTCAGTTTCTTTCTCTTTTTTTGGCCATGCCATGGGACATGTGGGATCTTAGTTCCCTAACCAGGGATTGAACCCACACTCCCTGCATTGGAAGCCCCAAGGTGTTAACTACTGGACTGCCAGGGAAGTCCCAAACCTCACTTTTTTGACTGCGAAGTAGAGACAATGTCTCATATCATTGTGCAAATTAAATGAGATGAGGAATAGATATAGCACAGTGCTTGGCAAAATAATTGCTCAATTAATGTTAATTTCCTGCTTTAGTCAAATTGTTTATTGAATGAACTATTGAAGTACTAGTATCTTTATATGTGTAAAATGAAATGAGAGAAGCATCTCTTTGGATTTTTGAGTTAGGAATGGAGATGCCCTCTTCTTTAAGATATTTGGAAAACAATGACTTTTTTTTTTTTTTTTCCAAACCAAATTGAGCAATAGCTTCAATCCCTTCTAAAGTCCTCCCATCTAATCTGAGAAGACAGTAACAGGTGTCTGCGGTACACATTGAACTTGCTCTTTTCTCAGGCAGAGTTCGGTAAGTCCAGAAACTGATGTCACCTCCACAAATAACCAATTTCTTAGCCTTGGTTGTATACTCTAGTGTCTTGTTATCCTAGCAGTCTCTCCTGAAACTTCTTTTAGGTCTTGCATCAGTGTATCACTTGCTGTCTGGGAAACAAAGATGGTATAAAATGGAGGGTGAGCATTCCAGGATTCTACTACACTGCTCTTGAACATCCAGATAAAACACTAAAAAAAGTTCTGCCATTTCCTCTCTCACACATGTATTAAAAAGTATATTACAACTTGTTTTTTCTTGGCTGCTGTGACTACACAGAAAACATATATAGATAACTTGGAGCTTTACAATGATATTATTGTAATTATTATTTTATTTTTTTAAATTATTATTATTTTTTGAGCAGTCCAGTTTTTGGGATATGCATTCTTAGAAACATTTGGGACACTCAACTTATCTGTCCCTTTAATAAATGCTTATGTTGATAGAATTGACTTAAAGACCCTTCATTCCCATATTATATATATAATATAATGTCATATTATACATAAATACAATTTTATATATGTGTAATATAAAATTATATATGTATAGCAATATTATATAAAATTTTGTGTGTTTAATATAATATACAAATGATATAATATATTATATAATGTATAAGATAGGCAGTATAATTATTATTTAGTGATGACTTTGACCATGATGTAGATACTATGGAAATGTCAATTCTTAAAATATTAAGAAAAATATTTACAATTCTGAGATAAAAGAGTTTTCAAATATGGCAGTTAGTCCTGACTGTGGTTTTCCATTTAGTTTTAACACATTACACTTGTTCATTTGGGGACATTGAAATGAGACACAAATTTAAACCAGACTCCCCCCATGCTACCCCCAAAATAAAGATAACACCGAGAATCAAGGAATAAATAAGAAGTCTGCTCAGCAACTGTAGAATATTTAGTTCTCTAAATATATCTTCTGTGTGGGAAGCTGGGAGAGGAAAATTAAATTCTTACGTTTTTTAAGTGGATGGGGCCAGTAGTATTTGAAGAAGCCAAGCAGAAAACGGAAATGCTTAAGCTGGCTTTGCCCCTTGCGGAGAGATGCTTGGCTTGGTCCGTTCCCACGGGGCTCTTTCCAGAGGACAGAGTCCATTTCGGGAGGCGCTAGCTATAAAACGATGGATGGGATGGTGTGGCTCAAGCCAGCATTCTTGGAATAGGAGCCTGTGGTTTCTCTCTTACTTCATCTTGTTAAATTGGTCCTGATGATTGGGGTGGATACCAGAGATCGTACTGGTTCACTCACACTGCTGTGTAATTTAAAGCCCTTGCAAACTCTATCCTTAGGCAGCGGCAGGATGAGGGAGGGGATGGGGGTGAGGAGGAAGTGCCTTCTCCTGGGCTCTGACTTCATCCAAACCCCAATCTGTGTCTTGGGAAAGTGTGTTTCAACGTTGGCTTGAGACACTGTCAAGGGAAGATCTTAATTTAACCTTCTTAGAACCGCCTGTGTTGTGAATAGACCAGATACCACATACTGAGTGTATCGGAAAAGTTGTTTCTGCAGTTTTGCAGAGTTTGTGCTCTAGGGCCTGAAGCATACTTTTATGCTTTCAGTTTCTTTTCTTTTTTAAATTTTTTCTTTTTTGCAAATGATTGTATACGTGGGATTTTTTTTTTCAAATTGTAAATCTTTTATTTTATATTGGGGTATTACTGATTGACAGTGTTGTGATAGTTTCAGATGAACAACGAAGGGACTCAGCCGTACATACACATGTATCCATTCTCCCCCAAACTTTCCTCTCATCCAGGCTGGCACATAACATTGAGCAGAGTTCCCTGTGCTCTACAATAAGTACTTGTTGGTTATCCATTTTGAATATAACAGTGTGTATGTGACCTTCCCAAAGTCCCTAACTCAAATAGGGCAACTTTGGCTTCCTTTTCTTTGAAATTCAATATTTCATTCTTTAAATAAGAACGTGCAATAAATGCATCCAAACCAAGGGAGAATTTAGGGTAACTGTGGAGAAAGGAAAATTTCTCTTCATGAAGCGAAAAGAAATTCACTGTCAACATGGACTTTACTTATCGCTTGTTCACTCCTAGCACGGGAATATAAGTGTGAAAATCTCTTGACGGAGAATAGTCAAAATCAAGCAAAGAGAATTGAAATAAAAAATAAAAGTGTTATAGGTAAATGAGAATTTACTGTATAGCACAGAGAAACATATTCAATATGTTGTAATAACCTATAATGGAAAAGAATCTGAAAAAGAATACATATATATATATATATATATATATATATATGTACACTTATATAACCAAATCACTTTGCTATATACATCTGAAACTAACACAATGCTATAAATCAACTATACTTAAAAATTTTTTTAAATGTGTTAATTATTATTCCAAGAAATTAATAGCTATTTTTCATCTGGTTACTACAGGCATTCTTTTACATTATATTTTAGTTTTTTTTTTTTTAGTGTGAGCACATGCTAAATAGTATCTTAAATCAACGTGTGACTGATTAATTCATGAGTGCCAATGTTTTAAATGTCACATGACGTAAGCCTACTAGTAGCTTTTTTAAAATTGGAAACCTGATTCCTGTGCTTGAATTTTAGGAGTCTATTTCCTCAGGCGAACACTTTATTCAGTGAACTCTGTTGGTTAAATATTGTCCTCTATTTTGAGGGCTTATAAGAAGTGAAGAGAGACTCTCACTTTTGGTGAAGACCTTACGGTTTGACACACACACACAAACCCACATTACATCATGAAACAGTGAGAGTGGGCTCCGTCATGCCAGACCACACATCCCATTACTCTGTAGTTCTATTTTTTATATCAGGTAAATTCCTGCTGGGATGAGAACAATATGTGCTTAGAAAACTCTTGGATTAGTTTCCTGAACTGGGGTGAGTGACCAATGATGTTAAATGCCTTTCCAGAGGCAGTGGGTCCTGCTGGCCGGAGGACACTTCCAGTTTGCCCAGCAACATGTGGGTTAGAGGCACACAGTTTCAAGTTATAAAGGGCTGGGAAATTTTAATTCCCTGGGGAGAAATTTGGGAAGGAGAGAAAGATAGGGTGTGAACAAAGTGAGTCTCAGGTGGGGAATCCTGCAAGCGATGCTTAGAAGATGGGCTGGGGCCAGCAGAAGGATCTAACGATACTTTATTTTTTTTTCCATTAACTTTTTAAAAACTTGTGGTAAAATCTCATAACATAAATATTATCATCTTAATCAGTTTTAAGGGTACAGTTCAGTAGTGTTAAGTATATTTGTATTATTGTGCAATCAATCATCAGAACATTTGCATCTTGCAAAACTGAAACTCTGTTCCCATTAACCAATAATTCCTCATTCACTCGCACTTGCCTCCACCAGCCCCCGGCAACTAAAAAGACAATTTTACAATATTGCGGTGGTTGTGCAATATCACTTCTTGCCTTGCTTAAAAAAAAAAAAAATCTATTTTGCTCTTCAATGCTTTCATGCAAATTGGAAGAATGTGTATTGGTGCTGAATTACAAGTCAGGCTGGGTGAAGACAGAGCTCTTAGGGGGCAGGAGACTGAAGTGACCCTGGCCTCATTTTACTCCCTGAAACACCGAACACTAAGTATTTTTGCCTTTTTAAAAAGTTGAGAAAAACTTCTTAATTGTGGGCAGTCTTGAAAATATTGTGATATATATAGCATGGTCAGCCTGCTGAGAGCATGTGAGGATATTGAATATATCTTGAAATGCTCCCTTTCCTCATGTCCCTTTAGCAATGATCACGCTACCAGTACATAAAAACATCTTCAAATTTCCCACAGTTAAAAAGTGCCAACAGGGACTTCCCTGGTGGCCTGGTGGTTAATACTTCGCCTTCCAGTGTAAGGGGATGCAAATTCAATCCCTGGTCAGGGAACTAGATCCCACATGCCTAGTGGCCAAAAAACCAAAACATAAAACAGAAGCAATCTCACAACAAACTCAATAAAGACTTTTTAAATGGTTCACATAGAAGAAAATCATTTAGAATGTACAATGGATTACCTGGTTCTGACTTAGCTGGGTTTTTTCCTTAAGGTTATGAGAAAGCAAGTAGACACTTATATTTGAACAATTTAAAAATGAATCTAGGGACTTTTCTGGTGGCCCAATAGTTGAGACTCCTTGCTTCCAATGCAGGGGGCACACTTTTGATCCCTGGTCAGGGAACTAAGATTCTACATGCCAGGCAATGCAGCCACAAAGTTAAAAAATAAATTAATATAAAAAAAGCTTTTAGAAAAACAATGCCAATAAAAAAAGAAGTCATGAAAACCTTGCCCCTTTTAAAAAAAAGCATTTCGTGTTGGCACGCCAAGGGGGAAAACAGGCCTCTCACCTCTTAAGAAAATTATTGTCTGTAATTTTCAGTGTTCCTTTTAAACTATAGCAGCGAAGGCCATTTCTTCCTTTCCTTGCATCTGTATCCTCTTCGGCATGCAAGCATGGAGTCCTAGAATTTTCTGGCTGTCTCATAGGTTGCTACGCTGAATTCATGGTGCAGGTACCCCCATGTGGCAGCTTATGGGCTGAGCTGAATATAGTTTATGAGTGTTCATAAGGGCAGGAAATAGGATGCGTTGAATCTTAGGGCTTTCCAGTAGGCAAATCCTTTAACAGGGCACAGGTGATTTAATAACAACTTGGCAAGGGTACCCAGAGTAAATTGCTTTCATTATCCTTACTCTTACATCTGGTCATTTGCCAGTGCAGCAGGTGAAAATTGATAAGGGGTGGTGATTTCTAGGACTAGAGGAGCCAGGAGTTCTGAATGCCTTTGGCGATGGCTTTATCTCCTGGAGTGAGTTGTACTGTAATACTCCTGGGCACTACTTTGCAATTTATTTCACTATAAAAAAGCATAATGATTCCAACAGCCTGGGTTTATGCTGTGAATGTGTTCATGGGGCAGTGGGGAAAGATACTACATAATAGAATTATTGGATGAACTTCCATAGATTAGAACACAACAGATGTTCCACATAAAGGTTAATTTCATCCACATCTGGTTTGAATTTTATTTCCTTTAGAAGATCTCTATTCAGAAGGCTTCATGACAAATAGGAAGGGTGATCTTATCAGTCAGATTTTATAGAATTTTGTAGAACTTTCTCAAATTTTTTTTGATATCTTGCGTGAGACTGCTAAATATGACACCCAAAGAAATCAGTGTCCTTGAAGAATATAATGAGGCACAAGTAGTAAGGAATTCATTATTTCTCATTTACTAATATAAAATTAGTGAGATTGTAACCTAGTCAGACACATAGCTTACATATTTAAGAATACTGTGAAGAGAAGTTTAGACAGAAGAGCCTGTATAACAATTAAGTCATCTTTCTCAGATATACGGCTTCCCTGGTGCCTCAGATGGTAGAGAATGCGGAAGACCCGGGTTCGATTACTGGGTTGGGAATATCCCTGGAGAAGGGAATGGCAACTCACTCCAGTATTCTTGCCTGGAGAATCTCAAGGACAGAGGAGCCTGGCAGGCTAGAGTCCTTGGGGTCGCAAAAGAATCAGACACAACTGAGCGACTAACACTTTCTCAGATATTTTGCAACATTTTTCTATAAATAATTGAAAAGGGTGATTACAAGCCTCTTTAAAAGAATATTAACTAGTTTTTCTCAAAGTAATGTTTTTAATATCATGCTGCTAATTAGAACTTAGAATTGCGAACTGAGGGAAAGCCAGTTCTTTAAAAATAAATTCTAGAAAGAAGTCAGCATGTTGTGGTTAGAACAACTTGTGTGCTGGCCATTTTACCCCTCAAGGATGGGAGAAATGCACAGACAGGAATCCTTGTTCTCTTTGCCTGCACATGTTGTAAGCGTTGTTTTATTTGGGATTTGGTCTTTCATATGGTTTGTTAATTCTTGCAAGCATTATTTCCAGGCCAGCATCATTTCTTCAGTTTGGATTCCTTTCTTTTTTTTTTTTTCTTGGAGTATAGTTAATGTACAATATTGTGTTAGTTTCAAGTGTACAACAAAGTGAATCAGTTATACACATGCGTCTTATTTTTTTAAGATTCTTTTCCCACAAAGTCCTTACAGACTACTGAATAGTGTTTCCTGTGCTATACAGTAAGCCCTTATTAGTTGTTATTTTATGTATAGTGATGTGTGTACGTTAATCCCAATCTCACAATTTATTCATCCCCCCTATTCTCCCCTGGTAACCATAGGTTTCTTTTCTATTTCTGTGACTCTATTTTTTTGTAAGTAAGTTTATTGGATTCCTTTCTTGTAGGGCTCCCCCTCTCTACAAGTTGCATTTATGCCTCTGGGCATCAGGAATAGAAATCAAGGGGTGATTGAACAGACAACCGAAATATTCTCTAAAGCAGAGTTTAAGATTCTTGGAATTATAGGGGACTTATCTTTCAGTGCATGGCAGGTCACTGACCTGTCATGGGTCTTGGCTCTGGCCTGGGCCTGAGGGTGCCCTGGAATAACACTGGAAGATGCATGGAGGTGGGAGGCATCGGGCCACTTCTCCATTTGTAGTCCGATAGAATCAGCCAGTCCCTGTCCAGTGTGGATTGACAATGCCATTCTCCTGCTAAACCTCTCCCTCTGAAGATCATCAGGATAGCACGATGGTTGGTAATTTATTCTGCTACAAGGAAATGGACTGATTTCTTCTTATTTTTTTGTGAAGCCTCTGCCACCTTGTCATGACTCCGTGGAATCCATGCAGGTGTACAAGCAGCACTGTCAGATAGCAGAGGAATACCGCGAGGTAAAAAAGGAGATCGCCCTGCTGGAGGAAAGAAAGTAAGTACTGTGCCCCCCCAGGGACCCGCATCCCTGACCGCTGACCGCTGCTCATGGACTGTGGATGGTAGGGGAGGACAGGCTGAGCGTGGGGGCGAGAGGAGAGGAGACGGGTGGGCAGGAGAACTTTCTGTGGTTCAGGTGCTCCGTGCCTTCCTCTGTCATTCTAGGAGTGATACAAGTGGAACTGTACTAGATGAAAGAGAGTGGCGAGAGGAACCAGGGGAGCGTGTCCTACTCAAAACTTAACTTTTTAATGAGCATTCTTTAACTCAGGAAATTAAAGATGCCAAAATACCACCTAGAACCATGTGATGTTCCCTGTGAATGTGCTTCAGAGGCCCTGGCACTTTGTCTTAGGGTGGATTTTAATTAATGCTGGCATGCCCACCTCAGGTAAAGGAGCCACTGGGATGGCTCCTTGGGATAAGGTAAATGTATTAGTTGATTAACTGCATTTTATAGCTCAGTACTCCAGTAAGTTTTCTGTTCTTTTTTTTTTTTTTATTTTGACAGCTTCTATTATCATTAAAGTTCTGCTGTAGGGAGTTAGGCAGTTTACTAATTAAAGCATTCTCACCTTACCTACTCATAACTTTATGCTTCTGGATTCTCCTCCTTATTTTATATTAAACCTTTTGTTTTGTATTGGAGTATGGCCGATTAACAATGTTGTGAGAGTTTCAGGTGGACAGCAAAGGGATTCAGCCATACATGTATCCATTTTCTCGATTGCAGTAAATTCTGCCGATATCAACTCAGTGATCCCCATTCTTTCATCCTTTCAAAGCATCAGACACCTTTTCTTCATAGCTTTGGTCAGTGTATACTTATACATTTTTTTTTTAAATAAAATGTTTTATTGGAGAAAAATAGAACCATCACGTACACAGGGAAAAGAGCACAAAAATTCAACTGATACAGAACTGAAAGTCACAACTACCCAAAGTTGTTTGCGATTACTTTTCAATTTCTTCAATGGCTTCCCTCAATTTTTTAAATAGCCTTGCCAATTTTCAGCTGAAATAGAATCAGGTTTTCAAAAAATTAAGAGCCTCAGCGAAGGGACCAGCTTTTAAGATAACAAAGGTGACACCAAGAGTCTCCTAATAGGACCAATTCTACCGAAAAATTCCTGAAGCACATAACTACTGAGTCTGGTAGAACAGTAGCTCAGAGACCATCAGGGATTAGTTAGAACACTGACTCAGACGGTCCAGTATGCAGAGGGCAAACAAAAAACTGCATTTCCCCGTCAGATGAGTTCATATAAGAAAACCAAGGAGGTGCTAAGAAGATACAGGCAATGGCTGCTCAAAATAATTAAGAAGGCATTCTAAATACCACATATTATTAGACAACAGTGTGTAAAGTGATGCAATTAGAAAACAGGCAACTTAAAAAAAATATGGTCACAGGTCTTTGAGAACTCAAGAAAACAATCAATAGCAAACACAAGAGCTGAAAGTCTTCTCAGCTGTGGGTTGAAAGTGAAAGTGAAAGTGAAGTCACTCAGTCATATCCATCCGACTCTTTGCGACCACGTGGACTGTAGCCCACCAGGCTCCTCCATCCATGGGATTCTCCAGGCAAGAGTACTGGAGTGGGTTGCCATTTCCTTCTCCATACTTACACATTTATTAGGGAGATCTTTGAATGAATATTTACATCTCCTGCTAAGTGGTAAGTGTCCTAAAAAGGGGGGATAGTCAGGTGTTTCTCACCATCATTTTCCTGAAGCACAGTACATAGCATGTGGATATGAGTGACAGATAATCCAAACATATTGTGAGTCTTTAAGTTTCTGCTTCTCTTCTTCTTACTGGAGTGATACATGGTATCACAACATATTTATATTTATACTTATATAAAGCATAATTTTTAAATGACTCTAAGGGAAACATATTTTGAGAGATTTATGAAGCTCTCGGGACCCTTTGAAGACTCCCCAGATGGTAGTTGGACAGGATAATATGGTGGGGAGCCACACTGGTTTTAGGGTCGGACGTCATTTACTCTAAGACCAGTTGGCATGTTACAAATATCTTCTTACTTCCTTACTTTCCTTCGAACATAAAGTCATACCTGGACTTTTGGCTGTAGGGCATTGAAAGATGCTCATGAGATGAGAAACACAACTTTTCCTTTGTATGTCTGAGACTTTCTTTTTGGTCTAAGAGTTTTCACAAATTGGTTGGAATGCTTTGACTGTACATTTACATACAATCTGAGTCCTTCAAGAAGTGTCATAAAGGAATTGAAGATGCCTATTAATATTGTAACCAGTGATGAAGTTAAAGGAGGACTTGTGTTATCAGTGGCTTATAAATGTATCTTCCAGTTGGTGTATATGTGTGTGTGAACTATGGTGTTGTGATAGGGAAAAAAGTCCCAGGTAAATTATGTATTTATATGTAAATACTTTAGACTGAAGGTATAGTGTTATTTAAATTAGCCCCATGTGTAGCTTTTTTTGGGGGGTGTCAATACAAGATTTTCCCACTAAATTATATGTTTTATAAGTGTATATTTTTGTATACTGCATCAAAAAATACAATAGGACAACAATATGAGAGTGATTCATCACTCTCTTATTGAAACATATTCTTGCTGTTTCTGCAAAGCTCATCTTACTTCCTCTCTTCAAACCTATTTGGAAGGGTTTGGAGTTTTCTTGAAACCATGATATTGTCCTTTTTTTTTTCCTCCCTAAGTAATTCACTAGATTTTAGACAAAGGCCAGATTCTTTGATTATTTTTTTCCTTTCTTTTTGGCAAAGTCTCTCAAAGTCCTTTTTATTCATTTCCATTTCTGCCATTTGAGATCGGGACTTGTTACTTCAAATCTTGGTCAGTGTAATATTCTAACGGTTTTCCCTGCCTGTGGTTTCACGTTGCTAGAAAAGGACATGAAGTTCTCCGCCTAGATTGTGAGATCTGCCTCAGTATGGCCGTGGTACCTCTGCAGAATGTTTTAGCTCATTCTCGCCGTTTCACTTTCCCTGCCTCTGTGCCCTGCTCAAACCAGGCTCTTAGTCTAGAGTCTCCCTCCTTCCTCTTCATCTGTCCAAATGCTACCCTTGAAAAGAACTTAGCCTGTATCCTTCCCCAACCATCCCACCGTGATCAGCACTTTTCCTGGGTGGAGAAAAACTTACTGGAATGATTCTTTGGGCACTTTTTGTAGGGTAGTGTTATCAGTAGTTACTCACTGACTGGGGTCAGATGGTAAAGAATCTGCTTGCAATGCAGGAGATGTGAGTTTGATCCCTGGATCATGAAGATCCCCTGGAGAAGGAAATGGCAACCCACTCCAGCATTCTTGCCCGAGAAATCCCCATGGACAGAGGAGCCTACAGTCTACAGGCTACACTCCATGGGTCACAGAGTCAGACACGACTGAGCGACTATCACTATCACTGAACTGTATGTCCTGTCTTTCTGACTCTGTCTAGTTCCCTGCAGGGCTCGATACCCTTTAACCTCTCTATGTATCCCAGTCACTGAATCAGGAGCTGAGCATAGGATAAAATATGAGTTGGGGTGATTTACAGTAGCCGATTATAGGAGATCATTATATCCGCCATGTTGGCGTTTTTAATTTATAATTTGTACGGTCTGTATTTAAAATATGGAGTCAGTATCAGAAGTAAAGAATTGCTAAGATAAATTGTTAAAATTGGAAGTATGGTTATATTTTATATTTGTAAAAAAATGAGTTTGGTCCTACAAAGGCTTTGTGTGGATCATGTTTTTCTTTTTCTTTTTTTTAACACTTTACTGAAGTAGAAATTCATTTTGGAACAGATATTTTCCTGAATGGTCTTTTTGTTTAGGCAAGATTGTCGTTCAGTGGCTAAGTTGTGTCCGACTCTTTGTGACCCGATGGACGGCAGCATGCCAGGCTTCCTTGTCCTTCACTGTCTCCTGGAGTTTGGTCAAACTCACGTCCATTGATTTGGTGATGCTAATCAACCATCCCATCCTCTGTCATCCCCTTCTCCTCCTGCCGTCAGTTTCCCCAGCTTCAGGGTCTTTTCCAGTGAGTTGGCTCTTCACATCAGGTGGCCAAAGAATTGGAGCTTCAGCTTCAGCATCAGTCCTTCCAATGAATACTCTGATTTCCTTTAGGATTGACTGGCTTGATCTCCTTGCAGTCCAAGAGACTCTCAAGAATATTCTCCAGCACCACAATTCAAAAACATCAATTCTTTGGTGTTCAGCCTTTTTTATGGTCCAACTCTCATATCCATACATGACTATTGGAAAAAGCATAGCTTTGACTAGATGGACCTTTGTCAGCAAAGTGATATCTCTGCTTTTTAATACACTGTCTAGGTTTGTCATAGCTTTTCTTCCAAGGAGCAGTCGTCTTTTAATTTTGTGGCTGCAGTCACTGTCCACAGTGATTTTTGGAGCCTGAGAAAATAAAATCTGTCATTATTTCCACTTTTCCCTCTTCCCTTTGCCATGAAGTGATGGAGCTGGATGATCTTAGTTTTTGGATTGTTGAATTTTAAGCCAGCTTTTTCACTCTCCTGTTTCACCCTCATCAAGAGGCTCTTTAAAGAAAAAAAAAAAAAAAGAGGCTCTTTAGTTCCTCTTTACTCTCTGCCATTAGAGTAGCATCATCTGCATATCTGAGGTTGTTGATACTTAGTCAAAATAGAGTGGACCAAATGGATTTGACTGAAACAAACCACCTCTTCATTTTTCAATCATTTGGCTGAGAATTTCTTCCCTATTATTTAATAAAATGTGACTGATTACGTTGCTTCTGGTGATCGGCTAGCATAAGGTAGACACACAGAGAGATGTTAATCCAGGTGTTCTATTTTAATTTTTAAACACTTTATTTATTTGTTGTGTCTTGCAAAAGACTTTATTCCATTTTATCTAACCCGTCTATACATAGCAAATATCTAAGATGTGTCCTACACTGTCCTCACTTTCACAGAATTTATAATCTTGCACAGAAGAAAAATCTACACAAGATGACTTACAAAGCAAGATAAAATGATAGCAAACTTATGCCATGAAGACATGCTTGTAAAACTTCCCAAAATTCCTCCTAAGAATAGCCATGGACTCAGACTTTGAGAAGGAGCTTATAGTTGCTGGGGGGAAGGATGGGGGAAGGGTTAGTGAGGGAGTTTGGGTTGGATATGTACACACTGCTATATTTAAAATGGATAATCAGCAAGGACCTACTGTATAGCACAGGGATCTCTGCTCAGTATTATGTGGCAGCCGGGGGAGTTTGGCAGAGAATGGATATACATGTATATATATATGACTGATATATATACATCCAGAGAATGGATATATATGAATGAGTCCCTTTGCTGTTCACTGAAACTATACAACATTGTTAACTGGCCTTACACCAGTACAAAATAAAACGTTAAAGAAAAAGGACAGTCACTGTGTTTAGTATACCACACTGAAAGGAGCCCTATACATGTCAACCCAGGTATTTTAAGAGAGTTTTTAAATGTTGGAGCCATGTGGGCACAGGTTAAACTGAACTTCACTCTCATCTCCAGAGGGGGTCTCCCTGGATCTAGTTTGAGAGACTTCACAGAGGGGAGAGAAGAATTGAGTGTTTATTATTTTAAAACTTGTCTGTTGGATGGATAAAGAGAATCAAACATTTTCTAAGATTACAAACTCACAATACGGTGAACTTAATTTAAAGAATAGTTTCTGGTTTATTGACCAGTGATATACAAACAGCTTCTTCTTACTTTCATTGGAAAATTTTCTCTTCTCAGTTGAAAAAAAAATGACAATCTTACTGAAAGCTTTAAAAATTTACCAATAATTCTGACATCTTTGCAAAACTCCTATCATTTTTGCCTGTTTTTTTCCTAACCCTTTTGTATGTGAATAAATATATTTATATAAGTACAAATATAGTAACATAAAAGCTATACATACTTTTTTCAATAAATATTATGAACATATTTATAGAACACATATAAATTTTGTGTATGTAATGGAAACTCACAGAAAAGAGATATTTTATTTTTTTTTCTTGGGCTGTAAACTTGAGTTGGTTATTTTGTTATTGTTTTCTTTTTGTTTCCTCTGTTTTTTTTTTTTTTTCTTGCCATTTCCTTTGTTTTTTTCCTTGCCATCCTGTGGGTTAATTGAACATTTTTTAGGATTTTATTTTTTTTTTTTTAGGATTTCATTTTTATCTATTTTAGCATTAAAAAAAAGTCTTTTTACTGTGGTACAGTTGAGTTACAATAGATATACATATATGTATCAATTCAGTTCAGTCGCTCAGTCATGTCCGACTCTTTGTGACCCCATGAATTGCAGCACGCCAGGCCTCCCTGTCCATCACCAACTCCCGGAGTTTACTCAAACTCATGCCCATCGAATCGGTGATGCCATCCAGCCATCTCATCCTCTGTCGTCCCCTTCTCCTCCTGCCCCAATCCCTCCCAGCATCAGGGTCTTTTCCAATGAGTCAACTCTTCCCATGAGGTGGCCAAAGTACTGGAGTTTCAGCTTCAGCATCAGTCCTTCCAATGAACACCCAGGACTGATCTCCTTCAGGATGGACTGGTTCGATCTCCTTGCAGTCCAAGGGACTCTCAAGAGTCTTCCTCAACACCACAGTTCAAAAGCATCAATTCTTTGGCACTCAGCTTTCTTCACAGTCCAACTCTCACATCCATACATGACCACTGGAAAAACCATAGCCTTGACCAGACGGACCTTTGTTGGCAAAGTAATGTCTCTGCTTGCTAATATGCTATCTAGGTTGGTCACAACTTTCCTTCCAAGGAGTAAGCGTCGTTTAATTTCATGGCTGCAATCACCATCTGCAGTGATTTTGGAGCCCAAAAAATAAAGTCTGACACTGTTTCCACTGTTTCCCCATCTATTTGCCATGAAGTGATGGGACCAGATGCCATGATCTTAGTTTTCTGAATGTGGAGCTTTAAGCCAACTTTTTCACTCTCCTCTTTCACTTTCACCAAGAGGCTTTTTAGTTCCTCTTCATTCTCTGCCATAAGGGTGGTGTCACCTGCATATCTGAGGTCATTGATATTTCTCCCAGCAATCTTGATTCCAGTTTGTGCTTCTTCCAGCCCTGCGTTTCTCATGATGTACTCTGCATATAGTTAAATAAGCAGGGTGACAATATACAGCCTTGACATACTCCTTTTCCTATTTGGAACCAGTCTGTTGTTCCATGTCCAGTTCTAACTGTTGCTTCCTGACCTGCATACAGACTTCTCAAGAGGCAGGTCAGGTGGTCTGGTATTCCCATCTCTTTTAGAATTTTCCACAGTTTATTGTGATCCACACAGTTGAAGGCTTTGGCATAGTCAATAAAGCAGAAATAGATGTTTTTCTGGAACTCTCTTGCTTTTTTGATGATCCAGTAGATATTGGCAATTTGATCTTTGGTTCCTCTGCCTTTTCTAAAACCAGCTTGAACATCTGGAAGTTCTCGGTTCATGTATTGCTGAAGCCTGGCTTGGAGAATTTTGAGCATATTCATATATATATTTATACACACACACACACACACACACATATATATATTCACTCTTTTTTAGATTCTTTCCTGTATAGGTCATTACAGACTTATTGAGAAGTCTGTGTAGTAGTATACTGTGTATACAGTAGATCCTTATTAGTTATCTATTTTTACATATAGTAAGGTATATATGTCAGCCCAAATCTCCCACAGATATTTTATGACATTTGAAATTTATCACTGAATTGTTTACATGTCTTAAAACTGTTTCTGGGAATTCCTTTTTAGTCCAGTGGTTAGGACTCTGCCCTTCCACTTCAGGGGGCCTGGGTTCAATCCCTGTTGAGAAATTAAGATCCTGCAAGTCATGCGACACAGCAAAAAAAAAAAAAAAGAAAAGGTATATTTAAACTATAATTAGTTCTACCATTAAATTTGTAATTAGTAAAGTTTGCTTTGTGTTTTATCTCATTCAGAGGAGAAACCACTTGTTGCTCTATGTATGAAAACTTGTGTTAGGTGCTGTAGTGTTTAAAAGTTTGGCTTAGAGGGGCTTCCCTGGAGGTTCAGTGGTTAAGACTCTGAGCTTCCACTCAATGTGGGGAGGGGATGGTGAGGGTTAGATCCCTGGGCGGGGAACTAAGATCCCACATGCTATGGGGTGTGGCTAGGGTGGTGGTGGTGGGAAGATCGACTTAGAATATCAGAAAAAGAGGTAAACTCTTAGAAAAGTTGGGTTGAAAAATGTTATGTAACAAAAGAAACGATTCAGGAATTTTTGGTAGACTCAGAGTTGTGTGACCATCATCACAATTTTAGAACATTTTTATCACCTCAGAACAACCCTGATGCACCAGATAGTCAGTCTGCATTCCCCTTCCTCCTGCCAGCCACGGGCAACCACTCATCTACCTTCTGTCTCTGTGTGTTTGCCTCTTCTGGATATTTCAGAGAAATGGAGTCATGCGGTATGTGGTCTTTTGTGACTGGCTTCTCTCAGTGTAATATTTTTGAAGTCCATCTGTGTTGTGGCATGTGTCAGGGCAGGGAGACCTTGGAGGTATTGCAAGTTTGGTTTTAGACCATGGCAATAAAGTGAATATTGCACCACAGAGTCACACAAATTCTTTGGTTTCCCAGTGATTATGAAAGAAACTGCCTGCAATGTGGGAGACCTGGGTTCGATCCCTGGGGTGGGAAGATCCCCTGGGGAAGGGAAAGGCTACCTACTCCAGTATTCTGGCCTGGAGAATTCCATGCACTGTATAGTCCATGGGATCTCAAAGAGTTGGACACAACTGAGCAACTTTCCCTTTCGCTTCACTTTCATGTTTATACTATTAATCTGTTAAGTATAGCATGTAATCTACTGAATGTGTAGCAGTGTTATGTCTAAAAATGTATATGCGTGAATGCTAAGTTGCTTCAGTCATGTCTGACTCTTTGCGACCCTATGGACTATAGCCTGCCAGTTTCCTTTGTCCGTGGGACTCTCCAGGCAGGAATCCTGGAGTGGGTTGCTGTTCCCTCCTCCAGGAGATCGTCCTGATCCAGACACTGAACCCGCATCTCTTGCAGCTTCTCCACTGCTGGTGGATTCTTTACTGCTGAGCCACCAGGGAAGCCCCCAAAAGTACATATCTTAATATAAAAACACTTTATTGCTAATAAATGCGAACTTCAGAAAATCGTGCTCTTTTTACATAATAACATCAAAGATCATGGATCACAGGTTACCTTTACAAATACAGTAATAATGAAAAAGCTTGAAATATTTTGAGAATTTCCAAAATGTAATACAGAGACACAAAATGAGCAAATGTTAAAAAAAAAACAAAAACAAAGAGTATCTGTGAAGCACAATAAAGCAAAGTGCAATCAAATGAGATACAACTGTGCTTCATTTCTTTTTATTGTCAAATAATGTTCCACTGCATGGTTATACCACGTTCGTTTATCCATTTGTCAGTTGATGGACCTTTGGATTCTTTGCACTTCTGGCTATTATGAATAATGCTGCTGCAAACATTAATGTAGAAGTGTTTGAGGGGATGTATCTTTTCGGTTCACTTTTACTAGGAGTAGGATTGCTGGGTCCTGTGGTAGCCCCATGTGTAACCTTCTGAAGTGAAAGTCACTTAGTTGAGTCCTCCTCTTTGCGGCCCCTTGGACGATACAGTCCGTGGAATTCTCCAGGCCAGAATACTGGAGTAGGTAGCCTTTCCCTTCTCCAGGGGATCTTCCCAACCCAGGGATCGAACCTAGGTCTCCTGCACTTCAGGAGGATTCTTTACCAGCTGAGCCACAAGGGAAACCCCATAACCTTCCGAGGGGCTGCCAGACTGTTTCTGAAATGGCCACACCATTTTATATTCCCATTAGAAATGTATGAATGATCCAATTTCTCCACATCTTTGCCAACACTTATTATGTCTTTTTGATTATAGTCATGCTAGTGGCTATAAAATGATTTTTCTTTGTGGTTTTTGATTTACACTTCCCTGATAGCTAAAAATGTTGAACATCTTTTCATGTGCTTTGTGACATTTCTATGACGTCTTGGAGAAATGTCCATTTGGATCCTTTGCCCATTTTTATATTGAGCTGTCTTTTTATTATTGAGATTAAAAAAAGGATATATAATTTTAATGGCAAAACATTAGAAAAGGGTTTTTACAGGGGGAATTAATTAACACAATTAACATCTGATCTGTGCTTCTTGTCTTTTTTTTTGCTGCTCTGCATGGCATGTGGGATCTCAGTTCCCCAACCAGGGATCAAACCTACATCCCTTGCATTGGAAGTACAGTGTCTTAACTGCTGGATCTCAAAGGAAGTCCCTTCATGTCTTTTTAAAGTATTTAAAATGATGCTTGAGGGAGCAATATCTTGCTGAGGGGAATATATCAGGATGGAGGAAAATGGAGCATAAGCAGTTTGTAAAGTCAGTTTAGAAACAGCCCTATTTTGATTTGATTTTAGTTATGGTATTTAATTTGCTTTGAAATTTCCAGCAGCAAAAGGTTTTTCTATTTCACCAGAAACATTTATTTCTTTGGGATAGTCCTGTGTTACATTTTGGAGCTCAGAGGTTTTTAACCAGTGTTCTGGGGAGACGCTCACAGACTGGGGACAAAGAGGGTGAGCGGCAGGGAAGGGCCAGAGGGTGGAGGTTTTCAATTTTACGTGTTTTACTTGCTTCACTTCAGGGAAGAGTTTTCTTTCCACAGTACCACGATTAGCAAACACTGAAAACCAAACCTCGCTTTTTTTCATTCCCAGCATATTTTTCTGAAATATTTACATAGCCCTCAGAAAGTGGGTTTTCAGGGTTATAAAGAAACAGTGAATGAAGATATTTCTCCACAAGTGTTTGCAGGGTATGTAGTAATGAGGGAGCGAAATTCGACCCTCTTTCCTAAGATGTCTAGTATAGATAAGATGGTTTTTGTGTAAGTTATAGGATTTGAGTTCATTTTCTTTTCTTTTTTTTTTTTTATTGAGTTCATTTTCTAATGGGGGAGATACACTTCCTGAGACTAACTAGGCAATCAAGAATGGAGGACAAAAAAAAAAAGAATGGAGGGTAGGGCTTGGTTTGCAACAGGATTTCAACAAATATGTGTTGAATGAATGAGTGGAAGGGCCAAAGAAGTGTCTTGAGTCTTCACTTTGCTCCAAGAGGCGGAGGTGTGGTCAAGGGGATTCTTTCATTTTAGGACTGAGATTTATGTGAGATCCCACTCTACCAGATTTCATCAGACTACGAGGTTACACTTTCCATTGGTGCCCCAGTCATAATGATTTGGGCCTTTAAAGAATCCTCCTGCAAATGCAGGAGCTGCAGGAGATGTGGGATCAATCCCTGGGTCAGGAAGACCCCCTTGGAGAAGGAAATGGCAACCCACTCCAGTATTCTTGCTTGGAGAATCCCATGGACGGAGGCGCCTGGTGTGCTACAGTCCATGGGATTGAAAAGAGTCCAACCGGACTTACAGACTAAACAACAACAGAGCACAGATCTTTCGAGAATCACTAACTGCAGTCTAAATCTTTATTTAAACTAAACGTCTCCCCGTGATGGAGATAGCATTTTATTACTTTATTATTTATAATACTTTGGCTCCTAGGGGCTAACCTGCCTAGGATTTTTCTTTTCCAAATAAAAATCTTTAGTCAGCTTTGAAAGTTCAAAGAGCCTTAGTAGTGGTCTTCATAGAAACAGAGAAATATTTGTCCTAATGATGAATCTATTTCTAACCTCCTACAACATAAAGAATATCCTTCATTTTGGAATTACTTTGCAGAAAGTCTTCAAGTTCTTTCTACCAACTCACTAGGATTTCCCCTTTTCCTATTTGTTTTAGCAAATAAAACCTTTGCCAGGCATGAAGCTTAGGATGGGGACAACAGATCATCTCTGGTGCAGCCAAGGTTATGACCTTTTCACTGTTGAGGAACATCATGTGGAAAACTGTTATAGGTTCTTGACATCAGAAATAAGATTCCTGTAATGATGTTCTTCTGCACCTTTATCAAAACTCTTTTGAAGGGAATGATAGAAATGATAAATAAGAAATCAAAGCAAGACCCTATCTAGTCAGTCATATGTATTGACTTGTTCTTCAGATCATCTATTTATAAGATTGTGTTTGTAGCTTGATGTGCCGGGATTTAATTATGAATTGCTAATGGATGAATACTCTAGTCAGTCATATGTATTGACTTGTTCTTCAGATCATCTATTTATAAGATTGTGTTTGTAGCTTGATGTGCCAGGATTTAATTATGAATTGCTAATGGATGAATATCAATTTGTCTATATAAACGGGAAACCTGGGTTCAATCCCTGGGTTGAGAAGATCCCCTGGCGGAAGGCATGGCAACCACTCCAGTATTCTTGCCGGCAGAATCCCCATGGACAGAGGAACCTGGCGGGCTACAGTCCACGGGGTTGCAAAGAGTCAGACATGACTGAGCGACTAAGCACAGCATAGCACAATGGATGAGCATCAATTTGTCTTTATAAATGGGTCTTGGACAGGAGGCAATAAACATTTTGACAGTATTCATTAAATAGATGTAGAATTGCTTATCAAATACATGAAACTAATTTAGAAACCTATCAATTGAGTCTTCTTGATTCCAGTAAGGAATAAATTATTATTGACTTTCTCCGATGCAAGAAGATTGGATTAGACTATCATGACCATTCCTTTTACTTGTAAAATCTGTGATTTTGTGATTTATTTTCCCTGCCAGTTAAAACTGGTAATGGATGTCCTCACGAGTTTTAAACAAGATCAGACATGGAAACTGGAAAGTAGCTACTGTTTGTGTGACACAGTTAATTTGAAGAGATGAAAAGAACAGGAATAGATGATCTGATGGGTGAGGGATTTGGAGGCATGTCTCTTTTTACTTACATAAGTTTTATGATCAATTTCTTTAAGATAGTTACATAAGAAACTGTGTGTGTATGCTGTCACTTCAGTTGTGTCTGACTCCTTGTGACCCTATGGACTGTAGCCTGCCAAGCTCCTCTGTTCATGGGATTCTCCAGGCAGAAATACTGGAGTGGGTTGCCATGCCCTCCTTCAGGGTATCTTCCCAATTCGGGGATCAGACCCACATCTCCTGCATTGCAGGTGGATTCTTTGCTGTTGAGTCAATGCGAAGCCCGTAAGCCCATAATTAAATAACATTTAATGATTAACGTTTATTGCTTAAGCTAAGTTTAGAGGCGAGAACCTTAAACTGTGAATCAGAAGGATAGGTTTGATTCACAGCTATTTCTTAATAGGTGTGTGACTTTTCCCAATTAGATTTAGTACTTTGAGTTTCTATTTCTTTATCTTTAAAACATGTGTTGACCCTGAGGTACCTTACTCTCCAATTATATTTAATCAACAAGTATTTTTTGCAGACTTTATATTCCCCCCCCCCCCCTTTTGGTCACACTGAACCTGATCAGGGATCAAGCCCATGCCTCCTGCAGTAGAAATGTGAAGTCCTAATCATTGGATTGCTGGGGAATTCCCTATATTCTTTTTTCAAACCAGTTTTAAAAACCATTTTAAACCATTTAAGCATAGTTAATTTGCAATGTTATCTTAGTTTCAGGTGTACAGAAAAATTACTCAGTTATGTATATATAAACATATAAATTCTTTTTCAGATTCTTTTCAGATTTGAGTATAGTTCCCCATGCTACACAGTAGGTCCTTGTTATTTATCTATTTTGTATATGGTAGTGTGTTTATGTTAATCCCAAACTTCTAATTTGTCTTTGGGAGCTTTTGTATTCTAAACACCATGGAAGATTCAAAGATCAATTAGAGCCCAAAGGAACTTTGTGTATATGCATATCAGTGTTCCAGGTTATCTTCCCTTTGTCCCTGTTGGGCTGTTTCTTTCCAATGGCTGATTTTGCTCAGTCAGTTCAGTTTAGTTCAGTTTAGTCACTCAGTCATGTCTGACTCTTTGCGACCCCATGAATCGCAGCACGCCAGGCCTTCCTGTCCATCACCAACTCCCAGAGTTTACTCAGACTCATGCCCATCGAGTCGGTGATGTCATCCAGCCATCTCATCCTCTGTCGTCCCCTTCTCCTCCTGCCCCCATCCCTCCCAGCATCAGGGTCTTTTCCAGTGAGTCAGCTCTTCGCATAAGGTGGCCAAAGTATTGGAGTTTCAGCTTCAGCATCAGTCCTTCCAATGAACACCCAGGACTGATCTCCTTTAGGATGGACTGGTTGGATCTCCTTGCAGTCCAAGGGACTCTCAGTAGTCTTCTCCAATACCACAGTTCAAAAGCATCGATTCTTCTGCACTCAGCTTTCTTCACAGTCCAGCTCTCACATCCATACATGATCACTACTCAGTGGTCACCAAATTGGGTATACAAGGTAGTCCATTGAATGCATGAAGAAAATACTAGAACTTCAATTCTTATTTGCTTTTGGCCCTTTTTCTAAGGCAACTGTTTATTTTGATAGTTTCAAATTTATGGAAAAGTGGCAAAAATGGTATGAAGAACCCTCATATTTCCTTTATTGCATTCACTAATTATTAAAAATTTCCCCAGTTGTGGTTTATTCTCCCTCTCCCAAAAGCTGCACACTAGTGGGGTTCTTTCTCTCTGAGAGAGGCAGAATATGTATCTCTCTATATCACATGCATATATACAGATATATATGTGTATGTCAATTTCAGTGTCTATATCTCTATCAAGCTCCATTGTCTTAAATACTTCAGTGATGTTTTCTGAGGACAAGGACTTTCTGTCACTTGACCTCAGTACAATAATTAAAATTAAGAAATTTAGCATTGACACATACTGTTATCTAATTCATAGCCTGTATTTAAACTGCATCCCCTAGTGGCTTAGCTGTAAAGAACCCATATACAAATGCAGGAGACATGGGTTTGATTCTTGGATCTGTAAGATCCCCTGGAGAAGGAAATGGCTACCCACTCTAGAATTCTTGCCTGGGAAATCCCATGGACAGAGAAGTCTGGTGGGATACAGTCCTTGGTTCACAAAAAGTTGGACATGACTTAGCAACTAAACAACAGCCAACAAGAAATTACATCACTTTCCCAATAATGTCCTTCACAGCTTTTTTTTTTTTTTTTTCCAGTCCAGAATTGCATATTGATTTTGTTGTCATTTCTCTTTAGTGTTTTAAAATGTGAAACAATTGTTTTTAACATTTTGAAGAGTACAGGCTAGCTATTCTTTTTAGCATTTCCCTCAGTTTGAGGTTGTCTGGTATTTGCATGTTTTAGAAGGAATACCCAGGTGGCACTAGTGGTAGTAAAGAATCTGCTTGCTAACGTGGGAAACATGAGACATGGGTTCAGTCCCTGTGTGGGGAAGATCCCCTGGAGGACCGTGATAACCCACTCCAGGATTCTTGTTTGGAGAATCCCATGGACAGAGGAGCCTGCAGGGCTGCAGTCCACAGAGTCACAGAGAGTCAGCCTTTGTGACTTAGCAGAGCAGGCACACACCAAAGAAAAGATGTGGGGTCTCTTGTGATTCGTGCAACATCTGCTGGCCTCATTACTAGAAATGTCAAGTTTGATCTGGTTCAAGTGGTCTTCCAGGTCTCTGCACTTTTTCCTACAGAGGAGGAAGAAATACAACATACCCTTATGTGGAGGTAAAGGAGAATTCAGTTAAATCTAGTTTAGGATTAACTGACACATGTAAGTGGAGTGGACCTGTTTTGGGTTGTCATGTTTATTAATGGCTTCACAGGTGGTTCTAGTGGTAAAGAATCTGCCTGCCAATGCCAGAGATGCAAGAGATGCGGGCTCAGTCTCTGGATTGGGAAGATCCCCTGCAATAGGAAATGGCAACCCACTCCAGGATTCTTACCTAGGAAATCTCATGGAGGGAAGAGCCTGGCAGGCTACAGTCCATGGGGTCGTGTGTCCCCCACCCCCAATTTATTAAATCTAAAGATGGACTCCAAATCTTTAGCTCTTTATTATGTGTACTTATATCAATGAACTACTTGCAAATATTTATTGAAAACTGATTTTGTTTAAGGCATTATCACTACAGGCTGCCTCCAATAACCTTAGCCAGCTTCCTGAATTCTCGAGTCAAACTCCTACCAAATGTAGGCACATCATTTTGTAGTTAGAGTGACAAGATATACATAAGGACTAGAGAAAGACATGGAAAATAAAACCTGCAGGAAGCAACTGGAATTTCTTAGTTCAAAGAAACTTAGTCAAGGTTTGTTAAACTCAGAAAACAAGAGAAGTAATATCTGAACTTGGAGGACAAAACTTATTAATTGATAAGGGACAAACTATAGTCCCCCTACCTTTAAGACAATAGCATCTTAAGTTGTAAACAAAATTTGCTGCTTTTTTCTCTCCAAAATAGTGGTAACATTTACAGTTTGTTGAACTCTTTAAAGGATCACCTTTCTGACTGTTGATGGACTTATTGAGCTTTATGGAAGCGTATTTTAAGTATTTTGGATATACCTAATAGAGGTGCTAGAATAAAATAAAGGGAGCTAACATTTGTGAAGCTGGAAAAATGAAAGTAAGTCATTGGAGAAGCAGAAATGGGTCCGATTTAGCAGAGCGGAATGACATATTTGGCTTCCAGTATGCTGTTGCTGTGTAATTTAATTTGTTTCATTACGTTTTGTGCTTCTGCCTCACCTGCCCCGTGCATCTTCAGAAAGGAGCTCATTGCCAAGCTGGATCAGGCAGAGAAGGAGAAGCTGGATGCCGCTCAGCTGGCTCGGGAATTCGAGGCCCTGACGGAGGAGAATCGGACGCTGAAGCTGGCACAGTCCCAGTGTGTAGAACAACTGGAGAAACTCAGAATACAGTATCAGAAGAGACAGGGCTCGTCCTAACCTGACATGATTCAATGTGAGCATAAGAGGTTGGTGACTGCTGAGCACTGACCAAGATATTTTTTGTTTTCAAGGGGTAGCTAGTAAAATCTGTCGCTTCTCCTTATTACACACACGGCCAAGGTCTACACTAATGAGTTGCATGCTTGCCAATCTAGTTGGACAGAAGGGCTATTTTCTTTTAAATAAGATAATGAGAGCAAACCTTTACCGAATGTTTTTAGAGATCAGAATTCGTTTCAAAACATTTTTTTCCTTATTTAGCAAGATATGATCATACTGTATATATCCGGGTAGAAAATGACAGAGAACATTGACTGTTTCTACTAAGAATCACAAGCAGAATTCGGCCATGAAATAGCCTAGTAAGACGCCCACTGCGGTTTTACATTGGTGTATTTTTAAATTTCATGTCTTTAACATTTCAACTGTGCTCCAATGTGAACTGTCAGATACTTCACTGCATATATTTATGTTCACCAGTTAGGTTTAATCCCTCCATGATTGATTGCACTAAGAATGCATGGTTGCATATCATAAAAGCTTTCTTATGAAAATATTAGCAGCAGGTATGTCTGTGTCAGCCCACATTTGTAGTGCTAACTTGCTGTTGTAATAAAAAACTGATAAAGGTGCATTTTCTTCACGCCACATTACCTCCTGGTAAACATTTCTGCCTTTGCTTGTGTGTGTTCTGGGGGAAATGGAAAGGTATTGTTTGGACATTACTTTGGTGAGTTCTCATGTAAACATCAATAAAATTCTAACTACCCCTCTGTTTTGGGTCAGTGATAACTAAGAAGAATACATGAGTAAATTCAGGATTAAAATGATTTTCCCCTGTTCTATCTATCACAATATTTCCCCAAATTGATCTCTTTGTTTTATGTCCATTTCTATTCTTGTAATTTCTTTTTCATTAAACATGGATCAAAACTCTCCAGTCTGTATTTTGTTTCTTTCTTAACCTTAATTTATGCTAAAAGTTGGCATAAGCTAACCCTAGTCAGAATTTGCTCTTAGTTGTATTTGGAAGTGCCAAAAAAGCAGCGAAGTCTCTTTTCTTGGTAAGATTGTGGTTTCTCAAATAAATAATTTAGAGCTCTATTCCTGGAATGATGCATTAATGTCTTAAAGTATTTGCCCAGAAAACATAAAGCAGAATAGTTGATTAAAGCCCTAAGATGGCCTGGGGTAGACCAGTTGTTATTAACTGGGGTTGATGCCCTCAAGGGACATTCAGAAAATTCTAGTTGTTGTCTTGCCTAGGATGGGGGTGCTACTTGCATTTAGAGAGGAGAGGCCAGGGATGCTGCTGGACATCCCGCCATGCACAGGACAACATCACAACAATGAAGAATTGTTTGGCCCAGGCTTCCTTTATGGCTCAAGCGGTAAAGAATCCACCTGCAGTGAGGGAGACCTGGGTTCAGTCCCTGGGTTGGGAAGATCCCCTGGAGAAGGGAAAGGCTACCCACTCCAGTATTCTGGCCTGGAGAATTCCATGGACCATATAGTTCATGAGGTCACAAAGAGTCAGACATGACTGAGCGACTTTCACTTGAGCTTCCCTTATAGCTCAGTTGGTAAAGAATCCACCTGCAATGCAGGAGACCCTGGTTCAATCCCTGGGTTGGGAAGATCCACTGGAGAAGGGAAAGGCTACCCACTCCAGTATTCTTGGGCTTCCCTTGTGGCTCAGCTGGTAAAGAATCCACCCGCAATGTGGGAGACCTGGGTTCAATCTCTGGGTTGGGAAAATCCCCTGGAGAAGGGAAAGGCTACCCACCCATTCTGGCTTGGAGAATTCCGTGGGCTATATCGTCCAAGGGATCACAAAGAGTCAGACTTGGCTGAGCGACTTTGACTTTGACTTAGACTTTCAATGTGCCAGTGGCCCCGAGGTTGATGTACCTCAGAGTAATCACTGGACAGTCGGGCACAATGCAAGGGGAAATGTGATGCAGGGCCATGGGTTTCTTGTCATGTGGTGTGTTTTCATAAGGTCTTAGCATCCTCACCCTCAGTCTTCTCATTTGTAAGATGAAGCTTTTTGATGGATCTCAATTTGAAATGTTATGTGAGCCTATTCACCCTTAAACTGCTTTGTAGAGTGCAGAGTGCTCAGCTTGGGGCTCTGTGATGACCTAAATGGGTGAGATGGGGGGAGGGTGGGAGGGAGGTCCAAGAAGGAGGGGATGTGTGTATACATATGGCTGATCTGCTTCGTTGTGCAGCAGCAACCCACATTGTAAGGGAGCTATGCCCCAATTAAAATAACAACAAAAATAAAATGCCAAAGATAGAAAAAGCAAAACGAAACAACAACAAAAAAACAAACATTTAACCAAAGATGAAAGTCCCTATTATCCTGTTAGAATCTTCTTTTTGCAGTAACCTCAAGACATAAATACTCATACAGAGGAGGATTTGTTCACTAAATTTATATGTTTCTAAGGTTAATGGAATGGATCAATGGTAAGTTACTGATCTTTATATACAAGGATTAGTTTTTGTTCACTGCCCACCTGAAGAAGGTTACACATATTTATGGAATTCAAGCAGTCATGGAACCTTATAGAAAATGGCAGGGGGGAGGGGGGAGCAGGGAAATAAAGTTCCAAAATCTCTCCATTCTACTAGAATGGAAATAATCTTGCAAGGTCAAAATACTTGAACACACTTGTTATTATGTGGGAGACAGTAAGTAAATAGTTTTCATATCTCTGCATACCTAAATGGTTTTCAGATCAGTCTCAGCCTGAAATTTTACTGTGTTCCCAAAAGATACCTATTCATGACTCAAAAGCCAGCATCTCTCTAGGTTTGTGTGTATGTGTTTTTGATTTTTTAAATTGAAGTATAGTTGATTTTTAACAGTGTCATATTAGTTTCAGGTGTACAACGCAGTGATTCACCATAGGAGTGTGAGTTTTAAGCAGATTTTATTCTTTAAAAACATGGAAAAAAGATTTCTCTGGTGGTCCAGTGGTTAAGAATCCGCCTGCCAGTGCAGGGGACACAGGTCTGACCCCTGGTCCGGGAAGATTCCACACGCCACGGGGCAACTAGGCCAGTGCGTCCTAACTACCGAGCCTGCGTGAGTCCTCGAGCCCATGAGCCACCACTACCGAGCCCACAGACTCTGGAGCCTGTGCTCTGCGGTAAGAGAAGCCCCCTCAGTGAGAAGCCCACGCACCGCAACCAGAGAGTACCCCTGCTCACTGCAACTAAAGAAAGCCCACGGGCAGCGACGAAGACCCAGCACAGCCGTAAATAGAGACAGATAAAATTCAGGAAAAAATATGCAAGCACTGTCTACTTCTGTAGCATTGCAAGGGAAATCTAAAGGCGAAATTTCTCATTGTCATGTTCATCTTTTCATTCATTTGACAATTCCCTCCCCAATCTTATTTACATTGCTTATCATCTATGTAACACAGAATCACTTAAGAATTTTCTCTCTTCAAATATATTTGCAATGTTCTTGTGATTAGCAGTAATGAAAGGTTTATAGAGCATTAAAAATGAGCACAGAGGTTCTGTTAATATTAAAATGAAGGTACTTGAATGTGAGAAAAATGTAACCCACATTATGCTCTGTAATTGCTGAAGAATTTGCTGTTTGTGAGCCGTCTGGTTAGTGTAGAGACATGAGGAGAATGTGGTTACAGGTGACTGAAAGTCCAATCTCTACTCATCACTGTTGGTGTCTCTGTCACTCTGGCGCCTGAGCTGGGATGTATTATTAACTCGGCACAAACAAGGAACTGAGAGAGATCTGGAATTCAGTTCCACAGAAGTTTACTATTTATTTACCAAGTGCAAGGCAGAGTAGCCACAATAGGACCCAAAAGTGAACGACTCAATGCCAGCCTTCCACCCTTTGCGGAGCGGTAGCCTTCCCAGAGGGTGTATCTAGGGCGCTGGTGAGGCATGAAGTTGGGAAGATCCACTGGGCCCTGTTTGTGGGAGGGTTTGGACAAAATAAACCCTTCGAAAAAGGAGTGAATGATCAGGGCCGGACTTGAAGATAATGAATAGGGTTGCGGGGCACAGACTGCGTGGAACTAGAGACACAAGGAATTGTTAGGAGGTCAATAGCAAGGGGTGTGTGGTGGCCACAGCAGGGATGGAGCACAGATTAGTAGTGTTGGGACAGACGTAGTGAGAAGGAGAAGCCACGTGCCTTGGGATGGATGGCACGTGTCGCTGAAGGTGAAGAGAAGTGACGTTTGATGAGCCCCTTCCATGCCGGACAATCCAGATTCATCACATTGGCTGTATTATTTTACTTCTCAGAACAGCCGGAGAGGTAGCTGTAATTATCCCCATTCTCCAAAGTCAGATCTAAGGCCCCAGGATTCGTACAGTGTTCAGTGTTCACCAGGGCAGGGATTCAAATGAAAACTGACTTCTTCCCTCCCTCTCTCCATTCCTTCCTTCACTCCTTCCCTTCCCTTTTCCTTCCTTCTTTCTTTTTCTCTCCCTTTCTTTCCTCCTTTCCTTCTCTCTTTCACTGAATTCTTGTACTTTGCCAGGCATTCTGGAAAGTGCCAGAGATACACAGTGAACTGCAGAAACGTGAGACCAGTACTCAAGGAACCCTTAGTCTAGTTAGAGAGGAAACCGTTTACTTAAATACCTACCCATGCGTGCGTGTGCCCTACGTCGCTTCTGTCGCATCTGACTCTTTGTGACCCCATGGATGGTAGCACCTGAGAGGCTCCTCTATCCATTCCAAGGGATTCTCCAGAAAAGAATGCTGGAGTGGGTTGCCAACCCAGGGATTGAATCTGCGTCTCCTGCCTTGGCAGGTGGGTTCTTTACCTCTAGTGCCACCTAGGAAGCCCCCAAAATACTTACCCTGGGTAGTCTTAAATCTATCCCCAAATTCCATCACTAGGTAGAACCTAATTGTCCTCCCATTGAGTGTGGACAGCAAGGAGATCCAACCAGTCCATCCTAAAGGAAATCAGTCCTGAATATTCATTGGAAGGACTGATGCTGAAGCTGAAACTCCAATACTTCGGCCACCTGATACGAAGAACTGACTCACTAGAAAAGACCTTGGCACTGGGAAAGATTGAAGGCAGGAAGAGAAGGGGATGACAGAGGATGAGATGGTTGGATGGCATCACCAACTCAGTGGACATGAGTTTGAGTAAACTCTGGGTGTTGGTGATGGACAGGGAGGCCTGGCGTGCTGTAGTCCATGGGGTCACAAAGAACTGGACACGACTGAGCGACTGAACTGAATGTGGGGTGGACATAACGACTTGTTTCTAACAAAGAGAATAAAGCAGAAGTGGCCGTATGTGTCCCCTACGCAGAGGTCATGAAGACACAGGGCTTCCTTCTCATCTGCTCTGTCGTGCGCGGGAGCTCTAGGCAGGCCGGCTGCCCGGTTCTGAAGAGACTCGGGAAGCCCAAGGCGAGGCACATATGAAAAGAAACAGGCCACACGGAAGCAGGTCCTCCAGTTCCTGGCGAGCCTGCAAATGGCAGCAGCCTGGCTGACCTCTTGCCTGCAGCCTCGTGAGAGACTCTGAGCCAGAATCAGCCGCCAAGCTGCTCCTGTTTCTGAGTCTCAGGATCTTGGAGATGATAAATGTTGTTTTAAGCAATGGGGTTTTGGAGTGATTTGTGATGCAGCAATAGATAAAAAATGTAGCAAATAAATGAGGTAAGTGCCAACCAGAAAAAAATATATAGTCTATGAGTTCATATGGGCTTCTCAGATGGCACTAGTGGTAAAGAACCTGCCTGACAGAGCATGGGACATGAGACCTGGGTTTGATCCTTGGGTTGGGAAGATCCCCTGGAGGAAGACATGGCAACCCACTCCAGTATTCTTGCCTGGAGAATCCCATGGACAGAGGAGATTGGCAGGCTATGGTCCATAGGGTCACAGAAGAGTTGGCTGTTACTGAAGCAGCTTAGAAACCACGTACACATGAGTTCATGTAAGAAAAAGAATCTAACTGAGATAGGAGTCTGGGATGCTTTCCTTAAGGTGGTGACTACTGAGCTAAGATCTGGTGGATGAGTAAGAGCTGGAGAGGCAAAGAAAGCAGGAAGAGGAAGGAGTCCAGATGGAGTGAAACACGTGCAAAGCCCTCTGGCATGTTCAAAGACTTGCATGGAGGCCTGTGTAGCTGAGCATGAGGAAGTATACAGAATATGGGATGAGATGATGTTGCAGAATAAGGCAGGACCTTGACGTTCACATTAAGAATTTTGGCTAAAATCCTAAAAACAGAAGGAAATGATGAAGACTTTAAATCACAGGGGTAACATGTTAACACACTATCTTCTAGGGAAACATGTTTTAAGAATTTTCTTTGTTAATTCATTTTAAGCTGCTTAGAGTGCTATACTTTAAAGAGTCATTTATACTATACAGATTTAGCTAGCTAAACAGGTGATAGGATTATTTGTATAGGGTTACCTTTAACTTGAGAAGTCATTTCAGAGAACATTTTTCTCCTTCTTGAGTTAGTAAACCCTTAATCATATCAGGTGGCCTGGCTTAGAACAGGAGAAGGTCTACTTCCATTGTCACCATTAACAAATATAATTGAATGACATTCAAAATCCTGCTTTTTCACAAAGATTTTTGTGATCTACCTGTTTTTTTGGGGGGGAGCGTGCGCTTATTTCATATTTCAACACTTTCACCCATATTTCAAAGTTGCCAAACTCAGACCTGATAAAAGAATATAAGTTGTGAGTATGTTATTCGCTTAGTCACGTCCGACTCTTTGTGACCCCATGGACTGTAACCCACCAGGATCCTCTGTCCATGGAATTCTCCAAGCAAGAATACTGGAGTGGGTTGCCATTTCCTTCCCCAGGGGAGATCTTCCAACCCAGGGATCAAACACGGGTCTCCCACATCACAAGCAGATTCTTCACCGACTTAGCCACTAGGAAATCTTAAGCAATTACAACTTTGGAGACAATTTTTTCCACCTGTTTTATTTTTACTTATTATTATTATTTTTTATTTTTTCCCAATTATTTTTATTAGTTGGAGGCTAATTACTTTACAATATTGTAGTGGTTTTTGCCATACATTGACATGAATCAGCCATGGATTTACATGTATTCCCCATCCTGAACCCCCCTCCCACCTCCCTCCCCGTCCCATCCCTCTGGGTCTTCCCAGTGCACCAGCCCCGAGCACTTGTCTCATGCATCCAACCTGGGCTGGTGATCTGTTTCACCCTTGATAATATACATGTTTCGATGCTGTTCTCTCGAAACATCCCACCCTCGCCTTCTCCCATAGAGTCCAAAAGTCTGTTCTATACATCTGTGTCTCTTTTTCTGTCTTGCATATAGGGTTATCACTACCATCTTCCTAAATTCCATATATATGCATTAGTATACTGTATTGGTGTTTATTTTTCTGGCTTACTTCACTCTGTATAATGGGCTCCAGTTTCATCCATCTCATTAGAACTGATTCAAATGAATTCTTTTTAATGGCTGAGTAATATTCCATTGTGTATATGTACCATAGCTTTCTTATCCATTCGTCTGCTGATGGGCATCTAGGTTGCTTCCATGTCCTGGCAATTATAAACAGTGCTGTGATGAACAATGGGGTGCACGTGTCTCCTTCAGATCTGGTTTCCTCAGTGTGTATGCCCAAAAGTGGGATTGCTGGGTCATATGGCAGTTCTATTTCCAGTTTTTTAAGGAATCTCCACACTGTTCTCCATAGCGGCTGTACTAGTTTGCATTCCCACCAACAGTGTAAGAGGGTTCCCTTTTCTCCACACCCTCTCCAGCATTTATTGCTTGTAGACTTTTGGGTAGCAGCCATTCTGACTGGTGTGTAATGGTACCTCATTGTGGTTTTGATTTGCATTTCTCTGATAATGAGTGATGCTGAGCATCTTTTCATGTGTTTGTTAGCCATCTGTATGTCTTCTTTGGAGAAATGTCTGTTTAGATCTTTGGCCCATTTTTTGATTGGGTCATTTATTTTTCTGGAATTGAGCTGCAGGAGCTGCTTGTATATTTTTGAGATTAATCCTTTGTCTGTTGCTTTATTTGCTATTATTTTCTCCCATTCTGAAGGCTGCCTTTTCACCTTGCTTATAGTTTCCTTTGTTGTGCAAAAGCTTTTAAGTTTCATTAGGTCCCATTTGTTTATTTTTGCTTTTATTTCCAATATTCTGGGAGGTGGGTCATAGAGGATCTTGCTGTGATTTATGTCGGAGAGTGTTTTGCCTATGTTCTCCTCTAGGAGTTTTATAGTTTCTGGTCTTACATTTAGATCTTTAATCCATTTATTTTTGTGTATGGTGTTAGAAAGTGTTCTAGTTTCATTCCTTTACAAGTGGTTGACCAGTTTTCCCAGCACCACTTGTTAAAGAGGTTGTCTTTTTTCCATTGTATATTCAAAAATATGGAGCGTTTCACGAATTTGCGTGTCATCCTTGTGCAGGGGCCATGCTCATCTTCTCTGTATCGTTCCAATTTTAGTATACGTGCTGCCGAAGCGAGCACTATTTTTACTTATTATTTTTTTAACTGAAGTATAATTGCTTTACGATATTATGTTAACTTCTGCTGTTCACCAAAGTGAATCAGCCGTATATACACAGATATCTGCTCCCTGTTGCGTTTCTGACCTCTTCCCCCTAATCCCACCCCCCTGGGTCATCACAGACCACTGGGCTGAGCTCCTTGCGCTACACTGCAGCCTCCCACTAGCTGTGTGTTTTATACACGGCAGTGTATACAAGTCAACGCTCCTCTCCCAGTTTATCCCGCCCTCCCCCCATGTTATTTTTAAAGGATGATAATGATAAAAAGTGGATGTGTAGATCGAGTCACACATGTGTGAAATGTCCGCAGGGCAGAGATGAAATCACCCACAAAGCTGACAGCCTTAACCTTCAGCTTCTTTGAACATCCTTCCAGTTCTTACATTCTATATTTTAATTTACTGGGAATACATTATTTCCTATGGTGGTGGTTTAGTCACTAAGTCATGTCCAACTCTTGTGATCCCATGGACTGTAGCCCGTCAGGCTCCTCTGTCCATGGTATTCTCCAGGCAAGAATACTGGAGTAGGTTGCCATTTCCTTCTCCAATTATTTCCCATGGTTAGAAGCAAATACTCCCTGAAAGAAAAGTGTTTTATATTCAAGTGAGTTTGAAGTTCTAATGTTAAAATCATATCCACTTCCATTTGCTCCCTGAAACTTTGAGCACGTTCCTGAAGAGTCCTCATATTTGCATGTTTCTCAGATTGCTCTGGGGCAGGTTGATAAAAAGCAGCAGCTTTTACAAGCATAGATAACGCCCGTGAGGTGATGGCCTGAGTCACACAAGCTGGAAAACAAAAGTTTTCCCCAAAGAGTTTGTCTTTTAAAACCTTCTCATTCTTTTGGACTAAGAAGTTTAAGACAAGAAATTCTGAGCAGAAGGACTGAGCCAGTGGGAACACAGGAGGAATCACGTTTCATTTCATTAATTGTTTAAAATTTGTTTTTTAATTGGAGAACAATTGGTCCACAATGTTGTGTTGGTTTCTGCTGGAATATATATATATATATATTCCCTCCTCCTTGAGAGGAATATATGTATAGCTTTACATATATACACATATAGCTATACATATAGAGGTATATATGTACAGCTCCACATATACATATATTCCCTCCTCCTCCCGCCGCGCTCCTCTTCCCATCCCACCCCCTAGGTCATCACAGAGCACTGGGCTGAGCTCCCTGTGCTATATGGCAGCTTCCCACAAGCCATCTATTTTACACATGGTCGTGTATATATGCTAATCCCTATCTCCCAATTTGTTCATTTTCTTCATCCCCTGCTGTTTCTATAAGTCCATTTTCTATGTCTCTGTTTGTATCCCTGCCCTGTGAATAGGTTCATTTTTCTAGAAGGAATCAAATTTTTCCACAGCCAAACGAGGAAGAATTTCGTCTGCCATCTGCTACACTGATCTATTTTATCTGTCTCTGGACATGTCTGGGCAGTGGCTGTTCTCTCAAGGTTTGAGCCTTGAAAAGCCAAAGATCGAGAAATAGTTGGAAGAGGTAAAATTATGTATGAAAACAGCTCTCCACCCCACCACCCCCAGCTTCTTAATTGCCTGCTCACTTCTCAAAAATGGAGTAAATGCTGAAGTGGCTGACTTTCCCCATCATTCCAGTAAATAAGGATATGACTCACAAACCCTGCAATCTCCAGAGTGCCATAGAGACTATGGTGATTTGGTTATTTAAAAATAGCTGAGAAAAAGAGCAAGAAATTGACCATGGGTAAGTTGGGGTGTTTTCATTTTTTTTTTTAATTGAAAACAATTTGAAAATTGAACTTGTTATTGTGCCCGGCCCTAAGTATTCTTAGAACATCTGGCCTGTCAACCAAATTTGGGGGTTTTATGATTTCTGGAAATGAACGCGGTGAACACAGCGAACACAGATCTCAGACCCCAGGCAGGAAAAAAAAAAAAACCCAACACTTACCATGGGGTCATTGTGGTCTGTGTGCAAATTTTCCTTTTCTCTATAAAGGAGAGATGAGTGTTGATGGCCTTTGTATACACAGCCCCCGACCCCCAAACAGTTATACAACCATTGCAATGTTATCAATACAGATATGTAAGGTGCTAAAAGAACAATAGTGGTAGGGCTAGCAATAGCTTATGTTAAGCCTACTGAGTAGCATTCATTGATCTGTAGCTTGCTGGCCCAGAAATTGAAAAGGAATCTCGTTATTGTTGGTGCAAAACCCCCCAAAGCAAGACTATCTGAAAATCTAGGTTTGAATTTGAGGTTGAAATTCAGGCAGGGCATCTTCATCTGCCCTAAATCTCAGTCTCACTGGGTATTGTAAGGAACACCCAAAAGGGGCCTCCAGAAGAGAACTTCACCGGTGGACTATTTCCAAACCTGGGGACAGAGGTTTCAGATTTGACTCCTGTGTTCTTTCCTTGTCATATCATGAAAGTGAAATTGTTAGTTGCTCAGTCGTGTTTGACTCTGTGACCCCATGGACTGTAGCCCTCCAGTCTCCTCTGTCCAGGTGGGCTACAATTCCATGGGGAGCATACCAGAGCATACTGGATTCTCCAGGCAAGCATACTGGAGTGGGTTGCCATTCCCTTCTCCAGGGGATCTTTCCGACCCAGGGATTGAACCCAGGTCTCCCACGTGGTAGGCAGATTCTTAACCATCTGAGCCACCAGGGAAGCCCATATCATAAACCCCCTTTAGATGTCTGCAAATACAAACCAAGAGGACCAGAAGCTCCTCCTCCCCAGAGACAGATTAGGAGTAGGGTTGCCAGACAAAATACAAGATGTCCAGTTAAGCTGGATTTCAGAAATCAGATAAACAATAAATAGATTTTTAGTGTAAGTATGTCCCAAACATCAGTGAGTCCACCAGGCTTCTCAGTCCCTGGAATGGAATTGTCCAGGCCAGAACGCTGGAGTGGTGAACCATTCTCTTCTCCAGGCAAGCGTTACCCGGGACAGACTCACACAGAAAATCCTTTTTTGCAGTTCATCTGAAGCTCAATTTTTCATTGGGAATCCTGTATTTTTATTGGATAATACTAGCAATCCTAATTAGGGGGTATGGTGGTGAAGACATTGTAAGTGTAGCTACATAATCTGCCGTCCCCTGCCGCTTGCCCCCAAACTTGTCCTTCACTGCAGCATGTTCAGTGCAAAGAAAGTAGAAAGTGGTATAGAACTTCTGAAAACATGCTCTTGCAACACCAGTGTTTGAAATGTAAAGTATTTATAAGAAACAGAACCAGGAAAAAAAAAAAAACCAAAGCATTGATTCACAGTCATACAAGTTTGAGAAGCACTGAGCTAAATTAAAGAGTTTTTGCAGCTTTAGAATTTCTCCTAGCATTTAATACTAACATGCATTGTGACACCAATAATAGTATTTTCTCACTTTATTTAAAAACCATCACAGCAGGGACTTCCCTGTTGGCCCAGTGGCTAGAACTCTGCACTCCCAATGCAGAGGGCCTGGGTTCAATCCTTGGTCAAGGAAGTAGATCCCACATGCTACAGATAAGAGTTTGCATGCCCCAACTAACCTGCTGCAACCTAATAAATAAATATTTTTAAGAAATTGCAGTGAACAGATAACAGCTTAATATCCTTTGGTTCCACAGTGACCATGAATTTCCACTGAAATGCAGTTTAGATTTGGTTGTTGTAGTTGAGTCTCTAAGTTGTGTCTGACTCTTTGTGACCCCATGGATGGTAGACTGCCAGGGTCCTCTGTCCATGGGATTTTCCAGGCAAGAATGCTGGACTGGGTTGCCATTCCCTCCTCCAGAGGATCTTCCTGAAACAGGGGTAAACCTGGGTCTTCTGTGTTTCCTGTATTGCAGATAGATTATTTACCTGCTGAGCCACCGGGGAAGCCCAATAAAATCTTTAGAGCCTCAATTTTTTTCTGCCATTATTTAGGGATGTCCCTTGTCTTCACAGTCTGAGATAGTGGCAGCTGGAGGAGAAAGGGACAGAAGGGGTGTGGTCTAGGAGAGAGCTGATTATCCTGGGAACTGCCATGGATGCTTCCAGTGACATTCCCGAGATGGCTGATTTTATGTGTCCACTTGACTGGGCCACAGGGTGCCCAGATATTTTGCCAAACATTACCCTGGATAAGTCTGTGAGAGTGCTTTTGCATGAGATTTGCATTTAAATAGGAAGACGGAATAAAGCAGATTGCCCTCCCTAATGTGAGTGGGCCCCTCAGTCAGTTGAAGGCCTGCGTGGAGCACAAAGTCTGACCTTTCTATGAAAAGTCCTGCTGCCTGCCTGCCCTGAGCTGGGACATCAGTTTTTCCTGCTTTTAGAGTAGAAGAGAAATGTTGGCTCTTTCTGAGTCTCAAGCCTGCTGACTTTCAGAAAGGACCTACACCCCTAGCTTTCCTGAGTCATCAGCTTGTACATGACAGATCTTGGGACTTATCAGCCTCCATAATCACATGAGGCAATTTTTTATAATAAAGCTCTCTCTATGCCTCTATTGCTCTGTTTTCTGCAAACTCTTGACTAATATGATGTTATTGCCTGGAACTTACCACTGAAGGAGAGAAGTATATGGGGTGAAACACGTGGGGTGAAAGTAGGATACCCTGCTGCAGGAGGCAAACTCAGACTGTTCAGGGCAATTGTGAGTAAGCAGTGATGTTGGCGTGGTCTTTTTTATTTGCGGAAATGATCAAGAGTGTTGCCAAATCAGCGGGTCAAGTTCTCCATTTATCAAATTGGAAGACAGATGTCCTGCCAGATGAGAATTTTAGGAAGATATTAATCATATCCAGATGCCTTCACTTTTTTTTGTTGTTGTTGTTCTACCAGTTTATTGCTACCAACCCATCTCCCTCCACCCCCATGCATGCATGCTCAGTCTTGTAACCCCATGCACTGCAGCCTGCCAGGCTCCTCTGTCCATGGGCTTTTCCAGGCAAGAATACTGCAGTGGGTTGCCATTTCCTTCTCCACAGATTCCTTCACTTTTAACCTCTATCCAGAACATGTTAGATACAAATACTTCTCTTTTTAAAAAATTTTTTTTCATTTATTTTTATTAGTTGGAGGCTAATTACTTTACAATATTGTAGTGGGTTTTGTCATACATTGACATGAATCAGCCATGGAGTTACACGTATTCCCCATCCCGATCCCCCCTCCCACCTCCCTCTCTACCCGATCCCTCTGGGTCTTCCCAGTGCACCAGGCCCGAGCACTTGTCTCATGCACCCAACCTGGGCTGGTGATCTGTTTCACCATAGATAATATACATGTTTCGATGCTGTTCTCTCGAAATATCCCACCCTCGCCTTCTCCCACAGAGTCCAAGATACAAATACTTCTACAGATGGAAAACTTTGGTGCACATTGGTGTTTATATGAATGTGTGTGTTTATAAAACCTGGAAATATTTATAAGATATTTGTCTGTCTTAATGCTTGAAATGGAAATCAGTGTTAGTTACAGCAAGTAATACACTCACAGATTGTAGGCAGGTTTTTTTCTTCCTTACACCAAGTAAAGTTTGTCAAGAGTGAGGGATGTCAAAGGAAGGTTTTGACAATGGTGCCAAATTATTTTACTGTTTGTAGATTGGGAATTTTCAAGCCATTTCACTGGTGAGGAACCACCATTACACCATAGTGTCATCCAATTATTAGAGGTCTAGTCCTTGATTTTAGAAGTGGTTATTCAAGTTCTTAGGAGCACAGCTAATTAGCTTGCAACTCTTCTCAAGCTCTGCACAAGGATCAGTTGTATGTAGCGCCTGGTGGTTGTTGCTCAAGGTCATCTCTTGCCTCCTGTTCTTTCCATCTGTGGGAAGAATATGGGAGGATGGGATCTCAGTTTGGTTTGCTGTTATTCTTGGATCCTAACATAAGACCATTAGAATAATCAGTAGGTGGAAAGTTGAATAAACATGTAGTTTTAATTAACTGGTTACCAAACTGAAAGAAAAATTTGTTTAGCATCAGGACCAGTTGTATAATTTGCGAGGCCAAGTGCAAAATGAAAATTTGGGGGCTCTTGTTTCAGAAATTGTTAAGAGTCTCAAGATGGTGACTATGGAGCACCAACGTGTAGGGCCCTTCTGGGCATCTGAACAGGTGGCACATCTATGATGCTGGCCCTGACTAGCATTGTATGTTCAGCACTTCAGCGTCCTTTAGTCCTTGAAGTCCCCACCAAACTCTCACTTCATACCCTCATCCCATATCCTTGCCTCTGCTCTTACTTCTGAAATCTTTACTTTTGTATAATATTATGGGACATGCCTGATAAGAAAGCATTAATTGGATTTAACCTAGCTTTTTTTCCCCATTTATTCCTGAATATCAGAGCTCACAGACATTTCCCTATCTTCTGATCCTAACACGATGTGGAACCTTAGGTAGCTTTATCATCATGGATACACAAGTAGTGAACATACACGGTGCTGTTTGTAGGGGATTGAATCCTACCAAATAAACTAAGACTATTCTTCAAAGGCCCTTGATATTTAATATGGAAAAATGGCCTATAAGAATCAAATCATTCACATGTAATGAAGAGTGAGTTAATTACCTGGGGAGATGCAACATACCTGGATCATGAAAAATTTATGAGGCAAATTAGAGGCAGGTATTATAATCAAAGTAGCTTCTGATTGTCTTATTTCCTATGCTACTGTGTTAGGGCTCTCCAGAGAAACGGTGTATATACTCATGCAATTATGAAGGCAGGAAATTACAATATCTTCATGGTATATCTGTAAACTGTAGACTGGGAGAGTTGATAGTGTATATTCCAGTCTGAGTCTGAAGGTCTGAGAACCAGGACAGCCAGTGGTGTTGTTACTGTCCAAGGCCAGCACATTTGAGACCTAGGAGGAGCTGCTGTCCTAATGTGATAACTTTCAGGCAGGAAGAATCTCTTACTTGGGTGGAGAGTCAGCCTTTTTGTTCTGTTCATGCTTTCAGCTGATTGAGTATGGCCCACCAACTTAGGGAGAGCAATCTGCTTTACTAAGTCTACGAGTTTACTTATTACCCTTTAAAAAAGTAATTTTACTTGTTTACTTATTATTTTTGACTGTGCTGGATCTTCGTTGCTGTGTGGGCTTTTCTCTAGTTGTGGTGAGCAGCAAATACTCTCTGGTTGCCGGACATGGGCTTCTCATTGCTTGGGCTTCTTGTTGCCACGGCTCCTCTTGTTGTGGAGCATGGGCTCTAGGGTGCATGTGCTTCAGTACTTATAACCCATGAGCTCTGTAGTTGCAGCTCCTGGTCTCCAGAGCACAGGCTCAGTAGCTGTGGAGCACGGGCTTAGTTACTCTACAGCACAAGAGAGCTTCTTGGATCAGGGATTGAATCCATGTCTCCTGCATTGGCAGGCAGATTCTTTACCACTGAGCCACCAGGGAAGCCCTGTCAGTTTAAATGTTACTACCCTCACCCCCAAACACCCCCAACAGATGCACCCAGAATAATGATTCACCAACTATCAGGGCTTCCTGTGACTCAGTCAAGTTGGCACAAGAAGTTAACCATCACAAATACCCTGTCATCACAAGCTCTATATTCAAATTCCTAGCTTCACACTTAGTACAGAGAGCTGGCTACTGTTTATCATATTTATTCAATTCTACCACTTGCCACAACTGGAGATTTAATTAGAACAAGGTCAATGAGAAAATTAGAAAAAGGTAAATTCTTGCATCAACAGTTTACTGAATGCTTGCTTTGTGCTGCAAGCTTGGGCTGTGGAAATGACTAAGAATGGTTGGTTAGTCCAAATAGGAATTGTGGAGAAGCAGTTTTATTTATAAGGGTTTCACTTGAGAACTTCCTCCTTTACTTTTTATCCCTCTTACCAGGGATGTGATTTTCTTTTCCCCTGTGATTGCACTTTTAAAGGTTGGAACCCTACAGTTGTCTTGCCACTACTGTGTGGAGTATGGTTAGGTTATGTAGGAAGGAGAGAATGAGGAGTGAGTGGAATCACCCAAAGAGGACTAGAAAGTAGCGATGGCTAGAGGCATCAGTCTCCGGGGGGTAACAAGAATTGGAAGGAGTAAGCAGAGGGAAAAATAAGAAGATCTTTGATGGAGCAGAGAGTGAGGCTGACAGAAGGAAGGTCAGGAATCCAAGACAGGTGGTCACTTTTGGTTCTATGTTGTTTCTTTCTTTTTTTTTCAAATGTATTAACATTTTTAAAATTTAATTTTAATTGGAGGATAATTGCTTCCTGATGCGGTGTTGGTTTCTACTTTACAACAACGTGAATCAGCTATATGTATACATATATCCCCTCCCTATTGAGCCTCCCTCCCACCCCGTCTCATCCCACCCTCTAGGTCATCACAGATTGGTTCTACCTTCTTTTTTTTTAAATTATTTTTTAATTGGAATATAATTGCTTTACTTTGTGTTGATTTCTGCTGTACAACATCATGAATCAGCCATGTGTGTACATATATCTGCTCTCGTGTGAGCCTCCCTACCACCTCCCCCATTCCACCTGTCTAGGTCATCACAGAGCACAGAGCTGAACAACCTGTGGATACAACAGCCGCAGATGCTTAGACTACAAGGAGAAAAGAAACGAGAAGAGAGGCGATGAGGTGAGAGAGAAGGAAGAGCTGTCATCATTGAATTCTTTGAGAGAAGCTGTCAAGAGGTTTGAGGCCTCAAGATACAGTGGCATCCATGAGTCAGAGAAGGCTTGAACTAAGAGGAAGGTTTGATTAATTAATTAGACATTACTGCCATATTCATTGTTACTTTAAATTTTTGTTCATGGTGCTGTCTCTGCCTGGGGAGCCTTCTCTCTCTGCTATTCCCTGCTGAACTCTTATTAATGATTAGGTCTCCACCTCACTGATACAATATTTCTGCTCAAATGTCCCCTTGGATCCCTGGAGACTGGGTTTGGTGCCATCCTTTGCCTTCTTATCTTATCCTCTCTTAAAACTTATCATACTGATAGAAATAGCATCCTGAACTGCCCGTTTTTCTGAATGAGCTGGGAGCTCCTTGAGGACAGTAGCTGTGTCTCATTGCAAGTTGTATCTCCAGAATGTTTTTTAGGGCTTGGCACCTGGTGGGTATTTAATAGAGTTTTGATAGCTGGAGGAAGGAATGAAAGGTTGAATGAAGACTCTACCCCTGCTCTCTCACTGGCATTTAAGACACTGTTTGGTGTGAAGCATCAAGAAAGGTGAGGTAGAAGTGGTGGTGAAACAGAGGAATTGGACACCATTCCTGGCCTTTGAGAGCCTGCAGCCTGGATAACACCTGTGACTCATGGTGTAAAACAAGTTACATAATATGGTACGACAGAGCAAGAGAGGAGATTAGAGGTGCTCAGTTTACTAAATAAATATAGAGAATGCCCATTTAAATTTGAATTCAAGATAACCAGTAATATGTATAAGTCTCATGAAACATTTGGGACATACTATATTGTTGGGCTTCCCTGGTGGCTCAGTGGGAAAGAATCCACCTGCCAATAATGCAGGAGACGTGGGTTCCATTCCTGGGTTGGGAAGATCCCCTGGAGGAGGGAGAGATGGCAACCCACTCCAGTATTCCTGCCTGAAAAATTTCATGGGCAGAGGAACCTGGAGGACTATGGTCCACGGGGTTGCAGAGAGTCAGACAGGACTTAGCAACACCATTAAAAGTTGTTGTTGATTAACATTAAGATTTGACTGGACCTCATGTATTTTATCCACTTTATGAGAAAGGAATGTAGCCTATAAGGGATTATTTTTATATTTTTATGGGGGGAATGCAAGGGAGTATATTTGAGAAAGAGAGATAATCCAGGAAAGATTTTCTAGAAAAGATACCAACTGAGTTGAATTGCCAAAGATGTGAGCCAAAATGTGGAGGAATGAGTTCCCACAGAGACATCTCAGGGGAAAAGACAGGGGCTGTTCAGAACAGGCTGGAGTCTGGTTTCACCAGTGTGAGGAGTGTGAGAAACCCAGCTAGATGGTTGAGGAGGGTTGGGTGACTCCACATGAGTCAAAGTCTCACTCCTCTGAGCACTCCCGCCCCCTTCATCTTGGCCAAAGATTGTGTAGAGACAGGATGGGGCCTCGGTGAAAGTTTCAACCTCACCTAGATGAGCAGGGTTGGGCATTTGTCTCTCTTTGTAAAAAATGAAGAAGAAACACCAGTAGCATTTTGCAAGGGTCATGAATTGCTCAACCATTTGCAGTTTTTTCAAACACTGGTGTCAAAACAGCATTTCTAGTGAGGAAGAAGTGAACACTAATAATGACTTATCAAAAGAAGAAGAATGACGTGGGAAATACTAACAATACTAACAACTTTAATGGCATTTGTAATGTTAGTTTTTTCCAATTTTTTTATTAAAACATTTATTTGTAACAACATTATATAGTAAATATAGTAATATGCTATATGGCAAATATATAATGAAACAGACAAAAATAGCTTATTCCTGATGTTGGAAAGAGGTGGAAATACAATACTTCTATAATCTCTGGGAATTTTGGTTTTGGCCCTACCCTGAGACATGCAGAATTCCCCTGACCAGGGATTGAACTCATGCCCCCTGCATTGGAAGTATAGAGTCTTAACTGCAGGACCACCAAAGAAGTCTTATTTTTATAATCTTATTGAGCACTTACTATGTTCCAGGTAACAACATATGTAATTTCCCTTAATCTTGACAATAATACTATAATACTATTGTATATATAAGTTCATGGGCTTCTCAGCGGGCTCAGTGGTAAAGAATCCACCTGCTGATGCAGGAGATGTAAGAGGGGTGGGTTCAATCCCTGGGTCAGGAAGATCCCCTGGAGGAGGAAGTGGCAACCCATTTCAGTACTCTTACCTGGAAAATCCCATGGACAGAGTAGCCTGGTGGGCCATAGTCCACAGGGTCTCTATGGTCAAGAGTTGGACATGGCTGAATGAGCACACATGCATACCTCTATAAGTGCATACAATACTATAACAAGTTGTCATGCAAATATTGCTAGGGTTCATAAGGTTAATTTGCTTATCCACGATCATTCAACTAGCTATTAATTATTTTAGAATTCAATCTGATTTGAATCCAGCATCTACATTGTTTTCATTATATCACACTTAGAGTGTTAACCACCCAGTCATGTCCAACTCTTTGATGGGAGTTGTAGCCCACCAGGCTCATCTATCCATGGAATTCTTCATGCATGGTTACTGGAGTGGGTAGCCATTCTCTTCTCCAGGAAATGTTCCCCATCCAGGAATCAGACCCAGGCATCCCACATTTCAGGCAGATTCCTTACCATCTGAGTCACCAGGGAAGCCCTCTATCACTCTTAGAGACTCATATATAAACAATTACTGAACACTTGTGGCATAATCAGTGTGGGAACAGAAAGGAGAGAGCATCTAATTCTGTCTTGTAGACATCAAGGGTCATTTTGCAGGGGAAGTGATGCTTGAGTAGTGATGGACAGAATTATTTCACCTCCTAATAAGATTAATAACAGGAAATGTATGAAGAATACTCACAAGTTAAAAAAGCATTAATAATTTTAAAAACAGATATGGAAGTTCACTCTAAAAACCTCTCATTATGTTTCTGTAATCTTCTATTAAGTGCACCACACTGATGACACACACTTAAATTCTCATACTTGTTCCCTTTTTCTGTGAAACACCCACTAGTATCATTAGTCATAGTCATTAAATGGTCATTATTTATAATCTTCAGCTACTTTTATGATTATAGTTTGGTACCAATTTTGTTAGAAACACTATACTTTCACATAGAAATGTTTTAAATGTCTTTACAATTCTACAACCTACATGAATAGTTATATAGTTGAATTGACTAAATTATTTCAATTATATAAAATTTTACTTACATAACTGGAATTATATTATAGTTGTAAAATATTCAATTCTGTAATTATGTAGGATTGAAATAAGTAAAAAGAAAGATCTGGTATTTTAGCAACCTATTCCCTGGAGAATGTCTGAACAGTCTTATTCTTATATTAAAAAAAAATACAACTGTAGTAATAAAACTTGAAAACAAAATGCTTTTCAATTTTGTTTTTATCTCAAGACATTAATTAAATTTTCATTTAAAGTATCAGAATGTTGGTCTTGAATATACTCTTGGGAGATGGGCTAATATTACTGTTTCAACTTAAATCTGGGTTCCACATCCTCTCTCCAGGAAGTCCTTTCAACAAATCTTAACTCATTTTGGTTAAACTTTTTGTATGTTGCCTTAGAAGCTTTGCAAATTTTTTTGGGGGGGTGTAGAAGAAGCTATTCAAAAATGCCCAGAGCACTGCTCTCTACTTCGTGAACTTACACAGCCATATTTGACAGACAGATCTTCTAATAATAACTGTTCAGAAACCATAATAAGAAGACAGCTCTGGCCTTGGCTAGAAAATTTGCAAGGAAGATAACTTGTTTGGATGTGTCCTCAGGAAGTCATATAAATTTGAAGTTTATACTTATTAAAGGATACATTTTCAATGATGATAAAGTTATGACTTTCCTAAAATATAAAATGAACATGTATCAAATATTTTAACTCAGGAATTAACGAGAGACCAATAGATTCTTCAACCAGTTCAAAAGCGAAGTACACATTTATAGTTGGATAAAAAATGTGAAGTGAATTTATAAATAGATGCAAAACTGGTAAAACTGGTTAATACTCACAGGAGTGCAGTTTGCATTTTTAGGGACAGGAATTATTTGCATTGCAATCACTTTTCTCTAAGTTAACTTCTGTATCTAGAAAGATCTGAAATAGCCCAGTTAGTGGAAAACAAAGGCACAGATAACCCAGATGGATGAGCTGGACAGGACACTTAGTAAATTTCAAAATGTTTAACACTTTTTTTCTCATGTATTTTTTTCTTTAAAAAGTGCTTTTGGTGCATCTGACATCTTTGTATTTATAAATAATTCAAGATTCAGAAATAGCTAGTGAATAAAGTTAATTAATGGGGATTCAAGATTCACATAGGACTTCTCAGGTGGCTCAGACAGTAAAGAATCTGCCTGCAATGTGGGAGACCTGGGTTCCATCCCTGGGTTGGAAAGATTCTCCTGAAAGAGGGCATGGCTACCTGGTCCAGTGTTGTTGCCTGGAGAATCCCCACGGACAGTGGAGCCTGGAGGGCTACAGTCCATGGGGTCACAAAGAGTCACACACGACGGAGCGACTAAGCAGCAGCAACAAAGGTTCACGCAGCATTTGGCTCTGAAATTCGTTTCGGATAATAAAGCGAAAATAAGTATTCTTCTGAAGATCCGGTATCAGCTAGTGATACTTTCAAATGCAAGCTGAAATATCATTCTAGTTTCTGTACATGGTTCATGAGTTTCAGCATAAGCACGATGCATGATTTGGATCAGTTACCTGGCCCCCGCAGGCCCTCTGCCACTCACAGATCCACCTCTATAATAGTAACCAGTGAATAAGAACAATAAAGGTAAAGCTATGACAGCCAAGTCTTACTGAAACATGTACCAGCACTGTGTTTTATTTCTAATTTTCTTAAGCTGTTTTACCTATAACTTTTAAAATTTAATTTTTATAACACCACATTCAGTAGGTAAAATTATACTTGTTTTATGGAATAGCAATTCATGCCTTCCTTACTCTGTCTTTCTTTTTAGTAAAGAAGAAAAAAATTTCAGCAAACACGTTTCATCGAATGATCTGAATTATTTTATTTCAAAGGCAGTACAGCTCAGCAAACCAAACAGCAGTCCTTTTCTGGCTCTGGCTTCAACAACTTGGCTTCTTCCTCCTCAGTTTTAAGCAATGGATAGCACTGTATAATAGCTGATGTTTAATATCTGTGCAGTGCTTTGAGAAATCTCTCAAGGTATGAAAACCTCAATTATTCCTCTTTTTATGAGTGGAGAATCCTAGAAAGGATGTGAGTGCTTTACCTTAACAGACAGATTTCAGGTCTGGAACCGCGGACTTTGAGCCATCCCGAGAGAAAACATTTGAATGAGTAATGCAATGAAATTACAAAACAAGCATTGTTTGGGGAACTGAGATACTATCTGGACCGCCCACATTGGAAAGGTAATTTATGTTCACACTTATCTTCTTCTTTGCATTCCTTCCTCTTCTTTTTTCTTTGTCTCTTTTCTCTTTACAGGCTTTGCGTGACTCAAGAGTCACTTAGTACTTGACTACACACACAAAAAGAAATATGCTGAATTTGCCTTTCTCTTTTGCATACACTGAGGAATTAATTTTAGTATATGTCACCTCTATTTTACAGGTCACTCACGTTGTCTTAAACTCTATCTTGCCCTTCATTTCAATTTCCCTGCTTTGCATTGTGGTACAAGGAAAGCAAAAAGGGCTTCCCTGGTGGCTCAGATGGTATAGAATCTGCCTGCAACATGGGAGACCTGGGTTCGATCCCTGGGTTGGGAGGATCCCCTGGAGGAGGGCATGGCAACCGACTCCAGTATTCTTGCCTGGAGAAGCCCCACAAAAAGTTGGACACAGCTGAGTAACTAGCACACATAGGAAGAGCACCCTCTAAATAAAGATGACTTCCCCCAGGACGGACTGGACTTTCTCCACCCTATCGATGGAAAGGGTTAGAATGAGGAAGTAGCTTGAGTCATTACTATTGACACACCCTCAGGAAAACCCCTGTTCCATCTTCCTCATGTTGCTCTCTCTGGCCAAGGTCCCAGGTTACAGGTTTCAGGACACATAATCAGGAGTTTTGTCTAAAAATGCAACATCAGTTTGCTTATAAACAGAAGGAAGGACAGACATTAAAAAAAAAAAAAACAGAAACTTTGGTCGAAGAACAGAAGAATGGATTTGATCTAAACATTTACTAAATTGATTATTTCCATGTGGGAGTGTAGTTTCCCTCTAAGGTTGTCAGGAGGACTCCTGGATTGGCTCACTTATGCACATCCTGTGGCCAAGTGGCTGAAGTACGTGCAGTATTGTTTTTGTGGGGAAGACAGTTTGTTTAACAGGGACATATTCAGCAAAATAAAAAGGTAACCTATGAAATAGGCTAGAATATGCAGAAACCATATATCTGATAAGGGGTCAATATCCAAAATATGTAAGAAACTCGTACAACTCAATAGCAAAAAAAAAAAAAAAAGAAAAAAGAAAAATTCTGATTAAAAAAAATGGGCAAAGGAATCAAATAGATATTTTTCCAAAGAAGATAAACAAATGGCCATCAGGTACATGAAAAGATGCTCAACATCACGAATCATCAAGGAAATACAACTCAAAACCACCATGGTATCACTTCACACATGTTAGAATGGCTGGTATCAAAAGACATGACAGAAAAATGTTAGTAAGGATGTGGAGAAAAGGGGACCCCTGTGCCCTGCCGGGGGGAGTGTAAACTGGTGCAGTTACTATGGAAACAGGATGGCAGTTCCTCAAAACTAAAAATAGATCCGTCTTATGACCCATCTATCCCACTTCTCATAATATAGTCAAAGGAAATGAAATCAGGATCTTGAAGACATATCTACACTCCCATGGTCACTGTAGCATTATTCACAACAGCCAAGGTAAGGAAACAAGCGTTTGTCTACTGATGAGTGGACAAAGAAGCTATAAATACCATATATTTCCTTTGTATATAGTATTCTTTAGCCAGAGAAGGCAGGAAATGTCGCCATCTGTGACAACATGGATGGGCCTTGAAATACTGTATTATCTCCCTTAAATGTGGAATCTAAAAAAAAATCAAACTCATGGAATCAGGGAATGGCGGTTATCAGGGGTAGTGGGTAGAGAAAATGAGAAGATATTGGTCAAAGACTATAAACTTTCAGTTGTGAGAAGAATAAGTTCTGGGGAATCTAACATATGGCATGGTGATTACAGTTAAGAGTATCATATTACTAAGGGCTCCCCTTGTGACCTAGCAGTAAGAAATCCAACTTCTATACAGCATCCACAGGTTCAATCCTTGGGTCAGGAAGATCTCTTAGAGGAGGAAATGGCAACCCACTCCAATATTCTTAGCTGAAAACTCCCATGGACAGAGGAGCCTGGTGGGCTTCAGTCCACTGGGTCACAAAGAGTCAGACGTGACTTAGGAACTAAACAACAACAACATATTATATGCTTGTAAGTTGTTAAGAGACTGCATCTTAAATGTTCTCATCATAAAAAAGAAATGGTGATAACGTGAGGTAATGGAGTTGTTAACTGACCCTGCTGTGGTGATCTTTTTATAATACAGAAGTGGTGTCAAATCAAGACATTGTACAGCTTGAATTTGATCAATCCTGTATGTTAATTATATATCAATAAAGTTGAAAGAAATGAGGTATACAATTCAGTAATTTTCAGTAAATACACAGAGCTGTGCAAATATCACCACTATTTAATTTCAGAAGGTTTTTATTACTCCCTCCCAAAACATTGTACTCATTAACAATCATTCCTCCTTTTTCAACCCCTAGCAACCATTAATCTTCTTTCTGTTACTATGGATTTGCCTATTGTGGACTTTTTATATAAATGTGGTCATACAATCTGTAGCCTTTTGAATTTTTTTTTTCACTTACAAAAATAAGTTTTAAGTTTTGTTCATGTTGTTGCACGTGTCAGTACTTCATGCTGAATAATAATCCATTACATAGATTTACCGAATTTTATCTATTTAGTAGCTGACGGACATTTGAGTTGTTTTCACTTTTTAGCTATTATGAAATGTTGTTGTGGATATTAATTTATAAATCTGAGGGGAGCATATGTTTTCAATTCTCTTGGGTAGGAGTAGAAACTGATGTATACCTAGGAATTTCTGGGTCAATTTTATGCTTAACTCTGAGGAACTGCTTTCCAATGTGGCTGCATCAGTTTGCATTCTTGCCAGCAATGTCTGGGAGTTTCAACTTTTTCACATCCTTCCCAATAGTTCTTTTAAAAAAAAAACAAAAATAAAATGAAAATGCCACTGCAGAGAAAAATACAGAGACCTGTACAGAAATCGAGGAAAGGGCAGAGCACCTAAGGAAAAACAATAAAAAGACCACACAAGGAGAGCTGGACATCCCAGATCAGGGCTCTTGGCTGGAGATGTGCTTTGAGTGGGTTTTTTGCAGGTTCTTCTTAAGGGCTGTGGGTGTTTTGCCCAAGCTCAGCAGCATATGTGTTCAAAGGGCTGTGATGTTGGGCTCTGAGCAGGCTCAAGCTGGGCAGCAGAGTGCTTCTGATGTCATACTGGGCAGGTCACTCGCCTTTCTGAATGTCCAGGCAGCTGTTACCCTGGACGCCCACAGTGGGGCGGCGGGAGGGTGTGAGCAGCTTCACCATGAGTGTTCTGTAAGTGTAGCCACTGGGGAACTCCAGGGACAGCTCATACCTCAGGTCTTCATATACCTCAGTGCCAACTGTTCCGTGAACGGTCTCTACCCATTTAAAAAGGTTGTCCAATTCAAGGAAAGCAGAAATTCCTTTATCGCCAGACATCGTGAAGGTCATCAGCTCCTGGAAAATTCTTAAAGAGATGAGAGTACCAGATGACCTTACCTGTCTCCTGAGAAACCTGTATGTGGACATGGAGAAATGGACTGGTTCACAATCGGGAAAGGAGTATGACAAGGCTGTATCTTGTCACTTTCTCAGTTAACTTTTGTGCAGAGTACATCATGCAAAATGCCGGGCTGAATGAATCATAAGCTGGAATCAAGACTACTGGAAGAAATATTAACAACCTCAGATATGCAGATGATACCACTCTATTGGCAAAAGTGAAGAAGAACTAAGGAGCCTCTTGATGAGGGTGAAAGAGGAGAGTGAAACAGCTGGCCTGAAACTTAACATTAAAAAACTAAGATCATGGCATCTGGTCTCATCACTTCATGGCAAGTAGAAGGGGAAATAGTAGAAGCAATGACAGATTTTATTTTCTTGTGCTTGCAAATCACTGTGGATGGTGACTGCAGTCATGAAATTAAAAGACACTGGCTCCTTGAAAGGAAAGCTGTGACAAACCTAAACAGTGTATTAAAAAGTAGAGGCATCACTTTGCTGACAAAGGTCTATATGGAGAAAGCTATGGTTTTTCCAGTAGTCATGTGTGGATGGGAGAGTTGGACCATAAAGAAAGCTGAGCACCGAAGAATTGATGCTTTTGAACTGTGCTGTTGACGAAGACTCTTGAGAGTCCCTTGGACTGCAAGGAGATCCAACCAGTCCATCCTAAAGGAGATCAGTCCTGAGTGTTCATTGGAAGGACTGATGCTGAAACTGAAACTCCAATACTTTTTCCACCTGATGCGAAGAGCCTGCTCATTAGAAAAGACCCTGATTTTGGGAAAGATGCAAGAAAGGGGGCATCAGAGGATGAGATGGTTAGATAGCATCACCAGCTCAATGGACACAAATCTGAGCAAACTCCGGGAGATGGTGGAGCACAGGGAAGCCTGGTACGCTGCAGTCCATGGGGTCTCAAAGAGTCAGACACGACATAATGACATAATGACTGAACAGTAACAATGAGTATCACTTAAAGGAGAAAAATTTTCCTTCTGTTTCTTTGAGCTCTTTTTATTGTTGAGTTGTAAGAGTTTTTTTTTTTTTTTTAATTATATTCTAGGTACAAGTCCTTTATCAGATACATGATTTACATATATTTTCTCTGTGTGGACTGTCTTTTCACTTTATTGTTTTGAATCACAAAATGTTTTTTTTTTTCTATGAAATAGAATTAATCTGTTTTTACTTTTGTTGCTGTGCATTTAGTGTCATATCTAACAAACCATTGCTGAATGGTTAATTTTTTATGTGTGGTGTTAGGTAGGGTTTTATGTGTGGTGTTAATTTTAAGTTAATTTTTAAGTTAATTTTAAGTTAATTTTTATGTGTGGTGTTAGGTAGGGTTTGATTTTATTATTTTGCACCCAGTTGTTTCAGCAGCATTTGTTGAAAGGATTGTTTTTTATCCAATGAATTGTTTTGCTGAAAATCAATCGACCATCAATGTGAGTGTTTATTTCTGGACTCAGTTTTGCTCCATTGATCTCCATGTCTATCGTATGCCAGTACCACATTGTCTAAATGACCATAACTTCGTAATAAGCTTTGAAACTGGGAATTCAAAATCTTACAACTTTATCTTTTTCAAGGTTGCTTTGGGTACTTGTTTCCATGAATTTCCATGTAAATTTGGGATCGGTTTATCAATGTCTGCAAAAATAGGTCAGATGTGGTTTTGATAGAAATTGAGTTGAGTCTGTAGATCAATTTGTGAAATGTTGTGATCCTATAGATAGTGTCTTCTGATCTATGAATGTGGGTTGTCTTTGCATTTATTTAGATATTAATTTCTTTCAGTAATGCTTTACAGAGTTTCAGTACAAGTCTTCTGGTTAAAAAGACTTGTTTCTAAGTATTTTGCATCTTTATACTCTTTTGAAGGGATTATCTTCTTGATTTCACTTTTGAATTATTACACTTTTAATTGTTTGGGCACAGTTTCCTTTAGTTCATTAGAAGAACTAACAAGTTCTTCTTAAAGTCTTTGGTGAGTAAGTCCAAATCTGGAGTTTGTCAGGGAGAATTGATTGGATACTTTCTTTTTCCATGAGCTATGCATTCATATTTCTTTGTGTGCTTCGTTGTTTTTTTTTAAAGTACACACTGCTTTTTGAAAATAATTAATTAATTTTCTTTATTTGGCTGTACCAAATCTTGAGTCATTCAGGAACATGGGAATTCTTAGTTGCAGCCTGTAGGATCTAGTTCCCCAACCAAGGATCAAACCCAGCTACCTTGCATTGGGAGTGCAGAGTCTTAGCCACTGGACCACCAGGGAAGTCCCTTATTTTTAATTTTTTTTGTTGTTGTTGATAACCAGACGTTTAAAACAACATATTGTGGTGACTCTGAAAATCACTCTCTTCTCTCCAGGATTTGTTTTTGCGCTGTTTTTTGTTATTATTCTTGCTGTTTTTTTATTCATTTGTGACTTTTCTGGACTAATTTTATAAAGTATATTCTTTGTCACGTGTGGCCATTGAAGTCTGCCTGGTTAGCTTAATGTCAGCAAATGAGTAGAGAGATTTCCATAAATGCTTTGAACCAATAACTCAGCCTTTGCTGATTGGTTCTGTGTGTGTGCTGAGGTTTATCTTCTACAGTCTTGCAGGCAGTTTAAACCTCTGCCTTATTCTTTACTTTCTGCTTGTGCAGAATGTCAAGGAAATCTGGTGATGAGAGGTTAAAACCTTATCAGGTCTTTCCTGTGCAAACTTACAGCCCTACTCAGGGTCTTATAGATTCTAAAGAACAGGTGTGAGTTTTTCAAAGTCCTTTATGAATCTCTCATTTCCCAGTTGTTCTTTTTAAGTGTTTTGGGTTGCCCAATGTAGTAACATCATCTTAAGTAGCTGAAATATTCTCACTGATTTTTCTTTTCTAGCAAATTCCCTAGAGATGGGGCTGTTGGCACAGAGCAGGTTCTGAGTCAGGTTAAATAAGGATAAACCTTGAGAATGGGGATTTTCAATGAGCCTCCACAGTGGTCAAAGCTGAGCAGTTATGGGGCTTTGGGGAAGTTCCAAATTCATTCTGTCCTCTCCAGGGGTTGTCAGACTGCTCCTTTGCACAGCTACCATGGTTGTGAGGTCTTTTGTTTTCAAGGCTACCATAGAGACTCGAAGAGGAAGATGGCATCAGGTCAACTTAAAATGCCACAAAGCAGCTAGCTTCTCTTACCAAAATACAGCATTTTTTCTTGATAAACACTCCTTGGAATTTTGCAATCCTTTAGTTAATTTCCAAACTCCAAGAAAAAGTTAATTTGGCCAATTTTGGCCGTTCCTTTTATTGCTTTTTATGAAGGAGCAGCTTTTTGAAGATCCTTAATCTGTCATTCAAGAAGCACTCTTCTTTTTTAGGATGTTAAAAGATAATTTTTTAAAAAAATGTAAAGTTGTGATAGACAAATTATACAAAATAGTAAATGAACCAATGCCAGGGATTTTATTTAACTCATTACTTAATGTGGGACTCAGTAAGATGTTACAGATTCAAGAGAGATTTAAAAGAAACACATACATATACACACAGGCAAGTGAAAATGCTGAAATGGTTTTACAAATAGATACATACCTGGTTAATACCTATAACCCAATGCTCAGTTTTATTCCAAAAGTCCCAGTTCATGTGCATTTCTATAGACAAGAGTCATTTGCATCATTACAGTTTTCCACAAGTTTAGAGTCATAAAATAGCAGAAAGACATTGAAAAGCAAAGATAGACTAGAAGGGTAGAGAGACAGGGCACCCAGTGATTTTTTTTTTGCCCACATCAATGTCTTTCACAATCTTTTCTGATACAGGAATGGAGAGGAGGAGTGTGTAGGGAGGAGGTGTGTGACATTCTGAGAAACTGCACAAGACTGAAGCAGTGGAGGCGATTTGGGTGTGTACTGCAAGGATGGCCCACGTGACTTGTAGTCAAAGGGACTGTTTCTGACCCCAGCTTGGGAGTTGACTTCTTATGTGTGCCTCAGACGCTGCATCTGTGAGGAAAAGGGGATGCCTCAGCTGATCAGTAAGGCTTTTCCCCTTCCTGTAGTCCTCTTCAAAGCAGCAGCATCATCTGAGATCTTGTGATAAATGTAAATCCTCAGGCCCTATCCCAGTCCTGCTGAATCAGAAAATCCAGGATGAGTTGCAGTAATCTGTGTTTTAACAAACTTTCTGGGTGATTCTAATGCAGTCAAATGTTGAGAATCATCACGTTCTAGTCCCCTATGAGATGAGACTTTGGTATCAAGGAGCCTCGCTAGCTGCCATGAAAGTGTATTTGCTACTTCCTCCTGAAGTTTGAAGGCGTGAAATTCTACATATGTATAAGATATAAAGCCAGTTTGGTTAAAGCTCCTTTCATTTATTATGTTAGAAGGAAGTTCATTATATACTCAGAATTCACAGGAGGGAGGGACCCAGCAGCACCCTGGGCCCATTTGTTGTAGGCAAACTCTCAGTCTACCATTTATTTCAGTATGACCAGTTCAAGGAGAGGTCGAAGTATTTCTTGAAGCTTTGAATTTCACATGTTTTGTATAGCTACAAGCTTCTTATCCAGTCATCACATTAGGTGGGAGTGAGATCAGACTTCCCAGATCTCGTGCTGGAAAACATTCGCTCTTACTCGTCACTTGCAAAGGCAATGATCACAAGGCACCATGCAGCATGACTGGAAAACTTTCTGAGTAAACCGTATCCCTGAATGGAGCACTTTCTCGCCTTAGTTTTCATGTTGTTCTGTTTCTGTTTGGTACACAGAGGACTGGCCCGTCCTGCTTGCCTCTGTCATTCCCTAACAGGTTATAGGAGCTCTGTTGTGATGTGTGAAATGGTAACGTCCTAATTCTACAAGGTGTCTTCTGGTGTTTAATACAAAAGTCACTCCTTGCTCAACCTCATCTGATTGATTGCAAAGATTGCCCTGATTGGTCCAAAGATAATCATTATTTTTAACCTGATACCTTAGTCATCTTTGAAAACTCTCTTATCAGCAACTTTCAGTTAAGTGTAGGTCATCACTTGGGCTGAGCAAAGTAGTATCTATAAGTGTAAGACTCAAGGAGACCTCAGAACTTGTATTCAAAACCTCGCTATTCACAGCATATGGAAGCTACTCCAGTAAGTATGAAGAAGTTTACTAAGAAAGCATTATGTGTGATCAATTCTCTTTCTTGAAGATGCATAATGTACATTTGGGTTAAAGGCTCTGAAAGTCCTGTAGTAGTTAAAGAGCTTATCTAACTGTTTAACTCATCATTTTCCAAATCTTTTTGAGTGTGGCACACTTTTATTGCTGGCATATCTAATTGGATTCAATTTGGGAAGGGCAATATAGAAGATATGAGGTGACATATAAGAGCAGATACAGAATCTGGCTTTATCATTTAAAATCAAATGAAGTAAAATATATGAGGACTGGACTTAGACAACAAAGCATCAATATAAACGTGAGTTCTTTGTTGATTGTGATAGCGGAATCTATCACAACTTTCTTTGTTACTCAAAATGATGTCTGTGGAAACGAGGCATTGGATTACCTGGGAGTCTGTTGTTGTTCAGTCACTCTGTCATGTCAGACTCTTTGAGACCCCGTGGACTGTAGCACGCCAGGCTTTCCTGTCCTTCACCATCTTCCGGAGTTTGCTGAAACTCATGTCCATTGAGTCTGTGATGCCATCCAATCATCTCCTCTTCTGTCACCCCTTTCTCCTCATGCTTTCAATCTTTCCCAGCATCAGGGTCTTTTCCAATGAGTTAGCTCTTTGTATCAGGTGGCCAAATTATTGGAGCTTCCTCTTCAACACCAGTCTTTCCAATGAATATTCAGGGTTGATTTCCTTTAGGATTGAGTGGTTTGATCTCCTTGCAGTCCGAGGGACTCTCAAGAGTCTTCTCCAACACCATAGTTTGAAAGCATCAGTTCTCAGTGCTCAACCTTCTTTATGGTCCAAATCTCACATCTGTACATGTCTATTAGAAAAACCATAGCTTTGAATAGATGGACCTTTGTCGGGAGTCTGTTAGAAATGGAGAACCTCAGGCTCTAATCTAGACTTAGTCTATTAAAAGCTGCATTCTGGGCAGATTTGATTCTTATGTACTCTAAAGTCTAAAAAGCACTGAAGACAGCATTTTGCATTCTTGCAAAACCCTGAGAGAAGTTAACTCATTTCTGTCACCTTCTCTCCCTGCCTACTCCATCTAGAATTTACTGCAATGTTGCCCTTCCTGGAAATTAAAAATCTTGACAGTTCATTTCAATCAAATCTTTGATACACTTTCCTTTCTCTGGTTTCAAATATCATTGGTGGTTTATTTTATGTAAACCCATGTTATGTCTGGGATAATTCTAAGAGGACTGCAGTAAACTTTAGAAAGTCAATAAACTTTTCATAAATGGTTGAGTATTATCCATTAGTTTTCCAAAGTCAGTCTCTCTGTCTTCCTTTAATTGTAAGAAAGGGTTAGGGGGCATATATGAATGACCAATTTTCGTTTTAAAAAGGTTCCTAAGAGCTAAAAAAAATTCCACATATACGAAAAACAACATTTTTCATCATAATAATTTATTTTCAGAAATTTGGCGCCAGAGCCGTACAGTGGTAACCACAATACACATCACATCTATAGAATTCTGTAATCAGTTTTTTTCCCTGGGGGCTTCAGTGCTCCAAGATGATATAAGGTGTTGCTCTGTGTTGATGGCCATATTGCTTGTAAAGAGGCTGTGCCTTTTCAGTCTCCCTATAATCCACTGACGGTTTTATTTAAAAAAGCTATAATGAGACTCTGTAGGTTAAACAGATTTTCCCACCCTAGACAGATATAGATAACATATTCTGACTAAACACTGGATAGAATTTCTGGGTTTTTAGCATGTCTTCAATAGTGATGACCCTGTTCTCTTAAGTATTTCCAGAGGAAGCATTTAGAGAAAATTTAGGCTCTAATTTTTTCAGCTTGTTCTTTCGTGTGAGAAGAGCTGTATAATGAACGCTAAAGTTTTCAAAACTCGTAATTTTTCTCATTTCTAGCAAAGAAAAAAACTCTAGTTTTATCAGTTTTTTAAAATATGTATATAATTTATTTGTTTTATTTTTGGTTGCACTGAGTTGCTTCATGTGGACTTTCTCTAATCACAATAAGTGGGAGCTACTCTTTGTTGTAATCTGCAGGCTTCTCATTGCAGTGACTTCTCTTGTTGGGGAGCATGGGCTTCAGGAGTTGCAGCACATGGACTCAGTAGTTGTGCTATGGAGCTCTGGGACACACAAGCTTCAGTAATTGTAGCGCTTGGGCTTAGCTGCTCCATGACATGTGAAATCTCCCTGGACCAGGGATCGAACCCATGTCCCCTGCATTGGCAGGTGGATTCTTAACCACTGTATCATCAGGGAAGTCCCTTATCAGCTTTTAAGATGACAGAATTCCAAAAATGTTCCTTAAATTTCTCTCTTCTTTAATATTCACATAAATATGTATCCACATCAGTAAATAATACAACCTTATTGCATTACATTAAAATATGTATCATGTAAAAGGGAAGTGAAAGTTACAAATATGGGAAAAGAATGTGATACAAAGAAGTTTATTGTATGCTTAGAAAAGAAGCCATGAAAACTTCTGAGAAAAAGTTGAATGCATGAGGTCACTAACTCAACAGTTTAAACCTCCCAGTGCTGAATTTTTATGGTCTGTAAGCAATCTGAAAGACATTCAGGCTTCTAGGAAAAAGTTTTGCAACTTTGGATTTCTGCCTGTCTTTTGGCCTAGTTAGGCTGTTTAAAAATAGAGTTATCAGGGGAACTTGGCCTGCCTCTAAAATGAGAAATAATATTCTGTTCTTACAAGCTTCTGATATCAGGTATCTTCATACTTTATAAAAGCTCAAATTCACTGAAGATTAAAATATTAAGAATCTAGTCATGCAGAGGAGTGTTTTCTCAGTGTCAAAAGTGATTCGCTCTGAAACTCTAAAATAGCATTGTCCCACTGAACCTTCTGAAGTGATGAAAATATTCCATAACTACACAGTCCAATGTGATAGCCACTAGCCACATGCGGCTAGTGAAACAGCAAGTGTGAACAAGATGCTATTTAATGTTTTAGAAGTGCATTTCTTTAAATTGAAATATAATGGACATGTAACATTACATGTTTTAGGTGTACAGCATAATGACTTGACATATGTATGTATTGTGAAATGATTACCACAATAAATTGATTTAGCATCCATCACCACATAGTTACAATATTTTTCATACAATGAGAACATCAAGATCCACTCTCTTAATATCAGTCAGATGGACAATACACTATTATTCACCAGAGCCATCATGCTGTACCTTACATCCCTAGGACTTACGTATCTTAAAACTAAAAGTTCGTAACTTTTAACCACCTTCACCCATTTTGCTTACCCTTCCCACTCCCTGCCTTTGGTAACCACAAATCTGTTCTCTGTATCTATGAGGTTTTTTTGTGTTTGCTCTTTTTTGTTTGTTTGTTTAAGATGCCACATATACGTGATATCATATAGTATTTGTTTTTCTCTGTCTTATTTCACTTAGCATAACGCCCTCAAGGTCCACCCATAATGTGTCAACTGGCAGATTTCCTTCTTTTTTATGTTGCTGAATAATATTCCATTATATATACATATACACCACATCTTCTTTATCCATTCATTTATTGATGGACATGTAGGTTTTTTCCATGTCGTGGCTACTATGAATAATGCTGCAATGAACAAAAGGGTGCATTATCTTTTTGAGATGTTTATTTTATTTCCTTTGGATTAATGATCAGAATTAGAATTGCTGGATCATATGGTCAGTTCAGTAGCTCAGTCATGCCAACTCTTTGAGACCCCACGGACTGCAGCAACACCAGGCTTTCCTGTCCATCACCAACACCTGGAGCTTGCTCAAACTCATGTCCATTGAGTTGGTGATGTCATCCATCCATCTCATCCTCTGTCGACCCCTTCTACTTCTGCCTTCAATCTTTCTCAACATCTGGGTCTTTTCCAATGAGTCAGCTCTTCATATCAGGTGGCCAAAGTATTGGAGCTAGCTTCAGCTTTAGCATCAATCATTCCAAAGAATATTCAGGACTGATTTCCTTCAGGATGGACTGGTTGGATCTCCTTGCAGTCCAAAGGACTCTCAAGAGTCTTCTCCAACACCACAATTCAAAAGCATCAATTCTTTGGTGCTCAGCTTTCTTTATAGTCCATCTCTCACATCCATACACGACTACTGGAAAAACCATAGCTTTGACTAGATGGACCTTTATTGGCAAAGTAATGTCTCTGCTTTTTAATATGCTGTCTAGGTTGGTCGTAGCTTTTCTTCCAAGGAGCAAGCATCATTTAATTTCATGGCTGCAGTCACCATCTGCAGTGATTTTGGAGCCTAAGAAAATAACTTCTCTGTTTCCATTGTTTCTCCATCTATTTTCCATGAAGTGATGGGACTGGATGCCATGATCTTAGTTTTCTGAATGTTGAGTTTTAAACCATTTTTTTCACTCTCCTCTTTCACTTTCATCAAGAGGTTCTTTAGTTGTTTGCATTCTGCCAACTCTCTTGCTTTTTCTATGATCCAACAGATGTTGGCAATTTGATCTCTGGTTCCTCTGCCTTTTCTAAATCCAGCTTGAACATCTGAAAGTCCATGGTTCACGTACTGTTGAAGCCTGGCTTGGAGAATTTTAAGTGTTACTTTGCTAGGGCGTGAGATGAGTGCAATTCAACTGTTTGAACATTCTTTGGCATTGCCTTTCTTTGTATTGGAATGAAAACTGACCTTTCCCAGTCCCGTGGCCACTGCTGAGTTTTCCAAATTTGCTGGCATATTGAGTGCAGCACTTTCACAGCATCATCTGTTAGGATTTGAAATAGCTCAACGGGAATTCCATCACCTCCACTAGCTTTGTTTGTAGTGATGCTTCCTAAGGCCCACTTGACTTTGCATTCCAGGATGTCTGGCTCTAGGTGAGTGATCACACCATCATGGTTATCTGGGTCATGAGGATCTTTTTTGTACAGTTCTTCTGTGTATTCTTGCCACCTCTTCTTAATATCTTCTACTTGTGTTAGGTCCACACCATTTCTGTCCTTTATTGTGCTCATCTTTGCATGAAATGTTTGCATGAATTTTCTTGAAGAGATCTCTAGTCTTTCCCATTCTATTTTTTCCCTCCATTTTTTTGCACTGATCACTGAGGAAGGCTTTCTTATCTCTCCTTGCTATTCTTTGGAACTCTGCATTCAAATGGGAATATCTTTCCTTTTCTCCTTTGCCTTTCGCTTCTCTTCTTTTCTCAGCTATTTGTAAGGCCTCCTTAGACAACCATTTTGCTTTTTTGCATTTCTTTTACTTGGGAATGGTCTTGATCACTGCTTCCTGTACAATGTCGTGAACCTCTGTCCATAGTTCATCAGGCACTCTGTCTATCAGATCTAATCCCTTGAATCTAGTTGTCACTTCTGCTGTATAATCATAAAGGATTTGATTTATTTATACCTGAATGGCATAGTGGCTATTCCTACTTTCTTCAATTTAAGTCTGATCACTGCCTCCTGTACAATGTCATGAACCTCTGTCCATAGTTCATCAGGCACTCTGTCTATCAGATCTAATCCCTTGAATCTAGTTGTCACTTCTACTGTATAATCATAAAGGATTTGATTTAAGCCATACCTGAATGGCATAGTGGCTATTCCTACTTTCTTCGATTTAAGTCTGAATTTTGCAATAATGAGTTCATGATCTGAGCCACAGTCACCTCCCAGTCTTGTTTTTCTAACTTATTTTAGTAGTTCTACCTTATTTTCATTTTTTAAGCTTCAGACTAAATTTTATTATAAATTTCAATAGCATACATAGTATGTTGAACAGTGAAGTCTTAGGAATATGTTCTTGCCTTTGTTAACTTAAAATTTACAGCAATATTTTTATTTCTTAATGTTATTCTCTAGTTTATGTGTTTAGGAGAAAAGCCCTTTTGTACCTCAAGTGAGAACAAACTCCATAGTATTTGTGTATGTGCGTTACTTTCAGTCGTGACAAATTCTTCACGACCCCATGGACTGTAGCCTGCCAGGCCCCTCTGTCTATGAGATTCTCCAGGCAAGAATTCTGGAGTAGGTTGCCATTTCCTTTTCCAGGAATCTTCCCGACCCAGGGACTGAACCGAGGTCTCCCGTGTTGCAGGCAGATTCTTTACCATCTGAGCCACCAGGGAACCATTGTTTAGAGACATTTTCTTGGAAATAACAACATAAGTGGTCCATTAGATGCTGTTATATAATGATAAAAGTGCTTGACATAGAGTCAAGTCAGTTTCTGGAAATTTCTGCCCCTTACCCACAGTAGTTGGAATAATTTCCCCAGTCATTAGCCTATGAGATTACCCAACTCATAAAAGCTAACCACACCGTATTCTGAGGCCACTCTCATCTTCTGAGATGGTCCATACTCTGTGTGTGGTGTGTGATTCTCTCTGAATAAATCCACTTCTTACCTATCACTTTGTCTCTCACTGAATTCTTTCTGGCAATGAAAGATTAAGAACCTGAGCTTTATTAATTCCTGAGACAAGGTGTGTGATCTCAATTGGAACACTATGGATTTTGGCCAGATTCAACTCCTGGCCTTTTGGGTTCAAGTCCCAATCTGCGTTACATGATTTCACCTCCCCACAAATCCAGGAAACTCCAGTTCATTTTTGGAAACCCCACTCAGGGCCATTGCCACTGTGAAGCCCTGGAGTTGCTCCAACTTAGTTAGTGTCAACTGTCTGGGGGTGGGGGATGGTGGGGAGAGTGCAGTGGTGGTGAGATGTCATAATCCTACATGTAAGACACCCCAGTCTCTATAACTGGTCCTTTTAAAGACCTTCACTTGGTGTGTGCTAGGCACTGTGTCCTCCACAAATTTATTATGTTGAAGCACTAATCCTCAATGTGATGGCTTAAGATGTGTGACTCTGGGAAGTAGTTAGGTCATGAGGGTTGGTCCTCATGATAGAATTAGTGCCTGAATAAGAAAAGACACAAATAAGTTCAGTTCTGCTCTCTTTATCTACCGTATAACTAGGAGGAGAGCTCTCGCCAGGCACTGAAATGCCCAGCACCTTGATTTTGGACTTTCCAGCCTCCAGAACTGTGAGAAATAAATCTCTGCTGTTTAAGTCACCCAGTCTACAATGTTTTTGTTATAGAAACCAGAACTGACTAAGACAGCTTAAGAGGACAAAGCACTCTTCCCACCATCCCACGGGGAGATCGGACAAACATGCACAGGCATCCTCAGCAATCTCCTTATTCCTCCTGTAGAGAAGCTGACTAAGACCTGAAAGACTGGTTCAAGATGGCAGAGTAGAAGGATGTGCGCTTATCTTCACCTGTGAGAACACCAAAATTACAACTAGCTGTTGAACACCCATTATCAGGAGGACACTGGAACCCACCAAAAAAAGATACCCCAAATCCAAAGCAAAGAAGAAGCCCCAAGGAGCGATAGGAGGGGCACAATCACAATAAACTCAAATCTCATACCTGCTGGGTTGGTGACGATAATACCGAAGAAGTTCTTCTACTGTTGTGAAGGTTCTTGGACCTACATCAGCCTGGGGAACTGGCATAGGGACTGGGAATCCCCAGTGAATCTGAATTCAAAGGCCAGTGGGATTTGATTACAGGACTTCCATAGTACTGGGGGAAACAGAGACTCCACTCTTGGAGGGCACAAACAAAACCTTGTGTGTGCCAGAACCCAGGAGAAAGGAGCAGTGACCCCACAGAACTCTGGGCCGGATCTACCTGTGAATGTTTGAGGTGTAGGTTGTCAGTGGCCTGCCTCAGGGGCAGGGGCACGGGCAGCAGCAGGCCTTGGAGGCGCATGTTGGAGTAAGTCCTCTTAGAGGTCGCCATTAACTCTGCCATAGAGCCCGTAGACTCCAACTGGGTCACCTCAGGCCAAACAACTAACAAGGAGGAAGTACAGCCCCACCCACCAGCAGACAATTGGATTAAAGTTTTACTGTCCTGCCCACCAGAGCAAGATCCAGTTTTCCCCACTTGCAGTCTGTCCCATTAGGAGGCTTGCACAAGCCTCTTATTCTCATCCACCAGAAGGCAGACGGAAGAAGCAAGAACTATAATCCTGCAGCCTCCAGAATGAAAAGCACAACCAAAGAACCTGAGCCTCAGTAAGTCCAGACACCAGGTGAGTTGATTCTAATTAGATTCAGGTAGATTCAAGTCTCAATCTTGAATGGCTATATTGTTTCAGAAATGCCTTCTCTAGGCTTAGGATGTATTTACCTGCCTTTTTTTCCTTCTGTGAGCCCTACTTCTGCCAGACACAGAGACACAGAGGCACAAACACACGGACACATATCCGCAACACTCCTCATGGAAAAACAAGTCCTCTGTCCTCAAACTTCCTATTTGTTCTCTGGTTCTCTTTCTATAACGTATAATCCATTGACAACTTCCAATGCAATATCTCAAGCTACAGATCTCCCTTGCCTTCTAAGCCCTGGCAGGATTTGCATGCTTTTGTTGTAGGCTTTCCCTTTCCACTTGCTATTCAGGAAAAAATAATTCCTGTTTATATTTTTGGTGAAAGAAAAGACATTTGTGTGTGATAACTTTTGAGTACCAAACACACACAACTGAATTGGAAACAGTCTTTGGAAATTTTGCTATGTTAACCTGCAGGAGTGCTTCTAATGCCCAGAATTTAAGGCAGTATGGTAGCTGGTAGAAGAGACACTTTTGGAGTTTAGAACCTTCTTTGTTGTCTTCGGGAAAGGAGTACATCAAGGCTGTATATTGTCACCCTGCTTATTTAACTTAGATGCAGAGTACATCATGAGAAACGCTGGACTGGAGGAAGCACAAGCTGGAATCAAGATTGCTGGGAGAAATATCAATAACCTCAGATATGCAGATGACATCACCCTTATGGCAGAAAACAAAGAACTAAAGAAGCTCTTGATGAAAGTGAGAGAGGAGAGTGAAAAAATTGTCTTAAAACTCAATATTCAGATAAATAAGATCATGGCATCTGGTCCCATCCCTTCAGGGCAAATAGATGGGGAACAATGGAAACAGTGACAGACTATTTTTTTGGACTCCAAAATCACTGCAGATGGTGACTGCAGGCATGGAATTAAAAGATGCTTACTCTTTGGAAGAAAAGCTATGACCAACCTAGACAGCATATTAAAAAGCAGACATTACTTTGCCAACAAATGCCTGTCTAGTCAAAGCTATGGTTTTCTCAGTAGTCACATGTGAATATGAGAGTTGGATTATAAAGAAAACTGAGCACCAAAGAATTGAAGCTTTTGAACTGTGGTGTTGGAGAAGACTCTTGAGAGTCCTTTGGACTGCAAGGAGATCCAACCAGTCCATCCTGAAGGAAATCAGTCCTGAATATTCATTGGAATGACTGATGCTGAAGCTGAAACTCTAATACTTTGGCCACCTGATGAGAAGAACTGACTCATTGGAAAAGACCCTGATGCTGGGAAAGATTGAAGGCAGGAGGAGAAGGGGATGACAGAGGATGAGATAGTTGGATGGCATCACCAACTCAATGGACATGAGTTTGAGCTAGCTCCAGGAGTTGGTGTTGGACAGGGAAGCATGGCGTGCTGCAGCCCATGGGGTCGCAAAGAGTTGGACATGAACTGAACTGAACTGAACTTGTTGTCTTCAATTCACAACATTGTAGATAGGTTTACAAAGAATTTATTCTGGAGGTTGTGTGTCACCTATTGAACTGGTTTTGGGTGCCCAGCGAAAAAATGAGGCAGAAAAAGTTTTATTTCCTACCCTGTACAATAGTGGATGTTGTCCAGATTTTTGCACATTAAAGAGTACACTGTTTATAGTTTTTGCAAGTAGAATTATTTATCACTAAGTTCTAACTGTCTTTTAAAAGTAAAGCTAGAGTTTTGTGGAGAGAAGAGTTTCTTTCTACACTGTTTAATATTCAAGCTTTTCATTCTTTTGTTCCTCTTCATTAGTCTTTAAGTAGTGAGTCATTCTAATGGCAATGGAAATGTACAAGACGGCCCCCTCCCCTCCAACCTTCCAGCCTGAGGTATCCATTATCTCAGTAAAGATTGCTACAGCAGAAATGCAAAGAGAGAAGTCAGTCAGAAAGAGAAAACAAACATCATATATTAACACATACATGTGGAATCTAGAAACACGGTGCAGATGAAGCTATTTGCAGGGCAGGAATGGAGATGCAGATGTAGAGAATGGACATGAGAACATGAGAGAGAAAGAGAGGGTGGGATGAACTGAAAGAGTAGCACTGAGATGTGAACACTACCATGTGTAAAATAGAAAGCTGGTGAGAGACTCCTATGTAGCACAGGGAGCTCAACTTGGTGCTCTGTAATGACCTAACGGGGTGGGATGGGGGTGAGGGAGACGGTGGGAGGGAGGTCTGAGAGGGAGGGGATATATGTATGCATGTAGCTAATTCACTTTGTTGTACAACAGAAAGTAACACAACAGTGTAAAGCAATTATACTCTTATTAAAAAAAACGCAGAGACAAATCTTGGCTTTGTATGATCACAATAGGCTCTCAAGATCTGATTCCTTTTTAGCCCTTTCATTTATTGACTTCTACTCAGACTTTGTCATTTGGCTGTGGTCTGAGGTCTCCAGAATTCCTTCTCCAGTTTATAAGTCATTAAAATTACTCATGTTTCTTAGCCTTTAGAGACTTCTTGCTGGAACTTTCTTTTTTTCAACCTTGTACCCTTCCCTCTGTAATATCTATTGATTTCAGTGCCTATTACATAATAGGTGCTCAATAAAAGTTTATTGGGGAGAGGAAAATACTACAATACACCAGGAGCTAGAAAAGTCTTTTGGTACAGGATCAGGTAGTAAATGTTTTATCCCTTGCAGGCCATCCAGTTTCTCTGCCATTGTAACAGGAAAGTAGTTATACATGATATGATTGGGCATGGTTGTGTTCCAATGCAATTTTGTTGCAGGAAGGGGGACCCCTTCCAGGGCTTGAAAGTGGGCTCTTGTCTAACACTTGGAAATGAATTATCTGAGGAGATATACATGCAAACAAAGCAAGAGATTTTATTGGAAAGGGGCACCCAGGTGGAGAGCAGGAGGATAAGGGAACCCAGGAGAGCTGCTCTGCCACTGTGGCTCGAAGTCTCGGGTTTTATGGTGATGGGATTAGTTTCCGAGTTGTCTTTAGCCAATCATTCTGACTCAGAGTCTTTCCTGGTGGTGCACACTTTGTTCAGCCAAGATGGATGTCAGAGAGAAGGATTCAGGGAGGTGGTTGGACACATGGTGTCGTTTTTTGACCTTTCCTCAACTCTCCCGGTTCGTGGTGGCTTATTAGTTCTTTGTTCCTTACCAGGGCCTCCTATCATAAAACAACTCATGCAAATGGTTACTATCATGCCTGGCCACAGTTATAAGGCATCAAGAGAAAAGGCTCAGGTTTGTTAACAATCTGTTAAATATTTGGACCTAATCATATCAGAAGGGACTAGGGCCATAGGCCCCAAGAGAATTAAGTCTATACTAAATCATCCCCTACCTATGACTTTAAGACAATTGAGAGGATTTTTTGGAATCACAGGCTACTGCTGCATTTGGATTCCGGGTTATGGGGAAATTGCCCAACCTTTATATAAACTTATAACTGAAACCCAGCAAGCCCAAACCAACAAACTGGTTTGCTCTCCAGATATTCAAAAGGCTTTTAAGGCTCTTCAGACTGCTCTTCAGCAAGCTGCCACTTTGAGCTTGCCCACAGGGTCAGAATTTAATTTGTTTGTCACTGAAAGAACAGGTATGGCCTTGGGAGTTTTGACACAACCCCGAGGGCCTCACCAGCAAGCTATAGCGTACTTGAGCAGAGAATTAGATGTAGGGTCACATGGGTGGCCACACTGTCTAAGAGTTAATTGAAGAAACTTCTATATTAACACCTGAGGTCCTCAAAATTATTAATGGACAAAATCTCACTGTACTGACTTCTCATGATGTGAGTGGAATCTTAAACTCTAAGGTTAATATTTGGATGACAGAGAGTAGGCTTCTTGAATATCAGTCATTGTTGTTAGAAGGACCAGTAACTAAGCTTAAAGTTTATGGAAATTTAAATCCTGACACTTTCCTTCCTGAGAAGGAAAATGAAACACCTAATCACGATTGTTCCCAATTCCTAACTTTAGACTATGCAGCTCGGGAAGATCTAATGGATACCCCATTAGACAATCCTGACATGGAAATATTTACAGAGGGCAGTTCTTTTGTTCAGGATGGGAAGCGCAAAGCAAGTTATGCCACAGGGATGGCTGAACAGGTTTTAGAAGCAAAATTTCTCTCCCAGGGAATGAGTACTCAGCTAGCGGAGCTTGCGGCTCTGACTCAAGCTCTAGAGTTAAGCAAAAGGCAGCTAGTAAATATCTACATTGATTCTAAATATGCTTATTTGACTTTACATGCTCATGCTGCAATATGGAAAGAAAGACAGCTTAAAGTGGCAATGGGAGGACCTATTAAGCATTTCAGAGAGATTGAGAGACTTTTAACTGCTATATATTGTCCTAAAGAAATAGCTGTTATGTACTGAAAAGGGCACAGCAGGGTCGGGAGTAAAGCAGTCAAGGGTAATCAGCTGGCTGACTGTCAAGGGAGAAAGGCAGAGCTTTAGGAAACCCCTTCACTGCAGGCTCCTTTGATCTGGACAGGTCCTGTGGAACAGGGAAAACTACAATATACTGAGGAAGAATTAGAAAGATACGAGAAAAGAGGAGCAAAGATTACTAATAAAGGGTGGTTACAGTCCAAGGATGGACGATTAATGATTCCTGAAAATGCTCAATGGAAAATTCTTAAGGGTTTACACCAGAGTTTTTATTTAGGTGTTGAGAGTACTTACCAGATGGCTTCTCATTTGTTTGAAGGTAAAAATGTAATGAAAACTTTAAAGAACATTATCAAAAGATGTGAGGTGTGTCAGAAAAGTAACCCAAAGACTGAAAAGCTAGCAAAATCTGGGTTTCAACGAAGTGGAAAGTATCCTGGAGAGGACTGGGAAATTGATTTTACTCATATCCAAAGGCAAATGAATATTCTTGCTTACAAGTTTGAGTGGATACCTTTACTGGATGGATTGAGGCTTTTCCCCATTGTAGTGAACAGGCTAAGGAGGTTATAAAGATTTTAATCCATGAAATTATTCCCAGTTTTGGGCTGCCATGTAGCCTTCAGGCTGACAATAGCTCTGCATTTAAAGCTGCTGTAACTCAGAGGGTCTCAGAATCTCTAGGAACAGAATATCACTCACACTGTTCCTGGAGACCCCAATCCTCAGGAATGGTTGAAAATGCTGATGACATTATTAAGAGACATCTTCTAAGCAAATTAACTCAAGAGATGCAGGACAATTGGATTAAAGTTCTACCCATAGCTTTAATGAGGGCTTGAATTGCCCCCCAAAAGGAGGGAATGTCCCCCTTTGAATGTATTTAAGGAAGACCCTTCTTATGCACAGACATTGTTATAGACCCTGAAGGCTTGGAATTAACTAATTATGTGACTCAGTTCTCAACTTTTCAACAGGCACTAAAGGAACCCCAGGATGTGACTCCTGACCCAGCCTCTGAGTCAAGCAAGCCTCTGTTTGAGCCAGGAACTGAGGTCCTGTTAAAACCATTGGGATCTGGGGGCCAATCCTTTGAGCCCCTCTGGAAAGGCTCTTATCAGGTTATTCTTTCTTCTCCCACCGCTGTCAAAGTGCCAGGAATTGATCCGTGGGTACATCACGCTCGAGTTAAGAGGTGGCACCCTGACCAGAACTAAGTGACGTCATTTTATGTCTTTACTTTCTATGCTCTGACTTTGTACTTTTCAGATGGGCCTGATAATCTATGTGAGGCTGCTTCTGCTGATTCCAAAAATCCTGAGTCTGCTGTTTGATTCTCAAGACAATGCCTTCCTGTCCTGGGCTCATTCCTATGCTGCACTCCTTAATCATTCTAACTGCTGGGTCCCTCTTCATCAGTGGAAGGCTTCCTGTGGTGGGCATCTCCACTTCAAGGAAAGGACTTCCTCCAAGTCTACAAATACCTTTGACAACAACAATCACATGTGATGCCTATTCTTAATCTGATGACATCTAACAATCCAAAGATGGACTGGTGCAATACCCTGTACCTTCAGTTCAGTTCAGTCGCTCAGTCATGTCCGACTCTTTGCGAGCCCATGGACTGCAGCACGCCAGGCCTCCCTGTCCATCATCAACTCCCGGAGTTTACTCAAACTCGTGTTCATTGAGTTGCTGATGTCATCCAACCATCTCATCCTCTGTTGTCCCCTTCTCCTCCTGCCTTCAATCTTTCCTTACCTTAACTCTGTACCTTAACTATGGACATAATATGACTTTTAACTTTGCTGCTTGTTCTGCTTTTGCTGTTTGCTCCCTGCATCTGTAACTGCGTAGCTGGATTTGTTTCCAGCCGAATGAAGGCTTTTAAGTTACAAGTGGTTGCTCACACTCCTGCTACTGAGGCAGCTTCCTCCAACTACTACTTGGGGCCCCGGATCAGAGACCCTCAATATGAGGGTTAGGAGAATATGCTGTCTCACCAATTTAGGGAAGACGCCCCTTCTCAGCTCAGAAGCAGTTATGGAATGAGAATGACACCCCTTTCCCTAGGCAACAGAATTCTCCTAAAAGAAAAGGGGGGAATGAGAGGGTGACAGGCAGGAAAGCCAGGGGTCTCCAAACGGAGGAAATAGGCTGCAAGTGTCAGGCATTTTTTATCTCTCTCTTAAGCAGCAGGAGGAAACAAACTACAAGTGTTAGATTTTTTTCCCTTTTCTATAGAAATTTAACAAGAGTTTCTTTTAAAATTCTGTGTTTCCATAGCAACACCTGGTTCCACCTGAACTTAACTTTTCTCAAGCCTTGAGCTAAACAATGCGTTTTTCTTATGGAAATACTTTCCTTAAGCTATGTTAATGAATTATGTATTTACCCTAGACTCAGTCTTCAAGTCGGTTTGCCTAAGACTCAGAACCTACTTGACAAACCAGTATGTTTTACTCATGCAAATGTTTTCTTAAGCTATGTTAATGAGACTATGTATGTGCTTGGAAACCTGCCTTTCTTCAAGATTCGTGTCAATCATTTTATGGCCCAGGACAACTCACCTTGTGCCAATGTCCTCCCAAAACGCATGCTGCGGGTGAGGGGTTGGTGCCAGTCTCTGAGTTTTGAGACATTTCCTTTATCTAATTAGCAGACTGCTAGTAGCTATATAACATCCAGCTACATTCTAGCAGGGGGGCAACTCTTTCTGTCCCCTTCTGATGCCTATGTCAGAAGCTTTCTCTATCTCTTTTATACTTTAATAAACCTTTGTTACACAAAAGCTCTGAGTGATCAACCTCATCACTGGCCCCGGATTTAACTCCTCTCCTCCGGAGGCCAAGAATCCTGGCGTCTTTCACAGTTCAGCAACAACCTTTCAGCCAGGGTGGGTGGTTTCAGTCAGTGTGCTTCCCCTAACAATTTTATTTACAAAAAGAGATGGCACACAGATTTGGCCTTAGGGATCTCAAGTTTGCCAGCTCCTGCATGGTTCTGTGGTAAAGAATTGCTTGTCAATGTAGGAGACTCAGGTTATGTGGGTTCAATCCCTTGTCTGCGAAGATCCACTGGAGAAGGAAATGGCAACTCACTGCAGTATTTTTGCCTGGAGAGCCCCAGGGACAGAGGAGCCTGGTGGGCTACAGTCCATGGGGTCGTCCATGGGGTCGCAAAGAGTTGGATACAACTTAGCAACTGAACAATAACAAAACCAACAGCAATAAACTAAGAGTGGTTTACTGATTTAATTCCACCCTGAGAGTATTTGTATATGACTATTCTTCCCCAGAACTCAAAAGTATTTTTACAGATTTAACTGATATTAATAGTATATTTTGGTGGAATAGTGGTGTCAACTAAAAAACATGCACAACTTGAGAGTTATGAGTTAAGTTTTATTTGGGGCAAAATGAGGACTGTAGCCCAGGAGGCAGCATCTCAAAGCTCTAAGAGACTGCTCCAAAACAGCAGTGGGGGAAAGTCAATATATAAGGTTTTGGTGATGGAGTTCAATATCATGAAGCACTCATGTTACAAAAGGTTTTTTTGTTGGTCATGAGGGTCTGATGTCACCATGACAGGATTTAGTGCTTCTCTAGATATGAGGAGATGCAAGGACTGAGATCATAAAATCTGTTCCTAAAAACATCCAACTATCTAAAGACCCATCCTACCAGATTCCCTGGAGCACAGAGTGCCTCACTTCACCCTGAGCTCCCTCAAGGGTAGTTGAAGGTCAACAGCTATAGCAGCCTGGGGTTCAATATCCCTGGAGGCAGATAGCAAATACCTTTGTTGTTCAGTCATTGGCAATGCTCTTGGTAAGTGCCAATTTGTAGTTGACAGTGATTTTCTCAGTAGTTTGCTAGTGGTCTAGCAGATATGATAGTCAATAAAAACTGTAATTTACAACTGAGAGGAAACTTCCCCTGCAAGACAGAGCAGTTAAGTCCCACTAACTCTAATGTGCTTGTGAATGGAAGGAATGCAAGGAATATCAGCTGTTCAAGAAAATAGTACATTCTTGAGAACAATCTATTCCCCTAGGCTCTCCCAGGTCATCAGGAGAATGGACTCTTTAAGGGACAAGAAATATGTACTTAATAAAATTTTCACTTTGGCTCTGTTTATCAAAGGAAGTACTCATTATTCACAGATTTCTATTTCTCTGAGTCCTCTTCTCCCACCATTTCCCGACATCTTTTGTTAGGTTGGCCTCCTCCCAGAGCTCCATGTGGTCCAAGCTGGATCTTTGCTTATACACCAGGTCAAGAAGCGAGGGTGACAGGAAGACAGACTCTAAGACCTCTAAAGTCCCATCCAGTCCTCAGATTCACAAGCTTCTATCACCTCTCCAAATGCCTCTTTTCCATCTTAGCCCAGTTCTGGCCTTGGCACATTTCATAAGTTTAAATTAGCTCTTCCTTCCCTGATCTCCAATTGCCTCTTTAGGCTACAGCCCATGTAGCAAGGCTATTTTGTATATTAATCTGATACCTGGGTATTTCCCTTTCCATCTGTGCCTCCTTACCTTTACTTGAACCCAGGGATATTTCCAGACTCTAATCAAGCCCCCATATAAGCAGTTTCTTATGCTTACTTATAAATACTATATAAGCCTGGGACTGAGATCATTAGGAGAACATGGCAGAAGGGCAACTGGTACATGATAGGAAGGTGTAGTTTTTCCAGTACTCATGTATGGATGTGAGAGTTGGACTATAAAGGAAGCTGAGCACTGAAGAATTGATGCTTTTGAACTGTGGTGTTGGAGAAGACTCTTGAGAGTCCCTTGGACTGCAAGGAGATCCAACCAGTCCATCCTAAAGGAAATCAGTCCTGAATATTCATTGGAAGGACTGATCCTGAAGCTGAAACTCCAACACTTTGGCCACCTGATGTGAAGAACCGACTTATTTGAAAAGACCCTGATGCTGGGAAAGATTGAAGGCAGGAGGAGGATGGGGCGACAGAGGACGAGATGGCAGGATGGCATCACCGACTCAGTGGACATGAGTTTGAGTAAACTCTGGGAGCTGGCAATGGACAGGGAAGCCTGGCATTCCGCAGTCCACGTGGTCGCAAAGAGTCAGACACAACTGCAGGACTGAACTGAACTGACTGAACTGAGGAAGGTATAAAGGCTGTAGGATCATCAGAGTGGCACCAGAGAGTGGAAGGAAGGACTAGGCTGAGGAGGGCATCAATGCCACACTCTTCTTGAGATCAACTTGCCCTCAGTAACCTGTTGTCCATGGACCACTGATGATCCCAAAGTTCTGGATCTCGCCTCTGAACAGACTTGGGGTACTTGCATGGGAGGAGAACATTTCTTCTCATGTTTGATTCTCTTGGGTTTTCTGGCTGGAGCTCTGTAAATTGGACAAGCAAAAGACAGATTAACAAGAAATAACAGTTTATTTGCATGCATTTCACAATTACACAGTACTCAGAGTATTCAGAGGTGCTTAACTCAGAGAGCTGGTAGAATTTGGGCTTCTGGCTCAGACGATAAGAATTCACCCACAATGTGGGAGACCCAGGCTCAATTCCTGGGTGGGGAAGATCCCCTCGAGAAGGGAATGGCAACTCACTCCAATATTCTTGCCTGGGAAATCCCATGGACAGAGGAATTTTGCATGCTACCGTCCATGGTGTCATAAAGAGTTGGACGTGAGTGAACATGCACACAGGGAAGTATCTTAGCAAAGGGACATTAACTACATTTTTAGGAAAGTTACATGGCAAAGGAGAAGGAATTTGAGCTTCTGGGCAGTAAATTATGGGAAGGCAAATACATGGGAAATGAACGGTAGATAAAAGCTAATTAATAGAGTTTGTTATGTGGATCCCTCTGGTGCCTTCTCCAGGCTGATAGCCTAATTTGTCTCAGCAGTTAACTTTTGTCCTTCCTGGTAGAGAGCGGAGAGGGGATGCCTTTGTAAATTTATGTCCTGCTTCTAGGCAGAAAGGAGGATGGTAGAGACTTTTTCTTATATCTGCTTGTCAATCGCCTTCAGCTCAAAAATAACCCTTATGCCAAAGAGGCATATTTTGGGGTGGCATTTTCCGCCACCCTACCATCACCATGTTAGAGCAGGAAGAGTGAAAGAAAAATATGCTGTCCTGGCTTAGATGGAACTGCCTGCAACAGCTGTGAATTTCTCTGTGAGATGGAACCATGGTGGACCCACTATCATGGTTACAAGCACTTGTTTTCAATTGATTTTCTGTTAATAAATTTCTTCACCTCAAAATGGGTAGAATAAGACCAACCTTGCAGAGTTAGTGTAGGGATAAACTAACAGAATATGTGTAACACTTGTAGAATGTTTATGGTTTACCAAAATAAATAATTTTGGTAAAGGAGCCAGAGATCAAATTGCCAACATCCACTGGATCACCAAAAAATCAAGAGAGTTCCAGAAAAACACCTACTTCTAATTTATTGACTACTTCAAAGCCTTTGACTGAATGGATCACAACAAACAGTGGAAAATTCTTAAAGAGATGGGAATACCAGACCACCTGACCTGCCTCCTAAAAAATCTGTTTGCGGGTCAAGAAGCAACCGTTAGAACTGGACATGGAGCAATAGACTGGTTCCAAATAGGGAAAGGAGTATGTCAAGGCTGTATATTGTCACCCTGCTAATTTAACTTAGATGCAGAGTGAATCATGTGAAATGCCCGGCTGGATGAAGCACAAGCTGAAATCAAGATTGCTGGAAGAAATATCAATAACTTCAGATGTGCAGATGGCACCACACTTATGGCAGAAAGCGAAGAAGAACTAAAGAGCCTCTTGATGAAAGTGAAAGAGGAGGGTGAAAAAGTTGGCTTAAAACTCAACATTCAGAAAATGAAGATCATGGCATCTGGTCCCATCACTTCATGGCAAATAGACGGGGAAACAATGGAAACAGTGGCTGACTTTATCTTGGGGGGCTCCCAAATCACGGGAGATGGTGATTGCAGCTATGAAATTAAAAGACGCTTGCTCCTTGGAAGAAAAGCTATGACCAACTTAGACAGCATATTAAAAAAGCAGGGACATTACTTTGCCAACAAAGGTCCATCTAGCCAAAGCTATGGTTTTTCCAGTGGTCACATATGGATGTGAGAGTTGGATTATAAAGAAAGCTGAATGCCAAAGAATTGATGCTTTTGAACTGCGATGTTGGAGAAGACTCTTGAGAGTCCCTTGGACTGCAAGGAGATCCAACCAGTCCATCCTAAAGGAGATCAGTCCTGGGTGTTCATTGGAAGGACTGATGCTGAAGCTGAAGCTCCAATACTTTGGCCACCTGTTGGGAAGAACTGACTCATTGGAAAAGACCCTGATGCTGGGAAAGATTGAAGGTGGGAGGAGAAGGGGATGGCAGAGGATGAGATGGTTGGACGGCATCACTGACTCAATGGACATGAGTTTGAGTAAACTCCGGGAGTTGGTGATGGACAGGGAGGCCTGGTGTGCTGCAGTCCATGGGGTTGCAAAGAGCAACTGAACTGAACTGAAAATAAAGAATTATTACCATAAGCTTCTGCAGTCTTACTCTTGGGCATATATCTGGGAAAATTATAATTTGAAAAGGTTCATGCACCCTAATGTTTATTGCAGCTCTATTTACAATAACCAGAACATGGAAGCAACCTAAATGTCTATCAACAGATGAATTCATAAAGAAGGTATGGTACCTATATGCAATGGAATATTAGCCATGAAAAGAAAGAAGTAATGCCATTTGGAGCAACACAGATGGACACAGAGATTATCATACTGAGTGAAGTAAGCCTGACAGAGAAAGACAAATATCATATGACATTGCTTATATGTGGGTTCTAGAAAAAAAGAGATACAAATTAACTATTTACAAAATAGAAAAACACTCATAGACATAGAAAACAAACTTATGGCTACCAATGGGGAAAGGGGGGAAGAATACATTAGGAACTTGGAGTTAACATATACACAATCCTATATATGAAATAGATAACCAACAAGGACCTACTATATAGTAGAGGGAACCATGTTAAATATTTTGATAAGGGAAAAGAATCTGAAAAAAATTGTGTCTATATTAACTGAATCCCTGCACTATTCACCTGAAACTAATACAATACTGTAAATTAATTATACTTCAATTAAAAAAAAGAAAAAAAATTTAAAAAGAAGCAAAAAAAGAGGTACTGTTATATTAGATGCTCCCTGAGGATGATGTTTTATTCTTGGCTTATACCACATGATTACTCATGTGACAGAGTATCACCACAGAGGTTCGCTGGAAGTCCTTCCTGAAACTACACCATAGTGATGTCACATTTATGAGTCTTGGCAGTCACAAATCTGCCTTAAATGTTCTTATTTTTCTTGAACTTGGGTTCAATTCAAATGCCCTCTTCTCTGTAATCCCTTTCTCAACACCCTTCTGCCCCAGCCTTCCTAGTGGTTTGTTTGTATCTCTCTTACATACATCACGTGATTTTTGCACATGCCTCATTCTCTTCTTAGTTTGTGAGCACTCGGAGGAGAATCACAGAGCTCATCTTTTATTTCTCTCTGTATCCTCAATATCTGGAAAGTCTGACAGTGTAAATGCTCCATGTGTATTAAAGTTGGGAGCAAGCCTGCAGCTTCTGGAGCTCTGCTGACATTTACAGGGCAATCTGAGTCTGGAACTCTGGTTGTGGTAGTTGTTCAGTTGCTAAGTCGCATCCAACTTTTGCGATCCCATGGACAGTAGCCCCCCAGGCTCCTCTGTCCATGGAATTTCCCAGTCAAGATGACTGGAGTGGGTTGCCATTTCCTTCTTCAGGGGATCTTCCTGATCCAGAGGTTGAACCCGGGTCTCCTGGATTGCAGGCAGATTCTTTACCAACTGAGCCATCAGCTCTGGTGAGTGTATATGAATGTTCCTTGGGCCTGTAAATGCAGCTTGGAACTAAAGACATATGATCTAGTGTTAAAAAGTCTCTGAGTTTTCTCCATCTTTTTACTCTTAATCTCTTTTCAAGCGTTCTCCAATTACTGCCAAAGAGAACATTCTAAAAGAAATCTATTCATTACTTTTTTGGTTAAAACTTTTCAGTCTTCTCTCTGTTAAGGGATAAAATCAAACCTTTCAGGATGCCATCCAAGACCTTATGTAACTCGATCCTGTCTGCCTCTCCTGGGTTATCTCTTGATACATCTCCTCCATTTTCCCCATCACCTCCCCCACCAATACACGTGGCCACCTGCACATTCCCACTGGTACACACAGTCTCCTCACATCTCTCCACTCCACACACCTCTCCACTCGCCATCCACCTACCCACTTTAGAGATGTTGAGTTCCAAGTAATTATCTAAACGGACTATGTTGCATTGTTGTTGTTGAGTTGCTAAGTTGTGTCTGACTGTTTTGCAAACCCATGGACTGTAGCCCACCAGTATCCCGTGACAGCCTTTTGGGAGGCAGCTAAGTCAGCTTGACTTACTTCTTTGCATTTGATTTCCCTCTCATGTCTTGAAACTCTGGCTTGTTCCTTTTTCCTTCTTTCAAACTGGGCATGTGGAAGAATCCGTCCTCAAACCGACCCAGACCCCAGGGAAACTTCGCTCGTCTTTCAGCAAAGATGAAGTGGTCAGCTGAAGTGGTCCTTCTTCAATGGCACTTTTCCTAACTCTTCTCCAGGGTAGAATTCATTTTTCTTTCCTTACTCATATCTCCACTGTGTTCTGTTCATTCTTCTACCATAAGACATGCGACATTGATGTGCTTAGTAGTACACATAACTTGTTCTTGTTCCGTGAGGATTTATTATTGTTGTCCAGTCTCTATGTCATGTCCGACTCTTTGCGACCCCATGGATTGCAGTGCTCCAGGCTCCCGTGTCCTTTACTGTCTCCTGTAGCTTGCTCAAATTTATGTCCATTGAGTCAGTGATGCCATCCAACCATCTCTTTCTCTGTTGCCCTCTTCTCCTCTTGCCCTCGACCTTTCCCAGAATCAGGGTCTTTTTCAATAGGTTGGCATAACAGATGTTTAATATACATGAGATGAATAAATGAATGCATAAATGAATGAACACATAAGGAATGATAGAACTCAATAGCTCACCTCTCTTTGCCTTTAGGTCAGGTTTCCAAGGTAAATAGACCTTTATATCCATAAAGACATAAAACAAATTGGATTTAAGCAAAATACCTGATCCTGGTGAGAAGTGAAAAGTGAGATGTGCAATAAATTGCGGGTATCACAGGTAGTTCTCACCATGTGCCAGGCACATTAAATTAAGACATTTAATTTTTACAACAATCTTTTGAGGTGGATACTTTTACAAACAAGGCAATAGAGTTACTAGAAGATCAGCTTGATCAAGCTCATAAATAACTTGACCAAGCTCATAAATGGCACAGCTAAGATTTGAGTGCAGGTGGTCTGGCTCAGAGGCCATGCTTTTAACCATAATATTAGACAGACTGTCAGTACTAATGAAGGAGACATACTGAAGTTTATGGACTTAATGATTATTATTATTTTTTTTACAAAGAGATTATTTGTAAGTCCAGAGTAAATGGTTGTTTTCTAAAGACTGCTAAGGATCTTCTTAAAACCTTGCTATGTGACAAGCTTACAACCTTACCCAGTAAATCATCTCTATATTTAAATTATGGGTCTAAAAATTCTTCCATAATTGAATCTAGATCTTGGATTAGTCAGTTCAGTTCAATTCAGTTGCTCAGTCATGTCCAGCTCTTTGCAACCCCGTGGACTGTGGCATGTCAGGCCTCCCTGTCCACCACCAACTCCCAGAGTTTACTCAAACTCATGTCCATTGAGTCGGTGTTGCCATCCAACCATCTCATCCTCTGTTGTCCCCTTCTCCTCCTGCCTTCAATCTTTCCCAGCATCAGGGTGTTTTCAAATGAGTCAGTTCTTCGCATCAGGTGGCCAAACTATTGGAGTTTCAGCTTCAACATCAGTCCTTCCAATGAACATTCAAGACTGATTTCCTTTAGGATGGACTGGCTTATCTGGGGCTTCCCTGATAGCTCAGTTGGTAAAAGATTTTCCTGCAATGCAGGCGACGTCAGTTTGATTCCTGGGTGGGGAAGATCCGCTGGAGAAGGGATAGGCTACCCACTCCAGTATTCTTGGGCTTCCCTTGTGGCTCATCTGGTAAAGAATCCGCCTGCAATGTGGGAGACCTGGATTCAGTCCCTGGCTTGGGAAGATCCTCTGGAGAAGGGAAAAGTCTACCCACTCCAGTATTCTGGCCTGGAGAATTCCATGGACTATATAGTCCGTGCAGTCACAAAGAGTCGGACACAACTGAATGACTTTCACTTTCAGATCTTGGATATTGCTGTTTAAATACCCACTTTCCTTTTTATTTTCTTTCTTTAATCATAATTGAAAAAAAAAAATTACAGCAACTTCTCCTTGTCTTCCTGGAACCAAAATTTGTTGAGGCTTGATTAGAAATTATTTAGTGGTTCATTCTTTTTCTTTGGAATCCAGAAATCACCTACCAGTATTTTGGATGTATTAATACAAATTTACCATAACCCTTACTCATTCCTTGACCACTATCATCATTGGTCAAAATGGAAAAATCAAGACACCCAGCAGCAGAGCAAAGGGCCCCATGGGCCCAGGCGTTCATATGCTTGTAATTACCACAATGCTATCCTTGTGGATACAGACAGCCAATGATTCTTACATTGCTAATATAATCTCATATCCTATCTAAACTCCTTTCATGGAATTTTGTGGAGAACTGATAAACTCTGAGTCAGAGCGTGGGTGAAAGAATCTCAAACCACAAGATTCACTGACTTGAAGCAAAATGGCCATACATTTTTAGAGTGGCAGAAGTTTCTTACTTAGGATTATTAAGGAATATGCTAAAGAAAGATAAGCAACTTGAACGGTTACTAAATATACCAGGCATGCATGGGGCTGAGATAGGTGGGGTTATGTGCAGCTGAACAAACACGATGACTATTTCTGTAGGGACCCTGAGTGTCTGGCACTTTGGATTTGATGATGTACCTTGCTATTTAAGGAGTGCGGGAGAATTATCCTATCTGAAGTCCAGAATAGATTTTTCTCTTCAAGAGAAAATTATTTTTAAGTATTTGAATGATTCTTGAGCAGAATATACTTATCATAAAAATTTACAATCTACAATTTGCGGTTCCAAGGTGAGATCAGAGGGCCATAGATGTAATTGGCACAGTATATGGAATTCATTTTTTCTTTTCTACAAAAAACTGGTTCTATTAGAGTGAGAGCGATTTTCAGAAAAATGGATGATTATTGAGATGAGATTACTCATGAGGGGTGATGGGAATTATTTGGGTGAAAAAACACTTTTCTTTTAGGCCTGAACCATTATATTTAGATTTATGTTCAAATACATGGTATAAGTTATTAAAAGTATTAACATTTAAATGGCTGGCATGTAATTAATGACTATCAATCTGGTTCAAAGTGCTCTAGCTATGCCTGGAATTACAGGAAAATTTTTCAAGTATTAAAAAGAGAAATTATCCTGAAAGACAGTATCTTCTGATAAAGGGTTCAGCCAGTTTGAGTTCATGTTTAAACAAGCATCAGTCAAAAGATTTATCATTTTGAAAATCAATCTCCCCTGTAAAAGATATCTGAGTTGTTTATGAGTTACTGGCACTTTTTTATGAAGCTCCAGTTGCTGCTTTTCTCAGAGAACTGGGAAGTCCCTTTTGATTTTAGCTGTGTTCTATGAACAGCACTCTACCTTCAGAGAAAGGACTCTTTTTTTTTTTTTTTCTAACTAAAGGAGTAAAACTAGAGCAAAATGGTGACTAGACACAGTGGTCTTGATGGAAAGACTTTCTCACACAAGTAGTCTTCATGCTCCAAATTCCATCAGTTGCAATGCTTTAGGAATTGGATACCTGTCAAAATGACTTGAAAAGAAAAACACATTCTTTGACTTTGGAGGGATGTATTTTTAGGGTCAGATGATATGAGAGGGGATAACACAGTATCAGGATAGTTGACCTGGGACGACCAATGAGAATAAGCTGAAAAAACAAAAACAGTGGCTTATTTTAAGGTATAGTTAACGTTTTATAGAAAAACAGTAGGGAGCTCAGAGAACAAGCAGAGAGGGTTCTGACAGGTCAAATCTGGAGAATGTTAAGCCTGCAAGGCACATCATAATTGTAACACAACTGCTTATTTTGTACTCTGAACTTTTTCAGTTCCAAGTGAAATCAATGGGTAAAAATATTTTTCAATGATCATTCTAAAAAAATAGAATCATACTCATTTTTTGGGATGTGGTCATAAAGAAGTTAAAGAGCAACAGTGAAGGAAGACATTAATCCTGTGGCAGAAAAGAATCTGTGAGTAATTTTTTAAAGTAAATTTTTTCAACATTATTTGAATTGAACTAATAGATAAAATTAAACTTAGGTGAAACCAAGGAAATAAATGAATTTTAGATGGATTTCTTAATCCCCAAAGGTTATTTTCCATAAAAGGTTCTCTTTAAAGAAAAATATATAAAATTTAAAGATGGATTTTGTGTATTTTAAAAAATGATATATTTCCATTTTAGATGGTAATTTTTTCATATTTATTTATTTATTTGGCATGCAGGATCTTTGTTGTATCATGGGGGAGCTAGTTGTGATGCATGGACCCTTTAATTGTGGCTCATGGGCTTAGCTGCTCCACAGCGTGTGGGATCCTAGTTCCCTGACCGGGGATGGAAGCCAAGTGCCCTGCATTGCAAGACAGCTTCTTAACCACCGAACACCCGAGAAGTCTCTGGATGGTAGTTTTTAAACACCCACTCTGAAGATGGGGGTTTTATTGTACCACTTTGCTTTTCCCTCCATTCTGTCACAGAGTTAGGAAACTGCAACCAAATCTGACCTTCCACTTTGTAAATAAAGTTTCACTGTAACTTGTCCAATTGTTATGCTCAGTTTTTTGTTGTATTGTGTAGTCTTGCTTTTGAGCTATAGCAGTGAAATTAAATAGTCTTGACAGAGGCCATGCAGCCCAATAAATAGTAAAATATTTACTACTTGGCCTTTTTTCAGGAAATTTGTTTACTCCTGTTATTGTTACTTTTATACTATTTATAATCTGCTTTGTAACCATAATTCATGTACTTTTTGATATCATTACATTTAAATGGACACAGAGCTCACCACTAGCCCTCTTTACCATGACGTTTTCAATTCTGAGTCCTTTATTTTGATTCTTTTCTGAATTTCATCAAGGAGTTTCTTCATTAAAGGTTTATAAGGTCTGTAATTTCCTTTTTTATATTAAAAAATGTGTGCTTGTTAAAAATTACTTTAAAATATCTTAGGTGGCTATTTTATTCTTTCCTGAAGAACTATATGGGCTTCCCTGGTGGCTCAATGGTAAAGAATCTGCCTGTGAAAGCAGGAGACACAGGTTTGAACCCTGAGTTGAGAAGATCCCCTGGAGAAGGGAACGGCTACCCACTCTAGCATTCTGGCCTGGAGAATTCGTCCACGGGGTCATGAAGAATGGGACACGACTGAGTGACTTTCACTTTCAATTTTCATGACATGTTGACATGCAAAAGTCTGAGGACTGATTCCCCTTCCCCCCACCCCCTTTGGAGGTGATTAGCTTTTTTCTTTTAATTTATTTATTTGGTCTTTCAGGGTCTTAGTTGTAGAACATGGGGTCTTCAGCATGGGAGATTGTAGATCTTCTTGCAGCATGCAGGATCTTTAGTTACGACATGATCACTCTTAAATTGAGGCATGTGGGATCTAGTTCCCTGACAAGGGATTGAACCCAGGCCTCTGCATTGGTAGTGTGGAATTTTGGCCCATGAACAATCAGGAAAGTCTAAATTAGTTTTTTCTGATGCCACAATAATTATTTCTTCATTCTTGAAGTTGTTAATTTAATAGCAACATGTATCAATTTAAAGAATTCTGTGCCTAATTTTCACATTCATTTACTGTGCAGATTTGGGTCTTCATTTCAGGCATACTGTCTTGTAATACATCCTTGCAATTCTTTTCTCATTCCACTTGTTATTTCTCTTCTGGGACACCAATTGTACATTTGTTGGTGGCCTATTCTGGTCCTCTCTAGTAGTAGTTTCTCTGTGTTTCTTCAAGTACTCTATGCTCCTTTACACTACTGTGATGATCATAATCTGTCTCTAAAGGTAAGGTGATTTAGTTTCTTACTTTTAAGTCTTTTTTTACTTGTTTCTTGTTATTCTTCAGTTCAGTTCAGTTGCTCAGTCGTGTCCAGCTCTTTGCAAACCCATGGACTGCAGCACACCAGGCCTCCCTGTCCATCACCAACTCCAGAATATACTCAAACTGATGTTCATCGAGTCGGTGATGCCATCCAACCATCTCCTCCTCTGTCGTCCCCTTCTCCTCCTGCCCTCAATCTTTCCCAGCATCAGGGTCTTTTCCAATGAGTCAGTTCTTCGCATCAGGTGGCCAAAGTACTGGAGTTTCAGCTTCAGCATCAGTCCTTCCAATGAACACCCAGGACTGATCTCCTTTAGGATGGACTGGTTGGATCTCCTTGCAGTCCAAGGGACTCTCAAGAGTCTCCTCCAATACCATAGTTCAAAAGCATCAGTTCTTCGGTGCTCTTTAGTTTCTTACTTTTAAGTCTTATTTACTTGTTTCTTGTTGTTCTGAACTTGCTTATATTTAATAATATTGTTTTTGTCCTCATTTAAACTCCAAGAAAAAGCATTTCCCCTTTTCAGGGTATAGTGTTCTTTGTCTTCTTATATTTGTGCTTTTATATTGGCAAATTTGAGAGTCTGTTGTTGACTTATTTTACTACTCAAAGCTCTGTGGAGAAATATCCCTGTTTCTTGCTTGCTTTGTTTTTCCTAGGTTAGATTATTATTTACATATTATGTTTTCTTTCTTCCCTTGTTTGCCTACAGTTTCTTGTCACTATGTTATAGCATTTTTTTACTTTTAAAAAGATCATTCATTCTTATTGTTGGCCATGAGTCTGGACTCCTTTAGCCTGTAGATGCATTGCTTTCTTTTACAAGCTGCTGATACCATTGGATCTAGGTGACTCTCTCTGAAGAGCAAAGGGAGGCATTCGGATCTACCCCCTCTACTTGAAACCTTGAACTTCTGCACTGTTTGTTGAATTGATAGTGAAACAATTAAAAGTAACTTAAACAGAATCTGAATAGTTACTCTCACCAGTGTCTGGACTAGACTGTGTGACTAACCTGGCTTCTCTTTGTTGCCCCACCAATCACTACCACAACAGAGTTTCGTGTTTTGTTCACTATCCTGTAACCTGAGGGCATGCTGTGTGCTTGGGGTTTGGTGGGTGGAGCCGGGGACTGGTCTGTGCTTCCACTTTTGAGGCTGTCTTTATTGTCAGCCGGGGCTTCCCTGGTGGCTCAGCTGGTGAAGAATCCCCCCTGCAATGCAGGAGACCTGAGTTCGATCCCTGGATTGGGAAGATCCCCTGGAGAACGGAAAGGCTACCCACTCCAGTATTCTGGCCTGGAGAATTCCATGGACTATCAGTCCATGGGGTCACAAAGAGTCGGACATGACGGAGTGACTTTCACTTCACTTCACTTATTGTCAGGCACCTGGCTTCTCTCCACTAGGTTGGAGTGTATCCCCTGCCTAGATTCTGGATCCACATTAGTCCTCCATTCACGAGCATCTTAGAGAAGACGTTTTTTTTTTTTTTTTCAGAGAACCATTCATATTGTTTACATTTCCTGCTTTTCTTTGTTATTGTTCAGTCATTCGTCATGTCCAACTCTCTGTGATCGCATGGGATACAGCATGCCAGTCTTCCCCATCTTTCACTATCTCTTGGAGTTTGCTCAAACTCATGTCCATTGAGTCGATGATGCCATCCAACCATCTCATCCTCTGTCATCCCCTTTCCCGGAATCAGCGTGTTTTCCATGAGATGGCTCTTCACATCCGATGCCCAAAGTATTGGAGCTTCGGCTTCAGCATAAGTTTTTTCAATGTATATTCAGAGTTGAATTCCTTTAGGATTGACTGGCTTGCTCTCCTTGCAGTCCAGGGGACTTTCAAGAGTCTTCTCCAATACCACAATTCGAAAACATCAATTCCTCAGTGCTCAACCTTCTTTACGGTCTAACTCTCACATCCATACCTGACTACTGGAAAAAACATAGCTTTGACTAGATGGACCTTTATTGGCAAAGTGATGTCTCTGCTTTTTAATATGCTGCCTAGATTTGCCATTGCTTTTCTTCCAAAGAGCAAGCAGCTTTTAATTTCATGGCTGCTTTTTCTTTGGTGCCTATTTTTCACCCTTCCAAGTCAGAGGAGGAAAGAGACAATAATACATACTGAATTTACTTCTTTTCAGATATATGTGTGAGAGTATGCTAGTCAGAATTCTCAGGAATTTTTTTTATGGTCCAACTCCAATACTTTGGCCACCTCATGTGAAGAGTTGACTCATTGGAAAAGACCCTGATGCTGGGAGGGATTGGGGGCAGGAGGAGAACGGGATGACAGAGGATGAGATGGCTGGATGGCATCACCGACTTAATGGACATGTGTTTGAGTAAACTCTGGGAGTTGGTGATGGACAGGGAGGCCTGGCATGCTGCGATTCATGGGGTCGCACAGAGTCGGACACGATTGAGCGACTGAACTGAACTGAACTGAATGGCTTCTTGGGGCACAGGAGTGAGATTAGGATCTGTGCTACGCTCTTCTGCTGTGTCCACAGTCTTCTGCCTCTTTTGTTTCTGTTTATTAAAGTTAAGGACACTGGGTTGTGTCCTTACTTTGGAAACTACTGGAGAACTTTTTCTTTTGCAGTTTCAAAAATAGTTAATAGTTCTATATTTAGAAATAAGATTCAGAGACTCATCCCTTATATGTGGAATCTAAAAAAAAAAAAAGATACAAATAAACTTACTTACAAAACAGAAGCACACTCATAGACTTGGAGAACAAGCTTGTTGCCAGGAAAGGAGGATGGGGGAAGGGATAGCCAGGGAATTAGGGATGGACACGTACACACATGCTACATTCAAAATGGATAACCAACCAGGACCTACTGCATAGCGCAGGGAACTCTGCTTGATGTTATGTGGCAGCCTGGGTGGGAGGGGAGTTTGGGGGAGAATGGATATACGTGTATCTGTGGCTAGGACCCTCTGCTGTCCACCTGAAACTATCACAACATTGTTAATCGGCTACAGCCCCATACTAAGTGGCTTCCCAGGTGGTGCTAGAGCTAAAGAATTAGCCTGCCAGTGCAGGAGACACAAGAGATGTGGGTTTGATCCCTCAGTAGGGAAGATCCCCTGGAGGAGAGTATGGAAACCCACTTTAGTATTCTTGTCTGGAGAATCCCCATGGGCAGAGGAGCCTGGTGTGCTACAATCCATAGGGTCACACAGAGTCAGACAGGACTGAAGCGACTTAGCAAGCATGCATGCACACACAATACAAAATAAAAAGTTAAAAAAAAATATTTGGAGAGTCAGTTCAGGAAAGCAACTCCTTTCGATTCCAGTTATCATGGAGGGTTGGGGAGTTGCAACTTTAATTAAACTTGCAAAATTAAAATATATCCTTACCTCTGTTCCATACTTTTTATGCATGAGGAAACTTGACTACTTAATGCAGGAACCATATTGATAAATAGTTTTCCTGTTATTTCATTGTAACCTATAAAGCTAGTTGAAAACTTCTATTTTATAGAGAAGGATATAGGAATGAACTATCTTTGAGTGTGTTTTTTTACTTTAGCATAAAACAATGTGAAATCAATGTATGGTGAGGTTGAATTTTATCTTTTGTTGTAGAGTTCTGTGAGTTCTAACACATGCATGTGCGTGTGCTCAGTTGTGTCTGATTCCTTGCGACCCTATGGACTGTAGACTGTCAGGATTTTTGGAGATGGACACGTACACACATGCTACATTTAAAATGGATAACCAACCGGGACCTACTGTCCATGGAATTTTCCTGGCATGGAATTTTCCTGGCAAGAATGCTGGAGCGGGTTGCCATTTCCTCCTCCAGGGGATCTTCCTAACCCAGGGATCGAACCCACATCTCTTGCGTCTCTTCATTGGCAGGCAGATCCTTTACCACCGTGCCACCTGGGAAACCCCAACACAGATACAGATTCATGTAACCACTACTACAATAAGGATGCAGACTAGTTCTCTTATTCCCCAACATTTCTCAGTGGTATTCCTTGGTAATCAAAATCTCCCCCGACAGCTAACCTCTGACAATCACTGATCTTTTCTCTGGATTATAGTTTTATATTTTTGATAAAGGAATCTTATACCACTTAAATTATTGATACTGGCTTCTCTTACTCAGAATACCACTTCTCTGCTACAGTATACCACTGTATACTCAGTATACAACTTCAGTATACCAGCTGTTATATGTATCAGTAGTTGACTCCTTTTCATTGCTAAATAATATTTCTTTTATTTTTTTAAGAATCTCCATTTAATTCATCCACTGAAGAATATTTAGGGTCTTTCAAGTTTGATATGTATGGCCACAGCAGCTATAAACATTCATGTAAAGATTTTTGTGTGAACATAAATTTGCATTTCTTTGGGGGTAAATACCTAGAAATGGGCTTGCCAGGCCATATGGCAAATAAGCATTTAACTTTATGAGAAATTGCTAAGTTATCTTTCAGAGTGTCTGTACCATTTTTGCATGTCCACAAACATATGAAAGTTCCAGTTGCTCTGCATCTTAGTCAGCTTTTGGTGTTGCCAGTAGTTTTTGTTTTGGCCATTCTATTAGTTGTATAGTATTATCTCATCTTGGTTTTAATTTGCATTTCTCTAACAGAATGCACTTTGTAACATGGGATAGGCTACCCACTCCAGTATTCCTGGGCTTCCCCTGTGGCTCAGCTGGAGACCTGGATTCAATCCTTGGGTTGGGAAGATCCCCTGGAGAAGGGAAAGGCTAACCACTGCAGGATTCTGGCCTGGCAAATTTAATGGACTGTATAGTTCACGGGGTCACAAAGAGTCAGACATGACTGAGCGACTTTCATTTCACTTTGATGTATTTAGTTGACATCTTCCTATCCTGTTTGGGCTTCCCTGGTGGCTCAGAGGTTAAAGTATGTGCCAGCAATGCGGGAGACCCAGGTTCATTCCCTGGGTCGGGAAGATCCCCTGGAGAAGGAAATGGCAACCCACTCCAGTATTCGTGCCTTGAGAATCCCATGGCTGGAGGAGCCTAGTAAGCTACAGTCCACGGGGTCACAAAGAGTTGTACATGACTGAGCAACTTCACATGATCTTATCCTGTTTGATGAAGTGTCTGTCTTTTGTCCATTTTAATTTATTTATTTTTATCCATTTTAAAATTGATTTTTCTAGTCTTGAATTTTGAGACATCTTCCTACATTCTGGATACAAGTGCTTTGTCAAATATATGTTTTTTCAAGTATTTTCTCCCATTCAATAGTTTGTCTTTTCAGTCTTTTAACAATATCTTTCAAAGAGTACAAGTTTTTAATTTTAAAAAAATTAAAAAAAAATTTTGAAAGTTAAAACATTTAAAAAATTTTGGGGGCTGTTTGGCATGTGGGGTCTTAGTTACCTGACCAGGGATCAAACCAGAGCCCCCTGCACTGGAAGTACAGAGTATTAACCACTGCACTGCTAGGGAAGTCCTAAAAGTTTTTAATTTTGATGAAGTATCATATATAATTTTTTTTCTTATGGATTGTGCTCGTGGTGCCATGGCTAAGAACACTTTGCCTAGTTATGATGCTGAAGATGTTCTCCTATGCTTCCATCTCAGAGTTTTATAGTTGTATGTGTTTAGATCTATGATCCACTTTGAGTTAATTTTTGTGTAGGGTGTAAAGTTTAGGTTTGAAAGGTTGTTGCTGAACCTCTTGACCTCTAGAGGAGAATTCAATCCAGGGCCAGAGACGAGGCTTGATCGCTCAGAGTTTTTGTGTAATAAAGTTTTATTAAAGTATAAAGGAGATAGAGAAAGCTTCTGACATAGACCTCAGAAGGGGGCAGAAAGAATACCCCCAGCTAGTGTTAGCAGTGGAATCATATACTCTCCAATGAATCCAAAGAATGTCTGGAGGTTGTAAAGACTCAGCAGACCTACTCCCATAATTTACATTTTAAGATAACAGGATTAGCCAGAAGGTTTAATGCAGAGACTGTCCTCAGGCAGGATACATTATTGTTACATAATCCTAAGGAATGTAGAGGAAAGAGAAAAAGTTTGTCTTTTCTTCCTCCTTGAGAATTCCAGACCCCTCTCTCCTTGGGGACCGCTAGACTTCTTATCAACCTGCCTAGGAAACGACTCTTTCAGGTTGAGGTTTTTTTACATATGAATGTCCAATGATCCCAATACCATTTGTTGAAATGACTACCCTTCTGTATTGAGTTGGCTTTGAAACTTTGTCAAAACTTGGTCATATTTGTAATGTGGGTTTAGCTGCATCCTCAGTTCTAAGTGATCCTTCAATATGTCTAAACTTTCACTAGTACCATGTTGTTTTGATTACTATAACTTTTTAGGAAATCCTAGAATAAAGTAGTGTGATTCCACCAAATTTATTCTTCTTTTTCAGAATTATTTTGACTATTCCAGTTTCTTTGCTAGTCCATATAAATATAAAAATAAATTTGCATATATTTACAGAAATTTTGCTGGAATTTAGGTGAATATTTCATTGGATGTATTGATCAATTAGGGAGTATTTACATCTTTACAGAGTTGAGTCTTCCAATCCATGAACATAGTTAGTCTTTCCATTTATTTTGGTCTTCTTTGATTACTTTCACTAGTGTTTCATAGTTTTTAGCATACAGACCTTGCACATACTTGTTTAGATTTATACCTATTCATATTTTGGAGTTTTTGTAACTGGTACTATAATTTTAATGTTGATTTTAGATTGTTTATTGCTAGAAGATAGAAATACAGTTGATTTTGAGGTGTGATCTTATATCATGTGATCATGACAAATCTACTCATTATTCGGAGTTTTACTATTGTTGCTGCTGTAACTGTTTTTGTAAACACTTCGGGAGTTTCTACGTGGACAATCATATCATCTGCAAATAGGAACATTTTTATTTGTTTGTTTCCAATATGTATACTTTTTGTTTTATCACCTTATCATGCAGGTTATGCTTCTAGTACTCAGTTCAGTTGCTTGGTTGTGTTTGACTCTTGAGACCCCATGGACTGCAGCACACCAGGCTTCCCTGTCCATCACCAACTCCCGGAGCTTACTCAAATTCATGTCCATAGAGTCAGTGATGCCATCCAACCATCTCAACTTCTGTCATCCTCTTTTTTTCCTGCCTTCAATCTTTCCCAGCATCATGGTCTTTTCCAATGAGTCAGTTCTTCACATCAGGTGGCCAAAGTATTGGAGTTTCAGCTTCATCATCAGTCCTTCCAATGAATATTCAGGACTGGTTTCCTTTAGGATTGACTGGTTTGATCCCTTGCAGTTCAAGGGACTCTCAAGAGTCTTCTCCAACACCACAGTTCAAAAGCATCAATTCTTCAGTGCTCAGCTTTCTTTTCAGTCCAACTCTCACATCCATACATGACTACTGGGAAAATCATAGCTTTGACTAGACGGACTTTTGTAGGCAAAGTAATGTCTGCTTTTTAATATTCTGTATAAGTTGATCATAGATTTTCTTCCAAGGAGCAAGCATCTTCTAAGTTCATGGCTGCAATCACCATCTGCAGTGATTTTGGAGCCCAGGAAAATAAAGTCTGATACTGTTTCCACTGTTTCCACATCTGTTTGCCATGAAGTGATGGGACCGGATGCCATGAACTTAGTTTTCTGAATGTTGAGTTTTAAGCCAAATTTTTCACTCTCCTCCTTCACTTTCATCAAGAAGCTCTTTAGTTCTTCCTCACTTTCTGCTAAAAGGGGGGTGTCATCTGCATATCTGAGGTTATTGATACTTCTCCCAGCAATCTTGATTCCAGCTTGTACTTCATCCAGCCTGGCATTTTGCATGATGTACTCTGCCTGTAAGTTAAATAAGCAGAGTGACAATATACAGCCTTGATGTATTCCTTTCTCAATTTAGAACTAGTCTGTTGTTCCATGTCCAGTTCTAACTGTTGCTTCTTGACCTGCATACAGACTTCTCAGGAGGCAGGTCAGGTGATCTGGTATTCCATCTCTTGAAGAATTTTCCAGGAGTTTGTTGTGAGCCACAGAGTCAAAAGCTCTGGAGTAGTCAATAAATAAAGCAGAAACAGATGTTCTTCTGGAACTCTCTTGCTTTTTTGATGATCCAACAGATGTTGTAAAGTAAGAATGTATACCCTTGGCATATTTCTGATCTTAGAGGGAAAACATTCAGTCTTTTACTATTAAGTTTGATGTTGTTTGAAGGGCTTTTTGAAGATGCTCTTTATCAAGTTTAGGAAGTTTGATTCTATTCCTAGTTTGCAGAGAAGTTTTTGTTTTTATAAATCAGGAATGGATATTGAATTTGGTTAAATGCTTTTCTGATCAGTTGATAAGGTCATGTGGTTTTTCTTTTGTACTTTCAATATAATGCATTACATTGAATCACCCAGATTTGCATTTCCAGGATAAACCCCACTTAGTCATATTATATAATTCTTTTTACATATTGCTGGATTTCATTTGATAATATTTTTTATTTATTTGGTTTGCTTGCATGTTTTCATTTCATTCTTATAATAACCCCGTGAATTATGAGGTATCCACAGTTACAGAGAAACCTAATGAGGCTTGTGAGGGTGAGCAATTTGCCCAAAGTTACACAACTCGTAAATGCAGAGCCAGGAGTTTGATATTTGGCTTTCTGAATTCAAAGTTGTTTTCTTTCCACTCAGTCATCAAGTGTGGGATTTAGAAAGATAGATAAGACAGCCTCAAGTGATCTTAAATGTCATGCCTCCAGTAGAGATAAGTTGCCTTTCAGAATATAAAGGTCTTCAGGATGTAGGGCTTCCCAGGTGACGCTAGTGGTAAAGAACCCACCTGCCAATGCAGGTTAGATGTGAGAAAAGCTAGTTTGGGAATGGTAATCCACTTCAGTATTCTTGCCTGGAGAATTCCATGGACAGAGGTGTCTGGCGGGCTATAGTCCATAGGGTCACACACAGTTGGACTCAACTGAAGTGAATTGGCATGGCATAGGATGGCACTATGTATTGTCAGAGATGTCAGGAAATAGGAGAAGGAAAAGAAGCCTGGCAATGTCCAAATGTTTAAAAAATAGACTTGAGATGTCTAGAATCATTTATTAATTGGTTGATGAATGCTTGGAAGTGGTGGTGGTTTAGTAGCTAAGTTGTGTCCGACTCTTGTAACCCCATGGACTGTAGCTTGCCAGGCTCCTGTCCATGGGATTTTCCAGGCAAGCATACTGGAGTGGGTTGCCATTTCCTTCTCCAGGAGATCTTCCTGACCCATGAATTGAACCCGGGTCTCCTGCATTGAATGCAGATCCCTGCACTGCAGGTGGATTCTTTACTGACTGAGCTACAAGGCAAGCCCTGAACTCTTGGAAGAGAAGATGGTAATCAATAAGAGACTGACTTTTTTTTTTAATGATTCCCATTTTCCTTTATCTTAAATTTCTTAGATTTTATGATCAACATAAAATAGCAGACAAACTATATGCTTATTGGCTCTGGGAGCCTCAGTTGTCATCATTGAATCTCAATCCAAATAGGAGAAGTTAAAGTAAGAAACAGCTTCAAATTAAAACTAACTTTGATAACTAATATGGACAAGTATCTGTCTAAAGGAGTGATTAGATCTTGTCAAAGTTCATGAAGACTTCATTTCCCGTGACCCAGGCAGGTATTCTCCATGACTACAATCATCGCCTCTACATCCTTTAACATTTCTCCAGTGTCTTCCTTTCACACATTTAAAATTATTTCAGGATATTTCTAGGGGAATGAAGAAGCATATTTCCTAGAAACATAGGCATTTTCTTTTTTATAAAAATTAATATTTATTACAAGGTTATATAATAAGAATTTACATTTTAATTTTGTAATACAGATATTCAAAATAATAGGAGAGAAGTTTCAAGTTTACTCAATATGAGAGTGAGAATCTCTTCTTCTGTCTTTGGGATAGTTGAATTCCCTGTCTAACTTTTCAAATGTTTCGTGTTATGGAAACCTCAAGTGTGTTTTTTAAATTTATTTTTAATTGGAGGATAATTGTTTTACAATGTTGTGTTGGTTTTTGCCATACAACATCGTGAATCAGCCATAAGTATGTGTATGTCCCCTCCCTCTTCAACCTCCCTCCCACTCTCCACCCCTTCCCACCCCTCTAGGTTGTAACAGAGTAGCAGACTGAGCTCCCTATGTTATCCAGCAATTTTCCATTAGCTATCTATTTTACATATGGTAATGTATTATTAGATTTAGCCCTGCTTCATTCTGTACTCCAAGGCCAAATTTGCCTGTTACTCCAGGTGTTTCTTAACTTCCTACTTTTGCATTCCAGTCCCCTATAATGAAAAGGACATCTATTTTGGGTGTTAGTTCTAGAAGGTCTTGTAGGTCTTCATAGAACTGTTCAACTTCAGCTACTTTGGCGCTATTGGTTGGGGCAGAGACTTAAATTACTGTGATATTGAATGGTTTGCCTTGGAAATGAACAGAGATCATTCTGTTGTTTTTGAGATTGCATCCAAGTACTGCATTTTGGACTCTTTTGTTGACTATGATGGCTACTCCATTTCTTCTAAGGGATTCCTGCCCACAGTAGTGCATATAATGGTTAGGAACAGACTGGTTCCAAATAGGAAAAGGAGTATGTCAGGGCTGTATATTGTCACCCTGCTTATTTAACTTATATGCACAGCACATCATGAGAAATGCTGGTCTGGAGGAAGTACAAGCTGGAATCAAGATTGCCAGGAGAAATATCAATAACCTCAGATATGCAGATGACAGCACCCTTATGGCAGAAAGTGAAGAAGAACTAAAGAGCCTCTTGACGAAAGTGAAAGAGGAGAGTGAAAAAGTTTGGCTTAAAGCTCAACATTCAGAAAACGAAGATCATGGCATCCGGTCCCATCACTTCATGGCAAATAGACGGGGAAACAGTAGAAAAAGTGGCTGACTTTATTTTTCTGGGCTCCAAAATCACTGCAGATGGTGACTGCAGCCATGAAATTAAAAGACGCTTACTCCTTGGAAGGAAAGTTATGACCAACCTAGACAGCATATTAAAAAGCAGAGGCATTACTTTGCCAACAAAAGTCCATCTAGTCAAGGCTATGGTTTTTTGAGTGGTCATGTATGGATGTGAGAGTTGGACTATAAAGAAAGCTCAGCGCCAAAGAATTGATGCTTTTGAACTGTGGTGTTGGTGAAGACTCTTGAGAGTCCCTTGGACTGCAAGGAGATCCAACCAGTCCATCCTAAAGGAGATCAGTCTTGGGTGTTCATTGGAAGGACTGATGTTGAAGCTGAAACTCCAATACTTCGGCCACCTGATGCAGAGAGCTGACTCATTGGAAAAGACCCTGATGCTGGGAAAGATTGAGGGCAGGAGGAGAAGGGGACGACAGAGGATGAGATGGCTGGATGGCATCACCGACTCAATGGACATGGGTTTGGGTGGACTCCGGGAGTTAGTGACGGACAGGGAGGCCTGGTGTTCTGTGGTTCATGGGGTCACAAAGAGTTGGACACGACAGCCACTGAACTGAACTGAATGTATAAAACATGGACATTTGCTAAGGGGATAAAATTTTCTGTGTTTTCACGACCATTTATGAATGATTTGTTATGATTTTCCCAGTAGTCGTGTACGGATGTGAGAGCTGGAACACCAAGAAGCCTGAGCACCGAAGAACTGATGCATTCAGGATGCAGCCACTACGGGAGCTCTGCGGTTTCCCTAGACACCATTTCTGCTCTTGTTTGTGTGGTTCGTTCCTCGTTTGGCTTTCTTATCAGTTAGCTATCTGTAAAGTTCTTCTTTTTCTTCTTCCTATAGAAGTAATTATAAACAGCACAAATAAACCCTTGGCAATCTTTATTATTGTATTACAATCATTATTATTGAATTGTATTTATTATTGTATTACATTAGAGGGAAGGGAAGTCGCTCAGTCGTGTCCGACTCTTTGTGACCCCGTGGTCTGTAGCTCACCAGGCTCCTCCATCCATGGGATTTTCCAGGCAAGAATACTGGAGTGGGTTGCCATTTCCTTCTCCATACATTAGGGGAAGCCTATCTAAATGATCTTAGGTACAAGATAGAGGAATGCTGGATGGCCGATGCTAAAGTAGATGACATTTCAGGTAGTTGGACAATCACAAAATCAAGGGAGTTCAACCCACCAGGAAATATCTCCAGGCATGCCACAATTCTTTGTGGACTTTTCCTGTGAAAATTTTTATCAGTGACCCTGACATCAACATAAAAGTCAAGTGTATAAAATTGACAAATGTCCACTTTACAAAGTAAGGGGTAAAAGATGAAAAGCTTGCAATGATCTCACCAATCTGGACAACTGGCTATAAAATGAAATGAAATAGGTTAGTTCCTATTGGTCAGTTTTACAATAAGATACCCCAAACCTTTCTTTGACAGCAGTTTTTGAGAAAACAAAAATAAAAAACATGGACAAATTAATCAACTGTGAACTTTCTGTGAGACCAAAATACCACATGGTTGCCAAAAAAAAACATAGTCTTACAGTGCAGATTTTCCCCAGAAGATCTGAATTGTAAATGCTGTGTCTTATATTCCTTTATATTCCCAGTGTCTTGAATTTAACAGATTCTCAGTTATTGTTTGTTGAATGACAACGGTAACGGTCAGACATAGCTGGAGTGTTGCATTAAAATTTGGCCATCACAGTTTAAGGGTCAGCTGCTAAGCTGGAATGCACACAAATAATGATGGCCCAGTGGGAGGGTCTGAAAACTCTGGAGTTGGTAGATTTAACGGAAGAATTAGAGTGTGCAGAAGAGATGATTAAGGAGAGACAGGCTAAGTATTTTGGTTCAAACTTGTTTTATCTTGTCTCCAGGGAAGAATTTGATCAATGTTATAGGGAGGCAGCTTTAAACTCAATATTAAGAAGAACTTTCTATAATCAGTGGAAGCAAAGATGTGGATATTGAACGACCCTTTGTTAGGGATGGAGCAGAGGGAATTCCTGCTGATATATATGATGTGGCAATTAAGCTTAAATGACATTTCTAACTCAAGGTTTCTATGTCAAATAGTAAGATTTAGTCTAATTTTTTGAAAAATGATAGTAAACATGTGGGATATATGTATTTTTCTACTAACAACAATATTTCACTGAAGGACCTTTTCTTTTCATGAATTTAGCCAAATCATGGGATTTCTATCTCTTTCTTAGTAAACTACAGTTTTATTTTCTCGATGAGGGATCACTAGATATTTACATTACTAATATCCATTCTTTTATCAAAATGTAACTAGCTTTCTATCTTGGTTTTTGAGCCCTGAAATATTTTTCTGAATCTAAGAAGTGATTTTACAGCTTTCTTTCATATTCAGATCATTGTGATTATTTTCAAGGCTGGTGGTATGTTTCTATTTCTATGTATTTCACATTTTTTCATAGTTAAGTGAAAACGAACAATTAAGTTTTTAAAAATGCTAGTTTATCGGGACTTTCTGGTGGTCCAATGGCTGAGACTGCATTCGATCCCTGGTCAGGGAACTAGATCCCACGTGCCCCAGCTAAGACTTCTTGTGCTGCAACTAAAGATTCCATATACTGCAATTAAAAGATTCCACATGTCAAAATTATGCTGCAATGAAGATTGACGATCCCACGTGCCTCATCTAAGACCAGGCACAACCAAATAAACAAATATTTTAAAAGTGCTAGTTTATCATATAGTGACCCAAGTAATAACAGAAAGTTGGGTCCAATCACTTGCCTGCTATCATAATAGTTTAATGTAACGCATTTCAATTTGCTAACAACACAAATCAGCATTTTGTTGTTTAATATATTTACTACCGTATTCTTAACATTATTTTAAGCTTGATCCCCGAGACACTGTTTTCTGGTTCTGCTCTGCCTTTCTGGCTTCTTTCCAAACATCTTTCTCTCATTCTCATCTTAATTGTGTCCCTACTCAGACAACATCTTTTCATTCTCTTGTCTCTTCATGATCTTCTTCTTTGAGGCCTTGTCTTATCTACTTCCCTGTGATCTGTGGAGGGGCCCTATTATTATTTTTTTAAATTGAAGTAAATAGCTGATTTAAAATTTCAATCGTACAGCAAAGCGATTGCTTATATATATATATATATGGTTCTTTTCCATTATAGGTTATTATAATATATTGAATACTGTTCCCTCTCCTATACTTTAAATTATTGTTGTTTATCTATTTTATATATAGTAGTGTATCTGTTAATGTTATACTCTTAATTTATCTCTGTCCTCCCTTTTCTCCTTTGGTAAACACAAATTTGTTTTCTATGTCTGTGAGTCTGTTTCTGTTTTGTATATAGATTCATCTGTATTACTTTTTAGATTCTACATATAAATGATGTATATATTTGTCTTTCTCTGTCTGGCTTACTTCACTCAGTATGATAACTTTTAGGTCCATTCATGCTGCTGCAAATGGCATTTTTGTTCTTGTACATGGCTAAGTAATATTCCATTGTATTTATGTACCACATCTTTATCCATTCATCTGTCACTGGACATTTAGGTTGCTTCCATGTCTTAGCTATTGCAAGGAATGCTGGTATGAACATTGGGTACATATATCTTTTTGAATTAAAGTTTCTGTCCTTTCTGGATATATACCCAGGAGTGGGATTCCTGGATCATATGGTAGTTCTACTTTTAGTGTTTTCAGGAGCCTCCATATTGTTCTCCACGGTGGCTGCACCGATTTACATCCCCATCAACAGTGCAGGAGGGTTCCCTTTTCTCTCCACGAAGTAGCCCTGTTATTCCCCTCTCAGCTCTTTGTCCTAGATCCCCATGGGAATTAACAGGTTTAACACTCAACTCATTTATCTTCTCCTCAAAACAGAACTTTGGAATCTTCTTTGTTTCTGCCAGTGGTACAACCTTTCTGTCAGCCATTAAAGCTCAGAATTTATCAGTATTTCTTTTCTCCCTGCTTGGAGAGGTAATGTCCCACAATAGTTATAAACACAACTTGACTACCTTGGTTCAAATCCTAGCCCTTCCCTTTTTCCAACTGCCACAACCTGAACAGGTTGATTAGCCTTTCAAGCCTTCATTTTTCACATCTGTAAAATGGAGATTGATAGTAACCTAGTTGGATGAAGTGTTAAGGATTTATAGCCTAAATACCAAGCTGACCTTGTCATAACTTCCATAATTCAGACATGCTTCCAGTGAATTGTGCACAACAACAAAACATGAAATGTGAGAGAGATAGATTATACTTAGCTTTTAAGTGACTCTCTAATGGTGAATTTTTTACTTACTAACAAATACACTGGGGTATGTACGTAAACTGTGAAGGAGTTAATACACTGTATTTACTAGGGCTGCCCTAACAAAGTACAAAGACTGGCTGGTTTAAATAAGAGAAACTTCTTTCCTCACAGTTCTGGAGGCCTGAAATCAAGGTGTCGGCAGTGTGGGGTTTCTCCTCAGAATGCTCAGATAATTAAGATGTTTTCTGTCATCTTTTTATTGTGTGCTCAGTCATTTGTGGCCCCATGAGGCTCCTCTGTCCATGGAATTTTCCAGGCAAGAATACTGGAGTGGGTATTCCCCACTTCCCTTCTTCAGGGGATCTTCCCAACCCAGGGACTGAACCCGGCTCTCTTGCATCTCCTGCACTGTCAGGTGGATTCTTTACCACTAGCACCACATCTTTTTATTATTTACTTATAATTTTATTAATTAAGATCAGATAATATTGCCTACAGAATCTATACTTTAGTATTTGTTAAAGTTTTTGTTTTTGTAAACAAGCACATGTATATTTTGCTATTCCCCATGAGGTAATCTAAAATAGCTTGGGGAATCTAGGTGATTTTTAAAGCAGTTACTTTTGTGGTGTTTCATCATGGCTTCTTGAATGGAGGGAAATGAAACTCCAACTGGCCAGTCTGGTTTCTCTGACATGAGCCTTGTTCACCCTTCTTGGGGAGGGTGATTTTGAAACTAGAAAAGGCCGTCGAATTAAGAGTGAGCCATGCTATCTCTGTGACCCCATTGTGCCTTGTGATCAAGAATGGGCAATAAAGTTACTGCTGTGGACCAAGAATAAATTTCCATGCTAGTATCAATCTTAGCATCAATATTGCTCTGATAATTGATGCCTTATCATGTGAAACTTAAAATCAACGCACTTCATATTTTCCATTTTGTAGGTAGGTTTTAGCACCTTTAAGGAATAGGTTCATAGACTCAGGTGGGGACCTGAGGTGAGGAGACCAAGAGAGTGGAAGGAGTTACAAGGAATTTGCTTCCCAAATGAGTATGGGCTCAAGTGCCCTCTTGTGTCTGCTTTGACTTTCTTTGCAGAGGAAAAGCCCAAGTTACATGGCATCACGTTGCCTATCTATTTTCTCATTCTCAATTTTAACTTTCAAGCAGCTTGTGGCCCCTATTAGATAATCTGGTGATAGAATCACTTTCAGAAGGCTCAGATGCCTCAGTGATTCTTTGAAACCCTTTAGCTCCCACTGTTCGAGTTTTGTCACAGCTCAGTAAGCCCTGAAAGCTATTCTGAGGTTATGGTTACTGTGCGGTTTATGCAAAGAGAGACTCTGGTCACAGTCTGTCCCACATAGCAAAAATAGGCACTGTGAGAGGCGGTCCGAAGACATGAGTAAACGAATCTAGCAAGTACCAGAGAAATAGTTCCTCCTGTGAACTTCATCATTTGGTGACAACTGAATGCAAGACGAGATGGTTAGACAGCATCACTGACTCAATGGGCATGAACCTGAGCAAAGTCTAGGAGGTGGCGAAGGACAGGAAAGCCTGGCATACTGCAGTCCGTGGGGTTGCAGAGTCAGATACCACTTAGTGACTGAGCGACAACAAAGTGCGGGCAAGTGATAAAAAGAAGAGCGTCTTCCGCTGGAGCCTGACAGTGATTGTAGAGTGAGGTTAAGCTGCCCTTTTGAGAGCTGAAGATTTCTGTGTAGGATCTTGTGCATTAATTTTGCTGAATGGGTATTTGAATCTGATTAGGGAGGAAATGAAATTGTGGTGACTGGCAAGAGTGAGGGAAACCTACAGAAACTTGCATCATTCCAGTACATTTCTAAGAGCTTTGGGTCAATCCAGTGTTTTAGAGGAACTCACTTATTGCTCTACAAAGGTTTTAAATGAGTGCTTTGATCTGTTTCTCAAATGAAAACCTAATTTAAGTGCACCCACCCCAACCAAGTTCTTCGTTTTCATTATTTGTCAGCGAGTGTTTTTGGTGAGCACTTCCCTCATCTTCCTTCCTCTTCTGGGCCCTTTCCACTCCACCCACCTGCCTTCCCTGCCCCCAGCCCCCAGTGGGGTGTAATGTGTCTTACACGTGCCTTATGGAATTCTCATTAAGGAGGCCCCTTACCCCCGACAATATGGCTGACTTGCAGAGTTCTCAAATACGAAGTTTCAATAGTTTGGGCATTACATGGGTTGATTTTTATTTTTTCCCCCCTCCGCATGCGGATAATAATTATATAGCAGTATCTTTTTTTCAGCTTTTTATTTTATATTGGAGTATAGCCAATTAACAACGTTGTGATAGTTTCAAGTGGAGAGTGAAGGGACCCAGCCATACATATACGCGTATCCATTCTCCCCCAACACCGCTCCCATCCAGGCTGCCACATAACAACGAGCAGAGCTCCCTGTGCTATACAGTAGGTCCTTGTTGGTTATCCGTTTTAAATATAGTGGAGTGTCCAAGTCGATCCCAAACTCCCTAACTATCCCTTCCGCCCACCCTTTCCCCTGGCAACAATAAGCTTGCTTTCTGTGAGTCTATACAACGGTATTTCATACCTTTTTGGAAATTTAGAGCAGAAAGGTCATTGTCTTGGTCTGATCACTTGTCAGTTGCAACAAGGTTCATAAGCCCTTCCTGTTGCAGTCACAACTTCTTTCTGCTGACCTGACCTGGACACAGGGGGTTCTGGCAAAGCGTTTATATTTATTGTGGACAGGCCAGTGTGGGGACTAAGAAAGAGTTTTCACCAGAAGATGGGAAATTTGGCCCATGCACTCGCTGGCTATGGTGTCGGGTGGGTCATCCCACCTCCTTGGGCTCAGTTTCCTCCTCGGTCACAGAAGGGGACTGGCCTTGGAGGAAGCAGACTCCTCTGTGCTTGCCAGCTGTGGCCGCTTCGTGATAGGACATCCCCGGAAAATCCTTGTTTCATTACTGGTGAGCTCTGCCTCCCATGAGTTCCTTCTGCTCATCCTTTCCAGACTTTTATGTCCCTAAGGCTGAGTCATCTGCTCAAGTGGGTGTGGCTGAAGAATGAATCATCTTAGCCACTCATCTGAAGGATCACTCCAGGGACAGTAGACCTCATCTCTGATTCCCCTAGTCAACTCATCACGGGCTGCTCTCAGGAGCTCTGCGCCCCTCCACCAAGTTGTGCTTGCCAAGGATTGGGGCATAGCTGTGCTTGCATTGGCTTCCCAGCCCTGTCTGTCCTTCCTGGATTAGGCAGCAGCGTTCTAGGAACAAACTCCCTCTTACCTAGCTCTGCGTCTCTGCCATCCAACCCTTGTTCTGAATCACAGCTCTTCTCCCCTCCCTGCTGGTCCTGGCAGGACCCAGGTTTGTCAGTTCTTGTTCAGGTGGTTAGGACTTCAGTTGCCCTTGGCTTCTTCTCTAGATATTTTTAAATGCTTTCAATTCATTTGGAAAACATGCCAACTTTGAGTTTTAAAGTATCTGGAATTGTACCACAAGGCCACTGGCTTAGCAGAGTTGTTAAACAGCCCATGAACAGGCAAATGAAAATGAAGAGGAGGGGCCATCAAGGCAGGTGCAGAACAGGGAGCCCAAAGACATAGTTTAGTGACCTTCTGATCACCCTGACCATGTGTGTGTGTGTGTGTGTGTGTGTGTGTGTGCGCTCAGTCATTCAGTCATGTCTGACTCTTTGTGACCTGATGGACTGTAGCCCACTGGGCTCCTCTGCTCATGGGATTCTCCAGGCAATAATACTGGAGTGGGTTGCCATTTCCTCTTCTAGGGCATCTTCCCTAATCAGGGATCGAACCTGGGTCTCCTGCGTCTTCTGCACTGGCAGGCAGATACTTTACCACGGCACCACCTCAGAAGCCCATCTAGACTCCAGGAATGGAGGACAAATTGATTTGCTGTGGATCCTAAGAAATGGGTCGTAGTGGGGCAAATATAAACCTATGCTGTGCCTCACCCCTTCAAAGTTGATCTATTTCATGTTCACTCCCAGAATTGTGGAAGAGCTCATTGTGACTTGTCAGGATAACTATGGCTTACCTCACATCCCAGCTCTTCTAGGATGGTACAACAATTGTCTTTGATCCCTAGTACTTTCAGACTATAGATGACAACATAAGGCTTGAACAAATCCTATCTAATCTCCTTTGGCTCATCTTTAGAATAAAATCCCAGCTCCGTAAGGGATGGTATTCTCTAAGAGATGAGATGCTTATCCCAATGGAGTTGTGCTATGACTTTGTGCTATCAGATATACTAGTCAGTTTAACTGCAGTAACACGCGGTCTCCACGTCCCAGGGGCTCACAATAGCACATTCTCATTTCCCACTCATTACATGGTGGTGCTTGTGCATCTGTGGTTACAATTCTTCTCCAAGTGGTTCTTCTTTCCAGGAACCAGCAAAAGAACGGTGGTTAGCTGGAACATGCTATTTTTGTGACAGAGAGGAAAAATGAATTGGCTGAAAAATGTGCTTCTTCAAAGTGTTTTCTTGGAACTGGGCCACTGTCACCTCCACTTGCCTTTCATTGGCTCAAATAAGTCATATGGCCAGATCTGGTAAGATGATGGAAAACTGTACTCTCCTTATAGAGAGGCACTGCAAGTCACCTGGAAATGGGCTGCGATGTATCATCACTCTCCAGGGAAGAGAGCCAATGTGGGGAACAATACCTTAATTCATCCCATCAGGGTGCTATACCAGATGTGTAAGTTCCCGAGAAAAGTGAGGGTCTGTGCAGAACCCTCTCATCCATCTTTCCTGTCCTTGAGGGCTGTCATATAAATGTGACAGAGAAGATCTCTTTGGTTTTCCCATTTGAGAAGGCCTATACCAGTATTCCCTTTACTTTTTTTTTAAAGATTCCTTTTTATAATTTTATCGATTGATTTATTGATTGATTTGGGGCTCCACTGGGTCTTTGTTGCCTTGCACGGGCTTTCTCTAGTTGCGGTGAGTGGGGGCTACTCTTTGCTGTGACGCACAGGCTTTTCATTGCAGTGGCTTCTCTTGGTGTGAGGCATAAACTCCAAGTCTTGAAGGTTTCAGTAGTTGCAACATATGGGCTCAGTTGTGGCTGGAGGGCCCTGGAGTGTGTGGGCTTCAGTGGTTGTGGTACACAGGCTTAATTGCTCTGAGGCGGATTCTTATCCACTATGCCACCAGAGAAGTCCTGAAAGGTTTTGATATTTGTTTTGTGTTTTGGTGTGGACTATTTTTAAGGTCTTTATTGAATTTGTTACAATATTGCTTCTGTTTTGTGTTTTGGTTTTTTGGCTGCGAGGCATATGGGCTTTTAGCGCCCCAACCAGGGATTTAACATACACTCCCTGCATTGAAGGTGAAATCTTAACCATTGGACTGCCAGGAAAGTCCTCCCCAGTATTCCTTTCTTATAAGATGAAGTCTGTGTCTAGTTCCCTGAGGTTTCCTGATTCCCGCCTTAGGCCATGTCTCTGACACCATAAGCGGCTTCCATTTGTGTTTGACTTCATCTCTTGGTTTCATTTGGTCGCTCTGGTATTTACAAAAGCCCACTTTGCTCTTCTTTGGGCTGACTCTGTAACAGTGCTCATGTGGCTTCAAAATCACTGTGGTTTGGAGCTAGGCCGGTAGATGTAGGAATTGACATAAACAGAGACCTGGGCATCAAGATGACTTCGAGAAGTAGAAGATGGAAGAAAAGTGATATGTAAGAATAAATGCATCTGTTTGTATGATTTTAACTGATTACTTGATTAATTAATTTACCATGGTGAGGGGACTTCCCAGGTGGCTCAGTGGTAAGGAGTCTGCCTATGCCTACCAACGCAGGAGGCATAGGAGACATGGGTTTGATCCCTCTCTGTGGAGTCAATCCCTGGGTCAGGAAGATCTCCTGGAGGAGGAAATGGCAACCCACTCCAGTATCCTTGCCTGGGAAATCCCATGGACAGAGGAGCCTGGCAGGCTATAGTTTATGGGGATATGTAATCCAAGAATTTCATGCACACACACTAGCTTTCTTGACTTTCTTAGAGGATAGGTGTTTTAATCTGTGGCAGTAATTGAATTCTACAGTAAAACTTGAAATAGAAGAAAAATTTGATTTCAGCATAGAATGACCAGAGAATCTGCCTCTCTTTCAGAAATGAAAATGGTTTTTGGCATATGCAAAACTATCTTTGCTAATAAAATAAAATAAACCCTCCTGTACTTATTTTTATTGGCTTCTTTGAAAAACAATGACTATTATAATACATAACATCAGCCAAATATTTTACCATTATCTATGTGTGTGTGGGCACCAAAGCTAGTGGTCTTTTATCAGAAACGGAGTTGCCTGGGAACATTTCCTTAAACCCCTTCTTTTCATCACCCAGAATTACATTTATCAGTTTCCTTGTCTGTTCCTTATCTGTTTCCCTCCTGGATCTTGGGATTTGAAAGAGCTTGCTGGGCTCCTGGCCCTTGTCTGTCCCCTCCCTCACAGTTAGTACAATGCCTGACATTTGTGCTGAATGAAATGAGTAACTAAACACATGAATGAACAAAACACACAGTCCAGGGCCAGACAAGAAAAGAAGACCGAGTGCAGACCAGTTAAGAGAGAGGGACGAACTGTCTCAGGTTCCCTAGCTCCTTTCCTGGGTGTCTCTGCCTTTCATGCACCACGTGGAAATGCAGCTTTTGAGCCAGGACTCCCTGCATTTGCCACTCTCTCTCAAATGCAGGCAACGACAGCATCACCTTTTCTTACTCCATCCTAGCACTCTGGTTAGAGCTCATTACTTTAAAAAAGAATTGATTAAAATACCAAAGGAAAATATAAAAAGAAATGGGAAACAATTTCCACACCCCCTTCATAAAAAAGGTGAAAAAGAGTAGCTGCCACTGACTGATGGCTTCCCATATGCCAGACCCTGTGTTAAGGTCCCTCCACATGTGAGAAGAGGAACTGTTTTCTCTGATTTGGAGAGGCAGAGCTGAAGGCCTGGGAGAGCTGTTACTTGCCCAACATGCAGCACTGGTGAAACTCAAATGAGAACAATGGTTATTTGACTCTGCAACTCATGCTTGGGAAAAAAAAAAGACATTGCTAAGAAAAAATGATTCATATTTATGTGCCAAAGAGGTTGATTTAGCCTAAAATTCTCTTTCTTAAGATTCAGCCACTTGGCTTGGCATTTCTACAGACAAGTTGCCTGGGTTTTCTGTCCATGCCTTCAGCAGTAGCTCTTCTATGATCTACACATGTCTTTGTTTCGAAATGAACATAGCTCTGCTTCATAGTTTTTATCTGGGGCCCCTACTTACCTACCTTACTCTCCCCCTCTCAGCCTGGGCTTTCCCAGAAAGTATGTCAGGCAGGTGGAACGTCTCCACCTCTAGCTGCAAAGCAGTGGTTATTGATACCATAGAAACTCAAAACTCAGGTTCCTCTGTCTTGTTTTAATTCCTAATATGTTCCACTTTCTCAGTTTCTCTATAAATCATTCATCTCCATTGGTGCTTTTCTTGTTTTTCCGTTGAAAGGAGCAGCCTCTCAGAATTAGGCTTCTACAATATAAATATATTTGACAATAACTTACTTACAATGAGGAAGTTGTCCTCTAAAAAGAATGACACTGACACACTTGTATAATTATGATGAGTGTCCTTCGTTGTTTATACCCTCTTCTAAAAATATACGCTGTGTACTAGAGAATGGTAAGATCTCTCCCAAAGTAAGAAAACCTTAGCTGCAGTGCTACAATTATGTCAATTATATCATGAAACCATGAATTGTGACTCTTCTGTCAAAATGGGCTGTTACCTTAGACACGCAGAAGATGAATTCCCAAGATAACTCACCAAGGTGTCTTTGTTAAGCTGACACATTTGATTCATTTCTTGATAACCTACATGATCAGACTGTTGTTATGCAACCCATCCTTGAGCAAGAAGCACTGGGGATTTTGCTCAGTTCCACGTTCCACGTTCCACGTTCAGATGAGCTGCTGATTATCTCACTAGCACATCAAAGTAACCCTTTTTCCAAGTTATGGTAGCATCCATTTAAAAATAGTGAATGCTTTCTGTGTCCCTGGAGAAGGCACTGGCTACCCACTCCAGTATTCTTGCCTAGAGAATTCCATGGACAGAAGAGGCTGGCAGGCTACAGTCCATGAGGTTGCAAAGAGTTGGACATGATTGAACGACTCACACATTCACTTTCAATGTTCAGTTCAGTCGCTCAGTCGTGTCCTACTCTTTGTGACCCCATGGACTGCAGCACACCAGGCTTCCCTGTCCATCACCAACTCCTGGAGCCTACTCAAACACATGTCCATTGTGTTGGGGATGCCATCCAACCGTCTCATCCTCTGTCATCTCCTTCTCCCACCTTCAATCTTTCCCAGTGTTAGGGTCTTTTCCAATAAGTCAGTTCTTTGCATCAGGTAACCAAAGTATTGGAGTTTCAGCTTCAGCATCAGTCCTTCCAATGAATATTCAGGACTGATTTCCTTTAGGATTGACAGGTTGGATCTCCTCGTAGTCCAAGGGACATTTCCAAGTGTTGGGAACTCACCATGAATGAAACTGACATATATACCTCTAACACATGGTTATTCAGGAATATCCACATGGATGTTTTGTAAATTGAAAGACACTAAACTAGGAGCTTCCAAAAGAAGTCCGTGGTCAGACTGTATACAAACCAGAAAGTGTTATTCGCTCAGTCATGTCCAAACTCTTTGGGATCCCATGGACTGTAGCCTGCCAGGCTCCTCTGTCCATGGAATTCTCCAGGCAAAAATACTGGACTGCGTAGCCATGCCTTTCTCCAGGGGATCTTCCCGATCCAGGGATCAAACCCAGGTCTCCTGCACTGCAGGCAGATTCTTTACCAACTGAGCCACCAGGAAAGCCCACACACACCAGAGCACATGGCAAAAAGTTCTGTGTTGATGCATACTGTATGGATCCAGTAGAAGACCTGAAATAGTATTTTCATAGTCAAATGAATAAATAGTGAGGGTTTATTTACTCTGTCGAAGTGTTGGCTGGTAAATAGGCTAGATGCAATCTCAGGCAACTGAGTTTCTGATTCTGATCTGGCAGCTACTAGGGTAAGTTGGTCTCTCCATGTGCTCATCTTGGCAAGCATCTCCTCCAGCCCTCTACCAGAGAGACAGGAAATGATGATGACAGAGCAGGACAAGCCCAGACCCAACACAAGCCTCCTCTGTAATTTTGGAGAGTTCTGCAAATCGGACCATCAGCCCCTAATTACCCATGTCAAGATCCTGTGCTCACTCGGCCGCATTTCTCCACAGCTTGCCCGAGCCGTGCTCCTAAAAACAGCTCAGACCTGCTCCGCGGGGGCATTAATCCTGGCAGCTGAAGACGGTGAACTCACTTCAGGCAAATGTTTCTGTAAACAACCAAAAGATCCACTGTTGGGAGCATGGACCTGACCCGACTTGGCTATAGCTGCAAGTGGTCTCAGGCTTGCAACTTCAGACAAGCTTTCTCCTTCTAGAAGATCTTGGGCAGATAAATTTTGGTGACCTTTTGTTCTCTGGCCCCTTATCTGCAAACTCAGCCATTGAAACCACAACCACGTCCACCACCTCCATTATAACAAAACATATTGCTCTGGTTCAGTGCCATTCCTAAGCTGTTTCAAACTATCACAAAAGAACCAAGCCTCCTGTACCATTAGCACCAAAATCTCAGTTAAATCGGAGTTGTACATATGCTTTCCTATCCACACACCAAACTGTGAGGACCTTCATAAAGCGACAGCCATTTTATAGATAAAAAAGCCAAAGTTAAAATCAGTTGCTCAAACTTACAGCTTATAGTGACAAAGCTGGCCAGTAAATCCTACATTCTTTAATTCCAAATGGTGTCAGTCAAACATTAATAACAGACACACAAATTTATTTCTACAAATATTTTCAACCTAGAATCTTGAGGGTTCTTTTGTAGATACTTAGTCAAAATTTATGGTAAGGATGCTACTCCTAATTAAGGGTCATATTATATTACTACAGTTGAGTTACTGTATGCTATGAAGACATCCTCACATTATGACTTGCAAATGATTTTGAGAAATGTTTCACGAATATGCCTAAAATGTATTATTTCCACCTAATTCAAATTTTATATTCATGAGAAATGGGTTAGGAAATGATAACCCATGACTTAATTTGATGCTTTTTGATAATTATGAAGACAAAACGGTTGAGGAGAATGTCCAGACTGTCGTCTTTTGGTTGTGCTGGGTCTTTGTTGCTGTGGGAGCTTTTCTCTAGTTGCAGTGAGTGTGGGCCACTCGAGCTGCAGTACATGGGCTTCTCATTTGGGTGGCTTCTCTTTTTTTGTTTTTTAAATTAATTAATTTATTTTAATTGGAGGCTAATTACTTTACAATATTGTAGTGGTTTTTGCCATACATTGACATGAATCCGCCGTGGGTGTACATGTGTCCCCCATCCTGAACCCGCCCCCCCAACCTCCCTCCCCATCCATCTCTCGGGGTCATCTCAGTGCACCAGCTTTGAGTGCCTGTTTCATGCATCAAACTTGGACTGGAGATCTATTTCACATATGGTAATATACATGTTTCAATTCTATTCTCTCAAATTATCCCACCCTCGTCTTCTCCCACAGAGTCCAAAAGTCTGTTCTTTATATCTGTGTCTCTTTTGCTGTCTTGCATATAGGGTCACCATTACCATCTTTGTAAATTCCATATATATTATATATATGCATTAATATACTGTATTGGTGTTTTTCTTTCTGACTTGCTTCACTCTGTATAATAGGCTCCAGTTTCATCCACCTCATTAGAACTGATTCAACTGCATTCTTTTTAATGGTTGAGTAATATTCCGTTGTGCATATGTACCATAGCTTTCTTATCCATTCATCTGTCGATGGACATCTAGGTTGCTTCCATGTCCTGGCTATTGTAAACAGTGCTGTGATGAACACTGGGGTACATGTGTCTATGGGGTGGCTTTTCTTGTTGCAGAACATGGGCTCTAGGGTGCGTGGGCTTCTGTGGTTGTGGCGTGTAAGAGAGTGGGCTCAGTAGCTGTAAGGCATGGGTTTAGATGCCCCATGGCATGTGGAATCTTCCTGGACTAGGGATTGAACCTGTGTTCCCTGCATTGGTAGGCAGATTCTTAACCACTGGATCACTAAGGAAGTCCTAGACTGTACTCTTCAATGCATTTTAGCTAATGTTTATTAAGAACTAACAGTGTGTAGGCTACTTTGTTAGCTAAATGGTATCTGTTTAGAATGCTTGATTATAAGAGAAATGACTTTCTTACAGGTTTATCATAGGATATTATCTTGAATAAGCTAAAATTTTTAAGTAAGAAATCTTGAGGGGAAAGATGTTAAGAGGAAACACAGAACCAGGCTATAGAGCGATCTTGACTTGAAACTGGATTTGTTAGAACTAGTATTTATGGGATGATGTCCAGTGGGAATTATGGGATGTGACAGCCATATGGGACCTGTTGATTTTAGAAATGAAACCACTGAGACCAAATGAAGTTGTGTCTTGCTCAAAGCTCTTAAAAGTGCGCCAGAATCTGAAATCCACGCTTTCTGATTTCAAGCCATTTGCTGGCTCAGCAAACCCCAGATTCTCTTCTAAAGGAAAGAATTTCTTCACCTGAAAGCTTTGCAAAATTTATTCAGGGATATGAATTTGAGGCTGACACTGTCAAGGTTGTTCTTCTGCAGAAAAGGACTTGACTATGCTTCTGAAGAATATTTTTCTTAGCAACCACTAACAAGAGTTAAAACACAACATTGTAAATCAAGTGTACTTTAAAAAAAAGAACTAACACTAGAAATCTCATCCAAGAAGATATGGTAAATGAGCATAAGAAAAGATGCTCCACATTACATGTCATCAGGAAAATGAACTGAAAACAATAGTGAGATACTACTATACACTTTTGAAAAATGGCCAAAATCTGGAACATTGACAACTCCAAATGCTGACAAAGATGGGAAGCAAAAGGAACCTTCATTCTCTGCTGGTAGAAATGCAAAATGGCACAGTCACTTTGGAAGACAGTTTGGTGAATTCTTACAAAACTAAACACACTCATACCATGCAGTCCAGCAGTCACACTCTTTGGTATTCACCCAAAGAAACTGAAAACTTAACATTCACACAAAGACCTGCAGATGTTTAAATCAGTGTTATTCATAACTATCAAAATTGGAAACTAACCAAGGTGTCCTTTGGTAATCTAATAGATAAATAACTAAGGTACATTGAGACAATGGAATATTATTCAGTGTAAAAAAAGAAAAAGAAAATCTATCAAACTATGAAAACACATGGAGGAAACTTATATGGATATTACTGACTGAAAGAAGCCAGCCTGAAAAGGTTACATACTCTTATGATTTGAACTGTGTGACATTCTGGAAAAGGCAAAGTTATGTAGACAATAGAGGGCTATTGGTTGTTAGGGAATGGGGTGGGAGGGGAAGGAGTGAATAGATGGGCCGCAGAAAATTTTTAGGACAACTCAGATGGCTCAGTGGTAAAGAATCTGCATGCAATGCGGGAGATGCAGGTTTGATCCCTGGGTGGGGAAGATCCCCTGGAGAAGGGAATGGCTGCCCACTCCAGTATTCTTGCCTGGAGAATTCCATGGATAGAAGAGCCTGGTGGGCCACAGTCCACGGAGTCGCAAGAACTGGACAAGATCAAGTAACTAAAACACACTCTACATGATACTAAAATGGAGAATATGTGTTCATTTGAATATGTGTTCATTGAATACATTTCAATGAGAATATGTGTTCATTTGAATATGTGTTCATTGAATACATTTGTTCAAATCCACAGAATGTATAACACCAAGAATGAATCCTAGTGTAAATTATGGACTTCTGATGGTTAAGTGTTAATGTATGTTCAACAATGGATGACAAATGTACATTCTTGGTGGGGAGGGGGGATGTTGATAATGGAGAAGCTAGGAGCTATAATGAGTGGGAGTGGGGAGTACATGAGAAATATCTGCACCTTCTTTTGCTGTGAACCTAGAATTGCTCTACAATATAAAGCCCAGTGAAATAATTTTGCAAACATCAGAAATTGTAGCTATATTCTTTTTTTTTTCATTTATTTATATTAGTTGGAGGCTAGTTACTTTACAATATTGTAGCAGTTTTTGCCGTACACTGATATGAATCAGCCATGGATTTACAAGTGTTCCCCATTCTGAACCCCCCTCCCACCTCCCCCTCCATCCCATCCCTCCGGGTCATCCCAGTGCACCAGCCCTGAGCACTTGTCTCATGCATCAAACCTGGACTGGCGATCTGTTTCCCAATTGATAATATACATGTTTCAATGCTATTCTCTCAGATCATCCCACCCTCGCCTTCTCCCACAGAGTCCAAAAGTCTGTTCTATACATCTGTGTCTCTTTTTCTGTCTTGCATATAGGGTTATTGTTACCATCTTTCTAAATTCCATATACATAAGAAATTGTAGCTATATTCACATTTTACATTTAAAATTAATATTTTAATTGATTGTACAAGAGGAAAAATGTAAAACATCTTTCACCTTTCTTAAGAATGTTCACATGAAGCTTCCTCGCACTTCAAAGTCCTTATGCTAAAGGCGACTTCCTTGGTGGTCCAGGGGTTAAAAAACGTGGGTTCGATCCCTGGTTGGGGAACTAAGATCCCACACATCTCAGAGAAACTAAAGCCTGTGCACCACAACCAGGGAGTCCATACGCCTGAATGAAAGATCTCGTAAGACCTCATGCAGCCAAATAAATAAATAAATTTTTAAAAGTCCTTTTGATAAAGAAGGTAAGGAAATGTAGGCAGTAAACTTTGTTTTGATCTCTGTTCAGAATGTGGGTTTTACCATCTCCCAGTGGAAAAGCTTTGGTATATGCTGGACCTCTCAATTCCTTATAACTCTACAGTTCATGAGTTGGTAAAAAATAAATTTTATCCAATGCTATTTCATGCAGAGCCCAGATAGCCATTTCCCTTTTACTGCGTCATGATTTTTGTTTGCGTAGAGGAAATAGTCAACACAGAATAGGACACATACTTTTTTATGGAATGATTTTTCTTTCCCAATAGAATTTTTGTCTTTTGGTCACATGAACTTCTGATCTGAGTCGTGAATTTTATGTAACTTATTTTTATTATGTTAACGGCCATCAGTCTCCTTCCTAAACAGTTTCTGTTTCCAGTGTATTCATTACTAGATGCAGAATGCTGAATCTTTAGACACAAGAGGAAGGGCTCGTTTCCCCATTTTTCATCAGAGTTCCCAAAGTGCTTTTTTTGGATGATTTCATTTCTTCTTCCAAGAAGACTGGCTAAATTTCTCTTAAAATTATATCTTACAGCAAGTGTTCTTACGTCTCATTTAGCCATAAATGAGAAAAGGAATTTTAATATGCCTTTCGTTTTTGCAGAGAGCTATGTGGGTAGGAGTCAGCATCACTAAAGAAAAGACAAACACTCCTTTGTCCTTCTTCTGCTCCAGATTCTGGAAATCTGGGGTTCCATCCAAACTCTTGAAACTGTGTCATATATATCTATCTCGTCTCTCCTGATAAGAAGACTATGTGTAGAGATTTCTGGAACAAAACTACTCAGTCACCTTAAGCTAGAACTAAAATTTCTATTTATCCTCCTGTTTACAGCTGACACTTCCAGCTTTCAAATTTTTTCTTTAGTCTGTTTCTTTGTCCAATGAAGAACAAAACTAAGAAATCAGAACTTGGTTTAAAAAAATACTGATAATGTGTTTGTATGCTTTTTAAAACATTCAGTGATGACTGATAACAGTACCCACATTTCTGTATCTTTGTGTAATGAGATTGAAGATGATTTAATATTTGATTATACTGGATGTTCCCAGCTATGGTTAATTTTGAATATTCAAAATTCATCTAGAAGACTTCCCTGGTAGTCTCACGATTAGGATTCTGTTTTCAGTGCAGAGGACGTGAGTTTGATCCCTGGTCAGGCAACTAAGAGCCCACATTCCACATAGGGCAAGGAAAAAAAAATTTTTTTTAAAAAATTTTTGAATTAAGAAAAAGCAAGCCACTTTAAAAAATTCATCTAAAAAATATCTAAATGTTGTCCTTGTGATTGAGGTTCTGCATTAGAATTCATTTGAAAGTGATTTCCACTTTAAAATTTCAAAACCATAATTTAAGAATTATTTCCTTTCTCCACTGTAAAAGTATTATATTCTGATTAAAAATATTTAGGAAGTACAAAGGGTTAAAATATGCCAATAATCCCCCCTCCTTTATTCAACCATGATAATGTCTGATGCTTCATTTCCTTTTTTAAAAGTTTTCTCCCCTGTATACATTTTAAAAAATATTTTTATAATCATATTATATAGAAAATTTCACCATGCTTTAATATTATATAAACTGCATTTTCACAGTATTGTTACATCTCTGGTAAAGAATATTAAAAGTAGTTTTTGCCAAAGTAACCTTTTAAGTTTTGTTTTGGTATTATGACTAATATAAAATAAAAATATGAAGTCTCCTGTTCTCTGTTCCTCCTTCCCCCTTTCTGTCACTCCCTAAAGAGAATCTCTTTTAAGAGTGTCAGATGTCCTATCAGAAATTCTTGGGCATATGAAAGTGTATTCTTAGATAATGTAACATTTTCCACATTACAGTTTATTAGACATGCACACACACATTGAGAGAATCATTCAGACTGTATTTAATGTATTAAAATGCCTTGGTTTCTTTTTCAGACCAGTCTATGAACATATCCCTCATTTTTAAAATAAAAGCTCAATAGCTCACTTGTATCATTTTTTTTTTTAGATTTCACATATAAGTGATATCATATTTGTCTTTCTCTGTCTGACTTACTTGACTTAATATGATCATCTCTAGATCCATGCATGTCGCTGCAAATGACGCTCATTTTTAATGGCTGAGTAATATTCCATTGTGTAATTTCAAAAATAGACTCATAGACACAGAAAACAAACTTACGGCTCCCAAAGGGGAAAGGTACAGGGGACAAGTTAGGAGTTTGGGATTAAAATATACACAGTACTATATAAAATAGATAACCAACAAAGACCTGCTGTATAATGCTCAAACCTATTACCTATACCTATTACCTATAATAGAAAAGAATCTAGAAAAGAATTGACATATACATATATATATGAATATATTGGAGAAGGAAACAGCAACCCACTCCAGTATTCTTGCCTGGAGAATTCCATGGACAGAAGAGCCTGGTGGGCTACAGTCCATGGGGTCGCAAAGAGTCAGACACAACTGAAGTGACTTGGCAGCATACATGAATATAAATATAAATATATATATATATAAATGAATCACTTTGCTATACCCCTGAAACCAATACAATATTGTAAATCAACCATATTTCAATAAAATTAAAAAATGAATACATAAAATAAAACAAATAACCTTATAATTTCTTTTTAAGAAGCTCAGTAGCATTCTACTGTGTCATGCACATTAATTCAGCAATGAAAATTTGAACTCTTTCTGTTTTCTTGCCATTATAAAACCTGGGTACTAAGAGAGCTGCCAATTGTGTGACACCTTGGCGTGGGTTAGAAAATGATACTGGGATGTTCTCCACACTCCTCCAGTTCCACTCTCCACTTTGCTTGTTTCCTGATCTGCATATGGATCATATCAATTGGCTTTTAGTTTTTTGTTGGGTTCAGCCAATAGGAGCAGCTGCAGGAAATTGGAAAGAGGAAACAACAAGAGGTTGGGGTATTTATTCCCCCAACTCTTTCTGTCTGCTTGCTGGAGGCTGGCTTCCTCTCTCAAATTTTCTCTCTCTTTCCCAAAGTCCTACATTTCTCATCTGATACCTGTTCCTTTTCTTGCCCTTTGAGTACTAGGACATTGCATTACTAGCCTTTCTAGTTTCTCTACACTGTGCTCTACCTCTGTAAACAGCCTATTTATTGAACTCTACTCAAATTACCCAATTGAGTGCACCATCAATTTCCTACTGGGACTCAAAATGATACACGTTTTTCCTTGCAGATATAGCTCCACACAATGATGTTTGATTTGTTTGGTTGGAGCTCTTACCCCCCAGGCAACTCTCTACAACTTTGTCTGAGTGACCAGTGCAGGGCACAGCCTAGACAATGCATGGCAGCCTTGATTGCAGCCAGAATTGTATTTATGTGTGTGATCTTTGTATCCTTTCATGGATTCCCTAGGATAAGTTCTTAGTATTGGAGTTGTTGGGTTAAAGGTTATACACACTTTTTAACTATGAGGTAACTAACCAATCCAAAAACACAGCCTAAATTTACATTCTCTCTGCACTTTTGCCAACTGTAGGTTGTACTTGAAAATATTTGCTTGAAAATATTTGCAACTTTTATAGTTAAAAACGGTATCTCATTTTTCTAACATTATGTTTCTTTAGGAGGTCAGCTGGGCACCTTTTCACATATATGTTAGATCTCTACATATTCATCAATTTTTCTATTAGATTAACGTCTCCTTATTTAAAAGTACTATTTTTATATTATGGAAATAAAGTCTTTCTCAAATACATAGCACACATTCTTTTCCAACTTTTCACTCCATGTGGATGCTCAAATGTTTTCATATAGGCAAGTGATAACAAAAATTACTTTCATGGCTTCTGGGTTTTGTGTCAGATTAAAAAATGCTTTACTCACTCTGACAGAGTAATTATTAAAAATCCTGCTACTAGTACTTATTATTCTTCTTACATTTACATTTTAATCCATCAAGGATTAATTTTTGTATATTAAAGCTGGCTTAAAATTCAACATTCAAAAAACTTAAGATTATGGAATCCAGTCCCATCAGTCCAAAGCTAATAGATGGTGGAAAAGTAGAAACAGTGATAGATTTTATTTTCTTGGGCTCCAAAATCACTGTGGATGATAACTACAGTCATGTAATTAAAAGATGCTTGTTGCTTGGAAGAAAAGCTATCACAAACCTAAACAGCATATTAAAAAGCAGGGACATCATTTGGTTGACTAAGGTCCATAGAGTCAAAGCTATGGTTTTTCAAGTAGTTATGTATGGATGTGAGTTGGACTATAAAGAAGGTTGAGCACTGAAGAATTGATATTTTCAAACTGTGGTGCTGGAGATGACTCTTGAGAGACCCTTGGATAGCACTAAGAGATCAAACCAGTCAATCCTAAAGGAAATCAACTCTGAATATTCATTGGAAGGACTGATGCTGAAACAGAAGCTCCAATACTTTGGCCACCTGATGCAAAGAGCCAACTCATTGGAAAAGACCTGATGCTGGGAAAGATTAGGGCAGGAGGGGAAAGTGGGCAACAGAGGATGGAATGGTTGACTGGCATCACCAACTCAATGGATATGAATGCGAATAAACTCTGGGAGTTGGGGAAGGATGGGGAAGCCTGGCATGCTGCAGCCCATGGGGTCACAAAGAGTTGGGTGCATCTTAGCAACTGAACAACAACAAGAACAAGAGATTGGTATCCAGATTTTGTTTTCCAGATCACTAACTGTTCATCCAGAAATAATTCTTTGGTGATAATTTGATTTGGCAATGCCATGATCATCAATAGAGCTTTTCATCATTCATATGGAATGCTGTATTTATGACATACTGAATTCTCAAAGGAATTGGGGTCTTTTTAAAAAATACTCTTCACTTTCTTTCATTGATTTGTCTCTCTAGTTGTGGTGGGAAGGTTTGTAAGATGATCACCACTGATCCTTGTGTTCATGGTATCCTGGTATTCATGCTCTTGTGTAATTCCTTTCCCTTGAATGTTGGTTGGACCTAGTGACTTGCTTCTAAGGAAGTGGACACTTTTCTAAGGAAAGTGATGGCATGTCAGATCAGCAATTAGATTACAAAATCATGACTTCCATCTTGCTAGCTTCCCTCTCCCCCCACCCACCCCCAACCCCACACTCCCTCCCTCTCTTCTTCCTTGGCTTGCTTTGGTGAAGCCACCTGCCATTTGTGAGCTGCCCTCTGGAGAAGGAATATGGCAAGAAAATGAGGAAGATCTGTGACCAACAGCCTGTGAGGAGCTGAGTCTTTCCAACAACCAAGTGACTGAGTTTGGAAGGAGGTTAAGGAACGAGGTTTCCCTAGCTAACCCTTAAGACAACCCTGTGTGCATGCTAAGTCACTTCAGTCAGGTCTGACTCTCTTTGATCCTTTTTCATAAGCTGATATATTTTGGGGACATTTATTATGCAACATTTGAAAAGCCCCTGATGCTGGGAAAGATTGAGGGCAGGAGGAGAAGGGGACGACAGAGGATGGCATCACTGACTCAAAGGACATGGGTTTGGGTGGACTTGGGCAGTTGGTGATGGACAGGGAGGCCTGGCGTGCTGCGGTTCATGGGGTCGCAAAGAGTCGGACACGACTGAGCGACTGAACTGGACTGATTATGCAACAATAGATCCCTGATACCCTAGTCCTGCCACAAAATGTTTTAGCTTCTGGAACTTTCTGTTTTAACTTTTGATAAAATAAGTCCTTTCTCATTTTATTTTCTCCAAAAATTTTCCCGGGCTATTTCTAGTGTATTTAATCTTTCAGATGAATTTGACATGTGTGTGCATGCTCAGTCGCTTCAGTCAAGTCTGACTCTTTGCAACCCCATGGACTGTAGCCCACCAGGCTCCTCTGTCCATGGGATTCTCCGGACAAGAATACTGGAGTAGGTTGCCATGCCCTCCTCCAGCAGATCTTTCTGACCCAGGGATTGAACCTGCGTCTCCTGCATCTCCCTCATTGCAAGCAGATTCTTTACTATTGGGCCACAGGAGAAGCCCAGAATTTAATATAGTTTTGTCAAATACTTCCGAAAATCTTGTTGTTTTTTTCAGGTGATTTTCTTCGAAGGTTGAATTGATAATGATACAGGACCATTTATTCAACTTTCCTTTTATGTCTCTTTAGGAAGGTTGTAATATTTTCTTCATATTTGTTCTGCACATTCACTCTTCAGATGATTCTATTTATCTGTTTTGCTCTTTGAGGAATTGCTTAATTACTTTTTTCTTTCAATATCATTTCTATATAGGAAAAGTGTCTATTTTTACAAGTTGCATTTTTTAACCAGTCACTTTGGTTCAACCTTTAATACCATCGTATAATCTCTAATGGGGCTTCCCAGGTAGTGCTAGTAGTAAAAGAACCTGCTTGCAGTGCAGGAGACATAAGAGACATGGGTTCAATGCCTGGGTTGGGAAGAACCCCTGAAGGAGGGCATAGCAACCCACTCCAGGATTCTTGCCTGGAGAATTCCATGGACAGAGGGGCCTTGAGTGCTGTAGTCCATGTGGTTGCAAAGAGTCATACACAACTGAAATAACTCAGCATGCACACATGTACACAATCTCTAATAATGACAATCTTGTATACTATTTTTCAGTATGTAGACTCCTTATTTATTTTTCTTATTTGTTACACTGAATTTTACCTCCAGAGCAATATGTAGTGGTGATAGCACCTTTGTTTTGTTTGTGAAATTTAAATGGAAAACTTGAAGTCTGATCATTGTTTGATGATGCTTTTTGATGTGATTAAATACAAGAATTGATCTTTTTTGCTTTATAAAAGGAATAGATATTGGATTTTATGTTGTTTTATTTTTTGCATTCATTGAGATATTTACCTGATTTTTCTCATGTGAACTATTAACACAACAATTTATACTAACAGGTTCTGTAACATTCTGCAGTGCACATAATGACTCCAAAATATTCCATCAGGTAAAGGCATTATAGCTTCTGCTTCTGTGCAAACCAGTTTTTACTTTTTAAAATTCCTCTTTAACAAATCTCTTTAGGGTTCCCTTGGTGGCTCAGATAGTATCTGCCTGCAATGCAGGAGAACCTGGTTCAATCCCTGGGTCTGGAACCTCCCCTGGAGGAGGAAACAGCAACCCACTCCAGTATTCTTGCCTGGAAAATCCCATGGACAGAGGAGCCTGGTGGGCTACAGTCCACAGGGTTGCAAAGAGTCACACACGACTGAGCACACACACATACTTCTCTCTTTGAGTGTTTTCTCATGTTCCTAATTCTTTCTTTTGTTATAACACAATGTTTTCTGCTATCAGTTCAGTTCAGTCGCTCAGTCATGTCCGACTCTTTGTGACATGAACCACAGCATGCCAGGCCTCCCTGTCCATCACCAACTCCTGGAGTCCACCCAAACCCATGTCCATGGAGTCAGCAATGCCATCCAACCATCTCATCCTCTGTTGTCCCCTTCTCCTCCCACCTTCAATCTTTTCCAGCATCAGGGTCTTTTCCAATGAGTCAACTCTTCGCATCAGGTGGCCAAAGTATTAGAGTTTCAGTTTCAACATCAGTCCTTCCAATGAACACCCAGGACTGATCTCCTTTAGGATGGACTGGTTGGATCTCCTTGCAGTCTAAGGGACTCTCAAGAGTCTTCTCTAGCATCACAGTTCAAAAGCCTCAATTCTTCTGAGCTCAGCTTTCTTTATAGTCCAACTCTCGCATCCACACATGACCACTGGGAAAACCATAGCCTTGACTAGACGGACCTTTGTTGGCAAAGTAACGTCTCTGCTTTTTAGTATGCTATCTAGGTTGGTTATAACTTTCCTTCCAAGGAGTAAGCATCTTTTGATTTCATGGTTGCAATCACCATCTGCAGTGATTTTGGAGCCCAGAAAAATAAACTCAGCCACTGTTTCCACTGTTTCCCCATCTATTTACCATGAAGTGATGGGACCGGATGCCATGATCTTAGTTTTCTCAATGTTGAGTTTTAAGCCAATTTTTTCACTCTCCTCTTTCACTTTCATCAAGAGCCTCTTTAGTTCTTCTTCACTTTCTGCCGTAAGGGTGCTGTCATCTGCATATATGAGGTTATTGATATTTCTCCCGGCAATCTTGATTCCAGCTTGTGCTTCCTCCAGCCCAGCGTTTCTCATAATGTACTCTGCATATAAATTAAATAAGCAGGGTGACAGTATACAGCCTTGATGTACTCCTTTTCCTATTTGGAACCAGTCTGTTGTTCCATGTACAGTTCTAACTGTTGCTTCCTGACCTGTATATAGGTTTCTCACGAGGCAGGTCAGGTGGTCTGGTATGTCCACCTCTTTCAGGATTTTCCACAGTTTATTGTGATCCACACAGTCAAAGGCTTTGGCATAGTCAATAAAGCAGAAATAGATGTTTTTCTGGAACTCTCTTACTTTTTCGATGATCTAGCAGATGTTGGCAATTTGATCTCTGGTTCCTTTGCCTTTTCTAAAACCAGCTTGAACATTTGGAAGTTCATGGTTCACGTATTGCTGAAGCCTGGCTTGGAGAATTTCAAGCATTACTTTATTAGCATGTGAGATGAGTGCAATTGTGCAGTAGTTTGAACATTCTTTTGCATTGCCTCTCTTTGGGATTGGAATGAAAACTGACCTTTTCCAGTCCTGGGGCCACTGCTGAGTTTTCCATATGTGCTGGCATATTGAGTGCAGCACTTTCACAGCATCATCTTTCAGGATTTGAAATAGCTCAACTGGAATTCCATCACCTAGCTTTGTTCGTAGTGATGCTTCCTAAGGCCCACTTGACTTCCCATTCCAGGATGTCTGGCTCTAGGTGACTGATCACACCATCGTGATTATCTGGGTTGTGAATAATAAAAAATCTTACAATTTCATTTGCAATGTTTGTCTATCTGAAGACAGTGTCGCTTGCTTTGTAGGACATGTGAATATGGAAACTTCCATGATTGTTGATACAGGGATTGGCTACCAATATGTGTCAGCTCTTTTAATAGAGTCCAAAGACTGTCAGCTTTCTTTAAATATATACAGCATGCTGTCATAAGTTGTCTATCATGTTTGTAACTGGCTAGTTCTTGACTTAGCAGTTGTGGCTAATTTAAGAGGGTATCTACTACTCACCTGTGGTAGACAGCAAAGAATGTTTTGGAGGCCAAAAAGCCCATCTGTTCACAGTGTCTGTGGACTGTGTTCAAAGCAGGAACTGGTATGATTCACAGTTTTTCTCTCTCTAGGAAAAAAGAGTGCAGCAGATTGGAACTACCAGCTATAGAAGAAGGCATGCAATGACCTACTTTCCCTGGTTATTTCACTTGTAAAAGACTGTTCAGAATGTTTTTTTTAGTAAGATACACTATTCAGGAAGTATTCATTTCTTTCTAAGCAGCACCTGTCTTGGGTCATATGCTAAAATACGAGGCTTGCCTAAGTTCATTTTGTGATCCTGAGAGAGACACTTGTTTGCCTAAAATTTGAGAAATGGGATAAATTATGCTAATGCATCACAGTATATTCGGCAAGGTTATGTACTACCAAGAATTATAAAGAAATGTATAAATACAAATTCTTACTAGCTATAAGTTTTTTCTATTTTAATTTTGAAAAGACACCCAATTCAGAATATTCTTATTTAGTCAATGTTTTGGTGGAAACTGACTCTTAATCTGAGAGGTAAGTATATAGGAACAGGCCCTATTTAAATTTCTTGATTCAAGCTGGGAGAAATATCAACAGTCTTTGATATGCAGATGATACCACTGTAATGGCAGAAAGTGAAGAGGAACTAAAGAGCCTCCTGATGAGGGCGAAAGAGGAGAGTGAAAAAACTGGCTTAAAACACAACATTCAAAACACTAAGATCATGCCTTCTGGTCCCATCACTTCATGGCAAACAGAAGGGTAGAAAGTGAAAACAATGATAAAATTTATTTTCTTGGGCTCCAAAATCACTTAGGATGGTGACTGCAGCCATGACATTAAAAGACGCTTGCTCTTTGGAAGGGAAGCTATGACAAACCCAGACAGTGTATTAAAAAGCAGGGACATCACTTTGCCAGCAAAGGTCCATATAGTCAAAGCTATGGTTTTTGCAGTAGTCATGTATGGATGTGAGAGTTGGACCATAAAGAAGATTAAGCCCTGAAGAACTGATACTTTCGAATCATGGTGCTGGAGAAGACTCTAGAGAGTTACTTGGATTGCAAGGAAATCAAACCAGTCAATCCTAAAGGAAATCAACCCTGAATATTCATTGGAAGGACTGATGCTGAAGCTGAAGTTCCAACACTCGGGCCACCTGATGAGAAGAGCTGATTCATTGGAAAAGGCCCTGATGATAGGAGAAAGGTGTGGCAGAGGATGAGATTGTTAGATAGCATCATCAACTCAATGGACATGGGTTTGAGTAAACTCTGGGAGGTAGGAAGGACAGGGAAGCCTGACACATTGCAGTCCATTGGGGTTGCAAAGACCCAGACGTGACTAAACGACTGAACGACAGCGTCATATTTAAATGATATCTTGGTTTTGCTCTTCACATTAGTGTACAGGCTCTGTTTCTTCATGCATATGGAATACTGTTGTAAATGGCTTATTGAGGATTGTTAATGAGATATAGCATAAACACAAAACTTCTGTTTCAGTGACTTCTTTCTCCCCAGCTGTAATCATGTAATCATGTTTTGTACTGTTGTGTATGCTGTCTCTTACCAACAGCTTGGTGAGAATCTCTAACTTCCTGTCGTTCTAGGCATTAGCTCATACCTATTGAGGTATCAGAAATTTTTCTGAGACTCTCCCACAATTGAGAGGTATTGTTCCTGTCCCCTCTCCCCGAATCTGAGTGATCTTGGGACTGCTTTAACCATCAGAGAATCCAGAAGTAATTGCTATGTGATTTTTGAATCAGGGTCATAAAATACCAGGTTTTCATAAAATACTCCCAGGCATTTTTTCTTGGAGTCCTGGACCACGCAATGAGTTTGACTGGCTGGAAGCTGCCATGCTGCGAGGAAGCTCAAGTAACAGGGAGAAGCCATATTTAACTCTGGTCAAAAATTGAGACATTAAATCACCCCTGGCTTTCTTGTTTAGTAGCTATGCCGGGTCCTACTTTTGCGACCCCATGGACTGTGGCCAACCAGGTTCCTCTGTCCACGGGATTTCCCAGGCAAGAATACTGGAGTGGGTTGCCGTTTCCTTTTCCAGGGTATCCTTCTGACCCAGGGATTGAATCTGCATTGGGTTTCTATATTGGCAAATGGATTCTTGACCACTGAGCCACCAGAGAAGGTATTAGTTATGTCAGTGAAAGTAACTAACTGAGACTTTCCAGCTGAGGCCCCAGACACTGTTGGGAAGAGAATTGTACTTGTTATGCTTTTTTGAATTCTTGACCAAGGGTAAGACCCTTGACCCTTGAGGCAAGGGTAATAAAGTGGTTATTTTTTATGCCACTATGTTTTAGAATGATACAGTACACAGCGGTGGACAATCAGAATCATATAAAACTCAGTCTTGGGGGACTGAGTTTTATATGTGATTATAGGCATAAGTTGAAGATCCTTTTTCAACTGTGGGCAATTCAAATGTACAGTGACTAGGACTCTGTGCTCCCAGTACAGGGGACTCAGGTTCCATCCCTAAATCCTACATGCTTCAACTATGAGTTTTCATGATGCTATGAGTATAGAAGATCCCACGTGCTGCAACTAAGACCCAGAGCAGCTCCCCACCCACACCCCTCCAAAAAAATCCTCAGTCTTATTCAATTTAAAATTTCAAATTCGGTGTAAAGTTTATCCTCCTAGGAATGAATGATCGTGTTTCTTTATGACTTAGAGGAAGAAATGAGGAAATACTCTTCTCTGCATTTTTTTTTTTTAAAATTCCTGCTCTTCCTTCTGGTATGGGCTAGCAGGAAGGGAGAGTGGAGGCTGATCTCTCTACATGGGATGAGGGTAGGCTGCAGACTTCTTTTTGGTTGATTGCCACAGCACCTCTGGCCAACACTGACGGAGGAGCAATGTCTTCCATATAACCGGTTTCCACGTGTTACGTCCCCCAAGACATGCAAAGCCATTAGGAGGGCTTTGAGTCTCCACTCCTCCCCCTCCTCCACCACCATTTACCACCATTACTGTCCTAGCCCAGACAGCCTTCACTTTGCAGGACATTAGAATCACATTAGGACATTAGATGGAGAAGGCAGTGGCAACCCACTCTAGTGTTCTTGCCTGGAGAATCCCAGGGATGGGGGAGCCTGGTGGGCTGCTGTCTATGGGATCGCACAGAGTCAGACATGACTGAAGCGACTTAGCAGCAGCAGCAGCAGCAGGACATTAGACCTCCTCAGTGGCTCAGTTGGTAAAAAATATGTCTGCCAATGCAGGAGATGCAAGAGACGAGTGTTCTATCCCTGGGTCAGGAAGATCCCCTGAGAAAGAATTGGCAACCTACTCCAGTATTCTTGTTGGAGAAATCCCATGGACAGAGGAGTCTGGCGGGCTACAGTCCATGGGGTCACAAAGAGTCGGACATCTAAGCACCTATGAATTCTTAATGAAAGTTTTAAAAACACCTTTTAACCTAAATTGCACCATGAACAAAATGCAGAGTTTTGAAGATTTTTCAAAGGAAATAACCTTCATAAAAATATTTAATATTTCTTGGAGTTCATTTCTTTAAATTTTTTCTTTAAACCCTACTGCTGTCTTTGCGAAGTATGAAGGAAGAAAACATTCTTTTTTCCCCAAGGACTTTAGACTGAAGGACTTTAGGATGAGATGTAGCAGAAAAAAATGTAGACTTTGGAATTTTGGACTGAGACTTGACTTTGATACTTCAAGTACTTTGGGGAAAGCTTTGAAATGATACCCTCAACTGCAAAATGGAGATAATCACAATTCCTTTGCAGGATATAAAAATTAAACCAAGAAGACACCTTATGAAGAGCATCAGTCTCAGAGCCTAGTGCATAGCAGATGTTCAGTAAATGTAGGTCCTACCATTGTGTCTCCTTTTGTAGTCACGCTTATCTCACTAACACAGATATCTCAGGGTGAATGAGGATGAAGCACAAAGGAAAGACGCTAAGAGCTAGTACTGTTTTTTGACGTGTTATCAGGGGACTAAGATCCCACATGCTGCACAGTGTGGCCAAAAAACAAACAAGGAGCAAAAAGCACAATTAAATATTGTATAATACCACTTATATGTGGAATCTGGAAAAATAGTGGAGATGAACTTATTTGCAAAGCAGAAATAGACTCACAGCTGTAGAAAACAACTAAGGTTAGAAAGGGAGGAAGAGGGGCCGAGGTGAATTGGGGGGTTGGGATTGACGCATATAGACTGCTACGTATGAAGTAGACGACTGATGGGAACCTATGGCTTAGCTCGGGGAGCTCTGCTCAGCGCTCGGTGGTGACCTTCGTGGGAAGGAGACTTAAACAGATGGGGGTACATGTTTATGCATCACTGATTCACCGTGATGTACAGCAAGAAACTAACACAGCCTTGTAAAACATTGTACAGCAACTATACTTCAGCAAAAATAACAACAAGAACAGTAATAAAGAAGACATTATAAAAGATAAAAAAGAGCTAGTCCTGTTCTGATACATAAAGTGATGCAGTGCAGTGGTATTCAAAAATGTGGAACATCTCAAACCAACATAATTGGCTAAGCATTTAAAATACAGGTCCAATCTAGGAAGATGTTCCTGATGAATTTATCTGCAGGGCAGCCAAGGAGAAACAGACATAGAGAATAGACTTATAGACATGGTGGGAGGGGAGGGAAGGGAGGAAGGAGAGGGTGAGATGTGTGAGAGAGTAACATGGAAACTTACATTATCGAATGTAAAATAGATACCAACGGGAGTTTGCTGTGTAGCTCAGGGAACTCAGACAGGGGCTGTGTATCCACCTAGAGGGGTGGGATGGGGGGAGATGGGAGGGGGGTTCAAGAGGGAGGGGAAAGATGTACACCTATGGCTGATTCATGCTGTTGTTTGGCAGAAAACAGCAAAATTCTGTAAAGCAATTACCCTTCAATTAAATTAAATAAATAAATTAAAAAAGACAAAATACAATTCCAAAAGTGTAGGAGGGAAGAGGCATGAAGAGACATGGATGCTAGACGATGAGGCAAACTTAGGGCTCGTGACTGATTTCAGGAATTCTGTTTTCTTCTGAAATGAGTCAATGGAAGGTGGAATTAAATTTATGTAACAGGAATAGCTGGAATTTGGGTGCAGCCTCCTGGCACGTGCTTATCCCACACTTCAATTTCTGGAGGCTATGCCTACGTGATTTCGCCTGTTATAAAACTCGAATCAATCATCTCTCTCTTTTTTAATTGAAGCAAATTGTGCAACCCTTTCTTGTTTGTTTTTGTTAGGGTTTCCTCTACTTTATCCCTAGTAGGAAAAACTGATCCCTTGAGATTTCCTCCGGGATATGATTATTTACAGCAACTACAGTTTGATGATTTCTTGATGATTTCCTCCGAATTTATCCTCTTTTTTTTTTCATTCTTAAATACAATCCCTTTGTTCTTGACTGCTTTTCTCCTAGATGCTTTTGAGTAATTACATATATCCATGGTGTGTATGTGCTATAAATATTGCTCATCATACATATAGTATTTGTGGTTCATTATTTCTGTGCATCCTAGCTTTACATCACAAAGTAATAATCTGCCACTTCTTGTTACCTCCACCACAGTCAGTTCAGTTCACACTGTTAAAATCTTTTGCTCCAATGACCAGATCGGCCTCTTGGCTGTTCTCGTTGGTCCTCACTTTCCAGTCTTTTAACACGGGTAAGCCAGAGCAGTCTACTTTAGAAGAGAAAATGCTCTTATTCGCTTAGTATCTTTTAAGGGCACCCTCAGACTCGGGGAGCATGATCTGGCTTCTGCCTGGGCTTCCTGCAGCTCTTATGCGTGTTCACCTCTGTTCTATGTCCTGGTTACCCGGTCCACGTAAGAAGTGCCTTTCGACTTCTGATCTTCCTTTCTTACCTCCTGCTCTCTGCCCCTGTAATTCTCTCTGCCTTCGGAAGCTCATCCTTAGCCCGCAGCTTCTTTTATTCCTGCTTGTTTAAAATTCCATATAGATATCCTGTCTCGCTGGAGACCTTCTCTCGTGTCCTCCAGAATGGGTTATGCAATATTTCATCAATCCCTTTGGCTGTGCCTGTCATGACACCATACTCCTTTCAAATTATTTGACCGCCCCATCGAAGTAGTGGCCCTGCCTTATGAGGTGCTTGCTTCAGCCATGTCAGACTCTTTGCGACCCCATGGACTATAGCCTGCCAGGCTCCTCTGTCCATGGGATTCTCCAGGCAAGAATATCAGAGTGGGTTGCCATTTCCTTCTCCAGGAGATCTTTTCTACCCAGGGATTGAACCTGAGTCTTCTGCACTGCAGGCAGGTTCTTAACGGCTGAGACATCAGGAAGCCCGCCTTATGAGGTAGGCACCAAATAAATATGAGCTACATGACTTAGTCAATGAATGAAGACACTGCCTGGAGGCAGTGTGGCCCAGTGGGTAAGGAAGAGGGTAAAGCCAGACTAGAATCTGGCTCCTGGCTCCATCCTAACTAGGCGTGTGATCTCTAGCAAGTTAAGTCACCTAAGTTTCCTAGAGAGTAAAATAGGGATAAGAATAGGAAACATCTGGTCAGGTTATTGTAACCATTAGATGTTAACAGGTATAAACAGAATGGTAATGGCCCAGGATGTTTTAAGTTAGTTTTACTTATTATTCCCTAGCTTTCCTCTGGCAACTTAGTAGCCAAAGTAGAAGACCCAGCTTTTCTGCGGTCTATTTGGAATTGTCTACTTAGCTCTGGAAGAGTTCACCAGAACTGATTTATAAAATGTTGGATTTCTACAACACAGAATGCTGCAAATGATTAACTGCAACATATGATGTTGATGTAATATATTATAATTTAATATTGTAATTATGGAGACGGTATATCATATCTTTGCCTAAACCACAAGAATACTGGAGTGGTTTGCCATTCCCTCCTCCAGGGGACTGCATTTTGCCAGAACTCTTCACTTTGATCTGTCTGTCTTGGGTGGCCCTGCACGGCATGGCTCATAACTTCATTGAGTTACTCAAGCCTTTTCAGCACGACAAGGCTGTGATCCATGAAGGGGAAGTTTTAATACATACTGGTTAAATATGCTTTAAAGAATTAGGATCTACCACAAACCAAACTATAGTCATGCAGTCTTGATGGCAGAAAGAGGTATATATTAGGGGTCTTTCTCTAAAAACTGTTTTTGAGATACTGATCAAAACTTGGCTAGAGGAAGGTACGGAATTTTTCAGATGTGAAACACTGATGAAGTCTTAGAGGAAAACTGTCAGGGAGTATAAACTGGAGAAAGATCATGTTTCACTTAAGTCAGTGGTGATGGTGTGACTAATATTTCTTGTTTTAGTGCATGGAGAAATGAGAGATAAAGGAGAGAGAGAGAGGCAGGGAGGGGAGGACAGAGGGAAGGAGAGAGAGAGAGAGAGAGACATGGAAAGAATATTTTCATCACAAAGTATAGAATCTAGCTATAAACCAGAGTTTTTAAGGTGATCAAAGGTTGGCTGAAAGTGCTTGTTTAGTCTCTGAACACAAAGACACCGAGAAGACAGATAAGCTTTGGGGCAGTAGTTCTCCAAATTAAGAAGTTCAGCACAAATTTGAATTGCTTAAGCCAGAGGGGAAAAAACCAGAATTCAATTCAGCAATGACTCAGAAATGTTAGAGGTTAGTAACTGAGATAACTATACCTAGGTAATAACATCAATGATATTGAATGTTTGAGGGTAATGTTCTTTAAAATTTATATCTTGGTTATTTTGGAAAAAACATCAAGAAAATGAAAATAATGCTATAACATTGTCTTGGGCTTAGTTATGTCTGTCTGTAGGAAACAGACAATCTTTCAATGGGAAGGCAATGTTCAATGGAATGCCAGCTCCATGAATGAACAAGTAAGAAATTCTGTACTTGCCTTGAGGCAGGGTTGGGCAGTAGTTAAATGCACTGGAGTAGGATGTCCTGGATTTGCATTTTATTGCAAGCCAATGAATTAAAAGAATGCTTCCAATTTCATTAATGATACATTTATAAAACTGAGCCCAAAAATATACTCAATTTTGTACATGTCATAATTGTGATGATCTCTAACAATGGAAATCGTGAGAGACTTTAGTTTTTTGGGCTTCAAAATTGCTGCAGATGGTGACTGCAGCCATGAAATTAAAAGACGCTTGTTCCTTGGAAGAAAAGCTATGACCAACCTAGACTGCATATTAAAAAGCAGAGACATTACTTCGCCGACAAAGGTCCATCTAGTCAAAGCTCTCATTTTTCCAGTGGTCATGTATGGATGTGAGAGTTGGACTATAAAGAAAGCTGAGTGCAGAAGAATTGATGCTTTTGAACTGTGGTGTTGCAGAAGACTCTTGAGAGTCCCTTGGACTGCAAGGAGATCCAACCAGTCCATCCTAAAGGAGATCAGCCCTGGGTGTTCATTGGAAGGACTGATGCTGAAGCTGAAACTCCAATACTTTGGCCACCTGATGCAAAGAAGTGACTCATTAGAAAAGAAACTGATGCTGGGAAAGATTGAAGGCATGAGGAGAAGGGGATGACAGAGGATGAGATGGTTGGATGGTATCACTGGCTAGATGGACATGAGTTTGAGTAAACTCCGGGAGATGATGATGACAGGGAAGCCTGGCGTGCTGCAGTCCGTGGGGTCACAAAGAGTCAGACAAGACTGAGTGAATGAACTGAACTGAACTACCTTTTTAATAGAAGTTTAAAGCACGTGTAGCTATTTAGGAATTGAGCAGACATTTAAGCCAGATTGGTCCACACCTTGTAGCCAGTCTCCCGCTGATGTCTGCATTTCCAAAGGAGACCTGCAGACTTTAGCATGAGGGGGCCTTAGAAAACTATTTTTCTGTTCAACCTCTGGTTTCCAGGTTTTGTGTTTGGATAACCTGACTGTGAAATTCACGTTATATACAGTTATAGTGCTAGTGCTCAGTACGCGGTCCTGTCTGACTCTCTGTGACCCCATGGACTGTAGCCCTCCAGGCTCCTCTGTCCATGGGCTTTCCCAGGCAAGAATACTGGAGTGGGTTGCCATTTCCTTCTCCACATCTCCTGCATCTCCTGCATTAGCAGTACCACCTGGGCAGGTATATACACTTATACTTTGTCCCAAAGGCAAGTATATACTTTCATTAAAGTAAGTTTCATTACTCAAATTATGCCTTTCTTGGGATTTCATGATAATATCTGTTCATTAAATATTCTCACCACACAATGTAACATGCAACAGCAGAGGTCACTCCCGTCTTATCTCCTCACTTCTCAACCCATCTCAAGCCAGCAACCATGATCTCCACCCTCCTGAACCTTAACTTACTGAGCCTCCATCAATATATCATCAACATGTTGTACATAATAGCATAACCAAAACATAATATATGATAATATCAATATATATTGCACACCTATCTGAAGACTTCTCAGGTGGCGCAGTGGTAAAGAAGCAGCCTGCCAGTGCAAGGGACGCAGGAGACACACGTTCAATCCTTAAGTCGGGAAGATCCCCTGGAGAAGGGAATGGCAGCCCACTCCAGTATTCTTGCCTGGAGAATCCCATGGGCAGAGGAGCCTGATGGGCTACAGTCCATGGGGTCACAGAGAGTCAGACATGACTGAGCACATACTTGAAAACTGCTGTGGGTCATAAGTTGTGCTATAAAAAACAAAACAAAAACAAAAACTTTATACTCTATTCAGATTTCCTTACTTAAAAAAAAAAAATTGTTTGTTTTTGGCTGTGCTGGGTCTTTATTGCCGCGAGGGCTACTCTAGTTGCGATGTGTGGGTTTCTCACTTCTGCAGTTTCTCTTGTTGCAGAGCATGGGTTCCAGGGTCGTGAGCTCAGTACTTGCGGCTCCTGGGCTCGAGAGCACAGGCTCTATAGTTGTGGTGCACAGACTTAGTTGCTCCGCAGCATGTGGGATCTTCCTGGATCAGGGATCGAACCCGTGTCCCCTGCATTGGCAGGAGAATTCTTCACCACTGAACCACCAGGGAAGCGCAGGCGTGCTATTTTAATGACTTACTTTTTAAAGATCGACAAGATTATAACACAGAATGTAGCTTTGGACACTATCTTATACTCCAGTTCTCAAGTTCGTTTGTTTTTTTTCAAACAACACTTCTCTTCGAAATGTCAGTAGTGAAAAAGATGGTGGCGCTGCTCTATTTGAGTGGTGGGGGTGATCGAGGGCTGCTTGCTGTGTTCTGCCCATCTTTCTTGCCACCTTCCCCTCAGAGATAGCTTTCTGAGAAGCACCGTTTAAAATCACTCATTTAGACCCCTTTCTGATAGAACACAGGACATGCCTGCTGCCTTCAGGAAGCTGCTAGGTTTTGTAACTAAAAATACCTATCAGTGGTAAGATATTGTAGATCAAGAGCTCATATTTATATTATGTTTATTATGTGCCAGGCACTTTCTTAAGCATATGGCAGGGAACAACTTACTCAGTTCTCATAACAGTACTGTGAGTGTGGTTATTACTACTCCTGCTTTATGGATGAGGACATCGAAGGAGGGAACCTTATGTCACTTGCTGGTGTCACACAGCCAGGGATTGCAGATACAAGTCATGCTCTTAAACACCAACCCTCTGGCTGATATATTCATCGTGTGTATCTGATCATCTATACGGCATATATGCCTTATCTTTGTGCAAATGGGCTTCCCCGGTTGCTCAAGTGGTAAAGAATCAGTCTGCCCATGCAGGAGACACGAGTTTGATCCCTGGGTCCTGAAGATCTCTTGGAGAAGGAAATGGCAACCCATTTCAGTGTTCTTGCCTGGAAAATCCCATGGGCAGAGGAGCCTGGTGGGCTACAGTCCACGGGGTCGCAAAGAGTCAGACACGACTGAGTAACAGAACACACACACCATGTGCAAATACACCGTTTAACTAACAAATCCTCAGAAGTAATAGCTTATCCTGTTGTAGATGCTGGAGATACAGGAGTGAGGAAGACTGAAAAGATAACTGCCCTCATGGACCCTCTGCAAATGAAAATGAGATGATTTGGGTATGGAATGATGCTACTAAAAATGTACAGTAAAGGGACGTCCCTGGTGGTCCAGTGGTTAAAAACCTGCCTTACAGTGCGGGGGATGTGGGTTCCATCCCTGGTCGGGGAACTAAGATCCCACACGTCACCGGAGCAACTAGTCCAGTGCAGGGCCGCTACTGAGTCTGCGCGTCACAACCAAGCGCGTTTGTGCACTGCCGAAAAGATCTTGCGCGATGCAGCTAAGACCCGACAGAGCCCAAGAAACACGTAAGTATTCATGAACAAGAGTGTACAGCGGGGTGAAACTAAGATTACCAGAACTCGCTGCTTCAGTGACTAGAACGGCAGCTGGGAGCATCAGGGTCATCTGAGAGTTGGCTGGAAAGACAGAATCTTGGCAACCACCCAGACTACCCCAGGATCAGACTCTGTACTTCCACGAGCTCCGCAGGTGACTCGTGTGCACACGAGAGCTTGACAACAGGCTTCTGTTGCTTAGTGGCCAGGATGCATTTTTTTTCTCCTCCCCTTCTGATGCGCGCACACACTCCTACACACACGGTGATTTTATATATATATATATATATATATAATATATATAAATATATCTTTTCATATATATATATGAAAGGATAATGTAGACTTTGCCTTTTGAAATATCATGTTATAAAAAAAAACATTCCTGCTTTATTTGCAGTGTATCTTCAGAAACTTCATCCTTTAAAAACAGTACTTTGTCATAGGTCTAATGATATAATTGGGGGTTCTATTGCTGATTCAACTTGAAATGACTCATAGCTCTGATTAAAAACATCATAAAAGAAAAGCTGTAAGTAAAATTTCTACAGCCCTCTTTAATATATGCAATTTAATGCTCCAATTCCAATTAAAATATACCATAACATTAATTATATAAAGAACTTCAATTTGCTGCAAAATATGTTACTATATAAAAATGACTCCAATATAAATTTGCTCTAAATTAGTATGCCAATTATAAGCATTATTTAAGCATTTAATTAAATGACTGTTTGCATTTTGAAGGGAAGAGTCATGATTTTCCAGATCTCTTTAAAAAAACATTCAATTTTATTTATGTTTGTACAACCTTTTTTTTTTTTTCCTGGCGGAAATTCCCTATAATAAGTAACTTCAGAGTCATACCAATTACCTTAGGGTTATTAGAAATGACTACTCAGAATATAGGAGCATTATTTCAGGAAAGATTTGTGGCTTGTTTCTTACCAAAATCATTTAGAAAACTGAAAACTACCCAACATTCCTCATCTTTGCACCATCTACTCCCCATTTTCCTCTGAGCTTTCATGTAAAAAAAGACAAAAGCCACCGGGCAAAAAGAAGTACCAAGGTGCTATGTCATTTAAGAGCTAGACAGTCATCAGGGAGAGGAGCCCCTCAACCCTTGTACCCAGGACTCTCCCTGACTGTCTAGCACTGACTATCCCAAATGCCAGGAACCCTCTCGGTCCCTGGAAAATTGGAATGATTGGTTACTCAAAGTTATGGCCAACCTAGACGGCATACTGAAAAAAAAGGCATTACTTTGCCGACAAAGGTCCATCTAGTCAAGGCTATGGTTTTTCCAATGGTCATGTATGGATGTGAGAGTTGGACTCTGAAGAAAGCTGAGCACCGAAGAATTGGTGCTTTTGAGCTGTGGTGTTGGAGAAGACTCTTGAGAGTCCCTTGGACTGCAAGGAGATCCAACCAGTCCATCCTAAAGGAGATCAGTCCTGGGTGTTCATTGGAAGGACTGATGCTGAAGCTGAAACTCCAATACTTTGGCCACCTGATGTAAAGAGTTGACTCATTGGAAAAGAGGGAGGGACTGGGGGCAGGAGGAGAAGGGGACGACAGAGGATGAGATGGTTGGATGGCATCACTGACTCAATAGGCATGAGTTTGAGTAAACTCTGGGAGTTGGTGATGGACAGGGAGGCCTGACATGCTGCGGTTCATGGGGTCGCAAAGAGTTGGATACGACTGAGCGACTGAACTGAACTGAACTGAACCGAGGTCACTAAAGACTAATTAAAAGATAAAACTATCGCTTCTCGGCCTTTTGGCTAAGATCAAGGTAAAAGATAAAACTAAAAATGAATTTCAACACTACAGTTACAGAATTGTGAGCACAATATTGTATTTTATTTTGCTACTTTCAGTGAAAACCCCAAAAGAGTTAAAATTTGATATCAAATAGTATAAATGCTCATTTAATAGTATCAAATGAATAGAACAGATATTTGGGAAAAAATATAGAAATTGCCATCCCCTTCTTCCCTTTCTTAATACTGTGGTGTAGCCTGTTTGAGAGAAAGAGACGAAAAGAAAGCAGAAAAATAGGCATAATATTAATTATTCACATAACCCTATATGCAAAACAGAAAAAGAGACACAGAAGTACAGAACAGACTTTTGAACTCTGTGGGAGAAGGTGAGGGTGGGATGTTTCGAAAGAACAGCATGTATATTATCTATGGTGAAACAGATCACCAGCCCAGGTGGGATGCATGAGACAAGTTCTCGGGCCTGGTGCACTGGGAAGACCCAGAGGAATCGGGTGGAGAGGGAGGTGGGAGAGGGGATCGGGATGGGGAATACGTGTAACTCCATGGCTGATTCATGTCAATGTATGACAAAACCCACTGAAATGTTGTGAAGTAATTAGCCTCCAACTAATAAAAAAAAAAAATTAATTATTCACCAGACCACTGGGCTCCAAACTAGAGGTAAATTAAGAAAATATTAGAGAATCCAGCTTTATTTAGCTTGCCAGAGACTAAAAAAATATAAATTCAGCTTTACTCATATGTAGTGGGCTTTCTTGGTGGCTCGGTGATAAAGGACCTGCCTGCCAATGCAGGAGACTTGGGTTTGATTCTTGGGCTGGGAAGTTTCCCTGGAGAAGGGAATGGCAGCTCACTCCAGTATTCTTGCCTGGAGAATCCCATGGACAGAGGAGCCTGAAGGGCTACAGTCTATGGGGTCACAGGGAGTCGTACAAGACTGAGTATGACCATGAACAATATACAGGTTAATACCACAGAAGTTCCTGGCTTAATTTTTGCCAAAGGAATTAAAAGATGTATTAAAAGATGGCACACATAAAGCAAACAATAGAGATTCACTGAATTTTCCTGTAAAGATAATGGTAGTTTAGTTCAGTTCAGTCGCTCAGTCATGTCCGATTCTTTGCAACCTCATGAATCGCAGCACGCCAGGCCTCCCTGTCCATCACCAACTCCCAGAGTTTACTCAGACTCATGTCCATTGAGTTGGTGATGCCATCCAGCCATCTCATCTTCTGTCTTCCCCTTCTACTCCTACCCCCAATCCCTCCCAGCATCAGGGTCTTTTCCAATGAGTCAGCTCTTCTAATGAGGTGGCCAAAGTATTGGAGTTTCAGCTTCAGCATCAGTCCTTCCAATGAACACCCAGGACTGATCTCCTTTAGGATGAACTGGTTGGATCTCCTTGCAGTCCAAGGGACGCTCAAGAGTCTTCTCCAGCACCACAGTTCAAAAGCATCAATTCTTCAGTGCTCAACTTTCTTTACAGTGCAACTCTCACATCCATACATGACCACTGGAAAAACCATAGCCTTGACTAGACAGACCTTTGTTGGCAAAGTAATGTCTCTGCTTTTTAATATGCTGTCTAATTTGGTCATAACTTTCCTTCCAAGGAGTAAGTGTCTTTTTATTTCCACTGTTTCCCCCTCTATTTGCCATGAAGTGATGGGACTGGATGCCATGATCTTAGTTTTCTGAATGTTGAGCTTTAAGCCAACTTTTTCACTCTCCTCCTTCACTTTCATCAAGAGGCTTTTTGGTTCCTCTTCACTTTCTGCCATAAGGGTGGTGTCATCTGCATATCTGAGGTTACTGATATTTCTCCCAGCAATCTTGATTCCAGCTTGTGCCTCATCCAGCCCAGTGTTTCTCATGATGTACTCTGCATATAAGTTAAATAAACAGGGTGACAATATACAGCCTTGACGTACTCCTTTTCCTATTTGGAACCAGTCTGTTGTTCCATGTCCAGTTCTAACTGTTGTTTCCTGACCTCCATACAGGTTTCTCAAGAGGCAGGTCAGGTGGTCAGAATCATGCTATTTCACAGACTTTTGACTAACACACACACTTAACTTGTCCCTTCAAAGTAAATATGACATTTCTACATTATGAAAGTGTTTTTCAAAAGAAATGTGTGATATGAAAAAAAAGTCTTTTGAAACACTTTGAAAACATTTCCAAGGTGAAATTATTTTATTCCCAAAAAGGATATTGAGATCACACAAGAAAATACAAGACCCCCACACCACTGAATAGTGCTTATTAAATGGAAGTACACATACTTATGAATATGTTAGTAAGAACAGATTAACACAAAATAAATATGTCACATAACTTTGGATTATCAATAGTGCTCAAACATCAGTGATAAAAATATGACTTTAGGAGCTTCCAGCGACTTCAGGGGCATCTTTAGGAGTCAGCACTATGGCAGAAGACATCAAGACCAAAATCAAGAACTACCAGACTGCTCCTTTTGATAGCCGCTTCCCCAACCAGAACCAGACCAGGAACTGCTGGCAGAACTACCTGGACTTCCACCGCTGTGAGAAGGCAATGACCGCTAAAGGGGGTGATGTCTCCGTGTGCGAATGGTACTGGCGTGTGTACAAGTCCCTCTGCCCCATATCCTGGGTGTCAGCTTGGGACGACCGCCAGGCAGAAGGCACGTTTCCTGGGAAGATCTGAACTGGCTCCATCCCACCTCCTGTCCTCCGTCCTTCTCCCCAGGGTGGTGAAGGGGGACCTAGGTACATGGTGATCCCCACCCTGGGATCCTGAATCATGGTTTAACTAATAATAAATGCTCGTTGGAAACATGAAAAAAAAATATGACTTTATATTGGAGCAAAATGGTTATATTTTTGGAGTGATGGCAAAAAATTACAGTGAAATATTAAACTTCAAATGAAATTTGGAATTTGTACCATGTTCCCAGCCTTGATGAGAAGGGTTGGGAAGGAAGTGTAAGAGGGACTACTGCATGTCCAATTTCTTGTGACATCATGGGTACATTAAAAAAAAAATGTTTGGGGGAGTTCTCTGGCCCAGTGTTCAAGACTCCATGCTTGAGTCCACTGCAGGGGGCACGAGTTTGACCCCTGGTCAGCACACTAAGATCCCACATGCCTCAAGGTGGCAAGACCAAAAAAAAATAAATTTAAAAAAAGAGTTTGAAATTAAAAAAAAAATTTTGAGTTTTACTGTTGCCCTGTAAGGAGTTATCATGACATTTATATATTAATAATATCTTAGAATTGCTAATTGTTTTAGATATGATTTTTCTTCTCATTTAGACTGTGTTCTTCTCCAAGACAGGGCTGTATTTCTCACTTGCTTTTAAGGAAAATATTAAGATCATAGTAATTTCTAATTTAAAAAAAAAGTCTTGAATAGCTGCTGAATGTTTTATGTGTTTACTGGTGGGCATATATACAGATGTTATCACTTTGGAAAATAGACTGGCATTATCTATTAATGCTGAATTAATACATACATCAGGTAACCTGACCGTTTTACCTTCAGGAATATATCCAAGAGAAACTGTTGCCTATGTATGATGAGCCAGGTAAGAATTCCCTATAAGAATATTCCTGGAAATATTGTTCACAATAGCCTGGAAAGAGCCCCAGTGCTCAACAGGAGAGTGGATTAAAGAACTATTGTATAACCACACAATAGAATATTTACAGCATTCTTAACTAATAAAATGTTGCAACACTTACAACAGGATAAATACCACAAATGTAATATCAAGTGGAAATACCAAGTGCCAAGAGATTGTCTACAGCATACTATCTTTTTTAAAAATAAAACAAAAATATATGTTTTAGAAATACATACAGATTAAAAATTTAAAAATACTGTTGAAGGTAGCACAATTTCAAAACTGATTTTTTTCATGTAGTACTATATTAGCATTAGATTTATTTTTGGTAAATTGATTTATGTATTTTAATTGGAGGCTGATTACTTTACAATATTGTAGTGCTTTTTGTCATACATTGACATGAATCAGCCATGGGTGTACATGTGTCCCCATCCTGAACCCCCTTCCCACCTCCCTCCCCATCCCATCTCTCAGGGTCATCCCAGTGCACCGGCCCCGAGAGCCCTGTCTCATGCATCGAACCTGGACTGCCGATCTGTTTCACATATGATAATGTACATGTTTCAGTGCTATTCTCTCAAATCATCCCACCCTTGCCTTCTCCCACAGAGTCCAAAAGACTGTTCTTTACATCTGTGGGAATGCAAACTAGTACATTAGATTTTAATTAATGTTCACTGTTGCCAGCCTCGAAGATGATACTAATGATCCTCAGCTCTTCGTGTTCATGTTCCCTTGTAGTCTTCTCCCACTTTGATTAGGATGGTGTTCTGCAACCCACAGGATGTTGTGAAATAAGCATGTGTGACTTCTGAGGCTAGATTATAAAAACAGTGTGGTTTCTGTCCTGCTCTCTTGGATGGCTCACCTTTGGGGGAACTAGCCCCCGAAATGCTATGTCATGAGGATATTCAAGCTGTCCATGGAGAATTCCAGAATTGGAGCATGTGAAGTTTCTTGCCAAGAAATAGCAGTAGGTGAGTGAACCATCTTGGAAAGGATCCTAACCCCCTTCCAAGCCTTGAAAGGTGACTGTGACCCTGGACAATATCTGGACTACAGCTTCAAGAGAAATCGTCTGCCAGAACCCCAACTAACTGCTCCCAAAGTCCTGCCTACAGAAACTGTGAGATAATAAATGTTTATTTCCTCTATTTCTTTGCACTGATCACTGAGGAAGGCTTTCTTATCTCTCCTGGCTATTCTTTGGAACTCTGGATTCAAATGGGTATATCTTTCCTTTTCTCTTTTGCTTTTCACTTCCCTTCTTTTCACAGCTATTTGTAAGGCCTTCTCAGACAGCCATTTTGCTTTTTTGCATTTCTTTTCCATGGGGATGGTCTTGATCCCTGTCTCCTGTACAATGTCATGAACCTCCGTCCATAGTTCATCAGGCTCTCTGTCTATCAGATCTAGTCCCTTAAATCTATTTCTCACTTCCACTGTATAGTCATAAGGGATTTGATTTAGGTCATACCTGAATGGTCTAGTGGTTTTCTCCACTTTCTTCAATTTCAGTCTAAATTTGGCAATAAGGAGTTCATGATCCGAGCCACAGTCAGCTCTGGGTCTTGTTTTTGCTGTCTGTATAGAGCTTCTCCATCCTTGGCTGCAAAGAATGCAATCAATCTGATTTCAGTGTTGATCTGGTGATGTCCTATCAATGCAAAGAAATACAGGAAAACAATAGAAAGGGAAAGACTAGAGATCTCTTCAAGAAAATTAGAGATACTAAGGGAACATTTCATGCAAAGATGGGCACAATAAAGGACAAAAATGGTAGGGACCTAAGAGAAGCACAAGAGATGAAGAAGAGGTGGCAAGAATACACAGAAGAACTGTACAAAAAAGATCTTCATGACCCAGATAATCACGATGGTGTGATCACTCACCTAGAGCCAGACACCTTGGAATGTGAAGTCAAATGGGCCTTAGAAAGCATCACTATGAACAAAGCTAGTAGAGGTGATGGAACTCCAGTTGAGCTATTTCAAATCCTGAAAGATGACGTTGTGAAAGTGCTGCACTCAATATGCCAGCAAATTTGGAAAACTCAGCAGTGGCCACAGGACTGGAAAAGGTCAGTTTTCATTCCAATCCCAAAGAAAACCAATGCCAAAGAATGCTCAAACTACTGCACAATTGCACTCATCTCACACGCTAGTAAAGTAATGCCTAAAATTCTCCAAGCCAGGCTTCAGCAGTATGTGAACCATGAACTTCCAGATGTTTAAAAAAGGCAGAGGAACCAGAGATCAAATTGCCAACATCTGCTGGATCATCGAAAAAATAAGAGAGTTCCAGAAAAACATCTATTTCTGCTTTATTGACTATGTCAAAGCCTTTGACTGTGGGGATTACAATAAACTGTGGAAAACTCTGAAAGAGATGGGAATACCAGACCACCTGACCTGCCTCTTGAGAAACCTGTATGCAGGTCAGGGCAACAGTTAGAACTGGACATGGAACAACAGATTGGTTCCAAATAGGAAAAGGAGTACGTCAAGGCTGTATACTGTCACCCTGCTTATTTAACTTCTATGCAGAGTACATCATGAGAAGCGCTGGGCTGGAAGAAGCACAAGCTGGAATCAAGATTGCAGGGAGAAATATCAATAACCTCAGATAGGCAGATGACACCACCCTTATAACAGAAAGTGAAGAAGAACTAAAGAGCCTCTTGATAAAAGTGAAAGAGGTGAGTGAAAAAGTTGGCTTAAAGTTCAACGTTCAGAAAACTAAGATCGTGGCATCCAGTCCCATCACTTCCTGGCAAATATATGGGGAAACAGTGGAAACAGTGGCAGAATTTATTTTTTGGGGCTCCAAAATCACTGCAGATGGTGACTGCAGCCATGACATTAAAAGACACTTACTCCTTGGAAGAAAAGTTGTGACCAACCTAGATAGCCTATTAAAAAGCAGAGACATTACTTTGCCAACAAAGGTCCATCTAGTCAAGGCTATGGTTTTCCCAGTGGTCATGTATGGATGTGAGAGTTGGACTATAAAGAAAGCTGAGCACAGAAGAATTGATGCTTTTGAACTGTGGTGTTGGAGAAGACTCTTGAGAATCCCTTGGACTGCAAGGAGATCCAACCAGTTCATCCTAAAGGAGATCAGTCCTGGGTGTTCATTGGAAGGACTGATACTGAGGCTGAAACTCCATTACATTGGCCATCTGATGTGACGAGCTGACTCATTGGAAAAGACCCTGATGCTGGGAAAGATTGAGGGCAGGAGGAGAAGGGGACGACAGAGGATGAGATGGCTGGATGGCATCACCGACTTAATGGACATGGGTTTGGGTGGACTCCTGAAGTTGGTGATGGACAGGGAGGCCTGGCATGCTGCAATTCATGGGATCACAAAGAATCAGACACGACTGAGCGACTGAACTGAACTGATCTGAACTGAAATGTTTATTGCTGTGATGAGCTGCTGTGATTTACGGTAATTTGTTGCACAACAATACATGCCTGATATGAAGTTAACTGGTTATTATTCTTTTAAGCCCTTGGTTCCAGTGTTGTTTGTTTTCATACCCAGCACCTGGTGTTCACATATTAATAATGAGTTGTTTCAAAGTACCTCTTGCTTTGTTATGTTTATAAACATTATATTCATAGTTTATAAACATTATTCAAATATTTCAATATGACAATGAGTTTAATTTCTATACAACAGATCAAGGAAATGAAGGGATTTAGATTAAATATCTGACTATAACACAAGTACCTTTCCTTTAGCCATTTAAAAATTTTATTAAAAAGAAACAAAAGACTTCAACATTTTTGAGTTAGGATGGCTACAAATTATTGGATTTGTATTTTTAGTAAATACTCCTAAAGGGTTTTCTATTTCTCATGTTTCAAACTGATTGTTTAATATCTCTAGATTATCCATGTTTCTGCCTTACCAGAAGTCTTGGTTTCTAGAAATTATTTATATAATGAATAATAGCTGGCATTTTTTGAGCATTCAGCAGGGGTAGAGATTGTGCTAAGCCCTAAAGACTCATCTCTTCATTTAATGAGAAGAATGAGAAAAGCTAGACCTACAGAAAGGAAGAAGCATTATCCAGAAGCCAGGATCAAATAAAAGAGGCATGTCAAATTACATTATTTATGTTTTCTTTATTTTTGATGGCTCCTTGAAGGGCATTTATACTGGTTCATCAAAATATATTAAATTTTATGTTTCATTTTTCTTACTTGAAATACTTGGAAACATTTTGCCACTTAGCAGAAAGTTCATTAAATTTAAAATATGTTTCACTATAAGTAGTAATTTGTAGTTTACATTTTAAAAATTGTCTTTACAATGCTGATTTTTTTTTCATATATTGTGAAAGTTCAAGTTTTGTTTTAGCATAGTAAAGAGCAAATTACTTAAAGATTATTAATCAGCAATGTATAGGGAAGCCTGGTGTGCTGTAGTCCATGGGGTCACAAAGAGTTGGACATGACTAAGCAACTGAGTCAGCAAAGAAGAGATGAAGAACTGCCTGGAGGGTCATGCCATTTAGGGTGAGATAATAGTAGGTGAATCTGCCTGCAGTGCAGGAGGCCTGAGTTTGATTCCTGGGTCGGAAAGATCCCTGGAGAAGGAAATGGAAACCCACTCCAGTATTCTTGCCTGGAGAATCCCATGGACAGAGGAGCCTGGCAAGTTACAGTCCATGGGGCCGCAAAGAGTCAGACACGACTTAGCGACTAAACCATCACCACCACCACCAATAAGCTGATTGTCTCTACAGTAGCAATAAACTGAAAAATAAAAGAAAAAATAATACCATTTATAATACCATCAGGTATCATAATACAGGAAGAATAAATTTGACAAAATGCATATAAGACAATCGATTTTTGGATATTAATCCTGTATTCTGTGACCTCACTAAATTTATTTATTGCAAGTTTTATTTATTTCTTTATTTTTGGCTGTGCTGTGTCTTCGTTGCTGCTCAGGCTCTTCTCTAGTTGTGATCAATGGGGGCTCCTCTCTCACTGTGGTGTGTGGGCTTCTCATTGCCGTGGCTTCTCTGGTGGAGCACGGGCTCTAGGGTGCTTCAGTAGCTGCGGCTCCCAGGCCCTAGGGCACAGGCTCAATAGTTATGGCATACGGGCCTAGCTGCTCCACGGCCTGTGAGATCCTCCCGGGCCAGGGATTGAACCTGTGTCTCCTGCATTGGCAGGCTGATTGTTTACCACTGAGCCACCAGGGAAGTCCTAAATTTATTCATTAATTCTGGGAAGTTAAATTTTTTTTCTTACCTTTCTCTATATAAAAAGAAACAAAGTGAAATCGCTCAGTTGTGTCCAACTCTGTGTGACCCCATGGACTGTAGCCTGCCAGGCTCCTCTCTGTCCATGGGATTTTCCAGGCAAGAATACTGGAGTGGGTTGCCAATTCCTTTTCCAGGGAATCTTCTTCCTGACCTAGGGATCAAACCTGAGTCTTCTGCATTGCAGGCAAACTCTTTACCATCTGAGCCAACAGGGAAGGTCTTCTCTACATAAAAAGCATGTTCACTGTTAACATTTTAAGTCTATCCAGTTTTCATTCCTTTTGTTTATTTTTCTTGCTTTATTGAACTGGTATATTGTAAACTACAAACCATTGCAGTGAAATACTGAAATATATTTAAGTAAATATGAAATATGTCATGTTCATGTATTGCAAGATTCAAGATTAAGCTATCACTTATCTGCAGAAATGATCTATAGACTTAACACTATTCAGAATAAAATTTCAGAATGCTTTAAACACTTTTCTTTTACATTCTAAAATTCTTATTTGCTGTAAAGAACCAAGAATAGCCAAACAGTTCTGAAAAAGAAGCAAAACATCGGAGAGTTTACATATCTGATTTTAAAATGCACTTTAAAGCTACCATAATTGAAATAGTATAGTATCAGTGTCACAATAGTCAAGGCAATGGTTTTCCCGTAGTCATGTATACATGTGAGAGTTGGACTATAAAGAAAGCTGAACACAGAAGAATTGATGCTTTTGAACTGTGGTGTTAGAGAAGACTCTTGAGAGTCCCTTGGACTGCAAGGAGATCCAGTCAGTCCATCCTAAGGGAAATCAATCCTGGTGTTCATTGGAAGGACTGATGTTGAAGCTGAAACTCCAATATTTTGGCCACCTGATAGGAAGAGCTGACTCATTTGAAAAGACCCTGATGTTGGGAAAGACTGAAGTCAGGAGGAGACGGGGATGACAGAGGAGGAGATAGTTAGATGGCATCACTGACTCAATGGACATGAGTTTGGGTCGTCTCCGGGAGTTGGTGATGGACAGGGAGGCCTGGTGTGCTGCGGTTCATGGGGTCACAAAGAGTCGGACACGACTGAGCGACTGAACTGAACCAAATATCAGTGTAAGGATAGACCAAAAGAACTGAAGGAGAGAATAGCCTAGAAATTGTTCCACTGTTATATGGTAATCAATTCTTGACAAAATGCCAAGCCAAATCAATGGGGGAAATAATTTCAATAATTGGTGTGGAAATTTTGGATATCTATATGGGGGAAAAAGGGTTTCTCTGGTGGCTCAGACAGTGAAGAATCTGCCTGTAATGCAGGAGACCAGGATTCCACCCCTGGGTCTGGAAGATCCCCTGGAGAAGGGAATGGCAACCATCTCCAGTATTCTTGCCTGGAGAATTCCATGGACAGAGGAGCCCCTGTGGGCTACAGTCCATGGGGTCACAAAGAGTTGGACACAACTGAGTGACTAACACACACACACGGGGAAAAAATTAACCTTGATCTCTACCTCATGCCATCCAGAAAAATCTATTTAAGATGGAAAATAGACCTCAGTGTAAAAGCTAAGATGATAGAACTTCCAGAAAAGATATAGGAGAAAACAACTTCATGATTTTGCTGTTGGCATAGATTTCTAAGACGAGAATCAAAAAACATTAATCATAAAAAGAAAAACTGATACATTGGACTTCAGAATAATACACCAACTAAAAAAAATTAAAAGGCAAATCACAGACAAGCCTGGAATCAAATGTTCTCTCTCTCTTGCTCTTATATCCAGAAAACAAAAAGAACTCTTAGACATCAACAATAAAAGAATAAGTAATCAATAGATAATGGACAAGACATGCAAAGATACTACAGAAAAAAAAAAATATGAGGATGGCAAACAGACACTTGAAATGGTGAAAAAATTACTATTAGTTGTCACTGAAATGGAAACACATCACAATGTTTAATAGATTGACAATATCAAGTATTGGAGGGGATGTGTGGCAAAGGAAATGCTCATACATTGCTGATGGAATTGTAAAATGTTACAAAACTTTGAGAAAGTTTGGAAATTTCTTATAAAGTTATATATCCACCTACCCCATCCCCAGCAATTCTATTTCTAGACAATAAGGCAGCTAAAAATATATATCTACAAGAAAAGCACGTGTACAGGAACATTTACAGTAGCTTTATCTACAACCTCCCTGGTGGTTCAGATGGTGAAGAATCCACCTGCAATGTGAGAGACCTGGGTTCAGTCCCTGGGTTGGGAAGATCCCCTGGAGAAGGGAATGGCAACCCGCTTCAGTATTTTTGCCTGGAGAATTCCATGGACAGGGGAGCCTGGCAGGCTATAGTCCAAGGGGTCACAGAGTCAGACACGACTGAGCAATTTTCACTTCACTATCTGCAACAGTCCAAAATGGAAGCAATCCAAAGGTCTTTCAACAGATGAACAGACAAATTGGGTTTCAGCCATACAAATGTATAAAGTGAATGAGTTGCTCACAGACACAATAACATCGTTGAATCTCGTGTTTGGTCCCTTTACATAAGGCTTAAGATCAGACAAAATTAAGCTATGATGATAGAAATCTGATCAGTGTTGTCTGGAAGAGGAGGAGGAGGGTGAGGTGAAAGAGCATGCAGGACTTGTCTGACATGCTGGGAATGCTCTAGACTGGATTTACATTACACATGTGTATACATTGTCAAAAATCATAGGACTGCACAGTTAAAGTCTGTGCCACTAATGGTGCATAAATTTTACCTCCTTAAAGTTGACTGACCAAAACCAAACTCAATTAAGAGATTAAAATGCAGCGGGGGGAGGGGGGGGGGACAATGAACAGAAACATATGCCCAGAATACATACTTGAAAAAAAAATCTTCTTAGGACTTCTTAAGAAAAATCCAGACAATTCAATAGAAAATAACAAAAAACTAAAATAATACTTTATAATAGGACTTTGAAGTGGTGAATATATTTATGAAATGGGATTAACATTATGAAAATGCAACTTACAATCACAATGAAATATCATTACAACACTACCAGAATGGGTAAAACTTTAAAAATGGACAATGCCAAGTGTTTTGATGGATGTGAAGCAATTGAAACTCTTATGCATCACTAGTAGGAATGTGCATTAAACAACCATTTTGGAAAATTGTTAGGCAGTATCTACTAATGCTGAACATTTGCATTCCCTTTGACCTAGCAATTCTACTCTTAGTTGTATACTCAATACAAATGTGTTTATTCATTCACCAGAAAACTTTACAAATTTGTTCATGGTAACTTTATCATAATAGCCCCAAAGTAGGAACAACCCACATGCCCACCAACAGTAAAATTAATATATTGGCAAATAGATGGGGAAACAATGGAAACAGTGGCAGACTTTATTTTTCTGGGCTCCAAAATCACTGCAGATGGCAACTGCAGCCATGGAATTAAAAGATGCTTGCTCCTTAGAAGAAAAGCTATGACCAATCTAGACAGCATATTAAAAAGCAGAGACAGTACTTTGCCAACAAAGGTCCATCTAGTCAAAGCTATAGTTTTGCCAGTAGTCATGTATGGATGTGAGAGTTGGACTATAAAGAAAGCTGAGCACCGAAGAATTGATGCTTTTGAACTGTAGTGTTGGAGAAGACTCTTGAGAGTCCCTTGGACTGCAAGGAGATCCAACTAGCCCATCCTGAAGGAAACCAGTCCTGAATATTCATCAGAAGGACTGATGCTGAAGCTGAAACTCCATTACTTTGGCCACCTAATTGGAAGAACTGACTCATTTGAAAAGACCCTGATGCTGGGAAAGATTGAAGGCAAGAAGAGAAGGGGACGATAGAGGATGAGATGGTTGGATGGCATTACCGACTCAATGGACATGAGTTTGAGTAAACTTCAGGAGTTGGTGATGGACAGGGAGGCCTGGCATGCTGGAGTCCACGGGATCACAAAGAGTCGGACATGATTGAGTGACTGAACTGAACTGAACTGAATGAAATATGTACAATACAGCTTTTCCTAATAACAGGGACAGACTTTGCAAAAATAGCATACAGGTAAAGAAGCCAGATACAAGATTGTATACCACACAGTCTCATCTATATGTGATTCAAAAAACAGGCAAAATTTATGGTGTTAGTTTAGGAAAGAGGTAATTATTGGGAGGTGACACCAAGGATTTATCTGGGGTCCTGGAAAAATTTGACATATTGATCTAGATGGTGGTTAAATATGTGTATTCACCTCATCTGATCTTTTCAAGTCTTGCTTTCAAGATTTGTTAAGCGAGACAAGAGCAGTCTTCTGCTTCCTTTGTAGCTCAGTTGGTAAAGAATCTGCCTGTAGTGCAGGAGACCTGGGTTCTTTCCCTGGGTTGGGAAGATGCCCTGGAGAAGGAAATGGCTACCCATTCCAGTATCCTTGCCAGGAAAATCTCACGGACAGAGGAGCCTGGTGGGTTGCAGTCTATGGGGTCGCAAAGAGTCGGGCACGACTGAGCAACTAACATTTACTTACTTTCTGAGGCAATAACTTCCTGAGTGCTCTACTCAAGGCCCCATGAATTATGAGATTTTCTCCCCAGGCCTGTAGAAAACTGAACTATTCTCAGTCCTGCATGCAACTCAGTATTTACTCCTTTTGCTCCTAGGTGGCATCCCCCATCCTTCAGCATTCTCCTTGCAGGCATGCCCCGACCATTACTAAGCTGAGGACTTGATGGCAACTATATGTAGATTACTGGAGTTCTCTCTCTGTATCGTTCCCTGTCTTCAGCATTCTGCTCTGAGTTCCAGCTTCCTTGGTTTCTCCAGCCTACCTCCCTCCAGCTCCATCTCCACAACTCATGTTGACCATGAGGCTCCACCTACGTTGATGCTTTCTAGGTAGTAGTCTGGGGCACCCATAGGACTCATCTTGTGTGTTTCTCCTCTCTTGGCGAGCACTGTCCTCTGTTGTCAGAATCCAATGTCTAAAAGCCATGGTTTCAAATTGTTTTCAGGTTTTGTGGTTGTTTCTGGTGGAAGGGTAAATCTTATCTCTATTCCTCCATGTCCGTCATAAGCAGAAATCCAGATGCCTTCTTTTGCAAATGTTTTTGTTTCCTTTCTGCTTTCCTTTGAAAGAATGTAGAGAGTAACTTGTCTCATCCTTTTCCCATTGGCAGTCTCATACGCTTTACATATTTCTATTTAAGAATAAGCAGTAAACAGGTCACACCTACGTGACTTTCTTCCCTGGGGAACCAAAGAAGGCATACCTCATATATCTAGTATCTTCTATCGTTGCATTCTATCTGTGTAACTGATGCCACTGTTTGAAAGAATGTTTAGTTCTACCCTTCCTGTTTTGTCTTCAGTGCCTTTTCAGGTGCTCCCAATACTTTCTGATTGAAATGCTGAGTTTACACTGATGGAGTGGCTGAGAGTGCAGATGCCAGCTTCAGTCAGGGTTGACTCCAAGTCCCACCTCAACTATCCAATACCAGTAACATGCTTTGGTTTCTTAATACCTGGGCAGGCATCGGGGTGGGGGCTTTAACAGGAATTATTTCCCTTAATTCTCAAGACAGTGTTACCTAATACCAAAGCTGGTATTAGAATTAGAAGTTGCAAAATGGCGATCAGGAGTTGAAATACCTGTACTGAATCCTGGCATTTCTCCTTACTAATTTTGTATTATTGGGGGAGGCCTTTAACCTCAAAGAGTTGCTCCAAGGACTAGAAGAGAAAAATTATATGAGGTGCTTAGCACACTGATTGATACACATAAGTGCTCGATAAAAGGTGACTAGTTGTATTATTTTTCTGAAAAATGCTGAAAACAAAAGGGATGTTACTTTATAATATTCAGAGATATTTTGGAAACTCAATAAAGTGGCCATAAGAATGTACTTCCTAGACCTTAAACTAGGTAATGCACAGCATTATCTGCAATGGCTCAAGGGTCTCATCTGTGAAGCTTTGAAATGTGAAGGTACCTTTGTTCATGGCCAGTCTTCCCATGGGCTGCTCTGCCAGTGATGGAGTGTAGACAGGAATACTAAGGTAAACCTATTCATGGAACCACCAGACTCCTACCAGTGTCAGTTCAGGCCCAAGGATATCCTGATGGTTTCATTGAACCCTTATTAGACTGTACCACATTTTTAGGACACTTCCACGCAAGCTTCTCTCCTGGACTTCTTCACTTGAGGTCAGAGTTTTGAAGAGTTATGACTCTGCTAGTCTCTTCTGTTCATGGGGTTTTCAAGGGAAGAGTGGTTGCAAAATGCTGGTTGCAAAAGAATGGTTCAGCAAAATGCTGAAGTGGTTTGCCATTGCCTTCTCCAGTGGACATATTTTGTCAGAACTCTCCACCATGACCTGCCCATCTTAGGTGGCCCTACACAGCATGGCTCATAGTTCATTGAGTTAGGCAAGGGTGTGATCCATTGCAATCAGTTTGGTTAATTTTCTGGGATTGCAGTTTTCATCCTGTCTGTCCTCTGATGGATGAGGACAAGAGGTCTGTGCAAGCTTCCTGATGGGAGGGAATGGCTGTGGGGAAACTGGGTCTTGGTCTGGTGGGCAGGGCCACACTCAGTTCAGTTCAGGTCGCTCAGTTGTGTCAGACTCTTTGCAACCCCATGGACTGCAGCAAGCCCACTTGCTCAGTAAGCCAATTGGATTAAGTATCTAATCCAATTTTCTGCTGATGGGTGGGGCTGTTTTCCCTCCTTATAGTTTGGACTGAGATGAAAGACAAAGGAGAAAAGGAAAGATACACCCATCTGAATGCAGAGTTCCAAAGACTAGTAAGGAGATATAATAAAGCCTTTTTAATTGAACAATGCAAAGAAATAGAGGAAAACAATAGAATGGGGAAGACTGAGATCTCTTCAAGAAAATTAGAGATACCAAGGGAACATTTGTTGCAAAGAGTTGACACGACTGAGTGACTGAACTGACTGAAGGGAATACTTTATGCTAAGATAGGCACAATAAAGGACAGAAAAGGTATGGACCTAACAGAAGCAGAAGATATTAAGAAGAGGTGGCAAGAATACACAGAAGAACCATACAAAAAAGATCTTAATGGCTCAGATAACCACAAAGGTATGATCACTCACCTAGTGCCAGACATCCTGGAGTGTGAAGTCAAGCAGACCTTAGGAAGCATCACTTTAAACAAGGCTAGTGAAGGTGATGGAATTTCAGCTGAGCTATTTCAAATCCCAAAAGATGATACTGTTCCAGTGCTGCACTCAATATTGTCAGCAAATTTGGAAAACTCAGCAGTGGCCACAGGAATGGAAAAGTCAGTCTTCACTTCAATCCCAAAGAAAGGCAATATCAAAGAATGTTCAAGTTACCACATAATTGTACTCATTTCACATGCTAGCAAAATAATGCTCAAAATCCTTCAAGCTAGGTTTCAGCAGTAAGTGAACTGAGAACTTAAAGATGTACAAACTGGATTTAGGAAAGGCAGAGGAACCAGAGATCAAATTGCCAACATCCGTTAGATCATCGAAAAAGCAAGAGAATTCCATAAAAACATCTACTTCTGCTTCACTGATGATTCTAAAACCTTTGACTATATGGATCACAACAAACTGTGGAAAATTCTTAAAGAGATGGGAATACCAGACCACCTGACCTGCCTTTTGAGAAATGTGTATGCAGATCAAGAAGCAACAGTTAGAACAGGACATAGAACATATTGGTTCCAAATTGGGAAAGGAGTATGTCAAGACTGTATATTGTCACCCTGCTTATTTAACTTTTATGCTTTTGTGAATATATCACGTGAAATGCTGGGCTGGATGCAGCACAAGGTGGAATCAAGATTGCTGGGAGAAATGTCAATAACCAAAGATATGCAGATAACACCACCTTTATGGCAGAAAGTGAAGAACTAAAGGGCCTTTTGATGAAGGTGAAAGGGGAGAGTGAAATGCTGGCTTAAAATGTAACATGCAAAAAATGAAGATCATGGCATCTGGTTCCATCACTTAATGGCAAATAATGGGGAAACAGTGGAAACAGTGTCAGACTTTATTTTTCTGGGCTCCAAAATCACTGCAGATGGTGACTGCAGCCATGAAATTAAAAGACCCGTGCTCCTTGGAAGAAAAGTTAGGACAAACCTAGACAGCATGTTAAAAAGCAGAGGCATTAGTTTGCTCACAAAGGTCCATTTAGTCAAAAGAAAGTGAAAGTGAAGTTGCTCAGTCGTGTCTGACTCTTTGAGACCCCATGGACTGTAGCCTACCAGATTTTTCCATCCATGGAATTTTCCAGGCAAGAATATTGGAGTGGGTTGCATTTCCTTCTCCAGGGAATCTTCCCAACCCAGGGATTGAACCCAGGTCTCCCACACTGCAGGCAGATTCTTTACTGTCTGAGCCACTAGGGAAGCTAAATAGTAGCACTTGTTTCCACTTGGTTTTGAACCGAGGACTTCTCACAAGTTAGGCAAGCATGATGACCACTACACTATGGAAACTCACAAAAGTGAAAGTGAAAGTCGCTCAGTCATGTCCAACTATGTGACCCCATGGACTATACAGTCCATGGAATTCTCCAGACAAGAATAATGGAGTGGGTAGCCTTTCTCTTCTCCAGGGGATCTTCCTAATCCAGGGATCGAACCCAGGTCTCCCACATTGCAGGTGGATTCTTTACCAGCTGAAACATAAGTGAAGCTGGTATAGTCAAAGCTATGGTTTTTCCAGTAGTAATGTATGGATGTGAGAGCTGGACAATGAAAAGGCTGAGCTCCAAAGAATTGATGCCTTCAAACTGTGGTGTTGGAGAAGGCTCTTGAGAGTCCCTTGGACAGCAAGGAGATCAAACCAGTCAATCCTAGAGGAAATCAACCCTGAACATTCATTGGAAGGACTGATGCTGCAGCTGGAGGTTCTATACTTTGGCCACCCGATGTGAAGAACTGACTCATTGGAAAAGACCCTGTTTCTGGGAAAGATTGAAGGCAGGAAGAGAAGGGGATGACAGAGGATGAGATGGTTGGATGGCATCACTGACTCAATGGACATGAGTTTGAGCAAGCTCTGGGAAATGGTGAAGGACAGGGAACCTTGGCATGTTGCAGTCCATGGGGTCAAAGAGTCTGATATGACAGAGCAAATGAACAACAAGTCTCTTCTGGCTCCCTCCTTGCTTCTTTTCACATATGCATTCCTCCTGATTGAATATCTGCATGTTTAATCTCATCTTGGAGTCTGCTTTTTGGAGGGCCTGTACGTACTCACTTGAGTTCATGTTTGGTTCACCTTGGTAATTATTCTAATCACAACTTGCAGAGAGTTTTTCCTGACCCCGAATCTCAGGAAATGCTCTCTACTGTTCTCCTTAGAAGTTTCTCTCTATTCCTCCAATGGTTCCTTTGACTTCATCTATTAACTTCCCTCTATATTTTAACATTGAGATTCCCCTCCCCTCAAAACACATCCTTTCCTTATTTTTCTTCTTGCTAGTTATACTGAGTAGACCAGTCTCCATCCATTCTCTTTTCTCTCTCTCTCCTGGAAAGTTTTAACTGCCATCCTTTAGTAGAATGTTCAGTGGGGTCTGCTTCCTATACCTTTGTACCTTCTCAACTTAAAAAAAAATTTCGTGATTGAAGAATTTTATTTCTCAGCATGTTTCTCTTCCACTGTTTCAAAGAGTTGAAAGGGTTTACATGTGGGAAAACAGGCATTTCTTCATCTTTACTCTTTTTATGTAAAGACATATGCACATATGTTAATATAATTGATTTCCACTTAAAGCTAACCATTTGCTGTAAACTGTAGAAAAGAAGCTTGTCTTCTAAAAAAATACAGCAGACACATAATTGATAAAATAGAAAATTCCCATGGGAGGAAAATTATCTTAAAATATGATAATTATTAGGTGATTGAATTTCCCAATTATGCTTTTCTTTGATAGCAACTAAATATATATATATATTTTAATTTTTTTATTAAAGGATAATTGCTTCACAGAATTTTGCTGTTTTCTGTCAAACCTTGACATGAATCAGCCATAGGTATACATATGCCCCCTCCCTTTTGAACCTCCCTCCCATCTCCCATGCATCCCACCCTCTAGGTTGATACAGAGCCCCTGTTTGAGTTTCCTGAGCCACACAGCAAATTCCCTTTGGCTCTCTATTTTACATATTGTAATGTCAGCTTCCATGTTACTCTTTTCATACATCTCACCCTCTCCTCCCCTCTCCCCATGTCCACAAGTCTATTCTCTATGTCTGTTTCTCCACTGCTGCCCTGTAAATAAATTCTTCAGTACCGTTTTTCTAGATTCCATATATGTGCGTTAGAATATATTTATCTTTCTCTTTCTGACTCACTTCACTCTGTATAATAGATTCTAGGTTCATCCACCTCATCAGAACTGACTCAAGTGCGTTCCTTTTTATGGCTGAGTAATATTCTATTGTGTATATGTACCACAACTTCTTTATCCACTTATCTGTCGATGGACATCTAGGTTGCTTCCATGTTCTACCTATTGTAAAAAGTGCTGCAATGAACAATGGGAAAATGTGTCTTTTTCAATTTTGGTTTCTTTAGGGTTTATGCCTAGGAGTGGGATAGCTGGGTCGTATGGTGGTTTTATTCCTTGATTTTAAAGGAATCTCCATGCCATCTTCCATAGTGGCTGTATCAATTTACATTCCCACCAGCAGTGCAAGAGCATTCCCTTTTCTAAACACCCTCTCCAGAATTTATTGTTTGTAGACTTTTTGATGAAGGCCATTCTGACTGGTGTGAGGTGATATCTCATTGTAGTTTTGAGTTGCATTTCTCTAACAATGAGTGAATGTTGAGCATCTTTTCATGTGTTTGTTAGCCATCTGTATGTCTCCTTTGGAGAAATGTCTGTTTAGGTCTTTTTCCCACTTTTTTATTGGGTTGTTTGCTTTTCTGGCATTGAGTTGTATGAGCTGCTTGTATATTTTGGAAATTAATCCTTTGCCAGTTTTTCATTTGCTATTATTTTCTTCCATTCTGAGGGTTGTCTTTTCACCTTGCTTATAGTTTTCCTTTGTTGTGCAAAAGCTTTTAAGTTTAATCAGGCCCCACTTGTTTACTTTTGTTTTTATTTCCGTTACTCTAGGAGGTGGGTCATAGAGGATCTTGCTTTGATTTATGTCATCAAGTGTTCTGCCTATGTTTTCCTCTAAGTTTTATAGTTTCTGGTCTTACATTTAGGTATTTAATCCATTTTGAGTTTATCTTTGTGTATGGTGTTAGGAAGTGTTCTAATTTCATTCTTTTACATGTAGCTGTCCAGGTTTCCTAGCACCATTTATTGAAGAGGCTGTCTTTGGCCCATTGTATATCCTTGCCTCCTATGTCAAAAGTAAGCTACCCATAGGTGCATGGGTTTATTTCTGGGCTTTCTATCTTGTTCCATTGGTTTATGTTTCTGTTTTTGTGCCAGTACCATACTGTCTTGATTACTGCAGCTTTGTAGTATAATCTGAAGTCAGGAAGGTTGATTCCTCCAGCTCCGTTCTTCTTTCTCAAGATTGCTTTGGCTATTTGGGGTCTTTTGTGTTTCCATATGAATTGTGAAATTTTTTGTTCTAGTTCTGTGAAAAATGCTATTGGTAATTTGATAGGGATCGCATTGAATCTGTAGATTGCATTTGGTAGTATAGTCATTTTTACAATATTGATTCTTCCTACCCAGGAACATGGAATATCTCTCCATCTGTTTATGTCATCTTTGATTTCTTTCTTCAGTGTCTTATAATTTTATGTGTACAGTTCTTTTGTCTCCTTAGGTAAGTTTATTCCTAGATATTTAATTCTTTTTGTTGCAATGGTGAATGGGATTGATTCCTTAATTTCTCTTTCTGATTTTTCATTGTTGGTGTATAGAAATGCAAGTGATTTCTGTGTATTGATTTTGTATCCTGCAACTTTGTTAAATTCACTGATTAGCCCTAGTAATTTTCTGATACTATCTTTAGGGTTCTCTATGTATAGAGAACCTCACTGCAAACAGTGAAAGCTTTACTTCTTCTTTTCCAATTTGGATTCCTTTTATTTCTTTTTCTTCTCTAATTGCTGTAGCTAGCACTTCCAGAATTATGCTGAATAACAGTGGTGAAAGTGGACACCCTTGTCTTGTCCGTGATCTTAGGGGAAATGTTTTCAGTTTTTCACCACTGAGAATAATGTTTGCTGTAGGCTTATCATCTATGGCCTTTACTATGTTGAGGTAGGTTCCTTCTATGTCCATATTTTGAGGAGTTTTAATTATAAATGGGTGCTGAATTTTGTCAAAGGCTTTTTCTGCATCTGTTGAGATTATCATATGGTTTTTATCTTTCAATTTGTTAATATGGTGTGTAACATTGATTTATCTGCTTGTATTGCAAAATCCTTGAATGCCTGGAATAAACCCAACTTGATCATGATGTATGAGCTTTTTGATGTGTTGCTGAATTCTGTTTGATAAAATTTTGTTGAGGATTTTTGCGTCTATGGTCACCAGTGATATTGGCCTGTAGTTTTCTTTTTTGTGTGTTGTATTCGTCTGGTTTTGGTATCAGGGTGATGGTGGCCTCATAAAATGAGTTTGGAAGTGTTCCTTTCTCTGCAGTTTTTTGAAACAGTTTTAGAAGGACAGGCATTAGCTCTTCTCTAAATGTTTGATTATCTCCAGTGAAGCCATCTGGTCCTGGACTTCTGTTTTTTGGGAAATTTTTGATCACAGCTTCAATTTCAGTGCTTGTAGTTGGGTTATTCTAGAAATAATTTCTATTTCTTCCTGGTTCAGTCTTGGAAGATTGAACTTTTCTAGGGATCTGTCCATTTCTTCCAGGTTATCCATTTTATTGCCAAATAGTTGCTCATAATAGTCTCTTATAATCCTTTGTATTTCTGCACTGTCTGTTGTAACCTCTCCTTTTTCATTTCTAATTTTGTTCATTTGATTCTTCTCTCTTTTTTCTGGATGAGTCTGGCTAAAAGTTTGTCAATTTTGTTTATCTTCTCAAAGAACCAGCTTTTAGTTTTATTAATCTTTACTATTGTTTCTTTCATTTCTTCTTCATTTATTTCTGCTAGTATGTTTAAGATTTCTTTCCTTCTACTAATTTTGGGTGTTTTTTTTGTTGTTGTTGTTCTTCTTTTTCCAGTTGTTTTAGGTGTAAAGTTAGGTTGTCTATTCGATGTTTATCTTGTTTCTTGAGGTAGGATTGAATTGTTGTAGACTTCCCTCTTAGGACTACTTTTGCTGCATTGCATAGGTTTTGAGTTGTCATGTTTTCATTGTCATTCGTTTCTAGAAATTTTTTGATTTCCCTTTTGATTTCTTCACTAACCTGTTGGTTATTTAGAAATGTGTTTTTTAAACTCCATGTGTTTGTGTTTTGTTACAGTTTTTTTTCCCTTGTAATTGATATCTAGTCTCATAGCATTGTGGTCGGAGAAGATGCTTGATACGATTTCAATGTTCTTAAATTTGTTGAGGTTTGATTTGTGACCCAAGATGTGGTCTATCCTGGAGAATATTCCATGTACACTTGAGAAGAAGGTGTATTCTTCTGCATTTGGATGGAATGTCCTGAAGATACCAATGAGATCCATCTCATCTAATGTATGATTTAAGACTTGTGTTTCCTTATTAATTTTCTGTTTTGATGATCTGTCCATTTGTGTGAGTGGGGTGTTAAAGCCTCCTACTATTATTGTGTTACTGTCAATTTTTCCCTTTATGTCTGTTAGTGTTTGTCTTATGTACTGAGGTGCTCCTATGTTGGGTGCATAGATATTCACAATTGCTATGTCTTCCTCTTGGGTTGGTCCCTTGATCATTATATAGTGTCCTTCCTTATTTCTTGTAAACCTCTTTAAGGTCTATTTTGTCTGATATGAAGATTGCTACTCCAGCTTTCTTTTGCTTCCCATTTGCATGGGATATATTTTTCCATCCTCTCACTTTCAGTTTATATGTGTCTTGGGGTCTGAAGTGGGTTTCTTGTAGACAGCATATATATGGGTCTTGTTTTTCAGGCAAATAATAATTAAAATAATGGAATATACACATATACATATACACCCTTGAGCAAAGTCAAAACAGTCCAACAAAAATAAATGACAATAGATTGACCCGGTGAACAAAGGAAATCAAACATTCTATTTACAAGTTAAGAACAAAACTAACTAAAGCACAAACTGGAAAACAAAACTAAAGCAAGGTGCCAAGTGGGGAATAAAGCAATGAAAACAAAACTAACAAATATGCTGAGAGGAAATGAAAGAAAGAAAAGAAAGTAAGAATAGATATGTAAAGTTAAATAGACGTAGATGAAGAAGATTTATGTACATTAAAGATTAACTGCAAGGGGAAAAGAACAGTAGGAAAGGCAAACAAAGGAGTAAATGTAGAAAAAATATAAAAGGTTTAAAAAAATTAAAAGTTAAAATTATAAAAAAGAGAGATGAAGAAAAAAGTGAAAGAAGAAAGGAAAAAGGAAAACTTCACAGAACTGCAAAAGCCCAATGTAGATGCAGAGGTTTATAACAACAATAAAAAGTGTGACTGAATATATACATTTACATATATACCCATAAGCAAAATCAAAACAGCCCAATAAAAATAAAGTACAATAGATTGGCCCAGTGAAAAAAGGAAACCAAAAATTATATCTACCAGTACAAAACTAACTAAAGCACAAACTGGAAAACAAAATTAAAGCAAGGTGCCAATTAGGGAATAAAGCAATGAAAATAGAACTAACAAATATGTTGAGAGGAAAGAAAAGAAAGAAAAAAAGAATAGATATGTAAAGTTAAATAGAGGTAGATGAAGAAGATTTATATATATTAAAGATTAACTGCAAGGGGAAAAGAACAGTAGGAAAAGCAGACAAAGGAATAAATGTAGAAAAAATAATAATAGATCAAAAAAACTAAAATTAAAAAAAGAGAGGGAAAAAAAAGGGCAAACTCCGCAGAACTGCAAAAGCCCAATGTAGAGGCAGAGGTTTATAACAACAAGAAAAAATGTGGCTGAGACAGAAAAAAGAAAAGAAAACAAAAGCTCAAAAGCTTAATTATTTTCAAAGTGCCAATAAAATCGACAACTACAACAGAGGGGCGGGGGGAAGGAAAAAAAGAAAGAAAAAAATCCAAAAGAATCAACAGAACAAGTCAAAACATAAGAATAATAAATGTTTTTCTTGTCACTGCTGTCAGAGTCCTTTCCCTCGTTGGGAGTCACAGCCCACCTCACCTCTTGCCTCACCTCCCTCACTCTGCTGATCTCTGGACCTGCTGTGGGGGCAGCTCAGATTCTGACCTGGTCCTGCTCCTCTGTGTTCTTGCCTCCAACGCCCACCGCTATCTGAACTACTGCGTTTTCCTTTGTGGGAGCTCTCAACGACACAGAGTCTGCCTAGTTGATCGTGTGGATTTAATCTGCAGCTTGTATAACTGGTGGGAAGGTTTGGGTCTTCTCTCTTAGTCACACTGCCCCTGGGTCTCAATTATGGTTTTATTTCCACCTCTGCATGTGGGTCGTCCACTGGGGTTTGCTCCTGAGGCTGCCCTGGAGGACTTGGGTCTGCCCCGTGAGGGCCAGGGGTGGAGGTGGTGCAGCTGCTTGGGTCTCAGGGGTCCTGGCAGCACCAGGTACTCGGGGGGTTGGCAGCTAGGGCAGCAGGAAATATAGTGCTCTAGAAGGGTATGGCAACCCGTATTGGCCAATATGCTCCATTCTTGCCTGGAGAACCCTCCTGACAGAGAATCCTGGCAGGCCACAGTCTACAGGGGTGCAAAGAGTTGGACACTACAGAAGAAACCCTGTGCGCATAGACGCAAGACTTTCTTGCCTGTGGCAGCTCTGTCCCCGTGAGAGCTGAGTGTGAGGTGGTGTGGCTGCTTGGCTTTCGGGGACTCTGGCGGCCAAGTGTGCAGGGACATGGATGGCCTCCACCGGAAGAGTTATGGCGCTATCACGGTCTTTTTTCAAGCCTCTTGTAGCTGGCGATCAGAAGCCCTCTTTGCCCAGTCTTTCTCTGTAGCTCTGCCTGTTCAGGCACTTAGAGGGCTCCCTTGCCTGGGGTCCTCCTCTGCTGTCAGGCACACAAAGGGGCCCCCTGGCTGGGGTCCTACTCTGTAGATCGGGGCATCAGGCACTTAAAGGGGCCCCCTGGGGGGGGGGTCCTATTCTCTAGTTCAGCGCTTCAGGCGTTTGATGGGCCAGCCTCTCTACTGTTAAGCTGCCAATGCTGGCCTGTGGAGAGAGAGAGAGAGGCTATGGTGATGGCCCCACCCCCTGCTCGTGACTCAGCAGTATCGCCTTGCTTCCATATCTGCCCGGCTTTCCTCCACCGTCGTTTCCCACCACAATCTCCTCCCTCATATCCCCTCAATCCATCTCTCCGCAGTCAACCTCAGCCCTCGCCCTGGGATTGCTCCACAATCCCAGCTCCCAGCTAAACTCCCAGGTCCAGCTCCCAGCTCCCAGCTAAACTCCAGCTCCGAGCCGCTGCACCTTCCAGGGAATCAGCATCCCTGTCTGGGGTATGTATAGTTGCAGCAAGGACTGTCTGATCCTCATTCTGTTCAGGCTGCCACAGATCAGCTGTTTCATCCTCAGCCTTAAATGTTTCTCTTCTGACTCAGACAATTGCCCTGATGTGGGGATCAGACCCCTGGTTCAGTTCCTCCACCCACTGAGGGCAGGTCCAGTCCTTCTAACACTCCTGTTTTTCCCCCTAGTTCCTTCATCCTACCGAGATTTGCATGGTTCTGTATATTCTCTTCTGGTCAGGTCCTCCTGTCCGCTCAGCTGGTGCTCTGCATGCATTTCTGTGTCTGAAGGTATATTCCTGATGTATCCATGGAGAGAGATGTACTCCATGCCCTCCTCTGCCATCTTGTTCTCTCCTAGATATATTTTTAAAATTAACAAATGAAGTTTTTTTCTACAGCAGCAAGAAGGCCATCAGTTGAATTTTACAGTTCAGTAAAAGCTTTAGTATATGTGACCTCCTTGTTCTTTGTAGATTCATTCATATAATTATTCATTCAACACAGTCATTATTTAGCTGTTGCGTGTGTAGAGGTGTCAGGCAGTGGGGAGGTGAGACTGGGACAGAGATCCTAGAAAGGGAATCAACTTTTGATTACAGTCTACTTTTGGGAATTTCCATGCAAATATCCTGAATGTGTTAGTTATGCATAATAGAGTTTTATCTTTTTATTAAAAAGACTCTACATTTTATATAAGCTTCTTAGCATTTAAATATTCATTCAGGGTAATACTGGACAAATAAATTACTTCTCTGACCCTCAAATTCCTCATCATAAAACAGGGGTGGGCAAACAGATTCCTTTTGATTGTCATGAAGATTAAATGCAGTAACATATCAATGTACTCTTTCCTAGCATTCAACAACCATTGGTGTGTTCCTTTAACTAGGCAACTCAAAATCTAAGTTCTGATAATGTTAAGAAGAAAGGAAATAGTACTAAAACTGAAAACATTTAAAGACGGGAAGCAGGCACATAGAAGTCAGCACAGCTAAGTAGTAAGGCAAGATTTAAACTTGGAGCTTGCCCTAATTATCAAGCATTTATTACAGAATAAGACAGAAACTATCTTCACTTAGGTCCTAGGTCAGGTTTCCCAGAAGTAGACCTTGAAACAAGGATTCATGTTCAGATCAGTTGCTCAGACGTGTCCGACTCTTTGTGACCCCATGGACAGACGCCAGGCTTCCCTGTCCAACACCAAATCCCGGAGCTTGTTCAAACTCATGTTCATTGAGTCAGTGATGCTATCCAACTATCTCATACTCTGTCATCCCCTTCTCCTCCTGCAATCTTTCCCAGCATCAGGGTATTTTCAAGTGAGTCAGTTCTTCCAATCAGGTGGCCAAAGTATTGGAATGTCAGCATCAGTCCTTCCAATGAATATTCAAGACTGATTCCCTTCAGAATGGACTGGTTGGATCTCCTTGCAGTCCAAGGGAATCTCAAGAGTCTTCTCCAACACCACAGTTCAAAAGCATCAGTTCTTCGGTGCTCAGCTTTCTTTATAGTCCAACTCTCACATCCATACATGACTACTGGAAAAACCATAGCTTTGACTAGATGGACCTTTGTTGGCAAAGTAATGTCTCTGCTTTTTAATATGCTATCTAGCTTGGTCATAGGTTTTCTTCCAAGGAGCAAGCATCTTTTAATTTCATGGCTGCAGTCACCATCTGCAGTGATTTTGGAGCCCAAGAAAACAAAGTCTCTCACTGTTTCCATTGTTTCCCCATCTATTTGCCATGAAGTGATGGGACCGGATGCCATGATCTTAGTTTTCTGAATGTTGAGTGTTAAGCCAACTTTTTCACTCTCATCTTTACTTTCATCAAGAGGCTCTTTAGTTCTTCTTTGCTTTATGCCATAAGGGTGGTGTCATCTGCATACCTGAGGCTTTACTGATATTTCTCCCAGCAATCTTGATTCCAGCTTGTGCTTCTTCCAGCCCAGTGTTTCTCATGATGTACTCTGCATGTAAGTTAAATAAGCAGGGTGACAATATACAGCCTTGATGTACTCCTTTCCCCATTTGGAACCAGTCGGTTGTTCCATGTCCAGTTCTAACTGTTGCTTTCTGACCTGCATACACATTTCTCAGGAGGCAGGTCAGGTGGTCTGGTATTCCCATCTCTTGAAGAATTTTCCACAGTTTGTTTTGATCCACAAAGTCAAAGTTTGGCACAGTTAATAAAGCAGAAATAGATCTTTCTGGAACTCTCTTGCTTTTTTGATGATCCAATGGATGTTGGCAATTTGATCTCTGGTTCCTCTGCATTTTCCAAATGCAGTTTGAACATCTGGGAGTTCACAGGTTCATGTACTGTTGAAACTTGGCTTGAAGAATTTTGAGCATTACTTTGCTAGTATGTGAGATGAGTGCAGTTGTGCAGTAGTTTGAACATTCTTTGGCATTGCTGGTCTTTGGGATTGGAATGAAAACTGACCTTTTCCAGTCCTGTGGCCACTGCTGAGTTTTCCAAATTTGCTGGCATATTGAGTGCAGCACTTTCACAGCATCATCCTTTAGGATTTGAAATAGCTCAACTGGAATTCCATCACCTCCACTAGCTGTGTTCATATTGATGCTTCCTAAGTCCCACTTGACTTCACATTCCAGGATGTCTGGCTCTAGGTGAGTGATCACACCACCATCGTGGTTATCTGGGTCATGAAGATCTTTTTTGTATAGTTCTTCTGTGTATTTTTGCCACCTCTTAATATCTTCTGCAGGTCCATACCATTTCTGTCCTTTATTGTTCTTCTCTTTGCATGAAATGTTTCCTTGGTATCACTAATTTTCTTAAAGAAATCTCTAGTCTTTCCCATTCTATTGTTTCCCTCTATTTCTTTGCATTGATCACTAAGGCAGGCTTTCTTATTTCTCCTTTCTATTCTTTGGAACTCTGCATTCAAAAGGGTATATCTTTCCTTTTCTCCTTTGCCTTTCACTTCTCTTCTTTTCACAGCTATTTGTAAGGCCTCCTCAGGCAACCATTTTGCCTTTTTGCATTTCTTTTTTTTTGGGATGGTCTTGATCACTGCCTCCTGTAGAATGTCACGAACCTTCGTCCATAGTTCTTCAGGCACTCTATCAGATCTAATCCTTTCAGCCCATTTGTCATTTCCACTGAATAATCATAAGAGATTTGATTTAGGTCATACCTGAATGGTCTAATGGTTTTTCCCTACTTTCTTCAGTTTAAGTATGAATTTGGCAATGAGGAGTTCATGATCTGAACCACAGTCAGCTTCCGGTCTTGCTTTTGCTGACTGTATACAGCTTCTCCATCTTTGGCTGCAAAGAATATAATCAGTCTGAGTCCAGTATTGACCATCTGGGGATGTCGATGTGTAGAATCATCTTCTGTGTTGTTGGCAGAGGGTGTTTGCTATGACCAGTGCATTCTCTTGGCAAAACTCTGTTCAGTACCTATTTACTGAATAGGAAACATTAGTTCCCCAAAACTGTGCCAGCTCCTGGCCATACTTCTGAATTGGTCTCTGTCAGTATCCTACTAGTTTTCATTCAATGCCCCGTTATTGCTTTTCCTGACTGCATCACAGTTCTTTAAGTGGCATGGTTCCCAGTTATAGCTTCCAATTTTCTTCGACTTGTACTTTCCTATCGAAACGCATTTGAACCCCATACACCATGAGTGTTTTTATAAGCTTATTCTTACTAGAATAATTGTGATTGTCCTTGAAGGCAGCTTGGTGTACTTGTCTTTTGAAGCAATTTTTATCTTAACAGAGAACTTCTGAATATGCAAAAACAGTATCCTCCCCAGATTAATCTCCAAGGGACTTCAGACACCAAATAGAGAAGTACAAAAGGCAAAATTTGATCTCTCTTGATCTGGTAACAGAAGTATGGATTTTGCCTATTAAAGATGATAAAAAAAAGTCTGTTTATTTTTGCTTCCTTTCTATGGCACACCATGTGATGCTTGCACATGGTTTTATGCTTGACTTCTCACTGCTAAGGATAAAGAATTGAATTATATTAGAGATTGTTTTGGGAAACCCATGGGGCACATGTAGTTAATTAGAGATATGCCCTCGGTTTCCTGTCCTCATTTATCCTAAGGGATATAAAACACATCCCAATAGAGTTTCTTCTGGAAATCTTATTTAGCCAGGAGGCAAGTTTTTTTTAATGCTCTCATCAGTTTAAATGGATGCTTTTAGAACTCTAAACTTAATATTAATTCTGAAGTCTCCCTTTACTTAGGAAAAAATTCTCAAATTATTAGTGTGAAAAGACATTTTGTTTGACTAAATGGGATTCAGCATCTCCTAATTCTTACAGCTTCATGGCATAGATGCGGATTTCTTTATTTTGGCTGCTGTAAGTTGATATGCCTCTTTCAATTCGTGTACTCTAACTACAATGAAGACTTTGATGGTTCAGTTATAAAATGCATATTAAAAGAGGAAGAGTTTCAATTATCAAAATAATTCCATACAATTCCTTATGCTTCCCAGTGTTTTTGAGGAGCTAAAATCCATTGTTCTGAATGATTTTAACTTCCTTTTTACCCCTCTTTGGCAACTGTTGCCTCTTTGGCAACTGTCCCACGTTTTAGAAGAGCCATTTCCTGGAATTTTATCAGAGTATTTTTACTGACTTAACTGCATCTCTGTTTTCTTATTTGTGACCTAGTTATACCTAAGAGGATATGGCAATCCAGAAGTCAATAGTAATACTCTTTGCAATTTCATAATGAAATCAATTTTTTGTCCTTTTAGTACTCTCAACATGATCATACTGCTCTTCACTGCTATTTGTTTGCTAGCTTTCGGGGTCGTATGCATAGTTTGCATATGATCATAATAACTTATTCATTCCCACGTAACTTAGGATACGTGACTTCAGGGTTCTCAGGGTGTGCTTTAAACAGAATAATATGGGGGACCTGGCAAAGCCTGGGAATTAAGAAAAGTTATCAGTTAAGGCTGCCTTTGGCTTCATGTAACAGACACTCAACTCTATAAGCCTGGCTGAATAGGGTTTTCTTTTTTTGGTATGATAAGAAGAGTGAACCCCACAACCAGGACTGGTCAGCTGCTCAAGAAAACTGCCAAGGACCTGAGCTTCTTACTAGCTTCCTGGTCTGCTATCCTTAGAGTGTAGTTCTCATCTTCAGGGATGAAAGAAAAGAGCCCCGCCTTGAGTCACACAGGGCAGGGAGGGCACAAGGCGAAACTGCACATTGGCTGATTTAGTTTTCTGTTATCAGAAAAGTAAGTGCTTTTCTGGAACTTCTACTGAGTGTATACATGCTTATATCAGGTTGACCAAGACCTAGACCATGTGGCTATGGGAGTCTGGGGCAGTAAGTGTTTTTAAGTATACATTCAATCAGAATTCCCTGGTGGCTCAGACGGTAAAGCGTCTGCCTGCAATGAGGGAGATTCGGGTTCAATCCCTGGGTTGGGAAGATCCCCTGGAGAAGGAACTGGCAACCCACTCCAGTATTCTTGCATGGAAAATCCCATGGACGGAGGATCCTGGTAGGTTACAGTCTACGGGGTTGTAAAGAGTTGAACACGACTGAGCGACTTCGTTTTCAATCAGAATAGAAAGAAGGGGTGACGGATATTGAGTAGACAACTAGTGTCTGCCAAACAGGGATTTAGGGAAAGGGAAGTGAATGGGTGACATAGTGCCCCAGATCTAAAGCTCACTAGCGACGAATACAAAGAGAGTTCCTGTGAAGTAGGGGACCTGGGACAGGTGACCCTGGGCTTTACCTGGTCATACTCAGTAAGATTCTATACTTGCAGGTCAGAAAACCTGAACTCTCCGCCTCTCGGTGACTCTCTGTTTTTTGAATACCCACTCACTCGAAGCTGTAGAGGTAGAAAGACAACCAGAAAGATGATTTATTAGTTTATGATAAGAATATTGCCAGCAAACATACCAGCTGTTGATGCTCAGTAATGAAATAATCCCTCCCTGTAGGAATATGTCTGTGTGAAGCAAATCATTAGAATGAAATCAAATAGCGATGTAAATGGGGTGACCTAGGTGGCTAATCTAGTGGAACTAAGACACGGTAGCCCTCAGCTCCCATCCTCCCCATTACCTGTAGGTAACAGTACCTGGGAATAAAATACAGTTTTCCTCACCTTCTGAGAGAAAGTGGAGTGTTCCTATGAAAGCTTTCACAAGCTGAAATGGCATAAAGTTACAAAGTAATAACCTTAGGCTATATATTGCTAATGAATGCTCAAAATAAATTGAGATAAAACACAGTTGCTTGGATACACCTCGGAACTGTGGCAGCTTAACACCGAGATGCCGAGGGCAGTTCTCAGGGGATGAGCTGGGTGGCGCCACTCTTGGCGCTCAGGATGCGCGCTGCCTCTAAAATAAAAGTGTTGGTCGCTCAGTCGTGTCCGACTCTTCGCGACCCCATGGACTGCAGCCCGCCAGGCCCCTCTGTACATGGGATTCTCCAGGCAAGAACACTCGATTGGGTTGCTATGCCCTTCTCCGGGAAACAAAAGCTGAATGCTATTTTCACTTTTTTTCCGTAAAAATAAAAACCCTCTTCAGATTTCTTTTGGTTAGTAAAGCTAAGTACTCATGCAGGTATTCTGTAAAAATCAAAGTGGTATAAAGTGAACTTTTGAAAAGCAGGAGATGCCTGTTCCCGCGTCCTTGGCTGACGCATCCTCACCCTCACACCCCAGTGCCAGCATGTATTGCCTGTGTTTGCTTCTCTGGCTCCCCTCTTCTTGGCTTCAGATTTTGATGGGTTCCTCTTTTTGACAGTTACATTCTTTCCTCGTATGTGTTTAATATATTCACACTGGTTATCCCCAAGACTGGACCTGGTGAATAAATCTGGGGACAGGTGGGAAACAGACAGGAAATGGACAGCAGTGTACCCTGAGGCTAGCCAAGGTGGAGGGTTAGCACCAGCCCTAGAATCAAGTTGCTTTGGCAATAGCTCCAGGTAAAGGGTGGGCTTCCTTGGTGGCTCTGGTAAAGAATCTGCCTGCCAATGCAGGTGACAAGGGTTTGATCCCCGGCTCAGGAAGATAACATGGAGAAGGAAACGGCAACTCCAGCGTTCTTGCCTGGGAAATCCCATGGACAGAGGAACCTGGTGGGCTACAGCACATGGGGTCGGGTCGCAAAGAGTGGGACATGACTGAGCCACTTTCACTTTCTTCACTTTACAGAGGCAGAGGGCATCCTGAGTGTCAAGAGTTGGACACGTCTTAGTGACTGAACAACAACAACAACAACATACGTTCAGTTCAGTTCAGTCGCTCAGTCGTGTCTGACTCTTTTCGACCCCATGAATCGCAGCACGCCAGGCTTCCCTGTCCACGACCAACTCCCAGAGTTTACTCAAACTCATGCCCATTGAGTTGGTGATGCCATCCAGCCATCTCATCCTCTGTCGTCCCCTTCTCCTCCTGCCCCCAATCCCTCCCAGCATCAGGGTCTTTTCCAATGAGTCAACTCTCTGCATGAGGTGACCAAAGTATTGGAGTTTGAGCTTCACATATATATACATATATGAACAACATGTGTATATGTATATATATGTGAAGAACAATTTTTAGCATTAACTTCTGAGAGAATAACAATTTCTCTACTTAATTCTATCAACACAGCTGACTGAAGAAATTTTGGGGCACAATTAATTTGTAATTGAGGAGAATCTCAAGTGTCATCTCAGATCAAGGAGCTTGACACAGGTTTAAAACGAGTCTCTTGTACATATTTCCTGTTTTATTTATCTGAACTTTCCTCTCAGCCTTGACCACTGACCTTGTGAGTTTCCTCACAAATTTAATTATATTTTCATGCTCTATTGCATTACCAGATATTTTCCTTAACCAAACTACCCCAAGACTTAGTGGCTTAAAACAGCAATCATTTTATTATCTTATGTTTTTATGAATTCATTGGACTCTGTTGGGAGTTTTTTGGTTTTGTTTTTGGCTGGGTTGGAGTCATGTTTAAACTTGACTAGAACAGAACATCAAAGGTGACTCACTCATGAAACATTTGATGCCAAATACTGGCTGGTTGAGAGACATGGACAGTAGCCTGCCTGGGAAAGACTGAGGGCAGGAGGAGAAGGGGGCAACAGAGGATGAGATGGTTAGATAATATCACTGACTCATGAGTGATGAGTATCTGAAAACTCCTGGAGATGGTGAAGGACAGGGAAGCCTGGCCTGCTGCAGTCCATGGGGTCACAAAGAGTCAGACACGACTGAGCGACTAAAAAACAACAAATTGGCCGGTTGCTCTGCTGGGGGCAGTTGACTAGAGAGGGTACACATGGCCCATGCTGAGCTTGTCACAGCATGGTGACTTGTCTGAGAGGGAGGGTCCCAAGAAAGAGGAAGTGGGAGATGACAATCCAAAGACTAAACCCAGAATCATTTCTGCAGTGTTCTCCTGGCTATGCAGTTACAGCATCAGTCCAGATTCAAATGGCTGGAAAACAAATTCCTCTCTTGATGGAGAGAGTAACAAAAGAGTTTTTGCCATTTTTAATTCCCAACTGGTTTTTGGAGGCACAAGAATTTTTCCCTACTCAGACCCTACATTGAGCCACTTAGGTTGTGAATAAATCTGGTATTCCAGTAGCACCTCTTTCACCAATCTGGCCCCTGTCACATTAAGTTCTTCAGCTCCAATATTATCTTCTTTCTTTCTCTATTATTGCCTTTTAAAAAACTGAAGTATAGGGGATGTACAATATTATATGTTATATGTTACAGGTGTATAATATAGTGACTCAGAATTTTTAAAGGTTATACTTCATTTATTATCATCATAAAATAAATATGACTGTGTTGTATAATATGTCCTTATATTAATAGCTTATTTTTAAAATTATTTTTGCCTTTTTTAAATCTTAGAAGTTGTGAACATCCTAAGTCAGAGGCTACAGTCCTTTCACCTTACTTACCACTTCAATATTAAATAAACACAAGGGTTTCCCAGATGGCGCTAGTAGTAGAGAACCCATCTGCCCAATGCAGGAGACATAAAAGATGCGGGTTTGGTTCCTGGATTAGGAAGATACCCTGGAGAAGAGGATGGCAACCCACTCCAGTATTCCTGCTTGGAGAATCCCACGGATGGAGGAGCCTGGTGGGCTACAGTCGATGGGGTTAGCAAAGAGTCAATGACTGAGCAGACATGCACGCACGCACTCAGGCAGCCTGAAATGCCATCTGCCTTCCACCTTTAGACTGTTGCATGCAGTCTTCCCTCCTTCGCTTGTAGTGTCCCATTCTTTAACGCAAATGTCACCTCCTGGCCAAATTCTAGGTAACAGTCAATCACTTCGCTCCTTGGACTCCACACAATTTCACTCATCATTTTCCTGTGTATTTTGGATGTAACTCAAATGTCTCTCAGTCTCAGTCTGTGAGTACAAATGTAGTCAGAATTTTTAAAGGTTATACTTCATTTGTTGTCATCATAAAATAAATATTGCTGTGTTGTACAATATATCCTTATATTAATAGCTTATTTTTTAAAATTATTTTTGCCTTTTTTAAATCTTAGAAGTTGTCCCATTAGTGACAATGGTGACAACTAACTGTCACATTAGTGACAATTAATTGTGACAACTGTCACATTAGTGACAATTAATTGTGACAACTAACTGTCACATTAGTGATAATTAATTGTGACAACTAACTGTCACATTAGTGACAATTAATTGTGACAACTAATTGTCACATTAGTGACAATACCTGAGTTTTGTTAACTTGGTGGCCTTTTTTGCACTGGGAGGTGCGGGGCTGTCTTCCTGTGCCCCAGAATGAGCCTTCACCTCCTGGTGCTGATGCTGTCCAGCCATCAGTGTCTGTGTTTCAACCTGAATCAAAAGCCGATTGCAAAAATCCCAAGATCTGGCCTCCAATCGACTGGCACAGTGAAAGGGCACTCGGGTCTCCCGTTGGATTGGGAAGTGTAGGCTTTTTGCCAGGTGGGCGTCTCTGCCCACAGTCAGTGCTTTGAACTGCAGAGATGCTTAAGTGGACTGGGAACTTAATTTTAAAGCCGAAAACTGGATAAAGACCAGAGTAAACAGCAGAAGAGATGAATGCCTGACCCAGGGCCGAGATGAGCTGGCTGACACCGCTGGGGCGCTGAACCCGATTCCAAGTTTCCCGGCAGCCACGGTGTAAAGGGGACACCTGCTAGCCGATGCTGCTGTTTTCACAGTCAGACACCAGGGCTGCCAGATACTTTCTACAAAATCCTGGGTTTACTTGATGCATCCCTATCAGCAAGCTCAAATATCTGCGAACCTGGGGGCCCCGCCACACCCAGGAGAAGGCAGAGGAGCGTGCTGCCAGAAGCTTTCTCTGATGGGGTCTGGTCTGGGGAGAGGGACGTGGGCCGGCGCTCGTCTTCCCCTCCTGGTGTCCGCTGGCACTCGACTTCGGGTGTCCAGGCAACACTCCGAGCCAGCAGGCCATCAGGCTTTTCCTTTCCTCTTGAAGCAGGAAAGGAGGAGATGATGGTCCTCAGGTGGTTTGTTTTTCGTTCAGACAGCGGGCTGTGCCTGCAAAGGGGCGCCGCCCGCGGAGGTTGCAAAGACACCATCGCCTGCACTAGCCTGCCCTGCCCGGTACCCGCGTGTGGTCCCACCCTGCATTCCCGCTGGGTGGGCTTCGGCCGCAGGGAGCCGGTTGCAGGCATCCGCAGAGCCGGGATTCCCTGCCGGCGTGTGGGGCGGGCTTTTCGGGAGGGCGGGGTTTAGGCGAGCCGGAGCGGGAGGGGCGGGGCCTCGCGAGGCTGGCCCACGGGGCGGGGCCTGGCGAAGCGGGTGGGCGGGGCTTTGGCGCCGGGAGGGGCGGGGGCGGTGCGGCCGCGGCGTCGGAGAGAAGGAGGGGTGGGGCGCGGAGGGAGTGAGTCACCTGATCGCTGCCCGCGCGGCCCGTCGGGCTCGCTCGCCGCCGTCAGTCGGGCCGCACCGCGTCTCGGCTGTGGTGAGTGGCTCGCGCGTCCCGGGCGCCCTTCGCCGGGAGGGTTCGGCGCGGCGGCGGCGGCGCGCGGTCTGGGCCGTCGGCCGGTGAGGGGCGGTCTCAGGAGGGTCCGGGGGAGGCGGCGGAGGGGAGGACTCGGGGCGGCCGCTCTCTGGTTCTGGGCGGCTGGCGCGGGGGGCCTCTGAGCGGGGCTCGCGCGGGGCGGCCGCGGGCTCCGGTTCCTGGAAGTGGCCGCGTCTGCCGGAAGGGGCGAGCGGCCCCGCGCGACGCCGGCGCCGCTGTTTACGGACCGGCTCTGTACTTTACCCGGCGCCGCGGGGCTGGGGTGCCCCTCCGCCGCCTCCCGGGCACACCCCACCCCCGCCCCGATCCCTCGCGCCCGGCTGTGACACCTCAGTACCGCCCGCGCGGCTGGCCCGGCCCGGCCCGGCTCCGTATTGTTCTCCCGCCCACCCTCGGCCGCCGCGGCCCGCGAGCTGTCGGCCTCCCGTCTGCCCAGCCTGGGCGGGGGGAGCCGGGGGGTGTAGGTGGCGCGTGTAATCGCGGACTCAGAAAGGCCGAGTTGGTGGTTGGAGCACAAACACCACCTTGCGGGGCTGGCTGGATTTAGCCCAAGACTGGTTTGGGGGCCCCCGGGGGATCCCAGGCCCCCTCCCCAACCCCTCTTTGTTGGGAGTTTTGCCCGGCACGCTGTGATTAAACGCTCTCGCTGTCGGGTGAGAGTGGGTGTTGCTCGTAGAGACGCCAGCTTTGTGCGTGTTTCAGGCGAGTGCCGTCGCTCGCGCGTCCTTGCGCGGCGGGTTTTTGTCATTGAGTAGAACCGTGCAGAAAGGCTTTTGTGCAAAGTGAGCGTTGGATTCGGGCTGATTCCGAGCTACAGCGTAGTAGTCATTGTGGAAGGAACTGCGTGGGGGTGGGGGCGGGGGTGGGGAACAAGCTACTGAGGTCAGGCTCGGAGGAACAAAAGGCTGTTTTGTAGGGACGCCTTGTCTTTTGGGGAGAATTCTGTCAGTATCGGGTGTGGAGGGCGGTACGGCTAGACCTTGGGTTCCTGTGTTTTGACACTCCTTATGGCCAGGAGGGGTTTGCCTTTCCGGCGGCAGTTCCGAATGGTAAAGGGGTGGAAACACCCGGGCGTGTGAGTGACGGAGCGCGCTTGAGCGCTTCACATGGTCAAGCCGAAAAGTGGGAAGACGCCGGCTGGCTTCTTCCTGGTCTTGGGTAGTGGTGCAAGGGCTGGCTGGACTGGGAAACGCTTGCTACTTCAGCCCTTGGAGTAAAAGAAAGATGTTAGTCGTTCAGCCGTGCCTAACTCTCTTGTACCCCGTGGTGTGTAGCCCGCCAGGCTTCTCTGTTCGTGGGATTCTCCAGGCGAGAATACTGGAGTGGGTTGCCATTCCCTTCTCCAGGGGAATCTTCCCCACCCAGGGATCGAACCTGGGTTCCCCACTTTACAGGCAAATTCTTTACCCTCTGAACCACTAGGGAAGCCTGGGAAGGGGGTGGGGGTGGGGGGAGACACCTGATGAGTCAGCTTGCAGTAGGACGGCCTTGGTTTAAGTGCTAGCCCGGCATCCTGCGTGATTGTTGTTGTTTAACCTATAACAGTGTCAAGTGCTTTACCATTGTTCAGTTTGTTGGTTGGCTCGCAAGGTAGATGACTCCTTAAAAAGAAAGTTGGGCTGCTGAGTCATTCGCCCCAGCCGAGAGGTAATTAGGAACAGCTGGTGCCGGTAGGCTCATCACATGCCTCCACTATAAAAGGCCAAGGAGCGCTCCAGAAGGGTTGCTTCAGGGGCCTGAAGCTGGGTGGGTGGGTGGGTGTGTGTGTGTGTGTGTGTGTGTGTGTGTGTGTGTGTGTGTATATGCAGGTAATCAGTGGGTAAGGTGCCAGCACTTTTAGGAAGCGGCCAAGTAATGCTGAGGTGGTGTTTAAACACAGAGCAGCCTCGTGACCTAGTGCCTGAGAAATTTGTGCCAGTGAGAGCTAAACCAGAGGAAGAAATGTGCAGCTAGAAGTCACCTCCCAACAGTACTGTAACAGAAATACTCATTTCTCTTACTGCACTCAGGGTCTTTTTGTTTCCCCGTTGTGGTTTTGCTGTTGTGTGGTGTATACATCTCAGAAAATGCACTTAATCTGTTCTTCATAAAGATTTCTTTAGGAGAACGCCAAAGGAGCCTGCCTCTTGGTTTTTCATGGACCGTGGCTTTTCAGGCGTACAGTAGTAGTTTCTGATGGCAGAAAGGAGAACGTGGGTGGAATTAACAGGTCTCTTTGGGTCAAGTCTAGAAAGTGCTGACTGATGGAAGGCAAACCATCTGGCTGGCTGTCTTATTGTCTTAGGAGTGATGACGCTGGTGTCTTTCCATGTTGGACCATTACTTCTTGCCTTAAAAACGAGCCCAAGACCCAGGCATACAGTCCCTATTGTCTACAAAGTTTAGGGGTGGGAAATGTGGACTGGGAGCAGCTGGCCCTCATCTGTGGTCAGAAGAATGAATGATTCTTTTTTCTTTTTGATGGGCTTTTATTTAAGATATTTTGTAGTAGAAAATGGTGCTTTACGTTTGCAACTAGAAGAGATTGGAAATCATAAATTTTTTAGGGATTCAGGCTTCTAAGGTGGGTACCAGATGATTCATTTGGAAGAAAGCAATAAGCCCTTGATTTTTTTTTAAACATCACCTCTATAAAATAAGACTATATTATCAAGTGTGAAACAGATCACCAGTCCAGGTTGGATGCATGAGACAAGTGCTCGGGGCTGGTGCACTGGGATGACCCAGAGGGATGGGATGGGGAGGGAGGTGGGGGGGGGGGGGAACACATGTAAATCCATGGCTGATTCATGTCAGTGTATGGCAAAAACCACTATAATATTGTAAAGTAATTAGCCTCCAACTAATAAAAGTAAATGAAAAAAATATATATTAGTCTTCAAGGTACAGACTAACAGTAGTACATGCATGTTTTATAACATGAGTTTTTTGCACACACACCCCCACCCCCCAGCTTCTGTTGGAAGCATAAAGAGTTTGTTAACCACTGCCAATAATACTCTTTCAACAACTAGGGTTTTTTTTTCTTTTTTTTAACTTGTGACTTCCTCTTAAAAGCTATCATTCTTTCAAATGTTCTTAATATAAATTTTTATTTCATGTGTAGTGTTTTTTTTTTTAAATGCTGTGTTCTAAAGATTTAGAAGCTTGAGGGTACATTTTGTCATTATTAATGTTGAGAATGGAAATAAAAAATGCACAGTTGCCCATTGCCTATGATACCATGTATTTTGAATTTGGAGACAAGTCAGGAGGTTGGTTTGTTTCATGGATAGGACCAGAAGTGTAGTAATATGTGAAAGGGACAACTGGAAGATAATTTGCACAATGGAGTATAATTTGTATGTAACATATTCTTTGAAAAATTACTCTGTGCTGTTACTCCTTGAAGTCTGCATTTTTAGGGGCCAAGTTTACAAGGGGCCCCTTTTACAAGGATTAAAAAGACTACATATTCAGCAGATTACTTGGAAAGTGGCATTTCACCCCTTAGGAGAATATGACTTACTCAGAAAATCAACCTTCCAAGCATGCTGGGGGATGGTGTTTACCATTCAGTTAAAACCGTGCAGGCCCTATGCCTTTTGCACTGCTGTACTGTGGGAAATGATGTTGAGAATGATGGTCGCAAAGCCCCTTAAAACGGCCAGTTGTCAGAGATTCTCATTACAATGCCGATCCTCTCCAAGACTTAGGTTTAAGGAATCACCTCTTCCTCCCAGCTTTCTGACCAGTGTTCTGTTAATGGGAGAATCGTCCTAACCCTAAACTCAATTTCCTGAGGCTTCTACATAGGAGACATAAGAGACACAGGTTCGATCCCGGGGTTGGGAAGATTTCCTGGAGAAGGGCATGGCAACCCGCTGCAGTATTCTTGCCTAGAGAATTCTCATGGACAGAAGAGCTATACAGTCCGTGGGGTCACAAAGAGTTGGACATGACTTGGCACACACATGCACGCACTACTAAATGGTGTATTTTATGTGGTGGAATGGATGACTTATGAAACTATTTTAATTAAAAAAAAAAAAAAAGCCAAATAAGGTAATCTGCCCAAGCCCAAAGTATGGGTAATTTGAGCACTAATTGCCGTAATCCAGGCCCCTTGGAGAAAGCAAACGTTTCATGACTGCAGATAAAGTGGAGCGGTACACCCACCGTGAAACCTGGGCTTCTGGCTGATCACATAGCATTGACAGAACTGAAGTGGTGGGTCTGATCACTGTACAGTTGACGGAGAAGCAGTAAGTAGAGTTATTGGAAGTGAGTCACCTAAAGCCAGACTGCTGAAGGCCAAGTTCTTGCTCCGTTACTTACCTGCCGTGAAGCCTCAGACAGGTTACTTCACTTGGTCGTAACTCCTTTTCCCATCTGTAAAACGGGATGATGATAATAGAATCTGCGTCATAGAGGCGATCGCCGATTAAGTGCGTTAATGTGTTAAGGGTTTAGAACAGTGCTGGCTTCGCGTTAAACATGTGAGTTGGTTGTTACTGTCTGTTCTTTAGTTCATTGAAGTACTTGGTTCCAGTCCCATCTTGCAGCCTCCTTGAGCTGCTTTCAACCATTGATCAGAGGAGAGATTGAAGAGAAGCGTGTGGGTGTGCCGCGCATGGCTGCTGCTGGGGAAACAACTCAAGTGCACATCCTGACAAATCTCTCGCAGCATCTCAGAGACTGCTTCTGAGGGCAAGGAACACAGGACGTGGCTTTTTATTAAAGGGATCAGCCGATTAAAGTCTCCATCAAACGCTCTAGAGGTTCTCCAAAGAAACTCAAATGTGAATCAGAATAAAGTGTACTTCATAAAAAACAAAACAAAATAAAACAAAAAAACGCTCTAGAGGCAGTTGTTACCAGTTAATTGGAATTGGCTTTTTAATAAATGAAAACACCTGCCATCCTGCATCTAGTCTGTTTATTCCTCCCTTTATCATTGAGGACACTGTGGTCCGGCAAGGTTAGTAACCTGTCCGCTCTCTTCCTGCTTATTAACATCAAGACAGAACTGATTGATTAATATTGATTCTCATTTATGGCTTGTATGTTGTGAATATTTGCAATGTAAATTTACCTGCCAGTTACGTCTAGGTGGTGTACTTTTTTACGTCCCCGTATTAATATAGAAAGGTATTGATGATGAACAGTGGGTATATTTATCACATAGCTTCTTGTATCTGTTAGTAGTTCAGAAAGGTCATGTCAAAGGTTTTGACCATCCTTTTGACTAGAATGTGTCAGTTTCTTACTGACAATGATATGTCTTCTCTTTTATCTCCATGGAACACTGAATGTGGTTTGGCTGTGTGTGTTCAGTAAACTGTCAGATGCTGCATTGGTGGTGGTGGTTTAGTCACTAAGTCGTGTCTGACTCCAGTCCCATGGAGTGCAGCCTGTCAGGCTCCTCTGTCCATGGGATTCTCCAGGCAAGAATACTGGAGTGGGTTGCCATTTCCTTCTCCAGGGGATCTCCCTGACCCAGGAATCGAAGCCAGGTCAACTGCATTGCAGGCAGATAATTTACCAACTGAGCTATGAGGGAAGCCCTGCTGCATTGGTGGTATAATGTGGATTCATTTTAGTTCTGTGTTTTGGAAATTGGGAATTTTCGAAAGAGTAAACAATGTTTGCTGCACTCTTAAGTTTGAAATGTGTACCAAAATAAAACTCTCGATCACTGAGAATTCTGCTTTCTGTTTGCATCTTGGGTGTGAGGATTGAGAAAGCAGCTGGATTTAAATCATTCTTTTAGTTCATCTCCTAAGATAGAAAGAAAACTTATCTTGTGACTTCTTTGTCCTTGTAATTGACTTAGGATTAGATTGGGCAAAATATAATTTGGTTTGCCTAGCTACTATTCTCCTTTAATATGATCATTCCTCTAGAACCGATCCTTTGTGTTATTGAGGATCACGGCCAGTTTAGAGAATATTAATAGCATCATAAAAATTGTCCCCAAGCAAATACAAGGAACAAAGACATAACGGCTGCCAGGATCTTGGTTGTTAATGACTGTCCTAGAAGCACAGCGGGCTTGCCATGGAGTCAGCGGGCTGCTGGCTCTTTTCTCAGTACTGACAGCGTGTAGAGAATGTTACCTCCATGCAGCTGGAGCTCTGTGCAAGTCAGGCCTTTTACAAAATAGACGTAAGTCATTTTCTTAATGGCTTAGGAAACTTAGTAATCAAAGGATATTTTTGTAAGGAAATAACTGTCCCCCAGGTACTATCTGGTGAAGTCATTTTCACTTTGTCATTTCTTAGATTGGATCTTAGTCATCGTGGTCAGCTGCACTCCATTTCCCCATCCCCTGTTAAAGTCGAATTACATTAAAAAGCGTTTTATATTGTGGGGTCATTTTTTCCATTTGTTTGTAGCCTGGACATTGGCAGTGTCCCACCTCTAAGGTTATAGACTAACAGTGGTATGCATATAGGGAATGTCTTGCCTCCTCCTCCTGCCTCCCTCTTCCCCAGCACACACACTGATCTCTCTTTTTACTGACTGGTCAGCCTCTAGGTTTCCCAAGGGAGATATTTTTGCCTAAAGAGATGACCTCTTAGGAGCCTGTTGGAATGGTATGACCCATCCACTTTACTTCCTACTTGGTGCTGTCTTCATATCCTTAATACCTTATTCTCCTCTAAAGTGTGCCAACGTCTTTTGGAAGTCAGTTAAATCGGTGAGGAGACGTACTTGTCCTTCAGAAAGTTTGCTATGAAATAGGCAGCTATAAAAGATTTATTAGTCTTTCAGTGAATTTATTAGGTTTCAATGATAAGGTTGTCCTTTTGGAGTTAGTGGGGTTTGGTAAGATCAGTAATTTCATTAGATCAGTAATTTCATCACTGATTTCATTGGCATTGTGCACTGAACTGTTTTATAAACTGTGATTGTCAGACCTTGGCCCAAGACACTTTCCATTTTCAAAGTATCTTGTTGTTCAGTCTCTCTGTCGTGTCTCTCTTTGCGACCCCATGGACTGCAGTACGTCAGGCTTCCCTGTCCTTCACCATCTCCTGGAGCTTGCTTAATCTCATGTCCATTGAGTTGGTGATGCCATCGAACCATCTCATCCTCTTCGTCCCCTTCTCCTGCCCTCAATCTTGCCAGCATCAGGGTCTTTTCCAGTGAGTCAGCTCTTCGCATCAGGTGACAAGGTATTGGAACTTCAACTTTAGCATCAGTCCTTCCAGTGAACACTCAGGACTGATCTCCTTTAGGATTGAGTGGTTGCATCTCCTTGCAGTCCAAGGGACTCTCAAGAGTCTTCTCCAATACCACAGTTCAAAAGCAACGATTCTTCGGCGCTTAGCCTTTTTTATGGTTCAGCTCTCACATCCATACATGAACACTGGAAAAATATCTAGTGTCTCTTTATTTGCTGTTTTTCTGAGGAGTGTTCCCAGCATGGCCCAAGACTCTCCTCTAGATAGGATTTATTACTAAAATTACAAGGGGAAGTAAGGAAAAAGCCATTGCCCTTTTAATCAGTTCTTTCACACTAGGAAGTGACTTTTGAAGTAGAAAAGTGTTTTTGCTCAGCTGAGTAGAGTTCTTTGCTTACATCCCTTCATTCCTAGTTGTCATTCCAAAGGAAGTGCTGGTAGGGCTGAATCTGGAACTGCCCCCAACTCTGCCTGCTTCGTTGTCTCTTGGACTGTTTCAAGTACAGTTTAAGCTCTGAATGTATTTCCTTGGCTTTTGTGTGTTGTGTGTGCGTGCGCACTTGGCCTTTGAGGTGTGCCTGTTGTCACTGGTCAGGTTCGTCACCAGCTCCAGGCCCCAGGAGGGCGGGGGCACCGCTTCCTCCCTGGAGCAGGTCGGCAGCTGTGCTGGACAGTGGCAGAGTCGACTGGCATGCCTTCCCGCCACTGGTTCTCAGATACCAGTGTGGAAACGTCCTCCCCTCTCCTGTTCAGTTAACTTTGACCAGCCATCTGATCACTGGAGAGTAAAGAAGAATTGTGTCTTCAGGTTTCAAGGCACTTTGCTGTCTTATCTTCCTGTGCATCTGTTCTTCTTGCCAGCTTAACGCACACAAACGCACATTCGGGTGCGTGTAGATAGTAGGGTTGCTACACTCATTTTAACATTTGGGATATGCCTGTTTGTTAGGCCTTGGATTTCCATTTCATTTATGAAACAAATATTTGTGCTTTATATGCCAGGAATTTTTCTTGATACTGGCAGTGTTTTCAGAGATTATAATTTACAGGGTAAACTATTACTGTAGCGTGTGTTCATTGCCAAAATAGCAACGTGTCAAATGTGCCTTGAAAATGTAGGATAGAAGAAGCTTAAGTTTTGGGAAATTAAAAAAGCCTAGGAATGTAAATGATGAGTGTATAGTTTAGTAGCGGAAACAGCTTGTCTTGACAGCTTTTTTAAGAAGCTTATCAATGAAGACTAGAGAAGAGAGAGAGGTGTTAGTAAGGGGTGGTTGGGTCAGAAAGATTGTGTGTCTGTGTGTGTATGTTTTTAAAAGTAAGGTCAGTGAGAAAAAGTTGAAAATGCAGGCTATGTGTTTATTTTGCCCACGGCTAGTTCCCCTTATGGTTGCAAGATGACTGCCACAAGTTCAAGTGTACAAATAAATATGACTAAGTTTCTTGGAAGAAGACTTTTTTTTTTTTGGTGATGTTCTCTATCAGTGAGTGGTAAAGGCCTGTCCTGAAGACCTCATAGTAGATGCCACCCCAGCCTCTCCTCTTGTTGAGTCAGCATTGCTTACGTGTACGTCTAAACCAGTGTCAAGGGAAGTGGGACCACAGTGATGGGCTGAAACGGACTGTGATTCATCTTAGGTTGGGACTAGGGTTTGCTACCCCCAGAAACGCATGGCCTCAGGTGGAGTAGACTTGTAGGCACAATCAGGATTTGGTTAGAACATGAGGGGGGCGAATGATAGCAGGATGGCCCACAGGGTCATGCTTGCCTGCTACTTACACCAACACTATGCACAGACAGGTTCTTTTTTTTTTTTTAATTGGAGTATATTTGCTTTACAGTTGGAGTATATTTCTGCTGGACAGCAAAGTGAATCAGCTGTGTGTACACATACATCCTTTAGCTCTTAGCCTCCCCCCTCCCCTGAGCCCCTCCAGCCCCCCCAGGTCATCACAGAGCACTGAGCCCCCCGTTACAGAGCAGCTCCCCACCAGCTGTCTGCTTTACACGTGGTAGTGTGTAGATGTCACTGCTGCCCTGCACATACTTCTGAGTGGAGAGAGACTATGTGGTTGTCTTTGGATTTGGGTTTTAGGTGATTTTTTTTTCCCCTCTTATTTCCTACTATGATCAAGTATTATTTTTACAGTCAGGTCACATAAATTGTTTTACTTTAACGTGATATAAAAGTTGTGAAAATTTGCCCATTCTACCCAAAAAATTACGTGTAGAAGGAATATATTTCTTTCGGTCCTCTGAACAGTTCTGCAGTTCTCTGTGATCCTCCTACTTGCAGGGAAAGGAGAATACATAACTGTATCTTGTAGCTTCTGATTGTATCTAACCCAAGAGGAACCACTTTCTTTCGGCCTCTGTAGGACACACCCACCTGTGATGAATGTGGCTCTGGTGAGTGGTGAGTGGTGCGGCTAGTCCGGCTTGAGCAGTGGGTTCATTGCCTGGATTGGCCAGGATCCTTTGGAACCCACGTCCTTGAATCTGGGATACAAACAGATCCATCAGTCCCTCTTTACACACTCCTTTCCAGAGGGAAAGCTGTCCTGTGGTTAGCTTATTTGCCATACCTTTCAGACTTCAAAAATAATTCCACTTGAGTTTCACAGTGTTTCTGTCACACTTCTAAACTGTTCACAGCACTTGGATATGTTCAGAGGTCTTTGTTTGATTCTTGTTCCTTCTTCTCTATCCCAGTTTGTGGTACTTTGTATGGTATGGGAGGGCTTCCCTGGTGGCTCAGATGGTAAAGAATCCACCTGCAATGCGGGAGACCTGGATTCAACCCCTGGGTTGGGAAGATTCCCCTGGAGGAGGGTGTGGCAACCCACTCCAGTGTTCTTGCCTGGAGAGTCCCCATGGACAGAGGAGCCTGGTGGGCTACAGTCCACGTGGTCTCAGAGAGTCAGACACGACGGAGCGACTAGGCACAGCACAGCCCAGCCCTTCCCGTAGGAAGGGCAAACAAATTACGCAAGTAAAGAAACACTTAGTGTTGTAAATTCATCAGGCAGAGAGTAACTGCTAACAGATTTTTTTTTTTTCTTTCTTTCTCTAATCAAGAATAATGAATAGCTGTGATAGATGGTTAGGGGAGGCTTCTGAAATGGTATTACTTTTTTGGGTAGAATTTAGAAAGACAGTACTGCCAAAACACTTTCCATCTCAGATGAAAAACAATAGTATTTGCTTAGTCAGTTGTTCCTCAAATAATAGTTGAACTGAGGAATCTTTCAGCTTTTTTAAAAATAGGCCTCAGATTAATACTACTTAGCTGACTAAATCTTGGGATTGTATGTTGGAAAGTAGCTCTTTGAAGACTAGGTGGAAAGTCTACAGCTCGATATTTTCCATTTTAGAGATGGTAATTTTGACTTCCAGGTTAACATCAGTAATGAGAAACAGATTTTAAAATTTTAGTTTTAGCTATGTTTATTGAGATACCTAGCACTGTATTGCCTACCAGGGATTAGTGGATTAGGTTATCTTTAAATAAAGCATTTCAATTTAGTACCTCTACTAAAATTAGAAAGTTTCATATCTGTGATTCATATTATAATTGCTCTACTGCAGCTGCAGTGGTGGTGGTTGGTGGTGTTAGTTGCTAAGTTGTGTCCGACTCTTGTGACCCTGTGGACTCTAGCCCGCCAGGCTCCTCTGTCTGTGGAATTTTCCAAGCAAGAGTGGGTAGCCATTCCCTTCTCCAAAGGATCTTCCCTACCCAGACTGAACCTGGGTCTCCTGCGTTGCAGGCAGATTCTTTATCTACTGAGCCACCAGGGAAGATCTACTATAACTGCTGCCTTATTTAATTAACATTGTTACTTAATGTTTTTTCCTCTTAATCCGTTTTTTTTTTTTTTTTTTTTGACTCCAATTTATTAGAAGTCGGGATGAGAAGGTGTTTCTGGGGTGGTTGGGAATTTCAAGGGTCCCTTTTCTGTGGTTTGCTTGTGTTTTCAGTTACTTTGCATACTATATTTGTCAAGTCTTAGACCTACAGAAGGTCATTCTGACCAAGGTCTAGTTTTAAGGCTTTCACTTCCTCTAGGCAATCAGAAATAAACAATGTAAATCACGGCTATAATTTTTACAGCTTGAAAACAAATGGCGTGAATATTTCATTATGAATGTAGGACAGGAACACTTATTATTCTGTATTGAAAGTAACTTTTGGTGAAATATCTCCAGCACTGTGTCTTTCTTTTAAATTTCTACAGAAATTTCATTGGGTGTAACTTCAGACTTTGGTTTAAGTTCAGCCTAGTTTAGTGTCAGTTTCTTTTTAATATCTATGAGATTGTTTATGTAATTCAAGAAGTGTTGATCAGAAATTAACGAACTGAATATTGAGTAATAAGGGGAAATGTCTGTTCCCTAAATGTCCTTTTAATCTTTGTCTAACGTTGTTCTCATCACACGCAGAGGACACTTGAGACATTTCCCTCTATTCTTTGTTTTCTTCCTCCTCACTTTTAGCCCTGTCCTCAACACAGCGTCACTATTTAGATCATGTAATATGAATTGAAATGTAATATTTGGACCTAGGGGCAGAAGACATTTTTGACTTTAAGATACTATCCTATCAGGACTTCAGTTTCCTCATCTGTAATGGAAGTGTGGAAGTATGTTCTGTTGGATGAATGTCATCTTTTAGTTGGGAATTCTTTGGGTCTATGAGATTATCCATTCTCTTGAGCAGACTTGTGTAGTCTTAATACTTTCTTTTTATCTTGTTGAGATCATTACTAGGCTTACTCATACTTTCATTCTTAGAGGTTCCGGAATCACTCTATTTTGTAGCTTAACTTCTTGGGTTTGTAGAACCTTGGAAAATGTAGTTTTCTTTTGGTCACTTGCATAAAGTTGGCAATAATAACGATAAGTCTTATGGCAGGCCCTGTGCTGTTAAATGCAGCCAACCATTCAGTCCTTAACATAAGTGTGGATGTTGTTTTCCTTATGGGGAACCTGTAGGGTGAGGTTAGGGATCTTAGCGATAACACTGTTGGAAATACCTGCATTACCTAAATTATATCCCAGTACTTGTTCTTTCCACTATCATGCTGCTGCTGGTGCTAAAATTGGTTTTCTTTTGCATTTCATAATTCTTTGTATTCTGTGTGTAACACTTTATCTTTTTCAAAGGCCTTTGGGACACACGTAGGGCAGGGACTCCCCACTAAAGTCACAAGGATGCGCATTTGTCTGTGTTCACAGAGCTAGACTGGACTTGATGGATCTTTTCTTCTTCTTTTCCTGTAACAAGGTCTTCTTTTCCCATATCAAAGCATCTTTTAAAATTTCTGTGAAATTTAATTATTTTGTAATTACTGTGAAGATATCAGTGCAGCCTGATTTAAAACAGTTCTTGAGAGTTGCCCGTGAATTTTCCAGGCAGTGATAAATCAATATCTACTGATGACTGGAGAAAAATCCATTATAAAGGGGGAAGAAAGTAATTGACATTCCTTGGGAGCCCTAAAGACAACTGAAATGGAACTGCCTTTTTTTCTGAAGGCACATATTTTTGTTTATAGTTTGTTGTCTGTTTGAACATTTTTCTGATTCTAGAGTAATATGTGTTTATGGTTAAGAATTTGAAGGCAGAAACAAGGAAAAATTACCTAAATGTAACCATTGTCAATATTTTGATGTATATCCTAGCTGGAGGTCGAGGAACCAAGGTTTGTGGACATGTTCAATGTGAGGTGTCTGCTAGACACATACAGGTGGTAATTTGAGTATGCACGTGGATACGTGAGTACAGAGTTCACGAATAGGCGAGACTAGACCAAATGTAAGTATGAGAGTGTACAGCAAGTCCATCAGTGAGCGTGTCTGTGCTGTGGGTCTGGATGAGTTCTCATAGGGAGTGTTACAAAGAGAAGGAGAGATGGGAGGACCAAGCCCTGGTGCTTCAGCACTTAGAGCTCTGGAGGAGAAGAGGGAAGCCACCCTGTTGACAGCTTGTGAGGCGGTAAATCAGACGGCTGTGGTATCCAGGAAGCCAAGTGCAGAAGGGATTTCAGGGAGGGAATGATCAACCTGGTCAGTGTTGCTAAGATGCTGTCTGAGAAGACACAAAATTTCCCATTTGGCGGTGTGAAGGCCACTGATCCTCACAGAGTAATTCCCAGGGAGTGGAGGGGAGAAGTCTTGATTTTAGTGGGCTCAAATGAAGAGAGAGAAGGAAGAGTTGGGGGAGAGGGAGGTGGAGACACTGTGAATATAAATAGTTTTTTTTTTTTTTGAGGAGTTTTACCATATTAGGAGTTGCTCCCCAGGTAGTGCATAGACTCCACCTGCTAGAGATGCAAGAGAAGCAGGTTTGATCCCTGGGTCAGGAAGATCCCTTGGAGAAGTAAACGACAACCTCCTCCAATACGCTTGCCAGAGAAATCCCACGGACAGAGCAGCCTGGCATGCTATAGTCCATGGAGTCGCAAAGAGTCGGACACGGCTGACCACAGCACAGCAACACTGTAAAGGAGAGCGATGAATTTTACTGTGATTCGACGGTGTGTGGAGGGTCAAGAAATTTTAAAAGCCATTGCAGTATTTTTGTATAACAATGGGAATGTTGTGTGTTCCTTTTTCTCATAATTTTCCTTGGTGAGACTGCAGAAGCTTGTCAATTTTATTGGTCTCCTTAAAGAATCAGCTCGTGGTTTAAGTCATCAGTGTTATCAAAAGCAGCTGCCAAATTTTGTTATGTGAGTGGTTTTCTTGGCAGAAATACAACAGATTTCAGAGAATCAGTGTTCTCAGTTCAGGCGCTGTTTGTGTCCGACTCTTTGCAACCCAATGGACTGCAGCAGGCCAGGCCTCCCTGTCCATCACCAGCTCCCGGAGCTTGCTCAAACTCATGTCTGTCCAGTCAGTGATGCCATCCAACCATCTCATCCTCTGTCATCCCCTTGTCCTCCTGCCTGCAATCTTTCCCAGCATCAGGGTCTCTTCCAGTGAGTCAGTTAGGCAGTTTAACAGTTTGTTTCCCTAAAGGATACCCTTAAATTTTTAAAGAATCTTTTTGAATTGATATTTTTGTCAATATGGAATATTAAACAGTATGTATAACATTGTTCTCAAACAAGAAGAAATCTTACTATATTTTTCTTTCCTGACTATCTGCTAGTTTTGTCAAAGTAATCTAAGATTTTGGTTAAAGATAGATTTTTCTCTTTATCAAATTCCTTTTCTATTTGAAGACTCTTTAAAAAGTTGCAACAAGACAGCTAAGTTGCAGTTTAGACTTTGACTGAGTTTCACTGTTTTTTTATTTTGTTTATTGTCTATTTAAACATCTTATAGGTTTATGTTTTTACAAAGTATTACATGTTTTTGATTTAAAAACAATAGATTTATCATAAAGCAGTCTCATTTATCGCACGCCTAGTTTGGCTTCAGAGATGATCTTCACCCGTTTCTGCTGTTTCTTGTTTTTGGTGGTTACCTCTGTCTCTCTAGTTTGTTTCTGCCTCAGTATATTTATGAACCTAAGATGCTATCTGTTTGCAGATAACAGTGTCTAAGGCGGTATCTTTTGACTCAGTGTAAGTCATAAAGAAATACTGCTTTTCCTTTGGATTCTGTCTGATTCTCTCTCTCACCCTGTCCCCTTTATTTGTCAAGGTTAATAATTACATTTCATTTAATAACCATGATTAAGTCTCCCATTATTTGTTCTGACAAAGGAAGACCAGTTAGCAGTGTTCATGTTATTATACCTGTGTCAATATTGAACACTGGAAAGCTAAGTAACATGCTGTTACACTTCTCTCCTTACAGTTTCAAGGTCACCCGGTGCCACACAAAAACATTTATTTTTTATTGAAATATAGTTGATTTACAATGTTGTGTTAGTTTTGGGTGTATAGCAAAGTGATTCAGATACACACACACACATATTCATATTCTTTTTTTTTAATAGATTATTTGAGAATATTGAGTACAGTACCCTGTGCTATATAGTACATCCTGGTTGGTTTTCTGTATAATAATGTTTATATCTTAATCAAAAACTCCTAGTTTATCCCTCCTCCTGCCCCTCCTTTCCCCTTTCATAAGCATAAGTTTGTTTTATGTGTCTATGGGTCTATTTCTATTTTATATGTAAGTTTATTTGTATCGTTTCTTTATTTTAAGATTCCACATATAAGTGATATATGATATTTGTCTGGCTTACTTAGTATGATACTGTTTAGGTTCATAGTTGTTGTAAATGGTATTATTTCATTCTTTTTTAAGGCTGAGTAATATTCCTGTGTGTGTGTGTGTATACACATACATATATATACACATACCACATCTTTATCTATTTACCTGTCGATGGATATTTAGGTTGCTTCAGTGTCTTGGTTATTGAAAGTAGTGCTGCAGTGAACTTTGGGGTGCATATATCTTTTCAAACTGTGTTTTTTTCTGGGAAAAAGATTGTAGGATCGTATGGTAGCTCTGTTTTTAGTTTTCTAAGGAACCTCCATACTGTTCTCCACAGTGACTATATGAATTTACATTCCCACCAGCACTGAAGGAGGGTTCCTTTTTCTCCACGCTCTCTTCAGCACTTGTTATTGGTAGATTTTTTTGATGATGGCCCTTCTGACTAGTGTGAGGTAACACCCATTATGATTTTGATATGCGTTTCTCTAATTATTTGTGATGTTGAGCATCTTTTCATGTGCCTCTTGACCATCTGTATGTCTTCTTTGGTGAAATGTCTGTTAGGTCTTCTGCCTATTTTTTTGATTGGGTTATTTGTGTTTTTGATAATAAGCTGTATGAACTGTTTGTGTGTTTTGGAGGCTAATCCCTTGTTGGTTGCATCATTTGCAATATTTTTTCCGATTAGTAGGTTGTCTTTTCGTTTTGCTTAATGTTTCCTTTGCAGTGCAAAAGCTTTTAACTTTCATTAGGTCCTATTTGTTTTTGTTTTATTTCCATACTCTGGGAGATGAATTCAAAAAGATATGCTCTGATTTTTGTCAAAGAGTGTCCTGCTTGTGTATTCCTCAGAGTTTTATAGTATCCATTCTTACATTTAGGTCTTTAATCCATTTTGCATTTATTTTGGTGTATGGTGTTAGAGAATGTTCTAAGTTAATTTTACACTTAGCTGTTCAGTTTTCCTAGCACCACTTACTGAAGAGACTCTTCTCTGTCGTATATTTTTGTCTGCTTTGTCATAGATTGATTGACCATAGGTGCACGGGTTTATTGCTGTGTTTTCTTTCGTGTTCCGTTGATCTACATTGCTGTTTTTGTGCCCATATTATACTGCATTGACTACTGTACCTTTGTAGTATAGTCTGAAGTCCGGGAGCCTGATAGCTCCAGCTCTGTTTTTCTTTTTCAAGATTGCTTTGGCTCTTCAGGTTCTTCTATGTTTTCAGAAACATTTCTAACATCAAATTCAAATAATTGCTAACAGTTATGGAACACTGGTATGTGTCAGGCACTCTCCTAAGAGCATTAGGTATATTATTTCATTTGATCCTCCCAGCAGAGTCAGAGAGGACTAAGCAACTGAACAACAACATGAAGTACTGTTCTTGTCCCTTCTCCCCCTCCCTCCAAAAAAAGGAATTGTCCAAGGGACATGAAGTGATTGGCCCACTGGCAGGGCTGTCCTCCAGGTATAAAATGCCGTTCCGTGCTGTCTGCCTCTGGTCATCTCCAGAGCAGACAGCGACCATGTTTGCAAGGCTCTGCGAGAGTTAGGCTTAGGTGTGTCCTCTGATGATTAATCTCTGTCCTTGTTTATCTCTAGTCCCTGATTGTGCAGTCTTATAGATGTCTGGGGCAAATACTTAGAAAGGTGTAGGAACAAAGGTACCCTTGGAAGAGGTTGAGTGAGTTTGGGAATTTTACTCTTCAGGGGGAACTGTTGGAAGTTTTCACTCTGCTTTTTTTTTTTCATTTTCCCTTTGAGTATCTTGCAGGAGTCCTACGTGAACTGGCATAGTAACTACTGCATCTCCCTTTCTACCCATCAGTTGCCTATCTTAGAAAACCCATAGTTAACGTCATATTTCATGATGAAATACTGAACATTTTCTTTGCAGGGGAATAAGGCAGGGATGCCCTTTCTTACCACGCTCACTACCGAATCATTGTGGTAAGGGGGAGAAAGTGTAAAGACGGGAAGAAGTCAAATTGTCTCTGCATGCAGATGACATGATTGTGCACATAGACAATCCTAAGGAACCTACAACGAAACAGATCTAATAAGTGAAGTAAGGTCGTGGAGAATTCAAGGTTAATATTTAAAAACATAACTTTTATGTTTATAGTATCAGAAGAGAACCAGAAAGTGAAGTTTAACAAACAAGTCTGTTTATAGTAACTATTAAAAAAAAAAAAACCCCAAATACTTAAGAATAAGTTTAACAAAAGATGTGCCAGATCTCTTTCCTAAGAACCTTCAGAATAATGCTGAGAGAATTAAGGAAGACCTAAATAAATGGAGAGATATGCCATGTTTATGTCTCAGAAGACTCAGTTTGTTAGAGGTCAGTTCTCCCAAAATTGCTGTATAGATTCACTGCTGGCCCTTTCAACTCGAGAAGACAGTCCAGTTAAAAATGGACAGAAATGAGGTACCATTACACGCCAGTCAGGATGGCTGCTATCCAAAAGTCTACAAGCAATAAATGCTGGAGAGGGTGTGGAGAAAAGGGAACCCTCTTACACTGTTGGTGGGAATGCAAACTAGTACAGCCGCTATGGAGAACAGTGTGGAGATTTCTTAAAAAACTGGAAATAGAACTGCCATATGACCCAGCAATCCCACTTCTGGGCATACACACTGAGGAAACCATATCTGAAAGAGACACGTGCACCCCAGTGTTCATTGCAGCACTGTTTATAATAGCGAGGACATGGAAGCAACCTAGATGCCCATCAGCAGATGAATGGATAAGGAAGCTGTGGTACATATACACCGTGGAATATTACTCAGCCGTTAAAAAGAATTCATTTGAACCAGTTCTAATGAGACGGATGAAACTGGAGCCCATTATACAGAGTGAAGTAAGCCAGAAAGATAAAGATCATTACAGCATACTAACACATATATATGGAATTTAGAAAGATGGTAACGTCAACCCTATATGCAAAACAGAAAAAGAGACACAGAAGTACAGAACAGACTTTTGAACTCTGTGGGAGAAGGTGAGGGTGGGATGTTGTGAAAGAACAGCATGTATACTATCTATGGTGAAACAGATCACCAGCCCAGGTGGGATGCATGAGACAAGTGCTTGAGCCTGGTGCACTGGGAAGACCCAGAGGAATCGGGTGGAGAGGGAGGTGGGAGGGGGGATCGGGATGGGGAATACGTGTAAATCTATTGCTGATTCATGTCAATGTATGACAAAACCCACTGAAAAAATAAAAAAAAATAATAAAAAAAAAATGGACAGAATAATTGGACAGACATTTCACAGAAGAAGATACACAGATGGCTAACAAGCATATATAGAGATGCTCAACATTATTAGCCATCAAGAAATGCAAACTAAAACCACAGCACTGTTGTTCACTTGCTCAGTTGTGTTCGACTCTTTGCAGCCCCATGGACTGCAGCATGCCAGGCTTCCCTGTCCTTTGCCAACTCCCGCTGTACCACTGTATATTTGTTAGGCTAGCTAAAATGAAAAAGACTGACATTACCAAGATTGGTGAGAATGTGGAGCATCTGGAGTTACCACACACTGCTGGTAGCAAGAAAATGGTACAATTACTTTGGAAAAGTGTTTAGCAGTTTCTAAGAAGTTAAACAGAAACTCACCATATCACTCAGCTTCTCCACTTCTAGGTATTTAGTTACCCAAGAGAAATGAAGTATATGTCTGTGAAGATGTTCCCTGAAGCTTTATTACAGCAACCCCCAAACTGGAAGCAGTGCATCTTTATTACGGGCTTCCCAGGTGGCGCTAGTGGTAAAGAACTTGCTGGCCAGTGCAGGTAGACGAATGAGACACAGGTTTGATCCCTGGGTCGGGAGGATCCCCTGGAGGAGAGTATGACAACCCACTCCAATATTCTTGCCTGGAGAGTCCCATGGACAGAGGAGCCTGGTAGGCTACTGTCTGTGGGGTCACAAAGAGTCAGCCACGACTGAAGTGACTTAGCACACACACACACATCTTTATGACAATAAATAGTGCATCCACAGTGAAAGGGATAAACATACGGTGGTATGTACGTATAATGGAGTAGTGCTCAGCAATAAAGAACCCAAACATTGAATGTACGCATCCTGATTGTCATTAAACTGAGTGAAAGAAACCCAAGGCCGAAACACGTTCTGTTTACGTAAATAGAATGTGTTGTTCTGTTTACACAGAAGTCACGGAAAATGCACACGAATTGACAGTGACGTGAATGCACATCGTTGGTTCCCTGGGACCAGGTGACCAGGGGGAGACCTCAGAGAGGCACATGGGATCGTGAGAGGGGATGGAAATTTATCTCAATTGTGGTGGTGGTTTCATTCACACTTAAAACATCAAAACTCACTGAATTCTGTATTTTAAATAGTGCAGTTCGTTCAGTGTAAATCCTACCTCTGAGTGGATACATACAACAGTGAGTGACAAGTGCACGGTAGAAAATGCATAATTCAGTAAATACACTGAGCTGGTATGAGCCAACTCCAGTTGCTAGTTCTTGTTTTCAAAACATAGTCCTACTCCACTGAGATATAACAGTCCCATTAAGAATTGAATAGCTGCCACATGTGACACAAATCAAAGGCTTCATTGTTTCCTACATTTGTTGTAGTAAGAGGATTTAACAGAAGAATCTGTTCCTCCTCTCTTGGTTCTGGAACTTGGATTTCCTATGTTCTTTCTTCCTTTGATGTTGTCCTTGAGTCTCTAAGGCATGTCTGACTCTTTGTGACTCCAAGGACTGCAGCATGCCAGGCTCCTCTGTCCTTTAGTATCTCCCAGAGTTTGCTCAAATTCATGACTTTGAGTTAGTGGTGCTATTTAAGCATCTCATCCTTTGCTGCCCCCTTCTCCTATATTCCCTTTCCAACTAATTGAACATTATGGTTAAATGAGAATTGACCAGAAAGTAGTTTTTATTTGAAGTCTTTCTGCAGATACCTTTAGGAACTGCCCACATTCCTGTGTAAGTTGATTATAGTGATCATTGTCATATCTTTCACTCCAAGGTATCATTTTCATTTCAAACATTTCCAGGCTGTATTCTTCTTAAATGTAGGGACTGTCTCTTTTGAGTGTGTTTTCACTGCACCAGTCTGCTGTGTGGCACAGGCCAGGCACTTGTAGAAAGAACATTTGTCCTCGTTACGTGAAAGTTGAAGGGTGTTGGGTGATGGTCCTCCCCTCTCATATGACCCTTGGTGTTAGGCTACTCCCCATGCCCTTGTCCACTGAGAATTAAAAACAACCAAGTTGTGAGACTTTTCACTGAAGTGAGTAAAAGTCCAGCTCTGTTGTATACATGGAACTTCATCTTCATTCTGAATTTCTGTTCTGAAGCGTTATAGATCTGGTTCTATCATGGAATATTCACCTCAGGATTTTAAAAGTTTGTATAGTTTAAGTAAGTTACCTTCAAGTTATTAAAATGTAATAAAGCCACCGGAACTTGTTTCATTTTTAAAAAATCGACTTGGAAAGCAAAATACTAAGAGGTAACTGTTAAAATTTAAGTTGTGTACTGAGCAGAGAGCAGAAGTTATTTCCAAATTGAGATGCAGGAAGCTTTAAAATGCCTATTCATCCTTTATCAGCATTGCTGAATGAATCAGCAATTTGCTCAGGTCAGTGAACCTTTGTTTTGAATTATAACAATTGTTTCTGTTTCTAAGAACATAGGAAAATTCAGGTGTAACATAGGAATCTCAACTTGGAGTTAGAGAATTTTAGGCCCGTAAGACTCTGTGGGGATGTCACAGCTTACTGTTCATGGTTGAAAAATGTCAGAAGGTGACTGAGTGTACCATTCTTACCTAATTTAGTCATTCCTTAGTTAATATTATTTGGTAAAAATAGATTACTGACCACCTGGATGGTTTTCAGAATCAGGAGAGTTGAATTTCGGAATAACTTTATGTAGGGCTCCACACTAGTGAGGTCAGGGTCAGGTGATTGTATTTCTGACTCTGGGAAAGCCATCCAAGGGCTTTTCTCTGAGTACTTGGCTCAGTGGCATTGCTGCTCTGTGTGTTGGAGTGGCTGACTGTGCTGTGTCTGGAAGATGAAGTTAGATGATCTGCGTTTTGGGTTTATACTAAAAATGCCGCCATACATTCAGAAGCAGGTACCTGCGTTGGGCCAGGCACTCTATTACAAGCTTGAGCTGTGACAGAGAACAAGTCAGGCAAGGTGTTGACATTCAAGCTGAGACCTAACAGGTGAGGAGTTGGCCAGCTGAGGAGTAGAAGTCCAGGGGGTGGGGAGAGCATGTGCAAAGGTCCTGAGGTTGGAAGGAGCTTGGTGCCTGTGGAGCAGGAAGGAAGGATGGTCAGGATGGAGAACAGCAAGAGAGGGAGACAGAGGCTTTGAGGTAAGGCTGGATTCACAGACAACCCGACCATGCAGGTCTGGAGGACATGCTGAGCATTTAGAATTGATCATAAGGAATTTGGAAGACATTGTGGGGTTTTTAGCAAGGGAGCTGTAACTTGGATGGAGGGGAATAAATTGGAGGGGATCATGAGGGGATTGAGGGGACTGAGGCTTTTGTTATTTTTATTATCGTCGTTAATAGCCACTGTTGTTTAAAGTTTGTTGGCTTTGGGCCAGACAGTGTGCTCAGCCCTTCACCCTCATCTTCATGTAAGCCTCACAACAACCCAGTGAGGTGCTATTGTTAGCCTTGTTTGAAACCGAGACCCACCCCAGCAAGGCTGAGCAGGTTGCCTGAGCCGCACAGCCAGCGAGGGGCAGGGCCGAGAGGTGAGCCCCGGGCTGTAGATGCCAGACCCTGCTCTGGCGGCCAGTGCTGTGGATTCAGTGTGTGAGCTCGTGGCCCGTTACTGGTTCTTAAAATTTGAGTGGATCACAACTGGATTTTTTTTTAAATTTTAATAGAGTAGAAATTAGGCTATGTTGCTCTAGTAAGGATAAAATGTTGCTGGGTGAACATTTGTGGCACTTTTTATTTTACATAATTATATTTGTATATGTGTGAGCTGGTGAGGCCTTGCAAGAGGATAAACAGCATTTGTCTAGGCAAAAGCCAGTGTGTCTTGGACTGGAGTTGTGGCAGGACAGATGGACACAGGTAGGTCTTAGCTGCAAGGGGCAGAGGCACCAGGGCTTGGGAGGGGGCTGGAGCCCAAGGCCGAGCGTGGGAGGTCTCAGGGCCGAGGCCTAGGTTTCTGGGAGGAGTCAGGTCAGTCCACTAATAAGGAGGCCAGACCCTTTCCAGAGGGACCGTCCCAGGTGGCCTTTTGACGCCCTGATTTTCTAGCTTCTCTCAGCTGCAGCTGTTGGAACTTGGTGTTGGCATATGGCCCAAAGCTGTAAGCTGGCCATGAATTTATGAGCTAGCCTGTCACCCAGAACTGCCTGAACAAGGGGACTGAGCCAAAAATAAACTCTCTCTTGAGACGAGTAGTGAACGAACTAGTTGGAGCAACATGTAATGGCTGGATTACGTGTGGGCTGACAGCAACTCTGTGGGAATTGGGCCTTGCTTGTTTTATGTGAAAGTCCCTCTCCATTTATTTATGTGTTCTTCAGTGTCTTTGAGTACAGTTTTTTTTAATTGAGGTAAAATCGGTATATAAACATTATATGCCAGTTACATATATAACCTTCAGGTGTTCACCATTACAATTCCACATCTGTATACATTACAAAGTAATAACCGCCAAATGTCTAGTTTCCATTCATCACCACCCATACAGTTGGCCCCTTTCATCTGTTTTGCTTGTCCTGATCCCTGTTCCTTCTAGTAAGTAAAAGTGAAAGTGTTAGTTGCTCAGTGGCGTCTGATTTGTTGCAACCCCATGGCCTGCAGCCCGCCAGGCTTCTCTGTACATGGGATTTTCCAGGCAAGAATACTGGAGTGAGTTTCCATATCCTTCTCCAGAGGATCTTCCTGACCCAGGGATCAAACCCCGGTCTCCCGTATTGCAGGCTGATTCTTTACCATCTGAGCTATCGGGGAACGCTCCCCGTTCCCCTCTAGTAACCAGCAGTCTAGTCTCTGTGTATATGGATTTTATTTTGTTTTGTTTGTTTCTTTTAGACTCCATATATGAGTGAGAATCACACAATAGTTCTCTTTCTCCATCTGACATATTTCACTTAACATTATACTGTCAAAATGGCAAGATTTCATTTTTTTATGGCTGGGTAGTGTAAATGTCCATCACATCTCTATCCGTTCATCCATTGATGGGCATTTATGTTATTTTCATATCTTGGCTATGATAAATAATGCTTCATTGAACATGAGGATGTGTATGTTTTATAGTTGGTGTCTTCATATTCTTTGGATTAATACCCTGAAGTGGATTGGTTGAATTATACAGTAGTTCTTTTCTTCATTTTTTTGAGGAATTTCCCCAGTTTTTCATGGTGGCTTCACAGAGTATGAGGGTAGGATTTATGTAGTTTTAGATCATCATCAGGGCAGGTGATGGGAAAGAATAAGAAGGCTGGGGACTTGTGCTGGGATACTGCAAGGCATGTGGTCAGCTGTTGAATCCGGCTTGGCTGGGGAGGTGGACAGTCTTGGATAAAGTGGAGGGCAGTGGTCCCTGCAGTACCACACACACCAGATACAGTTTCACTGAATGATAGTTCCTCCCCACTACTCTTAACAGCAGTTCCTCGTGTTGATAACTGAAATACCAAGACCAACTGTGAAAGGGAATTTACTACCCTTTTAATGTGGGCACAACCCAAAAGTCAAGTTAGTCCTCGGACGTGGTTTTCGAGTTGCCATGATTTCATGTAGTATGCTGAATCAGTAAATGAATGATAGGTTGTGATCCTTGACCTTGGGAAAAGTTTAACCACATAGTGAGAGATTTTATTTTCATTGACTGTTTCTGAGGAACTTAATATTTCAGCTATCATGAGCACCTTAGAAATGAACACATAAGTAGAACAGAACTCATAGATGCATGTCTTGTGTGTTTACTGAGACATCATGTCTTTGAGGTGGAATTCACCTATGATTGGAGCTTCCTAGTTGGCACTAGTGGTAAAGAACCTGCCTGCCCATGCAGGAGATGTAAGAGACCCTGGTTTGATCCCTGGGTTGGGAAGATCCCCTGGAGGAAGAGATGGCAACAGTATTCTTTCTTGGAGAATCCCATGGACAGAGGCGCCTGGCAGGGTACAATCCATAGGATTGCAGAGACTGGGACATAACTTTGGGTCTGGTCTGTCTGGATTTAGTAATTTCTATTCTCCTTTCATTTTTGTTTGGCGTGTAACAACTGTGAAAAAAGTAATGTTTATTGAGTCATGGAACATTTGAGGACTTTCATGTTTTAGGACATGAGTAAGCTTCAGAAGAAAAACAGGGATCACCCTGTGAGGAGCTTGTGGTCCCTGGATCAGGAAGATCCCTTGGAGTAGGAAATCGCAGCCCACTCCAGTATTCTTGCCTGGGAAATTGCATGGACAGAGGAGCCAGGTGGGCTCCAGTCCATGGGTCAGAGAGTCAGACACAATTTAGCAACTAAACTGTCCTTTTTTTTTTTTTTCTTTTTTCTTTTGGCTGGTTCAGTTCAGTCCCTCAGTCGCTCTTTGCAACCCAGTGGACTATAGCCCACCAGTCTCCTCTGTCCATGGAATTCTCCAGGCAAGAATACTGGAGTGGGTTGTCATTCCCTTTTCCAGGGGATCTTCCTGACCCAGAGATGGAACCTAGGTCTCCTGCATTGCAGGCAGATTCTTCACCGACTGAGCCACCAGGGAAGCCTATAGTTGTTTGTATGTATGTGAGTATATATATATATGATCAAAAAATGTTTGGAGGCTAATCTGTATTAGTATGGGCCTCTCAGGTGGTGCTAATCGTAAAGAAATTGCCTGCCAATGCAGGAGACATGAGACACGGGTTCAATCCCTGGGTTGGGAAGTTCCCCTGGAGAAGGACATGGCAACTCACTCCAGTATTCTTACCTGGAGAATCCCATGGACAGAGGAGTCTGGTGAGTTACAGTCCATAGGGTCGAAAGGAGATGGATATGACTGAAGCGACTTAGCAGGCATGCACGTACTTATGTTAGTAGGTGTTTTTTAAAAATACACATTTTTGATAACATTCTTTTGTTTTAGCATTTCAAGAAAACCAAGAGTTTCTCTGCATGGTAAACCATGTTGTTAACGATGGAATAGTCCTATTTGTTAGCTACATTTTGTAGTGTTAAGTAAGACTTGTTATGTAAAAAGATTCATTACGAAGATCTGGTCTGACAGAACTGAGTCTTGAAATCAAGGAAATCCTTTTCTTCGTGTTGGAGGAGCTTTGCCTTTTGTAGGATGTGTCCCTCGTTCTGGGGAACCACACCCTCCTGCCTGCTGTCAAGTGTTGGGAAACGGGGGACACAGAGAATGTGGAGTGCTGTGTGCCTGTTCCACCGTTTAGCCCAGCCCACAGGGTGACCTCTGGTGACCTACACGCTCCCATTGATGTCTTAAAGCAACCCATTGGGATGCCACCCAGAAACTTCTCAGCCTTACCTGTTTGCTCATTGGAGCTGTTTTCTTTGTACAAAATGCCTCATTTCAGAGCCATAAAATCCTTACTTCAAAAGGTCTTCCTGTCCTTCACCCCAAGAATGTTTCCTATTATTATAAAAATTGCTTTTCAAAAATCTATATTAAATGAAGTGAATAAATGTGTCCAGGCTTGCAGGAGCCTTTTTTCTTTTAAAAGGTTTCTTTTCATTATGTGTAACGTAGGCCAAATTGTTTGTCAGTATATTTTTAAGGAATTTCATATGTTCTGATTCTTTGCACTGCAAATCACCTCATTCCTCCAAAGTCATAATCTTTAAGATGAGATAGCCCTTAATTTTTTTTTTTTGCTGAATCTACAGTTACCATGTCTGTCAGCCTACAATTCTTTTAGTTGGGCCTCTTTAATCTCCAGTGGAATATGGACACACTTCAAAATTGTCCACCTGAAATTTTTGGAATCCAGTTTCCTCAAGCAGTTTATTTTAGGACCGTGTTTAGGGTCAGGAGATGAATCTGCCGAGTTCTGAATTTGAACACCCTCAAAAAATGTATTAAGTTCAAGTCACATCCACTCCTAAGCTGTCCTGCCCTAGAACAGTACAGATCATTGGGGTATGCCAGTACCTTTTTAAAACCAGACACCCAGGTTCTCAAGATAAAATTTCTAAAAAAAGAAGCCATCTTTGTTTCATGCCAACATTAAAATTAGAGCACTAAATCAATACAGCTGATAATTTAAAAGCTTAAGATAGGAGGGAAGAGCATCAGCTCTGTAGTCCTGGACGCCGTGGGTATGGTCATCCATGCACACCGATCACTTGACCCTGAGTCTGTTTGAGGTAGAAGCTTTTGTTTTCATTTGGGTTTTGGTGATGAGTATTTTAATCTGATGGGGGAGGGTGGGTGTTCCCAAGTGGCCCAGTGGTTCAGAACCCACCTGCCAATGTAGGAGAGGTGGGTTTGATCCCCTGGAGAAGTTAATGGCAATCCACTCCAGTGTTCTTGCCGGGAAAATCCCCATGGACCGAGGAGCCTGGAGGGCCCCAGTCCATGAGGTCGCAGAGAGTCGGACACGACTGAGCAGCTAAACAGCAGCCACGTGTTGATGGGTATCTGCCGGGGCCGCCGGGACAGACCTCTTTCCCAAGCCGTTCCGTGAGTGACCGCGGCCTGTGTCTCGGCAGGTTGACGACCGTCAGAAGCATGCTCTCTCGGACCCTCCCGACGCAGCCCCGGACGCAGAATGTGGCTGGGTGAGAACGCGGTGTTCGCCTACGAGTCGTCGGTGCACGGCGCGCACGTGCTGCGCTGCCTGGACGAGCAGCGGCGGAAGGACGAGCTGTGCGACGTGACGGTGCTGGTGGAAGGCCGGCCCTTCCGCGCGCACCGCGCCGTGCTGGCCGCCTGCAGCGCCTACTTCCACGCCCGGCTCGCCGGCCCGGCCGGCTCGGAGCCGCGCATCACGCTGCCCGGAGAGGTGGGAGAGCTTGCCCCGCGTTCGCGCAACCAAGTCTCTGCTGGTTGATCCCGTTAGGGCAGAACCCCGTCTCCCAGGCATCTCTTGCCCGTGCTTCTGCGGCTGCACACTTAACTTGCTTCGTATACATCCTGGCCTTTTCCATGTCAACTGGTGCACTTTATTTTTTTGGCCGCACCCACTCCAGTACTCTTGCCTGGAAACTCCCATGGACGGAGGAGCCTGGTAGGCTGCAGTCCATGGGGTTGCTAAGAGTTGAACACTGAGCAACTTCACTTTCACTTTTCACTTTCATTCTTTGGGGAAGGAAATGGCAACCCACTCCAGTGTTCTTGCCTGGAGAATCCCAGGGACGGGGGAGCCTGGTGGGCTGCCGTCTGTGGGGTCGCACAGAGTCGGACACGACTGATGCGACTTAGCAGCAGCAGCAAGGCAGGCGGAATTGTAGTTCCCCCACCAGGGATCGAACCCCTGCCCCCGGCAGTGGAAGTGCAGAATCTTAACCCCTGGACTTACAGGGAAGTCCCTGCAATGATAACTTTGGATGTTAGTTAATTATTTGTTGGGCCGTTGAATAACTCGACCCTCTGTTATGTTTTAATGAAATGACTCGCCGGTGAATACAGGCATTCGGAGAGGTCGCACAGCTGGGCGGGACTCCCCCTTTGGACCTTTTCCTGTGATGGACAGCTGTGGCAGGGATCAGGGTCCTCCCAAGCCTGCATTTGGCTGTGACCGACCTGCCTTCATGAACGGGGTTGAAAGGGAGTTACTGGGGACAGCCTCCCCGTGCTGCTCAGTTTTATTGTTTTAACTATAAGTCCCAGTTGCCAGATCTATTCGGTTTTCAAGCCAGATGTTTTAGAATTTGGAGAAAACCTAAAAGATTGTGCATTCCAGCCTCCTCATTTGGTCTGCAGGTGGCTGTTAGGTACTCCAGAAGGGTTCTCTCCCTTTCTTCTTTCTTGAGGTTGAGACAATGGCGTGGGTAGAAGAAAGGTGATTTTGTATCATATTTATGGAGTGTTGTTCTTACACACCTTTCCCCGCAGGCCTATTATGGTGCTCAGGCACCTAGACACTTAGGTCCTTGTTACCATCCTACCTCCAAGAGATGACTCTTAGGGCAGGAGTGCTGGGTACACTGACTCTTTTAACAGTTTGTTTGGTTTCATTAGTGACTCCAACTAGAAGAGTGCTGAGCCTTGTGGCATTGGGACGCACATTTTGTTCATTGTTAAGTTGTATCTGACAATCTGTGACACTATGGACTGCAGCAGGCCAGGATTCCGAGTCCTTCACTGTCTCCCAGAGTTTGTGTAAACTCAAATCTCCATTGAGTTGGTGATGCCATCCAACCATCTCATCCTCTGTCGTCCGCTTCTCCTCCCTCCTTCAATCTTTCCCAGCATCAGGGTCTTTTCAAATGAGTCAGTTCTTCACATCAGGTGGCCAAAGTGTTGGACCTTTAGTTTCAGCATCAGTCCTTCCAGTGAATATTCAGGACTGACTTCCTTTAGGATTGACTGGTTGGATCTCCTTGCAGTCCAAGGGACTCTCAAGAGTCTTCTCCAGTACACATTAGAAGTTGTTAAAAGGAATTTGGACGAAGTATATAGAACCTGTCTGTGTACGACAGGTTTGTGTGGGCTATTCTGTGGTGACACTGAGTCTCCAGTTTAGCTTATTGCTGGCCATGCATACATACACCCATGAATGGTAGCTACATGTTGTCAGTTCTGCGGCAGAAGTCGGAACAAATGACATGATACTAAGGCAGTGGCAAGAAGGGCCAGCTATTGTCAGCCGTTGTTCTTTAACAGATAGCAACACATATCCTAATGGAGATATCCTCATTATGATCTGTAGTTTCAATTTACATAAAAAGACTTTCCAAGCAGAAAAAAATTTGATTAATATATATGGAAGGAAAGGTATCTGCATGCACATGTGTATGTATACATTCATTCATTCTAATTTGAATATAAAATACAAATTTTCAGATCTTTGAAGTGTTTCATCATGACAGATTGAAAAGATCATTGTATAGCTGTCTTTAAAGCCTCTTGATTATTTTAAATTATTTAAAATTTCTCAATTAGAATATTTATTGAGTTCATTGTAAATTTACATGCAGCTGTAAGACATAAGGCAGAGAGACCCTTTGCTGCGCTCTGTTCAGCTTCTTCCATTGGTACTATTTTTGCAAAACTGTAGTGTATCACAGCCAGGATTTTGATAGTAATACAATTCATCCAGCTTAGGCTTTCCTGGTCTTACTTGTACTAAATTGCGTATGCTATGAAATTCTCTACAGTTTCGTTTTCTGGGTGGATCCGTGTATCCACTACCACAGTAAGAAAACGGAACAGTTTCAGCACCCACCTGAGAATCCCTTGTGTTGCACTCACTTCCTTCCTGGTTTCCATTCATACACCCTCACCCCCTCCCTCCATTCCTAACCCCTGGCAACCACTAATCTGTCCTTAAAGTTTTGTCATCTGAAAAATGTCATATAAATGGAATCATACAGTAGGTGACCTTTTGGGATTGTCCTTTTTCCTCTTATGTAATTTCTCTGAGATTTATCCAAGTCTTAGGCATCTGCAGTGTATTCTTTTGTATTGCTGAGCAGTACATACTGTGGGTGTACCGGTTTTTATTTAGCTGTACACCTATTGAAGGAAATCAGGCTAATTCCAATTTTGGGCTGTTACAAATAACATCGCAGTGAGCGCTTATGCAGGATGAGTTTTCATTTTTCTGGCATGAAAGAATAGGAGTGCAGTTGCTGGGACATATGGTGCTTGCATGTTTATAACAAACTGCCAAACTGGTTTGCAGAGCGGCTGCACCATTTTACGTTCCCACCAGCAATGTGTGAGTTTTCCAGTTTCTCCACATCTTCACCGGTATTTGGTGTTGCTATTTTTATTTTATTATTTTTTTAGCCATTTAAAGGCTAATTAAGTATGCCCAGTTTAGCAGGTGTTTAAGAGGATCAGAGAAAAATTATGTCTTGGTCACTCTTACTGGAATTCAGTGTTTTAGAATTAATTTTTGCATTTAGAGCCTGGAATGAAGCTTTGCCCACCCTCAGTGCGTGTCCTCTCCCCTCTCTCTGCAGAGGCAGGCTCAGTGTAGATGTACAGTTTTGAGCTTAAAGGTTCTATTAGCTCGAGTTCTTAAATCTTTGCTGAGACTGTACTAGGCACAAGTTTTAGGTCTTCACATAGATCACTTTGTAAATCTGGATCTTTAAAAATTTTATTAGAAACTCTAAGATAATTGATAGTTAGCCATTTACTGTCCACCATGGTTAGGAATACTTCCATTGCTTTAGCTGTATTGTTCTCTGCCTTGAAAATTCCACTGTAGTACTTTATCACAGTTGAGGAGGTGTTTGGAATATGATAACCGCATGAAACTAGGATGGCAGCAGATCCCAGCACTTGAAACAGTGTGTTGGACGTTTATCCATGTTCCTTATTCCATAGATGCCTTCTTTCCGCTAATGTGGAAAGTGTGGTAATGTTTATATCTTTATCTCATATGAGTAAATCATACTCCATGGATCATCATGAGTGGAAATCTATAAAGTGGAGGGTGTGGTCCCAATGAACGGATGTGAGAAGCAAGCTTTTCTAGATTCCCTTAGCTTTACATTTCTGAGAAGAATTTTTTTTTTTTTCTCACCAAATTAAAATCCCTGTTTTATAAGTATCACAAAGAGGTTTTCATCTTGCCACCCTGCTGCTTCTCTTGTCCTTATCTGCTAGACAGCTTTTCAGGTGATGTGTTTGTTTTTGTTTTGTACATTAACAGGTGACAGTTAAAGGATTTGAACCTTTAATTCAGTTTGCCTACACCGCTAAACTGATACTCAGTAAGGACAATGTGGATGAGGTGTACAAGTGTGTGGAATTTTTAGGCGTACCTGATATTGAGGAATCCTGCTTTCAGTTTCTCAAATACAAGTTTCTGGACTCCACTGCAGACACGCAGGAATGCCCCAGAAAAAAATGCTTCTCCTCGCCTTGCCAGAAACCAGATTTTAAGTTTTCGCTTTTGGACCAGAAGGATTTAGAAATCGATGAGGTGGAGGAATTTCTGGACAACAAAAATGTCCAAACCCCTCACTGTAAACTGCGTAGGTATCAAGGCAGTGCAAAAGCAACTCCTCCTGTGCAGGACAGTGCCAGCCAAACATGTGAATCCATGTGCTTAGAAAAGGACGCTGCCCTGGCTCTGCCGTCTTTATGCCCCAAATACCGAAAATTCCAGAAAGCGTTTGGGACTGACAGAGTCCGAACCGTGGAATCCAGCGTCAAAGACATTCAGGCCGCTTCTGTTCAGCCTCATGAGCCGTCAGAAAATGAGTGTCTAGGAGGAATCCAGGACTGTGCAGACTTGCAGGTGATTTTAAAATGTGAAGAAAGAAAATCAGCAATGGAACATGAAGAAGCCAAGAAGAAAGATCCCGCTTCCCAGGGCTCATCCGGAAAAACAGAAGCAACTCCCTGCCCCCCCAGTTCTGCAGACCCCCACGGGCTCTACTCCCTGTCTCTCTTACACACGTACGACCAGTACGGTGACTTGAATTTTGCTGGCATGCAGAACACGACAGTGTTGATGGAAAAGCCTTCGTCGGGTTGTGATGTGCGAGAAGAGAAGGCTTTCAGTGAGAGTCCAGACGTGAAGTCAGACCCCGGCCCCAGGAAGGAGAGTGGCCTTGCCGCCAGTGACCTGAGCAGCGTGGAGCGAGAGGTGGCCGAGCACCTCGCGAAGGGCTTCTGGAGTGACATCTGCAGCGCCGACTCTCCCTGCCAAATGCAGTTGTCCCCTGCCGTGGCCAAAGATGGCCCAGAGCACAGCTACCCCCAGAAGCGGTCTGAGTGTCCCTGGTTAGGCATCAGGATCAGTGAGAGCCCGGAGCCGGGCCAGAGGACTTTCACAACCTTGAGTTCTGTCAGTTGCCCTTTCATAAGCACTCTGAGTACCGAGGGCTGTTCCAGCAGCCTGGAGATCGGAACCGATGACTACGTTTCAGAGCCGCAGCAGGAGCCTTGTCCCTACGCTTGTGTGATCAGCTTGGGCGACGACTCGGAGACGGATACCGAAGGGGACAGTGAGCCCTGTTCAGCCAGAGAACAAGAGTGTGAGGTGAGCGGAAAAGGAGTGTGTGCTCAAGTCATTGTTTGAGCTCCGTTAACTGGGCTGAATGTGTCCGCTCCCGTTGGGAATGTGATCTGGCTCGGGGAGGGAGGAGGGAGCCCAGACTCAGTTAGTTACACCACCGTGTGATACAGACCAGGAGTGGCTGATTAAGTGGGAAGGGCTGCTGTGTTTCTTTATTTTAAGTAGGTGTATCTGTTCTGTTAACTGGGGAGTGGATTCCCGCATTGGCCGTGTAACGGTAAATCAAGTGCCAGGTCCCGAGAGGAAAAAGAATAATGATTCTCTAGTCATTTCATGATTAACTCCTGGCTAAGTACAGCATATATTCAGTCTTATTCACTGCCACAAGCACGTCTAGACGTGGGACTTAGTCACTTAGCAGTGACTTAGCAGTGACCAGTTGCAGGAATGTGGCTTCCGGTCTAGAGTTTTCTTTATACTAGTTTCTCATAGCTATACATTTTTTTCTAATTTTCCCTTAGTCATTTCATTTATTAATTTAAAGAATGTCTTAATAATTTAGCATGAACTACATGTAACTGGTATGTTATTAATCACACTGACCTTGATCTGTGTACTTTGTGTATCAATGTTTGTATTTGATAGATGCTTTTTTGTGAAACTTGACTGTAGTTCTAGTAATAATAAAGACTTGTTAGTTCTTTATCATATTCTTTGGTTTTATAGCTGTTGGATGACATAGTTTGAAACAATGAAGAGGTTTTTTTCCCCCTTGGCTTTGGAAGGAGGTGTTTGATTATTTAATTTAAGAAGTAATATGTAAGCATGAAGTTATATATATCGATTTTTATATGCCATTTGTAAATGCAGTGCTTGAAACTATGACAAAGTGTTTAAATGAAGCATTTAAGAAATTTTAGGATGTTTTATGTAACTAATTTCTGTAAGCTTGAAAGACTAGGTAGCCAGAGAAACTGACAAATGTTTCATTTCTTTTTGATAATTAAATTTTCCCACAGTATTATTTTTTAAAGATTATCTTATTATTTCAAATTTAAATATGTTGAAAATGACTGTAAATATTCATAAGATTTTTCTAACCATTTCTACATTGGCAAGTAAAATGAATTATGTGAAACTGCCATTTTTCTGACAGAAAAATAAATTTTCAGAAATTCCTTAGAAATTATTAGTGTTATTATACACTATATTAAATCAGTGCTACACAGTAATAGAAATCAAAGAACAAAACAGAATTTTTTTGGTTTGGGTAAAAATACATTTAAAACACTTTAGAAAATGCCTTGAAGATCTCTATGGGGTATTGACATGCCGTAGTAAAATAATTTAAATTCTGTTTTTTTCTCTTAAGTACATTAATGTTTGTGTGTATGATGTTTGATTTGTGAAAAAAATCTCCTTCTCAATTTATCTTCTAAACCCTCTCAAAAATAAAAGAGAAATAATGAAGGAGAAAAAAAAAGAATGTACAGAAATTGGGAATAGAGGGTTTTTTTAAGTCTAAATAAAGTTCCCTGGAAAACATAGATGCATATTTTCCTCTTCCTAGATTTAAGTAAAACCAAAAAATGCAGCAATAATTGCTAATGTTTATTTCACTTTCTAGGTAAAATTGCCATTTAATGCACAACGAATAATTTCACTCTCTCGAAATGATTTTCAATCTTTGTTGAAAATGCACAAGCTGACTCCAGAACAGCTAGATTGCATCCATGATATTCGGAGAAGAAGTAAAAACAGGATTGCCGCACAGCGCTGTCGCAAGAGAAAGCTTGACTGTATACAGAACCTGGAGTCAGAAATTGAGAAGCTGGTGAGTCTAGATGATGCTTCTTATTCTAATTCCAACAGTTCCAACAGTCTTTCTTTTTTACAGGAACTAGCTGTCTCAATTCCTAAGTCAGATACAATGTTCAATTTAATTTTAAAATTTGCTGATCAATATTAAAAAATAAATTATATGACGTTTTCAGAAAGCTTAGGAGATAAAAAACAATGAGGATTTTCATAATTTTACCTAAGCAAGTGTTTTACACATACAGTGTGTGATACTGTCATATGTAAGTTGAACTATTTCTGTGTGTCTTTTAAAAAAGTGATTTATAGATTAAAGATAACGTCACTACCTAATTCTTGGTGGTTGAGTAAAAATGAGAGAAATTCTAAAACACTGGAATCTCTGTGTTGTGCTTGCTGTCTGTAAATGCTGATGCTTCAGTTGTTGGTTTTATTGAACCAGTAAGTTGTTTTGGTTGATAGAAAAATGAACCAGCCAACTCGAATCTTTCATCCAAAGGAAAAAATTCATGTGCTAATATAAATAGAAAAATTTAATACCTAATGAGACCCTCAGGGATAAGAATGCCTACTTTTGTTACATCTTATTTTTTATTCCAGCATCAAAACACAAATTAACTAAAAAGTGGATTAATTTTCCCCAGTGTTTCTTTGTATGGTAGTGGTTGGTACCAATAGAAGAAAGCGTTGTGTGAAGAAAGATAACTGATAGTGCAGGCCAGCTAAAGCTAAAACCATGGTTAGAGACGACAGCAGAGACAGTGTCTCGATGCGGTGGAAACGTTCACTGAATGTCCTGTTTCTCGTGCGTGCGTGGTGTCACTAAGTCGTGTCCGACTCATTAGACGCCCTAGACTGTAGCCCACTAGGTTCCTCTCTTTGTGGCCTGCTCTAGGCAAGAACGCTGGATTGGCTTGTCATGCCCTGTTGCAGGGGATCTTCCCCACCCAGGGGTCGAACCTGCGTCTCCTGCAGCTCTTGCACTGCAGGTGGGTTCTTTACTGTCTGAACCACCAGGGAAGCCCGTGTGACTCTGGGAGGCTGTGTCATATCTTTGTCTCTCAGTTTTCTCCTCTGTAAGATGGGATGGTACTAGTTCTTACTTTATAGAAATGAGTATTCATTTATGAAGATTATTGTTGTTGTTTAGTCTCTTAAGTCGTGCCCAACTCTTTTTTTTTTTTTTGGTGACCCCATGGACTGTATGTAGCCTGCCAGCCTCCTCTGTCCATAGGATTTCCTAGGCAAAAATACTGGAGTGGGTTGCATTTCTTTCTCCAGTTTATGAAGATTAAATGAGCTAATACATCTAAGCCTTTAGAAAAGTGCCTGGCACATAGTACTCAATAAATATTACTTTTTTCTTCTTATTGCTATACTATTATTTATCCATTTTCAGTTTTTTCTACCTTGATTGTTCCTTTGCTAATGTCTCTGCCTACTCTGTAGACTCTGGGTTTGGACCTCACTGTTTATATTGCCTTTCTCATTTCAGAAAGATTCCTTTTATGTGGTCAGTGGAATAACTTTTGGTTAATTTTCAATAGAAGGAAATATTTGGTTTTCCTATGGTTCTTAGGAAATTTTTGTAGTTCCTTCTAAGAGTAATAGCCTAATAGACTGGATAGATCAGCATGTGAAGAAAAGTGTTTTGATTACAAAATGAATAATGTTTTGAAAATAGTATTTTTAAGGTGGATCAGTGAGATAAAACCATGTGTGAACTGAAGCATGCTTCAGTTCAGTCACTCCGTTGTATCCGACTTGTTGTCCAACTCATGAACTGCAGCACGCCAGGCTTTGCTGTCCATCACCAACTCCTGGAGCTTGCTTCAACTCAACATCCATCTACCCAGTGATGCCATCCAACCATCTCATCCTCTGTCGTCTCCTTCTCCTCCCGCCTTCAGTCTTTCCCAGCATCTGGGTCTTTTCCAGTGAGTCAGTTCTTCACATCAGTGGCCAAAGTATTGGAGCTTCAACTTTAGTATCAGTCCTTCCAATGAATATTCAGGACTGATTTCCTTTAGGATGGACTGGTTGGATCTCCTTGCTGTCCAGGGGACTCTCAAGAGCCTTCTTCAACAACACAGTTCAAAAGCATCAATTCTTTGGCGCTCAGCTTTCTTTATAGTCCAACTCTCACATCCATACATGACTACTGGAAAACCATAGCCTTGACTAGACGGACCTTTGTCAGCAAAGTAATGTCTCTGCTTTTTAATACGCTGTCTAGGTTTGTAGCTTTTCTTCCAAGGAGTGTCTTTAAGCATGCTTCAGGTGGTCTTTATATGTTAGGAAAGCCAAAGGGAGATGTTAATTTGAATTTAATAAATTGAGTTGTATTTTTCAATAAGAAGTCCTGTCGAAGTCTGTCAGTAACCTTTGAAGAAAAAGAGGCAGGTATTTATTTGGTCAATAAATTGATGGTATTGACTTTTATTTGATAGTATGTTAGAGGTTAGGTATTAATTCAGTATTGCTTTTACTGTAAGAAATGAATATCCGTGATTTACAAACCAAAATCATGACTTTGCTTTTACCAGTAAATACAAGATCTTGAACAAAAGTTCAAGAATCATTCAACTTGTTATGTGTTTGACTTACAAAGCTCTCGTCTTTATAGGATTCTTCTCAAGGTCTATGTTTATTCTTTTCTCTAAGACGAAATCAGAAGTCAGAAAATCTGTGTCTCTGATACCATTGTGGTCTCAGACAAAGGTAACCTTGAAATAAACTTTGCTTTTTAAAGAAAAATAATAAATTGCCAAAGTGTGATTTCTCTTAGAAGAAATCAGATATTGATTAATATCAACTTACAAGTGATCAGAAATTACAGTGTTCACAAAGTTCTGAAACTTGGGGTTGAGATGTTCACACATCGTTTCATTTCACTACCCGTGTCCAGGATGATGGTGTAGGAGTCAAATGACCTCATCTGTCTTTGTGAAGGGAAGGTGTTAGCCGCTCAGTCCTGTCCGATTGTATGTGCTCCCGTGGTTTGTCTCCAGGCAAGAATACTGGAGTGGGTGGTAGCCTTTCCCTTCTCCAGGGGATCTTCCCAACCCAGATCTCCTGCATTGAAGGCAGACTCTTGACAGTCTGAGCCACCAAGGAAGCCCAGTCTGTCTTTAGTGTTTTGAATTTTGTCGTGAAGATTATTGTATTAAAAACAACTGTTTTCTGGTCACCCTGTAACTACTGCTCTAGTGACATGTGCACGCCCATCTCCAAACCCTCCAGTGGGCCCTCTGGGGCTTCCCCGCTGCCACTCTCTGAGGCCCTTGAGCAGCGTGTCTTGAAGTGTGGCCTGTGTACAGTTGGCATCAGTTACCCGGGAGTCCGCCTTCAAAATGCTCCCTCGGGAGCCCCATCCCAGACCTGTGGGAGGGGCCCAGGAACATGCATTCTGCAGAAGTTTCCAGTGTGAGTCTTTATTATGCACACTGAGTTTCTAACCTGCTGCACTGGAACACATAAGTCAGATGGAGGCTTTGGAGTCAAACAGCTGAAAACTCTGCCTGGTCTCTTGGTGGCTTTGGAGAGGTCGTTGCCTCTCCAAAACCCAATTCCCTCATCGATAGCAAGAGATAAGAGTAGTATCTCCCTCAGGTCTGGTGCGAGGATGAGATGCAGCCAGAGATGGAAGGCTTTGTCCTGCCCCGCACATGTTCAGGACTCAGTAAAAATTAGTAGTTATGTTTTCTGTGAGTATCTGCTTTTCATTCCATATTAAATGTACTGGGTACAGGGAAATCAAAGATCAGCGAGACATAGCCCTTGCCAATCAAGTGCTTAGAGTCTCATAGGGAGCCAGCGTTAGGTGTTTTTATTTGTTCTTGAGAATCATCTTCCTCCTCCCCATTCTAGAAATTTGAAGCCTGCAGGAAAGTTAAATGGATAGTGCGGTGAACACCCATATACTTCCTGGGTGGAGTCCCCAGTTGTTGACATCCTGCCATCTTTGCTTTCTGCCTCTCCCCGTGGGTCCTGGCCTCTGTCTCTCTGGCCGGGTCTGTGTCCCCCACCCCGCTTGGCTGCTCTGGGGGTCTTTGTCCCTCTGTCCCTGCCAGCCGCTCTTGGATTCTTTGTTACTGTAGTTGGGTATCTTCTCACTGTACTCCCTGTCCATCTCTATGGCTCTCCTTTTATTTTCTGAATCATTTGAAACCGGCCACATTATGACATTTTACACCTACATGCTTAAATATGAATCTTCTAAAATGACATTTTTTGACATCTTTATCAAATATATTTACCCATATCTTTGTCATACCTGAGGAAATTAATAAATCTTAAATAACATATGTAGTTCCTATTCAAATTACTCTTAATTGTCCCCAGGCATACTTTATATATTTTTTTTCTTTTCAAAGTAGGGGCCAATGCTCACATGATGTTTTTAGTTTTGTCTTTAGTCTCTCAGTCTAGAACAAATCCTCCCCTTTTTCCCCTCATTTTTTTAATTAAAAATTTTTTTTGTTTTATGTGAGAGTATAGTTGATTAACAGTGTTGTGTTAGTTTTAAGTATAGCAGTGGGTGCATGTCAGTCACTTGCTCACTCGGTCGTGTCTGACTCTTTGCGACTCCGTGGACTAGAGCCCGCCAGGGTCCTCGGTCTGTGGGAATTCTCCAGGCAAGAACACTGGAGTGGGTTGCCAGCACCTCCTTCAGGACATGTCAGTATGGCCGAGCACTGTTCCGCTGTGTGTACATACATGTGACTGAGTCAGATGCACTCCTTTTAACGGTGAGCGGTGTCCCACTGTGCATACGTCCCACAGCTGCTTTACCCGTTCATCTGCTGGTGGACAGCTAGGTTACTTCCGTGTCCTGGCTGTTGTGAACAGTGCTGCGATAAACACTGGGCTACATGTATCATTTTCAGTTACAGTTCCCTCAGGGCATATGCCCAGTACTCCCCCCTGCTATTTTTTAATGATAATAAGTTTTAATGTTTGATCATTTCCCCTTGGTTCTATTTAACTCCTTCCTTCACTCCTTGTGTTTCATGTGAAAGTGTGTGTTCTTAGATTGAGATGAAACATTCAGCGTTGTGTCCTTCATACTGGGTCACTTGGGGAGACACCATGTCAGGGTGTTGTTCCACTTGAGTGCATGGGAGCAGATCATTTCCAAATTTTTTTTTTTTTGCCTTTGTGATTGTTTTCTGTGGACTGTTAGGCACTTTGTGAATATCTGGTTCCCCAACACTCCTTTGTCCTTTGGTTTTAAGCATGCGATGATGGCCTTTACAGTGGGGACTGCAAAATCGGGATTTTTCCAATTCTGTCATACCACTGACATTTATTGGTATTCCTCTTTAAAAAGAACTTTCCTTCCCTCCTCTTTTCCCTCCCTCTGACCACATCCTTTTGGTATCACAGTGGACTCATGGATTATTTTTTTCTAATTTAATTTCTTAGAACTCACAATAGTCATTGGTCGTCTTGATGTCGATATTTTCCCAGGCTTGCCGGGGGGAGAGCCAGCCTCCTCAGCCAGTGGGTGCGTGCTTTTGACATGACCCTGTTAGTGCACCTGTGCCGTTTAGAACAGCGTCTCATAGGTTCAGCTTGTGTCTGTGTGCGTGCACACATGTCTGACTCTTTGCCACCCTGTGGCCTGTAGCCCACCAGGCTCCTCTGTCCATGAGATTCTCCAGGCAAGAACGCTGGAGTGGGTTGCCATGCTGTCCTCCCGGGGATCTTCCCGACGCAGGGATCAAACCCAGGTCTCCTGTGTCTCCTGCGTTGACAGGCGGATTCTTTACCCCTGAGCCACCTGGGAAGCCTTCTCTTGTTCCAAGATGGGGAGCCACCCCTTACTGTGAAAATCCCTAGTATTAGACTGCAGAAAGCATGCTTGCTGCTGGAGAAGAGTTGCTCCTTCTGTGTGTGTGTGTGTGTGTGTGTGTGTGTGTGAAATATGATGAGTTCATTCAGGATATATATCATGCTTCAGTAAATAGAAGTATGTACTTTGCAGTAAAAAAAATTTAGTGTTTCTTTCTCAGTGCGAAGTTTTTCAAAGTCTTAGATGGCCCTGAAATATTCAAAACCTGACTATCCATAGTTGAAGGCACCCGCTAAAACCAGACTACTCATAGTCGGAGTCACCCACAGTTTTGTAGAAAAACTTTAATATAAACCCACAACAATACTTTTGTGCAAAGCAGGTTTCCTTTTTAACCTTTTAGCTATTTTTGTCCCAGAAAAGCATCTGTTTAAAGGTTGGCCATTGTAGATGGCTACTGTGAAGCAACCTGTCTAAATGTTAACTGGCAACATTTAACAGCTTCCTCTCCCCTGAAGTTGCCAGAGAGCAGAAGGCCAAGAGATTTGTCATAGATTTCACAAGAGAAATCTTTGACCCTCTGTCAACATTTGTTTACTCTCACCTTATAAACAGCTTGGTCATTTGGTTTTCTAGCACATACTAGATGAGGCGCAGTGCAGTGGTAGAATGGGAAAGATGGAGTAGTACAATGATAGAAAAAAAGACATGCTGTCCTCAGTGACCAGTGATGGCGGACAGAGAGGCCGGAGCCAGGAAAACCTGAACAAAATTTCATGGTAGGCTTTCTCATAGGCTTTCTCATAGGGATAATCATTTAACATGAAAATAATAACAGTACCAATAGGAGTATTAGTTGTGCTCAGTTGTGTCCGACTCTCTGTGTCTGTACAGACTGTAGCCCACCAGGCTCCTCTGCCCGTGGGATTGTCCAGGCAAGAATACTAGAGTGGGTTGCCATTTCCTCCTCCAAGGGATCTTCCTGACCCAGGGATTGAACCCGCGTCTGTTGGCATCTGCTGCATTGTCAGGCAGATTCTTGACCACTAGCGCCACCTGGGAAACCCTGCTGACTCAGAGGTGAAGAACCCACCTGCAATATAAGAGACATGGCGCAAGAGTCACGGGTTCAGTTTCTGAGTTAGGAAGATCCCCTGGACAAGGAAATAGCCCCACTCCAGTATGTCTAGTGATGGAAAGCCCATAGGGTCGCAAAAGAGTTGGACACGACTTGGACACGCTTTAGTTAAATAGCAATAATAGTAATTAACAAACACAATTCCCCTTCCCCTCCATTATTCACACTTCAGTAGCTCACCTACCAGCTTTTTGACTCTGGGCATGTTAAAATCTGAACCCCATCTGTAAAATGTGTTTGATATTCCTGAAATCAACAGTCATCGTGAGGATTACATAGTTGAAATGGTGTGTTTGGAAACATTTAGCACAATGTCTGGAACAACTAATGTCCAGTCGTTATTAGATTCTTTGGAGTTATGATCACTTCATTTGTGCTTTTGTGGGGATGGTATTTCATCCCCAGAGTCCATGCTGGTTTATCTGCAGTCCACAGATCCAAAAAACTCTGAAAACCGTGTAAGTCTGTCGCAACTATTTTGGCCAAACAACTGACACAAGCCGAGGTCAGGTTGCACAGTCGTTATGTATCCTCCTTCGTCTGTTGATGCTTTCGTGTGTCTTATTTAGAAATGGGAAGGTGTCTGAGAGTGGGGTGCTGCCTTGGATGCTGCTGGAGGAATTATGTGTGCATCTATACTTTCCCTCTAAAACCTGAAAAGTTCTGAACCCCAAGATATGTGTAGGCCTGTTAGGGATGGGGGCTTATGGACCTCAGTATTAAATGTATTTTTGAATGGAATTGACAGGAAAAATTCCCCATGACCTTACATGGTGCGAAGGTGCCATGGATATGAATGTTTGCACACCCTAGCCGTGTTGATGAGCTCATCAATGCAACTCACCGTATTCTCTTTCTCACCTACAGCAAAATGAAAAGGAGAGCTTGTTGAAGGAGAGGGATCACATTTTGTCCACTCTGGGCGAGACCAAGCAGAACCTGACAGGGCTCTGCCAGCAAGTTTGTAAAGAAGCGGCGCTGAGTCAAGAACAGATACAGATCCTCGCCAAGTACTCAGCTTCCGACTGCCCGCTCTCCCTGTTAATTTCCGAGAAAGGCAAGAGCACGCCTGACGGTGAGCTCATGTTACCCTCCATCCTGAGTCTGTCTGAAAGGCCTGCGGCTGGACCGCCTGCCGGAGAGCCCAGCCCGTGTTGCCCCCGCACCAGGGGCGGCGAGGCGGGCGGTGTGCGGGGCCAGGAGTCCCAGCCGGCCGCCAGCACCCCCTCGGAGCCGAGCCCGGGGCCCCGGGAGCCCTGTCGCCAGAGTGGGGGCATCTCGGACTTCTGTCAGCAGATGACTGACAAGTGTACTACTGATGAGTAAACGCACCTCTGCCTCCTTCAAACCGGCTCCTTCCCACTGACGTTTTGACATTGTCTTAAAAGCCTGATACGGCCACCCGTCTCTTGACAGTATGGTTTGTCGCCCCTCTTACTTTGCTGTTAAGGGAATTTCTTTGACATCAGCCTTTGACTTTTCCTTCATTTCCACAAGAGAGGCAGAAATGATCTGCCACCTGGATGCTGAAAGTTCCCATGTGGAAACGCAGTAAGGCTTTGAAAGAAAGAAAGAAAGTGAAGTCGCTCAGTCATGTCTGACTCTTTGTGACCCCATGGACTGTAGCATATACCAGGCTCCTCTGTCCATGGGATTTTCCAGGCAAGGGTACTGACAACTCCTCAGTTTTAAAGAATAACAGCTGTTAGCAATGATTCTTTCCAGTATTCAAAGTAAATCAGAAAATGAAAAACTGTAGCATATCAAACAACAGTTACAGGTTGAAACCTCTGCAGACACATCCTACTCTAAAGAAGTAGCCTGCAAAAGATTAATCATCTGGCCTTCTTACAACATTACTGGTTTAAAAGAAAATTTTCCTCCAAGTAATGCTGACAGAGTTACATGCTACTGAAAAGTAAGGTGTCACCTCCTCGGGCATACTGGTGTAGGCCTGAAGTGGGAACACGTAAAGAGACTGTCTCACCTGAACCTTGGCATGTTGCCCTTTCAGCTCTTGCTGAAAGTGGAGACTGGTTGGCCTGCAGCTGTGATCCTGGGCTACGTTGGAAACAGTTAGCAACCCCAGGCAGGAGGCTGGCCTCTGGCCGAGGCTCCTGATCTCCTCGGTGTCGACTTGAAGAGTTCTGGCTGCAGCAGCAGTAGATGAGTGTCATTTCCCTCTTTTCCTCTTCGTCTCTTCTACATCTGGGTCCAGCATGATCTTTCTGTTTTCTCACATTCTCGTCCCTTTGGAAGAAGAAATAAAACTCAGGACACAGTGGCGTGAGCTCCTGCGATGGCAGCCTTGTCTTCGCCTCCCTGGAATCCTGGAGTGCTCACCTGGGGGCCTGCCCGCCGGAGGCCACTCGTACAAGGGAGAAAGGTGGCCTGCGTTTATCAGGAGTGGCAGTTCATTTCCCATCCTGTCTCTGAAGTTCTGTGGTTTCTTTGTAAAAAGCATTATGATAGATCAAAATGTGTCTACAACAACCATGCAGATTTGTGAGATAGGCTAAAAACATGATTTTGTTCCATTGTGGGTTTGAATTCGGAAGCCAAATTTAGTCTTGCTCTCCTCCCCAAATCTAGCGCGTAAGGGCACGCCCATCATTTGGGGCTTGGGCATTTTAAAATCAGCCTTTGTGTTTATTCAGTCCTGTTTTAAGATAGTTTTCTAATAATCTGAACCCTTGCCCCATGCTATTATGCAGTGGTTGTTAGCCATTCTGCTGTTACAGGCTTGCTTGGGAGTCTAACGAAAGCTGTGGACCTGTCAGTGATGAAAGCAGCATTGAGTATTTGCATTCAGAGAAATGTTTGCAGAATCCAGTTTGAAAGGGTACAGAAAGTAATTTTTAGCATCTGGATTGGAAAGTACTTCATTTCACTGAGATTAGACACCTGACTTGTGTAGCTTGCATCTTGAGTCTGGCAAAGGGCTTGTGTAGTTAACATGTAGGACTGGGTCTGAAGCCAGTAGGCCTGTGAGGCGACGTGGGGACCAGGCTTCCCGTTTCAGAGTAATTTGTCAAACGTTACCCTTTTTCATGGGGGCAGGTGTTGGCGGGAGCTATTGCCACTATCTTTTCAGTGGTTTGTATGTTATTTCTATTATCAACTTAGCTGTTGTAGGAGAAAACTAGTTGGACTTGTTTATTTTCTAGAGGCTTTTATAAGTACACCTAAGAATTTGTCAGGGAGAATATAATTCTATGATAATGAATCCCATACTACAAAACAGTGATCAGTGATGTGTGTGTGTGTGTGTGTGTGTGTGTGTGTATGTGTATACCCCCATCTAGCTATTTCTTTGATACTTGTAATTTTAAATTCAAAATATAAAATAATATAAAACCTTTCCTGGTTTACAGCGTGTAGACTCTTACCCAAGCCGACGGGCTCCTTCATTTCCTACCTCAGTATGCGCTCAGCTGTTGTTGGCTCCAGTCTGTGTGTGCAGATGTCAGTCCTGTACTTTAATTGCTACTGTAAATAGCTGCTCTGAAAGATTACTTCCTATTTTATGATGAAACCTAGCTGTCTCCAGAGTTTAAATACAATTTTTAAGGCACTTGGATTAAATTTCTCGCTACATGTAAACAGTTTAGCATTAAGGTTTATTTTAATGATATTCTAATTATTGGCCAAGTGTATTATTTCATAAAATAGAGCATTACTTTTAATAACCAGCATGTAATACAAGTAACTACACTACCTCATACCTACATGATTTTCAAGTTGTAATCCAGAGGGACAGAGAGATAAAAATTTTTTTATCTTTGTCTTTTGGCCATAAAGTGGGGAAGTTTTTTATATATTGCATAGCATTACGCATTTATGCCTATTTTAACATTAACTTCTAAAGAAGTTTTTTCTAAGAAAATTTGTTTTAAATTGATTTTTTTTTTTGATGCTGCCGAAGACAAGTGACAGGATTATGTGTATACAGTGTATATCTTTTCCTTCATGCAGAATTTTTCAAAGGTGATTTTCAGTTTGTATATGGTGTATTTACATGATCATGGTTCCTTATTTTATGAGTTAGCCTTCTCACTGCTTGATGATTTTTAAAAGCTGTTAGGTCTAACTCAGTAAAATAACCATACCTTAAAGTGTTTCTCATTATTTGAATCCTGCAGCTGTAGCAGATAATATGTTAAATTGTTATATTCAGAACAAACATGGATATAAATCTAAGTACTCCATCTGTACATCTTATAATTTACTATAGCTTAACGCTTAACTAATTTAAGGAATCAAATATATTTGACACAGTAGACGATACAGGTTGCAGGTGGACACTCAGCCACATTAACAACTTGGAGAAAAAAATATCAAAAAATGGCAATGTTATAATAAATTCTCAGGTGAACTTTTTTTCAGTTATGAAACATCTATTTTGAATTTGTAAATATTTTAACTGTTTTATTAAAGCATGTAATAAACTATTCTTTGAAACCTGTTGGGCAGAATGAAAATTTAAAGCCATAATGGCAAAAGATGGCATACTGATTGTAAAATAAACAGAAATAATAACAGCTATTGATCTTTTTTGTATCTTTCATAATATAATTTTCTAACAATGCAATAAAACCACTAAATTTATATATCCATATCCTATCAAGATCATGTTTCATTAAAGGTGAACTTTCATAGTATTTAATTTACATTTTCTTCCTAATGTGCTTATCCAAATGTAGCGAAACTCGAAATGTTAGATGTTGGTAATAAAATGACAGTTCAATAAAAGTCTCGAAAACTGCCTCTGATTGACTAGAGTTGTACATTCCATTTCCATTTTCTCACCTCTCATAGGAATTTACTAATTTTGGTCTTTTAATCAGTAAACAGTATGGCTCTGGCATCTGTATGAAGGAGTCTTTTTCACTAGTTGATTATCATGCCTGAAAAGAAGGTTCTCAGCAATTATCAGGTGTTTAAAGAAGCACAGGTTTTAACCTTGTTTCTGATTTAATTTTAGTCTTTGGCTAGAGCTATAGGCTTATTTAAGGGGTATCTCTTTCAGTCTTCAGTTTTAAAAAATTTATCTGCAGAATCAAATCAACCATGTTAACATTCAACTTCTAGCCAGGCCCTTGTCATCATGCTTCGGGCAGCTGCTCAGAGTTACCAGCAATCCAGATCAAGGTCTTCTGGTCTAGTTATTGTGAGTCTCCTCAGGGGGTCATGTTGCCTGGTGGGTGGAGGCTTAGTTTTGACCTTAGGCATTGACTGTTTCTGGGGGAGAGACTTCACCATTGCCTAATACCTTCATGTGCTCTTAGCCTCCAAGGGGTTTCTGGCACCCAGGATGGATTGAGTGAGAGCTCCCCCTAGGGGCTTGGAGGCCACATTCCTATGTGAACAGGCATATTCAGAATGGAGCCTCAGAGTTGAGTAGGCTGCCCCTTGCAAAGCAGTGTTTAGACCTAAGAAAGCTGCCTTCCCAGGGATGTTTTCTCCTTTACATGGACTTAAGCAATCCAGAGGTACCTAAAGACAAGCCACGTGGGATTGCTGAGGGACCAGCCTTGGATCCTCGGTCCTGCATACAGACTGGAATTAGGTGGCAAGCGTAGGGTCAGTGACACTGGCCTGGCACCACCAGTTAAAAGCTAGAACCTTACCAGCACCCTGTGATGCACTGGGACCCAGCTGCCTTGAGAAAAGCAGGAGAGCAGCGCACATGCTTCCCAGTTCTACCAGCCCTGTGAAGTCCTTCTCTCTGGAAGTCGTGCCTTGAGGTTGCCTGCCCAGGCTGGGGGCTCACGCTGCTGGGCTTTGCTCGCAAGGCTGTCGTGCTCTTGGTGTTGGACGGGACACCTATGTATGCCACATTGCACACATTATGTAAGGCCCTTTTGCTGTTTTTCAGTTGCTCAGTCGTGTCTAACTCTTCAACCCCGTGAACTACAGTACTCCAGGCTTCCCTGTCCATCACCAACTCCTGGAGCTTGCTTAAACTCATGTCCATCAAGTCAGCAATGCTGTCTAACCATCTCATCTTTTGTTGCCCCCTTCTCCCGCCTTCAATCTTTCCCAGCATCAGGGTCTTTTCTGATGAGTTGGCTCTTTGCATCAGGTGGCCGGCCAGAGTATTAGAGCTTCAGCTTCAGCAGCAGTCCTTCCAATGAATATTCAGGGTTGATTTCCTTTAAGATAGACTGGTTTGATCTTGCGGTCCAAGGGACTCTCACAAGTCTTCTCCAACACCACAGTTCAAAAGCATCAGTTCTTTGGCACTCAGCCTTTATGGTTCAACTCTCACATCCATACATAACTACTGGAAAAGTCATAGCTTTGACTATACTGACCTTTTTTGGCAAAGTGGTGTCTCTACTTTTTAATATGCTGTTTAGGTTTGTCATAGCTTTCCTTCCAAGGAGTAAGTGTCCTTAATTTCATGGATGCAGTCACCATCTGCAGTGATTTTGGAGCCCAAGAAAATAAAGTCTGTCACTTTTTCCACTTTTCCCCCTTCTGTTCACCATGGAACAATGGGACCAGATACCGTGATAGTCACTTTTTTGAATGTTGGGTTTTCAGACAGCTTTTTCACTTTCCTCTTTTATCCTCATCAAGAGGCTTTTTAGTTCCTCTTCGCTTTCTGCACTTGAGTGGTATCATCTGCATATTTAAACTTGATATTTCTCCTGGCAATCTTGATTCCAGCTTGTGACTCATGCAGTCTGGCATTTTGCATTATGTGCCCTGCATATAAAACAAACAGGGTGACAAAATACAGCCTTGATGTACTTCTTTCCCAATTTTGAACCAGTCCACTGTTTCATGCCCAGTTCTAACTGTTGCTTATTGACATGCATACAGGTGTCTTAGGAGCCAGGTAAGGTGGTCTGGTATTCCTGTCTCTCTTAAGAATTTCCCACTGTTTATTGTGATCCACACAGTCAGATGCTTTAGTGTAGTAAATGAAGCAGATGTTTTTCTGGAATTCCCTTGCTTTTTCTGTGGGCAGTGGTATTTCTGTCAGCTGAATTTAAATTCATAGGCAGTAGAATCTGGCAAGTGGGCACTGACTGGGGTCAGGGGAAAACTGATTCCAGGAAACTCTCCAGGGTACTGATCATCGGCCACAGCCTTTGGGTACACTGGGTGTGTGTTCCGGGCACGTAGCCATGCTAATGGTTGGATATTGGCTCATTTTCAAACCAAGTGGCACAAATATGTGCTACTCTTGTGTGTGTCATGATTCTGAGTCACTTTAGAGTCTTGGCATGGAGCCATTACAACTTCTGGGCATCCAAAGGAGTGAAGTTGAGCCTGTGAAGGGTGACCCACACGTCTGCTGAGGTCCTGGCACCTATGACTTAAAGATACCCACTCAGCCTTTTCAAAAGCCCACAGAGGCAGTTGGGACTCCACAGAAAGTCATATTTTACAAGTAAAATATCATAAGCCACAGTGACCCTCCAAATTCAAAAGGCTCATAGTCTGGTTTAAAACCTCTTACCCAAGCCACTTGTGCTAGCTACTGTGAAAACCCACTGGGCCTAGTCCAAGCCTCCAGGCAACACCAAAGTGAAGATTCCCTGGCCTCTACTGTCCACCATGGTGCCATGAGGTTCCAGATCACATGGGTCCTTCACCACCCAATTCTATTCTGATTGTGGTTTCTCAGTGTCTCTAAACACTGCACCACCACCCCTACCCCCGCCAAAGGTTTGGTATCTGGGGACCATTTCATAGTCCTTTCCTGGGTGATGAGCAAGTACAGAAATAAAATGAAGCAGTGGTGGGTGAAAAACCAAAAGGAAACCTCAATAGAGTAGTTAAAGATGTAGCTTAGAGATCTGGGTGTGAACTCCAGGACGAGGCAAGTTTGTGTCATCAGTTTGTTTCCTGTTGGAGGAAATGAACATTTCCCTGCTCCTGGTTTCCACGAAGAGAGATTTTCCTCCAAGCAGCAGCACAGTGCCCGTACACCTCTGCTCCATCTGCATGGTGGTGCAGTGGGGCTGAACACGAGAGGTGCTGCACACATATCCCAAGAGGAAGAAGGGCTGTGCCCAGGCGAAGAATAGCCAGTTATTTTTTTACAAATTCCTGAATCAACTCCCACCTCTCCAGAGATGGAGAGGGTAAAGAGGTTAACGAATGATCTTCTCCCAGAAACCAGAGCGTTGGAGATTAAAGGGAAAATGTGGGAAGGAATTATGTGAAGGCAGTGACTCTGGTGACTTTGGGAAGTTTATGCTATTACTGAATGTGTACTCAGTCGTGTCTGACTGTTTGTGACCTTATGGAGAGCTTACAAGAGGAGAAACAGCAAGATAGAGAAGCGGGCCTCAATGAAGGTCATGAACTCAGGTTCCCAGCCTCCCCACTTCCTACTCTGCCTCTAGTGGCAACGTAGGTTCAGGGTTAAAAACAAAATATTACCTTGTGCTTAAGCCCAAATACTTCTTTTTCCTCTCCTTCACCTCTGTTGTCTACACTGTTCTAGGTTTTAGAAGTTTATTTTCAGTTTTTTTTATTCTGGCTGCACTGGGTCTCTTCGCTGTGGTGGGCAGGGCTTTCTCTAGTTGCGGTCCACGGGCTCAGTTCCTCCATCAGGGACTGAACCCACGTCCCCTGCATTGGAAGGTGGGTTCTTAACCTCTGAACCAGCAGGGAAGTCTTACTGTTCTAGAAGTTTAAATGAAAAGAGAATGCAAAAGATTTAAAAAATCGATTATCACATATCCTCTTTTCAGTTGGAAAGAACTGTCTTCAGCAGACACTGTTTCCCTTCTCCCCCTTTAGTTTCCATTTACTCACTGTCTGGAAAGCCACTGTTTCCTCAACAGTTAACTTCCTGCTTTCAGGAGGCTGGACCTAAATAATTTTCTAGATACTGTCTTGTTAGGCAGGTTTCTGGTGTGATATTAATCTCTTTCGAGGCAGTCTTGCAAATAATACCCCGAACACGATTAAATATGGAAATATTCACTGTAATTTAATCTTTCTAAAATAATACCTCTTTGATCCACCTCAGAAACTTTGAGTCTTTTTGCTTTGGACTATTAATTTCAAAGAATTTTCTTTTCTGAAATCACTAAACTTCTGTTTGGTTTGCTTTGATTTAAATGATAACAACTTTAAAAGAACAGGACCACGACCAGTACCTTTGAAATAAATTTTTCTTTAAAAAAAAAAAAGAATTTTTTTAAGCATTGTGTTTCAGGCTTCTCTGAGATTTTTATCTGCTTTTTTTTAGAAGACCTCATCTACTGTGCTCAACATCTGATATTTGAGGTGTCTGTTGTGGAAAATATAGTCTGCCAAGAAATCCTTTGTACCATGCCTAGAAATCTGGGTATCTGCTCAGACAGCCCTGTTTTGACCCACCAGACAAATTAGTATAACCTGGGAGGGAAGCTTGGTGTGGAATCAAGGACAGAGTTTGAAACTTACAAAAATGAGGAGTGGAGCATGTATAAATTAAAGAGTTCAAGCTGCAAAGATAAAGTAGGGGAATTTGCTACTCCAAACACTTCATAGACTGGCCTTGTGTACACTAGGGTCTGGCAGAGCTGACAGCTGCAAATGTATTTTAAATAGGCTAAAAATGAAGTATGCACTTCAGGATTAAAAGAATTGCACAGATTTAAGTAATGACTCGGGCAAAAATCCAGGTCTTTTCAGAAAGAGGACGATGGGGACAAAAAGAACATGGACCTGGAGTGAAGACACTGAATTTTTAAGCCAGGTTTTGACACTTCATTACTGAACAGCTGTAGGATATTCCACTTAATTTCTCCTGTAGCTTCTTTATCTGTACATATGCCATACTGGGTCTTCTGGCCCTTGAGACCAGAATCAGATTGAATCAAACTTTCATTCATATTCTTTGAAAGTTCTAGTCAGCTATTCGACACATATTGAGTGAATACTCTCCTTAAATTGGGAAGGAAGGTGGATTTCTGGGGCATGAAAGTGGGTATTTGTGGTGGAATTGGCTTAGAGTCTCATGGTCACTCTGTCTTAGGCATTTCAGTTCAGTTCAGTTGCTTAGTTGTGTCCGACTTTTTGCGACCCCATGGACTGCAGCACACCAGGCTTCCTGGTCCATCACCAACCCCCGGAGCTTGCTCAAACTCACGTCCATCGAGTCGGTGATGCCATCCAACCATCTCATCCTCTGTCATCCCCTTCTCCTCCTCCCTTCAATCTTTCCCAGCATCAGGGTCTTTTCCGATGAGTCAGCTCTTTGCATCAGGTGGCCAGAGTATTGGAGTTTCAGCTTCAGCATCAGTCCTTCCAATGAATATTCAGGACTGATTTCCTTTAAGATTGACTTAAGGCAGTTGCTTCCATCCAAATAGTTCTGCTTATCATTTCTTGTGCTTTATTTTAGACATTGTTGATAAAGTCATTAAAGTTAATAGCATCCTTTAATTTCACCCAAGTAAGCAGGTAAGTTAAGTAAGAAAACAAACAAAATACTCCTTGGGTAGGGGATTAAGAGGTACAAACTATTATATGTTAAAATAAGCTACAAGCATATATTGTACAGTGGAGGAAGTATAGCCAGTATTTTATAATAACTGTAAATAGAGCATAACCTTTCAAATTGTGTCACTCTACTGTATACCTATAAAATATAATATTGTACATGAACTATACTTCAGTAAAAAACTGCCTCTGGCACTAGAGTTGAGTGGATAGAGTAGGCTTTATTGAAATTTGGGGGAATATATTTATTTCACTATAATACAGACAGCTTCAGTGTGAACACTGTGTGATAGCTCTGTCTTGAGGTCTCCCCCTCCCCTGGGGGATTTTCACAGCCTGCCCAGCCTCACATTGGGTCTCAGCCTCATGCCCGTCCACTGACTCTTCTGTCTTCCCTTCTCCCCCAAGTTGCCCTGGGAAGCTCACATTCAGCTCTCTCGTCTGTTTCCATCTCCAAGGATGGCTTTGGACCATCTTGTTTGCAACTTGTTTGCAAACCCCGACAAGTGCTCAGCAGAAGAGTGGGGATTTCATGGAGCAGGACTGTCTCTTCTAGAAGGCAGTGCATTCATTCAGTCAACAAAATCCTAGTAAGCTCCAGGAGGAACCACTAAACACTGTTTTGGGCTCTAGGGACCCATGAGAGAGAGAGATGAAAATCTATCCTCACCGAATTTACATTCTAGTCCAGACAAAGGGACAAGAAGCAGAAATATAAAGCATTAAGTATGTTAGAAGGTGAAAAGGGCCTTGAGAAAAATAGGCACAGAAGCAGAAGAGCAGAGTGGGAGCTTTGTACAAGGTGGCAAAGGAAAGTCATCTGAGAAGATGACATTTGAATAAAGAACTGAGGGAAGTTAAGTGAGCTTTAGTTGGTTATACTTTGAAGATTATTTTTTGACTTAAGTTATGAACTATGGTGTTAGAGAACACTCTTGAGAGTCCCTTGGACTGCAAGGAGATCCAACCAGTTCATCCTAAAGGAGATCAGTCCTGGGTGTTCATTGGAAGCACTGATGCTGAAGCTGAAACTCCAGTACTTTGGCCACCTCATGCGAAGAGCTGACTCATTGGAAAAGACCTTGGGAGGGATTGGGGGCAGGAGGAGAAGGGGGCAACAGAGGATGAGGTGGTTGGATGGCATCACTGACTCAATGGACATGAGTTTGAGTAAACTCTGGGAGTTGGTGATGGACAGGGAGGCCTGGCGTGCTGCGATTCATGGGGTCACAAAGAGTCAGACACGACTGAACGACTGAACTGAACTGATGAAGTAAAAAAGGAGAAGAGATCAATTTTGTATGGCTATAGTAAGAATCAAATGAAACAATGTATGGAATAATTCCTTTTAGAAAACCAGTTAGTACATAAAATGAAAGTTGCTCAGTCATGTCCAACTCTTTGTGACCCCATGGACTGTAGCTCGCCAGGCTTCTCTGCCCATGGAATTCTCCAGGCAAGAATACTGGCATGGGTAGCTGTTCCCTTCTCCAGGGGATCTTCCCAACCTAGGGGTCGAACCCAGGTCTCCCACATTGCAGGTGGATTCTTTACTGTCTGAGTCACCAGGGAAACCTGATTACATAGCTAGCATATGATAAATTTTAGTCTTATTATTATATAGAATGGTGCCCTCTAATGCAGTACCTGCTAGTCACAAGAAGCTGTTTAAACTTACATGAATTCAAATGAAATAGTATTAAAAATTCAATTTCTCAGCCTTACTAGTCACATTTCAAGTTCTCAACAGCCACACGTTGCTGGTGGCTGCCACTTTGCACAGTGCAGACACAGAACATTTCTGTCACTGTAGAAAGTTCTACTGCATACTGCTAAATAGACAGTCTAACGCTGATAAGTCAAGGAAGCTACAGTTTCATATATAACAGACGTGTCATGGGACTTTGTTGTCTTAGAATTTCAGCTCAAGCCTTAGAGCTGAGGACAGTGGGAGACACTGATCCCACATATTAAAGATAGATGTCAGCATAGACACATTTGTACAGGGCTTACTGTACACATGCGTGTGCTCAGTTGCTCAGTTGTGTCCGACACTTTGCGACTCCGTGGACTATAGCCCATCAGGCTCCTCTGTCCATGAAGTTTCCCGGGCAAGAATACTGGAGTGGGTTGCCATTTCCCCCCTCCAGGGGATCATCCCAACCCAGGCATCGAACTTGTGTCTTCTGCATCTCCTGCATTGGTAAGCAGATTCTTTACCATAGAGTCCCTAGGGAAGCACCTCCACGGTTTACTAGCAGAGGCCAGATGAGAATTTTGGCCAGACAATCTCTGGTCTCCAGTCTAGATAAGAGAAGCTTCAAGGTCCATTGGGAGACTAGATTCTTTCAGGTGAATTCATCAGAACGGAGGCTGCTGTGGGGCATGGACGGGGAGTTTGTGATCCTCCCAGTTAAGTGAAAAGGGGGCCCACCAGGAGAACCTCACCCAGATGGAATGTCTGTGGAAGGGGAGGCCAACATCCACTCCCGGCTGGATGCGTCTGACCCGAGAAACTGGTGTGTTTCCCCCTGGGCTGCTCTCCGAGGCAAGTAAGAAAGGGTTTTTGTGGAAACTTGTGGTGCCCAGAGGCCACAAGTATGAGATGAGCTCAAGGGGCCTTAGAACGCAGGAACCGGAAGTACCAGATCCTCGTCGCCCTTCCCGCCATGTTGGAACCGGTGCGGAATTTTTGAGCGCCCCCTGGCTCGTCCCTTTCCTCTCCCATGTTAGGAAAGGTATTAGTCCTTTTCTTCTCCTTCCCCGTATAAGGAAATTACACGTATCTCACCCAATCAGCAGATGACTCACACGCTTCCTACTCTGTTCGTTGGTTCCCTGGCTACCAAAACAGGCAGATGACCCATACTTGTCATGGGCTTCCAGGTGGCGCTAGTGGTGAAGAACCCATCTGCCATCGCAAGACACGTGAAATGTGGGTTTGATCCCTGGGTCCGGAAGATCCCCTGGAAGAAGGCATGACAACCCACTCCAGTATCCTTGCCTGGGAAATGTCATGGATGGAGGAGTTCATGGGGTCACAAAGGGTCAGACACAACCGAAGTGATTTAGCACACACACTCCCTAGCTGGCCTGCTCACAGCGTCTCCCGCTTTAATAAACTCTATTCTCCTTTCATTCTGTCTTATGGCTGGAAAATCTTTTCCAACCTGTGCAGGGACCATAAAAACACCTGATGTGTGCTCTTAAGAATTTGCAGGGGGAGCAGGTGGGCTGTGTGAAGGGAGGGGTCCTGGCTCCTCGGTGGAGAGGTCTAATGATGGGGAGGCCCGCCGAGCTGCAGGTGAGAATGGGCTGGGGAGAGAGGCAGCAGGGCAGTCTGCCTCGTTACTGTGGCCACCACAGAGGGGCCCGCCTTGCTGCCAAGTGTGTGCCATGGCAGGTAAGTAGGCTGAAGCCCTGTGAAGACCTGCCTTCATCCTTCACTCAGTCCGACTCTTTGGGACCCCAGGGACGGCAGCATGCCAGGCCTACCTGGCCATCACCAACTCCCGGAGTTTACTCAAACTCATGTCCATTGAGTTGGTGATGCCATCCAACCATCTCATCCTCTGTCACTCCCTTCTCCTCACAAGGGACAAAATGTTTGTATGGTGAAGGCGAGTGTCAGATGGAGCCGTAGCTGACAGATGTCACTTGGAAGATGTCTCACCCATGTCCCTGTGGGAGATCCCTGAGTGGACCACAGAAATGCACCCCCCCACCCCCAAGGTAAAGCTGCTGTCGGTTGCCTCCCTGAATGAAAGGGATCAACAGTAAAGAAAAAACTAAAAACAGGGGCCAAGGAGGAGGAACTGGAGCCAGGGAGTAAAGAAAACACCACATGTCCATTTTGGGGCGGGTCCCAGAGCCGGGAGTCCAAGTAGATGTGGTTAAGGCAATTCACAGAACAGGACGAGCAGGGCTGTGGGGTTCACCTCGTCCAAAAGGGGCAAGTGCTCCTCTGCGCCTACCATTTGTTGAAGGGCAGGTCAGCTGTTACCAGATCTTCAGGTTTTCTTTTCTTTATTTTTTTTTTAATGTAAATCATTTTGAAAGTCTTTACTGAATTCGGTACTGTGTGGCTTCCTTTTTATGCTTTGTTCTTTTGGCCTCGAGGCACGTGGGATCTCAGCTCCCTGACCAGAGATTCAACTCTCACCTCATGTGCTGGGAGGTGGTCTCAACCACTGGGCCACTGGGGAAGTCCCCAGGTTTTCAAAAGAGGCCAGACTGCCGGATTTTGGTGTGAAGCTATGCCATTTGCGAAACACAGTGTATATTTTGAATAGATTCTGTTCCGGGTTTTTGAACACCTAAAAATAAAACCTATTCTTTGAGTCAAAAACAATGGTACAGTTTTGAGATTTGTCTGAGCTGCCACCAGGGGGTAGGGAAGAGACATCACAGAGCATCACAAGTGGTGGAAGAAAGAACAAATGTCACGGGACACTCTCTTCTGAATCTGGCCCATTTAATGCACCAGGTATGTACAGTATTTAGCTAAAAAGTTTAGTTTTTATTTCCAGGTATGGGATATATCATTGCACAGAGGCATTTGCTAGTAAAGTGTGCAGATTTTCTTCTCTGTTCCTTGACTGAAGTCTTGCGGGTCTGACTTTTTTCTCCATCTTCCCCTTGTGGAGCTGGTTTCTTGGAGTCACTCTTAAATGATCTGTTCTTGCTTGCTCTTCTAGGCCTCCACCATCCAGCGGGGACTCTGGGCCTGTCCTAGGGAGGCCCACAGATTCTCTGACACTCCTCTATTGACAAATGGGATCTATGTCATGGCCCCTTTTCTTGAATCTGGGTGGACTTGTGGCTGCATTCACCAATAGTTAGTGTCAGTTGTTTGGTCATGTCGGATTTTGTCACCCCATGAACTGTAGCCTGCCAGGCTCCTCTATCCATGGAATTCTCCAGACAAGAATGCTGGAGTGGGTTGCCATTTCCTTTTCCAGGGGATTTTCTGGATCCAGGGATCGAATTCTGGTCTCCTGTATTGTGGGCGGATTCTTTGCCATATGAGCTACCAGGGAATCCCAACAGAACTCATTCTATGAGACTTCTTAACCTAGGTCTCAAAAGGCCATGCAGCTCCTATTTTTTTTTTTTTTTTAAACTATACCAGAATACTTGTTTTTGCAACCCTGGGTCACCATGAACAAGCCCAGATACTCCAAGGCCTTCAGGCTGTGAGGAGGCCCAGGCCACACAGAAAGGCCCTATGTTAGGCATGCCCATTGATGGTACAGGCTGGATCCAGGCTCAGTGCCACAGTAAAGAAGCCTCCAGATGATCCTAATCCCCAGTCATTCAAGCCATGTCCAGCTGTTTGAGTCTCCCCAACTGAGATCTCAGATACCATGGAACAGAGACAAACCATCTTTGTCCATGACTCACAGATTCCAGAGGGCTTCCCAGGTGGCACTAGTGGTAAAGAGCCTGCCTGCCAATGCAGGAATCATAAGAGACACTGGTTCGATCCCTGAGTTAGGAAGATCCCCTGGAGGAGGCGATGGCAACCCACTCCAGTATTCTTGCCTGGAAAATCCCATGGACAGAGGAACCTGGTGGGCTACAGTCCATGGGGTCGCAGAGAGTCAGACACGACTGCAGTGACTGGGCATGCACAGATTCCATGAACACAAAGAAAAATTATAGTTATGTCACAAAGTTTTGGGGGTGGTTACATAGCAATAGATAACTGGAATGAATGCTATAATATCTGGACTCTAGACTCCAGCTGCCTTCCTGAGATTTACCCTCGGGTACAGAAATTGGAGATCCCATGTGGTGCTAGTGATAAAGAACCCACCTGCCAATGCAGGAGACATGTAAGAGATGCGGGATTGATCCCTGGGTCTGGAAGATCCCCTGGAGAAGGAAATGGCAACCCACTGCAGTATCCTTGCCTGGAGAATCCCATGGACAGAGGAGCCTGGCGGGCTATAATCTATAGGTGTCGCAAAGTGTCAGACACGCACGCACAGACACCGAGGAGGGATTGCACGAAGTCGACCAATGAAGCTCTGAAAGGTGAACGGGAAGCTGTGTAAGGGGGTGGGAGAGGAGTGTTCTGAGCCTGGATGATCCCATCTGTGAAAGCTGAGGGACAAGAGAGGACCTGGTTTGTTTGTAGACCTGAACTGTGTGGCTAGCATGACTGAATGTTGTGTGAGTGGTCCCTGTGATGAGGATTCCAGATTGGAGGAGGGGCACGCGATGAGCCAGGAGAGGGCTGAGAAGAGTCCAGCTCCTGTAAGTATGTGATGGGATTTGGAATTTATCTTAAAGACAGTAGGAAACTTCTGAAAGACGTGATATGATCAGTCCTGTGTTTTAGGAAGTTTGCTTTGGCTGTTGTGAGGAAAGCTGATTGTGGAGAGAAAGAATGGAATGGAGGAGATGGATAAGAGACCAGGGCTATAGTCAGATGTGGAATCATGGTGGACTGGCCTAAGAAAATGCTGGTTGGCAAGTAAGCAGGAGGCAGATTCATGAAACAGGTGGGAAAAGGGAGCCTGATGTGAGGTGGGAAGAAGGATTGGTAGAACAGGACAGAAGAATCATGGACTACTCCCAAATTTCTTTCTTGAATGACAGAGTAGAAGTGGTTGCTATTCAGTGAGACCATTCAGACAAGATCAAAGCAGGTTTGAGGAAGATTTCAGTGATGGATGTGTAGTGTGCAAGGCACAGTGTGGAGAGGTCTAGTGGGTAGTTGATATGTAAGATTTGTGTCAAGGAGATTTGCACCAAAGCTTTACATTTCTGCCTTTAACATATGATCCACTTTTGAAGTCATGTTTGTGGAGATCTGAAAGTGAATTCTGGGAAACAGAAACAGTGTCCTACATGGAAAGTGATTATAGTAGATCGTACACTGTTTGATTTATCAGTATTGCACCAGCCCCACCAAGAATAATTGGGTTAAAGCTTTGCAATTGTGATATTATATGACCTGCTTCATCGAGGCTTTATTTTGAGGGAAGTCAATGTTTGACGATGATTTTAACATGGGGAAGGCCCACGAGGAAGGTCCAAAAAATATATTTATTTTTAATTGAAGGGTGGTTGCTTTACAATATTACCTGAGTTTCTGGCACACAGCAACATGAATCCATCATAGGTACACATATGGCCCCTCCCTCTTGAAGTCATATATTTTTTAATGCATTTTGTTCTAACCTTTTTTTTTTCCCCCACTCTAATTCTTTTCAATAGTGTGACTTTGGCAGAACTCCATACATGATCCTTTATTTCTTTCCAGCCATAGGTGGCAGCACACCACTGCCTACAATTAGAGGAACTGCATTTGTTAAGTCAGAGCTGTTGGTCAGGGGAGAGCAGCTAATGAGTAATCAGTCCAAGCTGCACGGCAAATTAATGTCTTTGTTAAGTGAACTAACTGGATCCCTTTATAAACAAGGTCAGAGTATTTATAACCCAGTGCATTTCATAAAGCCAAATCCATCTGCATTGATGTGACTCCACTAAGGAACCCATGATTTATCTGCAAGGAATATATGCAAAAGCTCACTTGGAAAACCATCTTTAATAATGATTGGTACCATTCTGATGTAATCATTAATAAAAGGCACCCTTGCTAGGTAGCCTCATTTTTCTCATACAAGGTAAATGAAAAAGTGATTACCTTAAACAGGAGCCACTATTATAAGATGATATTGGGTGGCCTGTTCCAAATTGAGTTCTTAGTGATAAAAATAAAGTGTGATCCTTATTGATCAAATACAGCTTTTGTCACTTTTGTTGTTCAGTCGCTCAGTCATGTCTGACTCTTTGCGACCCTGTGAACTGCAGCATGCCAGGCTTCCCTTTACCATCTCTCGGAGCTTGCTCAAAGTCGTGTCTGTTGACTTAATGATGCCATCCAACCATCTGATCCTCTTCTGTCCCCTTCTCTTCCTGCCTTCAATCTTTCCCAGCATCAGGGTCTTTTCCATTGAGTCATTTTTTCGCATCAGGTGGCCAAAGTACTGGAGCTTCAGTTTCAGCATCAGCCCTTCCAATGAATATTCAGGATTGATTTCTTTTAGGACGGACTGGTTCAATCTCCTTGTAGTCCAAGAGACTCTCAAGAGTCTTCTCCAACACCACAGTTCAAAAGCATCAATTCTTTGGTGCTCAGCCTTCTTTATGGTCCAACTCTCACATCCATACATGACTACTGGAGAAACCATAGCTTTGACAATATGAACCTTTGTTGGCAAAGTAATGTCTCTGCTTTTTAATATGCTGTCTAAGCTTGTCATAGCTTTTCTTCCAAGGAGCAAGCATCTTTTAATTTCATGCACCATCTGCAGTGATTTTGGAGCCCAAGAAAATAAAGTCCATCACTGTTTCCATTGTTTCCCCATCTGTTTGCCATGAAGTGATGGGACTGGATGCCATGATCTTAGCTTTTTGAATGTTGAGTTTTAGGCCAGCTTTTTCACTTTCCTCTTTCACTTTCATCAAGAGGTTCTTTAGTTCCTCTTTGCTTTCTTGGCTTTTCTTCACCATAAGGGTGGTGTCTCCTGCATATCTGAGGTTATTGATATTTCTCCTGGCAATCTTGACTCCAGCTTGTTCTTCATCCAGCCTGGCATTTCACATGATGTACTCTGCATATAAGTTAAATAAGCAGGGTGACAATATACAGCCTTTGTTACTTAAATTAGGCAAAGCCTCATTTCACATTTAGAGTAGGTTGCATAGGTATAATGTTTGATGTTTACTATCTACTGCAGGTCACATTTTAAGTGAATAAAATGCTTAATTTTGCCATCATTGTTAGAGAACTGTATGAGAAGCTCAGAGTATCTTCTCACAAAGTAACCAGATGTCAGGTTCTAGAACAGCGCTGTGCAATAGAAATATAAGGCAAGCCGCACACATAAGCTACACACACTATTTTATATTTTCTTGAAGCCACATAGATTGAAAAATGTAAACAGAAAGAGAGGAAATTAATCTTCATTCTATATTATAGTTTATTTAACCCAATATATCAAAAGTATTTAGCAGGCAATCAGTATAAAGATTAAGGAGGTATCCTACATTCTTTTTTTTCACTCTGTGTATTTGAACTCCGCTGTCTTTTTTCCATTCACTGCTCATCTCTGTCCCGTCTAGCCACATTTCAGATGCTCAATATTCACTTGTGGTCAGTGGGCTCAGCTCTAAACACTTAGTATCTGTTATGGATTGAAACATGTTTCCTCAAAATTCAGATGTTGAAGACCTAAACTCCAGTACCTCAGAAAGTGACCTTATTTGGAGATGAGGTCGTTACAGAAGTAATCAAGTTAAAATAAGGCCATGAGGATGCATCTGAGCTTCCTCAAAGGCTGCTTGGTAAAGAATCTGCCTGCATTGCAGGAGACTTGAGTTTGATCCCTGAGTCAAGAAGATGCCCTGGAGGAGGAAATGGCAACCTGGTCCAGTATTCTTGCCTGGAGTATTCTTGCCTGGAGAATCCTATGGACAGAGGAGCCTGGTGGGCTACATACAGTCCATGGGCTCGCAAAGATTGGCCACTACTCAGCACACAAGCACTCAACAGTGCTGAATGCACCCTAATCCAACATGACTGACGCAGCGAGGCCCTCTGGAGGAGACAGACTCACACGCAGGGAGAGCGCCATGTAAAGATGAAGACAGAGTTGACTGATGTGCCTACAGGCCAAGGAGCACCAACTATTGCTGGCAAGCAGAAGCTGCAGGGAAAGGGTGGACTCTTCCTCACACCCCTCAGAAGGAACCAACCCTGCCGTCACCTCGCTCATGGACTTTTAGCTTCCAGATACGGGAGACAATCGAGTTCTGTTTGTGCGTCACCCAGCTGTGAACATGAATGCCGCTCGTGATGTTGGCAGTGGGCACTTTGTTCTGAGCTTTCCTTTTCTTGCCTTGACCCTCTTCTCCTCTTTCTGTACCTTTTCCTCTGCTGTCACCACTCAGCCTCCGAGCACCCTCTCATGGAACCTCCGCGAATCTCCCTCCCAGGCAGACATGTAGCTGGGGTTTCCTGTTCAGCAAGCACGAGAGGGACGCACCCTGAAGTGGCAGAGAAGCCTGGTTCACTTCCAGTGTCCAGCGGGGGTCATAGTACCCACTGGGTGGGGCCCCTTGTTGTGTACTTGCTAAGTCGTGTCTGACTCTTCGGTGACCCCAGGAACTGTAGCCTGCCAGGCCCCTTGGTCTGTGGGATTTCCCAGGCAAGAATACTGGAGGGGGTTGCCATTTCCTTCTCCAGGACTTCTTCCTGACCCAGGGATCCAACCTGCGTCCCTTATGTCTCCTGCATTGGCTGGCAGATTCTTTACCGCTGAGCCACCTGGGAAGCTTCTAGAGCCCCAGCTGGCCCCCTAGAGCTGCTGTTATGCAAATCAAAGTGCTGACCCACAAAGTACTTTTGAAAACCATAAATAACTGTGTAGATGAGAATGAGTATTTTGTAGATGGGATGAATGGTTTTCAAATTATTTTAATTTCTTCTCCCTGTAATTATCTGAGCTCCCCATTTTACAGGAGGAAAATGAATTAACGGGGAAAAGGCGGGGACACTTTCTTGCCATCTGGCAGGGGTGGTCTTCTATTGGTTGTCTCTAGCATGTAAGATACCTGTCTCCAGCCAGCGTGGAAGCAACCCACTCCCCCACTCACAGACCAGGTGCTGTGGGTGACATGTATCCCACCTCATCTCTAGAAATGGGTCCCAATATGTGCACACACACATATTCTATTAGTCTGTTTCTGCTTCTCTGGTAAAAACATCGTTCTGATTAATTCATGGCAAGTGCTCATAAATACTTAAAAAGATAAAAGACAAGGGAGGAGACCTTTCGCATTTAACCTAATTTCCTGCTGCAGATATCAAAAGTTGGATCAACATATGTCCATAGTTGTAAAGATGTTATTGTTGTTTAGTCACTGTAGGAAGCACAAGCTGGAATCAAGATTGCCAGGAGAAACATTAATAATCTCAGGTATGCAGATGACACCACCCTTATGGCAGAAAGTGAAGAAGAACTAAAGAGCCTCTTGACGAAAGTGAAAGAGGAGAGTGAAAAAGTTGGCTTAGAGCTCAACATTCAGAAAACTAAGATCATGGCATCTGGTCCCATCACTTCATGGCAAATAGATGGGGAAACAGTGGAAACAGTGGCTAACTTTATTTTTCTGGGCTCCAAAATCACTGCAGATGGTGACTGCAGCCATGAAATTAAAAGACGCTTACTCCTTGGAAGGAAAGTTATAACCAACCTAGATAGCATATTAAAAAGCAGAGACATTACTTTGCCAACAAAGGTCCATCTAGTCAAGGCTATGGTTTTTCCAGTGGTCATGTATGGATGTGAGAGTTGGACTATAAAGAAAGGTGAGTGCCGAAGAATTGATGCTTTTGAACTGTGGTGTTGGAGAAGACTCTTGAGAGTCCCTTGGACTGCAAGGAGATCCAACCAGTCCATCCTAAAGGAGATCTGTCCTGGGTGTTCATTGGAAGGACTGATGCTGAAGCTGAAACTCTAGTACTTGGGCCACCTGATACGAAGAGCTGACTCATTGGAAAAGACCCTGATGCTGGGAAAGATTGAAGGCAGGAGGAGAAGGGGACGACAGAGGATGAGATGGTTGGATGGCATCACTGATTCAATGGACACGGGTTTGGGTAGACTCCGGGAGTTGGTGATGGATAGGGAGGCCTGGCGTGCTGCGGTTCAAGGGGTCACAAAGAGTTGGACACGACTGAGTGACTGAACTGAACTGAACATGTCTGACTCTTTGTGACCCCATGGACTGTATCCCACCAGGCTCCTCTGTCCACAGGATTTCCCAGGCAAGAATACTGAAGTAGGTTGCTGTTTCCTTCTCCAGGGGATCTTCTTGATGGGATTGAACCCATATCTTGTCTCCTGCATCTGTAGGCGGACTGTTTAGGTGAAGTGAAATTGTCAGTCACTAAGTCATGTCTGACTCTTTGAGATCCCATGGACTGTAACCCGCCAGGCCCCTCTGTCCATGGGATTTTCCAGGTAAGAATACTGGAGTGGCTTGACATTTCCTCCAGGGAATCTTCGAGACCCAAAGACTGGAACTTCATCTCCTGCAGGCAGATTCTTTTACCATGGAACCTTCTTAGGGGATGCCTAACTGGTCTCTTTTTGGATTAAAGAAGGCATGAAGAGGTTTATGGGAACTACAAAGTTATTTCAAGGTATTTTGAGCCCAACCAAGAAAAGAGAGGTGCTTTCTGTCATAAACCTCCTCCTTTTCTAACATAAATTCCCTTTTCAGCCTTTCATCATCCTTAAACCCTTTCAAGAGGAAGTTAAAAAAAAAGGTATACATTCTCAAATGTCTGAAAGTGATTCGAGAGAGGGAAGTTTACCTTCTAACTCTCCCCATATTAACCTATTTTCTACTGCCCAGCATTGAAGTTAATCAACTACAGGAAAACCTTCCTGTATGAAAAGAACCACTCCTCCCAGGTACAGATATTTTTTCCCCAGTTCAAATGACTATGTCGTTTGGTAAAGGTGTTACATGATCTTTGAAGTCTTTAGCGGAACAGTCCTGAAGGGCACCCAGTCTTCAGCCTCCACTTTGCTCTTGCCCATCCCAGCTGTCTACTCTGTACTCAATTGTCTGCAGGCCGTTTTCAGTTCACCATGGGTCCCGGGAGAGGCACGGGGGAGCATATCAATGGAACTATCTTTGGAAATAATGACATTTGGAAATAATTTTTGTCTGCTTCATAACTGAAAGCGATTGCTCCCCGGAATGCCCTTCGCAGGGAGGCGAGTCTGCTTACCCAGATCGTTTCTGATTGGTTCTCTTAGTTGCTGGGATTTCAAACCCTGTGTATAATTTCCCTAGATGGGAAATGGGAGTTGGCATCACGTCCCCTCCCTCCTGCGAACTTCACTCCAATGATCCTGTTCTTGTCTATCCTGCTTCGATTCTGGATGGATTTCTACAGAACCAGGTGTCCGATGTTCCAGGGCTCTCTGCTCTGCTGTGGTCTGCCTTGCTCACCAAAGATTACTGCTCTGGTCATTCCTAGACCCTGGGAACCAGAATGCATGTGCAAGTCTCCTCTTTGTGCTCTGGCCGTGAGTCTTAACCCTTGTTCTGTTTAATCCTTGTACTATTTCTTTCTCCTTTGCCTCACTTTTCTAGCTGGTTTCCTTCTCCACCTTACTCGGTTAGTTCACCTGCATCGTTGTGTGCGTTCAGCAGCTCAGTCATTCACCTGCATTTGGCACCAAGTAGTTTACTCTGAACCCTTGCTGGGAGCTGATGCTGGTGGCCAGACGGCAACAAAAAGATGTTAAAGGCAGCCTTTTAACCTATGACTTGAGAGACAATACTCTTTACTTCCCTGTGAAAACAGTTCCTGTTTTTCCTCAGTTGTGGTAAATGATGTTTTAAAAGACTCTACTTCTTTTCTGCTTGGGTTTTAAAATATGTTTATTACCAAATACACATTTTAAGATATTTTTTTAAATCTAAAGAAACACTGCTGTTCCTCAGAGTTTTGGTAAATATTGCTTTTTGTTTCTTCTTTTCCTTTTTCTTTCTTTAAAATTTCTGGCCATAATGGAGATTCCAATTACATATAGTTTTATTATTTGGGGCTTCCCCTGGTGGCTCAGCTGGTAAAGAACCCTCTTGTCAATGCAGGAGATTCAGTAGATTCGGGTTCAATCCCTCGATTGGGAAGATCCCTGGAGAAGGAAATGGCAGTCCACTCCAGTATTCTTGCCTGGAAAATTCCATGGACAGAGGAGCCTGGTGGTCTACAGGTATTAATTATTTGCTGTATTAACTAAGCTTACTTTTTATGTTAGTTTTTAAAAAGTGGATTATTGTAATATTTAAAATTTAAGCAGCTGGGGTATCTCTAGTCCACATATCAGGTTTCCACATCTGTTACATGTGTCTCTTAACTTCCAGCAGACTAGCTGAGGAATGTTCCACAAAAAAGCAAGCAAGAACGTACAAAAGTATCAGAGATGTAGTCTCAGAAGTGGCACACCGTCATTTCCACCCCTATGTTATTGGCCAAAGCAAGTCACGTGGCCAGCCCAAAGCCAGGGCAGACAAATATGCTACCTGTGATCAGGCGATGGCTAATATGTGGGTACATGGAGGGATGAAGAATTGGAAGCAGTCTTCCAATATGCAATAGCTCGTTTCCTCTTTGGGTGTTGAACTGTTGGGAATGGCTCCAGGTGCAGACATCTGTCTACAGTAAGAGAAGATGAAACAAGGTCTAGACAGAAGGAGATGGAAGAGAGTTTTAATAATACTCTAATTCTTTTTTTTTTTTTTTTTTAGTTTTAAAATTTATTTTTAACTGGAGGGTAATTGCTTTACAGTATTATGTTGGTTTCTGACATAGATCAGCATGAATTAGCCATTAGCATACATATGTCCCCTCCCTCTTAAACCTGCCTCTCACCCCTGTCACCATCCCACCCCTCTAGGTAGTCACAGAGAACCAGGTTTGAGCTCCCTGCATCATCAGCAGGCTATCACTGGCTATCTACTTTACATGTAGTAATGTATGTGTTTCAGTGCTACTCTGTTTGTCTCTCCCTCTCCTTCCCTGACTGTGTCCACAAGTCTGTTTTGTATGTCCATGTCTCCATTGCTGCCCTGAAATAGGTTCATCAGTAACATCTTTCTAGATTCCATATATATGCATTAATGTATGATATTTGCTTTTCTCTTTCTGATTTACTTCACTCTATCAAATAGACTCTAGGTTCATCCACCTCATTAGAACTGATTCAAATGTGTTCCTTTTATGGCTGAGTAATATTCCATTGTATATATGTACCACAAGTTCTTTAACCATTTATCTGTCCATGGATATCTAGGTTGCTTCCATGTCCTAGCTATTGGAAATAGTCCTACAGTGAACACTGGGGTACATGTGTCTTTTTCAATTAGGATTTCCGTGGCATAAATACGGGTTTCCCTGGTAAGCTCAGCTGGTAAAGAATCTTCCTGCAATGCAGGAGACCCCAGTTTGATTCCTGGGTCAGGCGGATCCCCTGGAGAAGGGATAGGCTATCCATTCCAGGATTCTTGGGCTTCCCTGATGGCTCAGCTGGTAAAGAATCTGCCTGCAATGTGGAAGACCTGAGTTCAATCCCTGGGTTGGGAGATTCCCTTGGAGAAAGGAACAGCTACCCACTCTAGTACTCTGGCCTGGAGAATTCCATGGGCTGTATAGTCTGATGGGTCACAAAGAGTTGGACACAACTGAGAGATTATTGCTTCACTGAGATATATGGCCTGTAGTGGGGTTGTTGGGTCATCTGATAGCTTTATTTCTAATTTTAAGGAATCCCCATACTATTCTCCACAGTGTCTATATCCATTTACAACAATGCAAGAGGATTACTTTTTCTCCACACACTCTCCAGCATGTATTGTTTGTAGATTAAAAAAATTTATTTTAATTTATTTATTTTAATTAGACGCTAATTACTTTACAATATTGTGGTGGTTTTTGCCATACATTGACATGAATAGCCACGGGTGTACATATGTTCCCCATCTTGAACCCTCCTCCCACCTCCCTCCCCATCCCATCCCTCAGGGTCATCCCAGTGCACCAGCCCTGAGCACCCTGTCTCATGCATTGAACCTGGACTGGCGATCTGTTTCACATATGATAATAAACATGTTTCAATGCTATTCTCTCAGATCATCCCACCCCTGCCTTCTGCCACAGAGTCCAAAAGTCTGTTCCTCACATCTGTGTCTCTAGTTTTAATAATATTCTAATTCTTAACAAGATCTCCGGTGATGCTTAGATGTTACACTTCTGAGCTTTTTTCATTGTGATCTGTGCTATACCCACAGCTCTTCAAACTCCTATTTCTTGCATAAATTAGTGTAAGTTTGGTTTCTGTTACTTGCAATCAAAAGGCTATCATACACATATAATTTGTGTATATCAGAGGGCCTTTATATAAAAAGAAGCTTCCATTATCCCAATGCAAATATTTTTTGGCTTATTTTGGGGGGGTTAAAATTTCTGCATATTAGGAGTAAACTATGTGTATTTCATTGAGTTTATTAGTTGATCAAATTAAACTGAGGTACACAAGTTTCAAATAAAACTATTATCTAATATTGCAGTAAAAATTATTCATAATCAATGTAAATTGAGCAAGGCATATAAAACTAGGACAAAGTAATAATATTTATATTATTAAGTCAGGAATTTTATAGTTTTTGACCATGTTAATTAAGGCAGTTATGTGAAATATTGAATTTTATCCCTGGAAATTTACCTCAGTAAAATAATCTTACAGAAGCAAACATTCATAAGCATGAAGCAGTTTATGACAACCTCATTCATAGTACTAAATAAAGCAAACTGTTTAAGTTAAGAGAATGCTTTATTAAATATGTCAGTTTTTCAAGATGGAATATTGTATGGATGGAATATTGTATTGTATCAAGATGGAGTATTGTATAGTTTTAAACCATGTTAAATAAGAGAATTATATAAAATATTGAAATATATTTATGACCTAAGTGAAAAAGCAAAACATAAAATATTATTTACATGAATATTCAAACTATGTATATAGGAACACCCAAGAAGTACTCTGGAGCCAATGCACAGGGGCTGGGAAGGACCCTGCCCGTGGGTCTCTGGCACCCCAGTGGCATCAGAGCCATGAGTGGAGGGTCACAGACTGCGGGTCATCCAGAGGACCCAGGACAGGTTGGCTACTGATAGACTCATCCCACAGTGCTTCTTCATGCCATGTGGACTCCTACAAAAACAGTGAGCACAATTTCCCTACAACTTGATCTGGACGGGCCTGATAATCTATGTGAGCCTGCTTCTGCTGACTCCCAAAATCCTGAGTCTGCCGTTTGATCCTCAAGACAATGCCTTCCTGTCCTGGGCTCACTCCTACATCACATTCCACAAATGGTCTAACTGCAGGGTTTGCGGAGCACTCCCCTCTTCATCAGTGAAGAGCTTCCCATGGTGGGCATCTCCACTTCAAGGAAAGGACTTCCTCCAAGTCTGCGAATACCTTCGACAACAGCAATCACATGTGATGCCTCTTCTTAATCTGATGACATCTAACAGGCCTAAAATGGACTGGTGCAACACCCAGTACCTTAACTATGGACGTAATGTGACTTTTAACTTTGCTGCTTGTTCTGCTTTTGCTGTTTGCTCCCTGCATCTGTAACTGCGTAGCTGGATTTGTTTCTATCCACATGAAGGCTTTTAAGTTACAAGTGGTTGCTCACACTCCTGCCACTGAGGCAGCTTCCTCCAACTACTGCTTGGGGCCCCTGGATCAGCAACCCTCAATATGAGGGTTAGAAGAATGTGTTGCCTCACCAAATTAGGGATGATGCCCCTTATCAGCTCAAAAGCAGTTATGGAATGAAAACGATGCTCCTTTCTCTAGGCAACATAATTCTCCTAAAAGAAAAGGGGAGAATGAGAGGGTGACAGGCAGGAAAGCCAGGGGTCTTCAAATGGAGGAAATAGGCTGCATTACATATTTTTTTATCTCTCTCTTAAGCGGCAGGAGGAAACAAACTACAAGTGTCAGATTTTTGGCTTCCCTGGTAGCTCAGTTGGTAAAGAATCCCCCCGCAATGCGGGAGACCTGGGTTTGATCCCTGGATTGGGAAGAACCCCTGGAGAAGGGAAAGGCTACCCACTCCAGTATTCTGGCCTGGAGAATTCCATGGACTGTTTAGTCCATGGGGTCTCAAAGAGTTGGACACGGCTGAGTGACTTTAAATGTAAAATGTAAAAGAAGTACTCACTTTACACATGCATATCCATGTCCACAATGAGCACAACACACACACACAGAGTCATTATCTTTTGGACCACAATGGAAACAAATTGTGTTATGAATCTAGCTGTAATTTCCTCTTGCCCAGGTAGAAGATACTCATCATCTTTGAGAAAATTACTCTTCTATGGGCTCATTATTCACGCAAAAGTCAAAATTCTACCTTAGAATCAAGAAATTGAAAGTCTATATACTAAACAACTCTGAATAAAATCATTAGAGCTGAATTTTGTGAGCAGAATTGAATCTCTGTGGGGTTATGATGATGTTGTGAGTGAGGATATGATGAATGATGTCTTTCAGTGAGAAAAAGTGGGGTCAGGACTATTCTCTGGGGACTGAGGGCTCAAGGTGATACTGGTGGGCTGGGGGAGCCCACAAAGAAGGAAAATTGGTGGAGGGGATATGGCTAAGGGACTCAATTCAAGGAACAGTGTATATTTCCTACCCAGTATTATTGTTTTCTTTCATTTTTCTCCTTTATAATTTCCTTGTTATTTTTAAGCCTTCAATAAATTGTCTCAAATGCTCACCTAGGCATTTGTTGCACTTTTAGGAAGTGAGGGAGGGGCTTGCAACTCTCCTTGAATACAGCAGGAGCCTGGCTTGCATGGAACAGTGGTAAGAAGTGCAGTGGGGGAACTGAGGGACAGTCCTTGGAGCATGGTCTAGAAGGAGAGTTTATTTGGGGACCCCATCGGAATTCCATGAGTATGGTAGAGTGAGTTTCTGTTTGCCTAATATCTCATTTTTTCCTCCATCTTTTGCTGTGGAAGGATTTTACTCTGCCACCATGCTGAACTCAGGAGAGGCCATTTGACTTGCTGCGGCCAGTGAGATGTGTGCACAAGGGACAGGTGTCACTTCTGGGCAGAAGCACTAAGAATCGGTGTGTATTTCGCCCACGTCTCCCTTCCCTCGGTCCGTCCCAACTGGTCCTGGAATGTTGCTCCTCCTCACTGTGGGCCATTGAGTGAAGGTGAGGGGGTCAAAGCCACAGCCAACTTTTGTTTGACATGTTATATTGGTGTGAAGGTTAATTTTATGTGTCAGCTTGAGTGGATCACAGGGTGCCCAGATATTAACTAAAGAATTTTTTCCCAGATGTGTCTGTGAGAGGGTTTCCAGATGATATTAGCATTCGAAGGATGGGACTCAGTAAATTTACCTCCTCAGTGTAGGTGGGTGTCATCCAGCCTGTTGAAAGCATGAACAGAACAAGAGGAGGAAGGAAGAATTCTTGATCTTCTCTGTTTTGGTTCTTGAGCTGGGACATCTCATTTTATCTTCTCCTATGCTTGGGCTAGGATTTCTACCATGAGCTCCCATGGGTCTCAAGCTTTCAGACTTGGACTGAACTACACAACCAGTTTTCCTGGGTCTCCAGGTTGCAGGTTTTGGGGATGTCTTAGACTCCATAATCACATGAGCCAATTTCTCATTATCTATCTATCTACAATTTGTTCTGTTTCTCTGAAAAATCCTGACTAAGAAAGCAGGCAATAGGTAAACATTTGCAGCAATAAGTTATTGAGACTGGGGGTTATTTGTTACTGAAGTGTAGCCTGGCCTATCCTGACCCATACAGTAGGACTTTTCACAAACATGAAGGAAGTAACATATGCAAGACTAAACCTCTGTGTTTAGTCTTGAGGGAGAGCTGATCTATATTATTTGGCATCTGCAGTTCAAATCCTGTGAGTCTCTGAGTTAAACTTTGACTGGTACTTGCACTTGGCTTACCGTGTTCAGGCCAAGAAGTATATTTTGGTGCCTTTGAACGATGTCTTTTCTTCACCATAAGTGGTGTAGTTGCTACCAGCTCCAATCTCAACTTTTGCTGCTAATGTTTTCCTTTTATTTTATGTTCAGGGACTCCAGTAATAACTGTCTAGAGAGCTCTGTACGCTAATTCAGAGACACTGTTTGATGAATGTTGGTTTGACTTGTACAGATTTGTCAAAAATGATATTTAAGAAAACAGCTGCTGCCTTGATGAAACCTGATTGTTTCTGTCTTGAGTCCTTCCCAAATTTGTATGTATATTAGCAAGTTGATCTGAGTATTATGTTTTCCAACGAAATGATTTGATTTTAGGCAGATAATATCATGTACATTAAAAAAAAGACAAACCATGTAATTCTGCAAGAGCAGGGACCCAGATGAATTAGAAAGGCCTCATTAGTTCCAGTGGGGGGTGTCGGGGGGAGTTGATAGGCGTGTCCCACTGACAATGGAGAAGTCACAGCACCGAGGTGGGCAGCCTGAAGCTGCACTCAGCAGGCGACCCCATAAACACTCTAATTGCTCACTCTTCTGCCCAGGTGTCTCTTGGTAAAGGCAGGTAGAGGACGCAAAGCAATTACCCAGATAATTAAGGAAAAACAAACCTGTGTGTGGCAGGTAACTTGGGGAACTTTTACTCAATTTTCTAGGCAACCATTGAAATTCTTTGCCTCCCTGTTGTCAGCAGGAATATGATCTGGCTCATAACAGCTACTTTAACAATTATAATGCTCTCAGTTGGTAAATATCACTTCCTAGGAACTCCTGTACTCATCAATCTAGAGTTTGAAATAGCTCGTGGGATCTCAGGGCTGTATTGTTCCCACTGATTCATGGCAAAACCACCAATAACTGCTGTGAAAATGTTAGGCTATTTGTGAAACTTTGGAAACAGCTTCTGGCAACTCTTGTTTTGTGATTCTGGGTAAGACAAGACCTGCACCCTCACAGGCTGGGCAAATGAGATTCCAGCTGTGATGGAGGCCAGGGAAGGGGATTCACTGTCAGTCTCTGTATGAGGCATTTGCTACGTTTTAGCTCCAACACATTCCTAGGAGGCAGGTCCTACTACCATCACTTTAGAGATGAGAAAATGCAGCCTTTATTGGGCACACACTGGTGAGTGATAAAACTAAAATTTCCACCCAGATCTTTTTGATTCCAAAGTTATTTTTACTCCCCCAGTGGCCTTGAGAGAATCCAGGGCACCTACAGACAGTGTAATAAAAAGCAGAGGCATCACTTTGCTGACAAAGGCCTGTATAGTCAAAGCTATGGTTTTTCCAGGAGTCATGTATGGGTATGAGTGAGAGTTGGACTATAAAGAAGGCTGAGCACTGAGGGACTGATGTTTTCAAGTTGTGGTGTTGGAGAAAACTCTTGAGAGTCTCTTGGACTCAAGGAGATCAAACCAGTCAATCCTAAAGGAAATCAGCCCCAAGTATTCATTGAAAGGACTGAAGCTCCAATACTTTGGCCACCTGATGTAAAGAGCTGACTCCTTGGAAAAGACCCTGATGCTAGGAAAGATTGAGGGCAGGAGGAGAAGGGGGTGACAGAGGATGAGAGGGTTGGATGGCATCACCAACTCAATGGACATGACTTGGAAATGGCGAAGGATAGGGGAGCCTGGCATGCTGCAGTCCACGGGGTTGCAAAGAGTCAGACATGACTTAGCGACTGAACAACAACAGTAATATAGTTTAAAAAAACTCATGGATGTTTCTGTTGTCAGTGGGACTGGAAATTATGTTAAGGGAATGGTTCTCAAAGTTTAGCAAGCGTTAGAATCATCTGTAAGACTAGAAAACACACTGATGTCTGGTAACACACCTGGAGAGTCTGGCTCATCGGGTCTGGGTTAGGGCCCAGTATTCGCGCTTCTGACAAGTTCCCAAGTGATGCTGCTTCTGGCACCCAGGGACCATATGTGAGAACCACCACCACATTCAGGGACTCAGAGAACTCAGAGAATTTGATGTGACAATTAGCATAATGGGAATGAAATCAGATATCTGCAAAATCACCTTAGAAAGAATGGTTGAGAATACATCCTGACCAATAGTGAAACTAACACATTCTAGTGAGAATATGGGGGAGTTTGTAATTTCCTCGGTTCTCTCTCATTGCAACAAAAATTTGAAGTGACGGACGGACCAGTGTTACAGCTCTGTGTTACAGCTCAGTTTTATTTAGAAAGCAAAGGAAAATACATCCTCCAGGCTTGAGGGTGGGCCAACCCAAAGAGAGGAAGAGAAGAGAGGCCCCGGCCCAATTTTGGCTCCTCTTTTTATGTCTTTTTTTTTTTTTTTTCAGTATATATCTCTTTTTTTTTTTCATTTACTTTTATTAGTTGGAAGCTAATTACTTTACAATATTGTAGTGGTTTTTGCCATACATTGACATGAATCAGCCATGGATTTACATGTGTTCCCCATCCCGTTGTGTTCCCCATCCCGATCCCCCCTCCTGCCTCCCTCTCTACCCATCCCTCTGGGTCTTCCCAGTGCACCAGCCCTGAGCACTTGTCTCATACATCCAACCTGGGCTGGTGGTCTTTTTCACCCTTGATAGTATACTTGTTTCAATGCTGTTCTCTCGAAACATCCCTCCCTCGCCTTCTCCCACAGAGTCCAAAAGTCTGTTCTGTACATCTGTGTCTCTTTTTCTGTTTTGCATATTGGGTTATCGTTACCATCTTTTAAAATTCCATATATATGCATTAGTATACTGTATTGGTCTTTATCTTTCTGGCTTACCTCACTCTGTATAATGGGCTCCAGCTTCATCCATCTCATTAGAACTGATTTAAATGAATTCTTTTTAATGGCTGAGTAATATTCCATTGTGTATATGTACCATAGCTTCCTTATCCATTCATCTGCTGATGGGCATCTAGGTTGCTTCCATGTCCTGGCCATTATAAACAGTGCTGTGATGAACATTGGGGTACACATGTCTCTTTCAGTTCTAGTTTCCTCGGTGTGTATGCCCAGAAGTGGGAGTGCTGGGTCATATATCAGTTCTATTTCCAGTTTTTTAAGAAATCTCCACACTGTTCTCCATAGTGGCTGTACTAGTTTGCATTCCCACCAACAGTGTAAGAGGGTTCCCTTTTCTCCACACCCTCTCCAGCATTTATTGCTTGTAGACTTTTGGATAGCAGCCATCCTGACTGGCGGGTAATGGTACCTCATTGTGGTTTTGATTTGCATTTCTCTGATAATGAGTGATGTTGAGCATCTTTTCATGTGTTTGTTAGCCATCTGTATGTCTTCTTTGGAGAAATGTCTGTTTAGTTCTTTGGCCCATTTTTTGATTGGGTCATTTATTTTTCTGGAATTGAGCTGCCGGAGTTGCTTGTATATTTTTGAGATTAATCCTTTGTCTGTTGCTTCGTTTGCTATTATTTTCCCCCAATCGGAGGGCTGTCTTTTCACCTTGCTTATAGTTTCCTTTGTTGTGCAAAAGCTTTTAAGTTTAATTAGGGTCCCATTTGTTTATTTTTGCTTTTATTTCCAATATTCTGGGAGGTGGGTCATAGAGGAGCCTGCTGTGATTTATGTCGGAGAGTGTTTTGCCTATGTTCTCCTCTAGGAGTTTTATAGTTTCTGGTCTTACATTTAGATCTTTAATCCATTTTGAGTTTATTTTTGTGTATGGTGTTAGAAGGTGTTCTAGTTTCATTCTTTTACAAGTGGTTGACCAGTTTTCCCACCATTGCAACAAAAAGAATAAAATACTTAGGAGTATATCTACCTAAAGAAACGAAAGACCTATATATAGAAAATTATATGTCTTTTCTCCTCCCCCTGGGCCTGTCCTATGTAAACTGGGCCAGCCAGGAGTGCTGTTTGTTCTACCTGAGGTCCTCACTCTGGTCCTTGGACCTTCCTTTGTTCTATTTTTGTGGGCTTTTCCCTTCTTTGTCTTTTAGCCACCGCCATTCTGGACTCCCCCCCACCCCACCCCATTCTAACTACCTAACAGTTGGAAGAGAGGCATTAATCATTAATAACAGAACAGACAATTCCCCTCTGAAAGGAAGAAGTGATCAAATGGTCTGTTTCTACCTTTCCTACTGATCCTCTGGACACTAAGCACCCTTGGTGGTTATTTAGTCACTAAGTCGTGTCCAACTCTTGCAGACTCATGGACTGTAGCCTACCAGGCTGCTCTGTCCATGGGTTTTTCCAGGCAAGAATACTAGAGTGGGTTGCGATTTCTTTCTCCAGGGGATCTTCCAGACCCAGCAATTGAACCCAGGTCTTCTGCACTGCAGGCAGATTCTTTACTGACTGAGCTACAAGGGAAGCAAGCAACCTTATGAACATTAATTCACTTAACTTATTTGATTAATTTATTTTATTTTTCCAGGTGTCTGACATCTGAAGAGGTTTCAAGCTGGACGATTTTTCAGGAGCACCTCTGCCTAATCCTGGTGGGTGCCATTTGTATTGAATTCTATGTAAATGGTGCCCCCTGGAGGAGTGGACAGGAATATCATCCTAAGTGAAGGATCTAGCGTTGTTAGTTACATATGACTTGTATGCCCCTAGATTCTACTCTCATATCAAACTAGAAAACTGAGGACCTATAAGCACAGTCACTCTGAGAAGCTTTCCCTTGAGAAAGATTTTTCTAGGCAATATTCCAAGTAACCCAGGATCTACAATTCTTCAAACAAGTGAAAATGGTAGGAAAAAATGGTTAACACATCCAAATGCTATCAGGATGTGTATCTTGCGTCTCTGTTTTGTGGGGATAAAATTATCGCAAGATTTGACTTTACAAAGTAGAAATTGTGACTGAGATGGAAACAAATGTGTGTCTTCATGAGAGAGCAAGAAGTGTCTTAGTTGGAACCCTTTGGTACAGAGGGGTTATTCTATCAATGCCATGAGCGTAAAACCTGGAAGAGGCTCTGCACAAGATCCACTGATGTTCCATGCCTCATGACCCTCTTCCCCCCATCAGAAGATCAAACTTATTTTTTGTGTCATGCTTTTCTATGACCTGCTACTTTTCCAAGAACCCCTGTATTCAAAGTATATACTTAACAGCTATGTGTCCTTAGTTATCCTTCCTGGGTCTCTCCTTCCTTATTTATGGGATGATTACAAAGATTACCAATAGAGAGAGATAGATTGATAAAGCTGAGGACAGTGATTGACATACCCTGGCATCTATGAATGTTACCTGTTACTGTTATTATTCAGACATGCTTATGAAGAAGGCCCTGTGGATGACTTGTGCATCTCAGATATTTAAGGGATTGGCTTCCCTTGTAACTCTATCAGTAAAGAATCCACCTACAGTGCAGGAATCCGCCTTCAATGCAGGAGACCCGGGTTTGATTTGTGGGTCGGGAAGACCCCCTGGAGAAGGAAATGGCAACCTACTCCAGTATTCTTGCCTGAAAAATCCCATTGTCAGAGGAGCCTGGTAGGCTACAGTCCATGGGATAGCAAAGAGTCAGACATGATGTAGCGACTAAACCACCAAGGGATTGGAAAGTGTTTAATTATGGGAGATAATATCAGGTGGGCTTCCCTTGTGGCTTAACTGGTAAAGAATCTGCCTGTAAAGCGGGAGACCTGGGTTTGAACGCTGGGTATGGAAGACCCCCTGGAGAAGGGAAAGGCTACCCACTCCAGTATTCTGGCCTGGAATTCCATGGACTGTATAGTTCATGGAGTCGGGAAGAGTCGGACATGACTGAGTGACTTTCACTTTCACTTTCAATACTGGGTAGTCTAATCCACATCTACAAGACGGAGAGCTAGAAAGGCATTGAAGGTAGTTAGATAAGAGAACCAGTAGCGAGATGTAACCTTGAACTCATCTGGAAAGTAGGTTATCAGAAGTAAATGATTCCAGGGATTTTCCTGGTGTTGCAGCAGTCACCACTCCGTGCTTCCAGTACAGGGAGCCCAGGTTTGATCCCCGGTCAGGAAATTAGATCCCACATGCCCCATGCCACAACTAAGACTGGCACAGCTACATAATTAAAAATAAGCATTTTTAAAAAGGAATATATGACTCCAATCTGATGACATTAGAAGGGTCTGTGGACATGGGAATCGTATTTGGGAGAAAAGAAACAAATGTTGTCCATGGTGTGTGACCCAAATTCCCTCTCCCTCTTAAGAGTCATCTCACTCTAATGAGAGTTGTTTATACTGCCACTGGTAGACTACTAGGATCTGGAAATCAATTTATATTAACTGTGACCAGCATTAAAAAAAGAGAACAGAATGTAAAAGACCAGTGTCCCTTCATTGCATAGTGAGTAAACATTGTTTCATAAAACTTAGTTATGCATGCCCATGTGGACAGGGTCATGATGCATGATGTGTTTTTTAACATGGATTTTGGTACAAGGAGTTTGAAAGTCTCTGCTCTAATGTATTCACTAGTGTAGGGAGTTTCCTCTGCTCTTGCAAGGTCTTCTTTGTCTATTCTCCAGGCTGCTTTTTTTCTCCCCAGCCTTTTCTGAGCCAAAGCAAGTACCTACTTCTTGCCCTTCTAGTGGGGGAGCCTGGCCTCAGGGTACCTTCTAAAGTGATCTTTTCATCTTTGCAAAGTCCTGGAGGTGATGGCAAGCCTGATGGGGATCATCAATTCCCCTCTTTTTTTTTTTTTTTAATGATCCAGTTGCTCACATCTTTCAAATCTTTCATTAAGGTTTTGGTGAAATACTTTAAACTTTGCTGCTTACCTTTAGTTTTCCTGAAGCCCAGGAAGCCCGTGGCCTGGAATTGCAGTCCTGGGCCGGGGTCACTTCTGCCAGGCTCCTGCTTCATGACTGTGATTCCCTGACCTCAGGGTGACATCCCTCACGGCTGGAGAGCTCTTCTTGCAATTTACAACCTGCAGATAATTATTCATTTGGGGAGGGAACTGCTGCCTCATACAGAGTTCCATGCATTTTTTATTTACTTATGAATATTTTAAAATGGCGGGTCAAGTTTAAAATATCTATTTTAGATCCACCTGTCTCCTCTCCTCCTCCTGGCTCTGACCATGCTTTTCCAAGGGGTCTTAGAGGAAGAAGAAGGCTTGGTCTGCCTGTTTGCTCCTTATCCCTCATTTCTTGGGTCACTTTTCTTCTTAATTACAGAGGGGAGATGGAAAGGGCTGGATCTGTCATTCCTGGGGTGCATTGGCCATCCCTTGGCTATTGCTTCCTGTTTTAAACACTTATTTATTTATCTATGGCTGTGCCACGGCATGTGGGATCTCAGTTCCCTGACCGAGGATCGAACCCCATGTCCCCTGCAGCGGAAGCGTGGAGTCCTGACCACTGGACCTCCAGGTAATTCCATTGGCTATTCCTTCTTAGGTTGCAATGGACCAAATACAGATACCCCCTGAGGGTGGACATCCCTTGCTGCTTCCTTCCTGGGGTACACGTGTGAGTTCCTTATGGACCCCTCACTATGAACCCAGAGCTCCATCTCTTGTTTCCATGAAGTTTCCTACCAAAGGAGACTAACTAGCTCAAATTCTTGGAATCCCACCGCAGCTTTCACTACCAGTGATACACCCCGCCGTTCTTTTCCCCTCACTGGGGACACCCACGCTGTGTGTGGCCCTCTTGTCTGCAATACAGTAAGTGTGGCTTTAGCCCAGCTACCTTCTGCAGTCAGCCATGCGTCACGGCAGACTCAGGATTCCTGGAAATGCCAGGTAGCAGGAGAGCTGCTTTTCCCACTTCTAGTCTATCTGAGTCATCCTCTCTCCTGCTCAGGGAGTGAGCAGCTCAGCACGACTGCCCCATCAGCCAGGGTCCCCTGTGGATCAAGATGCCCATCTTCTCTTGTTTCTGACACCCCAATATCTATGAGTGTTCCCCTTTTTTCTCCCTCCGTGGAAAGTACTGGGGCTCTCACCTTTTCACTGATGACTCCAATAGGCAGTCTCTCCTCCCTCTTGTCTCCGTGGTCTTGTGCTTGCTTTGGGCAGGGGGAATGGGTGAGATCAGTACAGCTTGTTGACTCCGGTCTATTGAACTGTTCTGCAGGGGTTCACGCTTTCAGCTGTTGACAGCTGTCTTTAGAATGGGAGGTGCTTGGTGTGTCTCTGCCTTCTGCTCTGGGTCTCAGTCACCGATTCTGAGACAAGAGAATCACTATCATCAACACCCCATGGTGTGCGAGATGAGGGGTCCGTATCATCCACTCTAGTCATACCTCAAAGAGTTAAGATGGGTGTTCACTTTGGCAGCACCTGTACTAAAATCAGGGCTTCCCAGGTAGCTCAGCAGTGACGAATCCACCTGCAATGCAGGAGACACAGGTTCCCTCCCTGGGTCAGGAAAATGCCCTGGAGAAGTAGGTGGCAACCCACTTCAGTATTCTTGCCTGAAAAGTCCACAGGAAAGCCTGGTGGGTATATAGTCCATGGGCTCACAAAGCAGTTGGACATGGATTTAGCAACTAAAACAAACAACTAAAACTACAAAAATTGGAAGGATACAGAGGAGATTAGCATGGCCCCTGCACAAGGATGACATGTAGATTTGTGAAGCATTCCATATTTTTTTTACAGTGGAATGTGACTCAGCCATAAAAAGGAATGAAATAGTGCCATTTGCAGAGGCATGGACCTAGAGACTCTCATACAGAGTGAAGTAAGTTAGAAAGAGAAAAACAAATATATAATATCTCTTATGTGTGAAATCCAGAAAAGTGGTATTGATGAACTTACTGACAAAGCAGAAATAGAGACAAAGATGTAGGGAACAAACTTATGGACACCAAGGTAGGGGGAGAGGGGTATGGGATCAATTGGGAGGTTGGGATTGACATGTGTGCATTATTGATACTGTGTATAAAACAAATAGCTAATGAGAACCTACTGTTTAGCACCGGGAACCTTACTCCATGACCTGTGGGGATCTAAATGGGAAGGACATCTAAAGAAGAGTGGATATATGTATGTGTAAACGCGACTCACTTTGCTATATGCCAGAGACTAACACAACATTGTAAAGGAACTACACTCCAATAAAAGTTAATTAAAAAGAAGAAGTAAGTAAATTGGGCCTTAAAAAAAAGAGTTAAGTTGGAAAGCTCTGAAACTGAAATTTTGAAATGTCTGTAAACATCCCTGAACATATTGCCAAGAGATGGTGTCTTTTCTCGAGAGAAAATCTGTTCTGATTGGAAAGGCTTGTGGACTTGAGATTGGACCTCGTTCACACGGCAACTGCAACACTGTCCCCCAAAATATACGTTGTGCTGAGTCGCTCAGTCGTGTCTGACTCTTTGCGACCCCATGGACTGTAGCCCGCCAGGCTCCTCAGTCCATGGAGATTCTCCAGGCAAGAACACTGGAGTGGGTTGCCATGCCCTCCTCCAGGGGATCTTCCCAACCCAGGGATCGAACTCAGATCTCCTGCATTGCAGGTGGATTCTTTACCATCTGAGCCACCAGGGAAGCCCAAGAATACTGGGGTGGGTAACCTATCTCTTCTCCTCCAGTGGATCTTCCCAACCCCGGAATCAAACCAGAGTTTCCTGCAGTGCAGGCAGATTCTTTACCAGCTGAGCTACCAGGGAACCCTGCACCGCCTCCCCCCCCACCCCCCCGCCCCAATCAGATACTTCTCAAAATTAAATGGGGGAAACTAAAAATGCACAAAAGAAGGGGAGGAATTCCCCTTTCCCAGAATAAGCAAATATATCTTGGTCTGTAATGCATTTCCATAAAATACAAGTAACTAGAAAAAAACAACATCATAATTACTCTCAGTACAGTTTTATTTTCAGGAATCATAGAATTTATGGGATTTCAAACATTGACCTGAAAAAAAAAAATGGTATTTTAAAAGCTACCTTTATATTATTTGACTATTTAGTAACTAGTTTACCATCCTTATGGCATGTCATATGTGAATTTTTGATATTTTTCCCCAAATAGCATCTGTTAATTTACTACCATAGAAATGGACTTAACCATTAGGAAACATTCAAATGGTGGTAAAGGTACGTTAAATGTCCACCTCTCTTTTTTTTAAACCTAAGGTGGATGCTAACCTGTAAGGATGCAGGGGCAAATTAACATATGAGGTGGTGAAGACAGTGTCTCTGCTCTGAACACACACTCAGAAATACCGTTTGAATGTCCATCACCGTGACTTCTTGACCGAGTCACATTATCAGTGAAGTGAAGTGAAGTCGCTCAGTCATGTCTAACTCTTTGTGACCCCATGGACTATAGTACTGCTCCTCTGTCCATGGGGTTTTCCTGGAGGGGAAGGGATGGCAGTTCTCTTGCTGAAGCTCTCAGAATTAATGCTCTTCTTCATCCTCTTCATTCTCTGCTCTGACCTGGCCTCCCATCTTTCTTTCTTTTTTTTCCACGCAGGATCTTAGTTCCTCAACACGGGATCCTCAAACTTGTGCCCCTGCAGTGGTAGCATGGAGTCCTAACCACTGGACCACCAGGGATGTCCCTGGGCTTCCATTTTGGAGGCTTCTGCAATGACTTCAGTTTCAGCACTGACATATCCCTTCCATGGTTACAGACCCCAAGGAGTTGCTCTTCCACCTGCCCAGGTGACAATAGTGTGTGATTTCAAAATTCATGGTTTCCTATGGCCCTCACTCAACAAGGAAAGTGTACCCTCTTCTCACCAGAGGTACTTTTCTTTGATTCCTTCTTTCAGCTTCTCATACCTTCTGAGCTCAGATCAAGCTTGAGACAAGTTACCCAGCATCTAGACTGAAAGGACATGAGTTTGAGCAAACTCCGGGACATACTGAAGGACAAGGAAGCCTGGCATGCTGTAGTCCATGTGGTTGCAGAGTTGGACATGACTTAGCGACTAAAGAACAACAAGATTGAAAGGAAACAGTATACTTACAAAACTACATCCCAAATAGTTTATTCTTGGTCATTGGTTGAGGCTACATTCTGGCTCTCACTTTGAAGTGGGGGTAATATTCAAAATGCATACTTAATGACCAGTTGTCTTGGCACCATGATGGAGTGGGGAACTGACTAATTGCTAGGTCAAACCAGTGCACATAGGCTGAATATAAGATTGGACAGGGGTCCCAAACAGGCAGACCTCTGGGCCATGTTGCCAGTGTATGAGTTTTGTTAGTTATGCAGCATGATTTTGTACTCTGTTTCTGAGCCTTTAGGCCTTTAGAGCGCATGTCCTCTTGCATTTCCAGTCACGAAATTAAAAGACACTTGTTCCTTGGAAGAAAATTTATGACCAACCTAGACAGCATATTAAAAAGCAGAGACATTACTTTGCCAATAAACCTCCATCTAGTAAAAGCTATGGTTTTTCCAGTAGTCACGTATGGATATGAGAGTTGGACTATAAAGAAAGCTAAGTGCCGAAGAATTGATGGTTTTGAACTCTGGTGTTGGAGAAGACTCTTGAGAGTCCCTTGGACAGCAAGGAGATCCAACCAGTCCATCCTAAAGGAAATCAGTCATGCATATTCATTGAGAGGACTGATGCTGAGGCTGAAACTCCAATGCTTTGGCTATCTAATGCGAAGAACTGACTCATTGGAAAAGACCCTGATGCTGGGGAAGATTGAAGGCATGAGAAGAAGGGGACGACAGAGGATGAGATGGTTGGATGGCATCACTGACCCAATGGACCTGAGTTTGAGTAAACCTTGGGAGTTGGTGATGGACAGGGAGGCCTGGCGTGCTGCAGTCCATGGGGTTGTAAAGAGTCGGATACGACTGAGCGACTGAACTGAACTGATCTTGTCTCATGTCTTAGAACTTACTGGCTTTGCTGGTTTGTCTTACCTCTGCTTCCTGGAAACCATCTGCCTGTGCCAGACTATTTTTCAAACCTTTCTTTGAGGTCCCATATTTATCCCGGGGTGGTTCACTTTGATTTGTCTCTTAAAAGATCCCAGATTATTATGACCTGGACAGGTCCTCATATAGGTGGGAATTGTAGGACCTCCTCGACTGCTGGGCCTAAATTTCCACAGAGGTAGGCATCCCATTCTGAATCTGAACTACATCAATATTACAGCTACTCATTAAATTGTAATTGACTTGGAAAGGAGAAACTAAACATAGAAACAGACAATGGCCAGGCCCTATGTAAAAATAGAATTCTGACCCACAGCCTACAACAAACTCACCCAGGAAACCAACCCCTTTATTGACAATAAACCGTTCAGGAAGCCAGCCTGTCATACGTCAGACTGCTGACTTGTTTGAAGTCAGACTACTATTTCTAATAACAATCTAGGGAGCATTCCGTGTGGTCAGACTCCAGTCTTCACTGCTGAGGCCTCAGGTTCAATCTCCAGTCAGGGAACTAAAATCCCACAAGATGCAAGGCCAAAAAAACCCACAAACAAACTCACAAACCCACAACAAAACAAAAGGCAAGACAAACAAAAAACCCAAAAGAAACAATCTAGAAGGTTACACAGTAATTTTTGTAACAGTCGACCCCAAATGACCAGAATTGTATTAAAAACAGCTTCCCAAATTTTTGTCCCACTTCCAACTGAGGGTCAGTCAGAAAAAGCCAAATATGTACCCTTAACCGTTCATGGAAGAGACCCTGCTGTGATTTAGCCCTCCTCCAGCTTTCCTGGGCCCAGAGCCTCTAGTCAGAGCACACCTGAAGCCTCTCTATTTTGTACCATCAAGTTTCCTACTTCCCTGCCTGCCTTTGCATCCTTGCCAAGATGCCAGGGACAGTGGTCGGACTCACTGCTTATCCAAGTTCTGAATAAATAGCCCTTCATTGTTCTCATTTGATTGGTCTTTGTTTATTTCCACAGAAATACATTCAATTCTAACTCTTTAGATGTCATGATAATAATAAAAGCCTTCAGTAAAATTTAGGCAAATTATTTTAGAAAGGAAAATAAGATTTTTTTTTTTTTTGCATTTTGTAAGAGTTTTAAGGAGGGTGGTGTGGAGGGAGGAAAATGTCCCCTTTAGCATCTTGTTTTTTTAAAATTCATATTTACATTTATTTTTAATTGTAGGATAATTGCTTTACAATATTGTGTTGGTTTCTGCCATACTTTAACATCTTTCGAATCTCCTGATTCAATTTTCTGATTTTTCCCACTACTACATAAATTTGCAATAAAACAGCCGACTGTAAAATGTTGAACTTTGCTACTTTAAAGCTGAAAACTTTTTTTGAAGCTTAAGGCAGTCGTTTCTGCAAAAGATGGCTTTTGGGTTTATTAATTAAAAAGAAGGCAGGGAGTATTTGAAATATTATCATCTGGGTGACTTTATTCTACATTTATAAATACAGCCTCACCACGATGAAGAGAAATTGCAAAGAGTTTGGAATATGGTGATAGCTTAAAACTGAAAATAATTCTTTTTAACATGAATAATTACCCCACCAGTTTTATAACCTAATAAAAATCAAAGAAAAACCCTGGGCATTTTAATTATGAGAAATCATATGTACTCGGGGAAATTAGAAACATAACCCACATACTTGTACTTCACAATCCTCATTTCAGAAATTCTCTCCCTGGAGATTTTCTGAAGTGGATTTCATGAACTCGCTTCTTGGCAGGATCCAATAAACCCAGAGTTCAGTATGGGACATACTGGTTTTTGAGTTCGAGTTTAGCAACAGTTTACTTCACATTAAAAAAAAAAAGGAAAAAACAACTTCCCTAGTGGCTCCGATGGTAAAGAACATGCCTACAATGCAGAGGACCCAGGTTCAATCCCTGGATCTGGAAGATCCCCTGGAGAAGGGAATGGCAACCCACTCCAGTATTCTCGCCTGGGAAATCCCTTGGACCGAGGAGCCTGGTGGGCTATATGTAGTCCATCCTGTCTCGAAGAGTCAGACCCGACTCAGCAACTGAACAACAAATGTTTATTGGCGTGTAACACTTCACAATGTTCTGTTAGTTCCGCCGTGCAACGAAGGGTATCAGGTATACATACGTCTGTTCCCTCTCGGGCTTTCTTCCTACCCCCGAACCCCCATCCCACCCACCTAGGTCATCACAGAACACTGAAGGGAACACTCTGTACTATATATCAGGGTCTCATGGGCTATTTTACACATGGTACCAACTTAGCATGCACGCATGCATTGGAGAAGGGAATGGCAACCCACTCCAGTATTCTTTCCTGGAGAATCCCAGGGACAGAGGAGCCTGGTGGGCTGCCGTCTATGGGGTCGCACAGAGTCGGACGTGACTGAAGAGACTTAGAAGCAGCAGCAGTGTATATATGTCAATCCTAATCTCCCAATTCATCCCAACCTCCCCTCCCCGCACCTTGTTCACCCTCTGTTCTCTATGTCTGTGTCTATTCCTGCCCTGCAAACAGGCTTATCTGTACCGTTTTTCTAGATTTCATATATATTTGTCAATATATAGAGAGTGAAATAAGTCAGCAGGAGGATAACTTCACATTGAACTGACATGTGGAGTAGATGTCTTTGGACAGTGTTTCCATTATATTTGTTCCTTTTAAAATATGGATTTTTTTCTTCTATACGCTAGACAGAGACAGATGAGAGTACCCTGATAATTTTCTCACTTTCTAATTATCCCTTTAAAGTTTACTCTAATGTCTCTTATACCCATTACCCATATTATGATGTAATTCCTACATCCTTCAGGGAATTCCCCAAAGACTCTCTTTCTGGATGTCTCTATTGGTGGTTGTGCTTTGAAGAAAAGGACATCAGAGGTGTTCAATTAGCACTTGTTGACAAATTGATTCAACACAAACTAATGTTACATTAGCCTCAGTTTGGAAGATATGCTGAAACAATAACAGTCACTTAGCACTTATTTTACTGGTTTTGGATTATCTGGCCTGTTTCACCCCACCTCTGTGTTTTCTCTAATGAATTCACATTGACAATGTGTCTTTTGATTTTTTAATTATTCATTTTTGCTCTTGTGTAAGATGAGACTGTCTTGTACTCACTCAGCCCTAGACTGATTTGTTTACTTACTTGTGGTTGCGCTGAGTCTTCACTGCAGTGCCCTGGCTTTCCCCAGTTGTGGTGAGTGGGGGTCCCATTGCCATGGATGGGCTTCTCACTGCAGGGGCTTTCTCATCTCACAGCGTGATCGCTAGGCACCCTCGGGCTCAGTTGCCCCCAGGGCATGTGGAACCCTCCAGGACCAAGGATCAAACCCACAGACCCTGAAATGGCAGGTGGAGTCTTATCCACTCTCCCACCAGGGAATTCCCAGCCGGAGATTTTTAAGGATTAGAAGGACTTTCAGTGTTAACCTCCTAGCTTACCCTTCATTTATAGGCATGACCCTTCTCTACTTTCTCCAAACTTCAATGTGCCTAGAAAGCACCTGGAGGATTTATTAAAACTTGGAGTGTTAGCCCCCACCCCAGAGCTTCTGCTTCCCTAGGGTCCAAGAATTTTGCATATTTCAGGAGTTTCCAGGTGGTGCTGCAGGTCTCAGCACCACACGTTGAGATCTATTTCTGTCGTATCCTGTGCGAGAAACAGGAATCCCACTGTGTGTGTGTGTGTGTGTGTGTGTGTGTGTGTGTGTGTGTGTGTGTGAGTGGTGATGGAAATGGCGGTGGTGGTGATACAGAGGTACAGTTCAACAAGCACCATGTGTGGACATAGATCATTGTGAGGAAACTGCAGGCCTTTTGGAATCGGTCCAGGTCCCAAAGGTGTTCGGGAGAGGGAAAGAGAGGAAGAGAAAGCCTGATGTATTCCTGACAGCTGGACGCTTCTCCCATTTGGATTTCATTGGAATGAAGCTCCTAAATGATGTAAGCACCCCAGAGGGGCTGCTAAATTGTCACATCTCAGACACACATACAGAATTGGTATCTGCAGTTTATGCTGTCAGACTACATCATTAAAACTCTCTGCAGTGGTGGGGTAGCTAGATAAATATTTATACATCTGGCTGCACACAGCCACTGTTTATGTTTCCTTATTCTCCTGTTTTGTCTCAAGATATCTGAGTCAGATGGTGTAATTGGCTGTGAAGTTGAATTCCACCATCATAGTCATTCACCTGCTTAAAGATGGAAGTGGATGGATGATTTAGCGAGTCTTGTAACCTGTTTATTGTCTGCCAAATGGTAAAGACAAGCAGCTCTTCGCAGATTACTGGATGTCTCCAGTTATTATGAATTCTTATAAAGACACTGCAAACAGGTGAATGTCAGTTCAGCAGAATAACAGTACACACTGGTATTTGGATCATTCTTGTGTACTATAAAATTGCAAGTGGTTTCAGATTCTGAAAGGACTTTATAAGCTTCAGGTCTCAAGACTCAGATTTTAACAGCACATTGTCTTTTTTATTTCAACTTTGTTTAAAATATTTTATTATGGAAAATTGCAAGCATATCTGGAATTAGAGGGAAAAGTATAATAAACTTTGATGGTACTATCACCCAGATGCAATAATTATCATTATTTTGCCAATTGTGTTTAACCATTCTGCACTCTTGAGCCACAGTAACTTTACTAGTAAATACCTCATTTCTGGGGCTTCTCAGGTGGTGCTAGTGGTAAAGAACCTGCCTGCCAATTCAAGAGACATAAGACACATAGGTTTGATTCCTGGGCCAGGAAGATCCCCTGAAGGAGGACTTGGCAGCCCACTCCGGTATTCTTGCCTGGAGAATCCCATGGACAGAGGAGACTGTTGGGCTACAGTTGGTAGGGTCTCAAAGAGTTGGACACAACTGAAGAGACTTAGCATGCATGCACGCATCTCATTTCTAACACACAAAGACTTTAAAACAATATACCCACAATAGTATTATCATGTCTAAGAAAATTATTATTTGAAATATTATTCCAATACATGTTGAAAGTTTTTCAACTCAAAATTTGTTAGTTTGTCCTATTTGTTCCATCAGGACTCAAGCAAGTTTTTTTTTTTTTTCTAATGGGTTTTGGCTGATTTATCGTTTATGCTTCTATTATTGTTTAACAGTTTCCTCCTCTCCAGCCTCTTGTTTTTTTTAATAAGCCATTTATTTGTTGAAGACATGAGTCATTTTTCCTGTTGATTTCCTGCATTTTGTATTTGTTTGATTATTCTCTGTGGTCCAGTAGTCATGTAGAGATGAGAGAGTTGGACCATAAAAAAAAGGCTAAGCACCAAAGAATTGATGCTTTCAAATTAAGGTGCTGGAGAAGAGTCTTGAAAGTCTCTTGGACAGCAAGGAGATCAAACCAGTCAACCCTAAAGGAAATCAACCCTGAATATGCATTGGAAGGACTGATGCTGAAGCTGAAGCTCCAATACTTTGGTCATCTGATGTGAAGAGCCGACTCATTGGAAAAGACTCTGATGCTGGGAAAGACTGAGGACAGGAGGAGAAGGGGCCGACAGTGGATGAGATGGTTGGATGGCGTCACTTACTCAATGAGCATGAGTTTGCGCAAACTCCAGGAGATGGTGAAGGACAAGGAACTCTGGTGTGCTGCAGTCCATGGGTTGCCAAGAGTCAGACATGACTGAGTGGCTAACAAGGACAACAACCCTCATAAGGTGCTAACTTTACCTTTTCACTTCCTTCATGATGGAGGGCACTTTGTTCATCTTGGCCAATTATAGGTCTTGCCTTTACCCTCTGGATCCAGTGCTCTTTGACTTGTAAAAATTTCACTTTGGTTATCCACTTTTATGAAATTTTCTATTCTTTCCCAGATCAGGTTTGTTTATTTATTTATTTTTTGGTATGTTGACACTGTTTATTTTATTTTATTTTCCAGGTGATTTTTTTTTTCATTTATTTTTATTAGCTGGAGGCTAATTACTTTACAATATTGTAGTGGTTTTTGCCATACATTGACATAAATCAGCCATGGGTGTACATGTGTTCCCCATCCCAATCCCCCCTCCCACCTCTCTCCCCATCGGATCCCTCTGGGTCTTCCCAGTGCACCAGCCCTAAGCACCCAGATCAGGTTTAAAAAAAACATTTATTTATTTGCTTGGCTGCACTGGGTCTTAGTTGTGACATGTGAACTTTTAGTTGAGGCAGGTGAAGTTTCAGCTGCAGCGTGTGGGATTCAGTTCCCTGACCAGGGACTGAACCCAGGTCCCCTGCGCCGGGAGCATGGAGTTTTAGCCATGGGACCACCAGGGAAGTTCCTCTGCCAGATCAGTTTTGCAACCAGGTTCTAATTTTCCATCTTCATCTTAGAAACAAACAAGCCTAGGTCCCACAGCTCCTTGAGGATTAATTTCACTCATTTTCCGTTATTCCGTATAACCCAAATTCTCAAGGATTGTTAACTGTATTGTTCACTGGTTCCACCTGCTGAGCTTTTCTATAATGTATTCCAGTATGGCTTCTACACCGCCTCACCACTTTACTGAAATTTCTTGTCTCAGGATCACTGACAATCCTCACACAGCTATTTGCAATGCCTCCTTCTCTGTCCTCTTATCCACCCCTTGGGTATTTGATGGGGTTGGCCATTTACTTCTTGAAACACTCTCTTCTCTTGGCTATCATTACCCTATTGTTTTCTAATTTTCCAAACACACTGACTTCCTCAGTCAGTTTTCTTTCTCAGCTGGCTCCTCTTCCTCCCTTGAAGTAATGGCATTCCTCTGGTTTAAGTTGTGGATCCTCTTTCCTTTTCCTTTTACTCTTTCTCCCTGAGTGATCCCATTAATTCTCTGTTTTTTAAAAATCATTATTACTCAAGACTCCGAAGTTTATATCTCCAACCTAGATGATTTTTTTTTTTTTCTGAGCACCATATGCAACTTTGCTTACCTGACAGCTCAACCTGTCTGTATGTCTTACAGACACTTCAAATCATATACATCTAAGATTGTTGTTGTTCAGTCACTAAGTTGTGTCCGGCTCTGTGACCCCATGGACCAAAGCATGTCAGGTTCCTCTGTCCTTTAGTATTTCTTGGAGTTTGCTCAAATTCATGTCCATTGAGTCGTAATGCTATCTAAACCATCTCATCCTCTGCCTCTCCCTTCTCCTTTTGCCTTCAATCTTTCCGAGCATCCCAGTCTTTTCCAATGTGTCTTTGAGTCAGGTGGCCCAAGTATTGAAGCTTCAGTTTCAGCATTAGTCCTTCCAATGAATACATCTAAGATAGAACTTCTCATTTCTTTTCTATAAGTCAATACCCACCCCCATCTGTTCTATACCAATAAATGACATGATTTTCCTTTAGTTACTCAATCCAGGGGCTTCCCTGGTAGCTCAGTGGCAAAGAATCTGCATGTAATGCAGGAGACCCAGGTTCAATCCCTGTGTTGGGAAGATCCCCTGGAGGAGAACATGGCAACCCACTCCAGTATTCCTGCCTGGAGAATCCCATGGACTGAGGAGCCTGGCGGACTACAGTCCACAGGGTCATAAAGTGTCTGACATGACTGAAGTGACTGAGCATGCACATACTCAATCCAGAAACCTGAATAAACCCTGATTTTCTTTTCCCAGAACCCCATCCAAAGCATTGGTAACTTCAGCTGACTACTCTCCAAACTGCCTTGACTCTCTCTTTTCTCCCTCTTATTGGTTGTTGGTCATAGCCCATCCTCCATAGACTATGGTGATGTCTCTTTGATGGTCTCTCTGATTCCACATTTGATTCTCTATAATCCATTTCCACATCACAGGCAAAAGTAATTCATCTTCCAGAACATAAACCTTCTTTAAAAACCTTCAGTGGCTTTTTATTTTATTTGTAACAAATCCAACCTCCTTGCAAGTCTTGTGGGCTCTGTCGATCTACCTGATCTGTCTCTGCTGATCGCTCCAAACTTATGCTGCACTACACCATCACTACACCAAAGTCACTCTTTTTCAAACACACGCAAATCTTTCCTACTTCAAGATGTTCACACATGCTGCTCCTTCTGTTCTTTTCTCTCCACTGTTGACTCGTGTGACTTGCCTGTTGGAAATCAGCTTAAATATTGTCTTTGACGTGGATGGCTTTTTTGATCAATCAGACTAAAGTAGGTAGCATTTCTATTCCATCTATCTGTGAGTGATCTAAATATCTTTCAAATGACAATTGCTTATTTTCAATCTATTCTCAGAAAACAACTTCTTTCCCTAATGGTGATATAAATCCCAGTGATCTATTCTTGGAAAAGCCAGTTTAAATATAAAATACTGACTGTGATATGATAACAGTTTCATGACAATGGATTTGGATTCAAATTTGAGCTTAAACTTGTTGCTTTAAAATCAGCTCTTCCTTCCTCTGTTTCTTAATTAGCAGATAGATGATAAATCAAACAGAATGAGATAAAGGAGAGACGGAATACAACTGCTGAATGATAAGACAGTATCGTAAGACTTCCTGCATTCAGGAACAGAGGAGTCATGAGGAAAGGGTCAAACATTCATTAGATGCTTGCTCTGTATGAGGCACTATGCGTGCCTGCATCCTCAGTCACTTCAGCCGTGTCCGACTCTGTGACCCCATGGACTGGAGCCCACCAGGCTCCTCTGTTCATGGGATTCTCCAGGCAAGGTTACTGGAGTGGGCTGCCATGCCCTCCTCGAGGGGAACTTCTCGGCCCAGGGATTGAACTGAGGTCTCTCTCCTGCACTGCAGGCGGATTCTTTACCACGGAGCCCCCGGGGAAGCCCCGTTGGGTACTGTACTAGATACTTAACTAGCTCTTCTGACTTTACAGCATTACTGGCCCAAAGTCGGGGCTGTTGTTGTTCAGTCACTGAGTCATGTCCGACTCTTTGAGACCCCATGGACTGCAGCAGGCCAGTCTTCCCTGTCCTTTACTATCTCCCAGAAGTTGCTCAAACTCATGTCCATCGAGTCAGTGATGCCATCCAACCATCTCATCCTCTGTCATCTCCTTCTCCTCCTGCCTTCAATCTTTCCCAGCATCAGGGTATTTTCAAATGAGTCAGTTCTTCGCGTCAGGTGGCCAAAGTTTTGGAGCTTCAGCTTCAGCATCAGTCCTTCCAATGCGTATTCAGGGTTGATTTCCTTTAGGATTGACTGGTTGGATCTCCTTGCAGTCCAAGAGGCTCTCAAGAGTCTTCTCCAGCACCACAGTTCAAAACCATCTTTGGCACTCAGCCATCTTTATGGTCCAGCTCTCACATCTGTACGTGACTACAGGAAAAACCATAGCTTTGACTATATGGGCCTTTGTTGGCAAAGTGATGTCTCTGCTTTTTAATGTGATTCTAGGTTTTTCATAGCATTTCTTCCAAGGAGCAAGAAGTCATGGGCTATTAACTCATACTATTTTAGAGCTGGAAAGAATCTCAAAGATCTAAGATCCTTTAGTTTATTATGTGATGAACATGCTCATTATGTGATTCCTCTAGCAATACATCATCTAATGCTTTCCTGGTCTCCCCTTGAACTCTCTACCTCCCACTACAGCTCATTCCATGGTTAATAATTCTAATTACCAGAATATTTTAGCTCAATGGCCTGTAACTGTCTCCATGTAACTTCTACTCACTATAACTATGTCTATGCCCTGCAGCCCAGCAAAGTGAGATGTCTCTGTCCACCCCATGAGTCATCCATGTATTAGAAGGTGGTCATCAAGTGGCCTTCAGGGCTCCTCCAAGCCAAATGTTATCAAGATGGTTTTAGACTTAGGGTTACTGTGATTTGAGGCTCACTGACCACAACTAGAATTCCTGCAGACTTCCTTCCTTCATTTTTCCCCTGTGCCTCTGGGCCAGGTAAACATGGTTGAGATCATTTTGCAGTTCCTTATCTCTAAATAAATATTTTTAGGTGTAAGGATGCTCCTATTATTATTGTCCATAGAATAGCTGCTCTTTAAATGCTGCATTTTATTTGTGCTGCTGCTGCTAAGTCGCTTTTGTGCTAGATGTATATTAACTTTAATCCAGTGGCTTCCCAGGTGGCTCAGTGATAAAGAATGTGCCTGCCAATGCAAGAGACACAGGAGGCCTTGAGTTTGATCCCTGGGTCGGGAAGATCCCCGGGAGGAAGAAATGGCAACCCATTCCAGTATTCTTGCCTGGGAAATTCCATGGACAGAGGAAGCTACAGTCCACGGGGTCGCAAAGAGTCAGACATGACTTAGCAACTAAGCAACAACAAAAACAACTTTAACCCTCACAGTATCCTTGGATGGTAGGTAATAGTTTGAAACATATGAAACCATCATTTTTACAGGTAAAAAATGGCTGACTAGCAGAGATATTACTTTGCCAGTGAAGGTCTCTCTAGTCAAAGCTATGGTTTTTTCCAGTAATCGTGTATGGATGTGAGAGTTGGACTATAAACAAAGCTGAGCATCGAAGAATTGATGCTTTTGAACTGTGGGGTTGGAGAAGAATCTTGAGAGTCCCTTGGACTGCAAGGAGATCCAACCAGTCCATCCTAAAGGAAGTCAGTCCTGAATATTCATCGAAGAGACTGATAATGAAGCTGAAACTCCAATCCTTTGGCCACCTGATGCTAAGAACTGACTCAATGGAAAAGACCCTGATGCTGGCGAAAATTGAAGGCAGGAGGAGAAGGGGAAGACAGAGGATGGGATGGTTGGATGGCATCACTGACTCAATGGACATGAGTTTGAATAACCTCTGGGAGTTGGTAGTGGAGGACAGGGAAGTCTGGCGTGCTGCAGTCCATGGGGTTACAGAGTCGGACACGACTGAGTAACTGAACTGAACTGAACTGATCAACAACTTCAAACAGTGCAATTATTACTAATCTCATTTTACAGATGAGAAAATCAGAGACTTAGACTTGCTACATAGCTTGTTCAAGGTCACAAAGCCAAGAGCAGGGTGAGGTCTACCCCTACATCCGTCCAGCTTGAGAGGTGGCTCATTGGCTGCACGTGCTGCTTCCTTTATGCATTGCAGATGCAAGAAATCTAGGTAAAGAGAAAGAGACCACAGTCGCCCATAACACGGCAAGGCAGAGTGGAAAGGAAACAGGAATTTGAGGGAACTGTGTATTTGCTAATTAAGTCATTATCCCAACACTTACTATTTGCCTGACCTTGAGAAAGTTACTGAACTTCCCTGAAGGCCAATTAGCGTGTCTCTAAAATTGGGTTATTAATATTTCACTTGCAGGGCTTGTGTGAGAATTCCGTGGGTTGACATTCTATCGAGCTCCCGCCCAGCACCTTCCTGGCCTGTCTTGCTGTACGGTTTCAGCCCACCCACTGTCTCATTCTCCTACATCAAGGGACAGTCAGTTTTTTCCTAAAAGGCCATTAGTAGATGTTACAGACTTTGTGAGCTGAGAGTAAAAACCCTGAGCTCTTCAAGCACCTGTTCTCACCAAAAGGCTATAGTTATCTTTACATTCTACTTTGAAAAAATGTAAAAGCCATTCTTAACTCACAGGCCATATAAAAAGAGGTGGGCCAAGGGGCTGGGGTTTGCCAGTCCCTCCACTAGCTGGCTGTTAGCATATTTTGCTCTCTCTTCTCAAGTCTCCAACACTTTCTCACTCATGTGTGTGTGAGCTTAGTCGCTAAGTTGTGTCCAACTCTCTGTGACCCCATGGACTGTAGCCCACCAGGCTCCTCTGTCCAAGGGGTTCTCCAGGCAAGAATACTGAAGTGGGCTGCCATTTCCTCCTCCAGGGGTCTTCCTGACCCAGGGATCGAGCCTGTGTCTCCTGCATCGGCGGGCAGGGTCTTTACCACAGAACCACCTGGGAAGTCCCTCTGGCTCATGCTCACTGTCAATGATTACATTGCTTCCTCTTTCATTGGGACAATAGAAGCAATCAAAAAAGACATAGCGGCAGCTCCCCTGGCCTCACCTCCCTTTGTTGTGCTTCAGTCTCCTCGTTTCTTTAACTAAAGAGCTCTCTGGGCTCCTGACACAAGCAACCACTTCTGCTAATGCACTCAGTTCCATTGCCTCCTACTTACTCAGAAACAATGCTCTAACAATTTTCCCCTAGCTCCTTCAAGGCACTGACATTTCTTTCCCTGCTGGGTCAAACATGCTGTGATTTCTCTCACCTTAAGGAAACTCTCCCTTGACCCCACTTTCTCTTTCACTTACCACTCACTCCCCATTTCTTGCAGTAAAACTCCATGAATGGATTAACTATGTGGGCTAACTCTAATTTTTCTTTTCTCTTTCTTCACTATCAGTAATGACCTCTAGGTGGCCTACGTGAATGAGCAGTTCCCAGTCTTCATTTAGCCTGTTTCATCAGCAGTGTTTGCCACAGGATTATTCCTTTCTCTCTGAAACCTTCCTTCACTAGCCTTCTTGGGTACCAGCCTCTACTTCTTGTCCTCCTTAACCACTGCGGCTCCTTCTCAGGATCTTTGCTGTCCCTCCTCATCTTCACGACCTCTTAATGCTGGAGCATCCCAGGGACTGGTCCTTAGCTCTCATCTATTTTCTATCTATACTCAGTCTTGTAATAATCTTATACAGCCTTATGGCTTTATCTATGTGTTATGACTTCCATATGTCTATTTCCAGCCTGGCTTATTTCTTGAACCCCAGATTTTTATATCTGACTGTCTGTTTAACATCTCTGCTTCCATATCTTATAGGTATTTCAAGTTCAACGTGCATTTCAGCTCCTGCTATTTCCCCATCAACAAAATAGCTTTCTCTCTCTTTTTTTTTTATTTATTTTTAGACCTCAGTTTCGATGAGGAGACGGTAGTGAGTTCTCACTCATAGCTTTCTCTTTTTGTCCTTCTCATTTATGTAAATTGCAGCTCTATTATTTTGGTCACTTAAGATAAAACCCCTAGCTTTATCCTCTTTAAAAAAATTTTAATCAACTTTTGAGATATAATTTATGCTCATTAGACTGTCCATTTAAAGTGCACAATTCAATGAATTTCGACCGATGTACATGTCATGAAACCACCGCCACAATCAATATACAGAACATTTCTATTTCCCTTTGTCACCCATTTGCCCGGCTACATCTTCAACTACTTTCTTTTTCTCACATCTGAAATTCCATCCATCAGCAAATCCTGTTGCCCAAGTCTTCAAAATACACCTAGAATCCTATTCCTTCTTATCCTATTACTACTACTGTTCCAAGACACTCATTTTTTGTGGGTTTTTGCGATGACTTCCTGCTTATGCACTTCAGTGTATTCAAAACACAGCAGTTGAATATACACTTGTTAAATATGAGTAGTTTCTATCACTCCATTGTTTAAACCCTTGATGTCTTCCCTTTTCAGGGCAAATGCCAAGCTCATTACAGGGGTACACTTCACTCTTTCCAATCTGTCCATCCATCATGCCCTTATCTTTCCACGTTCCGACTTCTCTCTCTCTCCTTTCCTTGTCTCCACCCTATTCCTTGAATATACCAAGTCTGCTCCTACCTCAGGGCTCTTGCATAGGCTGAGTTCCGGCCCCTTTCTTTCTCAGGTACACACATGACTTGCATCCTCACTTCCTTAAGATCTTTACTGCAAAGACCCTTTTCTCTATGAACCTTTTCTTGATTCTCTCATTTAAAATTATACCCCCCTCCCACTCTTTATTCCATATTCCTACCTTATTTTGCCATTGTACTTATCACTATTTGGTAGTCAACATATGCAGGTTGTGCCAGTGGCAAAGAACGCCCCTGCCAATGCAGGAGACGTTAGAGATGTGGATTTGATCCCTCAGTCAGGAAGATCCCCAGGGGGAGGGCATGGCAACCCACTCCAGTATTTTTGCCTGGAGAATCCCATGGTCAGAGGAGTCTGGTGGGCCATGATCCATCAGATTGCAAAGTGTTGAACACAAATGAAGCAATTTAGCATGCACCCACACATACATTTGTTGACCCTGCTATATGCCAATGACTATTCTAGGCACTTGGAATGCAGTATTAAATGAAACAGTCGGAAATGTCTATCATCCTGGAGTTTTCACATATTTTACTAATTTTTCCTGCTTCTCAGTCATCTCCCATTAATGAGAATTAAAGCTCTGCAATAACAGGGATTATGTCTATTTTGTTCAATGCTATATCAGTAGTGTCCAGAAAAATGCTGGCAAGTAGTGGGATTTTAACACATACCAGCTGTTGTCTTTTAATTTTATTTCTTGGGATAAAAAAGCAACCTCTGGTCCAAGCTTTATTAATGTAGAATAGATTCCTGCAGTGTCCTACTTTAGACCTTGAGGGAATTTGCAGCCTGTGAAAATTGAAGACACAATTGAATTACTAATTAAAAAATGAAACCAGTTCAATTCTGTGATCCTCTAAGAGTGGGATTTAAACTCTGAAGTGGTATTAATCTAACTTTCCAGAGAACTTATCAAGAAAACTCCAGTTCTCTGCAGACAGCCTTTTCTAAGACTTTTGGCTTGATGAGCAGCTGCCTGCATGTTGAGTAATGAGGTGGGCTATGCCACAGATTGCTCCTTCCTGAGAAACGTGCCTTATAACACTATTGTCTGGATTAGTGCTTCCCAAAGTGTGGTCCCTTGACTATCTGCATTGGCACTGATCAACTCGAACCACTAAATCAGGATCTCTGGGGGTAAGATTCTAAAATCTTCATTCTTTGCTAACTCCTGATATAGATGTTTCTTTGAAGTTTACAGTTATTTGGCTTAAAATTTGTCTGAGTTAGGACAACTGGGGCTAGCAGGATTGAATCACTGTAGCTGAAAGAGAAAGTCAAGAATTCTCAGCAGGTGGGTTGCGGTGGTCAGGTGAGGATTGAAAGATGTGATTGAATTCAAAGGTTAGAATTTCTGGCTATGCTCTTGTTGTGGGTTGAATGGTACCCCTACAAAAAAGAGAGTCCCAACTCCCAGCCCCTCAGAATGTTACCTGGTTTGAAAATTGTTGCAGATATAATTAGTTAAGATGAGGCCCTATGGGGGTAGGTGGGATCTCTAATCCAATATGATTGATGTCCTTACAAAAAGAGCTCAATGTAAAAACAGGAAAAATGCCACGTGAAGATGGAGGATTTGACGATGAATCTATAACCCAGGGGACACCAAATTGTCAGCAAAGCATGTGAAGCTAGGGAAAGACAAGGGAGGATTTCTTTATAGGTCCCTGAGGGACCATGACTCTGCCCACATCTTGATTTTGAATTTCCAGCTTCTAGAAACGAGAGACAACTAGTTTAAGCTCCCCGGTTTGTGGTATGTTGTTTGGCAGCCTCAGGGGACCAGGAGTGCCCTTGTCCTTCAGTTATTTATCAGACAACTACAAATGATGTTGTTCAGACTTATGGACGAGGGGAGAGGGGAGGAGAGGGTGAGATGTATGGAAAGAGTGACATGGAAACTTATATCATCATATGTAAAATAGACAGCCAATGGGAATTTGCTCTCTGGCTCAGGAAACTCAAACAGGGGCTCTGTATCAACCTAGAGGGGTGGGGTGGGGAGGGAGATGGGAGGGAGGGTCAGAAGGGAGGGGACATATGATTCATGTTGCGGTTTGATAGAAAACAACAAAGACTCTGTGAAGCAATTATCCTTCAATTAAAAAAATAAATTAATTAAAAAAAGAAAAAAAATAATGTTGTTGAGGTGGGATTGTAGATAAAAGAAGAAGAGGCTAGAGTAACAACTTCAGAGACTTCTAGACTAAGGGAATTTTCAAAGTAGACTGGAAATTTTTCTAGAGGATAGACAAATAGACCAATGGAAGATGAAAGAAGCTAGAAAAATGTTCATACTGCATCAAAGCTGATGTGTGACAGAAATGGCATTGTTAGAAAGTGAGAGAGACATGGACTAAATAATATAAAGGAGTGAAAAATTTGGCTATCCACATACAAAAATAAAATTAGATCCCTACTTCATGTAATAACAGTAATGACTTAAACACATTTAGTAGGTACAGTTCTAAGAGCTTTTTGCATATCCCTGTTGCAACTTCACACTTACCTATCAATAGACACTGTAATTTGTATACCCATTTTACAGATTAAGAGACTAGGGCACATAAAGGTTAAGTGACTGGCTAAAAAGCGATAGAGCTGAGATGTGAGCCCAAGCAGTCTAGTTTCAGATTCCATGCTCTTAATCACTATGCCATACTATTTCTCACTTCATAAAGAAATCGAGTTAAGATATATTAAAAATTTGACTCTGAAGATAAAAAAACTGAAAAAATTTAGAAGAAAACAAAGAAGAATATCTTTAAGACTTCTGACATGAAATAAATAAAACTGGTAAAGTACAAGTTATAAAAAATATGGATGGCATATACTATGATGAAAATTTTCTTCATCAAAAGACATCACAATAAAAGTGAAAAAGATATCTGCAGCATGTACAATCAACAGAGACTTAGTATGCAGTCTATATAGAAGAAATCATTCTCATCACTATGGAAAGGACAGACAAAACAGTAAAAAAGTAACACATGAAAAACACACGGTGACATGGAACCTCACTGATGAGGAAACAGAAATAACTAATAATCACTTGAGAAGATGTTTGTAATTTCACACCTGTCACATTGACAGAAATTTTAAAAATTTCTGACAATACTACAATACTACATCATGACAAGAATGTAAAGCAGTGGCAAGTCCTACACACTTCAGGGGGAATGTAAATTGGTGTAGCCGCACTGGAGATCAGTTTTACAATATTTAATAAAGTTGCAGATTCACTTGCCTTATAACTCAGCGACCCACAAGAATATACCCCATGGCAACTTGTCCAGGAGACAGAGATGCTCACAGCAAAATATGTTTTGTTAAAGTGTTTGTAATAGCAAACACTAAGTCATCAACAGAAAAGTGGATAAACTCATGATGGTATATTCACACAAAGGACTACTATGCAGCACTGAAAATTAATAAACTAGGGCCAAGTATATTTATAAAAGAACCTTATAAACATAGTGATACTTTAGAAAATTGAAGAATATGTAAAAGTTAAATACATAAAGCTATATAAATGTTAAAAAGTTAAAAAATATATAATGGTTAGCAAATTTAAAAAAGTATATAAAAAATAAAAAGTATATAAAGGTTAAAAGCATATAACACAATTCAAGAATTGTTAAAGGTTAGATATACACAGAATAAAACTACCAAAAATGATTGGAAAAGGCAAACCCTAAATTCAGCGGTGGTTACCTTTAGAGTGAAGGGGGGGATATATGTGTAATGAGTAAGCAGAGGGCATTAAACATACTGGGTTAGTGTCTTTTGAGATGAGGTGGTCACATAGCATCAGCCACCAATTCAGTGGACATGAACTTGGGCAAACTCTCGGAGATGGTGAGGGACAGGGAAGCCTGGCGTGCTCCATGGAGTCACAAAGAGTCAGACACGACTTAGTGACTGAGCGACAGCAGCAACAAAGTGCTATTTTATTCCTTAAACTAAGGGTGGGTGCATGGTACTTACTTGCTGTTTCCTTTTCTATGTATTAAATATTCCCCAAATAAATTTTTTTAAGAGAAAAGAGCTGTAAAATGCAGGCAAGTCATCTGAATGTTAATTGTTGTTGAGCTTTCAGCTCAGAAGAGGCAAGAAGTGACCACATTGCCTCCTGTGGCATCCACTCTCTTCCCTTCTCTTATTCCAGGAAAGAGAAATGCTGTTAAGAATATTTTTGGACTTCCTCTTTCTGAGAGCCAGGCTCTTTGTGTTTCTGTCCTAGGATTCCCTTCCTCGTGGTCTGGATAGGGTACTGTTTGGGTAAAGCAAGCTCTTTGCCGAGTGAGTACTTTTTGCAGAGTCACTGAGGTTTCTAGTCTTCTGTGTTTGACAAGCTGTTTTTGATTGAATGTTTTTTAAGTGTGCTTTTTATTAACATGCTCTTAGTGACAAAATTCTCTCACAAATAAAGTGTGCCTGACATATAGCTATATTCCTCCTCTGCACAACCAAAGGGTCTTCTGGATGAGCCATAAATAAGAATGGAAGAGCTTGGTGTCTGGTGCCTCTGGAGGGCTCATAGCATCTCTCTGGGAATCTGTTTGGTCTCAACCAAAAGGAAAAGCTGGAGAGAAGGAGGTGTTTTTCACACAGTCGTGGTGTTTTCTACACTCTTCTGTGCAGCAACATCAACTGAAAATGTCATTCTGGTTGTGGATGTTATTGTGTAATATCAATACTTTGCCACAGTGAGTTTTACCCAAGTATTTTAGTATAGTGGGTAGAATAAATCTGAGTTCAGATATTACTCTTTTTGTATTATTTCAGTAGTATTTTCCCCTTTTCAGCATCCTGGCCATCAGCTTTAGTATTTGCAAAGCACCAAGGGGAGGAATAGAAAGCAGCCGACCACCTCTTTGTTTACGTAAATTCAGAAGGATTCAACCTGGAAAACTATTATAAAAACTGGAAAAAAAAATGCTTTCTCTCCCTTGAAAATTTACATTTCATAATAATCATTATTTTGATTACAGTGGCAGGGAAAATTCTTCCAGGGAATTCAGCATTTTTTTATTGTTTCAAGGAGTTTTTTTTTTTTTTTTAATTTTTTGGTTTTGTCAATTGCTGGTCATTTAAATTTGGTTCCACTACTGAAACTGAATTTGGAGTTTAAGAATGGAAAGATTTATTTTAACAAACTTCTTAAAGTACATGACTTTCTAAAGTGGTAATAAGAGGGAGGCATTGCCTGGATATGGTAGGATCGGGGTCAAGGAACAGGTATGATCCGAGAGTTCTCCTTGTCTGCAGGAACATTCCTCTGTAACAGTCATCATTATGAAGTGGCATGGGCGGGGGTAGACCTGCCCCTGGAGTCCTGTTTATTGTGCATAAAAGAATGCCTTTTTATTGTGCAGTTGCCAAGTTGTCTCCAACTCTTCACCACCCATTGGACTGCAGCATGCCAGGCTTCCCTGCTCCTCACCATCTCCCACACTTTGTCCAAGTTCATGTCCCTTGCATCAGTGATGCCATCCAACCATCTTAGACACCACTTAAAGCCGTTGCCTTGATATCAATGTATGACAAAACCCACTGGAAAAAAAAAAAAATAATAATAATAAAAATTAAAAAAAAAAAAATAAAAACAAGTGTGACCCCCCCCCCCCCAAAAAAATAAATAAATAAACTCCTGTGATGCTGGAATGGTGAATTTAAAAAGTATTTATTTATGTGGCTGCCTCACACATTAGTTGCATCATGTGGGGTCTTTCCTTGGGTCGCCCGAGTCTCTAGCTGTGGCCCGCAGGCTCCAAAGCAGTTGGGTTCAGTGGATGTAGCACTTTGATTGAGTTGCTCTGTGGTGTGTGGGATCTTATTTCCCCAATCAGGGATCAAACCCATATGCCCTCCATTACAAGTCAGATTCTTAACCACTGGGCTATCAGAGAAATCTCTGGAATGCTGAATTTTATCACCTGATTAGCCATTTTCTACCAGCATCCAGTAAACACTTTCTACTCTGCAGTCCTCTGAGTGAGAACAATTTTTCAATAGTATTATTTAATCCTTAGAAGCATATTTATTTTCCTAGATCACTTGCATTTGGTTACTTAGCAAAGAATGTACGAAAACGTCCTTGTTAAGCATGGAGCATGCGGTGGATGTGCCTGGATGCACGGCAGACCTGGGAGGCCGGGCCGAGTGCTTTTATATTGTTCATGTGGATGCTATTGTCCAAATTTCCGTAGCTGTGTCACAACAATATAGTTGTTCTAAGGGGTTTGTAGTGTGGAAGAGGGAGATGTCAGGGTAGAAGGACATGCGCTCATCTTCTCCTGCGAGAACTCCGAAATTACAACTTGCTGCTGAACAACTGTTGACAGGAGAATGTTGGATCCCACCAGAAAAAGACACCTCACGTCCAAGGGCAAAGAATCCCCAGCAAGATGGTAGGAGGGGCGAAGTCACATTTGGAATCAAACCCCATACCCGCCAGAGACATTTGGAGGGCTCAAACTTTGTGCGCACCAGGACCCAGAGACCCAACAGAGACTGAGCCAGATCTGTGTCTGAGTGTCTCCTGCAGAGGTGAGGGTCAGTAGTGGCCTGCCGCAGGGGCAGAGGCTCTGGGTGCAGCAGACCTGGGTGTGGCATAAGCCCTCTTGGAGGAGGTTGCCATTAACCCTACCATAGAGTCGCCAGAACTTACACAGGACTAGGGAAATGGACTCTTTGAGGGCACAAACAGAACCTTGTGTGCACCAGGACCCAGGAGAAAGGGGCAGGGACCCCACAGAGACTGACCCAGACTTGCCCGTGAGTGTCAACGAGTCTCCAGCGGAGGTGTGGGTCGGAGGTGGTCCGCTGCAGGGTTGGGGGAACTGAGTGCAGCAGTGACTGCTTGGGACCTTTTGAAGGAGGTCTCTGTTATCTTCATTATCTCCACTAGAGTTTGGCCTCAGGTCAAACAACAGGGAGGGAACACAGCCCCACCATCAACAGAAAATTGGATTAAAGATGTACTGAGCATGGCCCTGCCCATCAGAACAAGACCCAGTTTCCCACTCAGTCAGTCTCTTCCCAACAGGAAGCTTCCATTAGGTTCTTATCCTTATCCATCAGACCACCAACAGAATGTAAACCACAACCACAGAAAACTAATCAGACTGACCACATGGACCACAGGATTGTCTAATTCAATGAATTGTCTAACTCTGAGCCATGCCGTGTAGGGCCACCCAAGATGGACAGGTCATGGTAGAGAGTTCTGCCAAAATGTGGTCCACTGGAGAAGGCAATGGCAAACACTTCAGTATTCTTGTCTTGAGAACCCCATGAACAATTTGGAAAGGCAAAAAGATACAATATTGAAAGATGAACTCCCCAGGTTGGTAGGTGCCCAATATGCTCCTGGAGATCAGTGGAGAAATAACTCCAGAAAGAATGAAAAGACCGAGCCAAAGTAAAAACAACACCCAGTTGTGGATGTTACTGGTGATGGAAGTAAAGTCCGAGGCTGTAAAGAGCAATATTGCATAGGAACCTGGAATGTTAGGTCCATGAATCAAGGCAAATTGGAAGTGGTCAAACAGGAGATGGGAAGAGTGAACATTGACATTTTAGGAATCAGTGAACTAAAATGGACTGGAATGGGTGAATTTAACTCAGATGACCACTATGTCTACTACTGTGGACCAGAATCCCTTAGAAGAAATGGAGTAGCCACCATAGTCAACCAAAGAGTCCTAAATACAGTACTTGGATGCAATCTCAAAACTGACAGAATGATCTCTGTTCATTTCCAAGGCAAATCATTCAATGTTACAGTAATCCAAGTCTATGTCCTGACCCGTAATGCTGAAGAAGCTGAGGTTGAATGGTTCTATGAAGACCTACAAGACCGTCTAGAACTAACACAAAAAAAATATATCCTTTTCATTATAATGACTGGAATGCCAAAGTAGGAAGTCAAGAGATACCTGGAGTAACAGGCAAATTTGGCCTTGGAGTACAGAATGAAGCAGGGCAAAGGCTAACAGAGATTTGCGAAAAGAAGGCACTGGTCAGAGCAAACACCCTCTTCCAACAGCACAAGAGAAGACTCTACACATGGACATCACCAGATGGTCAATACAGAAATCAGATTGATTATATTCTTTGCAGCCAAAGATGGAAAAGCTCTATACAGACAGCAAAAACAAGACTGGGAGCTGACTGTGGCTCAGATCATGAACTCCTTATTGCCAAATTCAGACTTAAACTGAAGAAAGTAGGGAAAACCACTAGACCATTCAGGTATGACCTAAATCAAATCCCTTATGACTATACAGTGGAAGTGAGAAATAGATTTAAGGGACTAGATCTGATAGACAGAGAGCCTGATGAACTACAGATGGAGGTTCGTGACATTGTACAGGAGACAGGGATCTAGACCATCCCCATGGAAAAGAAATGCAAAAAGGCAAAAGGGTTGTCTAAGGAGGCCTTACAAATAGCTGAGAAAAGAAGAGAAGCAAAAAGCAAAGGAGAAAAGGAAAGATATTCCCATTTGAATGCAGAGTTCCAAAGAATAGCCAGGAGAGATAAGAAAGCCTTCCTCAGTGATCAGTGCAAAGAAATAGAGGAAAACAACAGAATGGGAAAGACTAGATATCTCTTCAAGAAAATTAGAGATAGCAAGGGAACATTTCATGCAAAGTTGGGTTCGATAAAGGGCAGAAATGGTATAGACCTAACAGAAGCAGAAGATATTAAGAAGAGGTGACAAGAATACACAGAAGAACTGTACAAAAAAGATCTTCATGACCCAGATAATCACGATGGTGTGATCACTCACCTAGACCCAGACATCCTGGAATGTGAAGTCAAGAAGGCTTTAGAAAACATCACTACAAAGAAAGCTAGTGGAGGTGATGGAATTCTGGTTGAGCTATTTCAAATCCTGAAAGATGATGCTGTGAAAGTGCTGCACTCAACATGCCAGCAAATTTGGAAAACTCAGCAGTGGCCACAGGACTGGAAAAGGTCCGTTTTCATTCCAATCCCAAAGAATGCTCAAACTACCACTCAATTGCACTCATCTTACACACTAGTAAAGTAATGCTCAAAATTCTCCAAGCCAGGCTTCAGCAATACATGAACTGTGAACTTCCAGATGTTCAAGCTGGTTTTAGGAAAGGAAGAGGAAATTTGCCAAGATCAAATTGCCAACATCTGTTTGGATCACTGAAAAAGCGTGAGAGTTTCAGAAAGACATCTACTTCTACTTTACTGACTATGCCAAAGCCTTTGACTGTGTGGATCACAAAAAACAGTGGAAAATTCTGAAAGAGATGGGACTACCAGACCACTTGACCTGCCTCTTGAGAAACCTATATGCAGGTCAGGAAGCAACAGTTAGAACTGGACATGGAACAACACACTGGTTCCAAATTGGGAAAGGAGTACATCAAGGCTGTATATTGTCACTCTGCTTATTTAACTTACATGCAGAATGCATCATGAGAAACGCTGGACTGGAAGAAGCACAAACTGGAATCAAGATTGCCAGGAGAAATATCAATAACCTCAGATTTGCAGATGACACCACCCTTATGGCAGAAAGTGAAGAGGAACTAAAAACCTCTTGATGAAAGTGAAAGAGGAGAGTGAAAAAGTTGGCTTAAAGCTCAACATTCAGAAAACTAAGATCATGGCATCTTGTCCCATCACTTCATGGGAAATAGATGGGGAAACAGTGGAAACAGTGTCAGTCTTTATTTTTGGGGGCTCCAAAATCACTGCAGATGGTGATTGCAGCCATGACATTAAAAGACGCTTACTCCTTGGAAGGAAAGTTATGACCAACCCAGACAGCATATTAAAATCAGAGCCATTACTTTGCCAACAAAGGTCTGTGTAATCAAGGCTATGGTTTTCCCAGTGGTCATGTATGGATGTGAGAGTTGGACTATAAAGAAAGCTGAGTGCTGAAAAATGGATGCTTTTGAACTGTGGTATTGGAGAAGACTCTTGAGAGTCCCTTGGACTGCAAGGAGATTCAACCAGTCCATCCTAAAAGAGATCAGTCCTGGGTGTTCATTGGAAGGACTGATGCTGAAGCTGAAACCTCAGTACTTTGGCCTCCTGATGTGAAGAGTTGACTCACTGGAAAAGACCATGATGCTGGGAGATATTGGGGGCAGGAGGAGAAGGGGCTGACAGAGGATGAGATGGCTGGATGGCATCACCGACTCGATGGACATGAGTTTGAATAAACTCCAGGAGTTGGTGATGGACAGGGAGGCCTGGCATGCTGCGATTCATGGAGTTGCAAAGAGTTGGACATGACTGAGCGACTGAACTGAACTGAACTGAACAGGAGCCAGGGATCAAGACTATCCCCAAGAAAAAGAAATGCAAAAAAGGCAAAATGGTTGCCTGAGGAGGCCTTACAAATAGCTGACAAGAGAAGAGAAGCTAAAGGTAAAGGAGAAAAGGAAAGATATATCCATTTGAATGCAGAGTTTCAAAGAATATCAAGGACAGATAAAGCCTTCCTAAGTGATCAATGCAAAGAAATAGAGGAAAACAATAGAATGGGAAACACTAGAGTTCTCTTCAAGAAAATGAGAGATAGCAAGAGAACATTTCATGCAAAGATGGCACAATTAAGGACAGAAATGGTATGGACCTAACAGAAACAGAAGATATTAAGAAGAGGTGGAAAGAATACACAGAAGAACTATACAAGAAAGATCTTCATGACCCAGATAACCATGATGGTGTGATCACTCACCTAGAGTCAGACATCTTGGAGTGCAGAGTCAAATGGGCCTTAGGAGGCATCACTATGAACAAAGCTAGTGGAGGTGATGGAATTCTGGTTGAGCTATTTCAAATCCTAAAAGATGATGCACTCAATATGCCAGCAAATTTGGAAAACTCAGCAGTGGCCACAGGACTGGAAAAGGTCAGTTTTCATTCTAATCCCAAAGAAATCAATCCCAAAGAATACTCAAACTACCATACAGTTGCACTCATCTCACACACTAGTAAAGTAATGCTCAAAATTCTCCAAGCCAGGCTTCAGCAATACATGAACCGTGAACTTCCAGATGTTCAAGCTGGTTTTAGAAAAGGCAGAGGAACCAGAGATCAAACTGCCGACATCTGTTGGATCATTGAAAAAGCATGAGAGTTCCAGAAAGACATCTACTTCTGCTTTACTGACTATGACAAAGACATTGACTGTGTGGATTGCCACAAACTGTGGAAAATTCTGAAAGAGATGGGAATACCAGACTACCTTACCTGCCTTCTGAGAAATGTGTATGCAGGTCAAGAAGCAACAGTTAGAACTGGACATGGAACAACCAACTGGTTGCAAATCGGAAAAGGAGTATGTCAAGGCTGTATATTGTCACCCTGCTTATTAACTTATATTTAGAGTACATCATGTGAAATGCTGGGCTGGATGAAGCACAAGCTGGAATCAAGATTGCTAGGAGAAATATCAATAACCTCAGATATGCAAATGACACCACTGTTATGGCAAAAAGCGAAGAGGAACAAAACAACCTTTTGATGAAAGTGAAAGAGGAGAGTGAAAAAGTTGGCTTAAAACTCAGCATTCAGAAAACTAAGATCAAGGCAATCTGGTCCCATCACTTCATGGGAAATAGATGGGGAAACAGTGGAAACAGTATCAGACTTTATTTTCCTGGGCTCCAAAATCACTGTAGATGGTGACTGCAGGCATGAAATTTTTTTTAAAAGACACTTGGTCCTTGGAAGAAAATTATGACCAACCTAGAGAGCATTTTAAAAAGCAGAGACATTACTTTGCCAACAAAGGTCTGTCTAGTCAAAGCTATGGTTTTTCCAGTAGTCATGTATGGATGTGGGAGTTGGATTATAAAGAAAGCTAAGCACTGAAGAACTGATGCTTTTGAACTGTGGTGTTGGAGAAGACTCTTGAGAGTCCCTTGGACAGCAAAGAGATCCAACAAGTCCATCCTTAAGGACATCTGTCCTGAATATTCATTGGAAGGACTGATGCTAAAGCTGAAACACCAGTACTTTGTCCATGTGATGGGAAGAGCTGACTTCTTGGAAAAGACCCTGATGCTAGGAAAGATTGAAGGCAGGAGGAGAAGGGGATGACAGAGGATGAGTTGGTTGGATGGCATCACTGACTCGATGGCCATGAATTTGAGTAAGTTCTGGGAGTTGGTGATGGACAGGGAACCCTGGCATGCTGCCACCCATGGGGTTGCAAAGAGTCGGACAGGCCTGAGCGACTGAACTGTACTGAAGGCGTGGTCTGTAAAAGTAGATGTGATGGTCTTGTTCATGCTCTGTATTCATATGTAAAACAAGGTCTGCCACATAATACATGCTGTTTGCCCATTGAAGGAAAAGAAGCATTAATGAATGAATAGGTGACAGATTGAATACAAGACTTTTTATGTTCATCATGTTCATTCTTCTAACATTCCAGAATACCAGTTTTCTCTAACTAGGGCTGCTGGGAGATACAAAGAGCAGTAGGAAGTACCCAGAAAAGAGACAAGAAAGCAGCAGCTGGGAAGCACAGGCAGGTCGTAGGTCTCTAATCATTTTCTGTTTTATACACACAAGATTAAAGATTCCCTCTGAGTTTTGATTAAGGATGCACAGTTACAAGATTAAATATGGGTGAGTCAAATTAGAAAAGGTTTAACTCCAATCTCAGAATTAATCAAGGCTCCCTCTGCTACCCGCTCCCTCCCATTAAGCTGTCTTTACAGCATGGGATTAGAGAAAACCATCTAAGACTTTGTGTCCTCTGGCTCTCTGGTACCTTTTCCATACAGCTGTCCTCGTTCAGATCACAAACAATTCTCCCGTCAAGAATCAAAGCTCATTTCCCCTTGAAGTTTCTGTTTATAAGCATGACAAAATTCATTCCAGAGTCTGCACATATTTATTTATTTTGGCGACTGGCAGGGTCTGGTATCAGGTACAGCATGCTCTCACCTTATGCATTGTCACGAAATGTATTAAAACTTGGTACGCTTGTCTATGTCCAAAAACACCTCCTTAATCATTCCAGTAATTATGCAAACGCTCCCATGGGTCCGACTATAAACATGTCCTTCCCTTCCCAAGAAGCCTTCTGATTCTCTCCTTGGAAGCCACACCAAAGGGAGTGTGGGCAGAACGCACCATTAATAAATCCACTGAGGGGAGGTTAATTTGATCACGAGGCATCTGTGAAATAAAGCTGTCATGGCTTTATTAAAGGCTGTAGTTCAGGCACAAGCTTGCATGGTAACAATCAAATAATTCTTAAGAAAGAAATAAAAGGATCAGAAAGAAAAATGTGGATCCTAACTGTAGACTAGATTCCAGATTTTGCAAATATGTTTTCTTGATTGATAAAGAATAAGAGCTATTGCCCTTTAAATGCGTTATTGGTTGTAAGAAAATGTTCAAGTCCAAGAAAACTCTATAGAGACTTTGTTACTTATGGCTCAAAACCTGGCAAGAGTTTCCTAAGCACACTGAACCCTCGGTGGTCCATATTTGATGTAGGTCCATCTCTTCAAGGGGTAGATGATCATGCTTATTCATGGAGGTCTTCCTTTCCCCCCCATGGGAGGGGACCATGAGTTTCAGAGACTCAGAGTCATTTAAAAAGGCTTATATTATCTTCTCTATCTTCTCTCTTCTTTGTTTTCTGTTTTGTCTTACCTAGTACCAAGGAAGACCAGGAGAAATGTGAAAAGTTAGACCCTAGGTTCTTATGTAAGGTTCGAAACACAAAAGAGCCTTCATGATCCGGTGTGTGTGTGTGTGTGTGTGTGTGTGTGTGTGTGTGTGTGTGTGTGTGCATGCACACTCAGCTGTGTCTGACTCTTTGTGACCCCAGGGACTGTAGCCTGCCAGTCTCCTCTGTCCATGGAATTTCCCAGGCAAGAACACTGAGTTGGTTGCTACTTCCTTTTCCTGGAGATCTTCCCAACCCAAGGATTGAACCCTTGCATCTCCTGCATTGGCACACCTGTTCTTTACCAGCTGAGCCACCATTATCAGATAAAGATATACAATCTCACAAAATGGAAAATGTCAAATATAAAGATACTGGAACTCCATTGAGTGCTAACATGGACTCTTTAAGGAACCTGGGCCAAGGGAGAACCATAGACTCTGACGTGTGGCAGCCCACATTGGCTGTTTATAGTTGAGTGAAGGAGTCGATGCTTTGGGTTCCCAGATCCCAAATCATTGAGACACAATTTTCATTTCAAACTGTCTGCAGGGCATGATGGGAGGATCCCTGAGAAACTATTGCGATAACCCTTCCAGCCTCTAAGATTAGAATGTAGTGTTCCCTGAGAAAGAAGCATCAGACATCTGGAAAATGTGGATTAGCAGAGAAGGCTTTTATGGTCAAATAGAAAATCCTGGGCTTTATCCTTTAGATCACAGAGTCAATGGAGAAGTTTGGAGAGAGGTATAATGGGACAGAAATGGTGTCTAAAAATATGGATTTGAGTATGGTGTAACTTGAAGGATTTCTGGCAAAGAAGCTAGTTCAGAATATTTTTCCAACAATCTGTGTCTGAGAAGATGAAATCCTGTTGGTCTGTTGAATGAGCTGAACTCAACAAGAAGGGAAATAAGGAACAACTTTATTTTCATTCATCTATTGTATTTGAACATGTTCTGTCCAATCCTCTCCCCTTATTCCTGGATGAAGTCTGGGCAAGATCTCACAGCTCTCTTGTCCTTTTGCCTCATTAGAAAAGTCCCATTTTACTGTCACTTATTAAACGGTCCAGTCCAGTCTTAACGGAAACCTCAGCTTCATATCCAATTCTGAGCTTCTCTCCTTTCCCCTGGCTCAGGTTTGAACTATCATCTAAGAAAGGGGTACAGTCTTTCCTTCTTATACTCCTTTCTCTTCTTTGTACCTCCTGCAAGTCACTCGTCCTGGATTGGAACATGAGAAAGAAGGGGTTAGAATGAAATGGAGAAAAACATTTTTACCTAGTTCACGTTATTTGTCAGGTTCCCCTGGCTGTTATTGATTTGTGTGGCTGGCCTCCATGTTCTGGCTTATCTGTGGGCTGCTGAGTGATCTGCTGTGTGTATCACGTGGGGTTTGAATGGTGTGGCAGGAAATTCACTCCTCAGTTGGCTTCTTCCCACCCTCTGTCTACCACTTTCTGCCCTGCATTATATGCATATCTGCTTGCATCCCATCAAGACGGTGCAAGCCTGGCTACCTTCTAGTGTTCACTGAACCCATGGGAAATGCATGGCTCCTTGCCATTCCAAACTCAGGCTGTCTCTGATGTTCTTTTCCTCTCCTACCAGCATCTCCACCTTCTACCTTCTCCAGTGGGAAGCAGGCACCAGACTGTATGTTCAACAAACACCCCTGAATTCTAGCACATCCACGTCAAACACTCCAGAGAACAATTCCACCGTATTCTTCTCCAGGGAAGTAAGAATTTCTGCAGTTTGTCAAGCCTCCATCTGAGGAGTGAGATATTATTAAGGGCAGAATGCATCTGTTGAAGTCTCAGCCCTTGGACTTCAGCATGTGACTGTACTTACAGATAGAATTTGGGAAGTAATTAAAACAGAGTCACCGGGGTGGGCTCTAATCTGCTCTGACTGGTGTTCTTATAAAAAGAGAAGGTTTAGACACAGAGAGTTGCAGAGAGAAGACCGTGTGAAGGTACACGGAGAGAAAGGCCAAGGAGAGAGACTTCAGAAAGAACCAACTCTCCTGGCACCTGGACTGTGAGAACTGATGACTGTGAGAAGAGAAAGTTGTGTTGTTTGAGGCGTCCAGTCTGTGACATTTGTTACGGCAGACCTAACACACTAATATGTTGTTGTTCTTGTGGCTCAGTTGCTAAGTCATGTCTGGCTCTTGCAACCCCAAGGACTGTAGTCCAGCAGGCGCCTCTCTCCAAGGGATTTCCCAGGCAAGAATATTGGAGTGCATTCCCTTCTCCAGGGAATCTTCCTGACCCAGGGATCAAACCCAGGTCTCCTGCATTGGCAGGCAGATGCTTACCACTCTGCCACCTGGGAAGCCCAGCAAACTAGCCTAGGTACCCATTCTCATTTTGCCCATTTCTGTAAATTGGGATGTGTGAATCAGGAATTTTGAAAATTCTCCAGAGTTCAGCTGGACTCTGAAGGCAAGAGTGTAGACTTGTGTGAGTGGCACCAAGAGCTTGGGCCTCTCTGCACTGGGGTAGTACGGGGCAGACTGGAGGAATTCAGCTGTGAACAGAGGCCGTACCCTGAAGCTGAGAGGTTGCTGGTCTGGCCCTGTGCCTGCCCAGTTCAGCCGTGGGCATCCTGGGAAGAGGGCCCCTCCGTCTGCACGCACCTGTGGTTTAGCTCTGCAGCACCCCGCCTGTATCTATGTGCATATTTGTTTGATTCTTTCAACTCGGATGCTCACGTTTAAGTCTGTTTCTATTTCTGCCACAACAGTGGGCAGGATTTTCCTTTGAATGGTGGATGCTTTGAGAGAATTTTGCTTTGAGAGAATTTTACTTTATTTGTACTTGTGTGTGTGTTTTTCTCTCTCACATTCTAGTTATTCAAGCTGAAAAAAAATGAGACGAAACTAACCGTTCATTTGAATTTCAACTTCAGGCTATAGCCTATCTTGAAATTCCAATTTGGATGGCGTTTGTTTCAGGACTTAAAATAATGCAGGATTCTTTTAGCTGAAAATGTGAAATCAATGCCTTTTTGATGAATAGAAGTTTTACATCTGAATAATAAATAGGCTGTTCTTTGTTTTCATAAATAGCTGGGGAAAATCATAAACCTCAGTTATCTCCTGTCATTAAACTCATCCTGGAGATGTGTGGAATCTACTTTAGAAATACTTAACAAAAATAAGTTCACAAATGTAGATTATCCAAGGAGAAAACATTAAGCACTAAATATAGAGACTATGAATAAATTATTTGTTCTGTATAAAAACAGAGAAGCTCACAATGGAAGCATGAAATAGAGTTAAGCGTCATTGTTGTTGTTCAGCTGCTAAGTCGTGTCTGACTCTGAAACCCTACGGACTACTGCATGCTAGGTTCCTCTGTCCTCCACTATTTCCTAGAGTTTGCTCAAATTCATGTCCATTGAGTTAGTGATTTTATCTAACTGTCTCATCCTCTGCCACTGCCTTTGCCTTCTGCCTTCAATCTTTCCCAGCATTAGGGTCTTTTCCAATGAATCAACTCTTTGCATCTCGTGGCCAAAGTATTGGAGCTTCAGTTTCAGCATCAGTTCTTCCAATGAATACTCATGGTTGATTTCCTGTAGGATTAACTGGTTTGATCTCCTTGCAGTCCAAAGGACTATCAAGAATCTTCTCCAGCACCACAATTTGAAAGCATCAATTATTTGGCACTAAGCCTTCTATATAGTTCAATTCTCACCTGAACATGGCTACTGGAAAAAATTATAGCCTTGACTACACAAACCTTTGTTGGCAAAGTGAAGTCTCTGCTTTTGAATATGCTGTCTGGGTTTGTCATAGATTTTCTTCCAAGGAGCAAGTGTCTTTTAATTTCATGGCTGCAGTCACAATCCTCAGTGATTTTGGAGCCCAAGAAAATGAAATCTGTTCATTTTTCACCTTCTATTTGCCATGAAGTGGTGGGACTGGGTGCCATGATCTGAGTTTTTTGACTGCTGAGTTTTAAGTCAGCTTTTTCATTTTCCTCTTTCACCCTCATCAAGATGCTATTTTTTTCCACTTCTTACCATTAGAGTGGTATCATCTGCATATCTGAGGTTGTTAATATTTCTCCCATCAATCTTGAGTCCAGGTTGTGATTCATCCAGCCTGGTATTTCTCATGATGTACTCTGCATATAAGTAAAAAAAAAGGAGGACGACAATATACAACTTTATTGTACTTCTTTCCAATTTTGAACCAGTCAGTTGTTCCATATCCGGTTCTAACTGTTGCTTCTTGACTTGCATACAGATTTCTCAAGAGACAGGTAAAGTGGTCTGGTATTCCCATCTCTAAGAATTTAAGAATTCCCAGTTTGTTGTGACCCAAACAGTCAAAAGTTTTAGCATAGTCAATGAAGCAATAGTAGTTGTTTTTCCAGAATTCCTTTGCTTTCTCTATGATCCAACAGATGTTGACAGTTTGATCTTTGGTTCCTTTGCCTCTTTGAAGCCCAGCTTGTACATCTGGAAGTTTTCAGTTCACAGACTACTTAAGCTTAGCATGAAGAATTTTGAGCATTACCTTGCTAGCATGTGAAATGAGTGTAACTGTATAGTAGTTTGAACATTCTCTAGCATTGCCTTTCTTTGGGATTGGAATGAAAACTGATCTTTTCCAGTCCTGTGGCCACTGCTGAGTTTTCCAAATTTGCTGACATATTGAGTGTAGCACATTCACAGCATCATCTTTTAGGATTTGAAATAGCTCAGCTGGAATTCCTTTACCTCCACTAGCTTTGCTTGTAGTAATGCTTTCTAAGGCCCACTTGACTTCACATTCCAGGTTGTCTGGCTCTACGTGAGTGACCACACCATCATAGTTATTTGGGTCATTAAGACTTTTTTTTTTTTTTTTCTTTTATATTTCTTCTGTGTATTCTTATCACCTCTTCTTAATATTTTCTGCTTTTGTTGAAAAGCAGGTGGCTTCCCGGGTGGCTCAGAGGGTAAAGCATCTGCCTGCAATGCAGGAGACCTGGGTTTGATCCCCAGGTTGGGAAGATTTCCTGGAGGAGAAAATGGTGACCCACTGCAGTACTCTTGCCTGGAAAATGCCATGGATGGAGGTGCCTGAGGGTCCATGGGGTCACAAAGAGTTGTACACTTTGTGTACACTCAGTTGTGACTGAGCACCGTCACTTCTCTACCATTTCTGCCCTTTTCTTGCCCATCCTTGCATGAAAATTTCCCTTGATAGCTCATTTTCTTGAAGAGGTCTTTCCCATTCTGTTGTTTCCTTCTATTTCTTTGCATTGTTCATTCAAGAAGGCCTTCTTATCTCTCCTTTTTATTCTCTAGAACTCTGCATTCAGTTGGGTATATTTTTCCCTTTCTCCCTTGCCTTTTGCTTCTCTTTTTTCTCAGCTATTTGTAAACCCCCTCGGACAACCACTTTGCCTTCTGGCATTTCTTTTTCATTGGGGTGGTTTTGATCTCTGCCTCCTATACAGTGTTACGAAGTTCCATCTATAGTTCTTCAGGCACTCTGTCCATCAGATCTAATCCCTTGAATCTATTCATCACCTCTACTGTATAATTCTAAGGGAGTTGAGTCATATATGAGTGGCCTAGTGGTTTCCCTACTGTCTCTCATTTAAGCCTGAATTTTACAATAAGGAGCTGGTGATTGGAGCGACAGTCAGCTCCAGGTCTTGCTTTTGCTGACTGTTTAGAGCTTCTCCCTCTTTGGCTGCAAAGAACATAATCAATCTGATTTTGGTATTGACCGTATGGTGATGTCCATGTGTAAAGTTGTTTCTTGTGTCGCTGGAAAGGGGTGTTTGCTATAGCCAGTGTGTTCTCTTGACAAAATTCTGTTAGTCTTTGCCCTGCTTCATTTTGTACTCCAGGCCAAAGTTGTCTGTTATTCTGGATATCTCTTCACTTCCTACTTTTGCAGTCCAATCTCCTATGATAAAAAGAAAACTTTTTTTGAGTGTTAGTTCTAGGTGTTGTACATCTTCACAGATCTGGTCAACTTTAGTTTCTTAGGCATTTGTGGTTGGGGCATAGACTTGGATTACTGTGATGCTGAATGGTTTGCCTTGGAAATGAACCAAGATCACTCTGTTATTTTTGAGATTGCACCCAAGTACTGCCTCAGACTCTTTTGTTGACTATGGGGGCTACTCCATTTCTCCTAAGGGATTCTTGCCCACAGTATTAGATATGTGGTCATCTAAATAAAATTTGTCCATTCCCATCTGTTTCAGTTCACTTATTCCTAAGCTGTCGATGTTCAATCTTGCCATCTCCTGCTTGGCCACATCCAATTTTTCTTGATTCATGGACCTAACATTCCAGGTTCCTGTGCAATATTGTTCTTTATCGCATTGAACTTTACTTTCACCACCAGACACATCCACAGCTGGGAGACATTTCCACTTTGGCCCAGTCGCTTCCTTTTTTCTGGAGCTAATAGTAATGGCCCTTTGCCCAGTAGCATATTGGAGACCTTCCATCCTGGTGGGTCATCTTCCAATATCATATCTTTTTGCCTTTTCGTATGGTTCGTGGGGTTCCCGCAGTAAGAATACTGGAGTGATTTGCCATTTCCTTCTCAGTGGACCACATTTTGTCAGAACTCTTCACAATGACCCATCTGTCTTGGGTGGCCCTGCACAGCATGGCTCATAGGCTCATTGAGTTACTCAAGTCCCTTCATCACAACAAGGCTGTGATCCATGAAGGGGACAGCATCATAGTAATTACCAAATATAAGACACTTCAAAAAAGACTTTAGTGTTTATGTTTATCTGAGGTTGATTTACCAGTTACTACATGGTCAGTCTTCTTCCAGTGGCCATAAAGGATGATTTATAATAAGCATAAAGAGTAGGCTATCCTCTGTGATTGATACCTTGATGAAGTAGGAAAATATATCGCAATTAAATTACCATTGCTTTAATAGTTACAAAATTAGTATATATGGCTTAGTATTATAAGCATGAATGCTATTTGGTTGTCTTATCAATTTTGGGTCTGTATTATATTAAAAAATATCACACAAATAGAGTTCTTATGAGATTCTGCTTGATTTTCATTTGGGGAACTATTTGGTCCTCTTGGGGGAGGACTTGTACTTCTACGATTTTCTTCCAAGAACAACTTCTGGCTCATTTCATTTTAGTAAGGTATGTATAATTTACTGTTTTTAAAGTTCTACCCTTTTGGTGGAGCACAAGGAAACAGAATTTGGGAAATGGATTACAGATTTCATATGAATTCAATGTAGAAACTATGTAAAGAAAGCAAGCATAATATTTAATCTCTGATACCCAAGCACAATCACTAAGCACAGAAACATATCACTAGAGGTGTTTTACTTTTAAATTTTTTTAAAAGTAAAAATCCCCACTTTTTTGGGGTAGTATATTGGACACGACTGAGTGACTGAATTGAAGTATGCATTGATTTCTGTATATGTATTAACTGTTCTGCTTTAACGAGCATTCTCTTGTTAACGATTATTATTTTAAACATTTATATTTTGAAGTAATTATTTACTCACAGAGGTAAAGAGAAGTCTATGTACCATTCATTCAGTTTCTGCATTGTTAATATCTTACATAACTGTAGTGCAAGAGCAATATCAGGAAACTGACATTGGTACAATGTGTGTATGTAATTTCATCCCATGTTACAGATTTGTGTAATCACCTTCACAAAATACAAAACTATTCCATCACTGTAAATGTGCTACCCTTTTATAGTTAAGTCTCTCTGTCCTCCACCATTCCTTACTCCTGCTAACACAAGTTTGTTTTTCTTCTCTATTACATTGTCATTTTGAGAAAGTTATAGGAATACAATCATCTAGTATGTGACCTTTTGAGGTTGGCTTGTTTTCCAGCTGGGCAGAATGCCCTGAGGTTCATCCAAATCGTTGCATGTTTCAAGTTCTGTCTTTTAAATGCTGAGTAGGAGTTCATGGTGTGGCTGTATCAGTTTGTTTAGCCCTTCACCTGTTGAAGTACATTTGAGTAGCTTCTGCCTGTTTGCTATTGCAAATAAAGCTGATACGAACAATCCTGTCCCAGTTTTTCTGTGCTCCTAAGTTTTCACTTCTCTGGGATATTCTCAGGAGTGTGATTATTGGGTCACAAGATGAATATATGCTTAGTTTAGCTTTTTTCTTTAAAGAAACTATCAGGTCATTTTTAAGAAACTGATGAGTTTAAGAATGTGCCAAGGCATATGGTGTAAAGATGTACCATTTTGCATTTCACCAGCAAGATTTTAGAGGTAGAGTTTTGTCACATCCTCATAAGCATTTGGTATTATCACTATTTTTAATTTGAGTACTTCTGTTAAAGGTATAGTGACATCTCATCATGGTCTTTTAAATATTCTTTTAAAATATGATTTTTAGTAGTTGGGGTTGTCTTCCTCCAGCATATATTTGAGATCTTAATAGATGATTGTTTTTCTATGCCATCTTAGCCAATAACCATTATAGCCTATTCAATGATATTTCCTCAAAAATTCTATTCTCACTGTTTTATTGAGCTATTACCTGGCCAGAGAAAACAGCCTACAGGTTGTCTCTTTCTTTAGACCAACTATTTATACATTGCCTTTGTGTTAACTACTCTCTCATAGGCTTGCAGGGAGAGAGAGACAGAGAAAGAGAGAGACAGAGAAAGAGAGAGACAGGGAATCAATGTATCCTGATTTAAAATGAATACATTTGATGCTGCTGTTTGAACCTAGGTTGTGAGTTTATTGTGTTGGTTTCTGGCCTGGCGTATATCATCAGGAGGCATTTGAAGTCCCTGTTATCTGGTCAACATAAACCTTCCTCGCTGCCTTGCACAATTAATTTTTGTAATCACCAGAATTTGGCTGAGGAATCGCCTTTGGCCTTCAAGAGACCACAGCTCCTTGTCTGAATTTCCTTTCATTGCCAATTGGGGAGGGCTTCAGAGAGGAGGAACATGAAGGCAGGGGTGCATGCGGAGGTGGGTTTATGCGGGTGAGGAATGCAGTTTCATAAAATGAGTTTTGCTAGGGGAACAAAGTGCTCCCGCCTTCGTGGGAAGACAAGATTGAAGAAGAAGGTCTCCTTAATGCATTAGGCAAGAGCAGGTCGATGGATGAATCTGCCAAACTCCCTTCCTGGGAAGAAACAAGTCCCCCAAACCCGAGAGCTAATGGCATGCCAGCCAGTTTAAAAATGGACATTAGACCTGAGGCAAATGTGATGCCTATTAAACTGTAGAGGTTGCGAGAGAGGGGCACCTAATTAGAGCATAAGTCAGCCCAGTGTGACAGCACTCGGTTCAGGGAAGATGGATTCACCAGCCTGATGCTGAACTTCCTGGCTGAGCTGAGTAGGTTCACCTCTTGCTGGTGTCATCACAGATAATCCTCCTGGGACATGAGGTCTTAATGTATGAGTTCGTCAAGGCTAGATGTGAGACTTAATAACTCCATAAATCTCTGGGAGACTTTTTTTTTCCTAACTGACTACTTCATAACAGCGCTTATTGATGATGAGCTGAGTTTTCAGAAATCAATTGCTAATTAGTGACCCAGACAAGAAAATGATATAGATGATACCCAGGTTGCAGACAAAAGCTATGAAAAAAAGGGGAAAGCTACTGAATACAGAAAGAACTCAAAGGCAAACAAGACCTGAATGCCAAGTCAGCTATAGAAAAACTCCTTGGGCTTGAAAGTAGGAGGCCTAGCATCTAGTTCTAATGCCAGCGTGAACTTTGAGAGCGTTTCCGGGATGTTCATTTTGTGGACTAAAGTAAGTGATCTGGAGAGTCTGATGTGGACTTATTCTTTTTTCTTAAGTAGACTTTCTTTTTTAGGGCAATTCTGGGCTCACCACAAAAATTGAGTGAGAGGTGCAGAGATTGCCAATAAATTCCCAGTGTCCACATATGCATAACCTCCCCTACTGTCAAAATCCAAAACCAGAGTGGGAGTTTTACATTTTCACAATGGCTGAGCCACACTGATATTTCACTGTAATCCTAAGTCCATGGCTTACATTGGGGCTCACTCTTGTTTTCATATATCCTATGGGCTTTGACAATGGATAAATGATACGTACAGGCGTGCTCGGTTGCTTCAGTCATGTCTTGACTCTTTACAACCCTGTGGACTGCAGTCTGCCAGGCCCCTCTGTCCAAGGGATCCTCCAGGCAAGAATATTGGAGTAGGTTGCTATGCCTTCCTCCATGCCTTGACCCAGGGATTGAACCCGCATCTTTTACATTGGCAGGTGGATTTTTTTTTTAACCACTAGAGCCAACTGGGAAGCCCACAAATGATATACCTCCACTTTTATAAGATATAGACTAGTGTCACTGCTCTGAAAAGTCCTCTGGGTTCCACTTCTTCACCTCTCCTTTCCCCCAACCCTTAATAACCAATGATTCTTTTACTGCCTCCAAAGTTTTATCTTTCCTAGAATGTCATGCAGTTAAATCAAGCAGTATGTAATTTTTCACTTAGAAACACACATTTATTATACTTTTCCTGCTTGTCTACTCATAGCTTGACAGCTCATTTCTTTTTAGTGTTAAGTAACATTGCATCATCTGGAGGCACCACAGCTTATTGATCCATTCTCCTGCTGAAGTACGTCTTGGCTGCTTCTAGGTTCTGGCAATCATGACTAAAGCTGTTCTACATATCTACGTGGGGCTTCCCAGGTGGATCAGCAGTAAAGAATCCACCTGCCAATGCAGGAAACATGGGTTCGATCCCTGGGTTGGGAAGTGGCAATCCTCTCCAGCATTCTTGCCTGGGAAATCCCATGTACAGAAGAGCCTGGCAGGCTACAGTCCATGGGGTCACAGAGTCCAACACAGCTGATTGACTGAGAACACACATGCACACATTGTGTGAATCATTTTTAACTGACAATCCATAATTGACATTAGAGTTTATTCTGTGTTATATAGTTTTGAGAGTTTAGTAGAATGAATAATAACATGTATCCATCAAACAAATAGCATATAGATTTGGCTTCCTTGACCTAAAAACTCCCACTGCCACACCTACTTCTTCTTTACCCTCTCCTTCTCATCCCCTGGCCAAGTATTGAACTTTTTACTGTTTTCATAGTTTTCACCTTTTCCAGAATATCCTATGGATGAAATTGTATAGTATAAAGCCTTTTTTGGATTGGTTCTTTTATTTAGCAAAACACATATAAGATCCCCCATATCTCTTTTGTAGCTTGATACCTATATTGTTAAGATTAATTAATTTGACCATGAGTTATTCAATGCATAGTTGGGACTAAAGACAAAATCACAAATGAGAAACAGCTGTCCTTATATGAAGTTTGCATGGAAACCAGTGGAGAGACAGATGATTAGACAGTGGCACTGTAAGGCAGAAAGGAAGAAATGAGGTGGAGAGTGAAGACAGTGTGTGGCATCAGGGGATGTTTAAGAGAAGAGAGCAGGGTGATATAGGAGTGTAGTGAAGGAGACAAGGCTTGAACATAAGCTGAACCAGCTTCCCATTTTATAAGCCAGAAAGGGGAAAGGAAACATGAAAAAAAAATCCACCAGCTGAGAAATTAATGCATTAGAGGAGAGTGAGAAAGTGAGACAGAAGACAACAAAGAAAAATGTATTTTTAGTTGTAGTGATTCTGAATGAATATTTGGTATGAACATTTTATATTATTTCTTCTCATAACATGAAATAATCTATCTGGTGCCTAGAACAAAATTAATTCCTTTCTCCTGAATAACTAAGTTTAGATATGGGTCTTTTTCTGCTGAAAATTGTGGTATTTTAAAACTGGAAGGAACCTTGATGGAAAATTGGTCTAACTCATTCATTTTGCAGATGAAGATACTAATGGCTAAAAACGAAGTGATTTTCCCAGGTATTTAGGAAATAGGAGTGTGGGGCTGGAAAGTAGGTCTTGTGATTCTAATGATCTTACTCTGCCTTCTTTCTAAAGATACAGAAAAAAATGAGCAATAAATATGTCCAACAAAAAATTCTAAAATACACTCGGACAAAGAGGAGAATGACGGGTGAAACTTTCTTACCCAAGTAAGAGATGAGTCCAGAGAGTTCTTATATACCAGATATGACTGAAATCAGGAACTATGAGTAAAAGGGGGAGATAAGAATAGTTGGTGTGGAGAGAGAAGAAAGGAACGGAAACCAGTAGAGAAAGGAGTGGTGGGGACGGAAAGAGCGAATGAACAAGCATGCTGTTTGATCCTTCACTTTAAAGAGGATGTTGCCATTTTTATAGAGTCAAAACACTGAGTGCTGGGCAACTTTAAATTTCCAGATAGCCAAGGATGTGTGAAAATAACATCAGTTCCAGGAAGGAAGTCAATTTCTGGTCATCTTTTGAGAAAATCTCAAGTGTGAGGCTATTCTTCTGAGGTCAACCCACTCTCACAGATGTCCTTGTTTCTCCAATTTTCTATACCATTTTTCTGTGTTGTTCTAGAGTGCTTGGATGTAAGCAACTTGCATACTGCTGGGGGAGCTGATGGAAAGCTCATTTGTTCTTGCCAGGCCTGTTCATGTCCCACCGGAAAGGATTAAGATCTGTCCTTTTTCTCCTTTTCCTTCTCATCTCCCTCTTCTTTCTCCTTCTGTTCCTCTTTCTCTCTCTCTGTCTTTTAGCTGTGGATAAAGATGGTCTGCATCCCTGCAAATTGTTTCCTGTGCCTAAGACATTATTTTTTTGACTGATGTTTTTAAATGGCTTTGCATCTTTTCTCTCTTCCTTCCCAGACAGAGAGGTTTTTACCTACTCTGGGGATAAGAGATGGTGGGGTGTGGGTGATGATAACAGGGAAAAGGAACATTTTTAAAATCCAAAGCTAAAATAATGGCCTCTTAGTTCTTTGAGAGAATTGCAATGACACATACATGGAACACAGTCCCTGAAATCCTCTTGTCCAGCAGCATGAATGGGATGGATGCAATGGGGGTGGTTGTAGGAATATGAATTAATGCTTCACAATATGGGCTTCCCTGGTGGCTCAAATGGTAAAGAATCTGCCTGCAATGCAGGAGACCTGGGTTCAATCCCTGGGTCAGGAAGATCCCCTGGAGAAGGAAATGGCAACCCACTCCAGTACTCTTGCCTGGAAAGTTCCATGGAGAGAGGAGCCTGGTGGGCTATAGTCCACGGGGTCACAAAGAGTCTGACATGACTGAGTGATTAGCTTTCACTTTTTCACTTTTCCTCACAATATATCCCAGCATATGGAAACAGTGGCAGATTTCATTTTCTTGGGCTCCAAAATCACTGCAGACAGTGACTGCAGCCATGAAATAAAAAGATGCTTTCTCCTTGGAAGAAAAGCTATGACCAACTTAGCATATTAAAAAGCAGAGACATTACTTTGCCAACAAAGTTCCATCTAGTCAAAGCTATGGTTTTTCCAGTAGTCATGTATGGATGTGAGAGTTGGACCATAGAGAAGGCTGAGTGCCAGATAATTGATGCTTCTGAACTGTGGTACTAGACAAGACTCTTGAGAGTCCCTTGGACTGCAAGGAGATCCAACCAGTCAATCCTGAAAGAAATCAACCCTGAATATTCCTTGGAAGGACTGATACTGAAGCGCCAATACTCGGGCCACTTTATGTGAAGAGCCGACTCATTGGAAAAGAGTCAGGAAAGACTCTGATGCTGGGAAAGATTGAAGGCAGGAGGAGAAGGGGATGACAGAGGCCGAGATGGTTGAATGGCATCACCAACTCAGTGGACATGAGTTTCAGCAGACTCTGAGGGATAGTGAAGGACAGGGAAGCCTGGTATGCTGCAGTCCATGAGATCTCAAAGAGTTGGACACAATTTACCAACTGAACAACAATATAATAATAATGATAATAATGAAAAGTTCAAAATATCACTAGAATTACTAAAAGTGACATAGACTAGGGACTTTCTGGTGGTCCTGTGGTTAAGAATCCATCTGCCAATGCAGGGAACATGGGTTGGATCCCTGGTCAGGAAACTGAGATTCCACATTCCCATGTGGCAACTACTGGGCCTGTGAGCCCCAACTAAGATGTGACACAGGCAAAAACAAAATAAATAAATAAAATAAGAATGACATAGAGTAGATATGAAGTGAGCAAATGCTGTTGGAGAAATGGTGTTAACAGGATCGCTTGACAAAGTGTTTCCAGCAAACCTTCAATTTGTAAAAAATGCAACATCTGGAAAGTGCAGAAAAATGAGGTATGTTTGTATATGAATTTCCCAGATGGTATTAGTGGTAAATAACTCACCTGCCAATGCTGAAGTTGTCTTACAACTTGGGTTCGATTCCTGGGTCAATTCCTTGGTCAATTCCTGGGTCAATTCCTTGGGTTCAATTCCTGGGTCAGGAAGATCCCCTGGAGGAGGAAATGGTTTCCCACCCTAATATTCTTGCCTGAGAAATCCCGTGGACAGAGGAGCCTGGTGGGTTACAGTCCATGGGATACCAAAGAATCAGACATGACAGAGCAACAGAGCTACACAGATGCCTGTATATGCCAGTGCTTTTTAATAGACTATTTTTGATAGTTGTTTTACAAATTCTTTCCAGTTTGCTGCTTATATATGATACCTAATTAACATGCCACATATTTGCCTTTCAAAACTATCCCAGTGTTGCCAGTGACTTTACTTGTTTCATTTGGATTAAGGAAGTGGTTCTCAAAACACAGAGATGTTACTTCGCTGACAAAGGTCCGTCTCGTCAAAGCTATGGTTTTTCCAGTAGTCATGTATGGATGTGAGAGTTGGACCATAAAGAAGGCTGAAGACCCAAGAATTGATGCTTTTGAGCTGTGGTGTTGGAGAAGACTCTTGAGAGTCCCTTGGACTCCAAGGAGATCAAACCAGTCCATCCTAAAGGAAATAAGTCCTGAATATTCTTTAGGGTGAAGCTCCAATACTTTGGCCATGTGATGTTCACTAGAAAGGACCCTGATGCTGGGAAAGATTGAGGGCAGGAGGAGAAGGGGATGACAGAGGATGAGATGGTTGGATGGCATCACTGACTCAATGGACATGAGTTTGAACAAACTCCAGGAGATAATGTAGGACGGAGGAGCCTGTCATGCTACAGTCCATGAGGTTGCAGAGTTAGAATCAATTTAGTGACTGAACAACAACAGCAACAAATCTCTATATCTACATCTAGATCTTTATATCTATCTCTCTCTATAACTCAGCAATATCTGTTAATATATATTTCTATCTCTGTTTATCTATGTCTTCTTTTTCAGATTCTTTTCCCTCATAGATTATTGCAAGATATTGAACAGATTTCCCTGTGCTATACAGTCCTTGTTTGTCTATTTTATACATAGTAGTGTGCATTTATTAATCCCAAACTCTTAATTTATCCCACCCCCCATGATCCTCCTTGATAACCATGTTTGTTTTCTATGTCTGTGAGTCTGTTTTGTATTCATTCATATTATTTTTTTTGAGACTCCGCATATAAGTGATATCATATGGCATTTATCTTTCTCTGTCTGACTTACTTCACTTAGTCTGATAATCTCTAGGTCCATACATGTTGCTGCAAATGGCATCATTTCATTCATCCTGCCATGCTTTTTAAGGCCTTCCAACTGATTAAGCCAGGCCTGCCAGATTATCCAAGATAATTTCCCTTAATTAAAGTCAACTGAGTAGGGACTTTAATGAAATCTGCAAAAATCTTTTCATAGCAATGACTAAGTTTGTGTTTGATTGAATAACTGGAGACAATAGCTCAGCCAAGTTAACACATCACAGAAGCCACTACAGAAGGCATGGACTGACTTGAAAGGGAGAGGACCAGGAAGCGTTAAATGGTGGTTTTGAGGCTCAAGAATATAAATCTTCTCCCCTTCTCAGTTTTGGGTGTGCTCTGCATTCAGAAATTTTCTCCTAATGCATTTGGAAAGAAAGCAAAATAAGACCTCAATAATCATTTCTGCAAATGTGTGAAAGCCGAATGTGAAGAGAGAAGCTTGTTTTCAGAAACTGGGAACTGACTCACCTTTAAAAGGAAAATCAGTTGCCTCTAGAAAAGTGGAAATGCAGTGTTGTCCTGAATGGCAATTTGCCCTGGATGGCAAAATTTATTACCAACCTATCAGGCAAAACACTGAAGACAAAGCTTTTATGTCTCAGTCAGTCAGTGATGCAGCCTTGGACCCAGGTGAGGGCCATAAGCCTGGAGAGGAAGGCTGCCTCCCTTTCATCTCGGGGTGTTTGATGAGAATTTGGACAGGTAGATCATGGTTTATTTTAGTGTATCATAAAAATGACTATGACCCTCCTCCCTATATCTGAGGGAGTTTTGCTAGTCTATTAATTAAAGATCCACACTTAATTTAAAAATCCCTGATTGTCAGGGAATCAATCACTTAGCAGTGACAGGTAAACTCTTAAGAACTTGGAGCACAATTTAATTTCCATCTCAGAGAGTCAGAGATTAATGTGGCACTTATGGCAGCCAGAATGGATAATGATATGTTCGATAAGAGTCCACCATGACAGTCTATCATGAGTCCTGGGGTTAGCAGATAAATGTTATTATTGAAGGACAGTAGAAATCACTGCTGTCATAAAGTACACCTTTCAGGGGAAAACTGCCTGAAAAGGACGGAGTCCACATGAAAACCATGAATTATATCACACATAGAGGAAAATACTCATCAGGGTCAGTGTAATGGAAAAGTAGCACCGCTTTATCTCCTCTTTATGTTCTTCTTGGTCTCTTACGTTACAGCCTCCTGGCACCATCTTGATGCTCTCTGGGTACCCAAAGGTCTTCCTCAAATCTTCCCTCTCAGGTTTTTAGTCTGCCTTTGATTCTTTCCCTCCCAAATTTCTTCTCTTAAGACATAGCTCTCCTGTAAATAATAACCCTCAGAACTCTATTTTCAGTACTCTGACTTCTGGGAGATGTTCTGACAATGGAATTCACTCATTGGTGGTAGATCACAGATTAAAATATGAAGTTCCCACTGGTTTGACATGGAATTTTTTTTTTTATTAAGAAGTTGAATATTTTATTATTAAATTGTTTATTCTCCTGCAAGGCTGTTGCTTCACTGTATAAAAATAGCACCAGCAAACACAGTATATTGCAAAATTAAGACAGTAATATTCTTCACTGGACACTATACAACTAACAAACTTTTCTCCACTGGCATTTATTTCTAGTGGGAAGATCATTTTGACCCAAATCCAAGGATAGCTGTAAGCAAGTTACAATGTCATATAAGGTATAAGATAACCATGTTATCCTGGAATTACATAATTTTTGTAATTAGTTTTATCAGAGATAATTTCAGGAATTCTGAATATTATAACTGGAGCCTAGCCTAAAAATCACAGGATGCTGTGGAAAAAATGCACAGTGTTTAACTGAAGGCATTAGAAAGTTAAGGGGTATTTTCTTCAGGAAACATTGTTACAAGTAGTTTCTTTTGCTAAAAGTTGCTTTTTAAATATCTATCCACCACTAATTTAAGACAACTATGCTAGATTAAGTTGTTTCAAAGTAGTTTATTTAGGGGTTCCATTTTCATTCCTCAATAGATTTTATGTATTTTTCATATGCTTCTTCACTCATTAGTTCATCTAGTTCTGAAGGGTTACTGAATGTCATCTTGATCAGCCAACCATCTTCATAACAAGACTTGTTGACAAGTCCTGGATTTTCTGCTAGAGCTGTATTAATTTCAGTTACTTCTCCTGATAGAGGGGAATAGAGTTCACCAGCAGCTTTCACACTTTCCAAAGCTCCAAACTCCTCTTGTTTGTTCACCTTTGTCCCAACTTCAGGCAGACTACAGTAAACAACATCTCCCAAAGCTTCGTGTGCAAAATTGCTGATTCCCACTGTTCCAACACCGTTTTCTGTTGTTACCCATTCATGTTTTTCTGTGAATTTCCACACCGACAGCAGAGCAGGGCCGGTGCGCAGCGCCCGGCCGGCACCCGCCCGCAGTCCCCAGGGCCGCTGCGAGCAGAACGCGCTGGCTGCAGAGATGGCGCGCAGGCTGCCGACCGCGGCCCGCACGCTCCGCGCGGCACCTAGAGCACCCCGGCCGTGACATGGAAATTTAACTGTTTTAATTCACCTTCTTTCTTGTAGAGGAAGGATGGCATGGAGATACTTTCTCATCCATTTCCTGGGAAAGAGGACTAATTTTTTGGCTGCTGCTGATGGAGTTTGATGCGCCATCAGATTCCATCAGAAAAGAAAGAGAGGGAGGAAAGTATTTCAGCAGAGAGAATATATACCTGGGAATGTGTACTTATCTTCCCCAAGCTCAAGACCAGTTGAGGATAATGATAAGGAAGTCGTTCTTCCATCATGTCCAACTCTTTGCAACCCCATGAACTGCAGCATGCCAGTCTTCCCTATCCTTCAGTATGTCCCAGAGTTTGCTCAAAATCATGTTCATTAAGTCCATGATGCCATCCAACCATCTCCTCCTCTGTCACCCCCTTCTCCTTTTGCCTTCAGTCTTTTCCAGCCTCAGGGTCATTTCTGATGAGTCAGCACTTCACATCCTGAGGTCCAAATATTGGAGCTTCAGCTTCAGCATTCATCCCTCCAATGACTATTCAGTGTTGATCTCCTTCAGGACTGACTGGTCTGATCTCCTTGCAGTTCAACAAGGAAGTATTAAGACCGAATATTGTCTTTATTTCTATTGTAGTTGACCTTGAGAATGTGACATATATGTAGGCAAGTGGAGTCCTGATTCTGAACCCAAGAAACAGACAGGCTTACCCTCTCAGTCCTAGGCTATGTTGGACCAGCACAGGACTCCCCATAGGGATGCCTCTGTAAGACATTCATCATGGAATAACAGAAGAATGTTGACTCCCTTTGAGCAGCTCCCTCTAAGAGAGGATCAAGGAGGGCCTGGAAAGCATAGCCCGTTTCTTACCTCTTATTCTTTAATAAAATAAAAATTTCTCTCTCAATTCTTAGGGATAGAGTAGGTGAGAAGGAAGAAATAGCCAGAAGTGTTACCTATTGCACTCCCTTTCTATGGGGGAGAAATTCATCTCTTCTTGAGAAAGAATGATGTTGAGGAGATTCCCATGTAGGTAGAAGGAGAGATCTGTGCTTGCTGGAACAGAGGAGCTCTGCGCTCAGCTCCTGGACGCACTTCTGGAAGAACTGAGAAGAAATGACTGGTTGTCAGTATTTAAAGAAGCAGAACCCCAGGCACCTGACTTACCAGCCTTCTCAAAGATTAACACACATCAAAACATGGGCTAGAGGTAGTTGAATGACTAGAGTTGAATTTACCATCAGGGTGTCAGAATAGGGGGTAGGAACTGAAATGCACCTGAGCTATAGACAACTAAGGAATGGGATATTATATTTTGTGAACTCTAAGATGCTTAAAGCTCAACATTCAGAAAACTAAGTTCATGGCATCCGATCCCAACACTTCATGGCAAATAGATGGGAAACAGTGGAAACAGTGGCTGACTTTATATTTGGGGGCTCCAAAATCACTGTAGATGGTGATTGCAGCCATGAAATTAAAAGACGCTTACCCCTTGGAAGGAAAGTTATGACCAACCCAGATAGCATATTAAAAAGCAGAGACATTACTTTGTCAACAAAGGTCCCTCTGGTCAAGGCTATGGTTTTTCCAGTAGTCATGTATGGATGTGAGAGTTGGCCTATAAAGAAAGGTGAGCACCAAAGAATTGATGCTTTTGAACTGTGGTGTTGGAGAAGACTCTTGAGAGTCCCTTGGACTGCAAGGAGATCCAACCAGTTCATCCTAAAGGAAATCAGTCCTGAATATTCATTGGAAGGACTGATGCTGAAGCTGAAACTCCAATACTTTGGCCACCTGATGTGAAGAACTGACTCATTGGAAAAGACCCTGATGCTCAGAAAGATTGAGGGTGGGAGGAGAAGGGGATGACAGAGGATGAGATGGTTGCATGGCATCACTGACTCAATGGACATGAATTTGGGTAAACTCCAGGAGTTGGTGATGGACAGGGAGGCCTGGCATGCTGTGGTTCATGGGGTTGCAAAGAGTCAGACACAACTGAGCGTCTGAACTGAACTGAAGATGCTGAATTCAGTTATACTCCACCAAGAAAAATGTTGCTACTAAACTGTGACTTAATTCTATCATTTCTCTTGGTGTTTTTACTTTATACTGATGAAAACATTTTTCCTAGATTTCTCTAGGTATATAGAATTCTGTCATGTACTACCCCTATGCATAAATAAAAAGGAAAATATAAGCAGAATCAATTTTAATCCACATTAATAGTAGTCTTTCCCACTTGGAGTTTTCTGAATACAGTTTTCTGTATTTCATTTTGATTTCATTTCTGAATTTCATTTTGATTCAGACTTGTCAGTGTTCATGGTTTCTTTTCAGTACCTTCCTCTGTGCTATGAAAGCATTGGGCATGCAGCATTTATGAAAAGTATGTTCCTTGAAATTAATATGATGTTCAATTAAGAAAAGAAATAGATAGGAAAGAGAGGGGAAAAAAGCTTGTTCCACCATTGTTTCTGGATGTTCACTTCCCATTTCACCATAACTGCCACATGGTGACAATGGCGGTAAGACATTTTTGATTGTAAAAATTCTCCCAATTTCAGAGATGTTAAGATGTAAATTTTAAAAAATGTGTAGTCTAGAATGGATGGATAGTATTTTTTTGTTTGTTTGTTTTTTTGCACAACTGAGTTTCATTCCTATTACATTTATAATTGGGAGATAGCTTAAAGGCCTATTTTCCAATATTTTACAAAATGATAATAAAATCAAGGCTTATATAAGCTATGTCTATTTCTCAGGATCACAAAATCTTGTGGGTTTTAATGTAATACTGCTTAGAGGTGTGTGTACGTTCAATTGTTCAGCCATGTCCAACTCTTTGCGACCCCATGGATCGTATGTAGCCTGCAAGGCTCCTCTGTCCATAGAATTTCCCAGGCAAGAATACTGGAGTGGGTTGCCATTTCCTCCTCCAGGGGATCTTCTAAACCCAGGGATCAAATCTGTGTCTCCTGCATTGTAGGGAGATCCTTTACCACTCAGCCACTGGGGAAGCCCACTGCTTAGAGGTATGACAACTTAATTCTCAGTAATGACAGCTCCTTGTGGGCTCTGGGCAGTGGGGTCATGATTGGTTATGTAACAGCTGGGTCTCTTTCTCTTATATCTTAAATTACATAAATATGCCACCATCTACTATCTGTGTTTCAATAGGGTCTTTTATTGATCATTACAAAGAGGCATTAGACTGATTTAGGAATAGAAAAATAGGATGCATTTACTCCAATATTCAAAATGATAATAAAACCAGTACAAAATGATAATAAAACCAAGGCTCATATAAGCTATGTCTATTTCCCAGATCACATAATCTTGTGGATTTCAATATAATACTGCTTAGAGGTGTATTGGCTTCCTTTGTAGCTTAGTCGGTAAAGAATCTGCCTGTAGTGCAGGAGATCTGGCTTTGATCCCTGGGTCTGGAAGATCCCCTGAAGAAGGAAATGGCAACCCACTCCGGTATCCTTGCCTGGAAAATCTCATGGACAGAAAAGCCTAGTGGGCTGCTGTCCATGGGGTTGCAAAGAGTCAGACATGAGTGGGCGACTAACACTTACTTACTTACTCCAATATTTAGTGCCTCTCAGTTTATCACCTTTTGCCTTAACCAAATATTAAATGTTAACTGATGTATAGGTCAATGGAGTTCTATGAACTGTATGATCTTGGGATGTCACTTGGTTTATCTGGCTATTGAGTTACTTAGTTACAGAGTTGGGGTTTTCCTGGTGGCTCCACGGTAATAGAATCTGCTGGAGATGTGGATTTGATCCCTGGGATCAGAAGATCGCCTGGAGGAGGAAATGGCAACTCATTCCAGTATTCTTGCCTGGGAAATCCCATGGACAGAGAAGTCTGGTGGGCTACAGTCCATGGGGTTGCAAAGAGTCAGACTTGACTTAGTGACTAAACAACAACATCTGTAGAATACACAGGTTAAATTAGATCATCTTCCAACAGGACACGTAATGATCTTCCGGTTCATCACAGCTCATCACGATACAAGATACACATCTACAGGAAATAAGGTCTAAGTTGAATGGTTTATCTTTGTTGGAGAAATGCGAAACCAAAATGGTTCTGACAGAATGATTAGCAATAAATTGATCCCTGAAAGATCAATTATGCCAAGATTTATTTCTGTACAAGCGAAGGACTATTTAGTCATTCTGGATAATTTTAGGTTTTAATCTTCAAATGTCATCACTGTAGCTTGGGATTTAAGTCATTTTGGTAGGGTTTATAATTCCACATCAAGTCATGGCTAACAATAAGAGGAAGTTCAGGGGCTCAAAAATGGCTATAAGAGCAGAGAAAGGGACCTGTAGTGAATCCACAAGCTAACCAGATACCTGATGCAGGAATGTGTATTTTCTAAGAGATACCACCCCTGTGAGTGATGTTGATCTGAGTCTCAGAGAAATGAGGAGTGTCTTGCAATCTTTCTGCTGGCTAATGCACCAGAAACCTAGCTGGCCCATTCCTCGGATACTTGGTTCTGCTTCTTTATTTTCCAGCTGCTGTTATCTATATTCTTCTGTCCAGCTTTCTCCACAGGATCCTCTTATGCACATATTTCCCTTAACTTTTCCCCACTCTGCTGTATCTGAGGCAAGCCTAACAATGATTTTATTGTTTATTTGTTTATATTGCTAAGGACTACATGATCAAAAAAGGTAACCAATCTTAGCAAAAAAATCTCATAATATATGAAGTCTCTAGAGTTCGCTGAAATGGAAAGAAGTTTACATATACATTCTGGCAGCCTCTTTTGCAGACTACCAGTCCTGATGGCTCAGCAGGTTAAGAATCTGCCTGCAAGGCTGGAGACTCCAGTTCGATCCCTGGGTTGGGAAGATCCCCTGGAGGAGGAAATGGCAACCCGCTTCAGTATTCCTGCCTGGAACATCCCGTGGACAGAGGAGCCTGGTGGGCTACAGTCCGTGGGGTTGCAAAGAGTCAGACACGGCTGAGTGATTAAGCCAGCAGCAACAGCAGCAGTCCTGACTACGTTGGGTTCTGGTCCAGGGTGCTCCAAAGTCAGCCTCGAGTCCAGCAGCTCTGGCACTGTTGGTGCCTGCATTGTGTGGCTCCCTCCTTCCTGTATTTCTTTGTCATATTCCTTCCTTAACCTTTAAGCTATTTTTAAAAGCTGGCCTTTAGTCCAAATGGTGTGTCCAGAGTTGGTCATTATAACATGATCACGCTTGGGTTGGTTTTCAGGTTATTATTTTCTCTCTTCGCCTTGATCCGTGGGAATGCCACTTCTTTCTTGCTGACTCCTAGTTCCCCACCTTGGTCCAGGTCAATACTTTTCTACATTCATCTCAACTCCAAATGGGAGATTCTTTCCAGTGGTATGCTGTTAAATGTTTAGCAGCCAGCTCTTAGAAGCAGAAGGAAAATCTGTCCTGTGGCATTTGCAATTTCCACGGTGTAAGTACTCCCACTGCGGTTGATTTCAAACTACCTATGTGGTACCACTGAACTAGTATTTGGGGACAGAAGCACAGAGATGGCTGTTACTAGCTGGCTCCAGTATCCCACTGGTTCTCTCTCTAACTAATTTATTGAGAACGGTGGTTGGCATAGTGCATGGAGAAACCAAATTTATTCTTACTGCATCTCAAAAAACAAAACAAAACAAAAAACTTTTGTCATTTTTTCCCCCTCATCTTAAGAAATCCTAGGCAGATTCCATAACTTCTCTGATGACTTTTAGTATTAAAATATCTACTCAATGTACAGTTCATGTAAAAAAAGCTGGCGCTTGGAGCCTGATGCTCATTTTTTACCCCAAGTCCAGGTGACCTCAGGGGGTCCTTCCAGAGCTAATATGCTGGGAAAATCAGAAATACTTGTTCACAGTCCTTTGTGACTTGGCTTTATTGATGTGAGCCAGTAGTCTATAATCTGGTCAACTTGTAATGTTGAATTTCTCTCTCTCTCTTTTTGATACTCTTTGGTCTGACCCAACAAAGCGCTTATGGGCTCTAGAACTAGATTGCCTGGTTTTGAATCTTGGCTTTGCCACTTCCTAGCAGTGAGACTTTGACCTTCCCATGCCTTTGTTTTCTCACCTGGAAAATGGGGAAATTAGGAGAGCACCTATTTCATAGTGTTCTGCAGATTACAGGGTTATTATGGGTATAGGATTTGCAGCAGTGACGTGAGTGGTGGGTACTATATACATGTCAGATACCATTGAAAAGTGTGAAAGTGTTAGTCACTCAGTCGTGTCCGACTTTTTTGCAACCTCATGGACTGTAGCCTGCCAGGCTCCTCTGTCCATTGGATTCACCAGGCAAGAATACCGGAGTGGGTAGCCATTCCCTTCTCCAGGGGATCTTCCTGACCCAGGGATCAAACCTGGGTCTCCTGCATTGCAGGTAGATTCTTTATCATCTGAGCCACCAGGGAAGCTCTAGATATCTTCAGTTCAGTTCAGTCACTCAGTCGTGTCCGGCACTTTGCGACCCCATGGACTGCAGCATGCCAGGCCTCCCTGTCCATCACCAACTCCCAGAGCTTACTCAAACTCATGTCCATCGAGTTGGTGATGCCATCCATCCATCTCATCCTCTGTCGTCCCCTTCTCCTCCCGCCTTCAATCTTTCCCAGCACCAGGGTCTTTTCCAATGAGTTGGTTCTTCGCCGTATATTATCACTATCAAAAAATGATGGAGACACACAGGCTACTTCTCTCTGCCTCCTGCAGGCGGTGTGGCGTCTCTCTCTGCATTAGGTTCTCTCTGAGCTTGAGGAACACACATCCTCCGTATGACTCTCTTCTGCCATGTTCACTTTCCCTGGCTGAAGGAGCTGTGCCTCCCCCCTCTGTGGGCGGGAGGGTAAGTACCACGGCCTAGGACACGTGAGGCTGTGTTCCCTCTCTGGTCTTTCCAAGGTCCTCATGAGGTTCATCTTTCCAATAGTTCTTTTTTTGAACTAATAACTCCATTCCTGGTAATCAATCCTAATAAACAAAAACTCAAATAATGGCAAAGCCTCCTGTTTAAAGATGTTCTTTGTATCTCTCTCCTTTTGGTTTTCTCTTATATACTCTGGTGTGGGGGAGGGTGGTATTTGGTAAAGCTGTTAGAACTGGTTTTAGCTACCCCGTGGCAAGTCTTACACAGATACCCCTTTAAAATCATGAGGATACTTGTCAGGGAATGTTCTCCATTTGGGGTCTCAGGTGAAAATGGAAGACAGGAGGGTTGGTCTTAATATTCTGCCACACACCCTTTCCTGGATCCTCCCACAAACTTCCCTAAAATACAGAATATTAAATCTGTATTCTGCAAATTCTTCTATCCAGCTAGACTTGTTCCCTTCTGTGACTTTTTGTGTCTTTAAACTTATTTTCTAATGACAACCTTCTGCAACACTTAAAACATTTACCAAATATATTTTCTGGTTTATCTAAAAAATGTGTTCTTTTAAAAAATTTATTTTTGGCCCATACCCTGGGGGTGCTAGAATATTTGCTTCCTTTTATAAGTTACACCTGATATCAAGAACATTAACACCAATTTTGACAAAATAGTAATTGCACTGTACATTTTATGTATGTTACAATTCATAGTAAGTTGAAACAGGAGTATTTTTCATAAGCTCCCACCACTGCAATTTTTATAATCTAATACATAGTAAGGATGCTAACTAGTTAGAATCAATGTGTTCAAGAAAGACTTTGAAGCTGTATTTTAATTTTAAGAATTTATTTATAGCTCTGATAAATGGCATTTTACATGTTGTATCACAATGGGGTTCATTCTAAGCACTAAGTGTGGGACTTATGAATTACAAAAGAATCTTCTACTTTACACCAAATGCTTTGCCTCTTAATGGAGATTTATCATTGATTTTATTTGAAATAACTTGCTTTTTGAGACCATAAATAATTCAGTTTCTATTGAATTAAATCATAACCTCAGGACTATAAATCTAGCAATCTAGAATAGTTGATTAATGCTATGAAATGTTAAGCTTGAGTAAAGGGTTATGAATACATGAAAGGATGGGGAAAGTGATAGTATTGGAAACTTTAAATACATTGGCATTATTATATTAATGCAGTTCTAGGATATTTATTCGTAATATGTGGATTATATCACAATGTATTATATTATTGGAAACCCTGCATGTGTGTGTATGCTCCTCTACCCGTGGGATGCTCTAGGCAAGAATACTAAGGTGGGTCGCCATGCCCTTCTCCAGCGAATCTTTCCAACCCGGGGACTGAACCTGCGTCTCTTAAGTCTCCTGTATCCACAGACAGGTCCTTTATCACTAGCACCACCTGGGAAACCCTAAATAAACTCCAATGAAAACACTTAAATTTTATAACAGGATAAGTAATGAGTTTATTTGCAAATTAAGATGACAATAAAATGTCACATAAAAGCCAAATAGGGTCGGGCATTAGCACTCAATGGGATATTATGTACTTGTTTGAAGGTGATTTTGTAAAAATGTATAATAGGAGAATTATTCATGCCATAGTAAAGAAAGTTAGGTACTTTTGTCTACACAGACACACACACACACACATATATATATACATTCAGTTCAGTTCAGTTTAGTTGCTAAGTCATATCTGACCCTTTGTAACCACATGGACTGCTGCACGGGGCTTCCCTGTCCATCATGAACTCCCAGAGCTTACTCAAACTTATGTTAATCGAGTCAGTGATGCCATCCAACCATTGCATCCTCTGTCATCCCCTTCTCCTCCCACCCTCAATCTCTCTGAGCATCAGGGTCTTTTCCAATGAGTCAGTTCTTCACATCAGGTGGCCAAAGTATTGGAGTTTCAGCTTCAGCATCAGTCCTTCCAATGAATATTCAGGACTGATCTTCTTTAGGATGGACTGGTTGGATCTCCTTGCAGTCCAAGGGACTCTCAAGAGTCTTCTCCAACACCACAGTTCAAAAGCATCAATTCTTCTGCGCTCAGCTTTCTTTATAGTCCAACTCTCACATCCATACATGACTACTGGGCAAACCATAGCTTTGACTAGATGGACATTTGTTGGTAAAGTAATGTCTCTGCTTTTTAATATGCTGTCTAGGTTGGTCATAGCTTTTCTTCCAAGGAGCAAGTGTCTTTTAATTTCATGGCTGCAGTCACACCATCTGCAGTGATTTTGGAGCCCCCCAAAATAAAGTCTGTCACTGTTTCCCCATCTATTTGCCATGAAGTGATGGAACTGGATGCCATGATCTTCGTTTTCTGAATGTTGAGCTTTAAGCCAACTTTTTACTCTCCTCTTTCACTTTCATCAAGCGGCTCTTTAGTTCTTCTTTGCTTTCTGCCATAAGGGTGGTGTCATCTGTGTATCTGAGGTTATTGGTATTTCTTCCGGCAATCTTTATTCCAGCTTGTGCTTCATCCAGCCTGGCATTACACATGATGTACTCTGCATATAAGTTGAATAAGCAGGGTGACAATATACAGCCTTGATGTACTCCTTTCCCTATTTGGAACCAGTCTGTTTTCCATGTCCAATTCTAACTGTTGCTTCTTGGCCTGCATACAGATTTCTCAGGAGGCAGGTAAGGTAGTCTGGTATTCCCATCTCTTGAAGAATTTTCCACAGTTTGTTGTGATCCACACAGTCAAAGACTTTGGCGTAGTCAATAAAGCAAAAGTAGATGTTTTTCTGGAACTCTCTTGCTTTTTCGATGATCTAGTGGATGTTGGCAATTTGATATATTGCATATGTGTATATATTTATATATACATGTGAAGTTTCATATATAAAAATGAACATGATTATATGAAACCAAAAAGAAAAAAACAAAATCCAAAATTCCATTTAGATCCACAAAAAAAGAAAATCAAGTCATCAAGTGTTAACACTGATAGTATTTTGTATAGTGGGAGTATGGCTGATCTTTTTTCTCTGTTTTCTATTTTCCATAATGAGCATATATTCGTTTTAGAATGAACAAAACAAGAAAGTTTTCAAAAGTAATGCAGCCACACATAATGGTTTCCCTGTATTAAATTTACATAAATGTGTGATTTCATTAAACAGAAATGCATTAGCACCAAACTGCACTTCCTATTACCGTGTGTCACTTCAGGCAGTTATTGAGAATCCTTCCCACCTTAAAGAGTATAAACCTATTTCTTTAGTTCTGCAGCCTAAGTTAAAAGGTGGAGTAAGTGCTAACATTTCTTTTTGAAGAAAAAAACATCAATTTTAGTGCAGACTTTCTACCTAGCACTGAAAACGTCATTAGGAAATTGTAGTCCTTAACCTAAAAGCTTAAAAATCTAAATTATATGGATGAATCAGTTTAGACTCATGAATAATATGAAAAGGTCTTTTAATCGTAAAAAGGCCTGGACAATAAAATGAATCGTTTTGAGGTTGGCTATTTCTGTGTAAGATGAGATTTTTTTTTTTCCCTCAGAAACATTTGAAAGAGTATTGAAGCTGGAAATCATTCCAACAGTGAAGGGAAAAAAATAGAGCTATAAACAGGATGAAGAAACAAGTGAGCAATTAGAAAACAGAGGAACAAACTGAAGACAACAATAGAGGCTGGGAAAACAGCAGCAGTAGATTCAGAATATGTGTTTACTAACGGCCTATGTAAGCAGAGAGAGGAGAGACTGTCCATCATGTATGGATCCATGTGACTTTTTGACGCCTGGTTTCACATATAATAGGAGATTATTTAAGTCAGGACCTCTAGAAATAAATAATCTTTTGCTGCCATTCAAGAATAATAACATAGTTATTAACAATAAGAATTAATGTCTAATAATAAGAATATATGAAATCAGCTTGTCCATTAGTTTTTTTTTTTTTTTTTTTGAGTTTTCATATGCAACATATACAAATTTTAGCTCACATTGCAATTGTGATGTGCAGAGGAAAATAATTATTTTTTCTGCAACTGATCTGTTTCTCTCCCAGAGAGCTCATCTTCTAGTTAGTAGGGAAAAAATATTACCTAAATGTGCAGTTTAAAGCCAAGACCCCTTGGATGAATTAAACACTTCCAAGCAACTACCAAGACTCTATTGTGGAGTGATTTTTCAGCATTTTATGAGAAGTTTATCTTTCTGAGCTGCAATTCAGGTGTATGGAGGGAGGTTGGTTGCCCTTGGCAATGAGTGAAGGCTAGGTTGGGCTGGTCCTTGATTCTACCCAGATGCTGTATTCTTTTGTGTCCCTTTGGGCCCTGCCTTCCTCATACTGACAAGTTTGTAGCTGGAGAACTCCCAAGCCCTTTTAATGGTTTAGGAATGACCTACCATTTCCCTTCAGATCTTAATGGTGCTGGGCTTTGGTTAAATTATTTCCTTAAACTTAATTTTTTCATGCATGTGTGTATTTATTCATGTGCATAAGTGTTCAGATTTATGTATGTATCTGATCATCTGTGTCTATTTTTATTTGTGAAAAGTTGATTTACAGTATTAAATAAATTTCAGGTGTACAAGATAATGATTCACAGTTTTTAAAGCTTGTACGCCATTTACAATTTTGGCTGTATTTCCTGTGCCATACAATATACCCTTGCAGCTTATTTACCTTATACATAGTAGCTAGTATGACTTAATCTCCCACCCCTCTCTTGTCCCTCCCATCTTCCTTCTCCCCACTGGTAACCACTAGTTTGTTCCTTTTATCTGTGAGTCTGTTTCTTCTTTGTTATATTTACTGGTTTGTTGTTTGTCTTATTTTTTAGATTCCACATATAAGTGATAAATACAGTATTTGTCTGTGTCTGATTTATTTCATTAGGCATAGTATTCTCTAGGTTCAACCATGTTGCTTCAAATGGAAAAAAATTATTTTTTATGGCTGAGTAGTATCCCACTGTGTGTGCACACATGTATTTGATGTTGTTGTTGTTTCGTCACTAAGTCAAGTCCAACTCTTTGTGTCCTCATGGACTGTAGCCCGCCACGTACCTCTGGCCATGGGATTTTCCAGGCGAGAATACTGGAGTGGGTTACCATTTCCTTCTCTGACAAATACATATACCATGTCTTATTCATCAGTTCATTCATTGATGGACACTTAGATTGCTCCCATATCTTGGCAAGTGTAAGTAAACGTTTATAAATATTGGGATGCGGTATCTTTTCAAACTAGTGCTGTTTTCTTTGGCTCCATGCTCAAGAGTGGAATTGCTGGACCATATGGTAGTTCTATTTTTAGTGTTTTAAGGAAACTCCACACTATTTTCCACAGTGGCTGCACCAGTTTACATTCTCATCATGTGTTTTTCATATTTAGGTGTGTATCTGCTCATGTCCACCTTTTGTGAGGACAGCAGGAAGGGGAGAGAAAGCATAGGTATTAAACTCTATTTTGTATGTATGAAGTCTAGGTATTTATGGGCATCATTATCATATATAATCTTCATGGAAATCTTAGCAGTAGCTACTGTTATCATTTCTTAATCAATAAAGAAGGTGAACCTGAAATTTAATATCAGAAACAGAGCCCATGTCTAATTGAATTCAAAATATATGTTCATTTTATTGTGTTATGGGTGTAGTAAGAATGGAAAAAATAAGTTTATGACCCTTGGTGTTCATTTTGTGATGTTGCCATTTAAATCGGTTATACCAGTTACAGTATTACCAAAAATGTTTTCTAGTTTGTAGCTGCATGATAGTATTCAAGTTTGCTTCAATGTGCATATCTTTGATATTTGGTGAGAAAGAGCATATTTTCACTTGTTTAAATGTATTTGTATTTTTTTCTTGTATAAATTGCTGCCTATTTCAATTTTAATGGTATTATTGTTGTTCTTGTACAGTTTAGTGAAAGATTAAATGCTGTAGAAGTCCCCTGGACAGCAAGGAGATCAAACCAGTCAATATTAAAGGAAAGTGAAAGTGAAGTCACTTAGTCATGTCCGACTCTTTGCAACCCCATGGACTGTAGCCTATCAGGCTCCTCTGACCATGGGATTTTCCAGGCAAGAATACTGGAGTGGGTTGCCATTTCCTTCTCCAGGGGAATCTTCCCAACCCAGGGATTGAACCTGGGTCTCCTGCACTGTAGGCAGACGCTTTACCATCTGAGCCACCAGGGAAGCTCAATTAAAGGAAATCAACCCTGAATATGCATTGGAAGGACAGATGCTGAAACTGAAGCTCCAATACTTTGGCCACCTGATGCTGAGAGGTGACTCATTGGAAAAGACCCTGATGCTGGGAAAGATTGAGGACAGGAGAACAAAGGGGTGACAGAGGATGAGATGGTTGGATGGCATCATTGACTCAATCAACATGACTTTGAGCAAATTCCAGGAGACAGTGAAGAACAGGGAATCCTGTCATGCTGCAGTTCCTGGGGCCAAGAGTCACAGATGACTGAGCAGTTGAACAACATTTGCCATAGAAAGAAATATTTTGCATATTTGATATCAATATTGTTTCTATCTCTTTTTCCTTTCCAGCTGAAGTTTTCTGTGTTTGGTAAACTTTTTAAGATAAAAGTTTAAAATTTGGCAAACACAAATTTCATGATTTTTTCTTTGCAATTTTACTTGGTACTTAGACCTAGAAAGTTATTGTACATGTGTAAAGCAATTATCCTCTTATTAAAAAAATAAAATAGACATTAAAAAAATAATCGTTCCTCTGCAGGTAAAGGAGATATCTTAATTATTCTAACATTTATGAATTTGCTAAAAATGATTCTTTTATGGACCTAGCCTTTATTTAGGGGATGATAAAAGGTAAATATATAACTTAATTTCTTTTAAAATTGGTATATTTTATCAATATAATTTATTTATAATTTTTATTTTAGCCAATGGGGCTTTAATATAATGCTGCTGCAGTTTCTGATTTATCTGTTTTGTTCTATTCATCCTTTTTTTCCAGTCTTATGACAGCTAAATTTTTATCACTGATGTTTTGTAAGCTTTTTAAAGAATTTATTTATTTACTTATTTCGCTGTGCTGGGTCTTATTTACGGCGGGAAAGAGCTTTCACTTTGGCACTGGGACTCTCCGGTGCGATGCAGGGGCTCCAGAGTGTGCCGGCTCAGCTGCTCCGTGGCCTGTGAGATCCCCCTGAACCGGGATGGAGCCTGCGTCCCTGCAGTGGAAGGTGAATTCTTAGCCAGTGGACCACCAGGGAAGTCCCTATAAGATTTTCATATCTGATAAAACTCAGTTCTCCCAGAAGAATACTTTGCTTTTCCTGCATTTAAAAAACCTGTGATGATTCCTTTTTAAAAAATATTTCTTTAATATTCCAATTACTTTAAATGTTTTTTCAGAATCAGTTTTAGAAGTTTTTTGTTATCTTCCTACCACTCCCAATTGGGGATGTGAATGAGATTATAATACCCATATAAATTAACTTGGAGAAAATATTAATCTCTTTATTGAGGTCTAGGTCATAACTTTTCATTAGGGAAGTTTTTCTTTATATTTTCTACTTGACATTTTTTTTTCATTGTAAAAGTTCTGTGTAGCTTTCATTAAACTTCATTAATATTTTATAATTTTATTATTATTGAAAAATAATCTCCTTTATGATTGTGTTTTAGCTACCTGTTATGGCATACAAAACTTGTATGAACTTTAGATGTTCTAGCTTTCCATTTCACTTTTATTATTTCTAGCTGATCATTTATTTCTGGTTGATCATTTATTTCTAATCGATTCATTTGGCTCTTTTAGTTATGTAGTTATTCTAATTGTACACATTGACTTTTAAGTTCCCAATATAGTTTTTATTTCTTATTCTAACCTTATGTTACAAAAGCAACTGTAGAAGAGACGTTGATTAGTTTCCCTGTCTGTTCAATCTCACTTCCTAATTGTTCTACTTGCAGACTTCGTTCTATTTCATTAATGAGTCCGTGAACAGCAAGGACTGGGAGTTAGATGGTGTTCTAAGGAAGCCACGGGATAAGTACTGTGGAGGCTGGAGTTGACACTATGTCAACCCCAAGCCTCCTGGAAACCCCAGGAGCAGGAACTGGCAGTCCTGACTCCGGGGTGCTCACACACACACACACACACACACACACACACACACACACACACCGCAACCGCTAAAAACAATCTGAGACAACATCCAGCCTCAGAAAGACAGGAAGAGAAACCGCTCCATACCTTTCGGCTTATTACAGGGCAGTTTCTCTTTCAGACTTTAGCTTCTACTGTAACAAATCCTTTTTTTCGTGGCTTATCTCTGGTGCACTTCTGTTTCTCACAACCCTGAATCTCCTAAGACGTTGTTGATATCCTCCTTAAAATAGTTTTTATTTATTTGGCTGCAGCGGGTCTCGGCTGTGGCATGCGGGAGCTTTAGGTGCATCGTGTGAACTGTTAGGCGCAGGGTGTGGGGTCTAGCTCCCTGACTAGGGATTGAACCCGGGCCGCCTGTATTGGGGGTGTGGAGTCTCAGCCACTGGATCACCAGGGAAGTCCTGATATTTCCAGGTTTTTAAAATGAATGTCGCATGTATTTCAACTTTAGATTTCATATAAGTGATGACAAGAAGGTGTTCTCCTTTTCTTACTTTAAAAATCTTTGAACATGGTGTTGAAATTTCTTAGACTTGTGGGGGCACCTGTTGAAATAATCCTATCCTGTGACTTTGTTAACCGAACATTTCTTAAGTGGAGCAGAGGGCGTTGGATGGGGGAACCCCAGTTCAGCAACAGATCACAAGAGAAATTAAAATAGAGACGTTCATTACTCACAGGTCCTGGGGAAAGGATCCTATGGGTCTCAAGGGTCCAGCGAGGTGGAAGAGAGGTCAAGGCAGAGTGCAGAAAGAGAGAGAGATAGGACCAGGGGCACGTGTCTCCACTAGGGTCTATGAATGGAGTGCTTTGGCGTTCCTAGGTGAAGGCCAAATTGATCAGTGCAAGGGAAAGAGCAGCCTCTTGGTACACTCCTCTAGGGTCTTATCCAAGGGGCACACAAGAGGAAGGCCATATGAGAGACATGGGTGGCTGATGAACAAGGGCTGTTGGGGAGTCATTTCAGGAGCTTACCTTCACTCATGACTTTGGGGCTGGTGTTCATCTAAGTCCCTGTAGGTTGAACTAGATGGATGCCGAGGCAGCAATATCACAGAACAGAGCAGCTAAACTCTCCACACACATGCATTTTTTTCTTATTTAATCTATGTGTTGCCTATGACATCTACAGATAATCAAATATATTGAACTATAAGTTCAAGTTTCCTGGCATTTGGTTAAATGATCTTTTCATCACACCACACAATGCAAGCTGTATAATATTTCAAAGAAAAGAGACCATGTCTTTCTTATTTTTCCTAGAGGAGAAGAGAATCACAAATTTGTTATGATGTACCTAATAATTATTTTTAGTATTGTGCTTGCTCAGTGGCTAGGTCATGTCTAATTCTTTGTGACACTTTGGGCTGTAGTCCACCAGGCTCCACCGTCCATGGGATTTTTCCAGCAAGAATCCTGAAGCGGGTTTCCTTCTCCAGGGGATCCTCCCAACCCAGGGATCGAACCCACATCTCCTGTGTGTCCTGCATTGCAGACAGATTCTTTATCCACTGAGCCACTAGGGAAGCCCCATTTTTTTTTTTTTTTTTACCGGGTGGCATAATGGCCCCATTGATGGTCCCATCTGATGCCAAGGCCCTGATTCTGTCACAGATTCTTAACTTTCCCTCTTATCAAAGCTTATGATTCAGAAATATATTTCAGATCAATATCTGCCTCCAGCCTGGGGGTGTGGGGAGCTGCTGAGTGGTCCTTCTCAGCCCGTCAATGCTCAGTATTACTGCTAAGGAAGCGGACACATGCTAAGGACACATTTTCAGTGACATTGACAGCTCAACCATCTTTACAAAGATATAAAACATGGTCATTAAAATACACATCATCATATGTGATAGCTCACTGTTTTTTCCTCCAAAATTTTAATGTGAGCATTTTCTAATATATACAGACATTGCAAAAATGGTATAATAGATTTAATGCTTAACTTTTTGGGTCATGGTTTCTTTTTTCTTTGAGTTTAAAAATTTGATTCAGCTCTTTATTGGCCAGATTAAAGACTTCATGGCTTTTCTATTGCCTCATTTCTTGTATATGTCTTTTATATGTCTGCCTGATGCTTTTAAATGTGAACAACTTCTTAGCTGGAGATAATTCTCTTGGGAAACCATTTTATTTCTCTTAGACCATAATAGGCCTTATACTATCATCATCTGGCATTCATTGACACAGTGAATAAATAGAAGGCCAATGTGATGTTTTAACTCTCGTGGGCGATTTTCCCAGTTTGCCTGGATGCCTGTTTGTTTCTTAATTCTTTTTTAATGTTTATTGATTTATTTGGGCTGTGCTGAGTATTCCGTGCCAGGGCTATTCTCCAGTTGCAGTGAGTGGGCTTCTCTTTGCAGCGGCCTCTCTGTGGAGCACGGGGTCTAGGGTGCTCAGGCTTTCAGTCGTGACTCCCAGTGTCTAGAACACAGGATCAATAGCTGTGTCACAACAGCTCCACGGCATGTGGGATGCTCCCAGATCAGGGATCGAACCCATGTCTCCTACAGTGGCAGGTGGATTCTCTACCGAGTCATTACGGAAGCCCTATTTTTTTTTTTTTTTATTCTTGATGTTTGATAGTCTCTCGGTGGGGAGGGTTCTCTATCACGCTGGCTATGCCCAGTCACGATACACTCTTTCACTCTAACACATTAGTTTTACCTATAGCATTTCAGGGTTTGTTTTTCTTGTGCTATAACTTATATTTTGTGAGTTAATTTGTTGGATTTTCTGCCTCAGAGGCACTAGTTCTTCTTAGGGTGGAGTGCTTCTGTCCTTCATAAAATTTAGTTCCTCTCTTTGTTGTTCAATCGTTCAGTCGTGTCCAACTCTTTGCGACCCCATGGACTGCAGCACGCCAGGCTTCCTGTCCTTCACCGTCTCCCGGAGTTTGCTCAAACTCATGTCTGTTGAGTTGGTGATGCCATTCAACCATCTCATCCTCTGTTGTCTGCTTCTCTTCCTGTCTTCAATCTTTCCCAGCATCAGGGTCTTTTCCAGTGAGTTGGCTCTTCACATCAGGTGGCCAGGGTATTGGAGTTTCAGCTTCAGCATCAGTCCTTCTAATGAATATTCAGGGTTGATTTCCCATAGGATGGACTGGTTTAATCTACTTGCTGTCTAATTGTTTAAATTTCTCCATTTTTTAAAAAGCTGCATTCATGGCCTCTACTTTCTACATGCCGTTAATTTGCTCTTTAGCAATATGTATTCAACTCCTTGCTACTTCTAATAAATTTTTTTTTAGTTCAGGAGTGATGTTGATTTGGGCATCAATTTACTGCCTTAGCTATAACAATCTCCCTTTTCATCTCATTCTGTCCTTTTATCATCTCTCTCTATCCATTAAATAATTAAGCCATTTTATAGTGCAACACAATTTGTAGCAGTTTGTGATTTCCTTCTGTTCACTGAGTAATTTTTTCCCTCCGGTCTTGGGTCTTTGTCTTTCTGATGTTCTGCTCCTACAACTGCTCCCACTCATTTTGCCGTCACCTGTTTGCAGAGTGGCCACGCTGTTTCTCTTCACCTTGCTTACACTTTGGCAGTTCTATGCGGACATTCTATTTGCTCAGTTGAGGAGCTCTCTTTTTTTAAATTTATTTTTTAATTGGAGGAAAGTTGCTTTACAATATTGTGTTGATTTCTGCTGCACAACAGCACAAATTAGTCATAATTATATATATATATTTCCTCCCTCCCCATCCCCACCACCATATCTCTCTAGGTCATCACGGAGTGCCAGGCTGGACTCCCTGTGTTACATTGCAGCTTCCCACTAGCTATCTACTTTACACGTGATAGTGCATACGTGTCAATACTACTTTCTCAGTTCATCCCACCCTTTCCTTCCCCTGATGTGTCTGTCCACAAAGATACCTAGGATATGTTCTGCCTCCACAATTTTTAAACCATATATGTTCGATACAACTAGCTAGGAGGCGTTCATGTTTCCATGGGGCAGGGATATCCTTGAACTTCAGCTTAATCTTCAGTTCAAGTCAATATGGCTTTCTTCATTTAACCCAGTTCACTCCAGGAACCATTCCATTGTCCCTCTGTTACAAGAGGAAAAAAAATAGAAATGTGCAATCAGGCTGCTTCTGTTCAGGCTTGGGTGTATTAGTGAACCATTTCCGGGCTTCATAAGCTCACTGATACCCCTGGGATGTGGGGACTCTTGGAGGAGGGGTGTGAAGCGGTCCTGTGTCCCTCTCTAGTCTAGAGTCACCTGTAACTTCCCTTCCATTACTTTAAGAACCGTACATTCCTAGTTTAATTCTTTTTTTTTTTGGTTGATGCAATACCTTTTCCTCTGCTTCTTAGATGTCAGTGGAGGGAAGTTCCGTGTTGCAGTTTAAATTTGTGTTTATCCAGAAATCCTGCTAAGCATGCTATTCATGATGCTGTGAAGAGGGTATTGACATACCCAGCCTGCAGAGATACCTAGAGTTGTTAATAAGATGCTCATGAACATATAAATTAATAAGTGGAAGAACCATACATCAAGCCAATTTCTTTTCATTCCAGACCATTGCTTTTTTACACTAGTGTTCCCTAAACATCAGGTTATTTAATTATTTAAGCAAATATGTATATATAATTAAAATATAAATATTTACATAATTTATATAAATATTACATATTGTTTTACTATGCTTGGCATGTTTTTACAAGATTTCAATTACAAGTTGGAGGGTACTTTGGAAAAGAATGGCAAGGTTATTTCTGTTTGTTCAGTAGACACATTACCACCCAGCTGTGTGTAAAATTAACTCTTCTGGATGGTATATTTAAAATGAACACTGCGGTCACTATTTACTTGTTTATTTCTCCCCAGATTTACTGGGATATAATTGACACATAACATTGTATCAACTTAAGCTGTACAACTAGTTTTTTTTAATTAATTAATTTATTTTAATTGGAGGCTAATGGCTTGACAATATTGTGGCAGTTTTTGCCATATATTGACATGAATCAGCCATGGGAGTACATGTGTCTCTCCATCCTGAACCACTGGACACATTTTTTGTTGCAGAATGATTGCCATGATGAATTAGCTATAACCTCCATCACATCACATAGTTAGCATTTTTTTTATGTGATGAGAATACTTAGCAGCATTCACCCATCTGATGCAGTGTTACCTATAATCACCATGCTGTAATAAGTTACAGAAATAAGTTCTCTAGAACTTCCTAATTTTGTAACTGAAGGTTTGTACCTGTGACTAATATCTCCCCATTCCCCAACCCTTGTAACCACCGCTCTATTCTGCTTTTTAGATTCTACACATAAGTGACACATTTGTCTTTCTCTGTCTGACTTATTTCACTTAACATAATGCCCTCAACATTCATACAGGTTGCTGCAAATGGAGGATAGCCTCCTCTCTCATGGCTGAATAATATTCCATTGCAAATATATACTGCATCTTCTTTATTCATTCATCAACTAATTGACACTTAGATTGTTGCCATATTTTGGCTGTTGTGAATAATGCTTCAATAAACATGGAAGTGCAGGTATCTCTATGAGATCATGTTTCTAATCCCTTTGGGTAAATACCCAGATGTAGAATTGCTGGATTATATGGGGGCTCTATTTTAATTTTCTGAGAAAATTTCAGGTTTCTTTTTTTGTAATAATTTTTACCAATTTACATTCCCACCAACAGAGCACTGTTTCCCTTTTCCCTACACCCTATATGCTCACTACTAAAATAACCCTGTAGAAGACAAGTGATAATTTGAATAAAGTTCTGGGAAGTTGATTTTTAAAATATGCAGTTGGTTTTGTTTTATTTATAGAATGAAGCACACTCGTATCAGAAGTTACCAAGAAGTTTTGCAAAATCTCCCTTGAAAGAATTTAAACCAGGGTGAAAAGTCATCTTGCTGTAATAGTTTATGGGAAACTGGAGACCAAGGGAATAGACTCAGTAGTACAAATTTGTTCCAGGCCTATAATTCCTTCAGAAAACAGACTTCCCAAGATTTTAGATTTTCACTTCTCAGAGCGACACTGCTTCTTGTTTCTTCACATTGATTCATTTCTTTTATATAGATTCTGGCTTCCCTGGTGGCTCAGAGGGTAAAGCGTCTGCCTGCAATGCGGGAGACCCGGGTTCGATCCCTGGGTCAGGGAGATCCCCTGGAGAAGGAAATGGCAACCCACTCCAGTATTCTTGCCTGGAGAATCCCAAGGACAGAGCAGCCTGGTAGGCTACAGTCCACGGGGTCGCAGAATCAGACATGACTGAGTGACTTCACTTTATATAGATTCTAGATCAAAAGCTTCTCGAAGTTCAGAGTACTTGACCAGCTGAAGTTGTGCCTTGTTGATGAAGCGCCTTCTGGGTCATGCAATGGGTACCACACGGCGCAGTTCTCTCTCACTGTTTACAGCTCACGGCAGTCATTCCGTGTTGGGGATCGATTCCTGTTTTCCCAAAGTCATTTTCTACTGGCAGTGATGTGTTTGCATCCCCTTTTTACAGAGCACTGGGGCGTTTGTTTGTGAGAATATGACAGGAACCAATGTCTTTATTTCTGCCAAAGCTGGGAAGTTTTGCTTTTGTTTCCTCTCTTGATCTCTACTGGGCTAGGGTTAGGGTTAGGGTTAGGGTTATGTCCAGGGTTAGGGTTGGGCTGTTCCCATGTATAATGTGAAGAGGGTTTTGTGTTAGTGCCTGAGTCTTATTTGTATACCCGTAGCTTTAATAATCTGGTTCAGTGAGTCTTATACTGTATTACACCCAAGTATTGCCTAGGATGCTTGCTAAAATATAGTGTTTGCACCCACCGTTAGAAATTCTGATTCCAAAGCATTAGGGTAGGACTTAGGAATCTGCTTTTAACAAAGTCCACAGATGATTTCAAAGGAAGATAGTCCATCACCCACTTTTTAAGAAACACCACTTTGGATCACTTAAGAGTTAGAATTTGGTTAACCAAGGAATTCTTCTCTCGCTCTGGTTATCAGAGAAGTAACTATTCTTCACGTGCTGCCATTGCCCTAATGAACAGAAACCTGATACAAAATGGGGCTGTAAGTTATATAAAAGGAGAATGTGGGATTTAAAATTGGAATATTAGAGATAGACATTTGAATGAAAAATTAGATCTAATAACTCGATCTTAATTTCACTAATGTGATGTGGAAAATGTACAAAAGAAGTTATAAGAATATTATTGACATGTATACACATAGCTTGTAGAAGAAAATGGCAACCCACTCCAGTAGTCTTGCCTGGGAGATCCCATGGACAGAGGAGCCTGGTGAGCTACAGTCCTTGGGATTACAAGAGTTGGACACAACTTAGCAACTAAACCACCACCACACGTATACCTGATTCACTTTGCTGTACAGTAGAAAATAGCACTATTGTAAAACAATTTTACTCTGATAACAAAAAAAGAATATTATTGATAACAGAGGTTAAATTTACTTTTATATGTCACACTTGGCTAGGTTGTGGTACCTGTTTATTTGGTCAAACACTAGTTCTGATGTTGTGAAGATGTTCTTTAGTTGTGATTAACACTTATAATCAGTTGACTTTAAGTAAAGCAGATTACCCTCCAAAATGTGATTGGGCCTCATCCAATCAGTTGAAGACCTTAAGAGAAAAGACTGAGGTTTCTTGAAGAAGTTCTGTCTTGAGGCTGCAACATGGAAATCCTGCTTGAGTTTCCAGCCTATGGACTGCCTTGCAGATTTCACACTTGTCAGCTCCCACAATTGTGTGTCAGTTTCTTAAAATTTTTCTTTCTTTTTCTCTCCATGTATACACACACACACACATTTCCTATTGTTTTTGTTTCTCTGGAGAATGTTGACTAACACAAATGGCAGCAACTTTTGTTGTTGTTATATAAAAGCTTCTTTTTGACATCCAAAGAAATGCCCTGGGTTTGAAAGTAGAAGATATAGATTCAAACTCATTTCTCATCAGATACATTAAATCCCCTTTAATTGTTGTGTGATCGTGGACTAGTTAACATGTTTCTGCTTGAAGGCACCCTTATCTGTTAAGAGGTTATTATAACACCTTTCCAAATCCTTCAAGTTTTTATTGTGAGGCTCAATTAGGATAATTTACGGGCAAGCTTTCTGAAAAACAAATTGTGATACCTTAGAAGAGTTCACCCATCACAGATGTTCTCTGCTGTGAATGCAAGAGAATGGGACAGTTTTGCACTCAGAACCATTTCAGTTCAGTGGCTACTTGCAATCTTTAATCTTTGTAGATGCATCTTGTTCTACCACCCCCATTCTTTTATTACATATCCTGCCTTATCTATTGGCAATGCCTGCAAAGAATGCCTCATAGCTCTGTTTTCTTTAGGGGAATATTATTAGCCGTTATTTTCTGGAGTCCATGCTTGTTTATTATTTTCCTTTGTGAACCTATAGAATGGGAGCCAGGTCTCTTTTCTGTGCTTTCAGTTAAAGGCAGTTTGACAATTTTCTAGAGAAATTAATCATTAAATTTTTTTTTTTTTTCTGGGGGGAGCTCAGTTTTTATTTATTCTGCTGGTTGCTTTGACCTCAGTTTTTATTTCCAAAGCTCAACTTAATAATACCATCTAGAAGCACTGGGAAGCATCCATTCTGTTTGTTTGCCAGACTGTTCACACATCCTCACAATTCATTGTATAGTTTCCCTGTTTTGGACTTAACCTGAGTGATGCGAAGTTAACGAATGGTCGTATTGGCCTGGCTTCTGATTTATAGATGAATCATTATATCAGCACTGCAGAGGGTTGACCATCTTCTAATTTCCATGTTCCTTAAGATTTGGAAACAAACATTAAAGTGATCCTAAGAAGGATAGAAACTGTTCCAGCACTTTTTTTTCTAAGTCTGTCACTAAGACCCTTTTGAATTGGGGTTAGATTTTCAAGGCATTTGAATTACCTGCATTTATGAATCTCTGGAGTTAAGTGGGAAACTAGGAAGAGACAAATGTACAGTCAACATAAGGCAAGTTTAAGGCCTAACAAAGCGGATGGAATGATATTTATCAGGAGGGTACTGTTCTTCAATTCACAGGCACAGACTCCCACATTCATCTGTGACATTGAATTGACATTGAATCTATTTTCCAATGAGAGTTGTCTTCCTCTTCCTCTGTGCTCCTTGCTCAAATTTCAGAGTCTTCATCTGCAATTCTGGGAAAGATGATGTATCACTTGCTTTCATTCAGAAAGAAAGGGGCATAACTTTCGATTCCAAATGTCTGATGCTGGTATCATATCCTTTATTAAGTATTCCTGAAAGAAAGTATAGCTGTTTTACTTTACTTCACAGTCATCAGATACATTAAATCCCCTGAATCTTGGTAAATTATTAAGCAACTATTGATTTTGTTGTGGTGAACATCAAGATGTATTGACTTTTACCCAAGTCAGTATTTCCCAAAGGCATAATAAATCTTGGTGTTTATTGAAACATGCATGTTGATTTCAGTGAATATGTCAGTGCATACACACACACACATACACACACGTATCTCAACATCCAGATACTTATATTGTCTTTCTGGATATCTTTACAAAAAACTATTTTACCCCAAAGATCCTATTATTTTTGGTCTGTTTGTATGTTAATGTTTCATTTAGTCTCAAAAATTTTAACCTCATTTATCCTTCTCTTGGTTGATAATAGTAAGGGAAACTAAGGTTTGTGAAGAAATCTATCTACCTTTCACAAACTAGTTGGGGTTAATCTGGTGAGCTTGTCATTAATTGAAAAGTGGGTCTTGCTTTCTGTCTCCAGTTCTGATCAGTTCTGATCGAGAACTGATCCAGTTCAAGGATCAATGAAACAATAAAAAATTATTGTTGTTAAAATTGAGAAAGTTAAAGAATTTCACTCTCTACATCCAACAAAGAATGGTTTTTATTTCAGCATTGATAAGATCAACACTAAATCAGGGACTACATCTGAGAATCCACTTCATTTCATATCAATATTTTTAAAAATTATATGGGCATACACACCAAGGAAACCAGATCTGAAAGAGACACGTGTACCCCAATGTTCATCGCAGCACTGTTTATAATAGCCAGGACATGGAAGCAACCTAGATGCCCATCAGCAGATGAATGGATAAGAAATCTGTGGTACATATACACTATGGAATATTACTCAGCCATTAAAAAGAATTAATTTGAATCAGTTCTAATGAGATGGATGAAACTGGAGCCCATTATACAGAGTGAAGTGAGCCAGAAAGAGAAAGACCAATACAGTATGCTAGCGCATATATATGGAATTTAAAAGATGGTAATGATAACCCTATATGCAAAACAGAAAAATAGACACAGAAGTACAGAACAGACTTTTAGACTGTGGGAGAAGGCGAGGGTGGGATGTTCAGAGAGAACAGCATTGAAACAAGTATACTATCAAGGGTGAAACAGATCACCAGCCCAGGTTGGATGCATGAGATGGGTGCTCAGGGCTGGTGCACTGGGAAGACCCAGAGGGATGGGATGGAGAGGGAGGTGGGAGGGGGGATCGGGGTGAGGAACACATGTAAATCCATGGCTGATTCATGTCAATGTATAGCAAAAACAACTACAATATTGTAAAGTAATTAGCCTCCAACGAATAAAAATAAATGGGAAAAATAAGTCATTGTACCATAAAAAAAAAAAATTATATGGTACAAAAAGACAAATATAAGGTCAAATTTGCATTTAGATAAAGTTAAGTGATCAACTACACGATGCAATTTAATGGATACAAAACTAAAACTAAATCTTTATTGTCTTCCACATGATCTTAAATTCTACCACTAAGAATTTATTATAAGTTCTCTTAGAAAATTAAAATTGCTTCTGGGTAAAGAATAAAGTCAATCAGGGGCCCATTTATTGACGATCTGCCGTATGTCTAAGCATTTGCTCTCCTTTTGAGCTGCGGTTTGCTCTGTGGTCCTTACCTACGTCTCATGTTTCTTTAACCTCGGTGTTGTTTCTTGTGTATTAATTGGCTATTCTGTGAGCAAATGAGATAGTGCCTATTTGATCACTGAGGTTTTTCCTTCCAGCTAGAAAAGTGCTTATCATTCAAGAAGTGGGTGCTTTGATGGCCTGTAAGGAAGGCAAGAAGTGAGGAATACATTTAGAATAGTGCAAACTGTGGGCTTCCCTGCTAGCTCAGACAGTAAAGAATCTGCCTGCAATGTGGGAGAGCCAGCTTTGATTCCTGGGTTGGGGAGATTCCCTGGAGAATATATGCATTCACCTTGCTATGGTTTGAATGTTCGTGTTCCCCTCAGGTTTGTATGTTGAAATCCTGATCCACACAGGTGATGGTATTAGCAGGTAGAACCTTTGGCAGGTGGCTTAAGTCAGGAAGGTGAAGCCCTTACAAAAGTACTTTTGAAAGAAGCTTCAGAGAGATCCCTTCCTTTTTCTGCCATATCAGAATATAACAAAAAGTCTGCTCATTCAATGCTGCCGGCCCCCTGATCTCAGACTCCCAGCCTTTAGACTGTGAGAAATAAGTTTCTATTGTTTATATAAACCCAGGGATGCTCTGGTGGCTCAGGCAATAAAAAATTTGCCTGCAATGCAGGAGATCGGGTTCAATCCCTGGGTCAAGAAGATTCCCTGGAGAAAAGAATGGCTACGCACTCCGGTAATCTTGCCTGGAAAATCCGAGGACAGAGGAGCCTGGTGGTCTACAGTCCATGGAGTCATAAAGAGAAAGACATGACTAAGCTACTAACATAAACTACCCAGACTGTGGTATTTTGTTATAGTAGCCCCAGTGGACCAAGACACTCCCTTACAAATGTGTATGTATTTATACATACATACGGTAAAGCAGATAACAATATTTTTCCATGAGGCAGGTTGGTAAACTGACATACCCAGAGGAGTTTCAAGCAAGTTGTAGAGACTTTGAATAATAACTGATGTTCCAGGGGAGAATGAGGTCAGGAAAAGAGAAGATATTGCAAACGTGATAAAATCAATCTTTCTCATTAAAACAATTGCCCTAATTGATCAATGATTTGAAATGTTCCATGTAGCACCAAGGGGAAGAAGTGCTAGACAAATAATTTTTTTCTTTCTTTCATTTTCTTACAAAAGAGAAAGCTTTGGTGACAGAGACAGCATGACAATGGTCAAGTCCACTTTTTAAGAAGAGTAATCTTCAAATGCTTTGCACAGTGATTAAGGCCAATGTGGAGAAAATAACAGCTTCCATCCTGCATGTTTAAAGCTAAGAACTTAAAAAATAAGATTTTATGTTCATATGGTTTTTATCACTCTGCTTTGAGCCAGTGTGACTCCTGATAAAATGCATCAGTGTGGTTTGCAGACACTACTACATGGGAATGAAAGAAAAGTCATTCTGAACTTAAATATATGGATTTTTTATGAAGCTTTTATAGCCAAGATGGCCTTTACACTTTAAGCTTTCAATACAAAGAGGAATTATGTTTAAAGCACTTTGGGCAGAAGTGAAGTGTTATTCCTGTGGAATGCAGGGAAAGATGGCAAATCTGCCGATGGCTTCTTTTTTCCTTTCTTTTTCATGCCATGTAAAAATTTGGATTAGAACACATGTCTATACAAGAGCCTGTTTGTTTTTTTTTCCTCTAAATGTCCACAGGAATCAGGAAATGTGAAATCAAATGTGCTGTTGGCTCTCCTTCAGGGTCCCCAGGATAGTCATTTTTTTTCATGGTAATAGACCTGCCTTGACTTGGATCTTCAGTGACATTGGTATTTCATGGAAGGAGCAAATAAGTTCATGCCTTTCATGTGTCTTTGTTCATTGTTTATGAAATGCCTTATGATGGATCTGTGCTCCGCTCCTAGCTCTTGGCAAATGGTGAGGAAAGGGAGGTTTGATTTCAGTACCCAGAGTGTTCAGTATGTTCTGATTCACCCTACACCTCACTATCCTCTGCTCCCTAGTTGATGCTCTTATGTTCTTATTTATTAGGTTAATATTATTATTATATATTTGCATATTTTATCTTATAAATATTAAAAGTACTGTTGCTCTGTGATGACCTAGAAAGGTGGGTCGGGGGTGTGAAAGGGAGGCCCAAGAGGGAGGGGATATATGTATACATATAGCTGATTCACTTTATTGCATAGAAACAATGAAGCTAACACAATATTGTAAAGCAATTATACTCAAATAAAAAAAAGAATAAGTTAGTTTTTGAAAGTTATTAAGAGTAGCATTTGACATGAATAATGTAAATGTAAGCCAGTGCGTGTTTTTTATAATCAAGTGTGCATATGTGCTCAGTCACTCTTTGCAACTCCATGGACTGTAGCCCACCAGCCTCCTCTGTCCATGGAATTTCTGGAGTGGGTTGCCATTTCCAACTCCAGGGGATCTTCCCAACCCGGAGATCGAACCCGTGTTTCTTGTGTTTCTTGCGTTGGCAGGAGGATTCTTTACCACAGCACCACAAAACAATGCTATTTATGATGTATTTAAATTATGCAATGAAAAGTTGTTCATTATAAAAAGAAGTTTTTGGAGTAGCAGCAGATGGAGAGAAGCTTGGGTGTAGGGACCTTGAGCAATGACGCTGAGCTGGCTGGTTTCAGCAGCTAGTTCGATCTATACGGTTTTGCCTTGAGAGCTCTAGTACCAGCACCTTTAGGCTTCCTCCTCTCTGGCCTCTTTCCTCCTTGCTACGTTCATGATAAGGACTTCATGGAGAAGAAAGTGGAGCCTAGAATAATGTAGCACCAAACAGCACAGGCAGCATGGCAGGGTGGAAGGAACATAGGCTACTTGCCAGGAGACTCTGGTTCTTCTGTGGGTTTACTATTAGTTGTATGACTTTGCCACATCACTTTCCCTACCTGGACATTGCTGTTTTCCATCTGTAAAATGACTATAATGAAGACGATAGGAATTAACATTTACCACTTACCAGGTGCCAGGAAGTATCCTATGTGCTGAACAATAATGAACTCATTTAACCTCTACAGCATCCTAATGAAGTAGGTACTGTGTTAACCATTTTACATGTCCCCTTCTCCAGGGGATCTTCCCAACCCAGGAATGGAAGCTGCCACTCGTGTTTTCCTGCTTTGCAAGTGGATTCTTTACCACTTGAGCCACTGGGGAAGCCCTACAAGAAGGATACATATGTTTCTTAAGGTCACACAACCAAGGAAATGTTTGAACCCAGTAGACTGACCCGGAGCTCTTGCTCTTGGCAGTGGCTAAAGTCCATTTAAAATCTAGGGTTCTATCTTACAGCAATCTCACAATGTGAAAAAATAGGTGAACCGATGTGTTCCAGTGGGCTTGAAGGCTATTTAATAACCACAGCCATAAATAGTTTGTGTTTCAAAAATACATATCTATATCATCTATCTATCTATTGTCTACCTAACATCTACTTTAAGAGTTAACTTGGGGAACTTCCCTGGTGGTCCAGTGGCTAAGACTTGGCACTCCCAATACCGGAGGCCCTGGTTTGATTCCTGATCAGAGAACTGGATCCCACAGGCCACAACTAAGAATTTGCATGCAGCCCTTCAGGATCCCACGTGCTGCTAAGAAGATCCCACGTGCCACAATTAAGACCCGGTGCAGCCAAATAAATAAATATTTTTAAATAAAAGTGAACTTGGAATCAATTTGCTCAAGCTGCTCTCAAAATTCTAGTCCCTAAATGAAGTCTCTCAATAGAAATGAGTAATTACGCCCTGTTGCTAGCTACCACTGAGAAGTGCTCTGTCAAATCATTTCTCTTCTAATGGCTGTTGGTGTCACAAAAATAACTTTTATTTAAGAAGAGAAAACAACAACACAAATAATGGCAGGGCAATCAGCTCCATTAAAGCACTAATGATGGGCAATGATATCATATAGTTTTGAAACCGTTTTTCACTGAGAAACTGTGAGTGCTGTATAAATTTGACCTCATTCATTCTTAGGTTATCTTTATTATTTATAGATTATATATTGATTTGGTCTTGTTCTTGCTTATTTTCTCTCACTTGTAGGCTTACCATCATGTTTTATTTTCTTGGGCTCCAAACTCACTGTGAACAGTGACTGCAACCATTAAATTAAAAGACACTTGCTCCTTAGAAGAAAAGCCATGACAAACCTAGACAGCATATTAAACAGCAGAGACATTACTTTGCCAACAATGATACAGATAGTCAAACTGTGGTTTTTCTAGCAGTCATGTACGGATGTGAGAGCTGGACCATAAGGAAGGCTCTGCCCTGAAGAATTGATGCTTTTGAACTGTGGTGTTGGAGAAGACTCTTGAGAGTCCCTTAGACTGCAAGGAGATCCAACCAGTCCATCCTAAAGGAGATCAACCTTGAATATTCATTGGAAGGACCGATGCTGAAGTTGAAGCTCCAATACTTTGGCTACCTAGTACGAAGAGCTAACTCTTTCGAAAAGATCCTGTTGCTGGGAAAGATTGGGGGCAGGACGAGAAGGGGGCAACAGATGATAAGAAGGTTGGCTGACATCACGGACTTAATGGACTTGAGTTTGAGCAAACTCTGGGAGATAGTGAAGGACAGGAAAGTCTGGCCTGCTGCAGTCCATGGGGTCACAAAGAGTCAGACATGACTTAGCGACTGAACAACTACAGCAATCTGGTGATATTTTGTGTATGAGATTTCCCTACCAGTAGTTTCAGTGTCCCAACCAACTTTCTTCAGCATCTCAGAGTTGAAAGTTCCCTTTTATACTGTGAATAAAGGGGCAGAGGCGTTGTTGAAATATTCCCCCTTCTTTGGAAATAAAGAATACAGGTTCATGCAGCCTAGTTGACTTATTGAAAGCTTCAGCAATATTTTAATGCTTTAGAGTATAGATGTGGCAAAATCATCCCCTGAAACAATGTTTTCCTGTTCATTTTCTTGGAGGCATCAGCAGGATGTCCTTGAAAGAGAATGAGTCTGGACCTAAATGTCTTATAAACATTCTTTTGATGGGTTGCCAATTTCACTCCATATAAAAGTTGGTAGCTTGGAACATGAAAACAGCATAAGACACGTTTGCAACTTCATCCTTACAATGATAGTGTATGTAACTGTACACATTGCAATCACACAATAGAAATTAAATCCAAGAGCTAAAGATTCTTTGTTAATTTGTGTGGAAAGAGAGGTTAGAATGAAAGGGTGATTTTATCATACATACACAACCACAGTGTGAGACTGTGGCTCTTAGAGGGTCCCACAGTTATGACCACGTCTTTGAAAATATCTAGTCAGCATCTTAGGTCTTTGCCTGTAAGATTTTGAACCAATACAAAAGAGAAGAAAACAACCTTCTAGTTTGTGTCACTGAAATATAATTGTTGGCCACGAGCTCCAATAGGTTTGCTAGATGGTTTTCTAGGAGTGGTAGTAACTATAAAAATGGGACAAGACTTACACGGTTACTGAGAGAGAACTTGATCCTATTCAAAAAGGAAGACGGGTTAGGTCCAGTGTCCAGCAGTGTTACAGATGTGCTGTCCAGTATGGTAGTCAACAGACACATACGGCTATTTCAATATAAAGAAATAAAAATGTAAGATAATTGGAAAATTAGCTCCCTCTCATATCATCCACAGTTCAAGTGGTCAATACCCACCTATGGCTGGCAGATACCATATTGGATAAGGCAGATAGAGAAAATTCTATCTTTATAGAAAGTTCTTTTGGACAGTAGCGGTTTAGAATCAGAGCCTTGAGTGTTGGAAAGTGAGTAATTTCTGGTTAGAAAGTAAGGGATTTAGCTGGAGCATTGGTTAGATACAGGGTCAATAGCTACAGTTTGGCTACAGGCACCACAAGGGGGAGACAGATCACATTCTGGAGGATTGCTCTTTCTGCTTAGTTGTTGACCTAAAGCTGGCAGAGAGTGTCTTTTTATGGAGGAGGAGAAGCTGGGAGCTTTGACTCGTTTTTCTCCTTCATTTAGAAGCCCCTCTCTTGACTCAGATGTCAAGTTTAAAGATTTGCTCCTTCTTCTGCATTCTTTTTAAATATTCTACCTCCTACTCTTGAAATTCTCATATCTAGTTTTTATGAAAATTGCTTCCATATAGACCTTACAGAAACTTTAATGCTGTATGCCTCAGGCTTTCTTGTCTGGAAATATTCATTGTAGAGCCTTCTGTCTGCCTCTAGCTAACCGTCTTTTTAAAGGAAGTTATCTGCCTGAGAACTGCCATTCCAGAATAGGAAGCCCAGAAGCATCCCTACAGTAGACAATGCCATGCAGTGGTTATGGTATAATGGAAGACTTAGAAGAGATAAGTGGGGACGGGGGGTGGTTTGCTGCAAATATGCCTTCAATTACTTGAATAAAAATCAAGGCAAGAGGGGTGAGCTTAGAAAGAAATATGTGGAGTGGGTTTCTGGAAAATTAAAATGACTTGTAGGTTTTTTGCCCTCAGAACGTCTTAATCATAAAAGTGGAATTTTGTTGAACATCTCTTACATGGTCAATTACAATCACCTCTAAATAGTTTCTTGTCCTTAGCATGGACTATAGTGGCCGTCCCCAAAATTCCATGTTCTAATTCCTGGGATCTGTGAATGTGAATTTATTTGGAAAAAAGCTCTTTGCCAATGTAAATAAGTTAAGATCTTGATATGGTATCATTTTGGATTACTCAAGTCTGCCCCAAATCCAGTGGCAAATGTCCTTAGAAGGGACAGAAGAGAGGACTCAGACATACAGGGGGAAAGTCCACGTGAAGATGAAGGCAGAGACTGGAGTGATACAGCCACACCAAGAACCTGGAAGAAGCAAAGAATAAATTTCCCCCTAGAGCTTCCAGTGGGAACGGGGCCCTGTCCCAGGACTGTGATTTTGGACTTCTGGCTCAGATTCCTGGCCTCCAGAACTGGGAGAGAATACATTTCTGTTTTTGTAAGCCACTAATTACATGTTAATTGCTTATGACAGCCACAGGAAACAAATTCAGATCCCCTCTGATACATCCTCCAAGCCATTGTTAGAATGATCTTAAGACATAAACCTTATGCTCAAGTTCCTTAGAAGCGCTGCCTTGATTTATTCTCTGTTGCCCTTCTCCCTTATACTTGTTACATTTAATGAGACCAGGCTCCTTTGTTCCCTAGATGTACTGCCAGTTTCATCCCATTGTGTGTTTGAACAGAGTCCTTGTTGTCCTTCTGAGGCTGGGCTACCTGTTGTAACTCTTGAATACCTTTCAGAATCCTATGCAGAGTCCCTATCCACATGAAAATATAAGACTGATGCCATCCCATCCCTCACTGCTTATCCGTTGTCACCTCTGCATCTTATATACCTGTATAACATGGTGCTTTTTGACATCCATCCATTCAGTAATTTAAAAAAATTATATTAATTTTAATAGGTAATACATGTATATGTTGCAAAAATAAAAATGATTAATAAGTATTCTTGGAGAAGACTTACTCCTATTCTTATCCCCATCCATCTTGTTTCTCCCCATTCACTACAGGTAATTGCTTTAAAATAACGTGTTTCCTTAAGCATAAGTGTTCATTATCATACTCTACATATTGTTCTGCATTTTACCTTTTCTCACTTCATAATGTATCCTAGAGATTTTTTTCCATAGCATTATACAGAGATCTTCATCACTTTTCTTCTTTAGGGATACACAATGCTCGGTTAAGTAGATGGCCCTGGGTAACTTGACCAGTCCCCGAATGTTGGACCTTCCGTTTGCTTCCGTTATTTATTACTATACATAATGCTCTAATGAAAACTTTTGTACATATATCATTTCAAACTTATGCAAGTGTCTGATAGATTTCCAGAAGTGAGAAGTTTGCTAGGTCAAATGGCATGTGTAAATGTGACTGTGCTAGACATTGCCAGATTTTCCCCACAGGCATCGAACCATTTTGTGTCCCACTGACAATGTGGAAGTTGGCTGGTGGACACAACTCAGCAACACATGGTGCTATATTCTTGTATTTTTGCCAATGTGATTGGTGAATGTAACAGTTTCCTATCGCTGCATAACAAATTGCCACAAACTTAGTGGCTGAAGACAAAACACATTTGTTATCTCACTCTTTCTGGGGACCAACAGCCCAACAGTCCTTAGTTAGGACCCCAGCCTAACGAAGCATCCTCTGTTCAGGGACTAATGCTGCAATTAAAGTGTTGTCTGGGACTGCAATCTCATCTGAGGCTTGAACTCTTCTTTCAAGTTCATGAGGTTGTTGGAAGATGTTAGCATCTTGTATTTGTAGAACTGATGCTCTCAGTATCTTGATATCCCATATAGTTCTCAGCCATGTGACCCTCTTTACAGGCAGTTCACAATGTCAGCTCGCTCCTTCATGGTCAGGGGGAGATTTTCTTGCTGTAGTTTATTAAGATGTAATCTTATAGATGACCAAGTCCAAGTTCCATTCATGAAACAGGGCACTCAAAGCCGGTGCTCTGGGACAACCCAGAGGGATGGGATGGGGAGGGAAGTGGGAAGGGGGATTCGGGATGGGGACACATGTACACCCATGGCTGATTCATGTTAATGTATAGGAAAACCACACAGTATTGTAAAGTAGTTAACCTCCAATTAAAATTAAAAAAATTAATTTTTTAAAAAAAGATACAATCTTATTTTATGTGACATAATCATGGAATGTCATATCATCCTGTTCGTCATATAACATAGCTTACTCAGGGCTGTTAGCAGTCTGGGCTCAGAACTGTTTTGATTGGAAGCTGTTGGTTCTGTACCAATAGAAGGTATTGGTTAGAACTGCTATTGGTTAGAAGCAGTTTTCTGTTATGAAACCGAAACAGATTCACAGTCTTAGAGAATGAGGGGAAATGGACAGTTAGGGAGTTTGGGATGGACATGTACACACTGCTATATTTAAAATGGATAACAAACTACTATATAACACTGGGAGCTCTGCTCAATGCCATGTGTCAGTCTGGATGGGAGGGGAGCTTGGGGGAGCACGGATACCTGGGCATGTATGGCTGAATCCTTTTGGTGTTTCCCTGAAATGATCACAACATTGTTAATTGGCTATACTCCAATATAAAATAAAACATTAAAAAGAAAAAATAGGAAGCAAGTCACGGTCCCAGTCACACTCAAGGAAAGGGGATTATGTAGTCCTAACATTAAAGAGAGGAGATTATGGGACCTCCATAGAATTCTACTCATCACAGTGATAAATGTAGTTTTAATTTGCATTTTAAAAATTATGAGTATTTTATATGCATAATGGCCATCTTTTTTTGGTGTGTGTGTGTGCACTGCCTGTTTATGTTCTCTGTCCATATTTCTCTTAATTTTTTGTTATTTTTCTTCTAAATGTCTAGGAGCTCTCTACGTATTAGTGAATGTAGTCCTTTGATGGTGATATGGATTTCAAATATTTTCCTCCAGGTTGTTCTTATGCTGTTGTAGAATGTAAAATCTATAAATTTTATGTGGTTGAAATTATCAATCTTCTACTTTTCACTTCTTGCTTCTGAGTCATTGTGATAAAGTCTACTTCCATGTTGTGGCTTTAAAAGAATTCAACCATGTTATGATTTTATTTTTTTGCACCTAAATCTATTTGGAATTTTTCTTTGCATATGGTGTTATTTATGAATTCAACAGTATCATTTTTCCAGATGGCTATTTGCCTGTCCCCAACATTATGCACTAAAATTCATGTTTATCAGTACAGATTTGAGCACCACTTTTATCGTGGACTTCCCCGGTGGCTCAGACTGTAAAGCGTCTGCCTATAATGCGGGAGACCTGGGTTTGATCCCTGGGTCGGGAAGATCCCTTGGAGAAGTGAACGACAACCGACTCCAGTACTCTTGCCTGGAGAACCCCATGGATGGAGAATCCTGGTAGGCTACAGTCCATGGGTTGCAAAGAGTTGGACAAAACTGAGCAACTTCACTTTCTTTCTTTTCTTTCTTTATCATGCACTAAACCAAAGAAGTGGAGAGAATTTATCTTCTCTTGTTTTGTCTGTTGTATATGTCCCAATACCACACATTTAATAACTGAAGTTTTATAGTGTATTTATTAGCTTGTGAAGCTTTTCTATTTCAGACATTTCCTGGTTATAACTACTAGTAATATTTTTCCACATGAACTTTAGAATTTGTTTGTATAGTTTCTGAACAAAGTTTTTTTTTTAATGTTCTTATTGGGATTGTTAAATTTATGAATTAACTTAGGGAGATTGACATTTTTGTAATCTTAAGTCTTTTTATTGATAAACTTGGCATATCTTTCCATTCATTTGATTATTTTTCTGAGTCTTTCAGGAATCTATCCATTTTTCTGGAATTGTTTTTCCATATCCCTTGTTAGATTTATACCTAGGTATTTTATCTTTTCTCAGAATTATTATTGTTGCCATTAGAAATGGATCTTTTCCACTACATCTTCTAAGTGCTGCTATTTACATATATGAAAGCTATTGATTTTTTTTCATTTTACCCATGACTACAGTATTATTTAGAAAATATTTATCGAGTGCTTAAAATGTAATGACTTCTGTACAAGAGCTGAATTCATTGCCTACAAAATAGTCATGCCCCCTAGTGAGATAACGACTTAGTGGAGGAGGCAGTAAAGTAAACACAGAAGCAAACACATAAATGACTAATTTATGATCAATGCTAAGAAGACAGTGAAATGTATTTATTCATCAGGACTAATTATTTAAGTGTGTCTTACCCGGTTGCAGAAACTTTGAGAGTTTGGTCCTTGCTTTCCTTATCTCTAGGTCTCCAGAATCTAGTGTACTGGTTAGGAGACAAGTTGCAGTATATGTTGACTGAAATGAATAGAACTAACTTACTTTGAGCTTAGGGGCAATAGTGTTTTAACGCTGTTTAGTATGATGACCATACAGGCAGATTTTTCCAACAATTTCATATTTTAGATATTCTCTTTCTATAAATATGTCGTCACACCTTGGGAGTCTTAAGAATTTGTTTGGAAATTGGCCGTCACAGTTATAGCTTTTGTCCAGAGATTCTTTAGATGTCTCAGATCCATGCACAGAATAGACTCTCATCCTCAGCATGCATATTTGAAAATAAGTTTTGCTGAAAGGGATATCCTTTGTAAAGTTTTGATCGAGGTGTCAAAGTCAAACTAGTTGATGGAGCCTCATTGGAGCTTGGGTGTTCTCCAGTCACAAGTGCTAAGATTTACATCTTTTATATCAGTAGGAAAGAAAGAGGATGCTCTAATGGAGAGAATTCTATTTATATGTATAGGCTTTTTTCACTGTTGTTTCATTTTCCCTCTCCAAATGTTAATAAAAGGTAAGTCAAGAACTTAGGGTTCAGTCTGTTAAATTTTTTTTTTAATTTATAGTCTTCATGACTCTGAAAAGAATTTATGCCAGCTTAAAGGAATATATAAAGTGCTGCAAAGTTACATACATTGGAAAAGTATGAGAAAGAAATGCAGTGAAAAACAAAGTTGGAGACAGATGATAGACTTGCTGTCAGTAGTCTCCAGTCTGGCCTCTTATCTATTAGAAAACATATTGAACATTAACATAAATTTTCCATTCAATTAAGATTTAAAAAATTCATTACAATAGCAAAAATATATTTGGTGCTTATTCTGTTCCAGTCACCATGTTAAGCTTTTTAAAATGCACTAGTTAGTCCCTGCAACACATATTTGATGAGTTAGGCACTAATACAATTCTATTTTACAGAATAGGAATGGCTATTACTGATATTAAGGCAAGAAAGGAAATTGTGGAGAATATTCTTATAAAGATGATTTTTATTGTTGTTGTTCATTTGCTAAGTCATGTCTGACTCTTTGAGGCCCCATGGACTGGATCACGCAAGGCTTCCCGGTCTTTCACTATCTCCCAGTGCTTGCTCAAATTCATGTCCATTGAGTCAATGATGCTATCTAACCATCTCATCCTCTGCCACCCCCTTCACCTTTTGTCTTACATTTCCCCAGTATCAGGGTCCTTTCCAATGAGTTGGCTTTTCTCATTAGGTGGCCAAAGTATTGGAGCTTCAGCTTCGGCATCAGTCCTTCCAATGAATATTCAGATTTGATTTCCTTTAGGATTGATTGGTTTGATCTCCCTGCAGTCCAAGGAACTTGCAAGAGTCTTTTCCAGCACCACAGTTCGAAAGCATCAGTTCTTTGATGCTCAACCTTCTTTATGATTCAACTCTCAATTTGTACACGACGGCTGGAAAACCATAGCTTTGACTACACGGACCTTTGCTGGCGAAATGATGTCTATGCTTTTTTATATGCTGTCTAGGGTTGCCATAGCTCTCCCTCCAAGGAGCAAGCATCTTTTAATTTCATGGCTGCAGTCATCATCTGTGATTTTTGGAGCCCAAGAAAATAAAATCTGATACTGTTTCCACTTTTCCCCCATCTATTTGTCATGAAGTTATGGGACTGGATGCCATGATCTTAGTTTTTTGAATGTTGAGTTTTAAAGCTAGCTTTTTCACTCTCCTCTTTCACCCTCATTAAGAGGTAATTTAGTTCCTCTTCACTTTTTGCTATTAGAGTAGTACATCTGCACATCTGAGTTTGTTGATATTTCTCCCAGCAATCTTGATTCTAGTTTGTGATTCATTCAGTCCAGCATTCCTGCTTAGAAATGCATAGAAATTCAGTCCAGTACTCTGCATAGAAGTTAAATAAACGGGGAGACAATATACAGCCTTCTTGTATTCCTTTCCCAATTTTGAACCAGTCCATTGTTCCTTGTCTGGTTCTAACTGTCACTTCTTGAACTGCATGCAGGTTTCTCCGGAGACAGGTAAGGTGATCTGGTATTCCTATCTATTTAGAAATTGTCCACAGTTTGTTGTGAACCACACAGTCAAAGGCTTTAGTGTAGTCAATGAAGAAGAAGTAGATGTTTTTCTGGAATTGCCTTGTTTTCTCTATGATCCAATGGATGTTGGCAATTTGATCTGCTTTTTCTAAATCCATCTTGTACACTGGAAGTTCTCAGTCCCACATGCTGCTGAAGTCTAGCTTGAAGGATTTTAAGTATAACCTTGATAGCATGTGAAATGAGAGCAACTGAATGGTAGTTTGAACATTCTTTGGCATTGCCCTTGTTTGGGATTGGAATGAAAACTAACACTTTCCAGTCTGGTGGCCACTGTTGTGTTTTCCAAATTTGCTGACATATTGAGTACAGCATTTTCACAGCATCATCTTTGGGATTTGAAATAGCTCAGCTGGAATTCTATTACTTCCACTAGCTTTGTTTATAGTGATGCTTCCTAAGGCCCACTTGACTTCACCTTCCAGGATATCTGGCTCTAGGTGGGTGATCACACCATCGTGGTAATCTGAGTCATGAAGATCTTTTTTGTATAGTTCTTCTGTGTATCTTGCCACCATTTCTTAACCTCTTCTGCTTCTGTTAGGCCCTTACTGCTTCTGTCCTTTATCATGCCCATCCTTGCATGAAATATTCCCTTGATCTCTCCAATTTTTCTTGAAGAGTTCTTTAGTCTTTCCCATTCTGTTGTTTTCCTCTATTTCTTTGTATTTGCATTTAAGAAGGCCTCCTTATCTCTCCTTACTATTCTCTGGAACTGTGCATTCACTAGGGTATATATCTCCCTTTCTCCCATGCTTTTCACTTCTCTTCTTTTCTCACTTAATTGTAAAGTCTCCTGACAACTACTTTGCCTATTGCATTTCTATTTCTTTGGGATGATTTTGGTCACCACCTCCCGTGCAATGTTATAAACCTCCATTCAAATTTCTTCAGGCACTCTGTCTACCGGATCTAATCCCTTGAATCTATTTATTACCTCCACTGTATGAAAATAAAGGATTTGATTTAGGTCATACCTGAATGGTTTAGTGGTTTTCCCTACTTTCTTCAATTTAACCATGAATTTTGCAATAAGGAGCTGATGATCTGAGCCACAGTCAGCGCCATGTCTTTTTTTCACTAACTGTATAGAGCTTCTCCATCTTTGATTGCAAAGAGCATAATCAATTTGACTTTGGTATTGAGCATCTGGTGATGCCCACGTGTAGAGCTGTCTCTTTTGTTGTTGGAAGAGGGTGTTTGCTACGACCAGTGTGTTCTCTTGACAAAATTCTATTAGTGTTTGCCCTGCTTCATTTTGTACTCCAAGACCAAACTTGCTTATTTCTCCAAGTTATCTTTTGATTTTCTATGCTTGCATTCCAATTTTCTATGATGAAAAAGACACCTTTTTTTTTGGCGTTAGTTTGAAAAGGTCTTGTTGGTCTGCTGTTCAACTTCAGCTTCTTTGGCAATAACCATTTGCCCTTCCCTAATAGCATGTTGGACACCTTCTATCCTGGGGGAGGGGGCATGATTATCTTCTGGTGTCATGTATTTTTGCCTTTTCATACTGTTCATGAGGTTCTCACAGCAAGAATAATGGAGTGGTTTGCCTTTCCCTCTGCCAGTGGACCACATTTTGTCAGAACTCTCTACTGTGACCCTTCCATTTTGGTTCTGCGTGACAAGGTTCATAACTTCATTGAGTTACAGAAGCCCCTTTGGTCACAACAAGGCTGTGATCCATTAAGGGGATAAAGAAGATACTGTGGAATAAATGAGCAATAGTGCTCACGTATCTGATCAGTGGCTCCTGCAGTGAGTTTCCCATTTGTCTTTTGTAGCATCCCTTTATCTAAAGGCCTCATGCTGAGCGCAGAATGATTCTACAAGGTAGCCAATGTAATAAATAAGGCTCTTCTGGTATAGATTCACTTGGGGGCTAGATTTAGGAGTAGCTAGAAGAATACAGTGTTGAAAATCCTATAGACAATTCTTTAAAAATATTGCACATTCAGAAAAAAAAATTGTATCTTCTAACTGAATGACAGAGGAGAAATAGGAAGTGTTGACTTTGACTTTGGATTGGAAACTGTGGATTAGATGCCAGTGCTTAAATGTGGTAACCCTTGACCTGTAAGCACGGCTAATACACATACTTTTCCAACTGAAGACGGTACTAAAAAGTAAAAAAAAAAAAAGGTTGTTATTGTATTAGTATTACCAATACAATAGGTAATGCTATTGTATTCTGTAAGTCTCTGAACTTCAGTGGCTTTGTACAAAAAAATTCTTACTTACCCTCATGTAAAGTCCATTTGTCCCTTACAGCTCTTCCAAATTGCACTAATGCCCCCTGGAGCAAATAACCTCCAAGGTCAATGTAACAGGGGAAGAGAATAATCTCTGAAAAGGAACACCCGTTCTTACTTTTCTCAGATGGGAACCTGCATATTGTTTCTGCTCATGTTCTACTGATAAGAATTAGTCACCTGAAGTCACTCTGATGTGTGGACTTGTGAAATGTGGAGAAACACATGGATATTTTAGTGAGTTCCTGTCATCTGAGCCACACAAGGTTTAAGTCCTTTCTTCTGTTTCTTCTGGGAATTTCTCGCCTCCTATCTTTCTCCTGAGTCCTTCAGGCCTCTTGTTTCATGAAACAATATCCTTAAGATTTTAGGTTCCCCCTCTTTAAGCAGTCGGTTCAGACTAGAGGAGATGTCTATGTGGGTGGGTGAAGAAGCAGAAAAGTAGGAAAGGGAGAGGAAAGAGAGGAGATACGGGAGCCATCTCCAGCTGTCACAGCCCAGGTCTGACTGATGGTTGCAAGTGGGAAGGAGATTGGAGAGAAAAGAGAGAATTCCATTCTATTTCCTTTAAGGGACCTCGGCTATTTCTTCTCCTTCGTATCCCTTTCTTTTCCCTTTATCAAGGCAAGAATAGAGATGCAGACATGAAGAATGGACATGTGGATACAGGGAAGGTGGGACAAACTGGAAGACTGAGATTGGTATTAGATATGCTATCATGTGTAAATTAGATAGCTAGTGGGAACCTGCCATAAAGCACGGGAAGCTCAGTCCGATCCTCTGTGATGAACTTGATGGATGGGATGAGGGGATAGGAAGGAGGGGATATATGTATACAAGTGGCTAATTGACTTAATTGCATAGCAGAAACCCCCACACTGTTGTGAAGCAATTATATTCCAGGAAAAAAATTCTTATCCCCTAAACACATATTTTAGCACATTCTGTGAGCCAGTCATGAACAGGCATTCAGTCAGTCAGTTCAGTCGCTCAGTTGTGTCTGACTCTTTGCAACCCCATGGACTGCAGCATGCCAGACCTCCCTGTCCATCACCAGCTCCTGGAGCTCTCGGTGATGCCATCCAACCATCTCATCCTCTGTTGTCCCCTTCTTCTCCCGCCTTCAATCTTTCCCAGCATCAGGGTCTTTTCCAATGAGTAAGTTCTTTGCATCAGGTGGCCAAAGCATTGGAGTTTCAGCTTCAACATCAGTCCTTCCAATGAACACTCAGGACTGATTTCCTTTAGGATGGACTGGTTGGATCTCCTTGTTGTCCAAGGGCATTGGGTATCCAGAAATGCACAGTATGGTGGCACCTGAGCTCCAGTGAGACCCCAGGGACTCTACAGTCCACGGAATTCTCCTGGCCAGAATACTGGAGTGGATAGCCATTCCCTTCTCCAGCGGATCTTCCCAAGCCAGGGATCGAACCCAGGTCTCCCGCATTGCAGGTGGATGCTCTACCAGCTCAGACACCAGGGAAGCCCAGTGGGCCCAGAGATCCGCAGTGTGGCCACGCCTGAGCTCTAGGACTCTCGGCTCGCTGGTGAACACTGAAGGCAGCAAAGTGACAGAGCGATAGAGTGCAAAGTAGAAATAAAATTTAAACAACCAAGTGAGCGCATAAATGATTTGACACTTCCACCTTGTGTGCAGAGAGGAGGAGCCATGAGGAGGAGGCTTGCCTTGGGGCAGCACTGAGTCTGAAGGTGAGCAGGGAAGGTCAAAGAGAGACGCTGCGTATGCTTAGTCGCTCAGTCGTGTCCGACTCTTTGCGACCCCATGGACTATATCCCGCCAGGCTCCTCTGTCCATGGAATTCTCCAGGCAAGAATATTGGAGTGGGTTGCCACGCCCTCCTCCAGGGGGTCTTCCCAACACAGGGATTGAACCAAGTCTCCCACATTGCTGGTGGATTCTTTACCGTCTGATCCACAAGGGAAGCCCATGAATACTGGAGTGGGTAGCCTATCTCTTCTCCAGGGGATCTTCCCCACCCAGGAATTGAATCAGGGTCTCCTGCACGAATTTACCAGCTGAACTCCCAGGGATTCCCTAAGAGAGGTGTGGGAGTTGCAAGTCTCATCACTCTTCATTACCTCCGGTATCTTTCTTCGCTCTCCCCTGACCCTTTGGCCATGCTTCTGTTGTCCTACAGCACAAATCCTCATCCTTCTCCTCACATCCCTGCTCTAGCATTTAGTCCTCAACCCTCTGGTGTCTACATACAAGGTGGAGACAGGGGATGCTCCTGATTGAGTCTTGGGACTACAGGAGATGTGTCTGTGTAGCTGGTACCCCCAAATTGGTGCTGTGATTCCATCCTACTTTTTAAACATGCTGAGTTGCTCAGCTGTGTCCAGCTCTTTGCAATCCCATGTTCTGTAGCCTACCAGGCTCCTCTGTTCATGGGATTTCCCAGGCAAAAATACTGGAGTGAGTTGCCATTCCCTAGTCATAATGCAAAATGGAACAATGAGTTATTTGTTTACTGTTTGTTGCATATGTTAGGGTACTTTATGATATAAACACAACTTTGCCATGTCATCTGAAGGCTTAATTGCCATTTATAACCTGATTTGTTTGGCAGGGATGATGTAAGAGGTGATTAAGTCTCAGAGAAGCACTTGACCTAAATGATCTTTGAGCCTCTTTCCAACCTGCAGATGCTGTGATTGTGTGGGAATACACATGTGCTCTAAATTCTAAATGAGAGATTTCAAAACGAGCCTTTGGAACCTGTCATTGACTAAGAGAGAGACAGCATGTGATGTAGCAAATTCTCATTCCTTCAACGTCTCTTCCTTCTCAAGTTTTCATTGAAACATTGCTCTCTAATTTTTTTCTACTTTCTCTGTATATTCATGTAGTATCCTTTATTAATCCAAAATTGCTGCTTTTTGATTACAAGCAGTTTTGAATCTTTGTTGGCTATTTCACTAAATGAAATAAATACATCCCCAGTAGGGTAGAATATACTTCTGAATGACTGACCAGGGACTATTTCATTAATTTGCTTCTAAGTCTTTGCAATCATGTACATTAAAATGTTTGACTGATGCTTTTCCTCTAATAAAATGAGAAGTGGTTGTTAATTTTTTATCACTCCTCTAAATAAACGGTGCCATTCCACATGGATGTATAACCAGAACGAATCTCAAACAGAAATCATTCCTGACATGTAAAGAGGATTATGTGAGTTTCTTGCAACATTTTATCCAGAGATATATTTTCCTGAAGATACTTTACATCTGTATTCAGTCACTTTCGTGCTTTCTACAACATATTTTGATTCTTAAAAATATTGGTATATGACTTGGGCATGATATTGGGTAGAATCAGACTTGGAGAGGTCATTAAAATCACCTTCTGCTTCCTTTCAGGCAATTAAGAATTCATTTTAAAACTTCATCTATTCAAGGTTAGGAACTTCACCATCTCTTCTGGCAAGCCATTTAAATATTTAACAACATTTTATGTCAAGATTTCTTTTCTCAGAAAGAATACAGCTGAAACACCTTTGGTCATTTTACGTTCTTTCAAACCTTGAGGCAAAAGGCAAGTGGTTGGTTAGTTTCCACAAAATTATGAGTTTATAGTAAAATCATGTATTTGAAATCGTCTTTTATTAAACCCATCAAACAAAGGTCGTCTTTATCATTTAAAAAATCAGTTTCTTTACAATGATCCTCTATCATGTTAACTTTTAAAGCATTTTCTTTTTAAAATGCATTTATTATTTTTATTTATTTGGCTACACTGGGTCTTCGTTGCTGCGTGTGGGATTTCTCTAATTGCGGCGAGCGGGGGACTACTCTGTAGTGATGCGTGGGCTTCTCACTGCCGACTGTGGCTTCTCTTTTTGCGAAGCACAGGCTCTGGGGTGAGAGCTTCAGTAGTTGTGGTACACTGGCTTAGTTGCTCCGTGGCATGTGGAATCTTCCTAGGCCAGGGATGGGACTCCGGTCCCCTGCACGGGTAGGTAGAGTCTAAACCACTAGACCACCAGGGAAGTCCATGTCAAATTTTATAGTTAGGCTCATATTTATAAATTGTTGTTCAGTCACTAAGTCATGTCTGACTCCTTGGGACCCCATGGACTGCAGCATGCCAAGCTTCCCTGTCCTTCACTATCTCCCAGACTTTACTCAAACTCATGTTTATTGTGTTGGTGATGACATTAAAGAAAGCTGAGCACCGAAGGATTGATGCTTTTGAACTGTGGTATTGAAGAAGACTCTTCAGAGTCCCTTGGACTGCAAGGAGATCCAACCAGTCCATCCTAAAGGAAATCAATCCTGGGTGTTCATTGGAAGGACTGATGTTGAAGCTGAAACTCCAATACTTTGGCCATCTGATGCGAAGAGCTGACTCATTGGAAAAGACCCTGATGCTTGCAAAGATTGAAGGTGGGAGAAGAAGGGGACGACAGAGGATGAGATGGTTGGATGGCATCACTGACTCAATGGATATGAGTTTGAGTAAACTCTGGGAGTTGGTGATGGACACGGAAGCCTGGTGTGCTGCAGTCCTTGGGGTCACAAAGAGTCAGACATGACTGAGCGACTGAACTGAACTGATGCCATTAAACCATCTCATCCTGTGCTGCCCTCTTCTCCTTTTGTCTTCAATCTTTCCCAGTATCAGGATCTTTTCCAATGAGTTGGCTGTTCGTATCAGGTGGCCAAAGTATTGGAGCTTCATCTCTAGCATCAATCTTTCCAATGAATATTCAGGATTGATTTCCTTTAGGAATTCTTGTAAATATTTATAAAATATTTGAACAGATACTGTCCAAAGATATGAACGTAAAATTTTGATAGAAGACACAAGAGTCTTGTGGAAGGGAATATCTGTGGGACCAGGTAGAAGAAGGACTATGAACTGCTCTGTTAAAAGGAGGAGGAGGGACATCCCTTGGCAGCCCAGTGGTTAGGAATCTGCCTGTCAGTGCGGGAGACACGGATTCAACCCCTGATCTGGAAAGATTCCACACGCTGGGGGACAATGATGCCCTCCAGCTGCACTGAACTGAGGTCCACATGCCTAGAGCCCACGAACCACAAGAAAAACCACTGCCCTGAGAAGCCTGCCCACCACACCCTCACAGCAACCGGAGAGAGAAGTCAAGAGCAACTGGACCAGAGGGGCTAAAGTTAACCCTCCCACCCCCCCCCAAAAAAAAAAATCCAGATCATCATTGTTCGCAATCAGAAGTGAATTTCATACAAAATTGAAGGGGTTTTGACCCTTGTGGGTAGAGGAGTGTGTAGAGGGGGAAGGCAAATCTGCAAGCAGTCGATGAGTGAATGGTGCATCTCCTGGATGCAGGAACGGAAAGACTGGCTGAAACGGGTGATCTCAAGTGTCTCTGTAATGAGCTGAATTTATGGCAGAGTGCAAGGCTGAGGGCATTTATTAGTAAATAACAAGGAGAGTGTGGCCGGGTCCCTATCACGGGCCTATAATCAGCCAGAGGTCGGCCTCCTGGGAGATTGTTAGGAGGAAAACACTGCCCTGGCCAGACACTGATGCATGGGGGGCTCATTAATGGCTTATGGGATCAGATGTATAATTTCTGTACATGTGGAACTTCTGTTTATTAGGGAAGCAGGGAGAAATGATGAGAGACCCTGTGACTTTCCTTCGTAGTGGAGTTTCGAAAAGACAGCAAATGTTGGAGTGGAACTTACTTTAACTGCAAATAGTTGGAAGAGCTAATGAGATCGTATATTATTATGACATCGAAGAGTTTGATGAACACAATGCCTAGTGTAAGTAATCTCTTACTTATGGAATGCATTGACAAAGATGTGTGTTAAAATCTATTAATAAAGTCATAGCAATAGATTCATATATGATGAGTGGTGGGTAGGTAGTAAGGTCTGCACTGTGCTTAGTCACTCAGTCGTGTCTGACTCTTTGTGACCCTGGGGACTCTAGTCCACCAGGCTCCTCTGCCCATGGGGATTCTCCAGGCAAGAATACTGGGGTGGGTTGCCATGCCCTTCTCCAGGGGATCTTCCCCACTCAGGGGTCAAACCCAGGTCTCCTGCATCTCCAGCATTGCAGGTGGATTCTTTACTGCTGAGCCACTGGGCAAGCCCTCTACTTCTGCATCTTCGGTCTAGAGACTTTTTAACTTAGTGCTTATTTGTTGCAAGATGCCTGCTGTCCTACAGAAGTATTCTAGGCCTCAGGATGGGACTTGAGGATAAGAAAGGGCAGAGGCAGGAAGAGAAACCCTCCTGTGGCTCTCTCTTCTCACATCTGTGAAGAAACATTATTCCAAAAAGACATCCTTTTTCATCTCTGTGATTAGAATGTTGTGACCTGGCCACGTGTTTCTGAAAGCTGCATGAGAAGCTGGAAGATGGAGTATATAAACAAAGGAAAGAAGACAGTCATGGCTGACCTAACCCACTGCACTGGAGCCTAATTATGTAAAACTATTGATCTGCAGGCCTGCTGGGCTGTTTGTCAGGGCTGCTTGCATGCTCCTGCAGGTGTGAACTGGGCTGCTTGTGCTATTTCTTACGGTTGCTATGTGCCACTCACTCAGTCTCTTGGTTGGCTCAGCCTGCCATTACTAGTATGAAGAAGTGACGCTTTCGAATTTTGGTGCTGGAGAAGACTCTTAAGAATCCCTTGGACAGCAAGGAGATCAAACCTGTCAATCGTAAGGGAGATCAACCCTGAATATTCACTGGAAGAGCTGATGCTGAAGCTCTAATACTTTGTCCACCTGATGCAATGAGCTGACTCACAGGAAAAGACCCTGATGCTGAAAAAGATTGAGGGCAGGAGGAGAAGGGAGTGACAGAGGATGAGTTGGTTGGATGGCATTCCCAACCCAATGGACATGAGTTTGCGCAAACCATAGGAGGTAGTGAAGGACAGGGAAGCCTGGTGTGTGGCAGTCCATGGGGTCGCAAAGAGTCGGACATGACTGAGCAACTGAACAAACAACAAGTGATCTGGGTGGCTTAAACAACAGAAATTTGTTTTTTCATACTTCTGGAGGGTGGAAGTCTGAGATCAGGGTGCTAGCATGGAAGACTCTCTTTCTGGTTTGCAGACAACCACCTTCTTGCTGTGTTCTCATGTGGCATCTACTCAGAGCCTGCTCATGGAAAGATGAAGTGAGCAAGCCCTTTGGTGTCTCTTCCCAGAAGGGCTGTAATCCCCATTGTAAGGATTCCACCATCAAGGTCTCACCTAATCCTCATGACTTGTCAAAGGTTCCATTTCAGATGTCATCATGTGCTATTGTTGTTCAGTTACTCAGTCATGTCTGACTCCCTGAGAGCCCGTGGACCGCAGCACGCCAGGCTTCCCTTTCCTGCAACATCTCCCAGAGCTTACTCAAAATCATGCCCATTGACTTGGTGATGCCATCCAACCATCTCATCCTCTGTCAGCCCCTTCTCCTTCTGCCTTCAATCTTGCCCAGCATCAGGGTCTTTTCTAATGAGTCCACTCTTCACATCAAGAAGTCAAGGTATTGGAGTTTCAGCTTCAGCATCAGTCCTTCCAATGAATATTCAGGGTTGATTTCCTTTAGGATTGACTGTTTGGATCTCCTTGCAGTCCAAGGGACTCTCAGGAGTCTTCTCCAACACCACAGTTCAGAAGCATCAATTTTTCATCACTCAACCTTCTTTATGGTCCAGCTCTCACATCCAGACATGACTACTGGAAAAACTATAGCTTTGACTAGATGGACTTCTGTCAGCAAAGTAATGTCTCTGCTTTTTAATATGCTATCTAGGTTGGTCATAGCTTTCCTTCCAAGAAGCAAGAGTCTTTTAATTTCATGGCTGCACTCACCATCTGCAGTGATTTTGAAGCCCAAGAAAATAGTCTGTCACTGTTTCCATTGTTTCCCCATCCATTTGCCATGAAGTGATGAGACTGAATGCCATGATCTTCGTTTTTTAAGTGTTGAGTTTGAAAGCAGCTTTTTCACTCTCTTTCACTTTCATCAAGAGGCTCTTTAGTTCTTCACTTTCTGCCATAAGGGTGGTGTCATCTGCATATCTGAAGTTATTGATATTTCTCCTGGCTATCGTGATTCCAGCTGGTGATTCATCCAGCCTGGCATTTTGCATGATGTACTCTGCATATAAGCTAAATAAGCAGGGTGACAATATACAGCCTTGATGTACTCCTTTCCCTATTTGGAATCAATCCGTTGTTCCATGTCTGGTTCTAACTATTGCTTCTTGACCTATTTACAAGTTTTGCAGGAGGCAGGTAAGGTGGGCTTGTACTCTCATCTCTTTAAGAATCTTCTGCAGTTTGTTGTGATCCACACTGTCAAAGGCTTTATTGTAGTCAATGAAACAGAAGTAGATGTTTTTCTGGAATTATCTTGCTTTTTCTAGGATCCAATGGATGTTCACAATTTGATCTCTTATTCCTCTGATTTTTCTAAATCCAAATCAATCATCTGGAAATTCATGATTCATGTACTGTTGGAGCCTGGCTTGGAGAATTTTGAGCATTACTTTGCCAGCATGTGGGATGAGTGCAATTTTGTGGTAGTTTGTACATAAGAGGCATTGCCCTACTTTGGGAATGGAATGAAAACTGACATTTTCCAGTCCTGTGGCCATTGTTGAACTTTTCTAATTTACTGGCATATTGAGTGCAGCACTTTCACAGCATCACCTTTTAGGATTTCAAATAGATCAGCTGGAATTCCATCTCCTCCATTAGCTTTGTTCATAGTGATGCTTCCTAAGGCCCACTTGACTTTGCATTCCAGGATGTCTGGCTCTAGGTGAGTGATCACACCATCGTGATTATCTGGGTCGTGAAGATCTTTTTTTGTACAGTTCTTCTGTGTATTCTTGCCACCTCTTCTTTATATCTTCTGTTTCTGTTAGGTCCATATCATTTCTGTCCTTTTATTGTGCCCATTTTTGCATGAAATATTCACTTAGTATCTCTATCATCAGTTAGGAGTTAGAAATGCTAAGCTAGAAAAGAGACAACACACCCTCTCCTTCCCCAACATCAGCTTTCTGCTAGATTCTGGATAAGCTGGAATGGACTAATGTTTAATGCAAGATTGAATTTCTGACCAGTACATGCATGCTGTGTCACTTCAATTGTTCCGACTCTTTGTGGCCCCATGGACTGTAACCCATCAGTCTCCTCTGTCCCTGGCATTTTCCAGACAAGAATACTGGAGTGGGTTGCCATTTCCTTTTCCAGGAGATCTTCCCAACCCAGGGATCAAACCAGCATTTCTTAGTCTCCTGCATTGGCAGGCAAGTTGTTTACCACTAGCGCAACCTGGGAAGTTCCCATATATTCACAATGGAATATTGTATAAAGTGAAAGTCACTCAGTCCTGTCCTGTCTGACTCTTTGTGACCCCATGGACTATACAGTCCATGAAATTCTCCAGGCCAGGATACTGGAGTGGGTAGCCTTTCCCTCCTCCAGGGGATCTTCCCAACTCAGGGATCAAACCCAGGTCTCCCACATTGCAGGTGGATTCTTTACCAGCTGAGCCACAAGGGAAGCTCAAGAATACTGGAGTGGATAGCTATCCCTTCTCCAGCAGATCTTCCGAGCCAGGAATCGAACCGGGGTCTCCCGCATTGCGGGCGGATTCTTTACCAACTGAGCTATCAGGGAATATTGTATACTCAACCATAAAAAAGAATGAAGTAATACCATTTGTAGCAACATGGATGGACCTAGAAATTGTCATTCTAAGTGAAGTATGTCAGGCAGAGAAAGATAATTATCATATGATATCACACATGGAATCTAAAATATGGTATAAATGAACTTATATGTAAGAGATGTGGGTTTGATCCCTGGGTCAGGAAGATCTGCTGGAGGAAGAAATTGGCAACTCACTCCAGTATTCTTGTCTGGAATATCCTTTGGACAGAGGAGTCTGGTGGGCTACAGTTCATAGGGTCACAAAGAGTTGGACACGACTGAAACCACTTAGGAGCACATCTCTTTTCTCCATCCATCTATCAGTGAATATTTAGGTTGCTTAGCTACTGTAAATAGTGCTGTTATGAACATTGGGGTGCATGTATGTTTCTGAATTAAAAGTTTTCATCTTTTCCAAATACATGTCCAGAAGTGGGATTGCTGAATCATATGGTAACTCTATTTTTAGTTTTTTAAGGAATCTTTGTTCTGTTTTCCGTAATGGCTGCACCACAATTTACATCCCCACCACCAGTGTAGGAGGCTGCCTGAATTTTCATCCTGAAACAGGGATATAAAAACCAGGCTCAATGAATAAATTCTAAGAGACAGTGGGGTGGGACAAAAATAGAGTTATATTTTATGAGGCAAGCTTGTTCAGCTTAGCTGTAATAGAGCTCTGTTTTGCTCCCCAATCCATTTTTAAGGGGAAAAATATAATTTTTCAGAATAATGGTTTGATAGAGTGGTCATAACAGGACGTGATCTCTAGATGTGAGAATTTTCACAGGTAGTTTTCTCTGGGGGAAGTCTGGAATTAAAGCATTTCAAGTAGCTGTAATACCCACGGTGACCGCCTGGTGGCAGCCATCTACGAAAGCCGCACCTGCTCGCTCTCTGTCCCTGGAAACCCTGGGCTTCTGGGTGAAGAGCATTTTTCATCTCAATACCTCTAGGGCAGTGCCTATTGCTTTCGGTGGAAGTTCTATTTTCCCTGACGATATCTGCTTTGTAGTGGCGTCTTCTCTGGCTCTGTGAGGCCAACTTTTGTGATGCTTTCTGAATATCATATACTCTGGTTCTGTTTATCTTCGTGCAGTTTGGAGGAAATTTAGCAGTTGGAAATCTCTAATGGTTTGGAGGACTTTCTTTTGTCTCCTTTAATTCAAATGCAGATTGACGCAGTGAGAATGAAAAGCCGCTCTTCCCTTTCCCTGGAAAACTTTCCTCAAAGAAGGCAGACTTCCTAAAAATCCTTACCTACATCAGAGAGGGAAGATTTTCTGCTCCCCTTGAGGTTTCATTATTCATGTTTGCACATGTCATTAGCAGGGTGAGTTTTCTTTATATTTGCACCAGATGGTGTTTTTTTTTTTTTTTTTAAGAAGAGGCATAGAAATGTCCTTCATTATAATGTATCAAAAACGAATCTTTCCTAATTAACTCACTTCTTTAACAACAAGATTGCATTTGCAGGGATCCAGTAGCCAAGTGAGTCTTTAGTACCCAGAAAAAAATCTGATTTTGCAAACCAATTGCCTTCCTATGACTCTGTAGAAATGAGGGTCAGCTTTTGTCTGGATGGAGGTGGTGGTATGGGGGGTATAGAAAACCACACCAGTCAGGTGTGAGTAAGCTGGTTTCAAAAACTGGGGCCAGAGCTTGTGGCTACACTAGCTGTGTGTCCTCCTAGCCCAACAATTAGGTTTGCTATGATTCTGAGGTGAAACCATTCATTCAGGCCACGATCTCTGCATATGTGGCAGGTACAGATGTTGAAGCTGAAACTCTAATCCTTTGGCCATCTGATGCGAAGAACTGACTCATTGGAAAAGACCCTGATGCTGGGAAAGATTGAAGGCCGAGGAGAAGGGGACGACAGAGGATGAGATGGCTGAATGGCATCACCGACATGATGGACATGAATTTATGTAGACTCTGGGAGCTGGTGATGGACAGGGAGGCCTGGCGTGCTGCGGCTCATGGGATCGCAGAGTCGGACACAACTGAGCAACTGAACTGAACTGACAGAGTTGAATGACATAATGAGGATGGCTGGCTGTGGTCTGAGCTCACAGTGCCGACAATCAGTGGATGGAACAAACAGGACTTCCAACGAAACAATCAAAGGAGTGAATGTATAATCAGAGACCGCGGTTAGTGCTCAGAAGGAAAAGAAAGTGTTGCAGAAATGGAAGAAACAACTAACAACAGAACACGCTCCAGGCTGGAAGTTCAGGCCAGGACTCCCCAGGAAGGTACCTGTGCTTGCATGCTTAGTCGTTTCAGCCCTGTCTGACTCTTGCAGCCCTGTAGACTATAGCCTGCCAGGCTCCTCTTTCCACGGGGATTCTCCAGGCAAGAATACTGGAGTGGATTGCCATGCCCTCCTCCAGGGGATCTTCCCAACCCAGGGATAGAAACACCAGTCTCCTGAGTCTCCTGCATTGCAGGTGGATTCTTTAACACTGAGCCACTGGAGAGGCCTTCAGGGAAATTTAGAAGGTAGTTGGCAAAGGCTGGGGAAAGGGCATTGGAGCAGAGAGAAGACAGTGCAGATGAAATAGTATGGGCGTCTGCAGATGCTCGAGGTGGGGATGAGTATGATGTGTCTGAGCAGCGGGAGGGAGGTTCTGGAGGTTGGAGCACAGCGTGAGAGGGAGAGGGTTGTGAAATAAGCCTACAGGAGAAAGTATGAGCTAATCCTGAGACCCACAGCAGGAGTGGAGGGGCTTTTGGTGATGGTGATGGACTTGCTGTGTGTTCAATCAGTTCAGCTGCTCAGTCATGTCCAGCTCTTTGCGACCCTATGAATCACAGCATGCCAGGCCTCCCTGTCCATCACCAACTCCCGGAGTTTACTCAAACTCATGTCCATTGAGTCGGTTATGCCATCCAGCCATCTCATCCTCTGTCATCCCCTTCTCCTCCTGCCCTCAATCTTTCCCAGCATCAGGGTCTCTTCAAATGAGTCAGCTCTCCACATCAGGTGGCCAGAGTATTGGAGTTTCAGCTTCAGCATTGGTCCTTCCAATGAACACCTGGACTGATCTCCTTTAGGATGGACTGGTTGGATCTCCTTGCAGTCCAAGGGACTCTCAAGAACCTTCTCCAACACCACAGTTCAAAAGCATCAATTCTTCGGTGCTCAGCTTTCTTTATAGTCCAACTCTCATATCCATACATGACCACTGGAAAAACCATAGCCTTGACTAAGCGGATCTTTGTTGGCAAAGTAATGTCTCTGCTCTTTAATATGCTGTCTAGGTTGGTCATAACTTTTTGGTGTGTGTAGACACAAAAATAGCCCTCTGGCTGCAGCAGTGGAGTGTGGAAGTGAAGGATGCCCCGGACCCCGAAAGAGCAGAAGTCTAGCTGTGTCAATCCTGACACAAGAAAAGGGAGTGTGGGCCAGAGCAGAGGCCCAGCAGGCAAGAACTGGATTCAGGTGAGTGGGATCTAAATGAGGCTGAACGTTGAGGGGAACTCAATGGGCAGGGGACATTCAGGAAGAGGAAAGTCATAGATCCTTCTGAGCTGAGTCCTGAATGTTTGGTAGTCTCTTCAATGAATGAAGGAACAGAGATTGAAGACAGATTCCGGGTGAAACATGTGTCTGATGTCTATAACATGAACAGAGAAAGACTGGAATCTCCCCAGAGCGTGCAATGGAAAGAGAGACAGAAGAATTTAGCACATGAATAAATCATACAGTTAAGCTCTTCAGAAAAGAAGTCTTGCACACAATGGTTATTTTTCTTCCCTGCCCTGTTTTCTCTCTTTTCTCATCCCTTCCTTCCTTCCTTTTCCCCCCTCCTTTCTCTCTTTGCAGAATTTTATCTAAACTTGCTCAAGTTTAATTGCAGAAAGTCTCAAATTTTTCTACCTTAAGTATCATTGCGATCTTTTGCATAATTTTGGGAAAGGGTTTGTACATATTTTGGTATAATTCAGTAATTTTTCTTAAAGACAAGCTCCCTGGCCCTCCTGGGGATTTGCCACAGTTTTAAAGTATTTTTATTTTAATGCCTTTTTCATTTTGCATTTTTGCATTTTACTGCATCTTTTAACTCTAAATATAATTTGGGGCAAATTAACCTCTCTTTGCTTCAGTTTCTTAATTTGAAAAATAGGTTAATAATCTGGCTATATGATAATTGTACATTTCTAATGTGTTGTTTTGAGGATTAAATAAGTTAAAAATTTGTAAAGTGCATTGTATGCATGCCGTAAATGTTACCTATAATTATGAGCTATTATTATGGGATGGGGAAAGATAGCAGACTGGGGGACCCAGAGATAAAGCTAGAACCAAAGCAGTGGAAATTTTAAGTATGTTTAAGGTACCCAGGAGGTGAAAGCCAGTGTTCTGTGGAGCTTCACTTTGCATCACACAAAGGAGGCTTTTCTGTAGAATGAGTGGAGAAGAGGGTATGGGTGTTCATGCTTGGATGGCAAGGTGGAGGAATAAACGTGTTTTGGGAGTTCCCTGGTGGCCTAGTGGTTAGGATTCTGGGCTTTCATTGCCATGGCCCAGGTTCAATCCCTGGTCAGGGAACTGAGACCTCACAATGTTTGGGATCCACATGTACACACGGCTGTATTTAAAATGGGTAACCAACAGGGTCCTACTGCCTAGCAAAGGGAACTTTGCTCAGTGTTATGTGGCAGGCTGGATGGGAGGAGAATTTGGAAGAGAATGGATACATGTGTATGTATGGCTGAGTCCATTTGCTGTTCCCTGAAACCATCCCAGCCTTGTTCGTTAATTGGCTACACTGTCTTTGTTCAGTTGATAAGTTGCTTTTGACTCTTTGCAGCCCTGTGACCTGCAGCACGCCAGGCTTCCCTGTCCTTTACCATCTCCCGGAGCTTGCTCAAACTCATGTCCATTGAGTTGGTGATGCCATCCAACCATCTCATCCCCTGTCGTCCCCTTCTCCTCCTGCCCTTAATCTTTCCAAGCATCAGGGTCTTTTCCAATGAGTCTTGGCTCTACCTCAATACAAAACAAAAAGTTAAAAAAGTAGTGCTGCAATGAAAAAAAAAAGACTAAATGTTTTTACACCCCTTTGTGTTTCTTTTGATGGGCCTTTTCTTAGTGACATGAGGAACGTGGCTACAGCTGAATAATAACAGTAGTGAGAACCAAGGCTGAGGACTTCCACTGTGACCACAAGGAGAAAGGAGGCCCTCGCTAATACACGCCTTATCTTGATGAGCCCCATGAGAGCTCCAGGGGGTCGCGTCTGTTCTCATGTTCATCTCAGCAATGAGAAAATGGAGACTGTATACCATACTCAAGGTTACATTGATCATTAAGTTGGGTTGGAATCCAGGCATTCTAGCTTTACAGCCAAACATATATGAACGACTTCCATTTTCCCAATTACACTTTCACTCCTAAGATTTTCTCAAATGTCCAAAAGCTTGTGCCTTCTTTAAGAAGAAAGCAATCATGCAGGCTTTTCTTTCTTTAGTTTAAAAGAGGAGAGTTTAACCAGAGAAGGCACACTTTGCTTGAAATGATCTTTAAGGGCACATCTAATCCTGAGTTTCCATAATTCTATGAATAAAGAAATGATGAATTCGAAGAAGTTGATAACAATGGTGATGAAAAATGTATGTTTGTACAATCAAATCACTGTCTGATGGTCGGTCACAAGGAGTGAGAAAGACACCTAAATGAAAGGACAGCACAGATTCCACCTTCCATATGCTGACATTTATTTTTTCACTCAATATAAGCGTATAAGTACCTCCTATGATCCAGGCACTGTACTGTGTTATCATGTCAGAATCCCTGTCTTCAAGATGTTTGTGGCTCCATGGAAAAGGAAAGGAGGGGAAAGACTTTTTAAGTATACAGGTAACAGAGGTTTCTAACAGTGATGTAAAAATATATTATGGGAATGGAGAGAATCTGTTTGTAGTGAAGACTGGTTAATAAAAATATGAGTCAACTGTGGTGAGCAGTATGAGAAACTACAGATGGATTTGGGGAGGCAAACACATTATAAGTAATGAAAATAAAGGAACCAGCCTCTGGCTGAGAAGAATGGAGAGACAGGCAATTTTAAGAGAAAAGGAAGAGAGGAGAGGCCTTACTACATTGGATCAGAGTTCCATGTTGGCATTGGCGCTCTTTCCTGGGTGTCCTAAGACACAACAGATGTGGAACCAAACCAAACCTGACACATAAAACCTAACATAAAACCAAGCCTAACACATAAACCTAACACATAAAGCCTATAACCAAACCTAACACATAAAACCACAGCAGAACTACAGACAAGAATAGTCAAGGGTAGAGACAGAGGGGCAGAAGGTTGCACGCTTCTCACCACTACTGGCAGTGGGCACTCGACAACTTCTTCTTCCATTTGGATCCTGTAGAGACAATAACTCAGGCCCTTTTATTTGTCCTTTTGTAACTGCAGTGCTTGATGGGGAAGTGTTAGCAGGAGGTCCATAAATGGGCAATTGTGGTGGAGGTGGTTAGGAATGGAGCAGCCTCAGAGTAGTCAACAAGAAAGAATGTACTGGGTTGGCCAAAATGTTACTGGGGCTTCCCAGGTGGCGCAGTGGTGAAGAATCAACCTACCAAGGCAGGAGATGCAAGAGACAGGGTTCAATCCCTGTCTCCAACCTGTCCATGCTGTTCCAACCCCGTCTCCAAGGAGTCAGAAAGAAAACCTGGAGCAGGAAATGGCAAACCACTCCAGTATTCTTGCCTGGAGAATTCCAATGACAGAGAAGCCTGGTGAGCTATAGTCCATGGGGTCACAAAGAGTTGGACATGACTGAGCATCCATGCATCACATCACAAAACATTCACATTTTCCATAAGCTGCTATGGAAACACTTGAGCTTTCAGACCAACTCAATAAATGTATCTTAGGCTCAAAAAGGAAAACAGAAGCATTGCCAAACACTAACACTTTTTTCTCTGAGTTTTTCTTTATTTACTCTCTTCCATTGGGCTCTGTGAGTATGTTGTATCTCCAGTAAAAGTCAAGACTTTTTCATTCATTAATACGTCTAAAAATGGGACCACTGATGAATAATAATTGGGTTTTCTGGCCCTGGCCTCATTTCTAAGATGAATCTTCAGAGTCAGTTCATTTGAGCTATATGAAAGGCACTTAGTTGATAATGAGACAACTTTCCTAATTAACTAAGCCTTAAGAACGAATTATCTCAGCCCACAGAGAGGGCCACCTTTGCCCTCATTCAAAGGACTGGCAGATGGTGGGGTTCTGGGAGGTTTGAAGCTGATTTTCTTTGGAGTTTCAAACAGAATGTTGATCGAGAGTAGAGGGTTATCTTCAATATGTCTGTCTCTGCACAGTTAAGCGGCTAGCCATCTTCACAGGTCACTCAGCGAACTGTGAGCCCAGGACAGCAGAAAGTGCTGCGTTGGAGGCTCATTCCTCCATTACCTGGTTTATGGAGACTCTGTTGACCATTTGACACGGTCAATGTTCACAGTTCCTCCCCTTTGCCCTCAGAGGAAATGAGTATTTTCCTGTCACTTCCCAGGGCTCCCTGTTCATTTCCTCTTCCCTCCATGGGTCTTTGATGTTTTTCATTGTTGCCTGCTGTTTCTTTGTGAGACTCACAGAAAGAGCCTAGGCAGAAAGCAAGGTCTGGTACTCTGGGTAGGATGATGTTTCCCCAATCTCATTACCACTCCAGCAAGATTTCTTTTATAAAAGGCAAACATGTCTACTGACAATCATTCTATTGTGTCTAATATCTCTTTGTTGTTGTTTAGTTGCTAAGACGTGTCTGATTCTTTTGCAGCCCTATGGCCTGTAGCCCACCAGACTCCTCTGTCCATGTGATTTCCCAGGCAAGGATACTGGGGTGGGTTGCCATTTTCTTCTCCAGGGGATCTTCGCAACCCAGTGATCGAACTCAGGTCTCTCACGTTGCAGGTGGATTCTCTACCAGCTGAGCCACATCTCTTTAACATCCTATAAATAAGTTCCTAAACAGATCAAATAAGCCAGCCTTCTTTTCAGGCAGGCATTTGTAGATTGCAAAATAAATAAAATCAAATGGCTTTAATCGTCTTCTGGAAGAAATTTATTTTCTCTCCCCTTAGCACATGGCTACGTGTACGGTAGACTTCACATGGAATAGCTACTTTGTAAGTGTTCGGCTGCAAGTGCCAGCATTATTGTTCCTTTTTTGCATTGACATATAAGAAGGAAAGTGTAATAGAAGCTTCAAAGCTAGTCTAATGAGGGTGACCTAGTTGGGAGAAATGTTAAAACATCTCCAGTGTAAAACCTTTTTAATTCTCACCAATGATAAGACGAATCATTTGGAGTCCCAAGTACTTCCAATTAGCGAGTGAGAGGCTCTGATTAAAAAATCAGGCCCGGTGCATGGCAGAGGGTGTTTTGGTTCTTTATTTTGATAAGTGGTTTTAAGTATTTATTATAATAATCCACAGCCTCCGGACTAATGGGCTGTAGTATGTCTTTTAACTGCTATAAAGCCTTGAGAAAATGGGGCCTCCTTGTAAGCACTCGCAGTTAAATCTTGGCTGGAAAGTAAAATGAGGCCACTTCTTGGATCACAATGATCATGTTTTCTGATTAATGAAGTGAAAAAATAGATCATTTTCCCATATAGAAATTACAATACCCTGTACAGAAGACTATGAACAAAAGGCATTAATTGCTATTAATGGCCTTGATGTCTATCCTGAAGCATTGCATTTAATTGCTTTCTTCAGTTGCCTTATTCAATTATTTGGATTTCTCTTTCATTATGGAAGAACAACTCCCCCAGTTTTATGGCCTGGTCTTCTAACATCAGAACTGGAGCAAGATTTCCAAGGCCGCTTCGTCTGCTGTCATCTTTCGTCGCATCAGAATCTTGTCCACGTGCCATCCCTGGTGGTCCAGTGGTTAGGACTTCAACTTCTGATGCAGGGGGTCTGGATTTGATTTCTGGTCGGGGAGCTAAGCACCCACATGCCTCATGGCCAAAAAACCCAAGAAACAAAAACAATATTGTAACAAATTCAGTAAAGACTTTAAAAATGGTCCACATCAAAAATAAAATTTTTTTTTTAACAGAATCTTATCCAGAACGTACTCCTCTTTCATTCCTTTCTTGGCAGCTCACAACTGGCCCGCTGTTGAGCTTTTGGAACAACGCACTGGTGTGTTCATGCGTTTGCACTGGTCATGCTGTTTGCCATTGCCTCAGCCAGTTTTATTTAAACGGTTGCTCTGTCTCTGACTCAAGACAGCTTGTGGATGCAAGCACTCCTGTGACAGGTGGTGGCGAACCCCTCAGCAGATGCTAACAATCCGTTAAGAATCTTCCTAATGTGTAAATCCAAGCAGGATGGACATGCAGGCAAATCTCTTGGCCCTGACGTGTTTGCCCAGGCCGTACAAGAGCCATTGACATCAGTGTGATCAGTTCCTTGTTCAGGACAACAGGGAAGTTAAAATATCTGTCTCAGAAGTCTGCCAACGACTTGAGGCCATTGTGGATGCAAGTTCCTGAATGATGCTCTGCCCTTCTTCTTAGCTATGAAGGTCCTTACCAGAAAGCTTTGAATTCCCATAAATGACCCTGATTCTATAAGCACTGAAGGGATGGTTTTATTAATAGGCTTTTGTGTAGTGTTGCTGGGAATAGTGATAGCCTCTTCAGCCACAACTCTGTTTTTCTTGTTGTTGTTTATGCTTTTAACAAGGTGCCTACGCTTTGCCAACAAAATTCTTTTTCCAATGAATTTTGATCGAAGTGTAGCTGTTTTATCACGTGGTGTGAGTTTCCACTGTACCGCAGAGTGAATCAGCTGTACACACACAGGCCGCCGTTGTGGCTCCCTGAGTCCCTAAGTCACGTCCAAATCTTTGCAGTCCCCACGGGCTGCAGCTCGCCAGGCCTCCCTAGCCCTCACAGGGACACATCCATATGCCCCTCTTTTTTTGAATTTCTTTCCCATTTAGGGTATCAGAGCGCTGAGTAGAGTTCCCCGTGCGACAGAGTAGGTTCTTGTTAGCTTTCTATTTTATGAGTTCCCCGGTGGCTCAGACGGTAAAGCGTCTGCCTACAGCGTGGGAGACCTGGGTTCAGTCCCTGGGTTGGGAAGATCTCCTGATGTGATACAGTAGGTTCTTGTTAGTTTTCTATTTTATACCCAGTAGTGTATATATGGGCTTCCCAGGAGGTGCTAGTGGTAAAGAATCCACCTGCTAATGCAGGAGATGCGCGAGATGCAGATTCGATTCATGGGCCAGCAAGATCTCCTGGAGAAGGGAATGGCAACCCACTTCAGTATTCTTGCCTGTAAAATCCCATGGAGAAAGGAGCCTAGTGGGGTTGCAAAGAGTTGGACACATCTTAGTGACTGAGCACTGCATATATGTCAATTCCAGTCTCCCAATCCATCCTACCCTCCTTTCCCTGCTCTGGGATCCATATGTCTATTCTCTATGTCTATACAACTGGATCTTTGAATACAAACTGCCCCTTTGGCTTCCAGTCCCTGCTATCCCACAAGTTCTTCTTGACTTGTGTGCCTTTGGGAACCACTCCTCTTGCTTTTGGAGAAGGCAATGGCACCCCACTCCAGTACTCTTGCCTGGAAAATCCCATGGACGGAGGAGCCTGGTGGGCTGCAGTCCATGGGGTTGCTAAGAGTTGGACACGACTGAGCGACCTCACTTTCACTTTTCACTTTCATGCTTTGGAGAAGGAAATAGCAACCCACTCCAGTGTTCTTGCCTGGAGAATCCCAGGGACAGGGAAGCCTGGTGGGCTGCTGTCTATGGGGTCACACAGAGTCAGACATGACTGAACCGACTTAGCAGCAGCAGCAGCCTCTTGCTTTTAGCTCCTTTGACCGGCCACGGTCAGCTTCCAGATATTCCTAACCTTTCATCCCTGGAGACCTCACTGAAGGGAATTTCAGTCGCCTGTGATCTCCAGAGGCTTCCTGGTAAGCTGTATCTATCCACACCTTCGCTAAGATATTATTAGTTGTGCATCTCACACATGGGTGGCTTCCCTTGCTTCCTTGGCTGGATGCTCACCTGGCCCTGTAGCCACTTTAGGGTTCTAGAGAAATCTGATGTCAGGACACTCATAGTTCCTGGATAAGATTTCTTTCCCCAGGTTCCTCTGGCTGTCTCTCCTGGTAACCTAAATCACACCATGCACTGGCACAAACCATCTCTTTATGGTCTCAATCCTTGAAGCCCAGACAAATCCCCACCTGGCCTGTTGTCTTTTCCATCTGGGACTCTTTGACCCTCCTGAGCTAAAGACTTTCTAATCTGAAAATCTAACCAACTTACCTTCTAAAAACCCAGAGAAGATTACATAAGAAAGCCTTGAGAATTTATTCTTCTTCAAGACCCACACCCAGGACATATTTTCTTCTGGTTGCTCTTGAGTTACTGTAATTGTGATTCAGTTAAGTTACACAGTAGGCCTTGGATAGACAGACTTGCAAATAAAACTGTTAGGTGTCCAAACAGATCTTTTAATGTCCCTCCAGCAAGGCTAGTATTGGGATCTTTTTCACACTGTCGTGAGGATGGTTTGTACTGTTTTACTGGTAGTCCCTCACGTTCTTCATCTTGGGACTCACTATCTACCTTCAGAACTTGGCTAACTAGAGAGTGTAGAAAGATGTTCTGAGAACAACTTCAGTGTGTATGTGTTTGTGTGTATGTGGCTGGGGCATTGCCCACATCAACAAGAAGGAATTCTCAGAACACCAGCTTGCGTGCTACAATTCAAGTCTGATACTGTCTACCTGAATATTCCACATTGGACGGCATCACCAACTCAATGGACGTAAGTCTGAGCAAACTCTGGGAGATACTGAAGGACAGGGAAGCTTGGTGTGCTGTAGTCCATGGGATCACAGAGAGTTGGACACGACTGAGCAGTTGAACAACAACTTGCCTTTAGACACCATTTGTCACCTGTGCTTCTGACCACTAGCTGTAGATTGGAGATTCCCATGAACCTCTCCTTGGGTTCAATTACTTTGCTAGAGTGGCTCACACAACTCAGGGAAGCATTTTACTTGGCAGATGATTGGTTTATTATGAAAGGCTATAACTCAGAAACAGCCAGATGAAACAGATGCATAGAGCAAGATATAGAAAAGATGTCCACCTTTTTTCAGAGCACCATCCTCCCAACACCTCCAGGTGGTCTTTAATCCAGAAGCTCTCTCCTTCGGCATTTTTGTAGGGGCTTTATCACATAGGCGCAATTGAACCTTGGTGATTGAACTCCATCTCTAGCCTCTCTCCCCTTTTCTGAGAGAGGTAATGCTGAAAGATCTCAGATCACAGCAATATGTCTCCTGGCAACTAGCCCCTGTCCTTAGGTTACCTTGGGACTTTCCCAAAGTCACCTCATTAACATCACAAAAGACACCTTGATCACTCTCAGCATTTGGGAAATCCCAAGGGTTTTAGGAGCTCTGTGCCAGCAAAGGGATGAAGCCTAAGTACACATTTCTAATCAGAGATCACAGTAGCTCAGGATACAATTTCTGTCACAGAGCAAAGTCAAACTGTGGAGCTTGGACGCTTTAGAATAGGGCTCTAATTAGATGATCCCACCAGACACAGGATAAATACACATGTCCAAGGTAAATATCTATATTAACACATCAGGCTTCCCAGGTGGCACTAGTGGTTAAGAACTGGACTGCCAAAGCAGAAGACATAAGAGACATGGATTCAATCCCTGGGTTGGGAAGATCTCCTGGAGGAGGACATGGCAACCCACTCCAGTATACTTGCCTGGAGAATCCCGTGGACAGAGGAGCCTGATGGGCTACAGTCCAGTTCAGTTCAGTTCAATCGCTTAGTCTTGTCTGACTCTTTGCAACCCCATGGACTGCAGTATGTCCAAAGGGTTGCAAAGAGCTGGACACAACTGAAGTGACTTAGCACATGTTAATATATCACCTATTTATCTATCTATGTTTTTAATGTATGTACATACACTGGAGCTTGCAAAAAGCTGGAAAACAAAAGCAAGTGCATGTGATGATCAGTGAAACCAGAATTTTAAGTGGCTCTTCATTATATTTTTGCTGATGATATAACATTTTCCTTTCTGAAGCAGAGAATGTAAATCTCTGGGCAGGAAGGAACCTTGGATTGTTATTTTCCTTCCAATCTACATAAATAAGATTCTAAAACTGTGCCTTCCTAAGTTTACCATGCAAATGGTCACCAGAGATGGAGCTGTTATAGATTCAGGATATGTATTTAATAGCAGCAGCTTCAGGACACACGCTTTCCGAGTTCAATGGACCAGAATCACCTCCTCCTCCCCAACCATCAAGTGTTTATTTCTTGAGAGTAGCCCACCATCTGCCTTAGAAGTACACAAACGGATTTATTTCAATTATCAGAAATTTCAAATCTCTTTCCTGCTTCTTTTAGGGGCTCTTTAGAAAGGTTTAAAATATCCCATCTGGACTGGTGATAATAGGTATACATTTATGCATTATAATCTGAATGTCTTCTCATTTCTTCCCTATAGTAATAGCTGTGTAGATCTCTCTTTTCCTTCTCGTTCTTGCCTTTTTTTTTTTTTTTAATAAGAATGTATCCAGCAGGCTCTTGCTTTTCTCTTGATGGAAAGTTTTTTAAGTCACTTTAGAATTCTGTTTCCCAAATAAGGCACAGAGAAAGGAAGCTTCAGTAGTTTTCCTTGTCACTAGGCTCTACCTGCCCTCTCTCCATTAACCCCTAGCTGGAGCTCCGTGTCACGCAACGACCTTTCCTATGTTAGTTGTCTGTTACAGGAACACGTGTAGACAAGTTCATGGAAAACTTATTTTTGTTAACAAAAACAATTCAGTTGCCCAACACTGCACAGTCTTGTGTGGAGGTGATTAGCAGGCAGGATGAATAAAACTTAGGACATTATTCAATGCCTAGATGAAGGTCACATTCCTGAGCTGCTTTTAGCATGCATGCTAATGATGGCAATTGCCTGGCTCTTTTACTCTCGGAAAAAAAAAAAAAAAAAAGGCTTTGTTAAGTATGATGATTAGTGAGTTGGGAAGGTAAAAGCTTCCTGCAAATAATATTGAAATATTTTAAATAAGCATTATTATAAAAAAAAGAGTCCATTATGATTTAGTCTAGTCCTATTTAACTGGAAACTGCATAACAATGATTGTAAAAGCTGGTGCAAAGGGAAACCATGTCAAAACTCTTGATATTAATTATAATAATAATAATGAAGTACTCACTTATTGAGCTCCTTGATATACCCAAAGAAGAACCTAAGGTTTCAACAGCAAACCAAAAATAGTTTAAAAAAGAAATGAGATTTATGGCCATGTATTCATTTCTGTGAAAGAGTGCTTTTTTTTAAAAGTGTATTTGTTGTTATTAATTACAGTTGCCTAAAAACTTGGGATACCACATGGAAATTTAAGTTTCCTGTAATGTAGAAAACCGTCAGTACAATATTACTTCAGAAGAAGAATATTTGCACCAAAGTGTCTGCTAGTGTCAGCTTTTCCTGCCTCTTTAAACAGACTGAGCCTTACATTAAGTACGGTGGTGGTGGTTTAATCGCTAAGTGGCGTCCAAGTCTTGCAATCTCATGGGCTGCAGCCTGCCAAGCTCCTCTGTCCATGGGATTCTCTAGGCAAGAATACTGGGGTGGGTTGCCATTTCCTTCTCCATACAATTTCTGTGAAAGAATGTTTTAATGGCAGTGAGCCGTGAGGTGAGGGAGAAGTGGTTGGAATTTTAACAAGAGAGTGGTTGCTTTATTTAATCACAATAATGAATCTTGCCTTTTGTCAACATATGGCTAGTCATCCTCAAGTTATCTTAATGATATCAGGCAGACTGTGCAGCAGTTGTTCCATGCTTGAAAATTAAAAACAGTAGAACAATCTAACTGATTTAATCCTGAATGCCAATAGCGAGAGAGGGAGCACTTTCATGACAGAAACCTGGGTGATTTTTACATCTTGTGAAAGACTGACATAATGCTTTATGTTTGTACTATTACATATAGGAGTTACATCTAAAAAGTTTGACAAGGACTTGTATCGTGGTTAATCCTCTGGGGAAAGTTCTTATTAGCTCTCTATTAAACAGTCAAGAAACTTCTGTTGGGTGCACACTCAGTCACTCAGTCACATCCAGTTCTTCTCAACCTTTTGGACTGTAGCCTGTCAGGCTCCTCTGTCCATGGGATTTTTCAGGCAAAATACTACAGTGGGTCGCCACTTCCTACTCCAGGGGGTCTTCCTGACCCAAGGATTGAACTTGTGTCTCCTGCACTGCAGGCAGATTCTTTACTGCTGAGCCAACTGGGAAGCCCAGAAACTTCTGGAAGAGAACAATCTATGCTCTATTTATGCACTGGCCGAAGTGAAGTGAATTCCTACATAATCTCTCACACCTTTCCAGATAAATAAACACATGAACACCTAAAGACCATCATCCAAATGCCAGCAAGCCAAAACCAACTTCCCCAAAAGCTCTCACAGGTAACAGAGCTTTTTCTAAGGATCCAAGTTGCTGAATCAGCAGGAGGTATGTTTTTAAATACTCTTCACGAGCTTAGTTAGCATCAGACTCTTAGCAACTTGTGAACAGAGATGCTCCCTTTCTCTTCTCATAATTACAGAATCTCATAGAGAAGCTGTCTTTAGATAGGTGTGCTAAAGGAGTACATAAATGGTAGTATGACTGCTTGAGTGAAGTCACTCTGGGAGAACTCTTGAGGACACATCTCAAAAGGAGCTTTGGCATTTTCCTGTGGGTGCAATATGATTCAAAGGAACATCAACTGCTCTCTTTAAAATGAAGCTAATAATAGCATCTCCTTCACAGGGTTTTGTGAATAATGTATATAAAGCTCTTCAAACCATGCTTAGCACATGGTAGAAACTATGTAAATGTTGGTTATTATTATTTTATTTTATTGAAGGGAAAAAATAGTCTGAGTGTAACTTTTACTCTGAAGGGGCTCAGAAAGGGAGAACATGCCATTCTATTTTTCTTTTCTTTTTTTTTGTATGTGTAGATATGTCTTTCTTTCTTTTTTAAAAATTTATTGATTCTTAATTGGAGGATAATTGTTTTACAATATTGTGTTGGTTTCTGCCATATATCAACAGGAATCAGCCATAGGTATATATGTATATATATATCCCCTCCATCTTGAACCTCCCTCCCATCCCATCCCATCCCTCTAGGTTGTCATAGAACAGTTTGAGCTCCCTGCATCATACAGCAAATTCCCACTGGCTATCTGTTTTACCTATGGGAATATGTACGTTTCCACACTGCTCTCTCAATTCCCTCCCTCGCCTGCCCACACTGTGTCCACAAGTCTGTTCTTTATGTCTGCATCTACATTGCTGTCCTGCAGATATGTCCATCAGTTCCATCTTTCTCAACTCCATATATGAGCATGCCATCCTTACCGTGCAGGAGAAGGTACCCGCAGCAGTGACTTTCAGAGTCTTGGATACGTCTGCCTTGGAAGATAACCTTCCTCCATTAGAATATATATATATTCTAATATATATTGAGCTATATATACACAGAGTTCAATCCAGTTCAGTCGCTCAGTCGTGTCTGACTCTTTCGGACCCCATGGACCACACACGCCAGGCCTCCCTGTCCATCACCAACTCCCAGAGTTTACCCAAACTCACGTCCATTGAGTTGGTAATGCCATCCAACCATCTCATCCTCTGTCATCCCCTTCTCCTCCTGCCCTCAATCTTTCCCAGCATCAGGGTCTTTTCAAATGAGTCAGTTCTTCCCATCAGGTGGTCAAAGTACTGGAGTTTCAGCTTCAGCGTCAGTCTTTCCAATGAATGTTCAGGACTGTGAAAGTGCTGCACTCAACATGCCAGCAAATTTGGAGAACTCAGCAGTGGCCACAGGACTGGAAAAGGTCCGTTTTCATTCCAATCCCAAAGAAAGGCAATGCCAAAGAATGCTTGAACTACAGCACAATTGCTCTCATCTCACACGCTAGTAAAGTAATGCTCAAAATTCTCCAAGCCGGGCTTCAGCAATACGTGAACTGTGAACTTCCAGATGTTCAAGCTGGTTTTAGAAAAGGCAGAGGAACCAGAGATCAAATTGTCAACATCTGCTGGATCATAGAAAAAGCAAGAAAGTTCCAAAAAAAAAAAAAAAAAAAAAAACCCACATCTATTTCTGCTTTATTGACTATGCCAAAACCTTTGACTGTGTGGATTACAATAAACTGTGGAAAACTCTGAAAGAGATGGGAATACCAGACCATCTGACCTGTCTCTTGAGAAACCTGTATGCAGGTCAGGAAGCAACAGTTAGAACTGGACATGGAACGACAGACTGGTTCCAAATAGGAAAAGGAGTACATCAAGGCTGTATATTGTCACCTTACTTATTTAACTTATATGCAGAGTACATCATGAGAAACGCTGGGCTGGAAGAAGCACAAGCTGGAATCAAGATTGCTGGGAGAAATATCAATAATCTCAGATATGCAGATGACACCACCCTTATGGCAGAAAGTGAAGAGGAACTAAAAAGCCTCTTGATGAAAGTGAAGGAGGAGAGTGAAAAAGTTGGCTTAAAGCTCAACATTCAGAAAACTAAGATCATGGCATCTGGTCCCATCACTTCATGGCAAATAGATGGGGAAACAGTGGAAACAGTGGCTGACTTTATTTTTTGGGGCTCCAAAATTACTGCAGATGGTGACTGCAGCCATTAAGACACTTACTCCTTGGAAACAAATTTATGACCAACCTAGACAGCATATTAAAAAGCAGAGACATTACTTTGCCAACAAAGGTCCGTCTGGTAAAGGCTATGGTTTTTCCAGTGGTCATGTATGGATGTGAGAGTTGGACTATAAAGAAAGCTGAGTGCCGAAGAATTGATGCTTTTGAGCTGTGGTGTTGGAGAAGACTCTTGAGAGTCCCTTGGACTGCAAGGAGATCCAACCAGTCCATCCTGAAGGAGATCAGTCCTGGGTGTTCATTGGAAGGACTGATGCTGAAGCTGAAACTCCAATAATTTGGCCACCTCATGCGAAGAGTTGACTCATTGGAAAAGACCCTGATGCTGGGAGGGATTGGAGGCAGGAGGAGAAGGGGACGACAGAGGATGAGATGGCTGGATGGCATCACCGACTTGATGGACATGAGTTTGGGTAAACTCTGGGAGTTGGTGATGGACAGGGAGGCCTGGTGTGTTGGGATTCATGGGGTCACAAAGAGTCGGACACGACAGAGCGACTGAACTGAACTGAACTGATCTCCTTCAGGATGGATTGGTTGGATCTGCTTGCAGTCCAAGGGACTCTCAAGAGTCTTCTCCAACACCACACTTCAAAAGCATCAATATATAATGATTATGTTGGTATAAAGAATAACGTGATCCAAACTGGATTATTATTATTGTTATTTATTATTATTATATTCATATTTTCTTCAGATTAAAAAAGTAATATTAAAACAATTTTGTGAGTCCCTAAAAATTTCATGGACCCTAGGCACTATATGCTGCTGCTGTTGCTGCAGCTAAGTTGCTTCAGTTGTGTCCAACTCTATGCGACCCCACAGACGGCAGCCCACCAGACTCCCCTGTCCCTGGGATTCTCCAGGCAAGAACACTGCAGTGGGTTGCCATTTTCTCCTCCAAGGCACGAAAGTGAAAAGTGAAAGTGAAGCTGCTCAGTCGTGTCCAACTCTTAGCAACCCCATGGACTGCAGCCCACCAGGCTCCTCCGTCCATGGGCTTTTCCTGGCAAGAGTACTGGGGTGGGGTGCCATTGCCTTCTCCTAGGCACTATATACCTAGCTGATAAAAGGGCCCTGAGGTTTGGGGTCAGTCTGGAGGTGAGATTGTCAGAGAGAGAGAGAGGTAGACTGCTGTTCTATGTAGTGGCTCAGAACCCAGGTTCCTGATTAAATGGATCTGCCATTTACCAGCTGAGTGTTTCTGCATAATTTATCGAATGTCTCTAAACTTTAGGTCACTCATTTATAAAATGGGGTATAAAATCCTGTAAAATACTCATAGGATTGCTTGTAAGGAAAGTGAGATTATTCATATAATGCACTCAGCGTGGTTGCTGGGTCACAGTGAACATGCAATAAATGTGAGTTATTTTATGTTTAGCTTATGCCCAAGTGTATTTTAAGCATCAGTGTCTCCTCTCCACTTTACTCCCACCCCCTTCCTCCCACCTTTTGGAGTAACTTCTAGGTTTTTGTGTAACTTCGGGGTCATTACCAACGTTTTCCATACCTTAGCAATGATTTTTATCATTATTCTGAAGTTTTGAAAGATTCAAAGATATTGATGGTTTGGTTCCAGAGCTCAGAGTGTTTATACATCTTCTGCAGCCTTATCCTATGGCTTAATCTTTGCAACTTAGTTGCTCAGTCATGTTGAACTTTTTGCGACCCCATGGACTATAGCCTGCCAGACTCCTCTGCCCAAGGAATTCTTCAGTCAAGAACACTGGAATGGTTTGCCGTTTTCTTCTCCACAGGATCTTCCTGACCCAGGGATTGAACTCGTGTCTCCTGCATTGCAGGTGATTTTTTTACCCCTGAGCCACCAGGGAAGCCCTTTAATCTTTATGTAACTTTATATCATCTACCACACTCAGCCCTGAGCTTTGTACCCAGAGGGTCCTTGTTGAATGCTTGCTAAAATGAAGTGACCCAGAATGAGAGAACACTGGGAGCAAGGTCCTCAGGACACAGAACTTCCTCACAAGATCTGTGGCAGCTGGGTTAGGGCACTGGGGCGCACTAGGGGAACACTCTACATTTTAGTAGGAAAAGTACAGAAAGAGTAGCATTTTAAGATTTTGAATTCAAACCCACGATTGCATGATTGAGACAGAACAGAAAGAGGAGACTATTTTTATTGATATCTTATCATTCGGCAGAGTCTCCTCTGTTAATGGCTGCAAAATGTAGAAGTTATATGGAGGTTCAGTTGCTCATTCCTTCCTTTTGGAAAATCTGTCCTCTTTTCTGGAGAGGTTGTACATGCAAGCCTGCTATTTCTGGTAAAACACACGTGGAAAGGAAACAAAAAAGGATCAGTGAAACTCACCAGGCAAATCAACCTCAGTGGCAAATTGTTCTCACCTTGAACTACAGATCACCTCACTGGAAAAAAGACAAATCTCCACATGGGGTTCATATAAAAAAACCAAGAGATAGTTTAAAACAGTTTAATTTACATAATTTTACTTTTCTCTTTTGCTGAAATCTTATCCAGAACTAGTCCCAAAGAAACAAAGGATATCAATGATCAAATTCAATAATCAACTTCAGAGGAATGTAGGGTTATTTACAATCTTCTATTTTTTTTTTTTAATAAGGAGTTATATTTTCTTTCAATGTCTTAGAAAGAGCCTTGTATATTTTGCCAGTGGTTGAAAAATAAAGCAACCAGAATATCATGGTTTTATTGTGAAATGGGCTTCCCTGGTGGCTCAGAGGGTAAAGAATCTGCCTGCAATGCAGGAGACCTGGGTTCAATCCCTGGGTCAGGAAGATCCCTGGAGAAGAGAATGGTAACCCACTCAAGTATTCTTGCCTAGAGAATTCCTTGGACAGAGGAGCCTGATGGGCTACAGTCCCTGAAGTCACAAAGAGTCAGACACAACTGAGTGACTAGGTGCACATACACACACACACACACACACATGAATGCACACACACACATACACGCACACACACACACTGTGAGATGAGATTCCATAACCACCACCAGTGAGTGAATACTTCCTATCAGGCCATATTAGGTTCTATCTTATCGGAGATACGAGGACTTATATATTTTAGAGATGATTTTAAAGGACTGTCATTGGTGTGGCCATTTTGCTATGGCATCCATGACACCATGTTGGCTTTGATCTTTCTCTTCTCTTCTCATGGCTTCTCTTCATCATTTGTCACTGCTCATCTCTACATGACCCTTAGCTTCTGGATTGCCTGAGCATTCTTTCTATGCTCTCTTCTCCTCTCACTCCATATCTTTTCCTCTGAGGTCTCCTTTGCTCTCAAGCTTATGGCCCCTGAAACTTCAACTCTAGCTCAGACCACTCTCTGGAGTCCCAACTAGTATATCCAGTTGTCTACTTAACATTTCCATTTAGGAGGTTTTCAGGCAAACAAGAGCTAACATAGTTCAAACTTGGTTAATTATCTTCCCTCCTCCTTTTCCCCTTCAAGACTACTCTTTTTTCAGTTATTTCTGCCCGGGAGAATGGTGAACACTGTCCTTCCATCTGTCAGACAACTGGAAGTTAACCTTGGCTATTCCTTGTCCCTCATCTTAGGCCCAAACACCTCTGGGATGTTGGCTTTGCCTTCTAGACATCTCCACTGCTCATCCATGTCTCTTTCTCCACACTGCCACAGCCCCAGTCCATGCCAGCACTGATTTTTCCCTCCATCACTGCAGTGGTCTCATAATTTAACTCCTGGTCATCATTCTTACTCTACTTCTCTGTAATGGAGACCATGCTTAAGTACAATTTTTTTTTCAAAATCTATTTCCGATCACAGCATTTCCTGATTAAAGACTTTCAGTGGCTTCTTATAACTTAGGAAAAAGAACAAGTTCTTGCAAGAGCTTATGAGGACCTTGTAGCTTACGAGACTTACCCCTACGGAGCCTGGAGTGGACACCCTCTGTGACACTCAGCAGCATGGGATGTCCAGAAGGCCTGCCTCGGCAAAATGGTCCTCCTTCACCAAATTCTTTGTCCTTCTTTGTTCACTTGCTGCAGCCATGAAGTCTTTTTCTGTTTCCTGAAGATGCTTTGTTGTTTTGCTCAAACATGGAAGTTCTCATTTAAGCTACTGGCCACCTTTCATATCTTAGCTCTAACATTTCATATCTTGACTTGCCTGGTGGGACTTCTCTGCATTCCTGTTGGTTACTCCCCATAGTAACCTGCATTTCCCCACTTGGCAGGTTTGTAATCAGGATTGTATTTATTTGCTTTATGTCATCTGCATGCATCAGGGAGACAATCTCTATCTTCCAAACTTGGAATCTGGTCAAGCATGCAGCAGCTGCTCTGTAAATTTGTGAAATAAAGGAAGGACTGAATGAATACATAACAGAAAGAAAAAAAATATATAAGGTGACTTTTGGGAAAGGTGGCTGAACATTATGATTAGATATAAAGCCACCCATATATCTATGTGGGCTTTCCTGGTAACTCAGATGGTAAAGAATCCACCTGCAATGTGGGAGACTTGATCCTTGAGTTGGGAAGATCCCCTGGAGGAGGGCATGGCAACCCACTCCAATATTCTTGCCTGGAGACTCCTCATGGATTCTGGAATCCTCACGGAGGGCTGGAGTCCATGGGGTCGGAAAGAGTCAGACACGACTGAGTGACTAAACACAGCACACTGCACACAGCAGATAAGTCTATATATTTCTTCAGTTTAATGAATGCCAAAATAACAAGTTCCATTTAAGGCAAGGAAATGATTGCAAGTCAGATATGTCTAATGGAATGAGTGTCTAGTTATTATGAGACCTCAGTTATGTTACCACTAACTAGCTGTGGTCTTGGTTGGTCACAAAACATTTTTGCCCCTTGGTATCCAACATTTGAAATGGAAATAAAATAGTTACCACCCTTCTCTCTGCAGTAAAACTTACTTACAACAGTACTTTACACATGGAAAAAACTGTATTATGGAATTATCTTGGGGCAAGCCAATCCCAACTCAGTGTCTCTTTGCATCCCTGTTATAAAACAAACAGGAGTTGTCAGTCTATCTGACAGTCTAGGGCGTTTCAGAGTGTGGCTTGTGGCCACTTCTTCATTTGGATGCATGGGAGATAAGTTAGAAACCCATATTTCTGGAACTCCTGTGAAGACTTTCTGAATAACAGCTCTCTTTCTTTTTCTACCTATCCATCTATCATTTGTCTATCGATCCATCCAACTGTCACCTATCTGTCTTTATTTCTCTTCTTGCTGTTCAGGTCCTGTCCATCTCGGGTGGCCCCGCACAGCATGGCCCATGGCTTCATTGAGTTTTGCAAGCCCCTTTGCCATGACAAGGCTGTGATCCCTGAAAGGGATCTATCTTTCTACCGGCCTAGTTCCCTGTCTGTTATCTACCGTCTCTATAAAAGCTGCCAAAGTCGCACATGGGCACATACTGCATATCCTAAAATCTGAGGATCACTGTGTGCCTTTCTTTCTTCATGTGGTTCCCCTCAGTTGGCAAGTCCTACGTTTGCCTCCTACCTACAGGCTTCACATGTTTCAAGACTCATCTTAAGTCACTCACTTTAACGTGAAGCTTTCCCAGATTATTCCAGGAGTTCTCATTGAACTTCTTTTTGATGATATTTTAAGGCATTTAGAGTTCAACAAATTTACACTGCAATGGTTTTCAAAGTAATTGTTCCTGTGCTAGTCTTGTTCCTTCAAATAGCTTTTAAGTTCCCTCAAGTACGGAAATCTGGCTTATTCCATATGCCCTCCAGTATGTGGCAAATGTCAAGCTTGGAGTAGGTGCACACAATTTGGAGGGAGAAGCCTGGGAGAGACAGACCTTCTTCAGTAGATGGAAAATCTGTAAAATGCTCTCGCGCGTTCTTCTCCCTGCTGACCTTGTTTACACTGACGTTTCGTTACATGGCCACACCATACTTAAAACTCCCTGCTTAGCTTTTTGCAACTCTAACAACAACAGGAGACGCAACACAAATTTTGCTCCTGATGGGGGGTCTACAGATGCAGATTTCCAGCATGTAGGAAGACTTCCAGGAGCTTTGGCAGAAGGTGCCATGTGCTGGGTATTACTTTTAGAGGTTGATCCCAAAAGTTATTTTCCAATTGTGATTCTGTAATCTTACTTTCAGGAGAACAGTGGTCATTTCTGACATGCTGGTCCGTGTGCATGGACCACAGCCATATCAGGGGTTTTTCTTCATCAGTCGTGATTTCTTTCTTTCTTTGTGTTGATTTCTTAAAAAAAAAAACAATATTGACAGAAAAAGTAAAATGGGATTTATACTGACGTGAGACACAGATAAAAGAATTCTTGCAAAAATTTATTCAGAATGGATTATAGGAAGAAGACAAAAAGTCTTAGCTTTTTTTGTTTTTAAAGATGCTAAAATTTACCAGGGTGTCCTGTTTAGGGCTGTTGTAGTAAAACAGATGAACCTCAGGGACTCCTTTAAAGTGTGTGTGTGCATGTGTGTGTGTGTACCTGTGTGTGTGTGTGCGTGCATGTGTGTGTGTGTATGTATCTGTGTGTGTGTGTGTACCTGTGTGTGTGCATATGTGTGTACCTGTGTGTGTATCTGTGTGTGTGTGTGTATATGTGTGTGTGTGTACCTGTGTGTGTGTACCTGTGTGTGTGTATCTGTGTGTGTGTATATCTGTGTGTGTGTATCTGTGTGTGTGTGTACCTGTGTGTGTGTATCTGTGTGTGTGTGTGTATCTGTGTGTGTTTTGAAACCAACAAGAACCTACTGTATTGGACAGGGAACTCTGCTCAATATTATGTAACAATCTAAATGGGTAAAGAACTTGAAAAAGAATAGATACCTGTGTCTGTAGAACTGAATCACTTTGCTGTGCATCTGAAACTAACACAACATTGTTAATCAACTGTACCCCAATATAAAATAAAACATTTTTTTAAAAAGTGCCTTGAGGGAGAAAGGCTGGGAATCAGCAGAATCTAACAGTCATAGCCATTTGTTATTTTGCTATTGAAAAACCTCCTATAAGCAATAAGCTGGTTATTAACATTTTAATCAGAAATCTTCTGTGTACCTGAGGGTCAGGTCACAGAATTGGCAAATCAAACATGTAGTTCCTATGTAAGTATGTAAGTGACCTTGAATTAAAAAAATAATGATTGTGTTACTTTCAATTTGTGAATCTTGGCTGTAGTTTCACTTTTATGATCTCGTTTTCATTTTAATCCACATAACACTTCTCTGAAACAAGTAAACAAGAATAACTGCCTGCAAGAAGAACCAACATCCTTGCTGTCATTCAAAATTTCTCCCGGGTGGTTAATTTTGTAACATATTGCCAGTACCATTTCCCCCTTTCTGTGCCTGCCTAGAAATATCAAGAACAGCTTAAAAAAAACAAGTCTTTTATCAATTTGGTATTATATTTATATTTAATTAACTCAAAAAAGTGTATATTACATGCATTAAGTACAATGAGAGGTCTTTCTTGCCACCCTGGGGGGGCAAGAGATATGCTTCAGTGTTGTCTGATATGCAGCTATGAAACTTGAGGTCTGGCCCAAGGTGACCTTCTATCCCAGTCCACATAAAGAGATGCTGAAACTGCTAGAGATGCTGAAACTGCTTTTGCTAAAGAAGAAGAGTACAGTTACACAGGGCAAACAATTACACAAATATAATGTGGGCTATATTATGACAATTGAGAATTCCCAGGGAGCCGTTGTTTACAAACCCATCCATTCCCACCCAAGAAACCTCAGAGTATGTCTGCTTTATGGAACGATCTTCCTGTTCCTGTCTAGTACCCTGGATGTGCTGCCTTGGCTTCTATTCCAAACATGCTCCGAGCCTCTACTCATGCATCTGTCTTTCTTGACCTTGAACACTGTCTGCTCTGCTTTCTGCGTGCAGGAAGAAAGACATCTCTGGGGACCTGCTTGTCACCGCCACTGCCGACCAGGGCCCCAGTGCCTTGTGCTGTGATCTGTGACACGCAGGGCCAGCATCAGCGGCCACTCAGCCAACTCCTGCCTCTCCCCACGCCCAGGCAATCCCTTGCTGGCCCCGCTAGAGGGCCAGGAGTCCTTCAGGCGTTTCCTTGGATGCCAAATCCTTCTCTCCCTTTCCCAGGCTTCACGAAGCCTCCTGTCCAGGCCCCATGTGTCTTTTAAAGTCCCTTCTGCCCACTCAGTTCTTCAAGTTGTCTCATCTCATTGCATTCTTGGGTTATAAACTGTGCAACTCTCATCTCACAGCTGAGGAAGACGCAAGATGAGGAGACAGTAGCCTGGTAAATCATGGAGCTGGGACTCAGGTCTGTCTGATGCCAAAGTGTATGCTTTTAATCACAGCATTTTAATCACACAGATTATTCCTCTTTTGATGTTTAAGGGAGAACATAGTGGAGAAAGAGACTTTTTACCTTTGGTGGTGTTATTTTTTAGGCTGGAAGGAATTCAAATATGTTTTTGCTCTAGAGGACAATCTGAGAACAGAGGCTTGCTGTCAGGATGCTGAGAGTGTTTGGAATTCTAAAACTCTGAAAAGATCTAATAATTCTGGCTTTGAGAATTCAGACATGAGTTAGAATGATGGGCCCGATGCCTTTCAACTTAGTATGGTTTGCTTTGCCTGTTGATAATGAAGAATTGATGTTTTTGAGCTGGTGTTGGAGAAGACTCTTGAGAGTCCATTGGACTGCAAGGAGATCCAACCAGTCCATCCTAAAGGAGATCAGTCCTGGGTGTTCATTGGAAGGACTGATGCTGAAGCTGAAACTCCAATACTTTGGCCACTTGACGTGAAGAGCTGACTCATTGGAAAAGACCCTGATGCTGGGAAAGATTGAGGGCAGGAAGAGAAGGGGACGACAGAGGATGAGATGGTTGGATGGCATCTCCAACTCGATGGACATGGGTTGGGTGAACTCCGGGAGTTGGTGATGGACAGGGAGGCCTGGCGTGCTGCGGTTCATGGGGTCGCAAAGAGTTGGACACGACTGAGCGACTGAACTGAACTGAAGGCAGAGAAAACTCAGCTGCAAACTGAGTGGTGGAGTAAAAGGACATGTATTAATCATAACCAGGATCCTAGGTTGTTTAACAAGTGTCTATAATATTAACAAGCAGAATTGTAAGAACTACAGCATTTAATTTTAAGGAATGTAAACAAAATGGTCTATCAAGGGAACCCAGTTGAATCCTGGACTTGTGCTCAGCTGTTTGTGGTTACGGGTGACTCCTTTCCCCCAAGTTTTTATTTGCCTGAGTTTTTTTTTTTTTTCCTGGCTCAAGCAAGTGGAAGAATAGGTTGAGAGTTCAGGGTGAGAACTGTATTTGTTTTCTAGAGCTACCACAAATGATCGCAGACTCAGCAGCTTAGAACAACAGAAATGTATTCTCTCACAATTCCAGGGACCAGAGTCCTAACTCAAGCTCTCTGGAGGACTGTATCCCCTTCACAGGCTCTAGGAGAGGATCCTTCCTCACCTCTGCCAGCTTCTGATGGCTGCTGCTATGGAAGCATCACTCCAGTCTCTGCTGCTCCATCTTCGCATGGTCTCCTCTCCTGGGTCTGCAAAGATCCACAAATGTTCTGTGTTCAAATGAGATCATATTCACGGGCTTCCCTGGTGGCTCAGATGGTAAAGAATCTACCTGCAATGCAGGAGACCTGGGTTTGATCCCTGGGTTGGGAAGATCCCCCGGAGAAGGGAAAGGCTACCCACTCCGGTATTCTTGCCTGGAGAATCCCATGGACAGAGGAGGCTGGCGGGCTACACAAAGAGTCAGACATGACTGAGTGACTGACACTTCCACTTTTTTCACTTTTCATAGGTAGCAGAAGTTGAGACTTGGACATATCTTGGTGGGGGGCGGTGGTGGTCACCATTCATCCTACTGTGGGCAAAAGCATTTGGGAAGGAGAGAAGAAAGATGATCAGTTCAGTTCAGTTCAGTTCAGTCGCTCTGTCGTGTCCAACTCTTTGCGACCCCATGAATCACAGCACGTCAGGCCTCCCTGTCCATCACCAACTCCCGGAGTTCACTCAAACTCATGTCCATCTAGTCGGTAATGCCATCCAGCCAGCTCATACTCTGTCGTCCCCTTCTCCTCCTGCCCCCAATCCCTCCCAGCATCAGGGTCTTTTCCAATGAGTCAACTGTTCGCATGAGGTGGCCAAAGTATTGGAGTTTCAGCTTCAGCATCAGTCCTTCCAATGAACACCCAGGACTAATCTCCTTTAGGATGGACAGGTTGGATCTCCTTGCAGTCCAAGGGACTCAAAGATCATAGGAGTATGTAAAGGGGGGCCAGGTAGAATATGTGTCCCACTCCTTTTCTAGAGTTTGCAGAGCTGATTCTGACGTCTGGTAAGGGAGGAGTTTAAGCTGGAAGCTTAAGAACTTTTGGTGAAGTGAAGCACAGCAGAGCAACGTCAGGACACAGGCAGAACTGTGACCGAGAACATCCCCCTGGTATTCTCGGCAGACTGGGACCTCAGGATGGCCGCTGGGCAAACACTCTGGTACCCAGAGTTGCAGTGGGAATGCCCCCAACCCTTGTTCTCTGAGGGTCTGTAAGCCGCGGAGGGACACCGCCTCAGGATGCCTCTTCCGGTCCACGCGATGGACGGCACGTGCAGCTGGAGCGAAGTCCACAGGGGTCACGTGAGGCAGTCCTGGAATTTCTGAAACTATTGAGGAGGCTTTGAGGAATTCCCTTTGGTCCTTCCATTAACTAGGAGTTATTGTGATTTTGAGATGAATTTTAAGAAAGCTGTTTTCTTTTCCATGCTACAGAAGCCTGAGAGGGCCAGCTTCTAAAGGTACAACAATGGTTAAAAATCACATGCAAATCGTGTGTGGGGAAGCATGCATTGGGTTGAGGCTGGTTGTGAGCTTCATTTTGCCTCGTTTGGGAAAATCAGGAGGCAACAGCTTGTGAAACCTGTGTGAGAAGTGGTCCAAACAGAACTGATAGGAGCCCTGGAAGAATTTGGATGGTAGGGGAAGTTGAGCGGTTGACTAGGGGAAGAGAAAAAAATGGAGTGAAGAAGTAAAAAGTAGAAATAATTTTAGAAATAGGAATATTACATTATTTAGAGGAAACACACACTCCCGTAAATGAATATGCTAATAGATTGACAGGGAATGGGGTGGGGGGATTTGGAAGGAAACACTGTGGAGTCTGACTTCCTTGGACGGGTACCAGCCCCGAGAAAAAGAAGAAGGAGCCACAGTCAATGGCTGACCAGCAAGCGTGGCTTTTGAACCGCTTTTCTCGGGACTGTGAGGAAGGATGATGACCGAGGGAACGCTTTCCTGAACTGGGCACTAATGCCCCCACCAGGGCCTCAGGGCCTTCCTAAAGGCTGTCCTCCTCCAATGCTGCCCCAGGGCCTGCCCTCCTGCTTGTATTCCTTCTTCTTTCAGGCAGGAAAGAGATGAAGACACAACTGACTTTTCCAGTAGAAAAAATAAGAAACATTCACACACAGTTTCTTCTTTTTAAACTTCTGCTGTCACTTTTCAGAAGAGATGAACAAAACACCTGTGGAGTCTAACACAGGATGCTAGCGGGTACAGAAAAATGTTTTCCCTTAGAAACAAGTGAAACGGTCACCGTTAATCATTCCCTGCTCATACCTAGGCAGAGGTCAGCGTGCACCTTGCGGGCTACAGTCCATGGTTCAGCTAGCCACTTAGGGCTCCTTCAGATCCTGACTTGGTGGTACAGTCTCTGCTTCCTTCCTGTGTCAGTTCGCTGAAATCGGAAGTTGTGTTTTAAAAGATGTGGATTTGTTCCGGGTCAGCACCAAGAAGCTGTCCCTGGAAATAAAAGGGTCTATTCATCACAGCTTCCCTGATAGCTCAGTTGGTAAAGAATCTGCCTGCAATACAGAAGACCTTGGTTCAACTCCTGGGTTTGAAAGATCCCTGGAGAAGGGCTAGGTTACCCACTCCAGTATTCTTGGGTTTCCCTGGGGGCTCAGCTGGTAAAGAATACGCTTGTAATGCAGGAGACCTGGGTTCAATCCCTGGGTTGGGAAGATCCCCTGGGAAAGGCTACCCACTTCAGTATTCTGGCCCGGAGAATTCCGCGGACCGTGTAGTCCATGGGGTCGTAAAGGGTGGGGCACGACTGAGAGACTTGCACTTTCACTTTCACCACGGGTCTGTAGGGGGCAGTAGAGAGCAGGTGCCAGGCAGGGCTGCCTACGCAGCTCTGGACCATTGCACTCCCATCCCGGCTGAAGATGAAGGGAGCCTGGACACCCTCCCAAAAGGACAAGCGAGCAGAGCAATGGAATTTGGATAAACAGAGAACTTGTAGCTGCTCCTGCTACCTTCTGAAGGCTCTGGGAAGGCCCCATGTCCAAAAGACACAAGGCATTGTTACCACAATAATTAATATACAGAGTGTCTTCCCCACTTACTGGAACTGCTCAAAGGCAGGAAGGAACTTAGTCCCCATGTTGATATTTCCAACCCCAAACACAATTCCTGAAGCATAAGAAGTGCTCAATAAACATTTGTGAAATTAAAAAAAAAAGGGGGGGGGGGGAATGAATGAATTGGTAATCAATTTTAGATTCCACAGTATTTCTCCATCATTTATGATCAGAAATTCTTTTAAATATACATGATACATCTTGATCAAGTTGGATCAGTTCAGTTCAGTCACTCAGTCATGTCCGACTATTTGTGACCCCATGGACTGCAGCATGCCAGGCCTCCCTGTCCATCACCAACTCCCGGAGTTTACTCCAACTCATGTCCATCGAGTTGGTGATGCTATCCAACCATCTTATCCTCTGTCATTCCCTTCTCCTGCCTTCAATCTTTCCCAGCATGAGGGTCTTTTCCAATGGGTCAGTTCTTTGCATCAGGTGGCCAAAGTACTGGAGCTTCAGCTTCAGCTTCAAGTTGGATAGAGAGAATAAAACTGAACAATTATAGATATTACAAAAAGAGATGAATTAGACCTAAACATTTCAATGCCTCCTGACATCTAGACATGGTATCATATTTTGATAAACTGGTGCATAGGGAAGACTTCAGTGTGGTAAATGGGAAGAAGATATAATAATAATAACTCATAACTTTGCTAGTCCATTGGTGATAATTGGTCAAATTCTGTCCAGTTTAAAGTATGTGGCACGCAGTATAGCCTTGTCATAAAGGGTCATTTGTGAAGTTGCCAATCCCGTTTTTCCATCTGGATAGAAATGAAAGATGCTGTCAGAGTGAATGGAATGATTTTGACTTATCACAGATTTTCACGTATGAGGAGAGGTCACAGGCAAAGATGGAGAAAGATTCTTTTGTAAAGAAGGCTTGAAAGCTGATGAAGTGAATACTAGTTTGGGGAAGAACAATAAGAAACTGTCAATTGCATCACAGAGTGAACCTCACATTCCTTCCGGCATCCGTGAGGCTTCTGCTGGGTTTCCTCTCTGCATCACCTTACGGGGAACAAACACTGTGTATGTTGGGGAGAGAATGGGAACAGGTAACCTGAAATATTCTGTGTGTCCTCATAACACTGACTTGGCATCTTGTCTTTTCTACTCTATTCGTTTTTCATTTTTATTTCACCCTCATTATTTCTCCTATGAAAATAAGTTCTTTGGTCCTATTTTGTGCATGAAAAGATGCAGCTGCTAATTTTAAACTTTTCCCATTTCCTATCGTTTTCTTTCCCTGAGAAAAATCTGTTGGCTTGGAAATATTTTCTGTCACCCTTGTCTTTTGCAACCATCCTCCTGCACGTATCTGCCTCATTAACTCCACATTTCTTTTGAGAACTCAGCTTGAGATTATCTTTTCCTTTCTTGCCTAACACCAGTTCATTTTTTTTTCCTATCAGCATTATTATTTATTTAACCCAGAGTTGAATTTTTAAGTGCATTTTTTAGGAAAGATGCTGTGATAGAGAAAAACATACACTACCATATTTAAAAATCACAGACAAATAACTCCTTAGGTGATGAGTGAAACTGGAGATGCTCTTGACTTAATGCACTCAGAGTAGAAAAATGATGGATGCTATACAATGCAGCCATTTTTATTACGCAAATGTGAAAACAAAATTAGGCATAATGTTTTTAACAGTCTTCCAACAATGCTGAAAAAGAAGAGACTTGGGCATTTCCCAAGCTGTTGACATATCTTGCTTTTCGGCTTTCTTCATTAGTTATTTATAATGTCTGCTTGTATAGATCTTTTATTGTTTTGCTTTGTAATTCAACAACAGGAACCACCAAAGATTCTGTTCTTCTGAACCCCAGCTGAGTTTCTTTTCTACTAAATGGGCATAGTATTCTGGGAGATAAGGCATCTGGCATGGAAATGTGCCCTCTTGCTTTGTAGAAGATGTCCAAATTTGAAAATAACATTTTTCAAGTAGTAATTTGTGATGGGGTAAATGTTTATGATCACTTACTGAAGACTGGGGAGAGGGGCAAGTATGGGAGTGCCTTGTTCTCAAGAGATCAGAAGATGGGAAACCTTCCTAAAGATTTGCCTTGTTTGTTTTTTCATTTTCAAAGGAAGAAGTCTACTTTGTTTAGTGAATAAAGACCACAGCGGTGTCACTCTGGAGCCCTGGGTCTGTCCCACACTGGCCCTAGGGGACTTTTTGGCAAGCACTTCTGACTTTCTGCTCCTCTGTGAAGAAACTTGATGGCTTCCCAAATGGCTTAATGATGTGCTCACTTCGGCAGCACATATACCAAATGGCTTAATGATGAAGAATCCGCCTGCCAATGCAGGAGACATAAGAGATGTGGCTTCAATCCTTAGGTCAGGAAGATCCCCTGGAGTAGGAAATGGTAACCCATTCCAGTATTCTCACCTGGAAAAGTCTATGTGCAGGGGAGCCTCGTGGGCTACAGTCCATGGGGCCGCAGAGAATCGGACACGATTGAGCAACTGAGCACATGAAGAAATTCAGAGGTGAGGAGACCAGAACTACTTTTCTCTTTGAAGGGTAGGATTTTAGTACCTATCTTTTTCAGTAGAAAATACATGCTGACAATATTCTACCTGTGGCCAGAATTATGAGACCAGAGAATAATGTAATGAATACACAGCTCAAAGGCGGAGCAGCACAGCAAACATCTCAGACATAAACAACTGCATCTTATATTTAAAGATTCAGTTCAGTTCAGTCGCTCAGTCGTGTCCGACTCTTTGCAACCCCATGAATCGCAGCACGCCAGGCCTCCCGGTCCGTCACTAACTGCCAGAGTCCACCCAAACCCATGTCCATCGAGTCGGTGATGCCATCCAACCATCTTATCCTCTGTCGTCCCCTTCTTTTCCTGCCCTCAATCTTCCCCAGCATCAGGGTCTTTTCCAATGACTCAGCTCTTCTCATGAGGTGGCCAAAGTACTGGAGTTTCAGCTTCAGCATCAGTCCTTCCAATGAACACCCAGGACTGATCTCCTTTAGGATGGACTGGTTGGATGTCCTTGCAGTCCACGGGACTCCCAAGAGTCTTCTCCAGAGGAGTAAATGTCATAGTGGAGTCCCCAAAGAGGAAGGAATGCCTTAAAAGGGTTCAGGCAGAGGGCTGCCTTTTTAGGGTGCAGTGTTCTTGTGTGTTTTTTGCTCAGTTGTGTTCAACTCCTGGCAACCCCATGGGCTGTAACCCATCAGGCTCCTCTGCCATGGGATTCTCCAGTCAAGAATACTGGAGTGGGTTGCCATTTCCTACTCCAGGAGATCTTCCCAACCCAGGGGTAGAACCCGGGTCTCTTTCACTGCAGGCATTCTTTACCTGCCTGCAATCTAAGCCTGTAGGAAAGCCCAAGTAACTTTAGTTTCGGGAGATAAAAACTGCAATCGCTTGAAGTTAAATGACTTTTGAGGGGAGCACCGGAGAGAGTCATTTCCCAGGCAGGTTGATAAGAAGTCTAGGGGTCCCCAAGGAGAGAGAGGTCTGGGATATTCAAGGAGGAAGAAAGGACAAACTTTTTTACTTTTTTTTCTCTACATTCCTTAGGATTATATAACAATAATGTATCCTGCCTGAGGACAGTCTTTGGCTAATTCTGTTATTTTAAAATGTAAATTATGGGAGCAGGTCTGGTCTTTAGAAGGGTGTATCCTGCCTGAGGACAATCTTTGGATTAAACCTTCTAGCCAACTCTGTTATCTTAAAATGTAAATTATGGGAGTGGGTCTGGTGAGGTCTTTGCAACCTCCAGACATTCTTTGGATTCATTGGAGAGTATATAACTCCATTGCTAACACTAGCAAAGGGGTACTCTTTTGCCCCCTTCTGATGCCTATGTCAGAAGCTTTCTCTATCTCCTTTATACTTTAATAAAACTTTATTACACAAAAGCTCTGAGCGATCCAGCCTCGTCTCTGGCCCCGGATTGAATTCATCTCCTCCAGAGGCCAAGAATCCCGTGTCTCATCGTTCAGCAATAACCTTACACCCCCTTGGTTCTGCAAACAGAAGGCTAGTAGCCATCTGTGATTCTTGGAGAAAACTTTGAGATTTCCACTTGTGTACATCCAGATTCTGCTCTTTGCTCATGTAATTTGAGTATTTTTCTCTGGTTCATGTTGTAAAAAAGACTGAGTAGTTTCCTCCCAATGAAATATTAACTTATTTAGTTATTGTTTCCTACATGGGAATATGTATGATAGGACAAACCAAGCAGTTATTTACTATATATTTGTTTATGAATTATTATTTTTATTGAAGTATAGTTGATTTACAATATTATAGTAGTTTCAGGTGTATAAAATAGTGATTCAAACTTTTTTATAGATTGTATTCCATTTAAAGTTATTACAAAATAATGGCTATATTTCTCTGTGCTGTACAATATATCCTTGTTTCTTGCATATTTTATACATAGTAGTTTGCTTCTCGACCCCTGTTTTGCTCGCCCCCTCCCCTCTCCCCACAGGCGATGCTAGTTAGTTCCTTTAGCTGTGAATCTGCACATTTTTTTTTTTGAAAGGCTCCCAGAGCTAACTTGTGGTATAGGAGATAAACTATATTTCATGAATGGCTGAATGTAGACTCAAATTGAACCATTCCCTTTAAGGGAGGTAATATGCTTGGGATTCCCGAGGCTGCCTGTCAAAGCCCTTTCCATTTCTTCTGGAGAGTTAAGAGAGAGGACTATGTCTAAATTTGGAGAAAATGAGTGGGGAAGATTTGGTTCTGGGCTTAACATGTGGTGATGCAAGTAAGCCTGGTTTGACCTAGTACCACTGACTCTGAAATGCAGAGTCTGGGTGATAGCTTGTGGGTGTGTGTGTGTTTGTGTGTGCTGAAGTCAGCAGAGGATGCTGGGCATTTAGGAAACTGATCTTACTTCTTGGTAATATTAACCCAATGGACACATTGGATTAGATCAGCCAATGTGAGTGCCCCTTGAAAATATCTGGGGAGGAGCAACTTCCCAAAATTCACTAAGTGTTGACTCAGTATCAAAACTCATGATATTTGTAACAATATAACTTGATTGTACACATGGGAGAGTAGAAATTTTAAAAAATCATAGCTGATTTTGACTATAGAAGTCAACTTTGATGAAATTGAGATGGACAGTCTCTCAGAACCAGGGGCCCTACATCCCTGGCAGATACTATATAAATATTGTACTTGATAAAATATTTAGGATATAATCACAGGTTTTCTTCGTTGGCTTGTTTTTCTTGAGGTATTTCATTTGTTACCTCCTAACCCTTGTAATCTAATCAGATGGTTGACTCCAGCTTTATTTCCTGAGGGGACAGAGAAGAGGAAAAGTTTCAAGTCTAATACCTAAGGGAAATTCAGAGGATTTGTAGCAAACTGTTGTGAAAAACATTACCAGTTTGCCTTTGCTAACAGGCTGCTCCAAAATTCAGTGACTAGCATGGAAACCATAGTTCTGCAACCTGAGCCAGGATTGGCAGATGGGTTGGGCTGGCTTATGGGTTTGTAGTCAGTGGTCAGTGGATGCTTGTCGTCAGCTGGGGGATGGGAACTTGGCTCTGCACCTCCCATCATCCAGCAGACCCAGCCTTAGCCTCTTCACTCAGTAGCAATAGGGTACCAGAGGGAGGGCAGAGGTACGAAATGCCTCCTTAGACCTGTGTCAGAACCAACACCACATCGCTTCTGCCACATTCTAGTGGACAAAGCAAGTCGGGAGGTCACCCCAAATTCAAGGAGAGAGAAAGAGCCTCCAATCTTTTTTTTTCAACCCCAAAGCAAATCATATTTATTTGCCTATTTCCGCCCTTTTGGGAAAAGACCCTGAGGCTGGGGAAGATTGAAGGCATGAGGAGAAAAGTGCGACAGAAGATGAAATGGTTGGATGGCATCACCAACTCAATGGACACGAGTTTGAGCAAACTCTGGGAGATAGTGAAGGACAGGGAAGCCGGGTGGGCTGCAGTCCATGGGGTCACAAAGAGTCGGACATGACTGAGCGACTGAACATTTTCCCCCTTATGGACAGTACTGCAATTTTATTATTTATTCATTCATTCATTCATTTTGATGTATTGAAATTTAAATTTCAATTCCAGGAAGGAAAATATACGCTAAGCGGAGAGGTGACAGTAAGACCACTTTGAAAGCACTAATAGTAAACTCCCTCCTAAAGCACCATTTTCAATCTTTAAGCAGAGCTCGACTTCACACCTGTTTTATTGAAAGGGATGCATCTTCGAAGGCTGCATTCTCGCTAGGGAACGCAGGACATAGAGTCTCCACTCTTGAAGGGAGGAGCCATGAGGACCATTGCTAAGGGGCTGCCTACACAGAGAGGTGTCAGTTCCCCAAACAGTGGAGTGAATCCTGTGCCCGTGGTTGTGGCAGGGAACCAGCACGGCCTCGCCAAGCCTGAATGAGGCAAGTGGGCAGGAGTGGAAGTCATCCACTATGCACTACCTGGGACAGAGAGAGACCACCTCTTCCCTCCGGTCCACCCCAATATTTTAGCATTAAGTCATTCCCCTCAACATAAACATCCACAGACAAGAGATAAAAGATGCCCTGAGATTACATTTCTGCCATTTCCAACAGTATAGGAGCTCCAAAAATTTAAGAACTGTGGAAAAAAGTTTTTAGTAGTATATGTATTTTTTCAACAGTTGAATTTGAAGGTTGAATTTCAGCACATATCTAAACAAGAGACAGAACATACATGTAATTGTCTAAGAGGTTTTTTTTCATGACTCTTATTCCTAATAAGATATCAAGAAAAGATAGTATGTGGAAAGGGCTTCATCTGGGGCTCTGGAGCAGTAAGAGTGGACATTCTGATATGCCCAGGTTTCTTGGCTGTAAGAAAAGCTTCATGGCCCCAAGTCTGATCATTCTTCCGTAGGTTAATATGTTGTGACTGGTTGTGCCGAAGGCTGTTCATCTTATTGTAGAAATGATGAGGTATCTGTGATGGTTAATTTTATGTGACTTTCCTGCGCTAAGGGAAGTCCAGAGAGCCGGTAAATCATTGTTCCTGAGTATGAGTATGAAGGTGTTTCTGGATGAGATTAGTATTTGAATTGGTAATTATGTAAAGAAGATCCACTCTCACCAGTGTGGGTGGGCATCATCCAATCTACTGGGGGCCTGAATAGAGCAAAAAGGTGCAAGAAGGGCAAACTCTTCCCTCTTCTTAAGATGGAACATCCATCTTCTGCTCTTGAACATCAGAGTGTTACCAAAACTCAGGTCTGGTTGTTCACTTCTCAAAAGCCAATACTCCAGAGGCAAGGTTGTTGGAAAGGCAAGTTTGCTTCATCCCAGAGGCTGACAGGGAGAGGGTAGACTCATCCAAAGGACAGCTCTCTATTGAAAATCAGGGAGCAAAAGCTTTAAAGTGGAATTTCAGGAGTATGTAGGCAGAAGGAGGGGGCTACATGCAGAAACAGCAGAGTCAGCTCTGGCGCTCATCTTGAAATTGATCATACAGTGGTCTGATTGGCATCATCTTGATTGTTTGAGTACAGGTAATCCATAGTTTCAGGGTAGGTGTGTTCCTATTTCTTTGAGGTCAGTTCTTGGAATTATGGGAGTTTATGTCATGGCTTGGAGAAGGAGCTGGCAATCCACTCCAGTATTCTTGCCTTGAGAATCCTTGGACAGAGGCGTCCGTAGGGCCACAAAGAGTTGGACACGACTAACACACACACACACACACACACACACACACACACACACGCACACACGTCATGGCTACAGTCTGGTCATCAGATAGTTAACGTCTTCCATCAGGTGGGGGTTTCAATATCTAAAACACATCTCAAGGGATATGGCTCAGAATGTTATCTATAGGCCTTGAGGAGGAACTAAAGGTCCTTGACTTTATTTAATGACTAAACTATTGCTATTTGGTCTTGTTTGACTGCTTTCCTTTGCTTCTGCATTTTGCCACTTTTCTGATTGAACTTAATCTTTGGCTAAAGTTTTTGTCCAGACAAATGGCAGATGGAGGACATGGAGAAGAAGGACCGTAGGGTCTGCTCTACTGCAAAAGTTCTTAGTTCCTTAGATACCAAGACTTATACCAGTAGTCTCCCTGGTTTTCAGGCCTTTGGACTCAGACTGAATTATACCACTGGCATTTCTGGTTCTCCAGGTTACAGACAGCACCCAATGCCATATTTCAACCTCCATAATCACATGAGCCAATTCCTATAATTACTCCCTCTTGAACATCTATGTAATCCTTGTGCTTAGTCGCTCAGCTGTGTCCAACTCACTGTAGCCCCATAGACTGTAGTCCACCAGATTCCTCTGTCCATGGAATTTCCTAGGCAGGAAACTGGAGTGGGTCACCACTTCCTACTCTAGGGGATCTTCCCAACTCAGGGATGGAACCCAGTTCTCCTACACTGGTAGGTAGATTCTTTACCACTAGTGCCACCTGGGAAGCCCCACACTATGTATCTGTTGGTTCTGTTTCTCTGGAGAACCCTGAGACTACATGCAACACTGAAGTCATATACAGTTGAAGTCCTAAGAAGTGTTATTCCAGCCTCGGACAGAGGTCTCTGAACCATGGCTGATGCCGGTTGTCACAATGGGACAGGAATGGCAAAGACCAGATGAAAGTGGAGAAGCTTGTGATGAAGAGTCTCAGGGCACCATGTTGGAAGTGACTTGCATTCTCAAGGTGAACAATGGTTTTGCTTCTGCACCCAAGGATTTACAGAATGTAGAACTACCACTGGAGATGTTGAGAATTTCTTGCTATTTTTCATGGGGTAGGAACAAAAGTTGATGTTAAGGATAGAGATACTACCACTGACTTTGGGAGAAACCGGGGCAGTAAGTGGAGGAAACACTGATCACCATTTCAATAGATGAAAGCTGGGGACATGCTAAGAGGAATGCTCCTGGTGGAGCCCAAGTTCCAAAGGTTCTTCTAGTTATTGAGTCTGATAAAGGGAAGTGGTGGCTTGAATTAATGACAAAGGATTACTGAGTTGAAAGCAAGGTCTTTGGGCCTTAATATAAATTAAGAGTTTGATGGAAAACTGAACATCTTAACAGGGCAGCCACTGACAAAAGAGCCAAACCAAAGAGCCACTTTTCTCCTGGGCTAAGGGAACGGATGAGGAAAGGCCGAAATAAGCATCAGGACAAATGGGCATGTGGGAAGAGGGTGTAGACACGGAGGAAAAAAAAAAAAAAAAAGAGTTTTAGTGTTTCATTCTCTGACTGTGAATTATTTAGCTTCATTAGGTTTCACTTTTATTATCTTTATAATGGGGATAGTAACAGCTGTTTTTGTTTAGTTGCTAAGTCATGTCTGACTCTTTGCGACCCCATGGACTGTAGCCTTCCAGGCTCCTCTGTCCATGGGATTTCCCAGGCAAGAATACTGGAGTGGGTTTACATTTCCTTCTCCAGGGGATCTTCCTGACCCAAGGATTGAACCAGCGTCTCCTGTATTGGCAGGTGGATTCCTCGCCACTGAACCACAATAGAAGCCCAATAATAAAAGTATCAATCTCTTAGAATTTTGGATTCATATAAAGGAGTGGTCCCCAACCTTTTTGGCACCAGGGCCAGTTTTGTGGAAGACAGCTTTTCCACAAACTGGGGCAAGGGGATGGTTTTAAGATGATTCTCACAGAGTGCACAGCCTAGACCTCTTGCTTTTGCAGTTCACAGTAGTGTGTATACACAAGGCTGATTGACTTCATTTTTCAGAAACAATGAAGCTAACACAACAGTGCAAAACAATTATACTCCAACAATAAATGTAAAGCAATTATACTCCAATAATAAAAGAGTAAGTAAATTTCTAAAAGTTGTTAAAAGTAACATTTTGACCTGAATAATGTAAATGTAAGCCAATGTGTGTTTTTTATAATTGCATGTGGACGTCTGACTTTTTGTAATCCCATGGACTGTAGCCCATGAGGCTCCTCTGTCCAAGGGACTTTCCAGGCAAGAATACTGGAGTGGGTTGCCATTTCATTGTCCAGGGGATCTTCCTGACCCAGAGATTGAGCCCGCGTCTCTTGTGCCTCCTGCATTGGCAAGCAGATTCTTTACCACTAGTGCCCCCTGGGAAGTCCTAAGTACTCAGGAAATGTTACCTGTAGTTTTGCCACACTGAATAATATTGTAAGATAGTGAAGGAGATGGGGATTCAAGCTGTCTTCCTCTTTCCTTATGGCCTCCATTTAGAACCTTCTAGTTGCTTTCAGGGTCCAGTGCCTAGGACTGATGTCAAGGTGCAGAGAAAGGGCATAAGAGGGATTTGATACTCCGTGGTGCTAGGCAGAGAATTAAACTCCCCATTATACGAACAGGGTAGATCAACTGGAGTCGGCTCATTTGATTAGAGAAGTCTATTCTGATTTCTGTCAGGTGACTGTAAGCTAGATTTCTTGAATGACCTGGTGGAGGGCTTGGAAGAAGGAAGCAGTAATAACAGCTAAAATCAGTTGAAGTACTTGGTAGAAGTCGGGAACTATTCTAAGTACTCTGTACTTAGTGTGGGCCAGGGTGAATGAATACTAAATTTAATACTGAAAAATCCAAGATGAACAAAATACCAGTGTTTTAAATAATGACAGCATCAGTAGAAGTGCCATGCTGAGCCATGGTGGAGCCTGAGGCAAAAGGAAAAATTAGCAATACGGATCCTGTATTTATTTAAAATTTTGATATTTTGCTAGTTAAGGATTTTTTCATTAATGGTGATTTTTTAAAATGTAATGCACTCAAATGCTATTTATCTCGATTACTGAATTTTTGGCATTCCTGTTAATTTTGTGTCTTACCTTATTCCACCCCCTCTTCCTGCTGCTTCTATGTAACAGAATTAATTTTACCTCCGTTAAGCTCATTGTGGCAGGTTCTTTGTTACCCACGGTTTTACACATAAAAAAACTGAAGTGTGGGGAAGACACACGCAGGTTTCCAGTGGCCGCTGAAACAAATTACCACAGACTTGTTGGCCTGAGGCAACACACATTATTCTCTTTCAGTTCTGGAGGTCAGAAGTCCAATATCAGTTTTGCTGGGCGAAAATCAAGGTGCTGGCAGGGTTGAGATACCTCGGGAGCCTCTCAGAGAGAAAACTTTTCTTTGCTTTTCTAGCTTCTAAGGAGGTATTCTTTGTATTCTTTGGTCTGTGCCCCTTCTTTTAGCTTCAAAGCCAAGGGCATAGCATCTTGCCTTAGTTGACACATGACCTTCTCTTTCTGTTGTGGTCAAACCCTTCTCAGCCTCCCTCTTTTAAGGACAATTGCAGTTATATTTAGGACTCACCCAGATAATCAAGGATAACTTCTGGGATCTCAGGGTCTGTCCCTTTAACCACATCTTCTCTCTCTCTCTTTTTTTTAATGTGGACCATTTTAAAAGTCTTTATTGAATCTGTTACAATCTTGTTTCTTGTATTTTTGGCCGCAAGGCATGCAGAATCTCAATTCCCCAACCAGGGATCAAACCTCCACCCCCTGCATTGGAAGGTGAAGTCTTAACCATTGGACCATCAGGGAAGGTCCTGCAAAGTCCCCTTTGACATCCAATGTCACATTCACAGAGTTTCCTGATGATTAGGATGTGGATCTCTTTGAGGGACAGACATCAATCAGCCTTCCCTAAGCTGGATGGTAAGTGACAAAGTTCACATCAGACTGAGGCTGGTTGGCTTCTGTGCCCTGTTGCTGGAGGCAGTGGAGGTGTCGTTAGGCCCAAGGAGGCTGCAGGAATAAGCATCAATTTCAGTCTCTTTAAGGGATCTCTTTATATAATCTCTTTATACTGTTGTCAGCATTGAGACAAAATGGTAGGAGTTCTCTACATCCTTGTCTTACATACAGAATCCTACTTGGGAGACAGAGACAGTGTCTTTTTTTTATTGTTTTTTAAAATATTTTATTTGTCTGAGCTGGGTCTTAGCTGCAGCATGTGGAATGTTTTCATTGTGTCATGTGGGATCTAGTTCCCTGAGCACAGGTTGAACCCAAACCCCCTGCAGTGGGAGCATGGAGTCTTAGCCAATGCACCACCAGTGAAGTCCCAAGAGATGGTATTTAGAGTCATATTTGTTTGACTCTTCCAGGTGGCATGATCTTATTTTATTCCCTGAGCTGGAAAGGCAGGAAGTTCTAGTAACAGAGACAAAATGGATGCCCAACCTTCTTTCATACCCATGTTTAACCTTCTTCCTGTTGTTAGGAAATGCTTCTTTTGATATATCTGAAATCTTTACTGCCTTAAATCCATTTTCTTTAGCTCTTTTGTTGGAAAGATGGAAAATAATCACCTTCGGCTCTCTAAATGATAGCATTTATGATTTCAGCGACTAGAGAAATTTGACCAATTCTGTCTTATTGTACACAAAGTAAAAAGTAGTGGATGTGTGGGAAAAACACTTTGATTTATTGGCTGTTGGATCTCAACATATGTAGTAAGGATCATCTTTACTTTTTGTCAGCAACTCTTTGCATGGACATATAAGGACCCTACCAATTAGGGCTGGGTTAGGCAATCTTCCTCCAAGGGTAAGGTTGTATCGATGCACCTCTTTGCAGGGCAGCAGTGGAGATACAGACATAGAGAACAGACGTGGACACAGTGAGCGAAGGAGAGGGTGAGGCGAATTGAGAGAGTAGCATTGAAACATATCCATTACCATGTGTAAAATAGGCAGCCAGTGAGAATTGGCTGTACAGTGCAGGGAGCTTAACCTTGGTGCTCTGTGACAACCTTGAGTGGATGGGATGGCGTGGGAGGAAGGTTCAAGAGGGAGGGCATGTATGTATACCTATGGCTGATTCATGATGATGTATGGCAGAAGCCAACACAATATTGTAAAGCAATAATCCTCCATTTAAAAATAAATAAATTTTAAAAAAAGGGTAAGGTGGTAAATACTTTAGGCTTTGCAGTCCTTGCAGTCTCTGCTGCAACTACTCAGCTCTGCTGTCATTTCACATAAGCAGCTAGAAACAATATGTGAAGACATTGATGTGTGGCTGTGTTCTTTGCTTATGAATTTGGCTTTATAAGTTGTGTTATGAAATATTCTTTAAATATTTTCTACCATTTATAAACAAGTTTTAACACACAAGCCATACAGAAGCAGGTGGTAGGCTATCATTTGCTGATCCCAGACCTGGCAACTTCATATTTTGTGACTTTTTCTTGGATTATATCTTGATGATAAAGGGAAGTAAGCTGGAATGACATTATCCTAATTGGAGGGCCAGGTATGGGTAGTGTCTCACCCTTGATCTTGTGTAATCGCCTATCTTCAAATCCATCAATGACTCTAACATAAACTGTTTTTAAAGCAGCCCTTCTTCCATTTACTTTATGCTTCTGCCTCCAGATCATGGTTCAGCTCTGACATCCACCCAGCTCCCAGGCTTCTCTCCACTTCTTCTCCTCCTAGTTTCATGGACCTGTATTTTTTCTGTACTTTTTGTCTCTTCAGTCTTTCCCACTAGAATGTAAGCTCCTTGAAAGGTGAGAGCGAAGATTTATTAATCTTGCCGTCTTGAATGCACTTATCACAGTGATATGGAGTTCCATGAATGTTACATATAAATTCTCCTCCAAATGAGAGCCAATGAAACAAAACAGAGATAGTGTGTCCTCTGTTACGTGTTCATATGTCACACACTTTTGACCCAATTTATAATAAAAAGCAAGGATAGTTATGTCTGTATTTGAAGATACTGCTTTTGGGAAACAAGGTTTTCTTTTCTCAGCCCTGAATCATCCATCATACTGGCTCTATACTCTGCTAATCTGAAAATAAAACAAAACAAAACAGCTGGTCTAGAGGCAAACCAGAGTAAGAAAGGGCGCACAGTCAGATGGTAAAGAAACGGTGGAACACACTCAGGCAGATTCATACACTGGTCAGTTTTTGGTGCCATTGCATTCTGATAACAAAGATCTACTTCCAAAGAAACCACTCTTGATGATAAAAGAGCTCTGGTCTGTGGAAAAGAAAAAGACTTCAAACACTTACAATGGCTTCCTTATTATTTGGAAAATATATTTCTGCAGTGGCTGAGTCCTAGCATCAGCAAAGAAAGAATTTATTTAGAAGTACAAAAGGATTTAGAATTCCTTCAAGGCTCCTTTCATTCTGTTTAAGATGTGGGTCATGTCTTTGAAGCATTGTTGTCTGTGGGTTGTCATGGGGTGGTTGGCAGAAATATAAGAGCAATTGCTACCATATTGAGGGACCCATATATCATAAAGATTTTGTTTGGATGGATGTAGCAATAGGATATGTATACAAAATATTTTGCTGATGCTAGACCAAAGATATCAATGAACAATTTAAAAATTCAACTGCAGTGCAAAGGGCAGTCACCTTGCTGTGTGAGCAGCAGTGCGTGAGGGCCGGGAAATTAAAAGGCTTAACCACACACTTGAAAATGTCCAGGCTACTTTACTGTTTAAGTGAAATGAAGTACAAACACAAATAGCCAAGAGGGCAAAATTTAAATTAAACTTCAAAATCATTTTGTGTTTTAACCATCTACAATGTTCTCAGTGCTACAAAGCAGTCTACTTTCTCTGGAAGCCTAGAAAAATAATTGAATACAGAAAGCTCCCCTGACTTCATCTTCTTCCTTTACATGCTCTGCACATGTTCACTTTGAAATAAAAGTTTACCAAGATCCAAGAGAATGTGACGGAACTACCTAGGAAGAGTTTAGTTTCTAAACCACGATGACAATGGCCAATGATGGCCTTCTCTAAAATGAGACTTTGTCTGTAGCAAGATTTCAGGCCAAGATTGCCTGAAATGCTTTCCCTTGTTAGGTGACTGCATTGAGAATTGCCCTGCAAAACAGACATCTGCAAAGGAATCATTAGGAATCTTCTTCACTATACTCTCACTTTACCTGTTGAATAAACATTTCTGTAGACTGTTTTCCCCTTGGCACAGTTGTGTGACTGATGGCCAGTCAGGAGATGGTTACGAATGGGCAGGAACATTCATGAATGGGATATGAATGGGCAAGAACTGATTCTCTGAACAGTTGAGCTCCTATCTTTTGAGTCAGAGACCACATAGATTCCCCACTATAGAAGGAGGTTGGGTATACACCGGAGCCAGGCCAGAGGTTCACTGGTTTGGAAATTCCATGGCTTTCTCTCTGAGGTCAATAATCCTTCTGTCTTTTGAAAGGTTTGGAGTCATTCCCCAAAGGAAAATTCAGTTTCTAAGAGTCTGAAATTAAGGTAGCAAGCTAAATATTAAATGCAATATGGAATAAGTAAAAAGTCTTTGTTTTCATGGGGGATATAGCCGGGTCATAAACATCATGGACTGAGAAGTAAGGATCTCAAGTCTCTCTTCCTTCATAATCCACACAAAGACAAGTATTTTCTTGTGAAGACATCTATCAAGTTTGTTATATAGACGTTTCTTTAAGAAGACTGATAGCATTTAAGAAAGCTATTCACATTGAATTCTATACACAGAATTAGAAGTAGGAGAAAAAAAAACAGGAAAAGGAGAAAAAAGGAAGTCTAGTCGACAGGTTTTATGAACAGATGCAATTCCTTCAGGAAAATCTGGTGAAAGGGACCAGAGCTTCTTCAGGGCCTCCCAAGGAGCCCCGGGGTCTCTGGGTGCCTCATCCACATCAGGCAGTGATGCCGAGTCATCTAGATAAAGTGTGTCCCCAAGCCAACAGAAGTTTCTGTGTTTGAGCCTAGACTTTGCATTTTTGCCTTGAAAGAATTCTCCCTGTTTATTTCTTTTGACTTGACAGTGCTTTCTCCTTAGGCAGAGGCAAAAAGAAAAAAAATTACTTCTTAGTAGTCAGGAGAGAAAGGAAGAGGTTTCTCTGTGCCTTTGCGACTGAGTGGTTTTAAAAAATCTGTCTCGAATTGCTTTGATATCCCTCCTGTCATGAGATGGAGTCTCTGTCTGACCCCCTTGACATCGGGAAGTCTTCACGACCGACTTGGTAAATGGAACAGAATTATGCTGTGTGACTTCCACGCCTAGGTTAGACAATGCCACATGGCTTTGTGGTTTCTCTTTGGGACAGTTGCTTGGGGAGTCTTCAGTTATTTTGAGACAACGTGGAGAGACATTGTGTGTTAAAGGATTAACTCCACAGGTCCAGTTTTCCAAACACTGAACACTGGAAAGAAAGGTTGTATGTATGTATACTCAGCCATGTCCCGTCTTTGCGACCCATGGACTGTAGCCCAGCAGGCTTCTCAGTCTATAGGCATTCCCAGGCAAGAATACTGGAGGAGGTTGCCATTTCCTTCCCCAGGGGAATCTTCCCTACCCAAGGATTGAACCCACGGCTCTTGCATCTTCTGCTTTGGTAAATTCTACTGGATTGTGTGCCTGCTTTCAAGCCACCTGGAAAACTCAGAAAGAAAGGCTGGCCTTTGCTAACCTCCTGGGAGGTAACCTTTAAGCCTTTGGGCTTTCCTGCCTGTTAAGAATATCTTTGCTCCTTGGAGCCTTGGGCTATGCCAGATAGTTAACGCTGGTGATGTGACATATGCTGCAGACCTTGGGCTGCAGTATCAACTTGAACTTTGCAGAGGTAAGGTTAGCCATATAGATGGTCACCCATGCTGACATGACTGACCCTTAAGAAAAATACCAGACATCAAGGCTTATGTGAGCTCCCCAGATTGACAATATCACATGTGTATTGCCAAACATCATTGCTGGAATTAAGTGTTGTTTACATGACTCTGCTGGGAAAGGACAGCTGGAAGCTTGTCCTTAGTACATTCTGGAGTCTTTCCTATACACCTTTTTTCCATTGCTAATTTTAATCTGTATCCTTCTGCTGTAATAGACCATAATGATGGGTATAACAATTCTGCTAAGTTCTGCGGATCCTTGAATATTATAGAATATAGCAGTTGGCCAGAACCTCTGAAATTATTTGATCCAAACATCTCCCAGACTTCTCTGGTGGCTCAGTGGCGAAGAATCTGCCTGCAATGCGTGAGACACAGGACACATGGGTTTGATCCCTGGGTTGGGAAGGTCCCCTGGGGTAGGAAGTGCCAACCCACTTCAGTATTCTTGCTTGGGAAATCCCCTGGGCAGAAGAGCCTGGTGGGCTACAGTCCATGGGATCGGGAAGAGTCAGACATGACTTAGTGACTACAACAACAATACATCTCCCAGGGAATTAAGCTCAGTAATACATTTACTAGATGAGGAAACTGAAACTTGAAGACATTCGGTGGCATCTTCAAACTCATATCAATCATTGCCTCCTCGTAGGACTGTATTCAAGCCTCTTTAGAAAGTCTTGCACAACACTGTTCCAATGGGGCTTTTATAGGTTTGTCATTTCCTTTGATACTTTGTTCAGTGATTTGACCAACCGTGAAGCCAAATATACTTGCAGATCATCAATGCAGCTTTGAGGCTAGCACTTCCCCTTATTCTGTGGCTCATGATGTCAGCAGAGATATCAGTGACATGCTTTATTTTTTTAAATTTATTTTTAAAATTGGAGTATAATTGCTTTACATTGGTATGTTAGTTTCTGCTATACTACCTGAAGCAGCCCACATACACACATATACCCCCTCTCTCGGGCCTCCCTCCCACCCCGCCGTCCACCCCTCTATGTCATCACAGGGCACCAGACTGAGCCCCATGCGCTATCAGCAGCTTCCCAGTCACCATCTAAGTGATTGGCTTTAACTTTTCATCCCGCCCCCAGTCAAGTGTGCCTTTCACTTATTCATGCATTTATTTATTCACTTGTATTTGTGACAAAGCATGCATGCTGCAAACTATTTTTTGAAAAAGTACAGTCTGGACACTGCGGCCACTCTCGTCCTCTCTGTTCCTCTCTTAGCCGCTGACCCATCACGGGGTCTGCCCCACAGGGGGTCATTATGATGCTTCAGACAGTTCTTGAAGGGCAGCTGTGACCCCCACAAGGCACATTTCATATTTTATTTAGGAGGTTTACAACTACTTTGGCGAGTAAGCACCTCTGTTTGTCAGGGAAGGGGGAAGGTTTGCTGTCGGAAAGAAAAATGCACAGGGAGAAATTTCAGCGGCTGACAATTTCCTTCAACTCCCCTTTCCCCTTTATATAAAGTGTATAGGCTCCCGTATAAATTAGGAATCTAATCAGAATGGTATGCTCCACTTAACTGTGGCAGGTTTAATTGGGGAATCCGCTTAATCAGGACATCTCCCAGGGAACTGATTTCGGTTCGATGATACATAATGGCTATGATTGCAGTTTAAAGGAGGCGATAATTCTGTTTAATTGAGACACTTTCAGGTAATTTACACTGTTTGAGACTAGGTGTGTGTGAGTGTAGGCCTGTATGTTCTGGCCTGTCTGATTACGTTTTGATATTTTTTTTTCTATAGTAAATTCTGGAGTGACTCAGACCACAGTATACATCAGCTCAGCACAGCGCCAGGTGAAAAAGTGAAAGTGAAAGTCACTCAGTCACGTCAGACTCTGCGACCCCATGGACTGTTGCTTGCCAGGGTCCTCTGTCCATGGAATTCTCCAGGCAAAAATACTGGAGTGGGTTGCCATTCCCTTCTCCAGGGGATCTTTCTGACCCAGGGATCTAACCCAGATCTCCCTAACTTCAGGCAGATTCTTTACCATCTGAGAATGCTTATCCCTATTGAAGGGACAAAGATTAGACTCCTTGGGAAAGAACTGCCAGGCTCCTTTCAACCACTGTAACTGGTACTTCAGCCCATTTCTGGGTGCTATTTGTAGACTAATTAACATCTCCTTTGTAACTACTTTCGGTGGGGGTTTGCTCAAGTAACAGAAGAGATTTCATTTCTGAGTCTCAGTCCTGCTTTGCTTCTGAGTGTCCTTCCTGCTGGGATCTTATACAAAATCCTGTAGGATGATCTAACTTTTGTGGGGTTGAGCAGAATTTAAAAATAATTTTTACAGGATGCTATGGACTGGATTGTGTGCCTGCTTGCTAAGTTGCTTTAGGCATGTCTGACTCTTTGTGACCCCATGGACTGTAGTCTGCCAGGCTCTTCTGTCCATGGGATTCTCCAGGTAAGGATAGTAGAGTAGGTCCCCTCTTCCAGGGGACCTTCCCTACCCAGAGATTGAACCTACATGTCTTACATCTTCTGCACTGGCAGGCAGGTTCTTCACCGCTAGCACCACCTTGAAAGTCTGTGGTCTTGATCATGTCCCCCAAAATTTGTGTCTTGAAGCCTTGATCCTTCATGTGATAGTACTTGGTGATGGATCCTTTAGGATGTCATTAGGTTTAGATAAGATCATGAGAGTAGAGCCCTCATGATGGAAGCATTACCCTTTTTAAGAAGAGACAGCAGAAGTGACCTCAGCATCATCACTTGTTTCTGACATCAAGAAGACATTACTCATTTTTGTCTCCCCAACAACAATAATTCAACACTCATGGATAGACAAATGTGTCTCTGTGGGAGCTGTAGAATCAGAACCATGTGCAAGATATCCAGGAAGAATCTCCCCCACCTATGTACCTGTTAATAGGTATAGACTTTGATCCCTTATGAGGATCCCACAGTGGGCCTTGAACTTGCTTCAGTCCCTCTTGGCCGTCATCCAGGAGACCCTGGAAAACACTTTTTTAGACAACCACTTATGATGAGAGAGTCTTTGTGGAAATCCAAGTTTCTGGAGAAGAAGTTCTGTTAGGGAAAACACTGACTGAAACCACCCACCCTGGCCAGGCAAGATAGTAGCCACTTGCAGGAACTATCTTATAGCAGGAGGTCCTGGTAACAAATGTGGAGCTAACAAGATATCACCAGCCAGAAGAACTCAGGAAAGGCCAAAAGGAGAGAGAAGGTGCCTGTCCATATGTCCTACCAACCTCTCAGAATCCTCCTTGCTGGAAATCGTCTTGACTTAGCAATGCTTGCCACCAGGAAGGACCCTGAGTCAGAATGAGTGGCCAGAGACAACCCAGAAACTAATCCCATCACCATAAGACCTGAGAGTGAGCCATGTGGCCGAGTGGTTCTCCGGGGTTCCCGTGCCCTGCTGCTCTCTGCTTGGACGCCCCTTCCCAGTGAAGTCTCTTGCTTTGTCAGCATGTGTTTCTCCTTGGACATTTCCAAGTGTTAGACAAGAGCTCACTCTCAGGCTCTGGAAAGGGGCCCCTTTCCTGCAATAGTTTCAGCACTCTGTTGGAGCAAAAAATTCATAAGTTTGGCTACATTAGAGAGGGCAGCTATAAAGGCTGGAAGAGATAACTGCTACTTCAAAAGTGAAGACAGCAATACAAAACTTCAAGAACATGAAAAATCAAGGATACATGAAATCACCAAAGATCACAAAGTCTTTTTGTAACTGATGCCAAAGTCATGGGGAGCTTTGATTTAACTGATGAATTCGGAATAACTGTTTTAAGAAAACTTATTGAGTTACAAAACAGAGTTCAAAAAAATCAAGGAAACAACACACAAACAAAAGGTCAACAAAGATATAGGTCATAAAAAAGAACCAAATGGAAATTCTGAAACTGAAGAATACAATAAATGAAATAAAAAAGTCATAATATCTGCAGAACAGATCAAGCAGATGAAAAAAATGTGTGAACTAGAAAGTAGGATGGACTTTTGAAATCATCCATCAAGAAGGAAAGAGGAACAAAGAATAATAAAGAGTGATGAAAACCTCCATGATATATAGGATACCATAAAAGAACCAATTTGCACATTATTTGAGTTCTAGAATAAGAAAAGAGAGAGGAGGGGATGGATGGAAAGCTTATTTAAAGAAATAATGACTGAGAAATTCTCAAATCTGGAGAGAAATTTAGATATATAAGTTCATGAAGCTCATAAGGCACTAAACAAAATCAACTTAGAGATTTTCTCCAAGACACATTGTAATAAAACTGTCAAAAATCAAAGACAAAGAGAAAATCTTAAAAACAGCAAGAGAAAAGAAGTTTATAACGTATAAGGGAAATTCCCACAAGGTTATCATTGGATTTCTCAGCAGGAAACATACAGGCCAGGAAAGATGATATATTAAAGAGCTGAAAGAAAAAAGGAAAGAAAGAACTGCCAACCAAAGATCTTTCACCTGATAAAATTATCCTTCAGAAATGAAGACAAGATAAAGACTTGAACTGGAAAACAAAAGTTGAGGGCACTCATCACTGCTGTAAATGCCTTACCAGAAATACTAAAGGAGTTTTTCAAGATGAAATAAAAGGAAGCTAATTAGTAACATGAAAATATGTAAAAATATACAGCACCACTGTTAAAGGTAAGTACTTAGTCAGATTCAGAATATTTCATACTGTGGTATGGTGGTGTGTTAAACACTTAACTCTAGGTTAAAGGACAAGAGGCTTAAAAACGTATAGCTCCAATAATGTGTTATTGAATACACAACCTAAAAAGAGGTAAATTGTGACACCAAAAGTGGGGAGAGAAAAGGGGCAGAATTTTTAATGTGATTGAAGTTAAATTGTTGTCAGTATAAAATAGACTGCTATGTCTATGTTTTATATAAGCTTCATGGTAACCACAGAAGAAAAGCATACAGCAGATTCACAAAAGATGAAGAGAAGAGAATCAAAGTATACCATTAAGGAAAATCTTCAGTTCACAAAGGAAGATAATAAATGAGAAAAGAAGGAACAAGGGAACTGTAAAATAGCCAGAAAATAGTAGACAACATTAGTGAGTCCTTGTGCTGTGCTGTGGTTAGTCACGCAGTTGTGTTAAACTGTTGGTGATACCATGGACTGTAGCCCACCAGGCTCCTCTGTCCATGAGGATTCTCCAGTCAAGAATGCTGGAGTGGGTGGCCATGCCCTCCTCCAGGGCATCTTCCCAGCCCAGGGATTGAACCCAGGTCTCCTGCATTGCAGGTGGATTCTTTAACAGCTGAACTACAAGGGAAGCCCTAGTAAGTCCTTATCAATCAATAATTACTCAAAATAGTAATAAAAAATAAAATCTAACTATATGCTACCAATAAGAGACTCACCTTATCTTTAAGGACACACATAGGCCCAAAATGAAATAATAGAAAAAGATATTCCCTGAAAATGGAAACCTAAAGAAAGTAGGAATAGCTATACTTATAACAGGCAAAATAAAGTTTAACACCAAAACGGTAACAAGACAAAGAAAGTTGTTACATAATGATAAAAAGCTATAAAAATCATAAATATACATATATATCCAATGTTGGAGTACTTAAATATCCCTGATGAATATGAATGTAAAATTTCTTAACAAAATGCTGGCAAACCAAATTTCCATGGCACATTAAAAGAATCATAAAACATGACTGAGCTGGATATATTTCTGAGATGTAAAGACAGTTCACTACATGCAAATCAATAAATGTGATACATAGCAATCAAGTGAGAGACAAAGTCAAATTAATATCTCATTAGATAAAAAAAAATTTGATAAAAGAGAAACATTTTCTTGACCTGTGTATGTGTCAAGAAGTAACAGAACAGGAGATGGAACAATTGTCTGGTTCAAACTTGAGAAAGATGTATGTTAAGGCTATATATTGTCACCCTGCTTATTTAACTTATATGCAGAGTACATGATGCGAAGTGCTGGGCTTGATGAATCACAAATTGGAATCAAGATTGCTGGGAGAAATATCAACAACCTCAGATATGCAGATGATACCATTCTAATGTCAGAAATTGAAGAGAAACTAAAGAGCCACTTAATGAGGGTGGAAAAGAAGAGTGAAAAAGCTGGCTTGAAGTTCAACATTCAAAAAACTTAGATCATGGCATCCAATCCCATCACTTCAAGGCAAATGGAAAAAAGAGGATACAGTGGCAGATTTTATTTTCTTGGTCTCCAAAATCACTGAAGGTAGTGACTATAGCCATGGAATTAAAAGAGACTTGCTCCTTGGAAGAAAATCTATGACAAAACTAGACAGTGTATTAAAAAGCAGAGATATGGCTTAGCTGATAAAGGTCTGTATAGTCACAGTTATGGTTTTTCCAGCTGTCATGTGCAGATGTGAGAGTTGGCCTGTAAAGAAGGCTGAGCACTGAAGAATTGATGCTTTTGAAGTGTGGTGCTGGAGAAGACTCTTGAGAGTCCCTTGGGCAGCAAGGAGATCAAACTAGTCATTCCTAAAGGAAATCAACACTGATTGTTCATTGGAAGGACTGATGCTGAAGTTGAAGCTCCAATACTTTGGCCACCTGAAGCAAGGAGACGAATCATTGGAAAAGACCCTGTTACAGGAGAAGGGGGTGACAGAGGATGAGAAGGTTGGATGACATCAGTGACTCAATGAACTTGAACAAACTCCTGGAGATAGTTAAGGGCAGGGAAGCCTTGCATGTTGCAGTCCGTGGGGTCACAGTCAGACATGACTGAATGACTGCACAACAACAACATTTTCCATGATAAAAACTCAACAAATTGGGTATGGGTGGAACACATGCCAGTAAAATACAGACCATATGTGACAAGCACACAGCTAACATCACACTCAGTGGTGAAAAGTTGTAAGTTTTTCCTATAAGACCAGGAACACAACAGTGTCCTACTTTTATGATTCCTACTTAACACAGCACAGAAATCCTAGCCAGAAAAATCAAGCAAGAAAAATAAGTAAAACAAAGAAATACAGGTGGTCCCAAGAAGGTGGAGGAATAAGATGGGAGACCACTTTCTGCCCCTCAAATTCATCAAAAGATCATTTGAATGCTGAGCAACTTCCACAAGACAACTTCTGAACTCTGGTGGAGGACACCATGTAACTCTGTGAACATACCTGGGTGTTCCCCTCACTGTGGAGAATTGTTTCACCATTAGTTCAGTTCAGTTCAGTCGCTCAGTCATGTCCGACTCTCTGCGACTCCATGAATCGCAGCATGCCAGGCCTCCCTGTCCATCACCAACTCCCAGTTTCTACCCAACCCCATGTCCATCGAGTTGATGATGCCATCTAGCCATCTCATCCTCTGTAGTCCCCTTCTCCTCCTGCCCCCAATCCTTCCCAGCATTAGGGTCTTTTCCAATGAGTCAGTTCTTTGCATCAGGTAGCCAAAGTATTGGAGTTTCAGCTTCAACATCAGTCCTTCCAATGAACACCCAGGACTGATCTCCTTTAGGATGGACTGGTTGGATCTTCTTGCAGGGCAAGGGACTCTCAAGAGTCTTCTCCAACACCATAGTTCAAAAGCATCAGTTCTTCAGTGTTCAGCTTTCTTTATAGTCCAACTGTTTCACCATTAACCTAGATGTTTATCATCTGTGCTGTATGGATGGAGAAGTCTTGATGATACTATAAGAATAAAGACTGAAAGCCAGAGGCAAGAGGCTTAACTCCAAAACTTGAGAACATCAGAGTACTCCTGATTCCAGGGAACATTAATAGACAAGAGCTCACCCAAAAGCCTCCAGACCTACACTAAAATCAAGTTCCACCCAAGAACCAGCAAGTTCCAGAGCAAGACGTACCATACTAATTCTCCAGCAAAGCAAGAACACAGCCCTGAGCATTAAAATACAGGCTACCCAAAGCCAGGCACCAACCCATAGACACCCCAAAACTCACTACTGGACACTTCATTGAACTCCAGAAAGAAGAGATCCAACTTCACCCACCAGAACACAGATGCAAGCTCCCCTTACCAGGAAACCTTGACAAGCCACTTGTCCAACCCCACCCACAGGGGTCAGGGTCCACAATAAAGAGGAACTATGAACTTCCAGGCTACAGAAAGGGCACCCCAAACACAACAATCTAAAATAAATGAAAAGGCAAGGAAATATTCAGCAGGTAAAGGAATAAGATAAATGCCCACCAAACCAAACAAAAGAGGAGATAGGGAGTCTACCTGAAAAAGAATTCAGAATAATGATAGTACACATGATCCAAAATCTTGAAAACAAAATGGAGTTACAGATAAATAGACTAGAGACAAGGACTGAGAAGATGCAAGGAATGTTTAACAAGGACCTAGAAGAAATAAAGAAGAATCAATCAGTAATGAATAATGCAGTAACTTAGATCAAAAGCACTCTGGAGGGAATCAACAGTAGAATAATTGAGGCAGAAGATAGAATAAGTGGGGTGGAAGAGAGAATGCTGGAAATAAATGAAGCAGAGAGGAAAAAAGAAAAAAAAAGCATTAAAAGAAATGAGGACAACCTCAGAGACTTCTGGGACAATGTTAAATGCCCCAACATTCAAATCATAGGAGTCCCAGAAGAAGACAAAAAGCAGGGGCATGAGAGAATACTTGAGGAGATAATAGTTGAAAACTTTCTTAAAATGCGGGAGGAAATAGCCACCCAAGTCAAGAAACCCAGAGAGTCCCAAACAGGATAAACCCAAGGTGAAACACCCCAAAACACATATTAATCAAACTAATGAAAACCAAACACAAAGAGCAAATATTAAAAGCAGCAAGGGAAAAGCAATAAATAACACACCAAGGGATCCCCATAAGGATAACAGCTGATCTTTCAGCAGAAACTCTTCGGGCCAGAAGGGAATGGCAGGGCATACTTAAGGTGATGAAAGAGAAAAACCTACAACACAGATTACTGTACCCAGCAAGACCTCTTACAAACATGAAGGAGAAATCAAAAGCTTTACAGTCAAGCAGAAGCTGAGAGAATTCAGCACCACCAAACCACTTCTTCAACAAATGCTGAAGGATCTTCTCTAGACAGGAAACACAGAAAAGGTTTATAAACTTGAACCCAAAAGAAAGCAGAAGTAGCAATACCAAATAAAATAGACTTTGACATAAAGATCATGAAAAGAGACAAAGAATGATACTACATAATGATCAAAGGATCAATCCAAGAAGATATAACAATTATAAAAATATATGCACCCAACATAGGAGCACCTCAGTACATAAGGCAAATACTAGGAAGTATGAAAGGGGAAATTAACAGTAGTGTGATAATAGTGGGAGATTTTAATACCCCACTCACACCTATGGATAGATCAACCAAACAGAAAATTAGCAAGGAAACACAAATTTTAAATGATAAAATAGACCAGTTAGACCTAATTGATATCCATAGGACATTTCACCCCAAAACAATGAATTTCACCTTTTCCCCAAGTGCACACAGAACATTCTCCAGGATAAATCACATCCTGGGCCATAAATCTAGCCTTGGTAAATTAAAAAATTTGAAATCATTTCAATCATCTTTTCTGATCACAATGCAGTAAGACTAGATGTCAAATACAGGGGAAAAAAAAACTATTAAAAATACAAACATATGGAGGCTAGCAAACACGCTTCTGAATAACCAACAAATCACAGAGGAAATAAAAAAAGAAATCAAAATATGCATAGAAACAAATGAAAATGAAAACATGACAATCCAAAACCTATGGGATTCAGTAAAAGCAGTGCTAAGGCTTACCTCAAGAAACAAGAGAAAAAAAGAAAAATAAAAACCTAACTTTACACTGAAAGCAAGTAGAAAAAGAAGAAATGAAGAACCCCAGGGTTAGTAGAAGGAAAGAAATAATAAAAATTAGAGCAGAAATAAGTGAAAGGGAACAAAGGAGACTATAGCAAAAATCAACAAAACTAAAAGCTGGTTCTTTGAGCAGATAAATAAAATAGACAAACTGTCAGCCAGACTCATCAAGAAAATAAGGGAGAAGAATCAAGTCAACAAAGTTAGAAATGAAAATGGAGAAATTACAACAGACAACACAGAAATAGAAAGGATCATAAGAGACTACTATCAGCAGCTTTATTCCAATAAAATGGACAACTTGGAAGAAATGGATGAATTCTTAGAAAAGTATACCTTCCAAAATTGGACCAGGAAGAAATAGAAAATCTTAACAGACCCATCACAAGCATGGAAATAGAAATTGTAATAAAAAAATCTTCCAACAAACAAAAGCCCAGGACCAGATGGCTCCACAGGTGAATTCTACCAAAAATTGAGAAGAGTTAACACCTATCCACTCAAACTCTTCCAGAAAATTGCACAGGAAGGTAAACTCCCAAATTCATTCTATGAGGCCACCATCACCCTAATACCAAAACCAGACAAAGATGCCACCAAAAAAGAAAACTACAGGTCAATATCACTGATGAACATAGATGCAAAAATCCTTAACAAAATTCTAGCAAACAGAATCCAGTGAAAAGATCATTTACCATGACCAAGTGGGCTTTATCCCAGGAATGCAAGGATTCTTCAATATCTGCAAATCAAACAACGTAACACACCACATTAACAAATTGAAAGATAAAAACCATATGATTATCTCAATAGATGCAGAGAAAGCCTTTGACAAAATTCACTGCCCGTTTATGATAAAAACTCTCCAGAAAGCAGGCATAGAAGGAACATACCTCAATGTAATAGAGAAAGAAAGTTTAGTCGCTCAGTCATGTCCAACTGTTTGCGATTCCATGGACTGTAGCCTACCAGGCTCCTCTGTCCATGGGATTTTCCAGGCAAGAGTACTGGAGTGGGCTGCCATTTCCTTCCCCAGAGGACCTTCCCAACCCAGGGATCGAACCTGGGTCTCCCACATTGTAGGCAGACGCTTTACCGTCTGAGCCACCAGGGAACTCCATAAAAGCCATATATGAAAAACCCACAGCAAACATTATCCTCAGAGGTGAAGAATTGAAAGCATTTCCGCTAAAGTCAGGAACAAAACAAGGGTGCCCACTCTTACCACTACTATTCAGCATACTTTTGGAAGTTTTAGCCACAGCAATCAGAGAAGAAATAAATAAATAAATATATAAATAAAAGGAATCCAGATTGCAAAAGAAGATGTAAACTCTCACTGTTTGAAGATGACATGATCCTCTACATAGAAAACCCTAAAGACACCATCAGAAAATTACTCGAGGTAATGAATGAATATAGTAAAGTTGCAGGATATAAAATTAATATATCCTTAATCCCTTGCATTCCTATACACTAACAATAAGAAAACAGATAAATTAAGGAAACAATCCCATTCACAATTGTGACGAAAAGAATAAAATGTTTAGGAATAAATCTACCTAAAGAAACCAAAGACCTGTACATAGAAAACTATAAAGCACTAATGAAATAGATCAAAGATGACACAAATAGATGGAGAAATATACCATGTTCATGGACCGGAAGAATCAATACAGTGAAAATGAGTATACTACCCAAAGTAATCTACAGATTCAATGCAATCCCTATCAATCTACCAACGGTATTTTTCACAGAACTAGAACAAATAATTTCACAATTTGTATGGAAATACAAAAAAACCTCAAATTGACAAAGCAATCTTGAGAAAGAAGAATGGAACTGGAGGAATCAACCTGCCTGACTTCAGGCTATACTACAAAGCTACAGTCATCAAGACAGTATGGTACTGGCACAAAGACCAAAATATAGATCAATGCAACAAAATAGAAAGCCCAGAGATAAATTCATGCACCTATGAGCACCTTATCTTTAACAAAGAAGGCAAAACTATACAATAAGCAAAGACAATCTCTTTCACAAGTGGTGCTGGGAAAATTGGTCAACCACTCATAAAAGAATCAAACTAGAACACTTTCTAACACCACACACAAAAATAAACTCAAAATGAAATAAAGATCTAAATGTAAAACCAGAAACTATAAAACTTCTAAAGGAAAACATAGGCAAAACACTTTCTGACATAAATGACAGCAAGATCCTCAATGACCCACCTCCCAGAGTAATGGAAATAAAAGCAAAAATAAATTAATGGGACCTAATTAAACTTAAAAGCTTTTGCACAATGAAGGAAACTATAAGCAAAGTGAAAAGACAGCCTTCAGAATGGGAGAAAATAATAGCAAAAGAAGCAACTGACAAATAATTAATATCAAAAATATGCAAGTAGCCCATGTAGCTCAATACCAGAAAAATAAATGACCCAATCAAAAAATGGGCCAAAGAACTAAATAGACATTTCTGCAAAGAAGACATACCAATGGCTACAAACACATGAAAAGATACTCAACATCACTCATTTTCAGAGAAATGCAAATCAAAGCCACAATGAGGTACCATTTCATGCCAGTCAAAATGGCTACTATCAAAAAGTCTACAAAAATTAAATGTTGGAGAAGGTGTGGAGAAAAGGGAACCCTCTTACGTTGTTGGTGGGAATGCAAACTAGTACAGCCACTATGGGGATCAGTGGAGATTCCTTAAAAAACTGAAAATAGAATTGCCATATGACCCAGCAATCCCACTGCTGGGCGTACACACTGAGGAAACCAGAATTGAAAGGGACACCTGTACCCCAGTGTTCATCACAGCACTGTTTATAATAGCCAGGACATGGAAGCAACCTAGACGTCCATCGGCAGACGAATAGATAAGAAAGCTGTGGTACATATACAAAATGGAATATTACTCAGCTATTAAAAAAATACAACACATTTGAATCAGTTCTAATGAGGTGGATGAAACTGGAGCCTATTATACGGAGTGAAGTAACTCAGAAAGAAAAACACCAATACAGTATATTAACACATATATATGGAATTTAGAAAGATGGTAGTGACAACCCTATACACAAGGCAGCAAAAGAGACACAGATGTAAAGAACAAATTTTGGAGTCTGTGGGAGAAGGCGAGGGTGGGATTTGATTTGAGGGAATAGCACTGAAACATGTATATTACCATATGTGAAATAGATCACCAGGCCAAGTTTGATGCACAAAACAGGGCACTGAAAGATGGTGCACTGGGACAACCCAGAAGGATGGGATGGGGAGGGAGGTAGAAGGGGAGATGGCTGATTCGTGTCAATGTATGGCAAAAACCACCACAATATTGTAAAGTAATTAGCCTCCAAATAAAATTAATTGGTTAATTAAAAAAAGAAAGAAGTACATCAGAAAGAAAAAAATGAAATTGTCTTTTGTTTGCAGGTGATATAATTTTATATATAGATCATCTTAAAGACTCCCCCGAAACTGTGAAAATTATTCAACAAATCCAGTAATGTTACAGGATACAAAATCAATAGATAGACAAAGCTGCAGCATTTTTATGCATTAACTATGAACTATATGAAAAAGAAGTAAACAACCCCATTCACAGTAGCATCAAAACAATAAAATACATAGGAATTAATTTATCCAAAGGTATGAAAGGTCTGTACCCTGAAAACTATGACTTTGATGAAAGATATTGATGAATACACAACTATATGAATCAATTCAGTTCAGTTCAGTTCAGTCGCTCAGTTGTGGCTGACTCTTTGCAACCCCGTGAACTGTGGCACACCAGGTCTCCCTGTCCATCACAAACTTCCGGTGTCCACCCAAACCCATGTCCACTGAGTCGGTGACACCATCCAGCCATCTCATCCTCTGCTGTCCCCTTCTCCTCCTTCCCCCAGTCTTTCCCAGCATCAGGGAGTCAGTTCTTCACATCAGGTGGGCAAAGTATTGGAGTTTCAGCTTCAACATCAGTCCTTCCAATGAACACCCAGGACTGATTTCCTTTAGGATGTACTGGTTGGATCTCCTTGCAATCCAAGGGACTCTCAAGAGTCTTCTCCAACACCACAGTTCAAAAGCATCAATTCTTCTGCACTCAGCCTTCTTTATAGTTCAACTCTCACATCCATACACGACCACTGGAAAAACCATAGGCTTGACTAGATGGACTTTTGTTGACAAGGTAATGTCTCTGTTTTTTAATATGCTATCTAGGTTGGTCATAACTTTCCTTCCAAAGAGTAAGCATCTTTTAATTTCATGGCTGCAATCACCATCTGCAGTGATTTTGGAGCCCAGAAAAATAAAGTCAGCCACTGTTTCCACTGTTTCCAATCCATTTGCCATGAAGTGATGGAACCATATGCCATGATCTTAGTTTTCTGAATGTTGAGCTTTAAGCCAACTTTTCACTCTCCTTTTTCACTTTCATCAAGAGGCTCTTTAGTTCTTCTTCACTTTCTGCCGTTAGGGTGGTGTCATCTGCATATCTGAGATTATTGGTATTTCTCCTGGCAATCTTGATTCCAGCTTGTGCTTCTTCCAGCCCAGCGTTTCTCATGATGTACTCTGCATATAAGTTAAATAAATAATTACCCTATTTTCATGGATCAGAAGAATTAATATTGTTAGAATGGACATACTACCCAGAACTATGTATAGACTCAACACAATTCCTATCAAAATTTCAATGCTATTTTTCTCAGAAATAGCTAAGAACAGCCCTAAAATTTGTATGGAATCACAAGACTCCAATATCTGAAGCAATTCTGAATAAAAGAACAAAGCTGGAGCCATCACATTTCCTGATTTCAAACTAAACTATAAATAGTAATCAAAAAAGTATTCTGCATAAAACAAGACCCACAGATTAATGGAATAGAACCTAGAATCCAAGAGTAAACCATGATTATATGGCCAACTAATATGTTACAAAGGATTCAAGGATATGCAATGAGAAAAGGGTAGTACTTTTGTAAATGGTGATGAAAAAACTGAATGACAACATTCAGAAGAATAAAACTGGAATCTTATCTTATACCACTCACACAAATTAACTCAAAATGAATTGCCTTAAGCAGAAAGCCTGAAATCATAAAAGTCTTAGAAGAAAACAGGAGGAAAAACTCCTTGATGATGGTCTTGACAATGATTTTTTGTATATGTTCTGAAAAGCAAAAACAAAAAGCAATAAGTGGGATCACATCAAAGTAAAAAGCTTCTGCACAGCAAAAGAAACAATGAACAAAATGAAAAGGAAACCTATGGAATGATTAAATGGAGTTAGTATCCAAAATATATAAAGAACATATACAACACAGTAGCAAAACCCCCACGTAATCCGACTAAGAAATGGGCAGAGGTACTGAACAAACATTTTCACAAAGAACACTTTGAATGGCCAACAAGTACATGAAAAGGTGCTTGACACCCCTAATCATCAGAGAAATGCAAACAAAAATGACAATGGGATGTCATCTCATACCTGTTGGAAAGGCTGTTATCATCAAGACAAGTGAGATAAGAATTGTTGAGTGTGTAGAGAAAAAGGAAACTTGTGTATTTTGGTGGAATTGTAAATTGGTACAACCACTGTGCTAAATAATATAGACAGTCTTCAAAAAATTGAAAATAAAACTATCATATGACCTAGCAATTTTACTTCCAGACATTTTTCCTAAAGAAATGAAATCAAGATCTCAAGTAGATAGCTAGACTTCCATGTTCATCATAACATTGTTCTCAATAGCCAATATATGGAAAAAAACCTTAAGTGTATGTCTACAGATGAGTAGATAAAAAAAGATATGGAATATATACAGTAGAATATCATTCAGCCACAAGAAAGAAGAAAATCGTGCCATTTGCAACAATGTGGCTGAAACTTGAGAGCATTATGTTAAGTGAATTAAGTCAGACAGAAAAACACAAATAATGTATGATCACTTGTATGTGGAATCTAGAAAGACCAAACTCTAGAAACAGAGAATAGAATGGGGGTTTACTGGGGTCTGGTGGGGGGAATGAAGACATGTTGGTCAGACTTTCAGTTATGAGATGAATACATTTGGGGGGATCTAAAGTAGAGCAAGGTAATTATAGTTAACAATATTGTATTATATATTTGAAAATTGCTAAGAGAGTAGATCTTAAATGTTCTTACCACAAAAAAGAAATGGTAATTATGTGAGTGATGGAGGTGTTAACTAATGCTACCATAGTAACCATTTCCCAATGTAAGTGAGAAGAAAGCTACTCTCTCTCTCTCCCTGACAATCTGAGGTCACAGTGAGAAAGCAGACATCCACAAGTCAGGAACAGAGACCTCATTGTTGAGTTTTATTTTTATTTTATTTTATTTCTTTTTTCGTTTTTCTAAATTATTTTTTTTTCATTTATTTTTATTAGTTGGAGGATAATTACTTTACAATATTGTAGTGGTTGTTGTCATACATTGACATGAATCAGGCATGGATTTACATGTATTCCCCATCCCGATCCCCCCTCCCACCTCCCTCTTTACCCGATCCTTCTGGGTCTTCCCAGTGCACCAGGCCTGAGCACTTGCAGAGACCTCATTGGAATCCAATGATGTAGAGCACTGGTCTTGACTGTCAGCCACTAGAACTGTAAGAAATAAATACCTGTTGTTACATTTGTCACTATTTGTTTATGCAGGAAACTATCTAAATTTATTAATTTACTTATTTGGGTGAACATTTATCTATTTTCTTTTATTGCATATAGTTCAGTTTAGTCACTCAGTTGTGTCCGACTCTGTGACCCCATGGACTGCAGCATGCCAGGCCTCCCTGTCCATCATCAACTCCTAGAGTTTACTCAAACTCATGTCCATTGAGTTGGTGATGCCATCCAATCATCTAACCCTCTGTTGTCCCCTTCTCCTCCCACCTTCAATCTTTCCCAGCATCAGGGTCTTTTCCAATGAGTTGCTTCTTCACATCTGGTGGCCAAAGTATTGGAGTTTCAGCTTCAGCATCAGTCCTTCCAAAGAATATTCAGGACTGATTTCCTGAATATTTCGGACTCTTTTTTTGACCATGATGGCCACTCCATTTCTACTAAGGGATTCCTGCCCACGGTAGTAGATATAATGGTTATCTGAGTTAAATTCACCCATTCCAGTCCATTTTAGTTTGCTGATTCCTAGAATGTCAACATTCACTCTTGCCATCTCCTGTTTGACCACTTCCAATTTGCCTTGATTCATGGACCTAACATTCCAGGTTCCTATGCAATATTGCTCTTTACAGCATCGGACCTTGCTTCTATCACCAGTCACATCCACAACTGGGTATTGTTTTTGCTTTGGCTCCATCCCTTCATTCTCTGGAGGTATTTCTCCACTGATCTCCAGTAGCATATTGGGCACCTACCGATCTGGAGAGTTCCTCTTTCAGTATCCTTTCATTTTGCCTTTTCATACTGTTCATGGGGTTCTCAAGGCAAGAATACTGAAGTGGTTTGCCATTCCCTTCTCCAGTGGACCACATTCTGTCAGACCTCTCCACCATGACCTGTCCATCTTGGGTGACCCCACTCGGCATGGCTTACTTTCACTGAGTTAGACAAGGCTGTGGTCCTGTGATCAGATTGGCTAGTTCTCTGTGATTATGGTTTCAGTGTGTCTGCCCTCTGATGCCCTCTCGCAACACCTTCCATATTACTTGGGTTTCTCTTACTTTGGATGTGGGGTATCTCCTCACAGCTGCTCCAGCAAAGCGCAGCCACTGCTCCTTACCGTGGATGAGGGGTATCTCCTCACAGCCACCCATCCTGACCTTGAAAATGGAGTAGCTCCTCTGGGCCCTTCTGCGCCCATGCAGCCACTGCTCCTTAGAGGTGGGGCAGCTCCTCAAGCTCACAGCTCTCCTGAAATGATTGCCTTCTCAAAGCCCCATCTTTAAATACATCACACTGGGGCTAGGATTCAACATATGAATTTTGGGGCGACACATGCATTCAGTCTATTGCATACTCAATGGTGTGTATCTATCACATGCTATCTATTGTATTAAAGTAATCCTACTCATGTAACCAGTAAAAAACTTCAAATTTCAGGGGCTTAAAATTTCAGATTAGTTAATGGAGTTGAAACTGAAGTAACTGTCCAAAGTGGGTCTCTTCAGTTCAGTTCAGTTCAGTTCAGTCACTCAGTCATGTCCGACTCTTTGCGACCCCATTAATCACAGCACACCAGGCCTCCCTGTCCATCACCAACTTGCGGAGTCTACCCAAACCCATGCCCATCGAGTTGGTGATGCCATTCAGCCATCTCATCCTCTGTCGTCCCCTTCTCCTCCTGCCACCAAACCCTCCCAGCATCAGGGTCTTTCCCAATGAGTCAACTCTTCGCATGAGGTGGCCAAAGTACTGGAGTTTCAGCTTCAGCATCAGTCCTTCCAATGAATACCCAGGACTGATCTCCTTTAGGATGGGCTGGTTGGATCTCCTTGCAGTCCAAGGGACTCTCAGGAGTCTTCTCCAACACTATAGTTCAAAAGCATCAATTCTTCAGGGCTCAGCTTTCTTCACAGTCCAACTCTCACATCCATACATGACCACTGGAAAAACCATAGCCTTTACCAGATGGACCTTTGTTGGCAAAGTAATGTCTCTGCTTTTTAATATGCTGTCCAGGTTGGTCATAACTTTCTTTCCAAGGAGTAAGCGTCTTTTAATTTCATGACTGCAATCACCATCTGCAGTGATTTTGGAGCCCAAAAAAATAAAGTCTGACACTGTTTCCACTGTCTCCTCATCTATTTGCCATGAAGTGATGGAACCAGATGCCATGATCTTAGTTTTCTGAATGTTAAACTTTAAGCCAAATTTTTCACTCTCCTCTTTCACTTTCATCAAGAGGCTCTTTAGTTCTTCTTCACTCTGCCTTAAGGGTGGTGTCATCTGCATATCTGAGGTTATTGATATTTCTCCAGGCAATCTTGATTCCAGCTTGTGCTTCATCTAGCCCAGAGTTTCTCATGATGTACTCTGCATGTAAGTTAAATAAGCAGGGTGACAATATACAGCCTTGATGTACTCCTTTTCCTATTGGGAACCAGTCTGTCATTCCATGTCCAGTTCTAACTGTTGCTTCCTGACCTGCATACAGGTTTCTCAAGAGGCAGGTCAGGTGGTCTGGTTTTCCCATCTCTTTCAGAATTTTCCACAGTTTTTTGTCATCCACACAGTCGAAGGCTTTGGCATAGTCAATAAAGCAGAAATAGATGATTTTCTGGAACTCTCTTGCTTTTTTGATGATCCAACAGATATTGGCAATTTGATCTCTGGTTCCTCTACCTTTTCTAAAACCAGCTTGAACATCTGGAAGTTCACCTTTCTCGTATTGCTAAAGCCTGGCTTGGAGAATTTTGAGCGTTACTTTGCTAGCATGTGAGATGAGTGCAATTGTGCAGTAGTTTGAGCATTTTTTGGGATTGCCTTTCTTAGGGATTGGAATGAAAACTGACCTTTTCCAGTCCTGTGGCCACTGCTGAGTTTTCCAAATTTGCTGGCACTTTCACAGCATCATCTTTCCAGATTTGGGGCTCTTAGTTATGTGCTTTTTCTCCAAGGGGTGATTTATGGACCCAGGCTGCTTTCATCATGTAGCTTCACAGTCTTCAACACATGGCTTCTGTCCTGCTCTGGGTATTTCCTTCATTTTAGCCACCTCAGCAGAGGAGGAAGCAAGAAGAGTTGCACTGGGGAGGTGTTTATGGCTAGGTCTGCAAGTTGTTGCTGTTGTTCAGTCTCTAAGTCGTGTCCGACTCTTTATGACCCCATGAACTGCAGCATTCCAGGCTTATTTGACCATCACTATCTCCCTGAGTCAGTGATGCCATCCAACCATCTCATCCTCTGTCGCCCCCTTCTCCTCTTGCCCTCAATCTTTCCCAGCATCAGGGTCTTTTCCAATCAGTCAGCTCCTTGAATCAGGTGGCCAAAATATTGGAGCTTCAGCTTCAGCATCAGTTCTTCCAATGAATATTCAGGGTAGATTTCTTTTAGGATTGATTGATTTGATCTCCTTCCAGTCCAAGGGTCTCTCAAGAGTCTTCTCCAGCTCCACAGTTTGAAAGCATCAATTCTGTGGCACTCAGCCTTCTTTACGGTCCAACTCTCACATCCATACATGACTAAGGTTTGCAAGTGGACTATTAAATTCTAGACAAAATATTCCTTTTTCTGAAATTCAGCCATGTGTTTACACATAATCTCAAAGGGATACTAAGAAATGTGCTTCTTTTCTCCTGGAAGAGGAAATAAAAGATTTGGTAATAAGCCAGAAGTTACATGTATCTCCATTCTGATGGACTGACAGCCAATACTTGACAACATCTAGTCCCCTGCCACCAAAAATAATGCTGCAGTTAACATCTGCCTTTTTAAAAAAATCATTATTTCTTTTTAAAAAAATTAAAAATGAATTTTAGCTATATTGTGCAGCCTGTGGAATCAGTTCACCAACCAGGAATTGAATTCTTCTGCACTGGAAGTACGGAGTCTTAACCATGGGGCCACCAGGAGGTCCCATCATCTCCTTTCTTATATATTCTGGGGACCTGTGTGAAAATATTTTAAATCCATAAATACAGAGATGGAATTTCTTGTTCATTAAACATGTACATGCTCCTTTTGACAAAGAGGTGTCATTTTGCATTCTGGACCATCAACACCAGCCTTCTTTCACCAACAGTGCATAAGGATATCTTATGGAATCCCCAAGACTCCATTTTTTTTCAGTAGACTAATATGTATACAAAAATATATCACTGTAGTTTTAATTTTTATTTCTTCAATGGCTAATGATTTTGGGCTTCCCAGGTGGTATTAGTGGTAAAGAATTTGCCTGCCAATGCAGGAGATGGAAGAGATGTGGGCTGGATCCCTGGGTTGGAAAGATCTCCTGGAGTAGGAAATGACAACACAATCTAGTATTCTTGCCTGCAAATTCCATGAACAGAGGAGGCTGGCAGGCTACAGTCCATGTGGTCATGAAGTCAAATACGACTGAGCACATACACATAACAATGTAATGAGTTTGGACATCTTTTTTTTGTGTGTGTTTAATTATTATTTTTTAATTATTATTATTTTTTTTTGGTCATACATTGATATGAATCAGCCATAGATTTACACGTATTCCCCATCCCAATCCCCCCTCCCACCTCCCTCTCCACCCAATTCCTCTGGGTCTTCCCAGTGCACCAGGTCCGAGCACTTGTCTCGTGCATCCCACCTGGGCTGGTGATCTGTATCACCATAGATAGTATACATGCTGTTCTTTTGAAATATCCCACCCTCACATTCTCCCACAGAGTTCAAAAGTCTGTTCTGTATTTCTGTGCCTCTTTTTCTGTTTTGCATATGGGGTTGTCGTTATCACCTTTCTAAATTCCATATATATGTGTTAGTATGCTGTAATGTTCTTTATCTTTCTGGCTTACTTCACTCTGTATAAGGGGCTCCAGTTTCATCCATCTCATTAGGACTGGTTCAAATGAATTCTTTTTAACGGCTGAGTAATATTCCATGGTGTATATGTACCACAGCTTCCTTATCCATTCATCTGCTGATGGGCATCTAGGTTGCTTCCATGTTCTGGCTATTATAAACAGTGCTGTGATGAACATTGGGGTGCACATGTCTCTTGCAGATCTGGTTTCCTCAGTGTGTATGCCCAGAAGTGGGATTGCTGGGTCATATGGCAGTTCTATTTCCAGTTTTTTAAGAAATCTCCACACTGTTTTCCATAGCGGCTGTACTAGTTTGCATTCCCACCAACAGTGTAAGAGGGTTTCCTTTTCTCCACACCCTCTCCAGCATTTATTGCTTGTAGACTTTTGGATAGCAGCCATCCTGACTGGCGTGTAATGGTACCTCATTGTGGTTTTGATTTGCATTTCTCTAATAATGAGTGAGGTTGAGCATCTTTTCATGTGTTTGTTAGCCATCTGTATGTCTTCTTTGGAGAAATGTCTGTTTAGTTCTTTGGCCCATTTTTTGATTGGGTCATTTATTTTTCTGGAATTGAGCTGTAGGAGTTGCTTGTATATTTTTGAGATTAATCCTTTGTCTGTTTCTTCATTTGCTATTATTTTCTCCCAATCTGAGGGCTGTCTTTTCACCTTACTTATAGTTTCCTTTGTAGTGCAAAAGCTTTTAAGTTTCATTAGGTCCCATTTGTTTAGTTTTGCTTTTATTTCCAATATTCTGGGAGGTGGGTCATAGAGGATCTTGCTGTGAATTATGTCGGAGAGTGTTTTGCCTATGTTCTCCTCTAGGAGTTTTATAGTTTCTGGTCTTACATTTAGATCTTTGATCCATTTTGAGTTTATTTTTGTGTATGGTGTTAGAAAGTGTTCTAGTTTCGTTCTTTTACAAGTGGTTGACCAGTTTTCCCAGCACCACTTGTTAAAGAGGTTGTCTTTTTTCCATTGTATATCCTTGCCTCCTTTGTCAAAGATAAGGTGTCCATAGGTCCGTGGATTTATCTCTGGGCTTTCTATTCTGTTCCATTGATCTATATTTCTGTCTTTGTGCCAGAACCATACTGTCTTGATGACTGTGGCTTTGTAGTATAGTCTGAAGTCAGGCAGGTTGATTCCTCCAGTTCCATTCTTCTTTCTCAAGATTACTTTGGCTATTCGAGGTTTTTTGTATTTCCATACAAATCGTGAAATTCTTTGGTCTAGTTCTGTGAAAAATACCATTGGTAGCTTGATAGGGATTGCATTGAATCTATAGACTGCTTTGGGTAGAATAGCCATTTTGACAATATTGATTCTTCCAATCCATGAACACGGTATGTTTCTCCATCTGTTTGTGTCCTCTTTGATTTCTTTCATCAGTGTTTTATAGTTTTCTATGTATAGGTCTTTTGTTTCTTTAGGTAGATATACTCCTAAGTATTTTATTCTTTTTGTTGCAATGGTGAATGGTATTGTTTCTTTAATTTCTCTGTCTGTTTTTTCATTGTTAGTATATAGGAATGCAAGGGATTTCTGTGTGTTAATTTTATATCCTGCAACTTTACTATATTCATTGATTAGCTCTAGTAATTTTCTGGTAGAGTCTTTAGGGTTTTCTATGTAGAGGATCATGTCATCTGCAAACAGTGAGAGTTTCACTTCTTCTTTTCCTATCTGGATTCCTTTTACTTCTTTTTCTGCTCTGATTACTGTGGCCAGAACTTCCAACACTATGTTGAATAGTAGTGGTGAGAGTGGGCACCCTTGTCTTGTTCCTGATTTCAGGGGAAATGATTTCAATTTTTCACCATTGAGGGTGATGCTTGCTGTGGGTTTGTCATATATAGCTTTTATTATGTTGAGGTATGTTCCTTCTATTCCTGCTTTTTGGAGAGTTTTAATCATAAATGAGTGTTGAATTTTGTCAAAGGCTTTCTCTGCATCTATTGAGATAATCATATGGTTTTTATCTTTCAATTTGTTAATGTGGTGTATTACATTGATTGATTTGCGGATATTAAAGAATCCTTGCATTCCTGGGATAAAGCCCACTTGGTCATGGTGTATGATTTTTTTAATATGTTGTTGGATTCTGTTTGCTAGAATTTTGTTAAGGATTTTTGCATCTATGTTCATCAGTGATATTGGCCTGTAGTTTTCTTTTTTTGTGACATCTTTGTCTGGTTTTGGAATTAGGGTGATGGTGGCCTCATAGAATGAGTTTGGAAGCTTACCTTCCTCTGCAATTTTCTGGAAGAGTTTAAGTAAGATAAGTGTTAGCTCTTCTCTAAATTTTTGGTAGAATTCAGCTGTGAAGCCATCTGGTCCTGGGCTTTTGTTTGCTGGAAGATTTTTGATTACAGTTTCGATTTCCTTGCTTGTGATGGGTCTGTTAAGATCTTCTATTTCTTCCTGGTTCAGTTTTGAAAAGTTATACTTTTCTAAGAATTTGTCCATTTCTTCCAAGTTGTCCATTTTATTGGCATAGAGCTGCTGGTAGTAGTCTCTTATGATCCTTTGTATTTCAGTGTTGTCAGTTGTGATCTCTCCATTTTCATTTCTAATTTTGTTAATTTGGTTCTTCTCTCTTTGTTTCTTAATGAGTCTTGCTAATGGCTTGTCAATTCTGTTTATTTTTTCAAAAAACCAGCCTTTAGCTTTGTTGATTTTTGCTATGGTCTCTTTAGTTTCTTTTGCATTTATTTCTGCCCTGATTTTTAAGATTTCTTTCCTTCTGCTAACCCTGGGGTTCTTCATTTCTTCCTTCTCTAGTTGCTTTAGGTGTAGAGTTAGGTTATTTATTTGGTTTTTTTCTTGTTTCTTGATGTAAGCCTGTAATGCTATGAACCTTCCCCTTAGCACTGCTTTTACAGTGTCCCATAGGTTTTGGGTTGTTGTGTTTTCATTTTCATTCATTTCTATACATATTTTTATTTCTTTTTTGATTTCTTCTATGATTTGTTGGTTATTCAGAAGCGTGTTATTTAGCCTCCATATGTTTGAATTTTTAACAATTTTTTTCCTGTAATCGAGATCTAATCTTACTGCACTGTGGTCAGAAAAGATGACTGGAATGATTTCAATTTTTTTGAATTTTCCAAGACCAGATTTATGGCCCAGGATGTGATCTATTCTGGAGAAGGTTCCGTGTGCACTTGAGAAAAAGGTGAAGTTGATTGTTTTGGTGTGAAATGTCCTATAGATATCAACTAGGTCTAGCTGGTCCATTGTGTCATTTAAGGTTTGTGTTTCCTTGTTAATTTTCTGTTTAGTTGATCTATCCATAGTTGTGAGTGGGGTATTAAAGTCTCCCACTATTATTGTGTTACTATTAATTTCCTCTTTCATACTCGATAGTGTTTGCCGCACATATTGCAGTGCTCCTATGTTGGGTGCATATATATTTATAATTGTTATATCTTCTTCTTGGATTGATCCTTTGATCATTATATAGTGTCCTTCTTTGTCTCTTTTCACATCCTTTATTTGAAAGTCTATTGTATCTGATATGAGTATTGCGACTCCTGCTTTCTTTTGGTCTCCGTTTGCATGAAATATTTTTTTCCAGCCCTTCACTTTTAGTCTGTATGTGTCTCTTGCTTTGAGGTGGGTCTCTTGTAGACAGCATATATAGGGGTCTTGTTTTTGTATCCATTCAGCCAATCTTTGTCTTTTGGTTGGGGCATTCAACCCATTTACATTTAGGGTAATTATTGATAGGTGTGGTCCCGTTGCCATTTACTTTGTTGTTTTGGGTTCACGTTTATACAACCTTTCTGCATTTCCTGTCTAGAGAAGATCCTTTAGCATTTGTTGAAGAGCTGGTTTGGTGGTGCTGAATTCTCTCAGCTTTTGCTTATCTGTAAAGCTTTTGAATTCTCCTTCATATCTGAATGAGATCCTTGCTGGATACAGTAATCTAGGTTGTAGGTTGTTCTCTTTCATTACTTTCAGTACGTCCTGCCAGTCCCTTCTGGCCTGGAGGGTTTCTATTGAGAGATCAGCTGTTATCCTTATGGGGATCCCTTTGTGTGTTATTTGTTGTTTCTCCCTTGTTGCTTTTAATATTTGTTCTTTGTGTTTGATCTTTGTTAATTTGATTAATATGTGTCTTGGGGTGTTTCGCCTTGGGTTTATCCTGTTTGGGACTCTCTGGGCTTCTTGGACTTGGGTGGCTATTTCCTTCCCCATTTTAGGGAAGTTTTCAGCTATTATCTCCTCGAGTATTTTCTCATGGCCTTTCTTTTTGTCTTCTTCTTCTGGAACTCCTATGATTCGAATGTTCGGGCGTTTCACATTGTCCCAGAGGTTCCTGAGGTTGTCCTCATTTCTTTTGATCCTTTTTTTTTTTTTCCTCTCTGCTTCATTTATTTCCACCATTTTATCTTCTATCTCACTTATCCTATCTTCTGCTTCCGTTAGTCTACTCTTGGTTCCCTCCAAAGTGTTTTTGATCTCATTCATTGCATTATTCATTTTTAATTGACTCTTTTTCATTTCTTCTAGGTCTTTATTAAACATTTCTTGTATCTTTTCAATCTTTGTTTCCAGGCTATTTATCTGTAACTCCATTTTGTTTTCAAGATTTTGGATCATTTTTATTATCATTATTCTAAATTCTTTTTCAGGTAGATTCCCTATCTCCTCCTCTTTTGTTTGACTTGGTGGGCATTTTTCATGTTCCTTTACCTGTTGGGTATTTCTTTGCCTCTTCATCTTGTTTAGATTGCTGTGTCTGGAGTGGGCTTTCTGTATTTTGGAGGTCTGTGGTTCCTTTTTATTGTGGAGGATTTACCCCGTGCGTGGGGTTAGACGATTGGCTTGTCAAGGTTTCCTGGTTAGGGAAGCTTGCGTCAGTGTTCTGGTGCGTGGAATTTGATTTCTTCTCTTTGGAGAGCAATGGAGTGCCCAGTAATGAGTTTTGAGATGGGTCTATGTGTTAGGTGTGTCCTTGGGCAGGCTGTATGTTGATATTCAGGGCTATGTTCCTGCGTTGCTGGAGAATTTGCGTGGTATGTCTTGCTCTAAAACTTATTGGCTCTTGGGTGGTGGTTGGTTTCAGTGTAGGTATGGAGGCTTTTGGACGGTCACTTATTACTTAAAGTTTCATGTAGTCAGGAGTTTTCTGGTGTTCTCAGGTTTTGGGCTTAAGTCTCCTGCCTCTGGATTTCAGTTTTATTCTTCCTGTAGTCTCAGGACTTCTCCAAGTATACAGCCCTGATAAGAAAACTTCTAGGTTAATGGCAAAAAGATTCTCCCCCGTTAGGGACACCCAGAGAGGTTCACAGAGTTACATGAAGGAGAGGAGAGGGAGGAGGGAGATAGAGATGAGCAGGAGGAGAAAAAGGGGGACTCAAGAGGAGAGAGACAGATCTACGCAGCTGTCTGTTCCCAGAGTGTTCTCCGTAGCCCAGTCACCTACAAAGATTCACAGAATTGGATTGGGAAGAGAAGGGGAAAGGAGGAAATAGAGGTGTTCTGAGGTAGAAAACAGAGAGTCAAGATTGGGAGAGGATAATCTTCGGTTTAAAAATAGGGCTTCTCTTCTTTGTTTTTTGTAAGGTTATAGTGTATTGAAAATGAAAATTAAGGAGTAGTAGAGGAGTACTAGAGGACTTTAAAAGAAATAAGAGAAAAAGAAGAATAGAAAATAGAAGAGAAAGAGGAAAGAAAAAAAAGAGAAAAAAAAGAAAAAGAAAAAGAAAAGAAAAAAAAAAAAGAAAGGAAAAAAAATTTTTTTTTCCCCTAATTAAAAAAATCGTAAAAATCTATGGAAATGAAAGTTAAGGAGTAATGGGGGAGTAATAGGGGATTTTAAAGGAAAATAAAAGAGAAAAAATAAAAAAGAAAAAATAATAAAAAAGAAAAAATAAAAAAAAAGAGAAGAAAAAAAAAAGAGAGAGAGAAAAGTAAAATTATATCTAGGAATTTCTCTGGAGCTGTTGCGGTCAGTGTGGGTTCGGGTCAGTTTCAGATAGCTCCTCGTTCCAGCTTACGCTTCTTGATATCTACAGGCCCCTTCCGGTGTAGTCGGTGTTTTCTAGAAGGATTTTAATCTGTTGCACCAGCCCCTTCTGAAGCGGTTCCCTTTGTTTATTTGGCTTCCGTTTGCCGGTCTCTTCAGAGCCTCATTTCCGCCCTGACACAGGCGGGCGGAGGTGGACTCTTATTCAGGTAGCTAGTTCCGTCGCTCTGCGGGGAGGGGCTGGCACTGCGGGGACGGACTGGCGCTGCCGGGAGGGGCCGACGCTGCCCTCTCCGTCTGCGCCGCTCAGGCTCCCGGCTGTTCTATATGGAGCGCGCCCCGCGCTGCGCGAGGTTCCAGCCCTCGGGTGTTCCACAAAAGCGCGGAACGAAAAGCTGCGCCTGCTCTCTGTGCCTTCCCCGTCAGAGCGGTCCAGGCAGCCAGGGGCTCGGTGGGCGCTCTCTCCCCAGGTGTGGCGCGCCCACTCCCTTCCGCGGTCCCAGTCTCAGTTTCCGCCGGCGCCAGTCGGGTGCGCGCGCCTTCTGCCCTCCGCGTCCCCAGCCCCAGTCCCCGCCCGCGCCGGTCGGGTGCCTGCGCCCTGTGTCTCGCCGCGACCTTCCCCTCCCCCCTGCCTCCTGCCTCCGGCAGAGCTGGGCCAGTCCGTAGCCTGCGATCTCTTCTCTGAATTTTCTTGGTCTCTCTGTTCTGCGAACGGCCGGCAGTGTGTTCAGGCCGGTTAATTTACTCTCTCTCCTTTGATCTCCCACAGTTCAAGTTGGCAACTCACAGAAGCTCCCTCCGATTGTCCTCAGGGCACTCAGGCCCGGACCCTACTCCAAGCAATGCCGCCTAAGATTCCCTTCCCGGGGCGGATCTCCGTCCTTAGCTCTTTTGTCTCACTTTTAATCTTTTATATTTTGTCCTACCTCCTTCCGAAGACAATGGGCTGCTTTTCTGGGTGCCTGATTACCTCAGCTAGCGATCAGAAGTTGTTTTGCGAAGTTTGCTCTGCGTTCAGTTATTCTTTTGATGAATTTGTAGGAGAGAAAGTGGTCTGCCCGTCCTACTCCTCCGCCATCTTGGCTCCTCCCCTGGACATCTTTTCATATTCTTGTCAACCCTTGAATTTCCGCTTCTGTAAATTGCCTAGGCATGTTCTTTCCTCATGTTTTTTTTTCCCCATTGTAATTCTTGTCGTGAAGAATATTTTTGAAATTAAACTTGTCTATTTGTTTTCCATTTAAAAAATGCTTATTAAGAAGTCAGGTCACACCTTTCACATTTAGAGTCCACCCTTCAAGTGTCCATCTATTCAAGGCTATAGTTTTCCCAGTAGTCATATATGGATGTGAGATTTGGACTATAAAGAAAGCTGAGTGCTGAAGAATGGATGCTTTTGAACAGTCCCTTGGACTGCAAGGAGATCCAACCAGTCCATCCTAAAGGAAATCAGTCCTGAGTGTTCATTGGAAGGAATGATGCTGAAGCTGAAACTCCAATACTTTGGCCACCTCATGCGAAGAGTTGACTCATTGGAAAAGACCCTGATGCTGGGAGGGATTAGGGGCAGGAGGAGAAGGGGACAATGGAGGATGAGATGGTTGAATGGCATCACCAACTCAATGGACATGAGTTTGGGTAAACTCTGGGTGTTGGTGATGGACAGGGAGGCCTGGTTTTGCTGCAGTCCATGGGGACACAAAGAGTCAGACATGAGTGAGCGACTGAACTGAACTACAAGCATTGGTGCACACTTTTATTTTTTTCACATATTGAATCATTCTTTACTTCATCATCCATTAAACAAACTGTCCATGACTACCCATTAATTTATGGTTCCAGCCTTATTACATATTAATTTCTAATATAAATGTGTATCTTTCCCTGAATTCTATTCGCTCTATTAGTTATTTGCCTGCTTTATTTTTAAAAATTTTTGTTGTTGTTTTACTGTTTTGCCAAAACCATTCTGGTTTTTTGAAGTGTGACTTTCAGTTCAGTTCAGTTCAGTCAGTTGTGTCTGACTCTTTTCGTCATCTGCATATCTGAGGTTATTGATATTTCTCCTGGCAATCTTGATTCCAACTTGTGCTTCATCCAGCCCGGAATTTTGCATCATGCACTCTGAATATAAGTTAAATAAGCAGGGTGACAATATACAGCCTTGACGTATTCCTTTTCCAATTGGGAATCACTCTGTTTTTCGATGTCCAGTTCTAACTGTTGCTTCTTACCTGCATAAAGATTTCTCAGGAGGCAGGTCAGGTGGTCTGGTATTCCCATCTCTTGAAGAATTTTCCACAGTTTCTGGTGATCCACACAGTCAAAGGCTTTGGCATAGTCAATAAAGCAGAAGTAGATGCTTTTTGGAACTCTCTCACTTTTTCGATGATCCAACAGATGTTGGCAACTTGATCTCTGGTTCCTCTGCCTTTTCTAAATCTGGTATGAGCATCTGTAAGTTCACAGTTCATGTACTCTTGTAGCCTGGTTTGGAGAATTTTGGGCATTACTTTGCTAGTATGTGAGATGAGTGCAACTGTGCAGTGGTTTGAATATTCTGTGGTCTTGGCTTTCTTTGGGATTGGAATGAAAACTGACCTTTTCCAGTCCTGTGGCCACTGCTGAGTTTTCCAAATTTATTGATATATTGACTGCAGCACTTTCACAGCATCATCTTTTAGGATTTGAAATAGCTCAACTGGAATTCCATCACCTCCACTAGCTTTCTTCATAGTGATGCTTCCTAAGGCCCACTTGACTTTGCATTCCAGGATGTCTGGCTCTAGGTGAGTGCTCACACCATCATGATTATCTGGGTCATGAAGATCTTTTTTGTATAGTTCTTCTGTGTATTCTTGCCACCTCTTCTTAATATCTTCTGCTTCTGTTAGGTCCATACCATTTCTGTCCTTAATTGTGCTCGTCTTTGCATGAAATATTCCCTTGGTATCTCTAATTTTCTTGAAGAGATCTCTAGTCTTTCCCATTCTACTGTTTTCCTCTATTTCATTGCACTGATCACTGAGGAAGGCTTTCTTATCTCTCCTTGCTATTCTTTGGAACTCTGCATTTAAATGGGAATATCTTTCCTTTTCTCCTTTGCTTTTCACTTCTCTTCTTTTCACAGCTATTTGTAAGGCCTCCTCAGACAACCATTTTGCCTTTTTGCGTTTCTTTTCCACGGGGATGGTCTTGATCCCTGTCTCCTGTACAATGTCACGAACCTCCACCCATAGTTCATCAGGCAGTCTGTCTATCAGATCTAGTCCCTTAAATCTATTTCTCACTTCCACTGTATAGTCATAAGGGATTTGATTTAGGTCATACCTGAATGGTCTAGTGGTTTTCCCTAATTTCTTCAGTTTAAATCTGAATTTGGCAATAAGGAGTTCATGATCTGAGCCACAGTCAGCTCCCGGTCTTGTTCTTGCTGTCTGTATAGAGCTTCTCCATCTTTGGCTGCAAAGAATATAATCAATCTGATTTCTGTATTGACCGTCTGGTGATGTCCATGTGTAGTCTTCTCTTGTGTTATTGGAAAAGGGTGTTTGCTATGACCAGTGCGTTCTCTTGGCAAAACTCTTTTAGCCTGTGTCCTGCTTCATTCTGTACTCCAAGACCAAATTTGCCTCTTAGTCCAGGTGTTTCTTGACTTCCTACTTTTGTATTCCAGTCCCCTATAATGAAAATGACATGTCTTTTTGGGTGTTATTTCTAGAAGTTCTCATAGGTTTTCATCAAACCATTCAACTTCAGCTTCTGCAGCATTACTGTTTGGTGCATAGACTCGGATTACCATGATATTGGATGGTTTGCCTTGGAAATGAACAGAGATCATTCTGTCATTTTTGAGATCTCATCCAAGTACTACTTTTCAGACTCTTTTGTTGACTATGATGGCTACTCCATTTCTTCTAAGGGATTCTTTCCCGCAGTTTAATTCACAGTTAAATTTCATTTAAATTTCATTCCAGTCCATTTAATTCACTGATTCTTAAAATGTCAGTGTTCACTCTTCCCATCTCCTGTTTGACCACTTCCAATTTTTCTTGGTTCATGGACCTAACATTCCAGGTTCCTATGCAATGTTGCTCTTCATAGCATCGGACTTTACTTTCATCTCCAGTCACATCCACACCTGGATGTTGGTTTTACTTTGGCTTCATCTCTTCATTCTTTCTAGTTATTTCTCCACTGATCTCCAGGAGCATATTGGGCACCTACCAACCTGGGGAGTTCATCTTTCAGTATCCTATATTTTTCCCTTTCCAAACAGTTCATGGGGTTCTCAAGTCAAGAATACTGAAGTGGTTTGCCATTCCCTTCTCCAGTGGACCACGTTTTGGCAGAACTCTCCACCATGACCCATCCATCGTGGGTGGCCCTACACAGCATGGTTCATAGTTTCACTGAGTTAGACAAGGCTGTGGTTCATGTGATCAGATTGATTAGTTTTCTGTGATTGTGGTTTTCATTCTCTCTGCCCTCTGATGGAGAATGATAAGAGGCTTATGGAAGCTTCCTGATGGGAGAGACTGACTGAGGGGGAAACTGGGTCTTGTTCTGATGGGCGGGGCCATGCCCAGTAAATCCAATTTTCTACAATGGGCAGAGCTGTGTTCCCTCTCTGCTATTTGACTTGAGGCCAAACTATGTAGGAAGTAATGAAGATAATGGGAATCTCCTTCTAAAGGTCCCCTGCATGTACCACTGTACACAGTGCCCCCAACCTTGCAGCAGGCCACTGCTGACCCACGCCTTTGCCAGAGACTCCTGGACACTCACAGGCAAGTCTGGGTCAGTCTCTTGTGGGGTCACTGCTCTTTTCTCCTGGACCCTGGTGCACACAAGATTTTGTTTGTGCCCTCCAAGAGTCTGTTTCCCAGTCCTGTATAAATTCTGGTGGCTCTATTATGGGGTTAGCCTTATGGCAGAAAGCAAAGAACTAAAGAGCTCTTGATGAAAGTGAAAGAGGAGAGTGAAAAATTTGGGTTAAAACTCAACATCCAGAAAACTAAAATCATGGCATGTGGTCCCATCACTTCATGACAAATAGTTGGGTAAACAATGGAAACAGTGACAAACTATTTTTTGGGGACTCCAAAATCACTGGAGATGGTGACTGCAGCTATGAAATTAAAAGATGCTTGCTCCTTGAAAGAAAAGTTATGACCAACCTAGACAGCTTACTAAAAGGCACAGTCATTACTTTGCCCACAAAGGTCCCTCTAATCAAAGCTATGGTTTTTTCAGTAGTCATGTATGGATGTGAGAGTTGGAGTGTAAAGAAAACTGAGCACTAAAGAATTGATGCTTTTGAACTGTAGTGTTGGGGAAGACTCTTGAGAGTCCCTTGGACTTCAAGGAGACCCAACCAGTCCATCCTAAAGGAAATCAGTCCTGAGTATTCACCAGAAGGACTGATGCTGAAGTTGAAACTCCATTACTTTGGCAACCTGATGGGAAGAACTGACTCATATGTAAAGACCCTGATACTGGGAAAGATTGAAGGTGGGAGGAGATGGGGATGACAGAGGATGAGATGGCTTAATGGCATCACTGACTCAATGGACATGAGTTTTAGTAGGCTCTGGGAGCTGGGACTGGTATGCTGCAGTCTATGGGGTCACAAAGAGTTGGACACAATTTAGCGACAGAACTGAATTGAAATGATGGTGTGGTTAATGGTGATCTCCTCTAAGTGGGCTTATGCCATATCCAGGTCTACTGCATTCAGAGCCCCTGCAGCAGTCCACTGCTGACCTGTAAGTTTGTAGGAGATACTCAAACACAGTTCTGTCCCAGTCACTTTGAGGTCTCTGTGTAGTGGCATGCACAAGATTTGTTTGAGCTCTCTGAATGTCTCTGGTGGGCATGTGGTTTGATTCTATACATGATTTCACCCCTCCTAGCATCTTGCTGGGATTTCTCCTTTGCCCTTGGATGTGGGGCCTCTCCTCAAAGTCACTCCAGCGCTGCGCAGCTGCCTCACTGTTATCCTCAGTGACTATAAAAAAAAAATCTTAAAATTTGTATGGAGCCACAAAAGACCCCAAATAGTCAAAGCAATCTTGAGAAAGAAAAACAGAGCTGGCTCTCTGACCTCATACTATATTACAAAGCAATAGTCATCAAAGCAGTATAGTATTGGCATAACATTAGAAATACAAATCAATGGAACAAGATAGAAAGCCCAGAAATAAACTCATGTACCAATGATCAACTAATCTACAACAAAAGAGGTATGACGGTATAATGCAGGAAAGACAGTATCTTCACTAAATGGTGCTGGGGAAATTAGAAAGTTACATGTAAAAATGAAATTAAAGCATTCTTTAACACCATAGACAAAAATAAGCTCAACATGGATTAAAGACCTTATAGTGAGACTGAACACTATAAAATTCTTAGAAGAAAACATAGGCAGGACACTCTCTGGATTTAGGAAAAAAACAAAAACTCAACTATTAAAGATTTTTGGAAAACAGAGAAGTAGGAAGAGAAGCAATCACTTGAACCATTGTCATCCTGGGATAACCTCTTCTGTTACCTGAGCTCAGCTTGGTATAGCATGAAATGGTTTTCTAGAAGAGCTACAACTTGACAGAAGGACAGTTGAATAGGAAAAACTGTCAGGCCCCAGTACATACTGCATCAGTGAGCACTGTCAAGAAGGGGCTGTTTGCTGATATCCTGCAGAGGCTGTGAGTATCACCTCCATCATGACTGTGTGATGTAAGCAGAGAATGGTCCTTCTAGTTATGGTGCCAAGGGGCCAGAAAGGGTTTGGGCTAGACTTCAAGTCATATATCTCTCAAGTATTTTCAGTTCAGTTCAGTCAATCAGTCGTGTCCGACTCTTGGTGACCCCATGGACTGCAGCACACCAGGCTTCCCTGTCCATCACCAACTCCCCAAGCTTGCTCAAGCTCATGTCCATCGAGTTGGTGATGCCATCCAACCATCTTATCCTCTGTCATCCCCTTCTCATCCTGCCTTCAACCTTTCCCAGCATCAGAACCTTTTCCAATGAGTCAGTTCTTCTCAAGTATTTCAGTGGGGAATGAAAGAGACATGGACTATCTGGTGAGGCCTGGAGTTAGCAAGGGCTCTGGAAAGGTCATTGAAGCTAGGCCCAGAATAGTTTGAAATTATCTGCTAAAGAGGCAGAATAAGTAAGACATTTCTGTTTCTTGGCTGTGTGCTTCAAACAGCTCTATTAAAACATGTTGGGTAGCTTTCATTTCCTTGAGTTCACTCCAGACTAGGCAATATTCCTCTGGTCTGAATATGGACTCCATCTTTTGTTAAGGATAATTTTACATCTGGTCTTAACTTTGGTCTGAATTCACAAAGCCTGTGCTGGTTGCTGTCCACCATCCCTGCAGAGCCATTCTGTACACTTTTCTGTCCCGCTTTGTGTACCGGAAGGAGGCTGACCTCTCAGAGTGCAGCACTCACTCAGGCTCCCTGGCCATGTGCTTGTTCAGTCATTAAGTCATGTCTGACTCTTTGCAACACTATAGACTGCAACACACCAGTCTTTCCTGTCCTTCACCATTTCCTGGAGTTTGTTCAAACTCATCATTAAGTCAGTAATGCTATCTAACCATTTCATCCTCTGCCACCCCCTTCTCCTTTTGCCTTCAGTGTTTCCCATAATCAGAGTCTTTGCCAGTGAGTTGGCTCTTCATATTAGGTGGTCAAAGTATTGGAGCTTCAGCATTAGTCTTTCCAATAAATATTCAGGGTTGATTTCCTTTAGGATTGACTGGTTTGATTTCCCTGCAGTCCAAGGGACTTTCAAGAGTCTTCTCTAGCACTATTAGAAAGCATCAATTCTTCAGCGCTCAGCCTTCTTTGTGGTCCAGCTTTCATATCCATACATGACTAGTAGGAAAAACCATAGCTTTGACTATACAGGCTTTTGTTGGCAAAGTGATGTCTCTGCTTTTTAATATGCTGTATAGGTTTGTCATAGCTTTCCTTCCAAGGAGAAAGCATCTTTTAATTCTGTGGCTGCAGTCACTATCTACAATGATTTTGGAGCCCAAGAAAATAAAGCCTGTTTCTAGTTGGATTGTCCCTGTAGAAGGTGTAGGAGGCCATGTTGCACGACATTCCATAATACCCTACTCCCTAATCACAGCTTATGCTGTCAACAGAGGCTGTGTTCTCTTACCTACAGCTGTATCTCCTATTAGGTGGTTTCTCTCTTACGGTTAAAGCTGGCTTCTAATTGCCTATTCATCCCCAATGCCCCTTCTGGCTTAAGGGTGACATTGCCAACCCTTATTGGTTTTTCTCCTTCTTGCCCCGAGCCCTGTAAGCAGTCTCTTCAATAACAATTCTTTTAATTCCTTGAATGCACCATTTGTTTCATGCTCAGTTCCTGACTGAAGCACTTGTTGAAAGGCTTAGCTATGCCTCATGGACTGATGCTTTGGGGATGCTATAAGCTTAGGACAAAATCTTTCTATTCTTTGGAATCAGGTTACAACCAACCTACTTTGATGTGCCCCAGAAATGCATGTTGCAATTTAATAATGACAATGAACATGTGGAATAACTGCCTGAGCTTGCAGAAGCACCCCTTTATGATTCTGGAGGGGTGCAGATTCTTTGGCTACTGAATACTAGAGTTTAATTTTTGTTTTTGATGTGGACCAGTTTTTTTTTTTTTTTGTCTTTATTGGTTTTGTTACAATATTGTTTGTGTTTCAGGTTTTTGGCCAGGAGACATATGGGATCTTAGTTCCTCAACCAGTTACTGAGCCTGTACCCCCTGCATTGGAAGGACAAGTCCTAACCACTGGACCACCAGGGAAGTCCCTGGAGTTTAGTTTTGAGCTGCATATTGAACCTCATGGCTGCTCATTGTGTTTTTCTGTAATTTTGTTTTGGATTCCTCAGTAGAGTTTCATTCTATCCCTGTTAACTTCAGACTTTAATTCTAGTATATAATAATTATTGTTCTATAAATGATTATAATAAAATATATAATAATGATAATATAATAGATGTCTATGCTGATGGCTCAGTGGGTAAAGAATCCTCCTGCAATGTAAGAGACACAAGAGATGCAGAATTGATCCCTTGGAGAAGGAAATGGCAAGTCATCCAGTATTCTTGCCTGGGAAATCCCAAGGACAGAGAAGCCTGCCAGCTTACAGTCCAAAGAGTTATAAAGTGTTGGACACACCTGAGTGACTAAGCAGACAATAAACTAATGCTAATACTTTGTCTCCGGTATGATGTACACAGTCTTAACAGTCACACTGTTGACAGGAGGAGACTGAGGTCCAGGCAGAAGTGAGGTAATTTACACAAGCTCACACGTGTAGTAAGTGTCCCAGGGAGAGACTCACCCCAGGTCAGTCTAATTCCAGTTCTGCACCTTGAATATGGTTGTCTCATTTCCCTTCTAGAATTCCCTATATTGATTTTATTCCACTCCTTTTTTCTCTCTAAGAAGCAACTTAAAATATTAGGTGTCTGTATGAGTTAAACTATATTTCAGGAGACACTGGATTTCACTTTGAAATCCCTAATAATCCTCTAGCTTTGAATGGTACTTATTACTTATTGATCCACATAAATCCCAATATAGAAGAAAAAATATTGTGCTGGGAAGTCTCTTTTTGCACCTCCACATCCATTTTTCAGCTTGTTCTCTAGTTTGGGAAATGATCTCTAGAGTCAGAACTAGTGGATTCTCTTGACTAGTGGATCAAATATGGGTACTGGCTGGATTGCGTCAATATGAAGAAATCAGAAAAATCAGAGTTGTGAAAAAGTGATATCATGATTCCACTGGGTCCTTTCCACCCGGACCTCAGGTTTACAATGAATGCGTTTCTCTCCCGAAGGCCACAGGTCTTACTGGATGACCTTTCAAGGCAGCCTACAGGTTCTGGTAACTGGTACTTTAGACTCGGGGACGGGTAACAGCTCTCCATTGTTGCTACTCTTAGTCCTGTCCACAACTCAGGAAATAAACCCTCAGGAAACTGCCTTAATCGCCCAGTGGACAGTGTCAGGGAGTTCCTATGTAAGATGAGAAAAGTTTATCTTTTATCCAAGCTAAATCATGAACAAATGAAAGCATAAAACCGAGATTCAAGAATCCTTCTGGGCCCTTGAAAGGAAACTGAAATGATCTAGCCAACTTTAAAGAAAGACTTCTATTGGGAAGAATACAAGTAAAAATCCCACCTAAGGACCAACAGTCCTTATGGTGCATCCACCAACTTCTGAAGCATCTCCTGTCCAGCTTCCCTAAAGGGGCTCAGCGGACCACCAACCAAAGTGGAGCTGATGATTTGGACCTCTTTTAGATAGTCATCTATAAAGTTGGCACTAAATATTTGTACAAAAGTGGAGTTTTAATATTCTGAACATATACTGATTCTATCTTTCCTCTGTTATCACTAAAACTTTCTGATGTCTTAATTGTGCTGGCAGTAAAAGGTAATTTTGACTTAACAAAATTGCCATCTTTTCATGATTCATAGCTAAATAAATAATTTTAAACTACAAAAGCAACGTAATTTGAAATGAAAATTTTAGGGCACAACACAAGGAGGGCCAACCATTGTCTTGGGGTCACATTGTAGATCCTGGAATAAGTATGAGGTGAAAAATGTCACTGTGGGTTCTATTGATGTTGGAATTAAAGATAATAAAGATAAAGAAAGATCTGAAGTGAAGAATAATGTTGTCTTAAAAATGATAGTTTGAGAGAAAATACTCATTGATGAGCACCAGCTTTTTCTCTGATTCAGCTGTTCATTTTGTGTAAATCACAAAACTGCTCTAATGTGTCCCCATACTAAAGTTCAAAGGCCATCTCCTCTGTAATCTTCTCCTTCATCTGTTCAGATGGTCACAGGGTCATCTGAGAAAGTCACCTGCAGAAGTATTTGGTGGGGAATGAAATGCATGTCTTTTCCCATAGAAGGCTCCCCATCTTCTCAGATGGGTCTGCTTGGAGCCCCCTTCATGTGACTGGTGATAACAGTGGGTGAGCACACCTCTCCTTCACAGGGAAAAGTATCCACTTTCCCAGGTGGATACTATGAAAAGTCTCTCCCATTTTATCTTTTGCAGACTCTGCTTTCATAGGCTGAAGAGTAGGAAAGGACAGTGGGAGTATGATTGGAGTGATTGTTAATAAGATCTGAAAGGAATACCTGGCTGCATGTTTTGTGGCATCCGTTAGAAGTTTTCAGCCCTCCGTGCTAATTCAAGGGTAAAAAGAACAATCACATTTGATAAAATTAAAATGGCTTTTAAAGCCCCATAGAGCATTAAATCGATGCTTTCGAATTGTGGTGCTAGAGAAGACTCTTAAAAGTCCCTTGGCCTGCAAGGAGATCAAGCCAGTCAATCCTCAAGGAAATCAATCCTGAATGTTCAGTGGAAAGACTGAGGCTAAAATTGAAGCTCCAGTACTTTGGCCACCTGATGCAAAGAACTGACTCATTGGAAAACACCCTGATGCTGGGAAAGATTGAGGGCAAGAAGAGAAGGGGATGACAGAGGATGAGAAGGTTGGATGGCATCATCGACTTAATAGACATGAGCTTGAGCAAACTCCAGAAGTGGAGGACAGGGAAGCCTGGTATGCTGTAGTCCGTGGGGCCACAAAGATTTGGACACAACTTAGGGACTGAACAACAACAAAGAGCATTAAAACTGGCTGGGTGTTTGGTTGATCTCATAGCCCGTCTTTCTACTTTAAAGAAGCACAACATCAACCATCTCAGACAAATTAGAGCCCCTGTAATTCTTTGATCATTGATGCTGGCATTTTATCACTACTGTCAGGAGTGTCCAACCCAGTCACAACCTACCTACTTTGTCGTTGCTGTTTAGTCGCTAAGTCACGTCTGATTCTTTTGCAGCCCCATGGACTGCAACCTGCCAGTCTCCTCTGTCCATGGATTTTTCCAGGCAAGAATACTCGAGTGGGTTCCCGTTTCATTCTCCAGGGGATCATCCTGATCCAGGGATTGAACCCACATCTCCTGTGTCTCCTGCATTGGAAGGCAGATTCTTTACCACTGAGCCACCAGAGAAGCCCCTTTCAGTTACAGTTACTGTATAAGCCCCTCTTTCCTCCTTCCTCGGTGGAGAAATGGAACCACCCATCTCCACACCCCCAGTCTAGCATTCTGAAAAATGTGCAGGTAGTTTCTTAGCCAAACCCAGGAAAACTTCCTCCTCCTCTCCTTCCTTGCTTCCCCCTTCCTCCCTTTTAGTCTATTAGTTCTAAACTTTTCTGTTAATACATTTTGTGGGTGTATAGTCACCTTTGCTAACATGTTACATTTTTTTAGGGTCTGGGTTGTGTGTGCTACATGCTAAGTTGCTTCAGGCATGTCAGACTCTTTGCGACTCTATGGACTGTAACCCCCCAGGCTCCTCTGTCCATGGGATTCTCCAGGCAAGGATACTGGAATGGGTTGCCCTTTCCTCCTCCAGGGAATCTTCCTGACCCAGGGATCAAAGTCCCGTCTCTTACGTCTCCCACATTAGGAGGCAGGTTCTTTACCACTAGTGCCACCAACATCTGGGTTACTCTGTGTCTTTTAAATTACAGGCTACTTTTTTATATTTGTTTATTTTTAATTGCTTTACAATATTGTGTTGGTTTCTGCCAAACATCAACATGAATCAGCCATAGGTATACATGTGTCCCCTCCCTCCTGAACCTCCTCCCACCTCCCACCCCATCCCTCCCCCCTAGGTTGTCACAGAGTATGGATTTGAGCTCCCTATACAGATGACTTCTGAAGTTACCAAGGCAAACACAAATGTTTCTACCCAGGAAGACTCCCTTCAACATGGATACTTGCTTGAAAGATTTGATGTGCTTTGTGAGTTTCTGGGAACTTGCAGTATTTTCTTATATCTTTGGGGAGAAAAATAGGATCTGGAAAACATAAAGGAAGAAATAAGGAGGGAAAATATGTATTCAAGTTCTTTCCAAGAAAGTTTAAGAGTGGAGGAGATGAGTCAAGTTTTATATTTGGACAGTAATTTCATGATCTTGGGTGGATTCATTTACACATTTAACAGGGCTGGTATTCTGAATTGTGTGAGCTAGTCTTTGGAAGGGGAGGTGGAGAAGCAGATAATAAGAGTGAAACAAAATGCTGCACACATTTTACCACCGTGGACCAAATGAGCTTAAGGTCAAAGTGCCCCAGTGCAGGTAAAGGTCACTGGAGAGACAGGAGGAAACCAGGGAAGGTTTCAAGTACAGAGCCGGCCTTCCGTACCCATGGGTTTTGCATGGACATTTCACTCTGGGGTTGGCTGAGTCTGCGGATGCGAAACTGACGTACATGGAAGGTCGTCTGTGTTCACTGTTCTTCACCATTTTACAGAAATTTACCATCTGCAGATTTTAGTATCTGCTGTAGCTTCTGGAAACAGTCTCCTGAAGATACCAAAAAGCTGCTGTCATCAGTGGCATTTGACCAGAGTCTTTAAGTCAAGTTTGGATACGGAGAGACAGAAGTGGTGACAGAGAGATGGAAAGAGGAAATTTCCACTGAAGTAGGAAGACAGGCTTCCCAGGTGGTGCTAGTGGTAAAGAATCTACCTGCCAATGCAGGAGACAGAAGAGACGCAGGTTTGCCCCTGGATTGGGAAGATCACCTGGAGGAGGGCATGGCAAGCCACTCCAGTATCCTTGCCTGGAGAATCCCAGGGACAGAGGAGCCTCGCGGGCTACAGACCGTGGGGTCACCGAGAGTCTTACATAACTGAGACTGAGCCCACACGCCCAAGTAGGAAGACATGAGCCAGACACAAGCGGCAGATGCTGGCTGGTTCTGGTTCAACGAGATTAACCTGCTGTGTGGCTTCTAAAAGCATTATTTTCTGAAGGAAGTCCGAAGGAAATCATCCAGGAAGTCTATGATGAGATCATTAAACATCTCAGTGAAAGATACCCTGGCAATTAATTTCATTTGCAACATGCATACTTATGAATCACTATTTGTTGAAATGTTGTGAAAAGGTCAAAATTAATTATATATTTGTTATGATGAGCTTAAAATTCTAGCTGTCATTTGTTATCTTGCTTCCCTTGAGAAAATGTAGACTCAGTCCCATTCCTGCATTGGAGTTCTGAGTGTCAATTTTTAAAGCTTTAATGAAAATGTTTCTTTCATCACTATAATTTGGCTTATTATGCTTAATGCCACTAAATTACTTTTAAATCTTGGCATGGCTTTATTAAAAATGGTCTCGTTTAAATTTGCTGCTCTGGGTACAGAATTCATCATGAAGACAAGAGAAAGGAGCCTGTCTCTTCAGAGATAGTTTGGCAGTAGCTTAATGACAGATATAAAAATACTGAAAGACATTATCGACACATTTAAAATTCCCTCTGATGTTGGTTACTTGAAAACCTTTATCTTGTGTGTGTGTGTTTTCTGAGATTGTTACATTTTTTGGTCTCTTACTGAAGAATTTGCCAGCATATATTCCTTGTGGGTACATTGGAATGCAAATCCCAGAAAACACAATGGCATTCACAATTACTGTCTTTCAAAATCAAGTAGCCTAACAAAATTTCACCTTTGAAATTTGATCTATTCAATTCTCAGAGATAGAAGACAACATATAAAGGGTCACAGAGTTGGACATGACTGAGCTACTACTTAGAATGCACATTCTTAGTCTTCAAGAGTTAAGAAGGGGGTCCTGTGTTGCGATGATGGAGCAGGATTATGCTGAACCACTTGCCACTTCATGGTTAAGTGACTTTGTGCAAGCAATTTAACCTCTCTGAATTTCTGTAAACAATACTTCCTCAGGGTTGCTATGACCATTACATGAGCAGATGTTGTGAAGTACACACCATGCACCTGGATTCAGCACACGCCTGTTAAGTGATAGCTGCTATCGCAGTTATTACCATTTGATAACATGACCTTGGTATTTACTGACAGCATGGCCCAAGGCAGACCACAGCAACAGGATCTAACTGTCTCTACCTATATTTCCATATATCCATATGTGTACAACTTTTCTCATAATGTCCAAACTGAACTGTCAGTCCAACTCCTTCCAGTTCATCCTGGATTACTCTGATGGAGGGTAGGAGGCCCTGGCCTTCATCTGGTGCCTTTGGATAAGGCTACTTTTTAACATCAATAGGGGTTTTAGGTTTATTAGTGAAACTGTGTGGTTGTCAAGAAGAGAAAGCTTGAGACCAATAAGCAAAATATCCTATAACTGATTGCCCAAATTGAGATACTCATGTGAGGAGCAGGGGGAACCCAACTTATAGGAGTTCACAATTTCAGGCTTAATGAAGAAACTTCCAGAACAAACTATGATGTCTAGGGATTCTGCTAATGAAGAAAATGAGATAAGAAATAGGTGAAAGGAAGGAAGAAGGATATGACCATAGAGAGGAAAGAAGCAGGACAAAATAGGAATGGTAAATTCTCCAGAGTGGAGACATACATACTACATTTATGTATATGCATACTACAACGCACCCACAAGGAATATATGCTGGCAAATTCTTCAGCAAATAAACAAACAAACCAAAAAATATATGTCCATGAATCCATTTGGAGTCTCAGTTAACCTACTAGGTGTGTAAAAAGGGAGTAGTAGTCGTCGTTCAGTCACTCACTCTTTGCGACCTGATGGATGGCAGTACGCCAGGCTTCTATCTCCAACTCCCAGAGCTTACTCAAACTCATGTCCATCGAGGTGGTGATGCCATCCAACCATCTTATCCTCTGCCACCCCCTTCTGCTCCTGCCTTCAATCTTTCCAAGCATCAGGGTCTTTTCCAATGAGTTAGTTCTTCCCATCAGGTGGCCAAAGTATTGGAGCTTCAGCTTCAGCATCAGTCCTTCCAATGAATATTCAGGACTGATTGCCTTTAGGATGGACTGGTTGGATCTCCTTGCAGTCCAAGGGACTCTCAAGAGTCTTCTCCAACATCACAGCTCAAAAGCATCAATTCGTTGGCGTTCAGCTTTCTTTATAGTCCAACTCTCACATCCATATGGGAGAAGGAAATGGCACCCCACTCCAGTACTCTTGCCTGGAAAATCCCATGGATGGAGGAGCCTGGTAGGCTGCAGTCCATGGGGTCGCTAAGACTCGGATATGACTGAGCGACTTCACTTTCACTTTTCATTTTCATGCATTGGATAAAGAAATGGCAACCCACTCCAGTGTTCTTGCCTGGAGAATCCCAGGGATGGAGGAGCCTGGTGGACTGCCGTCTATGGGGTCGCACAGAGTCGGACACGACTGAAGTGACTTAGCAGCAGCAGCAGCACATCCTTGCATGACTACTGGAAAAACCATAGCTTTGACTAGACGGACCTTTGTTGGCAAAGTAATGTCTCTGTTTTTTAATATGCTGTCTAGGTTGGTCATAGCTTTTCTTTCAAGGAGCAAGCATCTTTTAATTTCATGGCTGCTGTCACCATCTGCAGTGATTTTGGAGTAATTTCTCTAATTGGCTATCTTGTGGGCAAAGCTTAAAAGCAAGTCCCTCTGGAGCCCCTGTGACTTCCTGTGAGGACACTCACCTATAAAGCCAGTCTGTTTCTGGGTTTATAAACATCAGCACGTCAAGATGGTTTAATGTTGGTCATTTCGGCCCCAAGGCTTATGGGACTTTGATTTATTACTTGTAAATGTAGTATGTATGTCTCCACTCTGGAGAATTTACCATTCCTATTTTGTCCTGCTTCTTTCCTCTCTATGGTCATTTTTTAAAGAAATGTGACTTGAAAAAAGTTCCCCTTCATATGCAGGACTAGACATGGACAAACCAGAGAAATGGTTATGCCTTTGATCAACTCTTCTGCACCCCAATAGACAACTTCCCTAAGCACTCCATTACTTCATGTGGAATGGCTTACTCGCCTCTCCCTGTGCACTTCTGACACTCCTGTGACCATACTTGATCAGCGAACATCTGTCCTTTCCTTATTTTCAGCTGGAGGATCCAACTCATAAATGACTTGAGCAAGTAGATTGTAACTTAAGCCAGTCTGTTACTTGATGCACTGGGTCTCTGATGATGGAGAGACTCTGGTGGGTTATACATTTCGGAACTGATAGACTTTGTGTTTCTTTAAAAATCACACTGCAGAGATATTTCTTAGGGATACCTTTCTCAGAAGAGACACTCAACTTTATTTCCTTTTAAAACACATCACAGGAGTTTCCTAATTCAGAAATTATTTAGCCTTGTGGACAGAGAAGGCTGGCGTGCTGCAGTCCATGGGGTTGCAAAGAGTCGGACATGATTGAGCGACTGAAATGAACTGAACTGAACTGAGGTCAAGAGCAGAGCTCAATTAGGGACTTCCCTGGTGGCGCAGTGGATGGAACTCCACCTGCCAATGAAGGGGACAGGAGATCGATCCCTGGTCCAGGAAGATTCCACGTGCTGTGCTGCACCCAGAGCCACCACAATGAGAGGCCCACACACTGCAACAAAGAGTAGTCTCCGCTCACCACAACTAAGAGGGCCACACAAAAAAGCAATAGAGACCCAGCATAGCCAAAAACAAACAAAAAAAGAGTCGAATTAAAGTAGTAACTGCCGAGAGAGAGGAAACGTGTTGGTCATGTGCATTTTATCTCCATCTAGTTTTCTTGAACCCACTTTCTTCTTATTTCTGTCTCTCTCTCTAGCATCTTTTAAGCTAAGAATGGAAATCTCATGTATCAGCAACCCCATGGGGTCAATCAAGTAGTGGATGGCCTCTCTTCCCTTTTCTCCATGCTAAAGGCAAGAAAGGCCTAGATTTGAAACTTGAATATAAATCTTATCTGTTAACATCATCTTTCAATCAACACTGACTTCCCTCTTTCTTCCTGAATATTTCACCTGAGCCATCTTTTCCTATTAACGTCAAGAAATTGCTGAAGGAAAAATGTTGGATCTAGTCTTTAATTAACTTTGCCATTGATTTCTACATAACTGTGTATGAGTCACTGCTTTTTACAGAAAAGGATGAAAATCTCAAAGATTAATAGTTGATCTCAGGGATTTTTTTCTGGACCACCTTCCAGATATTCTGCAATTTCTTTTTTCTCTCCTCTGAACTCATTAGCTTACTTTTTTCTTTGCCCCAACACACACAGACACACATGGAAGCATATGCCTCTGTGTGCACATCAAATGAACTTTCAGAATGAAAATATTGGGGGAAAAGGAAGGTGATTATGTATTATATTTACTAGTTGACCAAAAAAACTCTGTTCTGCATTTCTGCCTAGTTCAATATATTATGTACCTTGAATAAACGTTCAGTGATCAATAAGTGATTTTGAGCTTTAAAATATTTGTAAACCATATTGACACACAACATATTTTACATATTAGAAGTTGCTATATTTCTTTTCCCATAAATTACTGTAACTGTATGTAAAAAGATACAGCACTGTAATATTTCCTGAAATGAGAGAAAAATATTGTTCTGTTACATTAGAATATTAAAGTAGAATTCCCTTAGTATAAGATTTAGTCAATTGAATAAACTATGTATTTCCCCTATAATATTTTCACATCCATTCTAATTCATTGCCAGTCAGTTGGATTCATCAATTGTAATTCTCAAATATAAGAATCTTAATGCATTTTTTATGAACTACATTGTGTTCTATTTGTTGTTAATAAAATTCTTATTGATCCCAAATCTGAGTGTTGATTACAAGCACAGAAAAATATATGTCCAGTATCTGTTATTGCTATTTTAAAAGGTCATTTTGTTTCCTCTTCATGTCTGGAATTATTTCTGTACTCAAATTCTTCAGGGACTAGGTTAAAAGTTTCTTTTAGTTGTAAAATAATCCTACAGAAACCGATGGGATTTAATTATGTGAAATATTGATCCAGTGCTTGCTTCTTTCCTGCTGCTGTTTCCTAATATCTCGACTCCCCAGCTAAACATTCCTTCCTCCACACCCACTCCTCTGCTCCTAAATCCTGATGTTTTCTTGAACTTCCTTTTCCTTCCCTCAAGACCATGCTCTGAACTCTGGCTGTGTGAAGTGTGCCTCTAAGTTACCTCTGTCACGCAGTGAGCTCTCTGGCCTTCCTCCGTTGCTGTTCAGTCACTAAGTCATGTCTGACTCTTTGTGACTCCATGGACTGCAGCATGCCAGGCCTCCCTGTCCTTCACCATCTCCCAGAGTTTGCTCAGATCTCAAATTCGCATCCATTGAGTCAGTGATGCCATTTAACCATCTCATCCTCTGTCACCCCCTTCTCCCTTGCCCTCAGTCTCTCCCAGCATCAGGGTCTTTTCCAACGAATCGTATCAGTTCTTCGAAACATGTGGCCAAAGTATTGGAGCTTCAGCTTCAGCATCAGTCCTTCCAATGAGTAGTCAGGGTTGATTTCCTATTGGCATTCTTTTAGCCCAAGCTACAGTATCCTTCCTCTGGGCTGCTGATCAAGGGACCCTCTCTCTCTCTTTTCCTCTCTTAGACTTCTTTCCTTCAATTCTTTCTCTAACCTCAACCAGAGTGGCTATCACCTCTGGGACCCATTGCACTCTTTGCATTTTAGCCAATAGACTCTTTTTTTTTTTTTTGTCATTCTGGCCCTATATTTTCTTATGGCAGTGCCTTAGAATACACTGTTTTTTCAACTGAAACACTTGCCTTCTCTATCTGATGTTTCTCCCTGGAACAGATTAATTTGCCCTCTTTCAGATTTTAGCTATACAGTAAATGCCCTACATACAGACCTTCCAGTTGTGAACTTTCAAACGTGCAAATGTGCATTCCATCATCAGGTGTGAGTGACATTACACACTGCTAATGACTCTCTAGCTCTACCATCTCCCTCTTCCTCTCCCTCCTCCAGCTGGTAACTTTTCTTGTCTGCTCACTCGATGCCAGCCCTTGTATGTCATCTGTTGTACTGTACTACTGTATTTTACAAGGTACTGCCCTGTAAGATTGAAATGTTTTCTTTATTTTTTGTGTTTGCCTTTTTATGTATTATTTGTGTGAAAGGTGTTACAAACCTACTGCAGCACAGTACTTTATAGCTGATTGAGTTAGTTCTGTTCCTAGGCTTCCTTTGTTGACCATATGAGCAAAACTGGACTAACAAATAAACTCTTGGAAGGGAACACATTCATATGTAGAGGACTTACTGTGCCTTCCTCAAGGAAGACCTCCTTGTCCCATCCCAGGTTAAATACTCCTGTGTGTTCCCGCAGCTTCTGACCTCCATTGAGGAAGTGCAATCCAGCTTTGGGTAACAGAATGCTTTTCTTTTTCATTTTATTATAAACTGTGTGAGGGCAGGGACCATATCTGTTTTCCTCACCATGGTATCCCCAGAACCTAGAAGGGTGCCTTGAATGTGGTGGACCCTTTTATTTTTTAAATTAATTTTTCCTTTTTAGTATCATTTTATATTATAGTCTCTGATCCAAGTACCATTCAAACTACTTATAAAATTAGACTTTAAAACACAAAGATGAATGGTTTCACTCTACTAGAAAAACAAGGTACTTGGTACAAACTAAAAAGATTTTTTTTTTTTTTAACACAGCCAGAAATGGCTTTGTCAGGCTGAACAGATAAGAAGATTCATCAAAATAGCAAACTTGACAGCTGATAACACTTGGAAACCAAACACTGTGAACCAGAGCAAGTGATGGAAAACAAACCAACACTCAAACTCATTCTGGAAAAAAACCCTGTTGTTTTATTATTATTTAGAAAGCACACACAGCAGTTTATTGGGATGAAAGAGAAAAGGTAAAATAAGTGAGCATACAAATTCATTTCAAAAGAATCCGTGCCACTTCCCAAGTAATCTCAGTCTCTCTGAGCTTTTTAAACTTTTGTATTTCTTGTATCTGTATCTGTAATCCGAGTTATGCATATAGACATATGGAAAACATTGCACCGTTGTTAGAAATCCTTTCTCCAAAAACCTGCAGTAAGCGTGTTTTTCTTCCTGAACGCTTACTCCAGGTATGTTGTCAGCTCACGCCATCGTTTCTTTTCTCTGAGTTCGTCTTTGATGACAAGTAAGGATACTTGTGAAGGATGATTTCCCCTTAGTTCTTGACTTTTTCTTTAACTTTTTCTGATTTTTGAGTGAGATTCCCAGTTCTTCCATGATGGCATTGAAAGAGAGACACTGGAACATGAAATAATAGAGCATCAGTTTGATCCACTTGTCTCCAGCCTTCATTGATCTGTTTCCTGTCTAGGCTTTTAGGATTATGAGATATTGGTTGAAGGTAACTTTGCTACAGGGTGAATCCCCAGCCATTTCCCACACCTCCTCCTCCACCCACTGGCCACCCACCTTTACTACTGGGGGAAACAGATTTGGCAAGTCAGCTGGGCAAACTTTGGGATTTCATTCACAAATGAAGTAGCAGAAAACTACCCAGGTAGGCTCTCAAAATAGAAAACTTACCTTTGCGGAGACACCAAAATAGAGTTAAATTAAGTCATTTCCCCCAGTGAGATGATCCAAACATTGATAGGATTATCAAGGCATACAGACACTTCAGTAATGCTATAGAAAATGAACAAACCTTCTCTACACCAAGGCTTTGTTTTTTTCTCCCATGAAACCTTACTTTGTTCCTAAAATAAAATCTAATTCTTGATGACTTTCCTTTCTGATAAAAAAAAAAAGAAAAAAAAAACAATTTAAAATTGTATATTTTCTCCAAAAAAAAATAATAAAAGTAAATAAATGAATAAAATAAACAGAGATCTGGCAGCAGCAATGATGCAGCTGTGGTTGAAATGAAACTAATATGGTATTGAACTGCACAGCAAAGACGATGGCATAATATGAAAAGAAAATGGAATTATGATTATAAAAAGTTATGCATATGCAGATGGCATATATGTGCATAGATGTATCTATTATAATTATGCTATATCTGTTCACATGCACAATATATAAATAGCATAATAAGACATAATTTGCCATCATTTTTTTCCAGCCAAGAGAAGATCTTTGAGTGACAAATTTCTGCTTGTATAGGGATTTCTACAAAGTAGTGTTGTTTTTGAAGAGACTGCTCCTAAAACGCTCTCTAAAAACCCAGAGCCTTTGGTAAAGTTTATGGCAGTGCAAGCACTATTCCTTGACCAGTAACTCACAAAATGCACAGAGTTGAAAGCCAAATGATCATATGCCACCAGCTGATTTCTAGAGGATGTGCGTGTTCCTGACAGGAAGGAAGTGGTGGCCCTTGTGTGCAAATTACAGAATGTCTTGTGTGGTCCTTCTGTATCAAAGGGCAACATGCTTTTCTGAAAATTGACACCCTACTTTGTTCCATAAAAAAGGTGATGCATTTGAAGCAAGTAGCATTTTTAATTCTTCTACTTGATTTGAGAATCAGACAACAAATTTAGACCCTAGGTGTAAATTATTGGCTTACCAGGCTCACACCTCTAAAAAACTAGCTGTTTGCATATTCGTTCTTGTTTCTTTTACATCTAAGTGTTTATAGGATTTGAATTTCATTTCTACTTTTCTATGGTACTAAAAAAAAAAAAATGAAAATTCAGGTCACGCATGTTAATTTTCTTTCAAACGGTAAGTTGTGGCTTCAGTGAATTGAGAAGGTGTCACACCACACAAAGAAAAATTCAGAAATGTTTCCCAAGAATTATACTTCAAAAAATGTAACGGCAAGGGTGTCACAAATGAGATATAATTTTTGTGCCATTATGTGATGTTATGTATTGCTACTAAGATAGAATGAATATTTTATAGTTTTGCTGTGTTAGATAGTGCTGTATTTGGTTTTGCAAGCTTTGTTCAGAATTTTATTTGAAAGGAAGAAAGTGTTTTTGCGCAGGACTTTTCTGGTTTCAGAAAGTTCAGTAAGATGGAAGGGGGAGAGAGAGAGAAGGAAGGAGTGCCAAGAAGTTTACATATGCTCTGACACATAAACTGCACAACAGCTTTAGAAAGGAGTTACTATGCCCATTGTATAGCTGGGGAAGCTTACTATTAGAGGTATTAGATAACTTGCCCAAGAAATATGATTCATAAGTTAAAGAGCTTGTATTTGAACTCAGCTTGTTTGACTTCCCCAAATTAACAGCTTTCACTGGAAATCTCCCACACCATGATGCTTAATCCTTTTAATTAAGTCATTATAAAGAGCATTCTGTGGATTCTCTTCTCATAAAATATGTTAAGAACTATAATCTTTTGTTTCATTTGAAGTCTTTAATGCTTGATTATTTTTCTCGACTTTTTTTTTTGGCCACGCTGTGTGGCATGAACCAGGCATTGAACCTGCGTCCCTTGCAGTTGAAGCCTGGTGTCTTAACCACTGGGCAACCAGGGAAGTCCTTCAGACGTTTGATTTTAGACAAATCACTTTACTTTGCACAGAAAACCACAAAATTGGGCTTCTATTAATAGACATGGCTCATGTAGGAGATACAACCAGAAAGGGACTCTTCAGTCTTTCCTTTCTTATTTTGGGTAAAGGGGCAATCACAAATCTTATCTTGATAATACCTATCAATCAAATTTTTCTTTAAAAACAAAACAAAATCCCCCTCCAATTTTTTGATTGCCTGAAAATACAGCAAACATCTTCTTTGTTTTTTGATTAACCCTGGGTATTTATTTCTTCCTGCCTGTGTGAGAAAGCATATAAATATCATTTTATCAGTGGCCTGGTTTCTCTGTCTTTGGTCATAAACTATGATTTCTTTTTGATTCTTACTCTGTCTCCAACTGTCAAAAGGAAAATGGCAAGATATTGGGGCTGACCTTTCTGCTTCCAAGTTTTTGCTATAGTCACAAAACAAGATGACCTTTAAGGCCCCTCCCAGCCATGAACTTGAGTAAACCACACACTCTCATATCCACAGGAAATGAAAGTGTGAAGGTCATCTTTCAACTCAGAGTAGCTTGTCTTCCTGAGTCAATTTGCCTATTGTAATCTAAGAACTGAAAATACATGTAACATATTAAAGACTGAGCTTCTGAATTAGGATCCAAATTATGGTAGCTTTCCAAGCTTTTACTTCCAGATTTGGTTTTATGAGCCCCTTTATGTTCATACAAACACACACACACACACACACACACACACACACACACACACACACACAGTACAGGTAAGGCGTGAAGGTGTAAATTTCTAAGGTCTTTTGTTAGAAAATACAAAGCATAAAAATGCCCACTGGCTGCCTTGCACTAGAGACAGGAAACTAGAGGTAGGATACTGTATCCGCATCCTTCAGTGCTCTGCAGACTGGAAACCCCCCTGGTGAGCTTGGATCCTGGGTTGTCCCGTTTTTCTCTGGTAGATGGAATTCATGGATCTACATAGATGACCATGGATTATAATTGTGAGTTTACCCCTGGTGTCAGAACACTGGAGTTGAAGGTTAAGCTTACTGGACAGGTGTTTATTTTCTTTCTTTATTTCTCAGTTTTCTTGTCTGTAAACTGAAAATAATAGTAGAATACTCTCTTTTTAGCAAATAAAAATATTCCCCTGAGGAATCCTTTTCATAGAGCTAATATGAGACTCATTAACCTGACATATGTTAAACACTTAGGCACAATACCTGGCACATAGTAATTACTCTGTCTTTAAAATAAAATGTTATGTAGCACTGAAAATATTTTAAGCCTATGGCACTTACTGATCTACGTATCTATCTATCTATGAAATTATGTAGAGTCCCCTGTCCATCCTAAAGGAAATCAACCCTGAATATTTATTGGAAGGACTGAGGCTGAAGCTGAAGCTCCAGTACTTTGGCCACCTGATGCCAAGAGCCGAATCACTAGAAAAGACTCTGACGCTGAATAAGACTGAAGGCAGGAGGAGAAAGGGATGACAGAGGATGGGATGGTTGGATGACATCACCAGTTCAATGGACATGAACTTGGACAAACTCTGAGAGATGGTGAGGAACAGGGAAGCCTGGTGTGCTGCAGCCCATGGCGTCATAAAGGACATTACTGAGCCACTGAAGACCAGCAACAATCTATCATCTATCTGTCTATCATCTATTTTGTGTGTGTGCGTGGAGCAGAGAAACAGTAAAGAAAGTTGATATTTCTTCAGTTTTAGCCTTTGCATGTCCTCCTTTGCACTAATTCCTTTGAATATTTTATAAACAGTGTTTTAGTTTAAGCAGGTTCTGTGCATGTTTAAAGCATAGAATTTTCAATGCCTGTTATTACTTGTTTCACCCAGCCCATAACATGCTTTGGTGTTTATGCAGTAACAGGTTTTTATGACAGCTTGTATCTTGTTCCTGATAGGTGCTCATCTATAAGAAGGAAATGGAAACTAACTGCACTTCTCATCATTTAAATGTATAATCGTCTTTGTGCCTTTGGGCCCCCATTTACAATGAATCACTATGATGATATGTTTGATGGGAAAATTCACTGATTAATGAATGTGTATAGTAATGAATGACAGTACTGCTATCATGCTGTTCCTGACTCTATCCAAAGATAAAGTGGTGTGTGTGTGTGTGATTTCTCTTGTAGAAGAAAGGAAACTGAGAAATAGAAGTTAATCTGTTAGAGACTGCAGCTGAAACTTCAACTAGCACTACAGCTTTCTTAGCTTTAAAAGAAGAGGGACCCAAAGGTACAGATGAACATATTTGCAGGGCAGGAATAGAGATGCAGAGAACAGACTTGTGGACGAAGGGTGTGATGGGGATGGTGGACGAATTGGGAGAGTAGACTTGGCATATATACACTGCTCTGGGAAACTGCTGTATAGTGTAGGGAGCTCAATTCAGTGCTCTGTGATGACCTAGAGGGGTGGAATGGGGCAGGGTAGGATAGGAGGGAGGCTCAAGAAGGGGAGGATATATGTATACGTTTAGTCGATTTACATTGTTGTAGAGTGGAAATCAATGAAACGTTGTGAAGCAACTACATCCCAAGTCTTTTAAAAAGGAGCTACTGCTTCATTCTGCAGGAAGCCATTCCTCTTGTCCACTTCTTCAGTGCAGATGGTGTGTCCCATCAACTCCCCTTTCCTTCCCTTCTGCCTTGTCTTACCTCCTTTTCTGGCTTGTTTCTCTTTATAATTGCTGACTACTGTTAATTAGCTGTTAATTAACTACTGTTAATCTTTGGATTAACCCCGATAATTGATCTCTTGGTACAGCTTCCCTGATAGCTCAGTTGGTAAAGAATCTGCTTGCAGTGCAGGAGACCCTGGTTTGATTCCCGTGTCTGGAACATCTGCTGGAGGAGGGGAAGGCTACTCACTCCAGTATTCTGGCCTGGAGAATTCCATGGACTGTATAGTCCATGGGGTTGCAAAGAGTCGTAGATGACTGAATGACTTTCACTTCACTTCAGTGTGAATATGAACATAAATTATTCTCTCCTGACACCTTTATCCTATTGCAACTCTTTCCCTGGAAGGGTTGGGAGGAGCTAATTAAGTTCTTCGCCTTTTGTAACTAAAATAAAATGCCTCAGGGGAAAAAAAAAAATCTAAGGTGGAGAATGTTTTTACATCATAGGAAAAGTTGTGTGCCTGGATTTGATTTTCGATTACAATATTGAAAGAAGCCAGCCTAAACCATCTGGGACAGGCTTTCATATTGGTTGCAAACTTGGCATCAGGATGTGAATATCAGGTTGATTTCTCATTGTATATTCCACTTTTATGCATTCAGTGCTTTCATTCTTCAGTACTGTTTAGGAGAACTACTTTGAATACATAACTTCAAGGGTTTTTCTGACACATTATTTTTTAGAAGGTCGGGCCTACCCAAGAATATAATACAGGTTTTACATTTTGTATAGTTTTCTCCCTTTAATTTATTAGACTCCTTATTCAAAGACACTTGAAGTGATCTGTAACATTGTGTAATAAATTTTCACCTTATGCTTAGAAGAAGAGAATGATATAGGTAATAATAAAGTCATTTTACTGCTGCAAAAATCTTTAGTTTTATATATAGGCTTTAACTTAAAGGCAAGCTGCGATTTGAAGTCTTGCCGTAAAACCACTCTTAGAAAAACATAGAATATCAGTAGATATAGTAGGGAATACTTTGCTGAGAAATAATGTGATTATTACAACTATAGTTATTATTTTCTGGGTCAGCAGAGGCAGTGTCTCAGTAATTTTTTTTTTTTTTTTAACAAGAAGGACTAAGCATTCACATCCTTTAATACTAGTAAACTCTCAGGTCTCGTGTGGATGTAAACCTCGTATGTTCAATATGCTCTGGGCCTAGAGTCCAAAAGTTTTTCAAGGAACCTGACAGAAGACTCCTGCTCATGTGCTTGCTATCTTAAGGTTTTGGAAAGTCTGGTTGCCTATCTGCACAAGTGTTTTACTTCTCAGGATAATTGATGATCTGAGAACAGAGATCAGGCTTCAATTATTCCACATTAATTACAGAAAGGAGAGTCTTAGAGGAACTATGCGTGCACCTTCTTTGTGTGCAGTTCCCGTGTCCTAGAACTCAGAATTCGAGCATCATTTACTCTGGTTTTATCAGTTTTCTGAGTTTGTTCAGAAACCCTGGGTCATCTTTTATGTGACCATCCTTGGAGTTTTTTTTTTTAAAAAAACGGATCTTTGAGGTTGAGAGTCGCCACGGTAGCTTCCATAATAGTGGTTATGATGAACTGTGCCCTGGAGCTCATGAGGAAGTTGGTTCTCCTCTGAGTTTGTACCAAAACTCTCAAGTGGAGGAAATCTCAACACTGAGTGAAAATGTCAAAGTGTGGTCCCCGCCCTTCTCCTCACCTGTGAACCTGGGACTCAGCAGCTACTGCTTTCATAGACCGCTTCACTGCATTTTTATGCTTTAAATGGGCTCTTCATAGGCACCAGCCCTAGAGCCTGTCTTCTCTCACTCTGGCTGTAGCACATAGATGCCAGTAGCTCATGTTTCCTAGCTCCTTTTAATACCATGTTTTCACTATCCTTATGTCCTTTTATCCTCTTTCTTCTGTATTTCATTTTTGTCCCCAGACATGAGGCTTCTTGCTGACATTTTAGCTCTCTCAGGTTCTAGATTTAAGCTTCTAATTTCCTGCATGAAGGCATGCCCTGGAATTCCTTGTTTCTTATCCAAGGTCTTTAAAATAAATATATCTATAGGGGAAGACAGGGTTACTTGATGGCATCAGATACACACGGATCATCTTTCTTGGGTTCATTTTTATTTAAGGATTTTATTTAGAATTTTTTTCCTTCCACTAAATTAAATTAAGTATAGTGTGGGATGTCATTTCTTCACTCTCTCTTTTCACCTGGTGTGACTGTCCACAATCCCCAAGCTCTTAGGGCAGCCGTCCCCAACCGTTTTTGCACCAGAGACTGGTTTCATGGAAGACAACTTTTTCCAGGAAAAATTGGGAGAGGGGAGATTCTAGGGCACAAGACCTAGAGCCCTCACAAGCACAGTTCACAGTAGGCTTCATGCTCCTATGAGAATCTAATACCACTGCTGATCTGACAGGAGGTGGAACTCAGGTGTCAATGCAAAAGGTAGGGAGTGGCTGTAAATACAGATGGGCTCCGCGAGTGGTTCAGCTGGGAAAGAATCCGCCTGCAATACGGAGACAGACGAAGTTTTGCTTGCTTTCCCCCAACTCACATCCTGCGGTGTGGCCCGGGGATTAGGGACCCCTTGCTTAGGATATAGAGAAGTTTATTTCCCTCTAACATTAGAGATGATTTCATAGAAAGTTTTGAAATACGAAGTTAACACCAAGGCAGAACATTTTGATACTAATCTATGTGCTTTTTCCAATTCTATATCTCAACCTCTCTTTTTCTACTTCTAAAGCAAGAGCTTTCATATGCATGGCCCTCAGGGTAGGGTTGACCAAGGGGAAAAAGAAGTCAAATTTGCAGCTTTGAGTTCTGAAATAAACTTATATGGATCTATAGAAGCCATTGCTGTCTTTGAAGCTATTAATTACAACAGTCAGGTGTTTGAAAGGAGAAAAAAGAAGGTGCCTGGAATTGTAAATGTTGAGAGCCTTCTGGATCCAGCATATGTGACTGGGCCAAGTGGGGAAGATTGGACTGTTTGGTATCTGCTTTCAAGGAGAAATGTCCAGCCAGGTTTGGGAGAGCCTAAACCCCTAGGGATACCTGAGAAGGGGCCCCTCACTTGTCACTGCTGGGATAAAACTCCCAAGGGGTGGGAGAAGGCAAAACAGCCTGATAGGTGGCGGGGGATTCAGAACACAGGGAAACTGTGCCCACTCTCGGGCCCAGACTCTCAGATGAAGCCGTCACTTGAGTGGAGAAATGTCACTGGACTACCAGGGGGCCAACTGGAGACTGTCTTCCAAGTTTCCCATGGCCTCTGACTGTTCTCAAGAGCAGCTGCCCCAGAAAAAGCACAGAAGTGGCAGGTGGGTGTGATCCACCAAGCCCGTTGGCCAAAGAACAGAGTTGTTTCTGTAGTGAGGGCGGGCTTCAGGGGGGCTCACGTGGCCAGCCAGAGGCGAGCAGTTCTCTTTGCCTAGAAGTGGCAAAAATATGTTTCCCTGCCAACCCAAAGTGTTCAACAGGGCCTTTTCCTCTCTGGCGTCATTGTCAAAGGTCAGTGTGAATTTCATCTCTGACCCTCTAGCTTATCTTTGGCTTCCTTACATCTCTTTGGGCTTCCCTTGTAGCTCAGTCGATAAAGAATCTGCCTACAGTGCAGGAGACCCGGGTTCGATCCCTGGGTTCAGAAGATCCCCTGGAGAAGGAAATGGCAACCCACTCCAGTATCCTTGCCTGGAAAATCTCATGGACAGAGGAGCCTGGTGGCCTGCAGTCCATGGAGTAGCAAAGAGTCGGGCACGACTGAGCGACTAACACTTAACACTTAACATCTCTTGAGCCTGCACCAGCCCCTCTGATAAGCTAGGAGGCTGCCCACTGCCTCTGGATGTCGGTCTCATATGAATGTGCCCCGGCTCTGCCTGGCAGCCTGAGTTAATACCATGGAAACTGGCATCCCCTCACTTCACAGAGAAGAGGGCTTGGTCTTTCTGGCAACTCAGAGGCTGTATTAGGATCATAAAAATAAGCTTCCAATATATTCTTTGCATGCCTCTTTTCATGCAGAGAATGACCCTGCCTTGGAGGTAAATGGACTCTGATGATGGCTACAGATACCCGTAGGGCCTGTGGGCACAGCACAGCGTGTCTCTGGGATACTAGCATACACCCACATGTACTGAGTACACATTTTTCTCAAGCTGCAAACTGGGGTGTGCAAAAAAAGTTGTGTGATGTCATTTAAAAAAAAAATAGCAACTCATCCTAGCCTAGAGGTCCCCATCTGCCAGTGGATCTTGTTAACTCAAGGTTAACTCACTTTTGGTTTAAAACCAAGCTTTCATTTGGTTAATGGCTCAGTTAATACAGGCCTCTTTCCACTTTTCTTCTCCTTTTCTTTCCCAGGGGTGTCTTGGCTTAGCAGAGTTTGATCGAGGGCCTGGGTATTGCTGATAGTGGGAGTGGCTGGTCCAAAGCCACTTCTGTCCTTTTGGCTCCCCTAGGGATGTGACATCCTGCCAGACCATGGTTGCTGCTCTCCATCTCTGCTGCGTCCTCTGAGATGCCCTGAGGTTCCACTGTGGTCTCCATATCAGGACTATGTATTGAATCGTTTCCATTCCAACCTCAAGTCTCCTGATCCACTGGTTCTCTCAGGCCTTCCACAAGGCTCCTGGTTGGGAAGGGCCATGGATTTTTGGATGCTTGCCCTGGCATGCTCTGAGGTTAAGCAGGACTCTGAATGTGCTTTTAGGCTCACTGACTAGACATTGATATTTTGCCATTTAAGAGACAGTTGGATGTATGATTTCTCTACAAGTCTTGCCATCTCCTGGGTTACATACTATTAACCCAACAATGATACTTTCTGTTCAGAATTCCCTTGAGATTTTCTGATGTTTCTACTTTTCTGTCCCTCCAAACTGGGGCTTGGCTCAGAGATGGTCATGAGAGCTCCTCTCAGGGATTTGAATAGCACTTAAACTTAATGATTTCCCTCCAGTTTTGTCTTTCCTAGTGGTTAAGAACTGGTCAGGGATTGGGAAAAAAGGTAGAAAATTATGTACTATGCATATTTCCTCAACCTTGACATTGTTCACTTGCTCAGTTGTGTCCCACTCTTTGCAACCCCATGGACCTCAACCTTGACACTCTGAGTTTTAGTTTTTGCTAATAAAGAGATAGACTTTTTGAATTCAAACAACTAATTTATTCAACAAAACACCTAGATCTTGAGATCAAAAGCCATAGTTTTTAAGACTTTTGTCTGTTCTCCAAATTTGTAAAATCCATGTAAAATTGAAGATGTTAAAAGTTTGACTCATCTCTAGCTTGGGGACAATGCATATAAAAACCTTGATGCTGATGGTGAAGGAAGGTAGGGATAAAATCAGTGCAAAAAGAAGCACATCATCTTTTACTTTGTTTCCCTTCATGTCTCTTTAGCAGAATTACTTAAGTTTCACTTAAAGATTAGAGACTTTCCTGGGCACTGCAGCTCCCGGAACTTCTTCTTTCTAGAATTGGGATTGAGGCTGTAATCAGTTCCATAACTTTGAATAACTCCCTAGGTACATTTCCTTTCTTTTCTTTTTTTTTTTTTCCCTTTTTTATGCCTATTCTATAGGCTCACAAAAGAAAAAAATGATTCCACTTATATAATCTTTGCTGTATTTTTAATGATTCATTTATGATTTATTCGATGAGAAACCTCTCACTCTATGATGCCATGATAGCTATTTTTTTCTATATCTAGAACCAAGCACTCTACCCCAGCTATTGAAAAGGCAAAGTTATGACAAGAGTTTAACATGTTCAACATAACTACACAATCTTAATAAATATATATATATATATATAATATTTATCATATCAAGTCAGTCAATCCTAAAAAAAAAATCCTGAATATTCATTGGAAAGACTTATGCTGAGGCTGAAGCTCCAATACTTTGGCCACCTGATACGAAGAATTGACTCTTTAGAAAAGACCCTGATGCTGGGAAAGGTTGAAGGCAGGAAGAGAAGGGGATGACAGAGGATGAGATGGTTAAATGGCATCACCGCCTTGATGGACATGAGTTTGAGCTCTGGGAGTCGGTGATGGACAGGGAAGCCAGGCATGCTGCAGTCCATGGGGCTGCAAACAGTCGGACACAACAGAGTGACTGAACTGATGCAGTTCAGTTCAGTCACTCAGTCATGTCCAACTCTTTGCGACCCCATGAATCGCAGCACGCCAGGCCTCCCTGTCCATCACCGACTCCCGGAGTTTACTCAGACTCATGCCCATCAAGTCAGTGATGCCATCCAGTCATATCATCCTCTGTCGTTCCCTTCTCCTCCTGCCCCCAATCCCTTAATATATATTTATATATAAATATGTTAATGTGTATACATATGTGCATATGTATATACAGGGCTTCCCAGGTGGTGCAAATCATAAAGAATCCAATGTAGGAACTGGAGGAGAGATGGGTTCGATCCCTGAGTTGGGAAGATCCCCTGGAGTAGGAAATGGCAACTCACTCCAGTATTCTTGACTGGGAAATCCCATGGACAGTGGGACTTGGCTGGTTACAGTCCACGGGGTCACAAAGAGTTGAACACGACTGAACACACATGCATGCCTGCACATGTGTATACACACATATATGTATACACACATATATGTACACACACATACACACAATATATGTATACACACATATATGTATACACACATATATATGTATACACAATATATGTATACATACATATATATGCATACACACACACACACATATATTCTCCAAGCTTTTTTCTCCTCTGCTTCTACACTTTATTTATTTATTTATTTTTATTTTTTTCCATTTATTTTTATTAGTTGGAGGCTAATTACTTTACAGTATTGTAGTGGTTTTTGCCATACATTGACTTGAATCAGCCATGGATTTACATGTGTTCCCCATCCCGATCCCCCCTCCCACCTCCCTCTTGCTTCTACACTTGAATTTTCTTCCCACTTTCTATGAGAGTTTAAAAAATGCCATGGTTGGAAGAGAATTTTAAGTCCAACCCCCTCATTGCACAGATGACCAAGTTGAGGAGGGAAGTATATGCAATGCCCTGCCTAGAGACCCAGCCATCCAGCAGCAGAACAGGGACCTGACTTCTTGGCTCGTGGTTCCCGAGTCACCTTCCCACTGGGCCACAGATGTCTTTCAGGGTTTGATTTACACGGTAGTGTCAACCTGTACACTGGAAAAGTTATTTCTAAATGGATGCTAATTGCTTCTTGGCCTCTCTGTTAATTAATGAATGTTTGGGTTTCCAGGCAAAGAAAAGCCTCTTTGCACAATTAACAGAAATAACCTGATTAGAGAGACTTCTCCAAATCGCTTGCTAAGTAAGTTAATCAGACTATAGAAGAAATAAAGTCAAGGATGCTTGGAAGCATCTGATAACGTGCCAAGTTTCAGTGAGAAAACAAAATTACCAAATTGTGTTAGATTATCTCTAGACATTAGTCTTTTTAGCTCTTATGGTTGGTAAAGACTAAGTGATCAGAAAAACATTCTTATTTGAAGTTGAAAAATCTGAGTATTTGCAGTCTGAACACCCCAGTTAAAAAAAAAGAAAGAAAATTCTGACTAAGCTAAATTTAAAATTATAATCACTAAGGAGAACACAATGGCTTCATTACATCACTCAGGTTTTACTCACTGATTTTGTGTGTGTCTGGACGTATGCATTGTGATGTGGAAATGCATGCAGTGCAGTGTGGCCAATTAGCCATGTTTGGGCTGATGACGATGAAGCTTAGATTCTGCAGGGCGTGGAAACCACACAACACGTTCATATCGTTGGTTTTCTATCACAAGAATGCCCTTCTCTTTACAAATAGAATTTCTTTGAAAACTTAAGGGAGAATCCCACTTTCCATGATACCAGTCTCTGTGGAGAGGATTTAGAAAGCAAAAATGATTTTAATGTGCCTGTGCATCTGGACATAAAATTCTATAACTGTGAGAAGCATAATGAGATGGTTCCTAAAGGCAAGTTAAAACTGTAGCACTGAGCAGAAATTTTTCATTATCTATAAGAGTTAATTAATAATGCCATTTGGCACAATTAGATGTGCAGAAAATAGTACAAGAAGTAAGAATGCTTTGTTTCCCTTTTGCTTTTGAAGGCTGTTCGGGCTGCTTTTAAATTGCTTACTAGGAAATAGACCTTAGAGCATAAAGGTCATGGGTTTGGAAACTAATTGGGATTCATTATTTTGCTGCTTTGCCACAGATGGCTCACATAGAACATACCATAATGTGAGGCACATGCCTTGAGGTATTTGGAAATAATTTTCCTTGGATAGGTTTGCAGTCATATAATCTGGCTGATTTTCCTAAAGTCACAGTCTCTATCCACCACGTATTCCTTGGGTAGTTCCAATTTTGCTGGAAAAACTTTAAAATAATTCAATTTATAATTTTAGTCTGAAACAAAACAAGCTTTATTTTTTTTTGCCTTATTGCATGAGGCTATACAAGCTTGTTAAGAAATAAATTATACAACATTACATGCTCCATAGTTGCTTTTCAATCTTCTCATACCCCGCTGCTCTCTTCCTAACTTTAAACAATGTTTCTCAGGGTATCATGTTTGTGTTCAGTTGTTCAGTCCTGTCTGACTCTTTTGTGACCTGTGGACTGTAGTCCACCGGGCTCCCCTGTGCATGGCATTTTCCAGACAAGAATGCTGGAGATCCTGCTCCAGGGGATCTTCCCACCTTGTATCTCCTGCATTGACAGGTGGATTCTTTACTACTAGTGCCCCCTGAGAAGCCCTTCTTAGAATATAATCCACAGATAATCTGCCATTGTTAGTAAAAACTCACATTTCCCGTCTAATTTGAAGTCACGCTGCTATATTCAAATTAATTTTAATAAAAACTCATGCTTACCAATTACCAACTATTTTTGGGTTGTTGGGAAAAAGCTCATAAAAGAAAAATTACTTTAAAAAACGATCCTTGTTTTGAAGATGATTTCAATGGAAAGTCACGTACATGGTCTAATTTTAGAAAAAAACTGCTATATTTGAGCTATTTTTATGTAAACTAATGTGCACAACTACTTTTAAGCATTCATTCTCAGATTTAGTTAAAAATTCCAATTCCTGGGCTCTATTCACTGTGGAGGAATCTCTGGAGGTACAAACTATACTCTGTATCTTAAATAATTTCCCCAGGTGATTCTGACGTACACTGAAGTCTGAAAACCAGAGACATGAAAAATAGAGTTTGAAAATTTTCTTGTATGTTCAAGTTCTCTCTCTCTCTTTTTTTTTTCCCTAAATTCACTTAAAATGTAATGGTTCCTGCAGGGGTCATTGTGGCCTTAGTGGTTATTTACTTGATGGCAAGAACTGGTTGTCTGAGAGCATATATGAAACGAGAAAGAGGAGAATGTAAGAAACCAGGGTCTGAAACGAAGGGCAGTTTCTCAAGGGAGGAACAAGGCCCGAGATGGAGCAGGAAACGTACCTACCTGAGTATCTTGAGTAGGCCTGCCACTTAGAGCTAAACAGGGAGATCATCATCTGAATATAATGGCATTTCTACCTCAAAAATATGCATGGTTCCTTCTTCTCTCTAGCGAGGGTTTACTAAATATTTAATGCTAAATATATCTTGCTTGGAATTAACGATCCTGCTTCTAGAATCCAGGCAGGATTAACAAACATGATACCCTGAGAAACATTGTTTAAAATTAGGAAGAGAGCAGCGGAGTATGAGAAGAATGAAAAGCAACTATTGAAAAAGCAACTCTAGAATCTAGAATTAACAGCCTGAGTGCCTATTACAGACATAAGAATATGCTTTAGGTCACTACTACATAGATTCTGTGATCTGACAGGTTCGAGAAGTGCTGGATACTTTTCCAACTTGTTAGAAATTCTCAACGCATCCTAACATATTAAACACACTGAAATGTTTTGTAGTAAAGAGACATTTTTCCTGGTGTTCCCCTGGTTACTCAACCATGAAAATCTAATTTGAGATTTGACCAATGAAAGTCATTTTCACAAACACTCCTTTAACTCAACCATATGACCTAGAAACTATAACCCCCTATTACATATAAGAAACCAAGGCTCTGAGAAATTCAGCTACTTGTCTACAAACTTTAGTATGTGGCTCCACTAGAACTTGAACCTAAGTTTGGCTGCTTTAGAAAATTCTCTTCTAAGAGACTGTTCTAGGACTCTGGGCCACTGTCTCACGTCTATTTCAGAGTCAACTGTCAGTAAAGCTGGAATAAAATTGTGGAAAGGATTAAACTAACACTACTGTATGTTAAAGCATTTTGAAACCATAAAATAATATATAACTATCAGAATTAGTTATGGACTTCTCCAAGCAAGAATACTGGAGAGGGTTGCCATGTCTTCTTCTAGGGGATCTTCCAGACCCAGGGGTCGAACCTGTGTCTCTCATGTCTCCTGCATTGGCAGATGGGTTCTTTACTACTAGCGTCACCTGGGAAGCTATTTACAGTGTAAAGTAGTACATAAATATTAATTTTATCTAAGCCTCTGAATCATACTTTTAAATGATACTCTGTATAGAAAGGTAAGTTTTGTTACCATTAATCCTGATCATCTATACCTCATCTATTACCCTCGAACTTTTTGGGTAGCATTTTTGGCTTATTATATACAGTCCTTGGGAAAATAAGTTTATGTAATTGGTGCTTTCTCTATATAGAATCAATGAATTATAAATTATATAATGTTTATCCCAATATCTGATTTTTTTTTTTTTATTATGAGGATGTGAGCTCTGACTTAGGGCAAACAGTATGTTGCTTTTTCCTAAATAAATGTTAATAAATCTTAGTGTAATTTATAGATATTTTCTTAAAAGTGTATTTATTTAAAGAAGAAACCAAGACTGAGAATCAGTCAGGGCAAGAGTCAACTTTCCTGAACATGCTTTACTGGAGAAATATAGAGTTAATCGAAGAGACTTGTGATTCAAAAACTGGAACCCATTTAAAACTAAGCAAAGAGAAGGCAAAAAGGTACATGATTGCACAGATGGCCTATGTCTACTTCTGAGAAATATATTTTGGGGGATCACTTCACATGTCAAAAGTTAACCCCATTAAGGAGAACAAAGACAGATGGATCCTGTATTGAGGGAAGATGAAAGGCATCTTCAAATCCCCTATTCAATGTGAAGAGGAAACAAGCTCAGAGGGACAGCAGGCATCTTTTGTCACAATAAATTAAGTATGTTGCTGGCTTTCTGCGTCACCAAGCTCAGTTAGAGTGAAAATTACTTACAGCATTTGAATGCAGGTGGAAAATAAATTTATAGGGATCTGTAACTGATGTATAGTGGAATTTTTTTTCTCTATTTTCTTCTCCTTGTCCTTCTCCCCAGTATACTTGGAAGGAATTGAAAATGGCAAAGGATCTAGAGAAATGAGTGTGAAAGCAGCAAGGCTCAGAAAGATTGCTACAAAAACAACCATTCTATCCTGGATGAGTAGGGTGGGAATGAAATAACATCTTGTGAAAAGATGTTCATCAGTGCAAAGAAAGAGGCCGGGTGAGTGGAAAATACAAGAGGCTGGGCATTAATTTCTAGCTTAGGAATTGGCTTGGAGGTTGCAAAAAATAATCTATAGCTTGAAAAATCACAGTTCCTTAAAGACTGAACATACTATCTATCTGAACCTACAGAAGACTCAATTTCTACAAATAAATGTTACTTGAGAGATCCCTACTCAGGGATCATCTTTGACTATGTTATGTCTTCCTGAGTGATGTTCAATTTAGCTAATGCTCTTCGTCTGTGGTGCCTGAGGTTCAGTTTTCATTTTCTAGGTCTCTTTTTTGTATCTTTAAAATCTAACACATCTTTGAATCTCTGTATTAATGACACATTTCAAATAGTAGACTAAATTTGAATTAGAAATTAACATTGTTAAGGAGTTATGAAAAGATGGGGTTTTAGATAGTTGGAAAGTGTGGCTTTACAGAGCATATGGTACAGAGAGAAAGAAAGAGGAGAAAAGTTTGACAAAGATGAGAAGACTGCCACAAAATAACAATTTGTTTTCATGCTTTGCACTTCTGAATGGCTGAACCTACTTTGGTATCAGGAAAAAGTTGCTTAATCTTAATACATGAAAATACAACTAAGATAACCATTCTCTCAATGGTATAGCAAATCGCTGTAAATGCACATGTTTTGGAGTCTGTATACATCTAACATACCTCTGTTTCAACATCAAATGCACGTGTGTTTCTAGTGCATTGAATTCAATGTTCAGAGTACGTGAGTTTTGCTATTTTAAAACAAGGGTAGGGGTTATGGCTATTTATGTTTAGTAGACACAGATATCATCAACAACACTAATTAGCAGAAACAGTTTCTACTGAGGTACACCTTCTTCTTCTTTTTTTTTTAAATGATTACACAGTGTGAATTGAGGACTGTGTCCGAATCCCTTTCTCCTCTCGAATTAATTTGCCACATTCTAAATCCGTAGATAAAGTGGTTCCAGAAGTGGAGTTGGTTGGATGGGTTTGCTTACACTGCAGTCCATAAAAGAAACAAAAAGCCTTGCATGCAAAAGAAATGAGAAAAATATAGAAAAATGAATAAATCAGAAGCAAAAACATGAGTGTTTAAATGAAAATTTAAATCAAATGACAATTATGAGAAGCACATTAAAGCATAACATATACAAGCTTTTATTTTTCAAATTAGTTGCATAAAACAAGACACCTCAAGAGCAAATTGAAAGTTAAAACAAAGCAGATCAGTCCATTCTCCCTTTTAGTTAAGGACAGTTTTCTCTAACAAGGTCTAGGAAAGTGGTGCTTGATGTTCTCACAATTGCCTTGTAATTTCGGGAAAATTTTCATGATGAAAACTAGGTTATAATCAATCATCCCCATCTTTGGAGATGTTTCCACTTAAAGAAAGTGGGACTCTATGAGATTATTAATCAGAACTGGGTACATTATTTGGAAGGCCCGGAGCAAAACGGAAATGTACAGCCCTGTGTTCTAAAGATTTTAAGGGTTTTAAGACATTGATAGCCGAGCCTCACATTAGCACTGTCATTAACAGTGCACAGTTTCAAAATTCTAGCTATTTTTAAATTCATTGGGTACCAGATGCTCTACAATGGGCATGAGCTTTGTGTTTAGTTTATTCTCATGGGTTTATGAAGGAATTATCTTTAATCACCATCCTCTAATTCAGATTAGGGAAAATCTTGGTGTGATTTTTCATCAAAGCTAAAAGTAGCAGGCAAAAAGTGTTGACTGTTGAAATCAATGGTAATCCTAATTTGGAAAAATAAATTTTTTCATATTTTATTGTCATCCTGTGTTGTTCATCATTTTTTTTAAATTATTCTTTTACAAAACATACTTTGATAGAGGTAATGTTCAGTTTCAAAATATTGCATTTATGTCTTTATATAGAGTGCTTTGCATTAGTACATGTGCTCAGTACCTAAACTAAGGAGATGCTAACATTTCTTTCAAAGATTTTTTTTATAACTTTTCTAATTTTGGATTTATTTCTTCCTTGCTCTATCTAGGGTTTCTATCTTAAGAGCAAACAACTGTTGAGGAAATTAACTGAGTTTGGAATTTTTGCACTGTCATTTCCAAAAGTGCTAATTGGATTTAGTGTATAAGGTTGCTTCCTTCTTCTCATTAATAAATGATGGGCCTACAGTGCCAGCAGCACCTGGCAGGGATTCAAGAGCTCTTTGCTCTAATTCAAAAATGGCTCTTCTTGGCATCTAATTCAATAGACTATTACAAAAAGGGCAAGCATCCTAAGTACCCCCAAACTTAGGACAGATAACACAAACCCCAAATGAACCCGTCTTGGAAAGAGATGACTCACCTGTTCAATGTCGCTGTTTTTTCGGGATTTGTATATAAATTCTCCAATGGCTACAAATACAGAAAGGACCAATCCAGCAGCCAGAACGATGAAGATGCCCCCAATATTTTCTACTCCCAGGGCACTGGCCTCTTTGTTGTCTTCTTCTGGACAGCCATTTCCCCTCCACCATTTTTCTTTCATCATATGCAGTTTCCCCTCTTCTTGTAATTGAAGAATAGCAATAGTAATTTTATCCCGGTAAGGAGAGCCTGTGAGTGAGGACATTTGGATATTGGTCACCAAAAGGTTGAAGAAGATGCAAAGAAGGGTTATCATCTTAGAGGTTACTTACAGGTAAATTACACGTGTCTTAGAGATAACTACTCACAGCTATTGGAAAAACCCCAGTCTACAAATTGGCCAACAAAGGGGCATGGAAGCTCAATCCTATATTTTGAAGGATCTAAATAATTGGAAAGGACAAAGCTGACATGCTGAGCTGAGCTATTACCCAGATTGTCGCTTTTAAGTAAGGAACAGCCGAGCTGGGAAATGCATGACATCCTGCTGTTTCTGGTGAGTTTCCTATGAATCTTTACCCATGTTAGAGAATTTCATCATTTCAGTTCCATTTTTTCCAGGCTTTTGGATGTCTAATACTGTGACAGCCTGGCTAGATGATCACCTGTGCCATTTCTTCTTCCTATGGGAGTAGCTAGACATTTCCTAGTCTCCTTTACAATGCCTTGTGGTGACTGACCAATTCCTAGCCATTGGGAGCTAAAGCGCTGTATGACTATTCCCAGTCCTGTCTCATTAATCCTCCCAACATGATCCTCTACTCTCTCCCTCTCTTTCCTCAAATACTCAGCAAGGAGGAAACAATTTTAAGACACTAGGGATAGTGGAACCACTGGTTAGAAAGGGCTTGGGTCCCAGGATGCCTGAATGAATCAGAATCTTTCTCTCAATCTGCTACTGGATGATAACAAAGTCAAGAAATAAGTATTTATTGCCTTGGCCACTACAGACTTGCAGATGTTGATTAGAGTAATTAGTTCATACTGACTAATACACTTATTAAGATACTATTAAAAATAGGTTTTGAATAATTCAAGGGTCTCACAAAATACAGCTAGATTTAGAAAGTTTGCAAGTACTTTATTGATTATTTATACTCTGTCTTCTAGCAATGCCATTGGACTTTTAATTCTGTTAAGAGTAGAGAGAATCAACGTCATCTTGCTGCAGCCACAGCTTGCCCAATATTGGATCCCTATGTTAATCAGAGCAAAGAAAGAGATAAAAAAAAAAAAAGTGTAAGATTTCTTTATTCACTTTCTCCTTGAGTGCTAAGAGTTTTTGGAAGCTTTTTATTCGACTCGGTAGGTCTTTCTGTAAACTTTAATATTCTTCTTGGTGGAAAAAGAAAAATGAAAAAAAAAAAAAAAAAAGAAAAGTAAATGTGGCCTCTTAGAACCAGAAGAGAGCTTCAGTCAGTTCACTTCAGTCACTCAGTCATGTCTGACTCTTTGAAGCCCCATGGACTGCAGCACACCAGGCATCCCTATCACCAACACCCGGAGCTTGCTCAAACTCATGTCTATTGAGTGGGTGATGCCATTCAACCATCTCATCCTCTGTCATCCCCTTCTCCTCCTGCCTTCAATCTTTCCCAGCATCAGGGTCCTTTCCAATGAGTCAGTTCTTTGCACCAGGTGGCCAAAGTATTGGAGCTTCAGCTTCAGCATCAGTCCTTCCAATAATTATTCAGGACTGATTTCCTTTAAGATTGACTAGGCCAAGGGCTGCTCAAGAGTCATCTCCAACACCAAGCATCAATTCTTCAGCACTCAGTTTTCTTTATGGCCCAATTCTCACATTCGTACATAACTACTAGAAAAACCATATCTTTGACTAGATGAACCTTCGTTGGTAAAGCAATGTCTCTGCTTTTTAATATGCTGTCTAGGTTGGTCATAGCTTTTCTTCCAGGGAGCAAGCATCTTAATTTCATGGCTGCATTCACCATCTGCACTGATTTTGGAGCCCAAGAAAATAAAGTCTCTCACTGTTTCCTTTGTTACCCCATCTATTCACCATGAAATGATGGGACTAGTTGCCATGATCGTAATTTTCTGAATATTAAGTTTTAAGTCAGCTTTTTAACTCTCCTGTTTCACCTTCATCAAGAGGCTTTTCAGTTCCTCTTTGCTTTCTGCCATAAGGGAAGTGTCATCTGCGTACCTGAGGTTATTGATATTTCTCCTGACAATCTTGATTCCAGCTTGTGCTTCATCCAGCCTGGCATTTCGCATAATATGCTCTGCATATAAGTTCAATGATCAGGGTGACAATATACAGCCTTGACATACTCCTTTCCCAATTTTGAACCAGTCTGTCATTCCATGCCAAGTTCTAACTATTGCTTCTTGACCTGCACACAGGTTTCTCAGGAGGCAGGTAAGTTAGCCTGGTATTCCCATCTCTTTCAGAATTTTCCACAGTTTGTTGTGATCCACACAGTCAAAGGCTTTGGCATAGTCAATAATGCAGAAGTAGATGTTTTTCTGGAGCTCTCTTGTTTTATCTATGATTCAACAGATGTTGGCAATTTGATCTCCGGTTCCTCTGCCTTTTCTAAATCCAGCTTGAACAATTGGAAGTCCTCAGTTCACGTACTGTTGAAGCCTGGCTTGGAGAATTTTGAGCATTACTTGGCTAGTGTGTGAGAGGAGTGCAATTGTGAGGTAGTTTGAACATTCTTTGGCATTCCCTTTCTTTGGGATTGGAAAAAAAGGTCTTAGGATCCATATTATCCAATCCACTTATTTTCAGAACTGAAGGAAATTAGGATGTGAAAATATGGGTGAAAATAATAACTACTGGCAGAATCATGAACTTAATTCAATTCTCCTAACTCTTTCTTAGTGTTGTATTCATTAATGCTTCTCCCTCCACCCCTACCCCCCACCCCATGTTATCTACCTCTCTCTTGCATGTATCTTATGTTCTAAGGCATGGTTTAAAAAGCAGAAGATTAATATTGTGGCATTTATCATTTATTCCCATCCTTCTCAAGACTTCCTAAAGTCATTGTCAGTACCTCAAAATTAAGTTTAAAAGAAGATTAAAATGTAGAGAAGGAGAAATACTATATGACATCCTTTATATGTGTAATCTAAAAAGAAATGATATAATTGAACTGACTTACAAACAGAAAGAGACTTAGAGGCTTAGAGAATGAACTTACGATTGCTGAGGTGGAAGGATGGTGGGAAGAAATAGTTAGGGAATTTAGGATGGTGAAAGCAGCCATGAAATTAAAAGATGCTTACTCCTTGGAAGGAAAGTTATGACCAACCTAGATAGCACATTAAAAAACAGAGACATTACTTTGTCAACAAAAGTCTATTTAGTCAAGGCTATGGTTTTTCCAGTAGTCATATATGTATGTGAGAGTTGGACTATAAAGAAAGTTGAGTGCAGAAGAATGGATGCTTTTGAACTGTGGTGTTGGAGAAGACTCTTGAGAGTCCCTTGGACTGCAAGCAGATCCAACCAGTCCATCCTAAAGATCAGTCCTGGGTGTTCACTGGAAGGACTGATGTTGAAGCTGAAACTCCAATACTTTCACCACCTGATGCGAAGAAGTGACTCATTGGAAAAGACCCTGATGCTGGGAAAGAGTGAAGGCGGGAGGAGAAGGGGACGACAGAGGATGAGATGGTTGGATGGCATCACCGATTCAATGGACATGGGTTTGGGTGGACTCCGGGAGTTGGTGATGGACAGGGAGGCCTGGCATGCTGCGATTCATGGGGTCGCACACAGTCGGACATGACTGAGTGACTGAACTGAACTGAACTGCACACACTGCTATATTTAAAATGGATAACCAAAAGGACCTGCTGTATAGTATGGGGAACTCTGCTCAATGTTATGTAGCAGTCTGGATGGGGGAGGAGCTTGGGGGAGAATGGATGCATATATATGTATGGCTGAGTCCTTTCACTGCTCACCTGAAAATGTCACAAATTGTTAATCAGCTATTCCCCAATACAAAAGTAAAAGTTTTAAGCAAATGTTAAAAAAAAAGATCAAAATGATTTGGAGTTAGATTGTGGCTTGTCATTTAAGACTGTGGATTTCTGGTGAGAAAACGACTCACAAAAGCCAAATTAAAAGACATTGGCTACTTGCTTAAACACCTTCAGAATAATGGTTAGTGTCAAAATTAGCACAGTTAACATACTCATAGTATGTGAACATGAGAGCTTTACTTCAATGTACAGAAAGGAGCTTTGAAGAATGTGAGAATGATCATAGGGCAACAATTGCAGCAGTAATCATGGTGGTATACACAGTGGGCGCTCAGTAAATATCGCCTGTTGCTCTCCTTCTGCCTTCAGGCTGCATGCTGCCTAAAACAATTCAGACAGATGAGATCGGATCTCTGTTTAAAGTTGGTCTCCAAGGAAGGTCATTTCCAGCTTCCTGGTAACCTGTTTAAGCCTTAACTGCTCTCATTCTCTTCGAGTTTTATTTTAAATCTCTTAGGAGGAGCATTTCCAGAGCCCTGTCCTGAGAACCTATAAGAAACAAAGTTTTCAGTTTTGGGTCGTGACTGAGCTGATTTTGCCCGTCATTGACGGTGAGGAGGAACTTGGAGCCTTAAGGGAGCCAGCCAGGGCAAGACCAGAAGTATGTGGGTATTTTTTATATTTGAATGTATTTTAGCTTCAGTTGTTGTTGCTTACATGGACTGAATGACATTGGAAGTGATTTATGACAAGTCACTTGAAAAAAATGTATATGTACACACATGAATCTTCCTGAATAGCAAACTGATCTTTCTTAAAGAGTCAATTCATCATAGAAGAAACATCTCACAAATTTATCCAACAGCTGTATTCCCAATGGATGTATTCTCTCTGAGGTCTGCCATCTGTTCCAATTATTCCCTCATTGTTTTTGTTTTAAAAGCATGACAGGTTTATAACCACTATGAAAAATTCCTGGAGTGTATTTTTTTTTTTTTTTTTTCACTTAGGGAGGTGGAAAAACTCTTCAATTTTGGAATTTGTATGTCAGACACTGCATGAGGTTGGCAAAAGTTAGACTAAATTGGAACATTTAAATCTCTTTATATCATATTATATAAAATATAGTGATAATTATCACAGGGCCAGCTTCCTTCACTTGGAGGTATAGTCATTTTCAAAATGCTATATTGGATTCCCTGGTGGTCAGTGGATAAGAATCCACCTGCCAATGCAGGGGACATGAATTCGATCACTGTGAGCTCAGTCCTGTCTGACTCTTTGTGATCCTGTGGAATGTAGCCCGCCAGGCCCCTCTGTCCATGGAATTCTCCAGGCAAGAATACTGGAGTAGGTAAGCAGTTCCCTCCTTTGGGATCTTCCTGACCCAGGGGTTGAACACAGGTCTCCTGCAGTGATGGAGTATTATCATCACTGCAGGAGACCTGTGATATATATATAATAACATCTAGCTTCTTCCACCCCATTATCTACAATGAGGTGACAAGGCTTAGTTAGGGAGATGAGACATTGCTTTTCAAATAAAAAAGAAGCCTAGTATCCTTTTAGTTAATGTCTGACTATCCTACTGAGTCCCCTGAAGAGCACAGTTTAAGAAGAGGTAACCACTTGGGAAAAGTGTACACTTCACTCGAATATTGGCATTTTCATCAGGAAAAGTTATTATAAACAAAGGGGCAATAAGATAGTCACATGTTGCCTATCCCAATCAGGCTGCTGATTTATTTAAAGGACACACATAACAATAATAATAATATAGTTGATGGCTTTACTGCATATATTTCTAGCACCAGATGTATTGCATGGAGTCAAATTGGTTATGTATTGACAGTAAAAGGTGAAGAGAGATGACCTTCATCTGGTTAATCAAGTTAGTATAGATCAAAAATTGAATACAGGCTACTTAATCTTTTTGAAAAAATAAATTTGCTGCCAATTTAAAGTATCAGGAAAGTTCACCTAAAATCTGTTTGTTTTCTCTTCATGAGAAATAGAAGATTTAACAATGTTGTGCCTGAATTCCCACAACCAAATGACCTGAAAGGCAGCTGACCCCCTCATGAGTCATGTAGTCTCTAATTCTTCAAGGTTGCTACTGCTCCCTATTGCTTCTTCACACAAAGATTTATTCAGTTATGCCTGCTTGATCTCTCTAAGCATCTGAGTTTGATCCCTGTATAGTGTTGAGGGAACCAGATAATCCTTTTCGAAGGAGAAAAATAATAATCAACCTTGGGTCCTTAATTATCTGATGTAACTGTAACTTATGATTTCTTATTGGACTAACCCAGTGGTCAAAGACGGCCTCCAATTCCTCCTCTTTGGAACACTTATCAGAAAATTGCTGCTGACTCACTTGAGAAGAACAGATCGCCACCTTACCGGAACCTTACACAATACAGTTTCTGTAGTGAGGGAAATAGGGGAGTTTTCTATAGGGAAGTCATTGACGCTTGAATATAGAATATAGTTCTAGATCTCGGATATGCTGTGTGGGTCTGTATGCCTAGAAGGTAATAATAACCTTAGACTGTGAGGTGGTACAAAATCAAGGGCAGGACTATTTGGCAAATAGATGGAGAAAAAGTGGAAACAGTGACAGATTTTATTTTTTTGGGCTCCAAAATCACTGTGGACGGTGACAGCAGCCAGAAAATTAAAAGACATTTGATCCTTGGAATGAAAGCTATGACAAACCTAGAGAGCATCTTAAAAACAGAGACATCACTTTGCCGACAAAGGTCCACAAAGCTGTGGATTTTCCAGTAAATCTACGAATGTGAGAGTTGGACCATGAAGAAGGCTGAGCACTGAAGCAATGATGCTTTTGAACTGTGGTGCTGGAGAAGACTCTTGAGAGTCCCTTGGACAGCAAGGAGATCAAATCAGTTAGTCCTAAAGAAAATCAACCCTGAATATTCATTGGAAGGACTGATGCTGAAGCTGAAGCGTCAGTACTTTGGCTATCTGATATGAAGAACTGATTCACTGGAAAAGATCTGAATGCTGGGAAAGATTGAGGGCAGAAGGAGAAGAGGGCAACAGAGGATGAGATGGTTGGATGGCCTTGCCAACTCAGTGGACATGAGTTTGAGCAAACTCTGGGAGACAGTGAAAGACAGGGAAGCCTGGCATGCTGCAGTCCATGGAGTGGCAAAGAGTTGGACACAACTTAGTGACTGAACATCAAGGACTATTTGGAGATTTTAGATAGTTATTAATGATTGAATCTGGCATATTGTCTGAGCAAATTATAATTTAATCTTTGACCTTTTCCTTTTGATAGATAGTTTTGTTTTTGACTTACATGGAACACTAGCTCTTTAACTTTGTCATCTATATGCCTAGTGAATTTTGCTGTATTCTAGTAAAATTTAATACAGAAAAAAAAACTATATAGGCAAGTATTGGAGAACATAATGTGAAGAGTGTTAATTTGGAAGATATTTTTAAACAATATTTGGGTTAAAATAATAAAATCTATGACCTTAAACATATATGTGGTGGTAGAACTTGAAAGAAATAATGAGTTGAAAGTTTATTAGATTGAAGATCTTGGACTCTATTTCTAACCTGTCTATGATCTGTATGGGCATTTCCCTTTTAATTAGTTCATGGAAGGCATTGTAGACTTTCTTGGAATGTGGAGTAGATATATCTGAGTCCATTCCCTTCTATACTTTGTAATTAACATTCGCCATCTTGGATACTGCCTTGCCTTTCTTACCAATAGGCGTTCCCACTCCATAACCTTTGGAGTCAATGAGGCCCCCGATCTGGGTGAGGTTGCAGTTTCTCTGCGTCACATACTCAATGCTGGTGGACTCCATCAGCAGGGCATAATCAGTGGTGAGCACTCGATGGATCCCCTCATCACTGTTTTTGACCAGGGCAGTCTGCTGCCTGCTACTCATGAAAGCCCACATCTTCTCATAGGTGGATATCTTCGATTTCTGCAGGGAAAAAAACACACCCGCCAGCAGAGAGTGCTGAGAAAACAGGCCCTAAAGCTACTCAAAACCCCGGGGATTCAAACTGTGTAGGGAGGGTTCTTTCTCTTTAGGTAGGAAACTAATATTGATGATCCTGGGACTTTAGTTTGGTAGTTGTCAAGGAAAAACACTTGGGGGCGCTGAGGCAGCTATGGAGAAAAAAGAGATCCTGCCCCACTGACGTAAGAATTGCCATAAGATTCTTTTGTTGATTTCAGAATGGAAGAAAGAACATTGATATCAATGACAGCATTTGCCTAATGAACTCTGGCCACTTAAGATTAAGACCGCAAAGCCCCACGGGCCAAAGGGTGACTAGATCACCCCAGGACTCTATTCATTAATTCCATTGCCTTCATCTACTTAACTTCAGTAGGCATTGTTTTACTGTTCTGATATGTAAATTTTAACATTCCTTTGCAGGGACAGCCTTGGGATACATCCCAGAGTTTCTCTGCTTTATTTATGAAAGAACTGCTGATTACTCTTATCTTCTCTAGAAAACTTAGAGCAAAAGCTCTTTCAGACTGAAATTCAGATCAGAAAACTCTTCTTATTGTCTTCTTATATGTCTTTTTTGTATATACTTAGTTTTAAGTTCCAATTATGTTTCAGATAATGAGGACTAAATATTCATTTGAAACTGTATGATTTTGTTTGCATTGTTTTGTAATTTCCATATTGCTTCAATTTTTTTTCCTGTATTTGTCTTCATTTGCATTAGCACTTCCGTCTATTAATTTGAAAGATGAAAGACACTGGGGGAATTACTGATAATTTCGAGCTATCTCCAGCACACACATTGTATATGGCGCGCGCACACACACACACACACACACACACACACACACACGAGAGCTTCCTTGTCAGGCACAGGGCTTATCATCTTACCATCTCAGGAGTGCAAAGATGCTTAAAACATGATTTGTGGTCATAAGCAATAAATGAAATACCTGTGGATTCAACGCTAGCGTGGTTACTCACGTTCTAGTGTTCCTGGGGGCTCACTCAATTCCTAACTCTGTTTAAGACCTGGGTTAATGCTGCAGGCTTTATGAGTTGAGGGAGGCCAGATGGCTTTATTTTGGGTTGTTAAGCATTTGAAGAGCTCCTTGAGAAAAGTCTCAGGAGACAAATAGCAATTCAATAAACAGTACCTTCTAGATACTGGTGTGTTATGGAAACCATTTTGTCATGGTCAGGCCTGTGTGAATTACTCCTCACTTTCAGAGATATCTGAAAGTTGGGGTTCACGTCACCATGAAAAAGTGTGTCTTTGAGGTTGGGGGTCAACGCCTAATTTGTTGGGTCATTTTAGCCTAGAAGAGTCTGATGATGCTAAATTTATAATCAAGAGCTACTTGTGCAAGTGCAAAGAGGTCAGTCTGTCTTTTGGCAATGAACACACTGCCGGGGAAATTATTCCTCCATCACGAAACTTCCTTAAGGGAAAATGTTTTTTTTTAGAATTATGAAATTTTAAAGTTGTCAAAAGATTTTAGAAAGTGGCTTATTCAAACTCCTGTTTTCATAAAGGAGGAAATTTTGGCACAGAAGGTTTGGAGACTGTGAAAGTCACAAAACTGGTTAGTACGTACAATAGGTAATACTGGACCTCAGTGTGAGATTAGTCACTCAGTTGTGTCCAACTCCTTGGTCCTGTGGACTATAGCCCACCAGGCTCCGCTGTCCATGGGATTCTCCAGGCAAGAATACTGGAGTGGGTTGCCATTCCTTTCACCAGGGGATCTTCCTGACCCAGAGGCTGAACCTGAGTCTCCTGAATTGCAAGAGGATTCTTTACCATCTGAGCCACCAGGGAAGCCCCAGACCTCAATCCCCTGCAATCTAGTTCAATGGTCTTTGCATGCTTATTTTGGGAGGTGAATGTCAATCTAGCTAAATTCTTCTGAGAATGATTTTCACCTTATGTGATCTACCTGTGACACTATAGCATATATTCATGAACTTGAATTATGCCCTGAGGTTATCTGTGATTTGGTATCAAGTTAATGCAAACTAGGAATTACCCCCATATAAAAAATCCATGAAACATCTGTTTTTCCATTACACTCAAATTTTATTCAATATGAATATTGTAAATAGGTAGAAAACTGGATTTTTTGTGTATGGTCTATGGAAGCTATAGGGCTTTCCAGGTGGAGCTAAGTGATAAAGAACCTTCCTGCCAATGAAGGAGACATGAGAGACTTAGGTTTGATCCCTGGATCGAGAAGATCCTCTGGAGGAGGGCATGGCAACCCACTCATGGCAACCCGTGCCTGGAGAATCCCATAGAAAGAGCAGCCTGGAGGGCTACAGTCCATAGAGTTGCAAAGAGTCAGTCATGACTGAAGCGACTTAGCTTGCATGCATGGAAGCTGAGGACAAAACAAAGTTAAAGATCAGTTCATTCATGAGAAATAAACCACCTGGGGAGGAGTCCTTCTTGGAATTTATGTATTGAAGGACATGGAAAAAGATGAGAAGATTCAACTGAAAACATATACACTTGTTATTGGTCCCAATCCAGTGTGGTTCTCAAATCATCTGCAGTGAAGGACTGTCTGTATTTTCATTCCAGGCCAGACCTATCTGGGATCCTACTGTGTTATGGTAGGTAGGGTTCATATGCACTCATACCAGGTGTGGCTCACCAGATTAAATTTTGACAGATTTCTATATTCAAGAAGAATCCATTAATCACGTTCTTGATGCCACCACAATATCTGAGAGCTACAGCACTGCTAAACTCTTAATCTCATTTTATTTTTTAATCTTATCACAGGTTGGTAACACAATGTTCCCTGAATCAACACATATCATATTGCACTTTGATTAGCACCACACTATAGAGCTGATGGGATTTCCCTGGTGGCTCAGTGGTAAAGAATCCATCTGCCAATGCAGGAGATATGAGTTGGATCCCTGGGTAGGGAAGATGCCCTGGAGAAGGAAATGGCAATCCACTCCAATATTCTCGCCTGGGAAATCCCATAGATGGAGGAGCCCGAAGGGCTACAGTCCATGGGGTCACAAAGAGTTGAACACAACCTACCAATGGAACAACAGCAACAAATATAGCTGAAGGTCATTAATTAATTTAGGGTCATGACCATGACCTTAAGGTTTATTTACTTCTTCCTTTTTGGAGTAGAAGGCTGATCTTGGCTTCAGTTCCCTGAGGTGCTAGAAGGGAAATCTAGCTGGCATGGACTGTGACTCATTGATGGCAGAACTTCTCCTCGGTAAGAAAATAACTGGTCACTTGGTGGAGGACTTGGTCAAGTAGAAGGCATAGGGAACATTCTAAATTTCTCTGGTCCCTCCTGCTATGTTTGTCCAGCCTAATGGTGGAAAGCATAATGGGTCAGAGAATAGCATCCTTCTGGTTTAATTTCAAGTTTTCTTTCCTTGTTTAGAAAGTTGTGGGACTGCCTTCTATTCTACATTTGAAAAACTGGGGAGCTTAGATAAAAAGACCCAGAATGTGGCTAAGAAATAATCTTTTTAGCAGTTAAAACTATTTGTAGATGGCTTTAGCACCTTAGGATATAGTGCATTTTCTACCACTGGAAACTTGCAAGGAGAATTTCAGTGTTGGACAAGTTTCATTTAAGGATCCTTCAACTCCTAGGTACTACTCTTCAGATCAGCCTTCTCGCATTACTTATGCTGGTCCTGCAGTGAAGTGACACCCAAGTGTCGTGTTGATTAAAGAGCCAATACAGAGTGAAGGTCTCTTTCCCCCTTATTTTTTAATTCCATCCTCTTTTACACTATGTTTTGCAATATTTATTTTCTGTTTGGTCATAAAGTACTATTTTAAGAGTAATTAAATTAGGTTTTTTTTTTTAATAGACAATTTTTAAGACACAAATCTTAATAATTCTTAAAAATAAATGCATGCTTTATGGAACATTGTCATAAATATTAAAAGATCAAGCAAATCATCTGAATGACAGTTTGGAAATTTCTGCACTTGTAAATCTTCTATAGTCTCAGCCTGCTAAATTGCTCTAAATAATATATGTTTAAAAAGAAGAAACAGTGATTGCATTTTATTTCACTGAATATGGCAAAGGTTAATTAGAAGATTTGTAAAGTACTCTGAGCTTCTTATCAAAAATCACTAAAACTGAAAAGTCCTCATTTATTAAACCTGAAATTCTTTAGCTTTTTTTTTTTTTAAATCTTACAGGGGGCATCAAGGTTTAAATACATTTATTTTGTCTAGTTAAACCTGATTATATGGCTATTCTGATGCTGATGAAAGGTTGTTGGCAAAGAGTGTTTTTTTCATTTAAAATTTGTTTTAAGGGAGTATAACTGTATCACCATTTGATGACTTGTTTATTTCTCTTTTTTCTCTCATAATTCTTGCAAGTTAAACACTCAGTGGGAAATGATTTACAATTGGTCTCTGTGCGCTTAAAAACTGCTGATTGAAAATGGTAATAATAACCAACACATGCAGTGTTTACTGTGAGCCCAGGACGATTCTAAGCACTTTGCATTATTAATCCATTGAATCTTCACAGTGTTCATATGAGAAAGATACCATTATTATTTCTCCTTTACAGATGAGGAAACAGAATGCCACATAAGGAAATGGTGAAACTAGGACCCGATCCTATCAATCTGGCTCTAGGGTATGTGTTCTTAACTAACAGGGAATCAACTATTTGTTTTAATACACAGAACATCAAACTTATGACTTGACTGACATTTTAACATCATTAACACATTTTCTAAAGAAATAGTTGCAGTAAAAAGCTGTGGCATTTTTCTATTATATCTGGGGCTGCTGCAATTCTTGCAGTCATCACACAATGCATGGAAACAATTTACATGAATTTAGACAGCTTATATTTGTTTAGACAAAAAAAAAATTAGTGTTTTGGGAAGTGCAGCAGTTGTAACCTGCAAAGAAATGTAGGTATTGTTTATATTTTTTTCTTTTAACAGCATTTTCTATTTCATATAGTTTCATTGGTTTCAGTTGCAGGATTTTTACTATAATAGGTAAAATATGTGTGAATTCTGGAGTGTAATACGATCCTAAGACTGATGGTATGTGCATTTTATAGACCTAGCCCTCTAATATTTTATTTTTTCTGAAATACACATTATCACATTATTTCTTTAACCAGGTTATAGGGCTTCTACAGTAAAGATGTATAATCCCACTATTCAGTTAAATGAATAACTGCAATTCTACTTCAGGCCAACATATATAAAGAATAGCCAGGAGAGATAAGAAAGCCTTCCTCAGTGATCAATGCAAAGAAATAGAGGAAAACAACAGGATGGGAAAGACTAGAGATCGCTTCAAGAAAATTAGAGATATCAAGGGAACATTTCAGGCAAAGATGGGTTTGATAAAGGACAGAAATGGTATGGACCTAACAGAAGCAGAAGATATTAAGAAGAGGTGGCAAGAAAACACAGAAGAACTGTACAAAAGTTATCACAACCCAGATAATCACAATGGTGTGATCACTGACCTAGAGCCAGACATCCTGGAATGTGAAGTCAAGTGGGCCTTAGAAAGCATCACTATGAACAAAGCTAGTGGATGTGATGGAATTCCAGTTGAGCTATTTCAAGTCCTGAAAGATGATGCTGTGAAAGTGCTGCACTCAATATGCCAGCAAATTTGGAAAATTCAGCAGTGGTCAAAGGACTGGAAAAGGTCAGTTTTCATTCCAATCCCTAGGAAAGGCAATCCCAAAGAATGCTCAAACTACCGCACAATTGCACTCATCTCACATGCTGGTAAAAGTAATGCTCAAAATTCTCCAAGACAGGCTTCAGCAATATGTGAACCGAGAACTTCCAGATGTCCAAGCTGGTTTTAGAAAAGGCAGAGGAACCAGAGATCAAATTGCCAACATCCTCTGGATCATCGAAAAAGCAAGAGAGTTCCAGAAAAACATCTATTTCTGCTTTATTGACTATGCCAAAGCCTTCGACTGTGTGGATCACAATAAACTGTGGAAAATTCTGAAAGAGATGGGAAAACCAGACCAGCTGACCTGCCTCTTGAGAAACCTATATGCAGGTCAGGAAGCAACAGTTAGAACTGGACATGGAACAACAGACTGGTTCCCAATAGGAAAAGGAGTATGTCAAGGCTGTATATTGTCACCCTGCTTATTTAACTTATATGCAGAGTACATCATGAGAAACGCAGGGCTGGAAGAAGCACAAGCTGGAGTCAAGATTGCCGGGAGAAATATCAATAACCTCAGATATGCAGATGACACCACCTTATGGCAGAAAGTGAAGAGGAACTAAAAAGCCTCTTGATGAAAGTAAAAGAGGAGAGTGAAGAAGTTGGCTTAAAGCTTAACATTCAGAAAACTAAGATCATGGTATCTGGTCCCATCACCTCATGGGAAATAGGTGGGGAGACAGTGGAAACAGTGTCAGACTTTATTTTTTGGGGCTCCAAAATCACTGCAGATGGTGACTGCAGCCGTGAAATTAAAAGACGCTTACTCCTTGGAAGGAAAGTTATGACCAACCTAGATAGCATATTAAAAAGCAGAGACATTACTTTGCCAACAAAGGTCCATCTGGTAAAGGCTATGGTTTTTTCCAGTGGTCATGTATGGATGTGAGAGTTGGACTGTGAAGAAAGCTGAGTGCCGAAAAATTGATGCGTTTGAACTGTGGTGTTGGAGAAGACTCTTGAGAGTCCTTTGGACAGCAAGGAGATCCAACCAGTCCATCCTAAAGGAGATCAGTCCTGGGTGTTCATTGGAAGGACTGATGCTGAAGCTGAGACTCCAGTACTTTGGTCACCTCATGCGAAGAGTTGACTCATTGGACGAGACCCTGATGCTGGGAGGGATTGGGGGCAAGAGGAGAAGGGGCCGACAGAGGATGAGATGGCTGGATGGCATCACCGACTCGATGGGCATGAGTTTGGGTAAACTCCGGGAGTTGGTGATGGGCAGGGAGGCCTGGAGTGCTTCGATTCATGGGGTGGCAAAGAGTTGGATTCGACTGAGCAACTGAACTGAACTGAACTGACTGATATATATATACACCTATTTATACACTTATTTTTACATATATCCATAACCCCAAACAAATACACTAAGGATAGATTATTGATATTTGATTTTTGTTATCTTATAAACAAATGGTCTTATAAATATGGTAAATACATACTTATAGAACAAATAAAATACCAAAGACAATTACATTTCTAAATGTCATCTTCAACTTACTTTTGTTTTAGATAAACATTGATTTTCTTAAAAAAAAAAGGGATTTCCCTGATGGTACAATGGATAAGAATCCAGCCGCCAATGCGGGGGACACAGGTTCCATCCCTGGTGCAGGAGAATTCCACGTGCTGTAGAGCGACTAAGCCTATGCGGCACAACTACCGAGGCCGTGCGCTGGAGCCGGGGCTCCGCAATGAGACGCCACGGCAGTGAGAAGCCCGTGCACCGCAGGCAGGGAGCAGCCTCGGCTCACTGCAACTAGAGAAAACCCACGCAGCAACAGAGACCCAGTGCAACCGCAAATAAATAAAAAATAAAATTAAGTTAAAAAAAAATGTAAAAACCTTAAAAATCAATCAGAGACAGAAATTAGCCATGCAGGCATCCAAACTTATAAAGCAGATATATCAGAGGTGAACCGTTGCCTTAAAAGCAATCATTTCCCTTAACACACAATTGAAGCGAAGTGAAAGTTTCTCAGTCATCTCCACCTCTTTGTGACCCTGCGGACTGGAGTCTACTAGGCTCCTTTTTCCATGGGATTCTCCAGGCAGGAGTACTGGAGTGGGCAGCCATTCCCTTCTCTAGGGACCTTCTGGACCCAGAGACTGAACTTTGGTCTCTCACATTGCAGGCAGATTCTTTACCATATGAGCCACTAGGGAAGTTTAACACATGATTAGATATATTATTTCATTAAATAATAAGTTATCCTGGATTTTTTAAAAATATGATTTAATTTACAAAAGTCACTTTGAAGAAAATATTCTCAGATGAAAGCATTTTTACTATAGTGAGGGGCCTCTATCTTTCAAATGTATTAATATATATGATCATTCCAGCTGATTATGCTCTTACCTTGAATTGACAGAAAGTTATGACATTTGCAGAATCTCCTAGGTTTTTAGAAATTCATGTGTTCCCTTTGACAATTTCCTTCAGTGGGATTTAAACACCTTTGCTAAAACATTTTTCATGCTTTTCTCCTGTCCAGAATTAAATATTGGTCCCTTACAGGCAATGTATCAGGCACTGAAACAGGTTAACTTTAATTGACCTCATGGATTTCTCCCTAAGCAATACATTTTTAAACTACAGGTACTTGGCAGTTTGAACACTGATGGCAGGATTGGCTGGATCTTTCAAACAAGACCTAATAGCTCCTATGTGAAGAGTTCCTTGCTCTGCAGAGAAGTTTGTGAAATGTCTTTCATTTTGTGCTTCCTTACATGACTACTTCTGTCTGAAACCTGTCTGCCCATAATGGCTCATTGCTTCAGATGCACTGGTGCAGCCTCAGTAACTTTCTTGAAATATCTTTTGAATTAATGAAATCACCTAGCCACTCTCTGGAAGGAGATTATAAAGGCTAGAGACTCCCTTATTCCCACAGCAGGTCCAAAGTCCCCAGACCATGAAAGCCAGCAATGACAAACCTGTTACGATTTTTTAAAAATCTATTTTATTCAAGTCATTTTAGCCTGAACCATGATCTAATCTGTGTAATCCTGTGACTTGGGTCTGAGATGATTTTTACAAGGCTAGCTTCTACTGAGAGTCATTTTTTACATGAGTATTTTCTACTATTCTGGGTTCACAAGGACTTTTCCTATGTTCACACCACTTCCTGTCTGCATAAGGCATGCTATTTAATCACATGCTGTATTATATTTAACAGGTCTATGTGCATCTTGTCTCTTTATTGATATTCAGGTCTTTAAGCCTTGAGCAAAATTTTATATCCTCCCTATCCTGTCTCTTACAGTGCCAACTTCAAGTACTGGTCAAAGTGGAGATCGTGGAAAAAAGTCTAAATTGAGCTGAATTGAGTTGAACTGCCTCATTCTTCTCAGCTGAATTCTAAGGGCAGCCTCACCATCTGCTGCTTATCTATCATCTGGAAGCGGTTCTTCTGCAAATGCCTGTATGTGCTCAGCAAAGCTTCCAACGACTAAGTTTTTCTTCTGTCTTGGCCTCTGAAAGTCTTTGAGATTTGGGCACTGGCACTCTCTGGAATTTTCTGTCTAGTAGCAGAAGCCACACCACCTAGGGATCACGATGGTGAGGAATCTGAACAAAGACCAAACTGGAGAGTTTTTTTTTTTTTTTTTTTTTTAAATTCAGAAAGTTGAAACAGTAGGACTAATAGCTAGGAATAAGGATTGGATGCTAATGGTGTTGATGTTGTAGGTGAAAATTATAATAATCTTTAGCATTTTTTCTCTTTTTTATTTAACAGTTTTCTTGTTTATAATTTGCCAATTAGTATTACAAGCACACTACCTCTATTAAGTTATGTATTTCTTAAAATAATATTTTAAGGTATAGAGGATTCAATAACTTACCAAGTTCTACATAGCTAATGGGGCTTCTCCAGTGACTCAGCAGTAAAGAATCTGCCTGCAATGCAGCAGATGCAGGTTCCATCCCTGGGTCAGGAAGATCCCCTAGAGGAGGGCATGGCAACCCATTCTAGTATTCTCGTTTGGAGTATCCCATTGATAGAGGAGCCTGGCGGGCTACAGACCAAAGGGTCGCAAAGAGCTGGACATGAAGCAACTGGCACATATGCACGTGTACAGCTAACAAGCAGTAATATCAGAATCTGAACCCAGGCTATCTGGCTCCAGAACAAAGCTTTACTCTAAGTTTTAATTTTATACTAGTTATATCTCCTGAGAAGACTGGCTGAGATCCCTAATCTCTGAACCTAAATCATTATTCTTGGATGATGGTTTGCAAGAGGCATTGAGAAAACCCTTGCTTTAGGCCTTAAATGATTCTTCAACTTTTAACATGACAATTATTTCTTCATCTAGGAAAAAGAAATGAGTTGCTAAACTATCACTGTGAGACCAAAGTTTGGGGTATTCCATTTGTCCTAGGGTAATTAATAGAATTAATAATTATAAGGAGAAAAAGCAATTTCTTCACATGTCCTACTTTTTATGAGACATGGAGAAGATTAAAGATTAGTACCTTAGTGCTCTAACATAAAAGGAGAAGTTGTATTTGGGTGCCACGGCTCTCAACATCGTTGTATATAAGAGAGGAAATGGCCTTAGGAAATCTGCTCTCAAGTTATGTCCACAGATCTTGAACTGACTATTCTTTGTATCTCCTAAGATGCTGGGTTGGTCTCAGACAGTGGGGAGGGCTGGAAAGTCTATCATTCAGGATTTTGAAACAACTCAAAGGACAAAGCAATTCAACAGCAGAGAACTGAGAAACCAATATAATTAATACCATGTTATCAATTAGTATTCTCCTGAGTAGAAAATAACAAGAGAATTTGTTTAAAAAATTCTCTTATATGAAGTCTCTTGAAGCTCTGAATTATTAGCATACCGATTTATAAAGAGATTTCATTTAAAAATTGATAGATAGCCCAACAAGGACAAATAAAAGGTCCCCTTATACTTGGAGAATCTCCTAAAACATCTTCGACAGTCCCTGGACAGTTGATAAAACACTCTGCCTTTCTTTAACTTTGACCTGGTAATTGGTCTACTGGTGACTGACACCCTGTCATCAAATAGGCATTATATCATCCACAGTGCTGAAGTCTTTAAGACTCAGGGGCAGATGACCCTGAGGAAGTATAATATTTAATAAGCATCATTAACTAAATGCCCTTGGTTACAAAACTTAAAATTGTTCTTTTTTAATGGGCATTAGCATATAGGTATCTTGAGGTGCCCATCTATAAAACTTTGTGAATATATATGTATTTGAATTTATGATTTAATCCCAGTTCTTTGTGTAAATACAGTCCCTGGTGATCACTGTGATTGTCCCACATACGAATGGCTCTATGAAGGAAAGCTATTTTGGCCTCCCTTGTCTTAGACAAGTGGTACCGTGATCCACCACTTGATTAATAAATGTCAATTTATTCCCTCAGCCTTGTCTAAATTCAGATGATGGATAGCGAAACCTCATCTGAGCTATTTAAAAAAATAACTTTCTTCTCACGTTGAAAATCAAATATCCCAAATCTGAAATATAAGGCCAGGTTGTCTGCAAGAATAGCAGTTTAGATTAAAAAAAAAAAATCAAAGACTTTGGATGGAAATTTTAGTGAGCAACTTCCGGTCACACTTTTCAAGCAGTGTGTGTGTGTGTGTGTGTGTGTGTGTGTGTGTGTGTGTGTGCTCAGTCGTGTCTTACTCATTGCAGCCCCATGAACTGTAGTCTCTCAGGCTTCTCTGTCATGGGATTTCCCAGGCTAGAATACTGAAGTGGTTGCCGTTTCCTTCTCTGGGGATCTTCCTGACCCAGGAATCAAACATGCATCTCCTGAATTGGCAGGCAGATTCTTCACTACTGGTGCCACCTAGGAAGCCCTTTGCCTGCAGAATCTCTACTAAAAGCATCCCCTGCTTGTGTCCCGGAGACCCAGTGTGAAGGGTTAGTGCACTTTGCTTATGGATTTTAGTAATTTCCATAGTTGTTTTCAGCTTTCAGCTGTCTATTCTTCAGCTGCAAAACAACTTAGAATCATCTTGAAAGCAGAGACTCGGCTTCACCATTTGAATGTGCCAAAGGGACATTTTGAGGATATTGAGGGGACAAAAGTGCTTGAAGTTACACTGTGTGATGAAAAAATGCTTCTTATTAGAAATTTCCTTATGACTGAGTATGAATGGAACCCATGTGAGCAAGGGTCATTACAGCCCCAACAGTAGATCAGAATGTGGGTAAGCTAGACCAGGTAAAGGAAGCTTTCCTTATTGATTCAGCGACCTCAGAGAGGATCCTGTCTTTGATTAAGAGAGAAAGGGAGGAGGGACGCCGTAATGGCACAGCAGAGGTGCTGCGTTAATGCAGAGCCGGGTCAGAACTGAGTCCTTGTGACTTTACCTGCTGCACTCTGTGATGGGGTGGAACTGCCCTGAGAGCTAAAGGCTGGCACGTGTCTTTCCCTTGCAGAATAATCCAGCTTAAAATCCCCGAGTGTGGATCCCTCTGAAGCTTTCTGACAGCTTGCCTCCCTCAAGGGGAAAATTAAATCGGATTTAGTCCTTGTTTTCTTTTTGCAAATAAATTCCTTCTTGATAAATAGGGTTGCTGGGCTATGAGATAACTTGTAACTTGAGGAACATTGGACGGCTTCTCTTCCTCTGTGGATCTCTCTGTATCCTTCCTGTTATGGTCTGAATGTTTCCTCCCCCAAATCTATATGCTGAAATCCTGACCCTCCAAGGTGATGGCATAAGGAGGCGAGGTTTTGGGGAGGTGTTTGAGTCATGAGAATGGAGCCATGAATGGGATTAGTGCCCTTATAAAAGAGGCTCCTAAAAGGCCTTTGCCCGTCTTACCACAGGAGGACATAGTAAAAAGCTGCAACCTGGAAGAGAGCCCTCATTCAACCATGCTGGACCCTGGTCTTGACTTTCAGCCTCTAGAATTGTGAGAAATAAATGTCTGTTGTTTATAAACTTCCCAGTCTGATGTTCTGTTATAGCAGCCTGCACAAATAAACTTCTTCATCTCCCTCCCTTCTTCTTTTTCTTTCTCTGATAGAATTCATCTCTCTTAGATTTCATCAGTGCATTTGCTCATTTATTAAAAACAGATTTTCTAAGTGTCTACTATATTTTACTAGGTATCTACAATGTTCCAGGTACTGTTTTAGGTTCTGAGGATATAAATGACAAACAAAAGAGACCAATTGTCTGTCCTCAAGATGCTTATCTTCTAGAACTCTCTGAAGTTTGACTGAACTCTGGCTCTCCCATCAATAGATTTATAAATTTGTGGCAAGTTATTTAATGGAGCTATGCCTCATTTCATCCCAATCCCAAAGAAAGGCAGTACCAAAGAATGTTCAAACTACCACACAATTGCACTCAGCTCACACGCTAGCAAAGTAATGCTCAAAATTCTCCAAGCCAGGCTTCAACAGTACGTGAACGGTGAACTTCCAGATGTTCAAGCTGGATTTAGAAAAGGCAGAGGAAGCAGAGATCAAATTGCAAACATCCATTGTATCATCAAAAAAGCAGGAGAGTTCCAGAGAAACATCTACTTCTACATTATTGATTACGCCAAAGCCTTTGACTGTGTGGATCACAACAAACTGTGGAAAATTCTGAAAGAGATGGGAGTACCAGACCACCTGACCTGCCTCTTGAGAAATCTGTATGCAGGTCAAGAAGCAATAGTTAGAAATGGATATGAAACAACAGACTGGTTCTAAATTGGGAAAGGTGTACATCAAGGCTATATATTGTCACCCTTCTTATTTAACTTATATGCAGAATATATCATGCAAAATGCTGGACTGGATGAAGCACAAGGTGGAATCAAGATTGCCAGGAGAAATATCAATAACCTCAGGTGCAAAGATGACATCACTTTTATGGCAGAAAGTGAAGAGGAACTAAAGAACCTCTTGATGAACGTGAAAGAGGAGAGTGAAAAAGCTGGCTTAAAACTCAACATTCAGAAAACTAAGATCATGGCATCTGGTTCCATCGTCGCTTCATGGCAAATGGATGGGGAAACAATGGAAACAGTGAGAGACTTTATTTTGGGGACTCAAAAATCACTGCAGATGGTGACTGCAGCCACGAAACTAAAAGACTCTTGTTCCTTGGAAGAAAAGCTATGACCAACCTAGACAGCATATTAAAAAGCAGAGACATTACTTTGCCAACAAAGGCCCGTATAGTCAAATTGGTTTTTCCAGTAGTCACATATGGATGTGAGAGTAGGACTATAAAGAAAGCTGAGCGCTGAAGAATTGATGCTTTTGAACTGTGATGTTGGAGTAGACACTTGAGAGTCCCTTGGACAGCAAGGAGATCCAACCAGTCCATCCTAAAGGATATCTGTCCTGGGTGTTCATTGGAAGGACTGATGCTGAAGCTGAAACTCCATTACTTTGGCCACCTGATGTGAAGAACTGAGTCATTGGAAAAGACCCTGGTGCTGGGAAAGATTGAAGGCGGGAGAAGGGGATGACAGAGGATGAGATGGTTGGCTGACATCACCAACTCTATGGACTTGAGTTTGAACAAGCTCCTGGAGTTGTTGATGGACAGGGAGGCCTGGTGCACTGCAGTTCATGCGGTCACAAAGAGTTGGACATGACTGAGCGACTGAACTGAACTGAGCGACTGAGGTGAACTGAACTGATGCCTCATTTACTTTCCTACTAGTTGCTCAGAAGGTAAAGAATCTGCCTGCAATGCAGGAGACCCAGGTTTGATTCCTGGGTTGGGAAGATCCCTTGGAGAAGGGCATGGCAACCCACTGCCATATTCTTGCTGGAGAATCCCATGGTAGAGGAGCCTGTCAGGCTATCATCCATAGCGTTGCATAGAGTGGGATATGACTTAAGTGACTTAGCACGCATGTATAGATGCCTCGTTTTCCTCATCATACAATGGGGATAATATTAGCTTTTCCCTCAGTAGCCCTTTATAAGGATCAAATGAGATAATATCTTTAAAGTGTTTAGGAGCAGAGTGTGTGGCTATGAGCTAGTGTGTAATGCATGCTTCTCGTCTCCCTGTCATTGTTTGTACTCTCATCATGGTGTTCCTCCCTGAGATGCTTATTGTCTCATTTGCCCGGCCACCCGAGAGACTTTTCCTTGTGCCTCAGTACCAGGGAGCAAGCAGGAGCCGGCTCTGAAAATGCTCAGGGAGCAGCCGTTGTGAGACTAGCGCTGAATTATTTCCGTGAAAAGCACTATCCAAGAATACCTTAACGTGTTGACCCTAGGATCCTGCCAGGAGACAAGGGGACCAACACCCTTTATACGTAGAAACACGTGAGCAGAAACAAATCAAAATGAGGTTAAAGGATACTGTGTGAATCCAACGATTGATTGGACTGTGGCAAGAGTCAGATCTCTGGCTTTTTCAAAGCATAGCCTCTCGTTCTTTTTATATTTATGATGTGCATCTTAGTAAGCAGTATTCTTGCCAGGAAAATCCCATGGACAGAGGAGGCTGGCGGGCTACAGTCCATGGGGTTGCAAAGAGTCGGACATGACTGAGCACAAGCTCTGTGTATACTATACTATACCACAGTAGTCATAGAATCTTCTCTGCTTCTGCTTGCCCATGTCCCAATACTTTAAAACTTTTTGATATTGGTGAAAGAGGTAAGTCATTTCAGACATTTTTTCAGACATACTCAATTCTACTTTAGCAGTGTCCCTCGGTCCTATATGCCTTGCAGGTCACTTTCCTGGTTTCTGACAAGTATTGTGATGAATTACTAGCTGGGGGTAGCTTGCGTTTCTTCACACTATTGATTTTAGGAAAATTCAAGCTTTCAGAAAGTTGGAAAGCCAATATTTAATGTCATTTGTCCTGAAAACAACACTTGTCCAAAAAAGAAACAGTCACCACACTTTATACCTTCATTAAATCAATGACACATTTCTTTTAAAAAAAAGTGTTTAAAAATCATTTTTTTTTTTTAAATAGAGGAAAAGAAAATCCTAACATTTTAAGATTGCTCTGTTTTTTATAAACCTCTGGGTATAGTGTACTGGTATAGTGTACTCTTTTTATTAAGTTTTTTTTTGATGTGGACCATTTTTAAAAAACTTTATTGAATGTATTAAAATATCGTTTCTGTTTTATATTTTATATATTTTTTTTTTGGTTCCGAGGCATATGGTATCTTAGCTCTTTGACCAGGAATCAAACCCACACTCCCTGCATTGGAAGGTGAAGTGGATTGCCAGGGATGCCCCCTAGTTTACTCTTAAAACAAGTGTTTATTTGTTTATCTACTACTGTTGGTAATTGCTAAACCACACGCACTGCATAAGTAATAGATGGGAGCCTGGTGAGCTACAGTCCATGGGGTTGCGGAGAGTCGGACACAACTGAACTATTAACATACACACATACACAATACCAATTTTTGTGAACTATTACACCAAGAAGTGTTCACTTCTTTTTACCCTTAATATCTTGTCTCTACATTAATATCCTCCACAAGTCAGAGCAGTCCACTTGGTCCTGGAGTGGTAACTTCATTTTCGTAATTCGGGTGTGAAATGTTGACAAAAGTGTTTTTAGAGTTTATTTTGGTTACAATTGTTGTTTTCCTTCCCCACTCCACCCCCCGCCTCCCAGGCACAATTACCTCTTACAAGAAGGTCTTAGCCTATCTCTGTCTTAAACCAAGTGTATGATTTTGAGCAGGTAATTTAGCTTCTGAGGGTTTTGTTCTTTTCATGAGTAATGTGAAGGTCTGAATCTTTCTGATCTCTAAGGTTTTTTGTCATCTCTAAAGGCTTCTGGATCTATTAAAATCCATATTTTCCCCCATGGGAGATACAGTATCTGAGATTTGATAATAAAAGTACTACAGCTTATTCTGTATGCAAGGCTGAAATCAGTTTCATTACTCCGGGTAAGTCATTAAAAGACATGAACAACAAAATGTACTTGACACTAAAACTATATTGATTCCAGCTTAAATCTCGTCTGGTGCCTCAGAAAGCTCTCTGGGCTATGGGAAGGCTTCAGGCTGCTCTGGGAGCGCTGTCCCTGTTGGTACAGATGCAATATTAGACTGGAGTCTCCTGGGATATTTTTGGATTTAATTGTCCAAATAAATTCCACTATCAACACATTTACTTGTTATCTGCTCCTGTCTTATCCAGTATAGAACACAAAGAATCAAATAATGATATTCACATTTTTTGATTGTCAGAATTTCAGATTAAGTAAACTTTATTTTGTGAGTTCCATACATGAGTCATTAATTAATGTATATAAAGGTAAGAAAAGATATTGAAGGTACTGATATGTGGAACTGAGTGTACTAAATTGAGGATAGAAGGATTGATATCTAAACGGTCTAAAGGCAAGAGAAAGATATTGAAGGTCGAGATATGTGGATCTGAGTGTACTATATTGGGGATAGAAGGGTTGATATCTAGATGAACTGAAGAAATTGCTTTACACTGACTGCCGTGGGCACCTGGGTTCTTTGTAATCAGATTATATCATTAGACATTTTATTTTATAAAAAAAATGGCCTAACAATTTTTTTTAAGTTTTTGGACAGACTCTTTTTCTACACCCTCTTTCCATTAGTATGAGATGACCATTGAGAATACACTGTTAGTTCCTTACCTTGAAGAAGGTCATTGTTGATCCATCTCTGACAGCCCCATATTCTATCTTGGTTTGTTTTGCCAAATCATCCGCTGAGTCAATGGGGGATTCCATTCGCTCTACTGTCAAGAAGGCGGCCAGATTGGCAGTGTAGGATGAAATGATGATTAGGGTGAAAAACCACCATATCCCTCCAACTATTCTGGTCGAGAGAGCTTTGGGCATCAACTCTGATCCTGTGATGGTATCATCAGAGTAAGAGTGTTAAACAGAGGTGTTAGAAGAGAGGAGACTCAAGATTCAACAGTAGTCTAGAGAGATAATGCATTTTTGTGACTCAAAATCACAAATCTATCAAGCATTTATTCTCTTGTGTGTAGGTGAATAGATGTATCTTTTAGAAAATGAAGCAAAATCTAAATGATCTTTTATAATTTATCACTGCTGCTGCTTAAGTGTGATTTATTTCCATTTGATGGTTTTAATAATTTTAACCCTGAGATATAATATGTCTAAAATTTGTAAATAGTTTAGTTGCTTAGGTTTGAGTTTGTTTGCTTGTTTTTGCTGAAAAATCCTCAGAGTTCTGGCCTTTTTGTACTGTCTAATATGCATCTTATTGTGTGAAATAAAATGTTCTTGGTTGTACAACAGTGAAGGCTTTAAAATATTAACATTAACATTTTATTTAATATTAAAGAATGGGAGAAACTTTCAAAAGATTTACATAGCATGCTATTTATCACATGCATTTAATAAAACACTATTTTACAAATCAAATGATATTGGATGCAACTGTACTTGACAGCTGATGAATCATTTTTTATTGTTTTATGTTATTTTTGAAGTTGAAATTATTTTTTTAATGCTGATTCTTGTTTAACTGAAAATAATATATTCACTGAAAAGGCACAATTTTGTCCTCGAATAAAGTACAATTTAATTATACTTCAAAGACTGGCTGTTTTGCACGTGAAAAGGGGCCCTTCTTGGTAAAAACACTCATTTTAGGTGTTATCAGATGATTCCTGATTATTTGTATAAAGGTAATATAGAGGCATTTAATGTATTTACCAAAAAAAGAAAAAAACATCTTTCTCTCTTGAAGAAAGGGTATATGGGCAAAGTTTACCTACACAAAGGACAAGCATCTGTGAAAGCGCTCTAGCTCATAACTTTTGATCAAGCTGAGCTATGGAAGGCTATAAATCCAGCAGAAGAAGCGAAAGGGGCAGAAAGGTATATGCAGCCCTTACCCTCATTGTATTGATCCGTGGATGGATTTTGGTTAATCTGCTTGCCTGAAATTCACCATTGTTTCTCTCTTGGCATTTTCTCCATAAACTTGGAGAAATGATAGAGTTTATGGGACCACTTAAGAAGTGAAAGGAAAACTGCTACTGCTAAGTCACTTCAGTCATGTCCGACTCTGTGCGACCCCATCCCTGGGATTCTCCAGGCAAGAACACTGGAGTGGGTTGCCATTTCCTTCTCCGATGCATAAAAGTGAAAAGTGAAAGTGAAGTCGCTCAGCCATGTCCAACTCTTCGCGACCCCATGAACTGCAGCCTACCAGGCTCCTCCGTCCATGTGATACACCCTAAGTTAAATCTAAAGTGTGAAGTTCAGCAGGTGAATTATCTGGTTTAAAGGAGTCTTTCACTATTCTGATTGTCTTGAAATTTTGTCGTTAATGACTTAAGATAGGGAAATTGGAGTTTACCAATCTACAAATACATGAATTTATGCTCAAGGTTAATCTGTAAACAAATGCAAATATTTCTCATGAAATCAGAGTCAGCTCCAGGCTCATGATATGCAGATAAAGAGTTTCTTAGCTTTGAATTAGCTATAGTCTTCTAAAGCTATTCTTTGTACTTTATTCTCTTTTAATGAGGTTAATGGCTTCACCGTGGTTTTTATTTCTTTTTTTTTTTGCTTGTTTGTTTGAATTTGAGTGTGTAACGTTACACAGATTTATAACAGTTTTCATCAAATTGCTTCTAAGGATTTAGTAAGATAGTGCGTTGCTGTTGTAATCTTGCAGTTTAATGGGATTTATATGCCTGTGGGTGTGTATGTTTAATGCCCAAGTTTGTTTCATATCTTCATGCTGAATTGATCTAGCAGCCTCATGGCAGTGTGATATTATTTTAGATCTTTAGTTGGCTATCGTTAAAACACCATTTATTTCATAAAATACCCATAGGAAATAGGTAATACAGTTAGTAGATATATTTTCCTAGCTTATAGGTATAGATTTTCTGCTGTGAATTTATCCTTATTTTATTTGGTTGCATTTGTGAAAAGATCAGGTTTTAATTTATTATTTGTATAATTGTGTATTATATGGCAGGAAAACTGGGCAGACAGATGGATAACCAACTGTCTACATGCAATAATAAATTCAATTCTATCACACTTCAAAATAAAATGTATTTATACGTTTGAATGAAGTTGTCTTGGAAATTAAAAATAATTGATAGGAACCTATTCGTACTACATTTTAAACCCTTGGTAGATGGTATGAATTTCTCAACACTTCATCTTTTGAAAAAAATTCACACAGTTTTCTGACTTTCATGACTCTCAGTGTTAACTGATATACCTAGAAATGACTTCACTCAAGTAGAGATGATTTGTTAAAGTTCAGAACTCTAGAGGATGAAATCATGACAGTAATAAAAGTAGAATAAAACATCATCAGAAAATATTTGGGATGAGAGACAATACTTGCTGAAGTCTCTTTAGTGCCTTTTACGGCAGACATGACAGCCAATCCTGATCCAGACTTTGCTCACGCTCTGTAGAAAAGAGAAAGCCTGATCATCACATTAAAAAACAAATTAAACAAAATGGTTTCCAATTGAGTACAGTGACAAACTTTTGCTAGCAAGAGCACAACAGTCAGTATAGAAGTAATTAGCTACCCGGTCCAATGCCACATGCTAAGGACAAATGCACGAATAGTCACCAGTCTGCAAATTTGTACATTGTAATATTTTTTCACCTGACAGATACTTTAAACTTCTTGAAAAACAAGCAGAGTCTGGTTGGGGCTGACTGTCATGTACCCAAGGTCGTGGTAACTAGCAGACACTGCATCCCACGGTTTGCTGTGGATGATGGGAAACTCCAAACAGGTAGCGTATCAAAGAGAAATTTAGGGAGAGGGTACTCTCATATGATGGGCTTCCCTTGTGGCTCAGCAGTAAAGAATCTGCCTTCCAATTCAGGAGACATGGGTTCGATCCCTGGATCGGGAAGATCCATGGAAAAAGATATGGCAACTCCCTCCAGTATTCTTGCCTGGGAAATCCCATGGACAGAGGAGCTGGCAGGCTACAGTCCTAGGGGTCGCAGAGTTGGACATGATATAGCGACTAAACAACAACAGTAACACTCATATGACAAAAGGCAGTCACGGTCACGTATACCTGCACAGGCGTGCTGCATACTCTAGGAAACCCAAGGCTATATTTTCCTATTCTAATGGCATAGGAAGGCAAGTTACTGGTGAGGAAGGAAGTCTCTTTCACTCTTTGAAAGTGATGGCCCACAAGATAAATGCCTTAAAAACTAAATGCACTGGTAAAGCAGTATATGTCATCCAATGAGTTTTCCTGTGGGATTTATAGTTCTGTCTTATGCTTTAAACTCACGCAAGTGATTTCCAGTAAATCAGGTGCTGGGTCTGCACCTACTTTGCACTGCCTGAATAAACTATACTTAACTGCGTGTTGAGATGATTTACTCACTTTGCTCAATTATTTGGTATTTCCACACTAGAAACCCTTGTTCTCTCTCCTTGGAATTTTTAAACACAATATAAACACCTGGAGTAGCATGATAACAAGTCCCTCCTGAGAAGCCTTAGGGTTTACCCCTAAGTAACAAACATCTTTAATATATATCCTAGTTGAAATTTCCTTTGCCAATTTATTTTGCAGCTTGTTGTCAAATAAGGAGATATTCCAAACACAACAGCATCTGTGACTGATGATTTTCTTAAATTAATGCATTTAATCTTGAGAAGTATTTTCTAGACCATACGCCTGGAATCAAAGCTGAGGAAAATCCACAGAAGTGTTGGATTTCTTCCAAAGGTTAAAACAACTCACTCCTCCCTTCCCCACAAAATCAAAATCCTCCAAATCATAGAAAATGTACAAAATGTATTACATTTCTGTGGTTTGAATTTCATTTCCTCCAACATCTCCAGTTTACTGTTGCTATGGTTACTAACTGAGGGAGATTGTAAAAAGTTACTGGGAAACTAAGACAAATCCCAGTAGGGTTTGTCAGAGTGGTAATTAGGTGATAGTTTTAGGGACTGTCATCTATTGGAAGGCTGTAAGTCAACCTAATTTTCAAAGGATTCAAATTTTATCCCTTTCCAAATTGTAACTTGTGAGGTTATGACTAAAAGGGAAAAGATAGATATCTCCATCTATGCCAGTTTGTAAACAATTTCTAAGGTAATTTATCCTTTCTTCCCTCTAGGAAAATTTGTATTTGTTGCTTGATAGAAGTTTATTTTAGATCTGTAGCAAAGGAATTCTGTTCCTGTTATATTTTTGTCTTTTTTATTTTTAGAACTGTCTAGGAAGCTGGGTTCAATCTTTTTAACTTCTGAGTTGGTTTTTAGCCTACTCCCTATCTTCTTGGTGGAGTTTACCAGCATAAAAGCCTGTCAGCAGACCGTGGGATGCGTGTGACAAAGATGGGCAACCTTGTACCTTGTTGCATGAGAGCTCCAACTCCAAACCAGAAACTATTTAGTAAAGTAAAATTGTTTTCCACCACGTCTGAGTCAGGGTTGCATGGGTGGGGGTTATACCACTCGTAGGGTGTAAACCTGCGGTAGTTAACAGAAACAGTCTGTAAACATGAGGTAGATACTTGTGGCACCAGCAGAAATCCACTGAACGAGGCACCATACCCAACAGCTAATGAGGGATGTGTCAAACCAAACAGTAGGCCAGGTTCATAAACTTACAGCTTTGGTGGGCAAAGTGCAAAGGAGACTCTAGACATTATATATTTACCAGTCTTCTGATCTCTAGGCAAAGCCCGTTGGTTGGCTGGAACCATATTCCTCAGATCTATGTCTACTGAATTTTTCTGAGTTTTCACTCATTTCCATTTTATTGAACACCTAGATGGACTGCAAAGGGAGGTCCACTCATCCCAAGTATTTACCCCACAGAGCAGCGATGACGATGATACACACAGTTGCATACCAACTGTAATATCAAGACCCTGTGTCGCTAGGTGCTGAGGAAGACAGGAAATACAGGGCTGACTGGACTTCAAGGGTTATTGACTGATCGATCAAAGGAGTCTATGTAGTCTAGTGATTTCATAATGCATCAAAGGAGTTGCAAGTTTCAAACGATTAGTGAACAAAAAGAAGGTCTGGATTGGGGTGAATTCGATGTTTTTATGATAGTATGTGGAGATAAAAATCCCAATCTTTAAATGAAGAGATAAATTCAAATTCAGAAGTACCCTGGCCCAGGCATCAGACTTCATTAATGTTAAGGCCAGAGCATGTCTGGATGGACAGTTTTAGGTTCAGACTTTCCTCTAAGATTCATTTCGAATTGTTTCTACAACTGTGAACTGTGGTCATTTGATCACCAGCCCTAGTTGGCGAGGAAGTCAACCTTGAACAAGTAATTTAAACTCTCTGGCTTCAGTTTCCTTATTTTTAAAGAAGAAAGAATCCAGATATCTCTAAGTTGTGTTAAAATAAAAATTTGAGGGGCTGAAATGATTTTTGGTTCTTCTTCTATTTTCTAAACATCTGCCTGACCTCTACAAGTCCAAGGAGCTCCCTGCTCTGTGTTTCCTTTTTAAGACTATCTTTCCAAGGGGCACTTATTTTTCCAAAAACGACATTAGCAAGTGCTCTGTGAAGCGATCAGGAAATGATTTAAAATGCAGTAGTCCTTAGCACCGAAAGCTATGCCATTTGCCATTGGGTCCTTTTAATGCAAGCAGGAGTGTAAGAGTAATGTTCAAACCCCATAAAGTCAGTGAGAACATATGGAATGCTCTCCGGCCATAAGGTTTCAGCAGTAAACAATAGCAGGCAGCTGACACGTGGTGGAGAGTTGGTGTTAGGGTGAATACATTATCTATAGCGAGAAGCGGGGCATACTTTGAATCAGGCACAAGGAAGCGGGCAGACAGTTCTAAATGAAACACCATGCTCTAAACCTGCAGACCCCTTCTGAAAAGCGTACAGGGTCTCCTCATCAAGTCTTAAGGAGGCTAGGATAACAGCCTCGTACTTTATCCCATAATAATGGCATCCAACTCATTACTGCGCCTCTCCACAGCTGCAGGGCAAACAGTGCAGGTTCCTGTGAAGCTTATGAATAAAGCTTTAATTGACAATGCCATGCCAATACATTTTAATTACTGTTTCAACAATATAATTAAGTTTTGAATTTATACTCTCTTATAACCATAGAAGTTTGCTGAGCCGAAGAACCCGATACCAATATTAACGAACCTACTAATTGAAGCAGTATGCAGAGTAAAAATGCCACTACTTAAGCAGTATCACTGGCACTTGTATAATAATTTAAGAAAATTAATTGCAATACATTAGGAGGGCTGTGCCTTCCAAAGCAGAAGTTTTTCTAAACAGATCATAAAACCTGGCCACCACTAGCCCCGTGATATTCTGGCATTTCTCCCGTGTATGTGCTCTGATGAATGAACTCACCACTTCTTTGTTTGGAAAGCTGCATCTCACTCGGTCCTGTTCCAGTATTTCAGACTTTGCAGCTCTAAGTGAACAATTCATCTAGTTTTCTCTGGCAAAAAAGAAAACTGTCCAAACAGCAATGTGATTCTGCCTGCTCTGTGGAGATATTTTAGATTCTTTTTCTCTGGGATTCTGAGTGACTTGGAGAGAGTGTGGACTGAGGAATACTAAATAGTGATTTGATGCTGTACCGTACGTAGCACACTGGTTTTCATAATGCAATAGATCTACCTGTTGCCTGGATGTAGATATTTCACCTTGAAATTCCTAACATCTGCTTAAAGATAGCCAGTGTGACAGCAATGTCATCACCAGGAAGCCCGGTAGAAAGATTAATTCATGGCCTGTACCAATGATATTCTGAAGCTGCTCTGCTCACCTGATTTCAGTTTTAGTCAAATGACAGAGAAAAGGACAAATGTGCTTAGAATTTATGTCAAAACTTGTATCTCGAAGAGTTATACTGAAATACAGAGGCTCATTTTGGTTTTATGTTCATATATGCCAGGCTTTCACTTGAATGGAAGATATAAAATGATGCTCATACTGAAGACTTCTAATTAAGGGATTCTTCTTATGACTGAGAATGGATATCACGCTACATCAACAAGAGGGAGATCTTTTAATGGAGAAAGCTCTCAATCTTGTAATGTAACTGGCTGGGTTTATAGTATAACCGTAGAGCTACAGTCAAAGATTTTCTTGATTTTTTCTTTACCAGAAGCCAAATTAAAAAAATGTCCATTTTAAGAAGATAAACATAAATTGTAAGATGTAAGCAGACATTATTTCTGGATATTCAGTCTATCTAAATTGTATGTTCATGATGGACATAATTCCTTGGGATTAAATACTTTACAAAAAGTAATTTATAAAATGTCAACCACAAAGCAAAAACACTGACAGGCACGTTTGTAATAAGTCATAGTAACTAAAAATTTTTATATGATTTTCCTTAGTTTGTCTAACTTTATAAATCAATTCAGTTCAGCAAATGATTCGTAAGCCTCTGTCTAGTGAGGACATAAGCCCAAAGCAGTGATGAGCTTTATTTTTCCCCTCTAAAAGGACAAGAAAGGGTATACTTCAAAACACAAATTCAAAAGCCTCTCTAGAGCTAACAATGATTAGGAGATTAACTGTTTTTCATTTCTATTTCACTAACTTTGAATGCAAACCACTAAGGTGGTAACAGAAAGTCATTTTCCATCTTAGCTTACTGATGCAGAGTGACCAAGTTTATGGTCTCAGGGTATGATGATGGGAAGTCAAAGAGAATCGGCACACTTATTTAACCAGGATTTGTCTTGGGGAATCACATCCAAGCTATATTTAGTGGCTTTATGAACTGGAAGCAGAAATGGATTCAGAGGTATGGGGAAGATGAATATAGTTGCGAATGCAATCCCCATGACAATGCACCTGTGCACCGCAGGGAGTTATTTTTAAAATTTTTTACGTTTTACCACCATGCTGTGTGAAAGATTGCGTTTGATGTCTGACACTCCACTTCCCCAAGACCCCGAGTGAGGAGAAAGACAGTGAGAAGGGAGTGAGAAGGGTAATAAGCTAAACAAAGAAAAAACTGGTCTACAAAATGTACTGTTGGTGAGTAGGAATCCTGAGTAAATGGTGTTGATTGGGGGAGAAACAAGGCTGCTTCTTTTAATTTTTTGGCCACACTACACGGCATATGGGACCTTAGTTTCCTGGCCAGGGACTGAACCTGCATCCCTGCATTGGAAGCGTGGAATCTTAACTACTGGACCATCAGGGAAGTCCTGGAGGCTGTTTTCTTCATTGAAAGAGAATCAAGTTAGAAAATGTAGGGCTCTGGATCACCAGGAGCTTACAGAGGAACAGATAACATAAGCATGGGAAAGCTACTGAATGCTACATTCGTTTGGTGGTAAAAATAAGGCAACTTGAAGACACAGTTGGGGTCAAATGTAAACAAATACTTTCAAATCGTGTGTTTGTGAGAACTGCTGGATGCTGTTGACATGGTTTTCTCCTTTGCCAATTTGGGCAAGTCAGTGTGACAAATAATGTAATTACTTGCTCATCAACATTGTCTTGACTATTCTATTCATCAGCATCACTGCCTAGATAAAGCAATGAACTGGGGAATATGGAAACTCACTTCTCTGGTACCCTCTGCTGCTTGGATTGCCCCACTAGTCCTAAAATCACCCAGCAGGTGTGGGCCCCAAATAGAGGAATGGAACAACAAGCCAGCACAAGGTTTCTTAGCTATTATCAGATGGCACATCCCCTTGAGGCAATCATATATTAAATGACCATTTGAAGGGAGTATTTATTTCCCTTAGGAGCAAGTAATGAGACATGCACCTCCAAAGGTGAGTGATTCATCTTTGAAAATTAGACATTCCAAGCAATATCATCTTTAACTATTTAGAGCACAGTTTTTCCAACTTGATGCTATTGACATTTTGGGGATATCTTTTTGTCATAGGAGGCATGATGTTTTGCACACTGCAGGATGTTTAGCTACATCCCTGGACTCTATCTACCAGATACCAGTAGCATCCTCCACCCTCAGCTATAACAATCAAAAGCTATTTCCTGACACTGTCAAATGTTCCCTGGGGGATAAAATCTCTCCTAGTTGAGAACCACTGATTGAGTATTATCAAAGGATAATATCACTCTACATACTGCCACTATATTATTTTCTGAGGTAGGACACATGGAAAGAATGCTTTGGTAATTATTTAAAATTAATATCTGGACAAAACTTGGAAAACAATCTAGGGTTTGGTAATTGTATAATTTATGAGGTATAAAGAACTTCCAAACATTCATTTCTTATTGAATGTGTCTCACTCATATGCAAAAGTACACATTAATTTGCTTTGACTGTGTCTGCAAAGGATCTGTAAGACCTTTCTAAACTAGGTTATTTTTCTAAGTTTTCTTCATAATTATGCCAGAGAAAGAGTTACCTGGCATTAATCAAAATCATGCAGTGAACAATGACAAAGGACTAGGATGAAGAAATATTTCTCTTAGAAATTCCTAGAGGGAAAACAAAAATTGATTAGGAAAAAGTTTACTGAGTTTTGTTGAAAGATGAAAAAGATTGAAAATGAGTAGAGCACATAAAAATGCAATTATTTTTTTAACATGGTTTGTCCAGGGCTATCAACTGTTTAAGCCAACAGAAAGATAAAGCAGCTGTGTTTCAAATTCAGTATCAAAGGTATTTAGAAAATATGATCTACTGAATGGTATAAAAATCCTTTGAAAAATTGTGTGGAGCAGAATGGTTAAATGTAGAGTTGTTTCAGAAAATAAAATCTAAACAGAATCACCAGGGTAGCACAAAGATTTCATACATCCAGATTATATTCATAGTTATTTCTAGAATTCTCTTGTTAACTGATTTTTTAAAAATAAATTTTATACAATTTTCAAAAGTGTTTGTCTTTATTCTGAAGATTCCATGATCTTTTTTAATCCAGTGTTTCTTAATTGCTACAACAGTTCCTAGCTGACTTTTTTTTTTTCTATTTTGCTTATTATTTGCGAATATTCCAGGGGTCAATTATCCGTACACCATTTTCCTCTCCCTGTTGAATCGCTTTAGACTTATTAGCTGAGCTATGGCTTTTGTGGCAATATAATTCATGGAAAATGGGCAAATAACCATTGTATGTTGCTTTAAATACTGATAAAATTAGATTAGCATAAAACTTGGTGATCTTACTATTTTTTAAAAGTACCTTTATAAATAATTAGAAGATATTCATTTACAGAGTGGCTTTTATGAGGGGGAACGTGACAGAATAGAACATCAGGCAAAACTAAATGAATACTTTGACGTTCACGGTCTCTGTCTACCTCCAGAGCACACAGGTCAGCCTGAGACTGACCTAGACCTGTTGGAAGTTCAGTGGTTCTCTAACTTACCTTGCGATCACAAAAAGTACACAGCTGACTCCTAAGCAGGCTAAGAGGACATACATCCAAATGTCAGGGGACAGGGGGTTAAGGAAGGAGAAGACCCCTGGATTAGTGCCATTGGGCTTCCGGTAGAGAATGCTGATGCCCAGGGTCATGAAGGGTTTGGAAAAGTCGATGACTTTTTCCCGCACGTAGGTGATGGTAAGAGGAGCCACTGCCAGGTCAGCCTTCTGCAAAAGCAAGTTTGAAAAGCTTCCTTTAGCTGTCTAGCTTCCGAGAGAATGTCTAGACGTTTCCTGGTTCTCCTGATTCCCATTCTCAACTCCCAAAACTTCTTACATAAGAAGCTTCTATGATGATTGACTCTGACATAAAAACAGTTGGCTACATAGTTATGTTTATGGAATAGTATTTGTTAGCAAAGAGAAAGCAGAAGGTGTGAAACACACACACACACACACACACACATATATGTAAGGCAGGTGATATTTAGTTACTAAGTCATGTCCGATTCTTTCAACCCCATGGACTGTAGCCCATCAAGCTCCTCTGTCCGAGGGATTCCCCAGGCAAGACTATTGGAGCAGGTTGTCATTTCCTTCTCCAATATATATGTGTTGTAGTTCAGTTGCTAAGTCATGTCCAACTCTTTGTGACCCCATGGACTGCAGCTCGCCAGGCTTCCCTGTCCTTCACCATTTCTCAGCCTTTGCTTAAACCCAAATATATATGTGGTAAACTCAAATATATATGTGTTCCACGCACACACATTCTGGAACTAAATGGAGGGGGAAAATTGCAGAAAAATGTCTTTAAAAAAGGACATGTGAGAAAAGTAAGAAATGAGCAACTTGGTCATAAAATTAGTTGATGAGATTTTGCCTCAAGCTGCAAACTTCAGAACTCCTTATCTAATCTAAGAATCACTCAAGTTTATTCTTCAGTATGAAGGATGAGCCCATAAATTTTTATCCTCAATTTTCATCCCAGTTGCCCTCCTAAGTAAGGAAACTACATTTATAGGTGGTTTTCTCCCACTTTTTAGGTGATTTTTATGATTAAAAAAAAAAAAAATATATATATATATATATATATATATATATATATATATATGCCTTCTGCCTCTCACTCAGACATCTTTCTCTCTTCACTTACTTCTCATCACACATTTTTAAGACATTTAAGACCACAGTGCAGGAGATGCATTTCTGCTTACATGATCTATAAGCTCCTTGACCATTCCGTTCCACTCTCCCTTGTCATTCTGAGCTCCATATTTGCCGTCAGCGACGAGTTTAACATCGTAAATGAAACCCAGGATGTTTGACAATTCCTTCAACAGATCCAGGCAATATCCTTCAAATCTGTCATTTCCATACAGGGGCTTATCAGATTTCCTGTACATCACATAGGGTTCTTCCTATATGAAACAAATCACACGTGAAACCCTGCTATAATGAAAGGCCGAATTTACTTACATGAGCTCCAACAACAGCCAGAAGATATAAAATATTTGAAAACAGTTTTTAAGATTTGAGAATACTAAAGAAAGTCACTTCCTTTTCTGCCTTTACTAAGCTCATCTTTTGTGCATCTTCTATAAATATAGAACACTTCCTACGTTGCTTTCTCTCCCTCTTCTCTCTTTGAGAGTTTTTTTCCCCTCCACTGCTGAGGGCAGAGCTGTGAGTAAACGGTGTGATAGAGACAGGATCACGTTTAAACCGTAGGTCTAGCTGAGAAGGCAGCGGAGGATCTGATGTCTGGCTGTCTGGTTTCTAGCCGTGCCTACACCTAAGCTTCTAGGGCTAGACCCACCTACCCTCCTGGCTTATATCTACGAGCTTCACCTACTTACTAAAGGAAATCTAAATTAGCAAACATATTCTCTTATTTTTCAAATTTCCTCTCTCCTAAGTACTCTAAATATTTTAATTGTCTCATTTTTCAGCTAATGCATTTCAATTTCGCTCTTCCCTTAATACTTACATATTTTTCCTTCCTTCAGGATATCTTATTCAAAGACCATTTTAATGTCTCCTTTCATCATCAGTTACATTTTCTTATTTGAACTCATCTCAGAGATCCCGTCTTGTAAGTTCTTTGCTTATATGATAAATCCCCTATCCTACGAATAATGGACATTTCCTTACAACTACGTACCTCTAGCCTTATTAATTCTCATTTGACTAAGTAAAATTTTACTTTATTTTATAAAATCAAAATAGTTACTATGTTACTGATCCGTCTTGTATGTTTAGGCTTATTCTCAAACAAACTGATAGACGTAGAAAACTCTATATTTCCATGAGAAAGTTGAAGAGAAAGTAGTCACCAGAAAAAAAGTTTTTGTTTTGGATGAACTATTCTCAGAAACTGTTTCAGAAATAAATTTCACATAATGGAGTGAATCAAAACAGGAATGTCCACAAGTGATGATTTTAGAGGCGGCCACTCCTATGTATTTCTTGGATTGTGTGTGTGCTAAGTTGCTCAGTCACTTTAGTTATGTATGACTCTTTGTGACCTGATGGACTGTCCCCCACCAGGCTCCTCTGTCCATGGGATGCTCCAGACAAGAATACTGGAGTGGGTTGCTATGTCCTCCTCCAGGGGATCTTCCTGACCCAGGGATTGAACCCACAACTCTTATGTTCTTGCCTTGGCAGGCGGGTTCCTTACCAGTAGTGCCACATGGGAAGCACAATTCTTGGATTAGGGAGGAGCAAAGAGGGAGGACCAACAGTTTGTGAGTGAACAGTGGCTGGATGGGGCATGATAGGATTGCAACAGGGAGCAGGAGCTGCCTTTACCTGGGCTTTTAAAGAGCAGTCAAGAAAGGACTTCCCTGGTGGCTCAGACAGTAAGGCATCTCCCTACAATGCAGGAGACCCAGGCTCAATCCCTGGGATCGGGGAGATCCTCTGAAGAAGGAAATGGCATCCCATTCCAGTATTCTTGCCTGGAAAATCCCATGGATGGACAAGCCTGGTAGGCTACAGTCCATGGGGTTGCAAAGAGTCAGACATGACTGAGCGACTTCACTTTCACTTTTCTTTCAAGAAAGGAGTACAGCTAATAAAGGAGCAGTACAGAGGAATGAGCAGGCCAAGGTGATTTTGGACGCACACAGCAGCAACCAGCAGCTGGAAGAGAGACCTCAGCTCCCTGACCAGGAGTCCTGATTGCTAGACCACAGAGTCCAGCAACTAGGGCCTAAATTCCCAGTCCTCACTTACCTTGATAAGAAAGAATTCTGATGAGGAGGTGGAAGGCAAAGAGAAAGTAAAATGTTTATTGGAAAAGCAGAGTGCAAGCGGAAATACACACGGGTGAGCTCTGCAAGAGAGGTGTGCCTCTGGGAAGTTTATATCCTTTATAAAGGGATAGTTTTTCCGAGTCTTTGTCTTCCCACTGGCCAGTTGGGTTCTCCACCCCGCCCCCCCCGCCCCCCCCCCCCCCCCGCCCCAGCCCCAGCTAATTTGTCTCAGGACATTCCCCTAGGTGCACCTGGAAAAGATGGATTTCCATGCAAAGGCGTCTGGGAGGAGAGAAGCAAGACTTATTATGGCCTGGCATCCCCTGAATTTTGATTCCCAAGGAGCCTCTATGCACAGGTGTAGTGTCTCCCTTGCCCCAAGGAGAGGGGCTATGTGATCTCTTGATCCTTTTCAGGCAAGGTTTAGTCCCTCTCTGTTCCTGCGTGAATGCCCTCTTAATATGTCCACAAGAGACAGAGCTGGGGTTTTTATCCCTGCTTCTGTTGTTCCTTCCATTTCAGAGAGCAAACAGGAGGCTGAATGTAAATTCCTAACCTGGAGCCCACTGATCTCCTGTCTCAGGCGATGCAAGCAGGAGGCCAGTTTTAAGGGTCAGGCCTGAAGCCCATCTTTCCTGCCCCATGAAATGTAAGCAGGGGTGCACACATGGGTGCTAACTCGCTTCAGTCGTGTCCGACTCTGTGCGACCCTGTGGACTGTGGCCCACCAGGCTCCTCTGTCCATGGGGTTCTCCTAGCAAGAATACTAGAGTGGGTTGACATGCCCTCCTCCAGGGGATCTTCCCGACCCAGGGATCAAACCCAAGTCTCTTCCATCTCCTGCACTGGAAGGCAGGTTCTTTACCATGATTGCCACCTGGGAAGCCCCGTAAACAGGAAGCTGGTTATAAATGTCTACCCTGGAGCGCATCTGTCTCCTGCCTCAAAAGCAACCAGCAGGGATGGTGGTAAAAGTAATAGGGGGATGTCGACCCTCTGTGCCAAATTGCTTCAGTCGCGTCTGACTCTTTGTGACCCTATGGACTGTAGCCCGCCAGCCTCCTCTGTCCATGGGCTTCCCCAGGCAAGAATACTGGAGTGGGTTGACATGCCCTCCTCTAGGGGATCTTCCTGACTCAGGGCTTGAACTCAAACCTCTTATGTCTCCTGCATTGGCAGGTGAGTTTTTTTTTTGCCACTAGTGCCAACCGGGAAGACCTGTGACCAACATAATTAAGAGGTTAGGGCTAAGGCAGGAAGGGAGGAAGGAGTGGTCCAAGAGCACAGTGCAGGCAGAGTATGGAAGCAGGATCAGTGACAGGAGAGAAGCTGAGGCTGTGAAGGACCGAGGTTCTGACAATACCATTGAGAAGCAGGGGAAGACATTTCCTTGCATCTCTTCCTCCATCCACCTCCCTGGTCTCTTACCAGAATCTCCCCCAGGTGGAAACCACCCACAGCCAGAGAGCAAGGGGAACAAGCTGGGGAGGACTAGGGAGTGGAGCAGAACACAGCTAAGCATGGACTGGAGACTGGAGAGCTTCAGAACAAGGTTGGAAGTGGGTAATTCAGTCCACTACAGATATACATAAATATATGCTTTTAGTGCCCCAATTAAAAATAGACATTTACAGACAGAGGTGTTGGCACGAAAAAAGATAGCTGAGGAATTCTTCAAGGTCTAGAGTAAGAGTTTCGATCAGATGCCCTGGATTCCACAGACTCAACTTACCAGAATGGTGGTGACGATGAGCGTTCGGTTCGCAAGAGAGTCGGTGATGTTATTGGACCTGTCTTTGTTGCCATCCGTCATGTTAAGCCCACTGTTGGAGTTCCAAATCCCAATCTACACAGAACACATCACATCAGAGGCTGCTGACTGTCAGTGACGGCGTTTATGCTAAATAGAGGCCCCTTCTACACCAGGAATGGGCACAAAAGTCTGGGAAGAAGACAGCAGGGCATTGCAGGGGAAGCTACTACATGTGGGAGAGCGAAACAACGGAAGGACGACTGCGTACGTGGAACAGAAAATTTGTGCTGTGTGGGGTGGAGGTAGGGGGAGGTCTTTTTAATTTATTGAGTTCAATGTTCTTTTCTAAATTAAGAATTAGTAAATGAGTATCAAATTTTCTTCTAATACATATTTGTTGAACACCAACTTATAAACCAGGGGTTCTTCTAGGCATTGGAGCACACAGCAATGAGCAAAAGAGACAAAGACTTCTGCTCTGGTGGAGCTCACATTAGACTGAGACAGATCCTATGTTGCCAAAGTATTACCATCCATGCCTTTAAAATTTATGAGAAATGGGGCAGAGGAGGCAGGGTGGACAGTGAAGAAGCTGGGCATCTAAAAGGGAAAGAAAAATGGAACAAAAAGTGTGGAAGGGCAGGAGACCAAGTTCTAGGCCCATCACTGAGGACCTAGTGCTGGGTGAGGGTGTCTCTTGTAGACCCTGGTAGAACCCTGTTTGTACCTCCATTGTACCTCTGTTATGGACCTTCTTCTGTTCTTATCATTGGTTTATCTGTCTTGTTTGTTCACTTGACCATGAATGCCTTTAGTGAAGGTTGCTTATTGATGCTTATTGATCTTCTGTCGCTTATTGATCTTTCTGTCACAGAACCAACCATTGTGATTGGCAGCCAGTGAAGCCTATTGTTCTTTTAAGAAATGGGAACCCCAATTTCCTCCAGTGGCTTGGGTTATTAGAGTCTGTAGAAGTAGATTGATTTGTTCTGCCTCTAGGGACAGTCTAGGAGCAGGGCCTTAGGGAACTGGTTCTTTGTCTGAAGTCTTCTGGAAGCATTTACTGACAGGCTAGTGAGGTGGAATGCAAACCTGGTTGCTGGGTGACTTTGGCCAAGATGCTAACCTTTCTGAGCTCTGGTTCTCTACCTAGAAAATAATTTATAGGGATGTTGAGAACATCAAATGAGTAGATGCATGTGAAAGTACTAGTATATGTTAAGAGCTGCATGAATGTTAACAATAAAGGACATCAAAATGATTGCTCCAGTAATTTCTTTAAGCTTGCCCTGTTATGAAAGAACTTAGAATCATTAGTGAAATCCTTTTTCCTTGAAATTTATAAGATGATAAAGGAGCTACGAAAAACAGGGACAGTTTAGGAACACCAATACTTGGATGCAGTCTGTGATGGACAGGGTAGATCCAAGCTTGATCTCTAAATATACTCTTCCCCTGGGAGGACACTTGGCTGGCTAGACAGAGTATGAACTTTTCAGACAGACTCTTGTCCAGATTCTAATTTTGCAATTTACCAGCAGTGTGACCCTGGGGAAGTTAATTTCCTTACCAGTAAAATGGAGACAATAGAACTCTTTTGATGATTAAATAAAATTTCACCTGTAGGAATGTTAGGCTTCTTTCCTTTTCTATTTGTTTAGTTTGATTTACTGCCCAAATGCAGCAGCTGAAAATTCATTTAGCCCAACAAATTTTCTTTTTAGAAATACAAATTTTTTGAGGTAGTTTCAAGGACTGTTACAGATTTGTTCATCGGTGTGAACTATTTCAATTTCACTATCTTCTTTCTATGCTTAATAAGGGCTAGTTGGATAGTGAAATAAGGAGACAGGTCTAGGTAAATGGGGTTTGGGGGTAGTTTTTGGATTTGAAAGTATTTCGATCCTGTCTGTAGAGAGCACTAGAGGCAGGATTAAGCTGCAGGATAACACCTTCAATAATCACTCAGTCTTTCCAGGATCAAGTGTAATATCCGTCACTTAGAATGCATGAAACGCATGCCTGCTGGTGGAAGAACCTTTACTTTTCTTTGGCTTTGAACTCAAGAAAAAGGGAAAATTTTTTTTCTCTTCCCTCTCTTCTAAACTCCACCCGTCTTCTCACTTTTGTGGGGCAGGGACCCTTGCTTCCAGGAAATGTATCTCAGACTAACTACAGTAGGGAGCCTATGAATTTTTAGCCAAAACTATGTTTTAGGCTGTAAACAGTTGAATTCTAACTCTCCGAAGACTGTGTTTCAATTGGGCCCTTGCTGTGTTTTTAATTAAACCTTGACTTAGGCACTGGGGAGAGGGGAACCTAATTTTTAATTAAATATTGAAAACTGGAGAAAATAACTGCATTTTAGCCAATTTGTTACGTAGAGAAGTATGTGCTCAGTAACTCTTATTTCTATTAAAGTCAAATGTTTAAAAGACTTACACTAATATTTGAAATTGTAGGGCTAGTTGGCCTTGCAACATCACTCTCTTTTAAAATACAAACTTGAAATTGTAGACAAATATATCCCACAGCTTAACATCTGGATTTGCTTCTTTAACCAGCCTCACTAAAAAGCGTGGAAGGTATGATATCATTGCTGCTGCATTTGTAACCTAATGAGTCTCAAAGTACCAATCAGTGTAGACTTTCCCCCATAAAATAAGAAAAAGAAGAATTTTTCCTACTATTGGTGTAATGGAAGTGTCCTCAAATCTAGACTAAAAGAATATCAAGAAACAGTAAAGATCAAGCGATTCATGGGAGGTGGACAGTTTACATATAAGGTTTGAATGATCTCAGCCTTGCATTTTCAAACATTTTAATCAGCAAAGCAAGTAGAGTGTGTATGTTTGCATACAGGGGTATGTGCATCTTTTAAACCAAAGTTGTCAATTGGCTTTACCTTTTGTTTAACTGAAGTAAAGTAACATGTTAACAAATGTCTCTTTCTGGAAAAGCAAGCTCCCATGATTCACCCGTGCTGGGAGTTTGTTGTTCAGGCAGGAAGTACTGGTGGGCGTAGTTAACCAGGTGCCTGGATATTTAGCATTTAGCCTTTCAGTCCTGTCCTCTGGCCTTGGAGCATTGCCTCTAGGAAGCAGAACCTCAGTTTTCAAACTGTACAGCCAAAGTGGTCAGCAGTAATTTACCGTGAGATGCAGTGGAAGGAGGATCAATTACTTGTGGGGAGGAACACTCAAAAGCTGAATAGTCTGGTCCTGTCTTCTTTCCCTTTGTAAACTGGCATGAGGGAGCAGTCATTTATCATCTAGGACTACAGAGGGAAGCATTTGAAAATGAGGACTCAAATGCAATTAAGCAGGCCTTTTTTAAAAAAAGGTAATGTGACAAAGGGATGCTCAGAAAGTGCCTAAGATCCATCTCTCAAACCTGGTATGTGATTCACGTAAACTCAAAATCCAAAAGTGCTGAGTGAAGCAATCAAGTATCTAGGGGAAAGAGGTGACTCTGTTTCCCATATGATGAGTTTTATAAACATATATTTTAGTGATGAGCTTTGTAAAGACTGCCACATCCCTTTCTTGGAAAGAACTTCAGGAAGACTGATCTCGACGGAAAAACGTCAGAGTGCAGAGGAGCTTTTGGAATCAGAAAGCAAAGGGGGTGAATCCTCCTGCTATAGGGGGGAATCTTGTAGGGAAAGGACAATGTGTTGGTTGGGTCTCAACAGGTCTCTTGTGCTAGCGCTCAGATTACTGCACATTGTTGATGAGGAGTCATAACATAGAACAGCACACCACAGTATATGTAGCTTGCAACGTGGCAACAATGGGTCAGCAGAAGGAAGAGGCACAAAGGCATGGAGGAAGGCGGAAAGCCAAGAAGTGCATCCTTGGGAAGTGGGGGTGATTATTGCAGTTTAGTGACAAATAAAGGACATTCCCCTCCCTTGAGAATAATTTCAGAGTTTGGATTTCATTCCCGAGGATATTTGGTTTGAATTAATTCAACACTGCAGAAAATGCCTGGAGTCTCAAGCTGGATTAGTGTAATAAGCTTTTTTCTGGGTACCGGTTAGGTTCATCTATGTATTAGCATAGAGGAGATGGGATTGTCTTCCTTGTGCCTTTGGTAGCCCGATTCATCGAAAATTAAAACACGGTTATTAAACCTGTGCTTATTTAAACTTAAAAGCAAGACATTTTGGAGCTCATCTGAGTATGCTCCAAAAGGGAGACAAGGCTTTTGACTACAGGGAGAAACTGTTTACACTTTCTGTGACTTAACTCATAATTCAAAAGCTGAAAGTGAACCTGACTAAACTGTTCAAGTTGAACAACCTGGAGCAATTTAAAGTCCGTATGTCAATCAGCAGGTAGTTGAGTGGTTTGAGGGAGAGAGAATGAAAGACCATGTTTACATATCGCTGGGACATTTTCCTGATCAGAATGTTGGTAATGTCTAACTTTCGCTTCTGTAATAAATCTGTGCACATTCATTGACAGCATAATACCGTACAATAAGCTGTGAGATAGTAGGTGTTATGATTTACAAGACAATCTCATTTCCTTTTCAAAATCTCTCATGTTTTTGTCCTCTGGAAACTGTGGTTCTAAAGCAAATTATGAGACAATGTGCACTGACAAGGTTTTGTTTTTCTGCATAAAATGAAGATGGTGTATAATAAAAGGGAATTTCTGAAAATGGTTCATATATTTTGTGGTGGTGACATTGAAGGAGATGTCCTGGCCCCTCAGAGCCTTAGCCTATCTGACTAGTCTGATGGATCAAATCTATTCTATTTTTTTTCCCTTTAGGGAAAAAATATTTAGTGTCAAGAAAGACTATAAATGGACCAGTGTCTGCTTCTGTTGCAGCTACCTGCTTTTAGTCCTAACAGGGACTGATCCTACTCAGAAGAAACAAAAATAATCTAGAGGGAAATATCTAATCCATCATTATTTAATCCATTTCAAGTCTGTTTCAATTCCCAGGCAATGTTGTTGAGAGACAACATATTCAATCATCTGTATTTTCCCTTCACGTGGAATTTCGCCTCTAAACTGCAATTAGAGAGCTACTGGTCTGACAAAACTGGAAGGATGCAGGCTTTTCCTTTGGTAATCCCACCCACTCCCAGATTTCCTGCAGGTTTTGTCCATGTACAAACCTTCTTCCACACTTTATATAAGTGTTTAGACACTTCGCCAGCAGCCTTGGTTTTCAGAGGGGAAAAATAAAAATAGCACTTAATTAAAATGGAGCATGGAAGCCAAAAGGCATCAAGGCACGTGAGTGCTCACAGTTACACACCCCACCCATTGTTTGGAATCTTGCATGTTCATTCAACAGAAAGCCTGAGAATAGGTACAGTAAAGACAGGGACCAAGTCTTTGAATCCTACAGATTCAAGTACTTGAATCCTACAGAAGTTACGTCTCCTTGGTGGTGGAACCTGCTATTCACTTTTGCTTTTGCATGCCAAAAAAAAAAAAATGCAAAATTCTTTTGAATATGCACACCTATGCTGCAGAGCTTAAAGTCTCCGTCATTCCTGTTAAAGTCATTTATGACCAGATAGGTCAATCAACCAACACACACATTATTCCTTAGTGAGAAGAGAGTGTGCTTATTATTCTTTGATTAGGTGCTTCTGGGCATTAGAAACTTGAGTGAAAGTGAGAAAATAGGCTTTTTTTTTAAAGCAGTTTTCCTTGTGGACCCCGAAAGAGGCTGACACGAAAAGATGGGCGTTTCCTCCCTTGCCAACTGAGAGCGATAGGATGGCTTCCCTCACTGCCTTAAGGCTCAGTCAGCCTTCTCAGGAACTGAGCTCAAGTGACCTGGAGGAAGAAAAGTTATTGCAAACAATGAAGAGATAAGAAACAAATTGAGAAAACACTTTCATCTAATTCGATTTTGCCTTTGTTAGAAAAACACCACTAGAATGTGCATAATATTGCCGTGTATACATAGCTGGGAGAGCATAACAATAGCTCCATCTATTTCATCACAAGTCTGAGCCAAAAAGATGTTTCCTTAACAGACTTTCTTCCTGCTGCAGTTTGGTACTGTCAGTGCAGTGGAGAGGGAGAGAGAAAAACATGTACAGAGAAGCAGACATTTTCTTTTAAAAAGAGCTGTTATTGCCTTTTAGTCTGTAACAAGTATTATTTTCTTTCCTTTTGTTCGCTGCAGCCCAACGTCCACATTCCACTACAGAAGTTAGGTGGGTGCCTTGGGCTCTGTCAGAGTGTGCTAAACCAGCAAAAGAGGGAATCAGAGTGAAGAAATGCGAGAGAGAGAGAGAGAGAGAGAGGCAGAGATAAACAGTGAGAGGGGCGGAGAGAGACAGAGAGAGGAAGAGACAGAGACACGTACAGAGAGAAGGAGACAGGAAGAGAAGAGATGAAGAAAGTGGGCATTTTTGAAAGGGGAAACCTGCGTGACTAATATGGACTCTCAAAGTTGTGGACTCATTCCTTTCCTCAAGCACTTCAACACTAAAGACTACCTTTTACATTCAGCCTAATTCATCTTTGTTTGTTTTCAGTAAGCTATTTGGCAGTGGGGCAAATATGCCTTGGTAGCTCAGATGGTAAAGAGCCTGCCTACAATGCAGGAGACCTGGGTTCAATCCCTAGGTTGGGAAGATCCCCTGGAGGAGGAAACAGCAACCCGCTCCAGTATTCTTGCCTGGAGAATTCCATGCAAGGAGGAGCCTGATGGGCTACAGTCCATGGGGTCCCAAAGAGTCCGGCATGACTGAGCGACTTCCATTTTTTTTTTTTTTTTTCAAATGTGTCTCAGTTAACAAAAGCAACAAAACAGAAATGGAAACCTTATCTCATTTTAAAAATCAACCCCAAGTAAAACATTGTTCCCAAAGATGTTCTTTTACATTAAGCATAACTTTTTGACCAATAAAAGTGAAAAAAAAAAAAAAAAAAGAAAAACAACACTGGATTATAGAGTTTAGGTGTTCAGACAATTGTTTAGGGGGGTTTCAAGATCTTTTATCCCTAAGGTTCTAAGAGTTAAAGTCTTCACTATAAGTGTTAGCTATCCCAATATATAGTGAATTCACATTATATATTGTGAATACTGAATTGGTGTAATAAAGAGAAGGCAAATTCTTTTACTATTATTATTTTTAAAAATATTTGTATTATTATTATTTTATCTTTTGGCTATGCTGTGTGGCATGTGGGATCTTAGTTCCCTGACCAGGGACTGAACCCTTGTCCCTGCATTGTAAGTGCAGAGTCAACCACTGGACCACCAGAGAAGTCCCTATTATTATTATTAATCAATTAAATAACTTACATTTGCATTGCCCTAAATAGTAGCTTGAAATATTGAGAGGTTTAGAATTACAACTATAATAATCCTAAAATCAAACTCAACATTAAAATACATTGTTAAAGCATATTTCCTCATAAAATTAAGGATGCAAAGTTAGTTTGCTTCAGTAAACCTTTTACATTCTACTTCATTCTGTCCTCTGTCACCCATCTCAAAATGGAGTACAATTAAAACTCACTTTTGACCTTTGGGTGTCATTCCAAAGATAAATCATTGACAGCTTCTGATTTTCCAAGTCTGAACTCAATTTCTTAGAACCTGTGAGATAAGGGGCTAATGCTCCCCACCCCTAGGGCTGTATGTATGTAATAACAGAATCATGCTTGTAAATATGCCAAGCACTATGTAGCCATTAACATTGATATTGATAACACACGCGATTTAAGAATCTAGTACATCAACATCAATTTGCAGATCAGAGAGAGGGAGCTAGAAAACTGGACATAAATGAATAGGCTGGGAAAATAGCTTCATCATTCCCCTACTTATTGTGCAAGTAAAATGCATGAGAGGTGTTCCTTTGTAATTTTCAAATTTATCATCAAGGAGGTTACCTTTTCAGTTCCTTCCTCTTTGAGACTAATAATGTCCAGATCAAAATCCTTCCTCAAGCCATCGGTTTTATTGAAAGTGATACGCCCAGTCAAGCCATCCCACTGAGCCTATGGACAAAAGGAACATGGCGTTACTGTTTAACACTTACAATCCTTAACACCATCAAAGTTGTAATACCTCAGATTCATCACAGTATCCAATTATTCAGCTTCATCATGGTGTTATAAACCATTGTGTTAGTTCAGTAACTTGATAGCAGAGCACTTCACTATTTTATTAGCACTCATTTATTTCGTCAGTTCTAACATCTTCACATCGGTCAAATCTGTAATAGTCGCACTCTAGATGGCTGTAAAAAGGTCTGCCCATGGACTAAACAAAGTCTAGGAAGCCACAATATTTGGTTTTCCAAGGTCAATCCAAATCCCTTTCAAGGGACTGCCCAGGTGAAGTAATGCCCCTTTTTGTTCTTCAAGAAAAGGATATAATCCATTGACCACGGTGTTTTTTTTTTTTTAGCAAACAAAAGCTGAGGAAGTTGGTTACCACTAGACTTGCCTTACAAGATATGCTAAAGGGAGCTCTTTGAGTGGAGAAAAAAGAATACTAAATAACATAAAGACATAAAAAAGATGGTTGCTATGTGGTAATCAGCTCATTAAATATGTAAATCAAACCATTAGGCTCTTCATCTTAGACTTCACAGTGATTAGTCGCTAAGTCGTGTCCGACTCTTTTGTGATCTCTTGGACAGTGCAGCCAAACAAAATAAAATAAAACAGATAAAACACAGTAGTCTGCTCTTCAGAGGACTCACAATGGAGATCTTAGGTCGTTTCATGAAATAAAAAATAGTGGCCCCAGAGGTTGTGAGGTTCAATCACTAGGTTATTCTTGATAACCTTGCCTAATTTGAGTTGACTTACAAATGAGGATAAAGGAGAACTCAGTCCTTTGTATGCACTTAGCTATTTTCCCTCTCCCAATTTTACCAAATTCATTAGATATATGTAAGATGTGAAAAAAATCCTGAGAGCTATACTATATCCAGAGACTTCATGCCATGTGTGTTTGTTGAATATATTTACCCATTTGACCAAGAGACAGAAGCAATGCAGTTGGAAAGGGTATGGGTTTATCACAGAGCTGGTCTTAAATCTCTGAAGTATGACTTCAAGCAAGTTACTTAATCTAAATCTGGGTTATCTCAGGCTTCCATGTTTATCCATACCGGGTTTCTGAGAGATTTAAATGGCACTTAATACAATTCTTACCACATTGAAAGCATTTAACATTTTAACGGAGATTATTTTTACAGCCATCTCTTATTTTTCTTCCCCACTTTCAAAACTCTAGAATTTGGCTTTCACTACTGCTAATGTCAGTACTCACAGGTGTACTCTTTTCTGGTCTCTTCTGCACTTCATTTTACAAATTAACATCAAATTCATTGTTCTGAAATATAATTTCCTATTTATGCAATTTCTCTCAACACATAAAGTATATAATAAATTAATGTCATCTATAAATGAGTCTAACCTTGACTTTACATTTGTAGTTATGCTTAATTTTGTGTGTCAACTTTATTGGGTCATAATATGTTGTTATCTGGTTAAATATCATCTCTAGGTGTGTCTGTGAGGCTGTTTCCATTTGAATTAACAGAGCATGTCGCCCTCTCCAATATGAGTGGGCATTATCTCATCCATTGAGGGCCTGAATAGAACAAGGAACAAACAATCTTTCTGACTGTTGAGAAGGGGGCTTCCACCATTGGTGTTCCTGGTTCTCATCTTCTTGGTGCCAAGAAGCATCAGGAAAGAGAACATCTAGTAGTTTACAGTTTAGTAGGAATAAGCGTGTTAATGTATTTCAGTGAAACACCCTTGCGAGGATAAAAAATTGGCACATAGTAACTGAAGAAAGAAGTATGGATCCTACTTAAACCACTGCAAGAAAAAAGAGCCAGGGAAACGTATTTTGAGGAAAGCAGGCCTGAACTCTCAAAGGATGAGAAGTGTGCTGGGCTAAGTTGCTCAGTCGTGTCCAACTCTTTGCGACCCCAAGGACTGTAGCCCACCAGGCTCCTCTGTCCATGGAATTCTCCAGGCAAGGATACTGGAGTGGGTTGCCATTTCCTACTCCAGGGGGTCTTCCTAATCCAAGGATCAAACACAGGTCTCCCACATCACAGGCAGATTCTTTACCAACTGAACCACCCGGGAAGCACTTCACTGAGAAATTAGTTGACCAAACAAAGATTCACAGCTTGAATAAAATCTGAAACACAAGACAAGTTGTATCTGCCATGGATCCATCGTGCGAGGTAAGGACTGATGAGAAACGAGCCTGGGAAGGAGAGTAGGTGCCTGTTCGTAAAGGTGTCCCTAGTCACGCTCAACGGCCTGGACTTAGCTTCGCAGACATTTGGTAATCACTGGAGTGTTTCAAGCCTACGGGTGTCATGGGCACGTGTGCATTACAGCAAGACATTTTGACAGAACTGAAGGAGAATGACTCAAGATTGTGAGCAGAAGGCTGGTTAACAGGTAGTTCTCAAAGAACAAAATGTATGGAAATGTGTTCTCATTTCCATGTATGAACACAGGGACAGCACAGGTCCTTCATTTCCCTGTCCCAACAACTTGTACACCACAAATACCATCAGGTATTAATAGAAGGAGTTCTACAGCAGGATAGATAGAGTTTCTTGAAGAAAATGTTGCTATTCAAGTTTCACCTAAAGAATATGCTGTAGAATCAACTTGTCCAGAACCAACAAAATTTGCACAAAATGTATTTTCTGGCTATCATCAGATTGAATGGATATCATGAAGAAGTACACTTTATCACTTGATAATGCTGGAAGATAAATCAAATCAATGTCGGGAAATGATGTGTGGACATGAAAAGCCTACACCTCTCATCTAAGCTGCTTATATGGCCAAACTAGATGTGAGTTAAAGTGCTATGACCCATATAGAAAAATGTTTTTTTTTTTTGATCCTAGAACTTGGTCTTCAGAGTTCATCGCCAAGAGAGACCATAATGCCAAACATTAGCTCCTGCTTTAAAAAAGTGATGGCATATTTTTATGGTCAGTTCTAGCACCTGTTGTTAGACTCTCTGAGATATAGGTGATCTCATTCTCTGCATTAGGACAAAACATCAACATGGAAGGTATGTAGGGAGCCTCCTCTTGTGTGTACTTAGACACACCTCCTGACTTTGTAATTTCCCCTTTCACCTCATCACATCCCAATCCTACTTTTTGTACGCAGGTCACTCCTCTATATTTTGCAAGTCAAAGGCTGGCTTCATAGATTAATGGGTTAACTGAGAGTTGCTAAATAAGTTATTGCATTAGGGTTATAGCAGCTGTGTGAGAGTAGAGAGCAATTTGTCTATGACTTTGGTTCAGTGCAAATCTCTACTGTGTTAAGGGTTTGGACTAAGTCAGTTTTCAAACCCCTTCTTCATGCTTCTAAAAACGTGCAGTTCTAACCCTCCTCCTGATATGTTTGGAAGGATGTAGTTATCTCCATTAAGTTCTGTAGGATTTTCAGAAAGCTTTTTCCTGGAGGCAACTTTTCCTTCATGGGGGTCATGCTGTGAGTCAACTCGATACCTTGTCCAGAGTTTATGGAGCTTTCTGAAAATGTACAGAAATTGGTGGCATTTATCTCTTGATGTAGCATGTAGTTCATAGCAAGGTCTTAAAACCCCGTTCAGAAATCCAATTTTATTTCCACTAAGTGTGTCTATTGTGTCCTTTTGTTTGGATTCTGTGCTGCTGGTTATATTCTTGAATTTTGTGCTCCAATCAGTAGTGCAGAGTAATTCCCACTTCTCATTTCTCTTCCCTGCTCATCCAAGTGGTAAAAAGTCCCCTTTTCATGTTCTGACAATGCTTCCTTTCCAGCCTCAATATCTATAAAGACACCCTGCCCAGTCCTTTACTGAACTGAAATATCTTTTGACCTTCAAAGTCCAGTTTCCCTAACTGCCAAAATTACCTATGTGCTTCTGCTTCCCGTCCCTAGATGAATATTTCTTATATATTCTTTTTTTGTTGTTTTTCAAACTAATTGTTGATAAGCATTTACTGAAACACCAATGCATTATTGATCAGGGTGAACAGACAATGGCTATGATGAATAAGATCCATGAGGAATCCATTTTCTGAGACAAGCCTGAAGCATATGCAATTTAGATAATGATATATAATTATATTAGTCATAATTACAATTTGCTTGCCTTATGTAGAAGCATTTGCACAGAGGACAATTATAGTATACTTAGCTGAAAACAATACTTAAACTATTGTCCCTATTTTAGGAAATCACTTTAATTTCTACTCTGCATTAGACCTCTTGATAACAACTGCTGATAGCAAGTGAGTCAAATGTTGTGACTTTCTTTCCTCTTATAAGATACGTTATTTGATGGCCAAGAGACAAAAATCAAGAGATAAAAATCAAGAGATGAAAGAAGAAAAATGAAAGTTATTCATTTCATTTTCAAACATTTTCATTAATGCTTTTTCATTTGTATATTCTTTCTCAAGATGATATACACTGTCCAAATAAAATAAAATTTTAGTATTGAGGAAGAAAGTGGCTAGCATTTAACTCTTATAAGAGTCAATTTTTAACTTCACTTAGTTAAAATGATTTCATTCTTTTTTCCTAAAGGGGACTTAAACATGTAAAAGAACATAAAGCCCCATTCCTAGAACTAGAATATTCCCTGACACACCCTGACACAATTTTCTCATTTTGTATATGGAGTAAATAGTTTCCTATTGAAAGACATATAATTTTTTTTTTGAGAACTGGATAGAATGTGCTTTTCTTTGTTTATGCTTTTTTTCCCTTTCTGTTTCTTTTCTCCTGATTCTGTTTTGATTCTGATTTTTGCTCAAGTATATCAGACTGAAAATATCATGCCTAACTCATAGCTTTAGCTATTTCTCTTCCAAAACTGGCTGCAAAGACCAGGGGATCCACATCTAGTTGCAGACCATGAGCCGTCTCCGCAGCGCTCTTTCTGGTGCATAGTTAGGAGAGCTCTTTGTGGCTCAGAAGCACCTGATTTGGGCCATGACTAGGTCTAGGGATCAGTGGGTATTTTAAGAAGATAGGCAAGCACTTTGTGTGTTTTTCCAGTAGTTGTGTACAGATGTGAGAGTTGGGCCGTAAAGAAGGCTAATCACCAAATAATTGATGCTTTTGAATTATGGTATTGGAGAAGACTCTTGAGACTCTCTTGGACAGCAATGAGATCAAACCAGTCAATCCTTAAGGAAATCAACCCTGAATATTCATTGGAAGGCCTGATGCTGAAGCTCTAATACTGGCCACCTGATGAAAAGGGTGATGCTGGGACAGACTAAGGGCAGGAGGAGAAGGAGCTGATAGAGGATGAGCTGCTTCAATAGCATCACTGACTCTATGGACATGAGTTTGAGCAAACTCTGGCAGATAGTGAAGGGAGATAAGCCTGGCATGCTTTGTGATGTATTACTTTAAGCAAAATTTCCAAGTTCCTCTCTTAAATTTCAAACGTTGAACTAATGTTAACTCAAATTAATTGATGGGATGGATAATTTCTAGAAATCTAGATAGTTTCTAATAACATAATATAGACATATAGTCACCATTTTGTGTGTATGCACGTATATGCATATATACCTTTATTGTTATTTTTTTATGTTATAAAAAAGCTGCACCTTTGGGTCATGCTAATGAATATGTTTATATTTACTATATTGAAAAGGTGTTAAAAGATGTATGTGGCCCTAGGGTGTTGCTTATATATATAAAGTAATGGAGTATCCTTTTGTTTATAAGGTAAAGAGAAAATATGTACCAAATTATGAGAAAGTATAGTGAACAGAAAAATATCAGTGTGGCTGGTATAGAAGGTTTGAAGGAACTCTTATTTGCAGTGAAGCATGATACTTGCATATAATGAGTCTGGGGAAAAAAACAAAGAAATGTGTCAAAAGTTTGGCAGTTTGCTCAGTTTTGACAAAGTTTATTAATAAGATACTTATTTTATTATTTTTTTGGCTAAGCTCACAACATGAGGGATCTTAGTTCCCCCCTGCAGGGATTGAACCTGGGCCCTGGCAGTCAACGTGCCAAACCTTAACTCTTGGACCACCAGGGAATTCCCAGGGGACATATTTCAATTTTGTGACACTTTTATGCCAAATGTTATATGAATGTTAGAATTTTATTTTAAAATGACAGTTGGTCTCAGAGTATTTAATCTGCTCTTAAAAGAAGGGATAAAAGTTTATAATTTACCTCCTATGTCATCTGCTCATCTGTTCTCATCATCAACAAGTGGTTTCTGCCTTATTCTCATGTTTGTCTGAAGACTTTGCTGGAAGCTATCAGCTGATAACTGGATCTTTTTCAAAGAATAGCACTGTCAGAACTTCATGGAAAAATGGCACCCGATACTCTTACCTGTTGGTACTTTAGGAAACAGTCATTGGTACTGGCTTTGGAGCTTAAAGTGATATCATTTAGCCAACTGTGACTGAAGTCTGGAATAGAAGACCTTATGAATGCAGAACGCTGACGCAACATCTGGCTATATAAGACATAAGGAGGATTAAATGAATAGTGGGGGTAAATCTAACTGAGATTATTTGATTTTGAGTATTGCTGATATGCTTTTAAATGCTCTATTAAGGGAGTAAGAGATATCCTTTATCTTTAACCTTCAGTGTAATCACCTATAAATGACACATTCTTTATACGGTAATTTATTTCCCCTTACTCCTCAGAATTCAGTGTCAACTCACTAGTTTTTATGGTAATGTGTTTATTTGCATAAGACCAAAAAACATCTGTCTTCTGTTTTCACCAGGACACAGTTTGACAAACTGGTTCTGTAAGGAAGTTCCTGCCAAGGTTGCCACACCTGAGAACAAATCTTAATTAATTAGGTATTGCAAACCCAACATAAGAAACAAGTGTTGCTCTTCATATTTAAAATCAAGATCTAGTCCTCTTAATAAACCCACCTATTATTTGTTCTATGGTTTATAGAATCCCATGAAGAAGGTCATTTACTGGCAGGACAGGAAATGTACCAGAGTTTGGGCCATTCAAAGAAATTCACCAAAATGTGTAGGTACTGTGGAGATGAGTTTCTTGTGTTTAGTTTTTCATCTGTGCTTGGTAGGGTGAATAATGGTTCCCAAATCCCAAGTGTCCATGTTTTAATCCCTAGAGCCTAGAAGGTAGCAAAAGGGATGTTATTAAGTTAGGGATCTTAAAATGAGGCAGTCATATTGCTTTATCTGGTGGGCCCAGTGTATTCACAAAGGTCTTTATTAGAGAGATCCAGGAGATGTCAGAGAGAAGGAGGAGGGAAGAGAGAAAGAGATTGAAAGGTGCTACATTGCCAGCTTTAAAGATGGGGGAAAGGGTCCACAAACCAAAGATTAAGGAGCCCCGTCACCCTCAAAGCTGGAAAAGTCAAGGATACTGATTTTAAGAGTCTCCAAAGAAACCCACCCTGACAACACTTTGATGGTAGCCCAGTGAGATTTGTGTCAGACTTCTGACCTCAGAGCTGTAAGAGAATAAACTTGTATTGTTTTAAACCACCAAGTTTACGGTGGTTTGTTTAAGAAGCAAGAGGAAATTAATATTCCAATAAGAGCCACCGAAACACCTCTGAAACAAGAGAGGCTTATGAAAATACAATCAGAGATTCCTTTTGAAATTTCCATGTAGAAGTCAATGTTCTGACCTTAGTAGCTGCTAAACAGAAGCTCTGAATTTGCTGGTCATACACAAAGAAGCTTATGTAGTTAATCAAAGCTGTTACTATTCCCATGCCCATTAATTAGGTCCAAACACAATGACTCTGGACTCTTCGTAACATGAATAATCTTTAGAGATTATTGATGATATAAGAGGGACTGTTGAGAAAATTATCTAAAACTTGGAAATAAAACAAAAGGATGACTGCATGTGCTTTTAAGGTCATTCAGGGTCATTGTCTAATAGGCTCACCCAATGATGATTTAATTCTCTAGGGGTTCGTACTTTTGTTTGTTTTACTATTTCCTATTGTTCAGGGTCAAGACTATGAAATTACATGTTAACTTGTAGACTTTTTGTCCAATAGAGATACAAATAATTTATGTCTGGTACAAGAGATAACCTCAAAGGTTATGGTTTTATTGTTCTGTAGGACAGTAATCAGTTTTGACTCTAACCCAGCATTCTTTTTTCAGTTAGCCTCTCTTGATGGGCTGTATAATCAGTCTTTCTTTAACTTCTCTTTGAACCAGCTTCACTGGCCTTTTGGTTCCATCATTAAGGAATTTACTTCAATCATTATTGTTCTATCAGTGTTTTCACAGCACATGTTTACATTTGTATGAAAGTCATGTTGATAACTTTACAAAGTTACATATTGACTATTGCTAAGCTATATACTTGTATTACCTCCTTTGATTCTCACAGGAGGCAGTCAAGGTAAATAGGATTATTCCCATTTTAATGAAGAGAAAAGAGATCCTACAGTTGGTAAGATTCATTGGAGGGATTCAAAACCATGTCTGAATCGCATTCTTTCTCCAGCACTATTGTTCATTCCTACAGATAAGGTCATGGGAAAGAAAATGAAGATGGGTGGGCTAATCTCTCTCATTATAAATCCTCACACATGGGTCCAAAGAAGAAGATATTCTCAAGCCAAGAAAATTAAAAAGACTTTTAAAAAAGGAATTATAAATGCAAGTATTAAATCAGCATGAAAATTCTGACTTCCCTCTAACTCGGTGGCATGTTAGAAGCCTGGGTTGCCCAAATTGACCCAACTTTAATCTGCTAGGTTTAATCAGAAAGACAAAAGCCTAGCTTTTCCCCTAGCTTCTAGGATCCTATTTCTCAGTTTCTGTGCTTCCTCTCTGCAGAGCAGCCTCTCCTGAAAGTTGGTATCATACAGCTGGAGACTGATGACAGCCTGAGTCAAAATAAACCAGCCATCAGCCTCTTCTGTGTAGCTCCCTCCTGGCGCTGGGCTGTGCTTAGCCCCTCAGTGTCTGACTCTTTGTAACCCCATGGACTGTAACCTGCCAGGTTCCTCTGTCCATGGGGAGTCTTCAGACAAGAATACTGGAGTGGGTTGCCATGTCCTCCTCCAGGAGATCTTCGCAACCCAGGAATTTGCACATAGAATTACTTTGCTCTCATTTTACTTTTTTCCAAAGTTTTGAAATGTTTGCAATGTTGTGCTGGTTTCTGCCATATGGTGCTTAATATTCAGGGCAAGGGGAATGTCTAGAAAGTGTCTGAACTCTTGGTTTTATGTTAGTTTGGTTAAAATGCTCCTAACTTTCTCTCTATAACTACCCGCTACTGCTCTTCAGAACCTCATTCTACTTGCTTGCAGTGGGTTAAATGGGTCCCGGGATGGTCCTACTTCCTATGATTTCCATTTTGGATTTCCCTGTGTGTGGCTGTTCATTGACTCTTTATTGAAAATGTTGGTGACTTTTGCTGACTTAAAACTGAATAGACAGTGGAACGTGTTTTAAAGTCCTTTATCTCCAGTCAGAGTCTCCTTCCTTGAAACTTTCTCCCTGGACAACCCTCTCTGTTTCCCTTCTCTTCAGCATCTTTGTCTTCCCTATTATTCATCAAGCATAACTCTTTTTCTTATTCTGAGGTAGCAATAATGCCTTGACTTTTAGAAACCACATGGCAACCTGTGACAGAATCAATTTATGGTCCAGAAAGCTAAGTGGAAAAGAAGTTTTCAAGTAAACCAGGAAGATTTAATACAATCATAAATTAATATGCTTTTAGCAGCCTAGCAAAAAAAAGAAAAATCCCATATTGCATTTAAAAATTTAAAAAATACTGCTAAAAGCCACTTCACTGGTCTTCATATACTGTTCATATACAAATTTTAGTCATAAGCCCAGCATTATAAACAAGATGCGCTTCAACAGAGTGATAGTTCGTTTTAATTGTTAGCATGTTTTGATGTCTGAGTGTGGTGCAGCAGGAAAGGTTTGATTTGGGATCAAAGGATGTGGGATTAGCTGGGTGACTATGTATGTTGCAAAGAGTAGGGCAAGACTGAGCGACTAGCAATTTCACTTTCACTCTGAGCAGATTACTTAACTTCTTCCACATGCATTTGCAAAAACTAACACTGTCTTTGGCTAGTTGTTGTAAAGATTAAAGGAGACAATTCTTCAGAGCTTCTAACCAGGACCATCAGATGGAAGCTCAATAAAATTCCAGTTCCTTTCTTATCTTGACCTAGTTAAAAACTCCTCAACTCTCCCAACAGATGCAAGGTCACTCATAGACCATTTTGCAGTTGATCCTTGCTCTGTGTCAGAGCCTTCCTTTACCCTACTTGTCAGTGAAAAACTAACTGCCTTACTACATCATCAATTACACTAATGCAGTGGCTGTCAAATTCTAATGAGCACAAAACCATTGGGATACTTGGTTGACGTGAGAGCCAGGGGTTTGCAATTTTTTTAAAATAAGCATTCCGCTTGCTTTTGCAATCATGAAGAAGGTCCTCATACTATACTCTGAGAATTACTGAAACATGGCTCCAAGCTTGTCAACTCTGTGGACCCTATACTACCTGTATTTGTTGAATAATCTCACCAAAAATTACCAGTCACCAAACAATTACTGAGCTTGATTTCAGCGACAGACTTCACAGTCTGATGATTAAGGTACCTGTCTGTTTATCTATCTATCTATCTGTCTGTCTGTCTAGCAGTCAATCTATTTATCAAAATGGTCAAAACATCTGTTTGTAAAATGTTACAGAAAAACCCAAATGAACTTTTTGGCGATCACAGTGTCTATCTATTTATCATGTATTTATCTATCATTTATCTATGTATAGGGAGTATATATTATATAAAATTGAAAAGTAAATGAGTGGGACTGATAAAATTTTATGGAATTAGGAAAAATTATTAAGTGTGGATGGTATAGCCAGTGAAGGTTTTAGCAGATGGAGATGGAACTAGTCATCGAAGATAAACAACATTTGAAAAAAAGCATACACTTAAGTCTCTCAGTAAAATATTGATCTAGCAAAATCTGTTATCACGCAGTTTGGCATATATTGATTCAATTCTATACTCTTACATCCCAAGAAAATTTGAGAAATAATACAGATGCCTCTGGGAGAAGACACTTGGTGTATTATAGGCAAAGAGATCTACAGAGTCTTTTCAAAGTCTGTGCTCTCCTTGAGAAAATAGATTTGTCCCCAAAGATCCTAATTGCTATAATTGTTCTTGGGGTCACACTGACCTCACAGGTCCTCTTTTGGAATCTAGAATCAATCCCTAGCATGACCCCAAACCAGTTTGATTGTTGTCAGTGTTGCCTCAGTGGAATACTATCCTGGTGAGAGATTAGATTCATGGTATGGCCACACAGTCCAAAGCTCATACATTAATGTGAAGCCGAACTAAGCCTGGAAGTTTCAGCACTTTGCCGACAGTCCAGGGACTCCCGTGTATTGCCACACCTAGAAGAATTTACACTGATTTCTAGGCATTTCCCAGTGCTGCTACAAAACAGCCATTATAACAGTTGGAGGGAAAGCTATGACAAACCTAGACAGTGTATTAAAAAGCAGACACATCACTTTGTCAACAGAGATCCTTATAGTCAAAGCTATGGTTTTTCCAGCAGTCATGTACAGATTGGAGCGTTGGACCATAAAGAAGGTTTAGTGACGAAGTATTGATGCTTTTGAATAGTGGTGCTGGAGAAGACTCTTCAGAGTCCTTTGGACAGCAAGGAGAACAAGTCAGTCAATCCTAAAGGAATTCAACCCTGAATATTCGTTAGAAGGACTGATGCTAAATCTGAAGCTCCAATACTTTGGCCACCTGATGAGAACAGCTAAGTCATTGCAAAAGACCCTGATGCTAGGAAAAATTGAAGGCGAAAGAAGAAGGGGTCGGCAGAGGATGAAATGGTTAGCATCACCGACTCAACAGACATGAATCTGAGCAAACTCCAAGAGACAGTGAAGGACAGGGTAGCCTGACATGCTACAGTCCATGGGGTCACAAAGAGTCAGACAGGCCTCAGCGGCTGAAAAACAACAGCGACATTCGTACACGGCTGTTTCAGAATCCTCTTTAGAGCACTTCCTTGAAACAATATTTTCAATTGCCTAGAGAATGAACCCCCACCTCTCTAACACAATATTTACTTCTCTTCCCTGATGTTTCCTTCTTATCCCCATCTCTGGCCATGTTTTACCCCAAGGGTAAAACTCATGTTTCAACACAGACTCTGTGCATATTCATAACTTACAAATTTGTTTAGAGTGTAAGCCTCCCAAGGCCAGGGATGGACATCTATTTTGCTCCATCCCCATCACCAAAGATAAGGCTTGACACCTAGTAAGCAGTACTCATTACATACTTACTGAAAGAGCAAAAGAATCTATCAAGGTCAATTCAAATGTCTTCTTTTCTCTGACACCATCCCCAATCCCTTCAGTTAGAATACTTTTTCTCTTGGATTAAGTAGTATTATGTTTATATACAATTTTAGCCTGTATTGCAACAGAGTTGTATTGCAATCAGATGTGTATATTTCCCTCCAGCTTATGACTTCTTTGGAGTCAGGGGCAATGTTGTACTCATCATTTACTATACTTAGTACTGGGAAGGATTGAAGGCAGGAGAAGGGGACGACAGAGGATGAGATGGTTGGATGGCATCTCTGACTCAATGGATGTGGGTTTGAGCAAGCTCTGGGAGACAGTGAAAGACAGGGAAGCCTGGCCCGCTGCAGTCCATGGGGTCGCAGTGTCAGACACGACTGAGTGGCTGCACAATAGCAACTTATGAATTAATTGAATTTCTGAATAAGATCTTCCATAAAAACTTGTCTGTAATACTACAACTTTAGAAGATGTAAAAGTTGCATACTTTAATTAGAAATTCTTTGGAAGAGCTCGAGCTCTTCTCTGTTAAATCTTCCAGTGTCAGAGGCTTTTGTGGTTCTGGCTTGTATGTGTGCGCTGTCCTGTCTGACTCTTTGCAACCCCACGGATTGTAGCCAGTCAGGCTCCTCTGTTCAGGGGATTTCCCAGGCAAGAGTACTGGGGTGGGTTGCCATTTCCTTCTCCAGGGGATCTTCCTGACCCAGGGATCGAACCTCCTGCATTGCATTGGCAGGCCAATTCTTTGCCAGTGAGCCACCAGGGACGCCCTCGATCATAACATGAAAGCCCTATTTTGCTCAAGTTCAGTGCCCTGTAGTTTTGGTTTTCTTGCACATAGCAGGATTTCTGTTCTCTAGGATAATCATTTTACCTCACAGGCCTTCTGTGTCTTGTATAAATGAAGATATTGAATGGAATAATATCTGAGATTCGACCATTCTAGTCATTCCTCTGTCTGGTTTGGAAATTTGCACAAATTCTCAGGCCATACTTACTTACACAAGCCTGCATGCAACAGTCTTAGGAATCCATCCTGGACCTATTTGAAAATGAACACTGTGCTTCTGAAAGTCAAAGCAGAATGATGGCCAGTCTAAGGAGGAATATCCAGGTCTCTAACAAATCAATTATAATGTAATGCTTAGAAATCCTTTTAATATGGAACTAAGTCCCCTCTTTCGTCTCTCTACTCAACCTACTGCTTTCAGCTCCAGGAGACTTGCTGAATTTACTCTTTTCTTGACAAACATACTGCTTTCTTACCCACCGAGCAAGTAAATGTAGCTTTTTAAAAGATTATTTTTAATTTGAGCTCTAGGGGTCTTTTTCTTATTCTTTGACAGGGTCTTATTCTTTAAATCCCACGTGCTCACCTACCTACAACTTCTTAACTAACCCTTTTGCGACTGTGCCCACTGGAGCACGAAGTAAATGGGATTTGCCTAAAGCAATATCATGATATTTTGGCAGAACTGCTGAGTAAGTCCTTCAGTTTTGTTTTTCTAACATCACATTAAGCAATACTATTTCAACTCAAATGCTTTGCAGCGTTTATTTCCTCAGGATGAGGATTCTGGGGTTTAGATTCATTCAGCATCTCAAGAACTTCCAGTCAAGTGAAGAAATGAGTCAAATAAATCCCATGGCATTTCATGAAACTGCCTCAAAACTACAAGAAACTTAATTAGACTGCGGTTATTTGACTTAATGATGTTTTAAAACAATATTCACAAATTGTGGGTGAGAAGAAAAATTGCTTCATGCCATCCTTCAAAGCTGTCTTTTGCAGAATTGCTTTAAGCAGGAAGCAACATACATTGCTCTGCCTATTGTAGAATAATTAAGTTCGAATGGTAAAAAGTCAATTGTTTTGATAACATTACAGTTCAATTGAATCATGTTGATTAGAATAGGTTGGGCATGTTCTCATTTAGATCCTTCTCTCTCTTGGTCTGCAGCAAAATTTATTATCGGCCATCACCAAATAAAGTCTTCTAAAAGAAGAAAAAACCAATTGTGAAAGATGGGCTTTTCAGATCTCTAATTAGCCAACTACTTGGAAAGAATATTAGTGAAAGTACACCTGTGGTTTAATTTTTAATAATGTTATTACTGCCACATTAAAAATACATAAAACACCTTTCAGGGAAGGAGCACACAGCAACACAGGAGCAATGGAAGGCTCCCTGCTGCTTGATGCAGCGATGAACTTGGTTCTCTTCCAGTGTGAAGCCTCATCTTCAATGATACAGTTGCCAAAAGCCAGTCTCTTTGTTTCATCAGGAATTTGTGACATTATTACTAGTCCCATTTAAGTTTTTGGCAGATTTATCCCCAGACAAGTTTGAGCAATTGATACTGAATCTGATTGATTCTGGAAGAGATGTGAAAAAAAAAATTACACGATCAAATAGTTTATAAAAAGATGCTCTTAAAAGATATGCACCAGAAACTGATGGTTTCACCTCTGCGTGGCTTCTACCCTACCATCACCCAGGGTGCAGTGACCCTGGGCAATGCCTTAGAAACCCTCCTGGACAGGCCTGTTGCCAAAAGCTGCTTGCAAAGAGGTCACACTCCAATTACTAAGACAGGCTGCTAATTTCCATTTAATGTAAATTCGGTGAGCCTTGGGAATACACGATCATGTCACATCTGCCATCAGTATTTTGCTTAGCATTAAAAGAAAATACATATTGGCAAAGACTTGAAGTGTGGCATCAGATCCACATATCCACGGGTTCTGCATCTGCAGAGTCAACCAACTGTGGATCAAAAGTATCAGGAAAAATTCCTAAAGTTCCAAAAAGCAAAACTTGAATTTGCGTGTAATGACAACTTTTTACATAGAGTCCACATTGTATTTACAATGAATTACATAACATTTACTTAGTACTAAGTACTTTAAGTAGCCCAGAGGTGATTTAAAGTATCTATGAGGGTGTGCGTAGGTTATATGCAAATGCTACACCATTCACTACACAGTGACAGACTTTATTTTCTTGGGCTCCAAAATCACTGCAAATGGTGACTTCAGCCATGAAATTAAAAGACGCTTGCTCCTTGGAAGAAAAGCTATGACAAACCTAGACAGCATATTAAAAAACAGAGACATTATTTTGCCAACAACAGTCTGTATAGTCAAAGCTATGGTTTTTCCAGTAGTCAGGTATGGATGTGAGATTTGGACCCTAAAGAAGGAGCACTGAAGGACTGATGCTTTTGAACTGTGGGTTAGAGAAGATTCTTGAGAGTCCCTTGGAAAGCAAGAGATCAAACTCAATCCTAAAGGAAATCAGTCCTGAATATCCATTGGAAGGACTGATGCTGAAGCTGAAGCTGAAACTTCAATACCTTGGCCACCTGATGTGAGAGATGACCCACTGGAAAAGACCCTGATGCTGGGAACGATTGAACCCAGGAGAAGAAGGGGATGACAGAGTACAAGATGGTTGGATGGCATCACCAACTCAACGGATATGAGTTTGAGCAAGCTCCAGGAGACGGTGAAGGACAGGGAAGCCTAGTGAACTGCAATCCGTGGGGTCACAAAGAGTGGGACAAGACTGAGCAACTGAACAGCAACACCATTTAAAGGAGATCAAGCCTGCCAATGCTAAAGGAAGTCAACCCTGAATATTCATTGGAAGGACTGATGCTAAACCTGAAGCTCCAATACTTTGACCACCAGATATGAAGAGCTGATTCATTTTGAAAAGACCTTGATGCTAGGAAAGGTTGAAAGCAAAAAGGAGAAGGGGTCAGCAGAGAATGAGATGATTAGATAGCATCACTGGCCCATTGGACATGCATTTGAGCAAGCTTTGGGAGATAGTGGAAGAGAGAGGAGTCTGGTATGCTGTAGTCCATGGGGTAGCGAAGAGTTGGACATGGTTTAGGGACTGAACAACAACAACACCAACACCATTTAATATAAAGGAGTAGAGGATACACATATTTTGGTATCCACAAGGGTCCTGGAACTCATGCCTTCTGGATACAGAAGACTGCTGTACTTTTTCCTGTATCCTTGTAATTCAAGCCAAAGTGCCTTTAAAGGACCCTTTGAGGTTGGTTTTGCATAGCCTAATGTTTGAGAATTTACAGTGGCTTATTTGTTTTAGTATGTTTATTCAAAATCTGTTTCTTCTTTATTGCTTCATGATCATTTGCATTTTCATTCCTTTTCATTATACTATGACATTTGGCTTAATTCTGCCTATATTTATTAACCTCTCCATTTCAGTTGATTGTTTACCCTGTCTGGGATGCTTGGGGTAACCTGGTACCCCAGTGTCATTTTGATAATCTCTAATTGTCCTTTAGATTTTATGTTTTATGTTCCTTCCTCCAAAAAGCCCTAAACCTCAAAGACTGGGTTAGGAATTCTTCCAAAGCTTCCCCATTTGTTTAGTCACCAAGTTAGGGCCAACTCTTTATGATCCCATGGACTGTAACCCCCCAGGCTCCTCCATCCATGGGATTTCTCAGGCAAGAATACTGGACTGGGTTGCCATTTCCTTCTCCAGAGGATCTTCCTGACCCAGGGATAAAATCTGCATCTCCTGCTTGGCAAGTGGATTCTTTACCACTGCACCACCAGGAAGCCCACAGTTTCCATATAGTGCTTTATAATTGTCACTGTGAAAGTGTGCATTGGATTGGATTGATCGCTTACGTGCCTTCCTCTCCTCTTTTACTGTGGATTCATTGAAGGCAGTGTATCAATGCTCCATAAGACTTATGTGTTTTTATTGTTTGAAAGGCTGTCAGTTAAGCATACTGAATGAACATTTCTTTAATGGAGGCAGTTTTGATATAAAACAAAGCAGCATAGATTTTGGCATCACAGAACCCCAGAGTTAACTCTTTCCTACATTTTATCAGTTGATCAAGTGGGGAAGGAAATGGCAACCCACCCCAGTATTCTTGCCTGGAAAACCCCATGGATGGATGAGCCTGGAGGGCTACAGTTCATGGGGCCACAAAGAGTCAGATACGACTGAGCAAGTAACACTTTCACTTTTCAAGCTGATCAAACCAACTGAATTTCACTTTTCTCGTTTGTCAATGGGAATACAAAAATCTGCCTTGCAGAAATGTTGTCAGGAAAAGCGTTTTCATATCTAAGCATCAAAGGGTGACCAGAGGTGATCTGACTCTTTTTACCCCTCAGAGATTTCCATTAAGTGCAGGACTTGAATTCAATCCCTGTCTCTAGAGATGTTATGCTGTCTATAAAGTAAATCTTAGAAAGACAAACATTATGAAATATGTAGAAAGCATGTATGTTATGAAGTTATTTGCCAATTCATTTAGGATGTGTCCACCTGCAAACATGCTAGCTTGGATGTGGATAGGAGACCCAATAATAGTGGGTAGTTCAGCAGGTAAAAGCAAGCATCAGCTCTGTAGTTGTCAAGTGTTGGATATTTGAGATGTAGCAGGTACTTCAGTTCTGAGTTGGAATTTCTCTTGTAGCAAATCCTTAGGTGATCTCATGCAAGGGTTACAGAAGTTTTAATGGGACAAGGGCATTGCAGTGAAAGTGTTATAAGGGAAGAATAAAATTGGAATTGGAACCCAATCAAGCAGTTTGTTGAAAGAGATGACTTCCTTCTATCATGGCCCTTCTTTAAACTCCCTTGAAATAGAGGACATGCTCTAGCCTTTGAGGGCAAGCACTTTATCAGACTTGCTCCAGAGAAAGCATTTCTTGTTTTCATTCTTTTGGGGATTGTCTAGCCTTTTCTGAACTTAAATCTTAACTTGTGGTTTACACTGAGGCCAGAAGGTTGCCAGCAGTTTCCCTTGGATCAGAAAACACTGTAAAACAGGAACCTTACAGCATGATCCAGGTCCTCAGCTGTGATCAGAAATGGGTAATGTTCTTGGGAAAGACCTAGAAGTTAGGATAAAGCCAAGTGTTTACCTCCTTGTTTGATTGAAGCATGCCTTACTCACCTTCCCTCACTCCACTGCTGAGAAGGCGCTCTCAATAAACCATACACATGTCCCCATCTTGGATTGTGCTTCTAGGGCAGCGAAACTTTCCTGTAACTTGCATCAATCTGTGATTTGCTAACATTATATTTAAAATCAGAAAGATCGCTGCCGTTTAGCTGGCCATTCATGTTAAAGATGATAGTATCTTCAAGATAATATGGAAACTTTCCATTAGGTCAGAGAGAGGGTAGGAGGGTTGGAATTAGCATAATGATTGCCTATGAGTTTATATCATCTCCTTTAATCAAGTTTTATCTCCTTTGTTACCCACAGGAAGTTGAGTCTCTGTTAGGTCAAGGTTAGCTGTTAGTGGGGAATCCAAGCTTAACTCAAGTTGTCTCATTTCAAAGACTGTTCTTACTGGTTTTTTTGTTTTTTTTATTTTTCCGTCTTCCTTTACTTTTCCTTCCTTTTTCTTCCTCCTTATAAGGTCCTTCCTTATAAGGTCAGCTTAAAAATGACTAAGATACATTTATTTCACTGATAATCAGTAATCTCATCAACAGTCAAAAGTCAAATTGGGGGACTTGAGTTTTTCATAAGCTAGTTTAAAAATTAGTTTAAAAATTCATCTGAGAAATAGCAAAAATAGAATGAATAAAAAAAGTTGCATAATTTAGTTGGTAAGTTCGACCCTATGTAATCATCAACATATTATTCACAAAAGTCTGAGGTATGAATTGTAACAAGCTAGACATATGCAGAATCTAATGCTCAGGTAACCTTTCACAGGGAGACTTTCATTTATTGTCTTTATTTTCAAAATGTTTTGTTGGCAAATCTTATTGACAAAATGTGAGAGCTGCAAGGATAATTGCAGTTCTTGGCTAGATGTGTGGCTTTGTGTAAAGACATTCTGTTTCCATTTCTAATAGTAGCAAGATGAAAAGAAAATGTGTAATTTTTGAACAGGGCGGGGCAAACTTCCTTCAAGTTCAAACTTAGGTCAACAATTTGCCACGTTTACAAATCTTGTTATTTCTTTAAAAGTAATACCTTGCAATTGTTGGAATAGTCTTTTAAAATATTTGACAGTGACCACATTCATCACATATATTGATTCAGGGAAAAAAAAAAGTTTATTTTTCAATTCCTTGCCTCAGAATTTTAATCACAAATACTGTCACTCCATGATTAGATTCTTTTATTTTTTGGTCATAAATCATGACTAGATTATTTGAGTAAGTCTAGATTCTTTGGGTAATTAGATGGTGTTGTTACCAGCCTGTAGGACTTTGGTTCAGAATATTTACTTTGAAAGGGTATAGGATATTTAGAATGAATATTTTTTTAAGAGTTTCTCTGAAAAGATATTAAATTTACTGTTATGTATCATGCCACATAAACTTTAAAGCTGTATTTACCATGGAATCAGTGAAAGGAAGGGATGAGTTAAAAACAAAAGCAAAAACAAAAAAACCCTCTAACATTTATACCCAAAAGGTCAACTTCAGTTATTACTGTCAAAACCTGACTTTCCAAGGCAAACCTTAGGCTCATCAATTTACATAAAAGCCAACGATGAACGCTGACATCCTTTTCACCGAGTGTTCCTTCGTAGGCTGCACACCAAGGGAGTCAGTATTCACATGCTATTTTCCAGTGATAATTAGCCTGACATGGAAATCACTGGTTTGTAATTTCGATAATGTTGACAACTAAAGCCTGGCCGTGGGCTGAACTTGCTGTTTGGCCCAGATGGGCCCCGGGAGGAAAGGTGAAAAGATGTCGAACGGGACTTGCCCTCCTCCTCTGCGGCACCCACGGCTTTGCTTTTCTCATTGTCCTCATCTCTCCCGCTGTTCCGAAAATTAGGGGAAAAGAAAGATTGGATCCAGGCCTTGCTTCTTTCCTTCCTCCCACTTCCTCTTCCTCCGCAGGAGTTCATGGCTGCTTTGTGTTACTTTGTTAGATCTTCACTTAGATCTGACAGCTGGAGGGCAAGAGGCCACGCTTATTTTGGCTTTGGTCTACTAATGTCTCTCTTAGTCTCTTCCCTACCGTGAACACTGATGAAAATTTGCTTCTGAATAACGGTCCCATATAAAAAGCGTGAATATACCTCATGTCGTTGGTTAGGGGTGATTTATGCAAGATCCGAGGGACAGAGGAAGGGCCATGCAGCCCATGTCATCTTAATAACTCAAATGCCATCTTTCTCAAGCTGGCATAAGAATTATCCACGTCTCTGGAGGTTGAATGTGGGAAGTAGTTGTTCTTTTGGCGACTTCGCCGGGTGGTTTTGGTGAGTACTGTGAGTGCCGTGTGCTCCGTCGTTTCAGTCGGCTCTGCGACTCTATGGACTGCAGCCTGCCAGGCTCCTCCATCCACGGGATTCTCCAGGCAAGAATACTGGACTGGGTTGCCATGCCTTTCTCCAGGGGATCTTCCCAACCCAGGGAATGAACCCGCGTCTCTTGTGTGTCCTGCACTGCAGGCCGATTCTTACCCCCTGAGCCACCTGGGAAGCTAGAGAACCTCTAGCTTACAGAATTGCTCAGAATCATTGGCGCAGCATAGAAGGTACTTTCGTGAACTGGCATCTGCTCATCATTTACTATTCGACCTCCTACTGTAATTCACTCTCGGCCACCAGCAAGTCTCCAATTATATGGAATCAGAGTGCCCCTCCCCACCATGCCTCCGGCCACAGTCCAACTCATTCTCTAAAGCTGAGGCCAACCTTCATTTTCTCTGAGAAAGCTTTGAAAGCAACTCAGTGCTACCCTGTGACCCTCTCTGTCCACTGAAGAAGTCTTCAACCTGTAACTCAGCCCAGACGAAGGCATGTCTTTGCTTTCACGTCTATCATTATATTGGAATCTGCTCTTATTGAAGTCACAGACCAGCTCTCACTTGTTTATGGAGACAATTCTGGTCAGAGCTCCTAGCCCTTAGCACGTCTTTCTCAACACTGATTATACTGTAAATATTTCAGAGCAATCTTTTTTTTTTTTTTTTTTTCAGAGCAATCTTGATAAATGGTACATATTAGTATTTGGTCTATTAAATGGTTCTACTCTGTAAGAATTTTCAAATACAGGTGATGAGGCTGATATCCATTTCTTTCATTGTTGTAAAGAAGTCTAACTGTTCACCTTAACTCTCAGCTGATGGTCTTGCTTTTATTTTTTTAACAGAACAAGCAGAAGTGCTGCATTTCTACTGTGTCCACTGACCTATCTATGAGCATCTATACAAGCATAGATGTAGCTGTAGCTACAAATGAGCTCTCTGTGCTCATATGCATATGTGCACTAGACTTTCTTGCCTCTCACCTACACAGTGAAATTGTTCCAGCAGTTTCTCTCTCTCTCTCTCTCATTATCAGCTCATTCCTGTCTGACTAGGTCATTCCAATCAGCATACAGACATTGCTAGAAAATATCTCATCTTTGGGAAACACTCTCTCCATCTCATGTGAAATGCACTAGACATTTTTACAATTGCTATTTCCTTTCATTCTTGCAACTGTGTGAAGTAAAAATCATTAGCCTTGCCTTATGAGATGAGGGTGTGAGGTTCACAGAGTTACTAAGGAACAAGGCATGGATTCAGACCTTTAATTTCTGACTCCAAATACAGCACTTGGCTGAGAAAATGACCCAGTGTATTAGAATGGTATCCAAGGAACAATATAGAGCCAGTGCCTGAGCATCCAAAATGTTCTTGCTGATCTGTTTTTGATGCTCAGAGACTGCTGTGCCTACTCCTCTATCTCAGTTTCCCCAACTGCAGTATGAGGGAATTGGGAAATTTGCCACATTCCCATTAACCTTGAACATTCTACTCTTCGATGATGCCATTTAGGAAGTATCATATAAAATAATTCTGCCAGAGGGGTCAAGTTGCTGCATTACCTAACTTTCAGGGAAGTTATGAGTTACTGTGTTTTCAGTCTAAGGCTTCTCTCTTTTTTTTTTTTTTTTTGCTATTCTTTAAGTGTAAATGAGAATAATGAGAACTACAGTGGACACAGTCATATTTTGCATCAAAGAAGTCTGAATCATCACTGGTCGAAGGGAGCCAGATGCAGTAAAAGCCCTGATCATATTCTTCAGGGCAGAGCAATACTCTTGGCTATTGGCATCAGTGCCTTCTCAGGCTCCCATGGGGCAGAAGCACAGCTACACCGCAGAGGATTCTGAAGAGCTTTGCTGATGCTGTGAATTCTACAGGATTATTTGAGATATTTCAAATATAAATAAAAGCATAGACATGAATAAAGTATAGTCATGTGTTTGGGGGAGAGTATGTTAGTTGGATACCATGGGGTAGAGACTAAGCCATTTCCTTCTCCCAGAGATCTTCCCGACCCAGGGATTGAACCAGGGTCTCCCGCATTGTAGGCAGGTGCTTTATCATCTGAGCCACCAGGGAAGCCCCAAGGCTCTATCCAAGCATCTTCAAACTCTGAAATCTTAGAGAGGCAGTACATATACAGACTGAGGCCATTGACTTGATATTGTTCTAGCTGGATGGACGAAGTTCCATCTAGTAGGCTTCTGCAGTGACTCAGAGATAAAGAATCTGCCTGCAGTGTAGGAGACACAGGTTTGACCCCTGGGTCGGGAAGATTGCCCTGGAGGAGGAAATGGCAACCCACTCCAGCATTCTTGCCTGGAAAATCCCTTGGACTCAAGAGTCTGCGGGCTGCAGTCCATAGCGTCGCAGAGAATGGAACACGACTGGGCACAACATATCCACCTTGTAAACTCTGGACAATTATTCAAACTTGCTAAGCCTCCGTTTCTTCATGTAAAATGTGAATAACATTCATAAGGCTGTTGTGAGGATCAAGGAAGCGAATAGATATAAAACTCTTAATACGTGCATTTCCTAATCATTCTTGTCCAATAGTTACTATTTCCCTGCTAGGCCTCTGAAGGCTCTCTTACATCTTTCTAAGGTAACTGAGAGAGGTCTGCACCTTAAACCAACACTAAGCTTTGACATTAGTTCCTTTTTCTGATCAGTATATGAACTCTGAGGACAGTCGGCCTTTGGCACCTGAAAGGATGAAACCTACATCCCTCCTGCCCTTTAGGTAGGCAGTTAAACCAGAGGATTCTCTGCCATTGAGCTCTAAACAGACCCTGGCTCATCAGAATCCATTTACCAGTCACCAATTGCATGTCTATTTTTTTTTTTTTTTGCTTCTGGTAACTTCAATTTAACGCAGTCTGAGTGGACAAAGAGCTCCCAATGTGATTGACTTTCAATTCTGAAAGATATCATCACTTGCCTTTGTCCACTTGTGAAATATTTAAGGCTGTCCTCTACTTTGATGGTCAAGACCACAGTTATCTCTGCATTCCTCACAAGAAAAGCACATCAAACTATTTGGTTGATAGCTCAGTTGGTAAGAATCTGCCTGTAATGCAGGAGATCCCCAGTTCGATTCCTGGGTCAGGAAGATCCACTGGAGAAGGGATAGGCTACCCACTTCAGTATTCTTGGTCTTCCTTTGTGGTTCAGTTGGTAAAGAATCTACCTGCAAAGGGGGAGACCTGGGTTCAATCCTTGGGTTGGGAAGATCCCCTGGAGAAGGGAAAGGCTACCCACTCCAGTATTCTGGCCTGGAGAATTCCATGGACTGTATAGTCCATGGGGTCGCAAAGAGTTGGACACGACTGAGCAACTTTCACTTTCACCAGAGAAGAGAAACTTTATATCCTAGTGCTCCAAACTGTAAGCTGAGCTAATAGATCTTATAACTGAAGGTGAATGGGGTAAATCTGACCACCAAGTTTATGTAGACTTTATTTCAGTGGGCTGCCAATAGGTTGTGAGTCTATCACTCTGAACAATGTTCCTACACTGTCTGACATGAGGCAAAGAAGAGACTTTGGGAGTTGATAAGACTATTAGGGTGAAAAAGTGGTTGATCAACCTCCCTTCTATTTTTAGGACACTTTAAAGACATAGAATTTTGAACTCACAGAGACAAAATGCTGATGTAATTTGCTCAAAAGTCACATATCTCATCAATGATAGGACTATGTTGACACTGAACTGTTTCTTGATTTTTAAGACTCAAGTGTACTGTTGTGTGTGTTTGTGTGTGAATATATACATGTGTTACAAACACATCACCTTAACACATTATGATAGTCAACAGAGAGTTGATACATATATAAAGCAATGCACATTATTAAGCTTTGTTTTTTAAAATGAGTCATTCTGCTCCAAAGTTATGAAAAGCAATTGACTTGCTAAGTCAAACACACAGATCTAACAAAGGAAAATAGTGCTCCTGACTTCTGGTTATCTGCATTAAAAAAAAAAAAATCTGAATTTAAATATTATTGTCAGAAACTTTGTTTTAAACTATGGCTGCTATAGATTGATGAGCTGTAGGTGTCAATATTCAACAGACCAGAACACAATTGGAAAACTTCACCTCTCTTTTTATTTGTAACTCCAATAGGGTTTTATTAGTGGGATAGCGTTTGACAATTCTCTCTCTAGGTTTTGTTAATGGATTCATGTACCTTGTTCATAAGTTTATTGGTTAATATCAATGTTTCGCACTATCAATTTTTTATGCATTGTTGAGCACATGATTTCTAGTCTGGGATTTCTGAAAAAACAATCAATCAATTATATTAAATGAATCACCCAGCACATTTTCAATATTAACCTTTGGCAAGGAGTCTCCTTTTTTGCCTTGAGTGCCTGAATAATGGGTTCCATTAGCAATGCAGTATTTGAAAACAAAGGCTGCATATTGAAATGGCTGCCTGGTCACATTTCAGAAGTGTTGCAGTCATTAGAGGATTTATTCTCAAATGCTGTTCACATCGAAAGGGTGAAAACCTTAGAGTTATGAGATGTGAGTCTTAAAAAACATATATGGTTACGGTCTGTGCTACCTCTCTGGTATACATTATTAGGTCTTGTATTATGTTAACTATTATCCTAGTTATTGTATATGGTCAACTATTTATATATTATGCCTTGAAACATAATAATTGTATACTATGCTGATTGTGTCCACCATCTTTTCTCCAATTAATTGTTAATTCCTTGATGGCAAGAAATGGTTTATCATCTTTAAGGTCCAATGCCTGCATTGGATAGACATCCAAAATATGGGTAGGAAACACAGTTGGATAAAGTAGCACTTCCAAAAGTTACACACTTTTAAGTAGGAGAAAGGCAGAGGGAAAGTAGCAGGACCTGGGAATTAGGATTTTATTCCTACTGGCTGTGAGACCAGGACCACTGGACAGAAAGCGGTACAGAGGAGAAACATCTGTGTGCCCCACTCCGTCCTCCAATTCCCCTTCTTCTCATCCGAGGAAGAGCTGGGCAAGGAGACTGCACAGCCTGCAGCTCAAAAAAGTAGAATCATGTGATCTTCTCAAGGTCATGATGCCTAGGGTTGGGGAATTGGAGGCACAGTCAGATTTAGTTTATTTGCGCCCTCCAAAATCAACTCTTATATAGCAGTTCAACTCTAAGGAGATTTTTCTTTGAATTTTGAGGGCTTTCCTAGTTTAGAAATTGGCCTGTGAATGTACATGAAGAGAAATGATCCTTTTAAGCATTTACTGACTCCCAAATTAATACATTCATTCTTTTATTTAGAAAACCTTCATTTTGCTAACATTTTATCATGAAATACTAAGAGTAAGATCAAGAAATAAAGATACCTGGGGGGAGATGGTGCAGAGAAAAGAGAACAGAGAAAGAATTTATGTATTTCAAAAACTTGGCTGCACCTGATTCTGTCTCCTGAATTAAAGAATTAACAAACTCTATTCATTGTGGTATTATTTCATTTGTTTTTAATTAAAGGAGGCCCACTCTATATCCATTGTACAAATACAGGCTTGATGGACTAACTGTACACTTATTGTCTTACTCAGGTCCCTGGAGTATGATACAATGACAAATATCTGAAATTCACCCTTCATTTAAGCAATGTGATCTCTGTCCAGTCACCCACAATTTTAAGCCAGTTCTCAGAAAAGCTATTTAAAACAAAATCTGAAGTATACATAATAATGATGAGGAAAATAAACATTAAGCAAAAGAAGAAGTGATAAACATAACCTTTAGACCACATAACTTCTTTGTATGTCAGCTATTTCAGGAACTGAAATGATGCATTTATCATATTCTCATCTGTTCAATATATAATTATTTTAACTATTATGTGTATTGTTTATAACCCATTATCTTGCAATAACAGCTTGCATGGATCACTGCATGATTTAAAAATATAATGGCTTTCCTTGCCAATATTTGATTTCCAACTTTAAATCTGCTGACTTTAACTATATCTTTGCCATGAACTGTTTCTTATCTCCTAAGACTTCGTCTCAGAATATGCACCTAGCTCTTCTTTTCTCATAAACTAATTTCCTTTGTCACTGGTTTGTGTGATAGCATGTTTTCAAAAATGGGGTGAATTGGCTTCTGTGCTTGCAAATCAACTAAATGGCCTTTAAACACAAATCTGAGACTAAGTGGGTGGGAAGTGGGTGGGAATAAGGTGCTTGCCTAATTATCTAGATAATGTGATCAATTAAATCTGGAAATCAAATCAGTCTGTCTTAAATTACTTTGGTCATATTAATCAAATTTTGTCTTTATTGGGTATATACTTATTGTAGTTAATCAACATGCTCTTTGTCAATGAAGATAAAAATTCGGATTCCACATGGGTTAGATTCATACCTTTCCCCAGTTAGCCTGATTGGGAGGGATATTGTGTTAAGAAAACATATTTATTTAGTTACCAAGCTTATTGAGAACTTGAAATGTGGCTGGTAAAAACTGAGGACTATAATTATAAGCTTAAAATTCAAACTGAATTCAAAAGACTTATGAAAATAGTCAAATAATTTATTACTTGCTGAAGTAATAATATTTTGGATATATTGGGTTAAATAAAATGCATCATTAAAATTAATTGCATCTGTTTGGTTTTGGTTTTTAATGTGACTACTAGAATATCTGTGTGATTCACATTGTATTTCTACTGAACAGTGCTGTTCTAGAACAAATCTTGCATTTGTGCATAAGAGTATATTCCTTAGGATCCCTAGTAGCTCAGTCATAAAGAATCCACCTGCCAATGTAGGAGATGCAGTTTTGATTCCTGGCCCGGGGAAGATCCCCTGGAGAAGGAAATGGCAACACACTCCAATAATTCAATGCTTGGAAAATCCCATGGACAGAGGAGCCTGGTGGGCAGTAGTCCATGGAAATCGCATAAGAGCCAGACACGACTGAGTGACTGAACAGCAATGGCATATTACTTAGATGTCCATCACAGCATTTTTTGAATGTGTAAAAGAAAAGGAGGCAGCCAAAATATCCATTCATGGGGAAATGTAGAAATACTCTGAAGTATGTTTGCTTGCTTAGTCATGTCTGACTCTTTGCAACCCTTTGGAATGTAGCCTGCCTGACTCCTCTGTCCATGGGATTCTTCAGGCAAGAATACTGGAGAGGGTTGTCATTTCCTTCTCCAGGGGATCTTCTTGACCAGTATTCTTAATATGAGTTGTTCCTCTGCTTGGAGCCTTTGCTCTCTTAACATTTACATGTCCCACTCCCTCTCTTCTTTCAGGACTTTGAAAGAAACTCAGAAACTTTCAGAAACTCAGGTTTCTCATTATCTGTGAGGTGTTGTCTAACTGCCCCACATAACACAGCAATGCCCATTTCTCTAATCGAGGACCTCTGGACAGCCTACCCTCTTCAGAACTTTGTTTTTCTGATAGTCCTTATCATCATCTGCAGTAAAATGCCCCCTTTTAAGTATGCCTCATTCCCCCACTAGAGCATGAGAGCAGGGGATTTGTTTTGCTTACTATGGCAATCACGGTGCCTAAGTGGCTGCCACATGCTTAGTATTTAGTAGATATTAGTTGAATGAATTAATGATGGAATATTAAATTTCAATGAAAGTGAATGAACTGGATAAATAATAAATACACATAACTAAGATATATTCCAAAACTTAAGTTTGATTGGAAAAGCAAATTCCTAAATGAAATCTATATATGTACGAATATATGTAGGCATACACACAAAATATGCACACTATATACATTATATATACACACAAATATATACACACACATCCTCATATATATAATTATACACACATATATATGTATATACATACATATGCTCACACAATAGACATATACGTGTACATATGTGCATATATATATCTATAAAATGACATTTATTGAAATAAATGAAACACACATGTGCATGTACACATATACACATGTATACACATGCGTAACAGACTGAGGTATGGAAAGCAAATTCTTCAATCAACATCGCAGAACCAGGACATTAGTAGCTGAATGGAAGGAAAGCGATAATTGACATGAGTCTTTGAATGTTATTTCATAGATAAAAATGTTATTTAGAATCACATAAACTAAGGAGAACTTGGCAGAACCTCCCATTTTATGCTGACATCCCCTTTCAACATTTCTGACAGGCGCTGGTTCACCTAGTTACTGACTGAATGTTTTAGGAGCAGGTCCCTTAGCACCTTAATGATAAATGAGATAACACATATAATTGGTTAAAACTGTAAACTTTGAACATTTAGGAATTGATGTAATTTCTCTGTCCATTTGTACAGAAAACTGAAGCAGGGACCTGAAGAATTCAGTCTTCCTTTAGGTCCAAATGTCCAAAATGTGAAAGGATGCTGGAGTGAATGGTTTTCATGTATACGGTGCAAGCTAGGAGTCAGAATGTAGGTAATTTTCAGTAGGTGCAGAATGAAGAATACAAATGGGTATTTGTCTGAAAAGTATTTAGAAATTTGACTGAGTTGGCTGCCAGGTCCAATGTTATCTAGTTAATCCAAGGGACAGCTTGTCCTGGCTACCAAACTCAAATGGCATGCAGTAATGGGAAGCGTTACTCATTGGAACCACAGTGGGAGAAAATCATGTCAGAGCTTATGTTTCTCTAGGGACTTCTTTTCCAACTCTGTAATTTTTCATCAGGATCCCGTTTAAAAAAAAAAATACTGTCACTCAATACTGACATTTTAAGTAAAAATCCAAATAAATAAATATCAAAGCAAATATAGGTGCCTCAGTGGAGAATTTTATCTTTTACTCTTTGATTTTTAACAGCTTATCTTGAATATCTTGTTTATGTATTCAAATTTGTAATCTTCATTCCTTCAAAATAAACCAATAAATTGCATTTTCATAGCAAAACAGTGGCAGAGAGCTGCCCTTATTTTATATAGCTCTCAGTGATATCCCATATACTTTGGCACTTGAAATAGTGTTTCACTCTTATGTAGGAAATTTATTTTGGACTAGATCAATTAGGAACTATTCATATAGTTTAAAATTAAGTATCAACTCAGCGAAATTTAATAAAAGTTTGCTAGGTTTTAACTTCCTGGGCTCAGTTCAACAAGCATCTTTTCAATGCCTGTCACGTACCACACAGCCATGTGAGGATACAGAGATAAATCGACTTTCTCCTTGTCCAAGGGAAAGATCTTACAGTGTCTGAATGACGCATGTGAAGTGCTAACAAAGAGACATACATGAACTGTGAAATCTGTTGGAGGACCCATCCCCAAATAAAGGCTCAGGGGAGGCTTGTTGGACTAGGAAAATTAATTCTGAGAGAGTGTTAGCCCATGTGAAGAATGGGCGGCAGTGCTTTTCAGATTGAAAGGAGGATGACAAGATTGGTTTGTAAGATCGGTTTTGTCAAGAAAAGAGAAACTCATTTGTCTTCACTGTATAAGAAAAGCATGGCAGACATAGGAAACTGTAAGCAAGTTTGTGTTTCTAGAGGTTAGGACACCTACTACGCATATATGTACATCACTTTGCTTCTACGGGGAAAGCAGCTGTAAAAGGGCTGACAGTCAAGATATGGGACCCAGTCAGAGGCTCCTTCCAGCTTCCCTGGTGGCTCAGATGGTGAAGAATCTGCCTGCAATGCAGGAGACCCAGGTTCAATCCCTGGGTGGGGAAGATCCCTTGGAGAAGGGAATGGCAACCCACTTCAATAATCTTGCCTGGAAAATTCCATGGATAGAGCAGCCTGGTGGGCTACAGTCTGAGGGATCACAGAGAGTTGGACATGACTGAGCAAGCCCACAACGTGGCACACACAAGGAGGTCCAACAGCTCAGAGTGTGATGAGGAAGTCTTCAAGGAAAGAAGAAAGAGAGCCAGCCATCCCTCCATTTCCCCAGAGTCTTCCAGCACAGGTCAGGGAGAGGAGAACTTTGATGTAAAATCAAGTTGTGCATTTGCTTAATGTTTTAAACTAGATATTCTAATTACTGTGTTGAAATTCAACTTAAACTCTAGGACTTCCATTATCTTAGTAAACAAAAAAAAACCCATAGTCTCTGTCCAATTTTCACTAAATAATTTTAAATGAGCAGTAGGAAGAAAATAAATTGATTTTGTTGTCCCACTGGTTGTGTTTGTTTAATATACTGGTTATATCATAATTCACCAACATTGGACCTATTATAGCAATAATAAATTTAATAGATTAAAATGATGGATTCTATTTAGGAATTTGTTGATATGTGGATGGTAGCAGAACATCCAAGTGGATTTTTCCAATAGTGAAGCAACTGAATGAATTTATAACCTAAATTCATTTTGGTCTAAATTTTGGAGAGAAATTAGGGCTATACTCAAGAAACATTTGTTTCTCTTGAACATTTTTTTTTTCCTTTTAGTCCTTTATGAGTGATGATTACTTCCAAACCAAGATATCTTTATGAACCCACAATTACCGTGGGTTTATCTGTTTCTGTGAAAGCTACAGGTGGCTACCAATAAAAGCTATCTAAAATACTATTTTATCTCAAGAACAGTAACTTCTTATCAACGCTTGATCAATTTTGAATTTCTCAGCAGGCAATTTCCACCAGTTGTCTCTCCATATTTATGTAAACTCATATTTTACCATTTCTACATGGGATGACTCCATCTGAGCCTAACAGAACTCATGTTTCATTTATATTTTTGCTGTTCAACATGTTGAAACATGCTTTCAACAAAATCCCACCTTCAATATCCAGTTAAGACACTCTTTTTTTCTTTCTCACTGAACTATATCTGATTTACAATGTGGTGTTCATTTCTTCTGTACAGAACAGTGACTCAGTTACACATGCACAGTCCTTTTCATGTTCTTTTCTATCCAGGTTTCCCGTAGGATACTGAACATAGTTCCCTGTGCAATGAAGTAGGACTCTGTTGCTTATCCATCCCATATATAATGATTTGCATCTGCTAATCCCAACCTCCCTTTCCTTCCCTCCTCCCCTTGGTAACCACAGTTCTGTTCTCTAAATCTGTGAGTCTGTTTCACAGATATGTTTATTTGTATCTTATTTTAGATTTCACATATAAGTGCTATCATACAGTGTTTGTCTTTCTCTTCATGACTTCACCTAGCATGGTAATCTCTAGATCCAACCAAGTTGCTGAAAATGGCATTATTTCATTTCTTATGATTTAATGATATTTCATTGTATGTGCTGGAGAAGGAAATGGCAACCTACTCCAGTGTTCTTGCCTAGAGAATCCCATGGACAAAGGAGCCTGGCAGGCTACAGCCCACGGGGTCGCAAAGAGTCGGACACGACTGAGCGACTTCACTTCACTTCATTATATATGTTTCCCAGTTGGCTCAGTGGTAAAGGACCTACCTGCCAAACGGGAGTTGCAGGTTCGATCTCTGTGCCAGGAAGATCCCCTGGAGAAGGAAATGGCAACCCACTCCAGGATTCGTGTCTTGGAAATCCCATGGACAGAGGAGCCTGGTGGGCTACAGTCCATGGGGTCATAAAAGTCAGACACAACTTAGTGACTAAACAGTACAACAATATCCCACTGTATGTATATATACAAGGCTTCCCAGCTTGTGTTATTGGTAAAGAACCCACGTGATAATGCAGGAGACATAAGAAATGTGTGTTTGATCCCTGGATTGGGAAGATCGCCTGGAGCAGGGCACGGCAACCCACTCCAGTGTTCTTGTCTAGAGAATTCCTTGGCCATAGGAGCCTGGCGGGGCTACAGTCTATAGGGTCACAAAGAGTCTGCCACTACTGAAACAACTTGACACACATACATGTATACACACACACACACACACACACATATGTATGTATGTATGTGTATATATGTGTGTGTGTGTGTGTGTGTGTGTGTGTGTGTATGCCACATTTTCTTTATCCATGCAGCTGTTGATGGACATTTAGGTTGTTCTCAAGTCTAGGCTATCATAAACAGTGCTGCTATGAACATAAAGGTCTGTCTTTCAAAGCTTTGGTTTTTCCAGTAATCATGTATGGATGTGAGAGTTGGACTATAAAGAAAGCTGAGTGCCAAAGCATTGATGCTTTTGAACTATGCTGTTCACAGTTCACAGTCTTCACAGGAGAAGACTCTTGAGAGTCCTATGGACTGCAAGGAGATCCAACCAGCCCATCCTAAAGGAAATCAGTCCTAAATCTTCATTGGAAGGACTGATGCTGAAGCTGAAACCTCAATACTTTGGCCACGTGATGCGAAGAACTGACTCGTTAGAAAAGACCCTGATGCTGGAAAAGATTGAGGGCAGGAGGAGAAGGGGACGACAGAGGATGAGATGGCTGGATGGCATCACCGACTCAATGGACATGAGTTTGAGTAGACTCTGGGAGTTGGTGATAGACAGGGAGACCTGGCGTGCTTCAGTCCATGGGGTCGCAAAGAGTCGGATGTGACTGAGCCACTGAACTGAACTGCACCAATTTACATCCGTACCAACAGTGTAGGAGGTTTCCTTTTTCTCCACACCCCCTCCAGCATTTGTTATTTGTAGACTTTTTAATAACGGTCATTCTGATTGGTGTGAGATGGTAATTCATTGTATAACATGAATTTCAAGGAGCCCAGCACGCATATAAGATCCCTGAGACTGTAAGCATATTTGTATATCTTCTATGGGAATAATGATCCATGATTTAAATAAGTTTTGATATAGGGTCCATAACACAGAAAATAGCTAAAAACCACTAATTTAACCTAAAATCTGATTCACTTTGCTCTATGTATGCGCCATTTACTGCCCTTTCCAGCATCTGCAATTACTGGAAGACTCTCATCTTCCAGATATTTTGACATGCTCGCTCCTCTAGAGCTGTTCCCACTGATTTCCCCATGGCTAGCTGGCATTTACTCTGGGTCCAGAGTAGCTCTTGTCACAGGCAGGAGAGTTTCAGCTTCCTCATCCCCCACATTGAGCTATAATTTCCTAGACTGACCTGAGATGTGATTTGCCAGACTTTTCTGTTAGCTCAGCACTCCTGATTGTTACCTAATAATGTCTTTGGGTCCCTCTGGAACAATCACATGTTTTTGATGATTGAAAGCTCCCTCACTCCCTGGCATCATTGCATTTGGCCTCTGGTGTGCAGCATGCCAGTCTTCACTGAACTCCTGATTTTCCTCTGCCAGGTCCTGTCCTCCTTTTTTACAAGCACTGTTACTTCATCTTGACTCAGTAATAACAATGATGATGCCGAATAACAAAAGCAAGACTGAGGCGCTTACATGTGCTAGGCAATATACTTAAGGTTTTAAATGTGTTGCCTCATTTCTTTCTGACAACCACTTTATATGGTATACATTTTTAACAAGTGTCTTCAGTTTAATCTGCCTGCAATGCGGGAGACCTGGGTTCAATCCCTGGGTTGGGAAGATCCCCTGGAGAAGGGAAAGGCTACTGACTCCAGTATTCTGGCCTGGAGAATTCCATGGACTATATAGTCCATGTGGTTGCAAAGAGTCAGACACGACTGAGTGACTTTCACTCACACTCTTTTTGAGCAACCACTGTATGGCAGATATTTTGCTATGCTGTCCATATATTAAATGCAATCTTTACAGACATATAAAATGGATATTTTTATCCTCAATTTGTAGAAGAGTGAATTGAGAAAAAAGAGGCTAAGTGGGTCAGTTTATGCAGAAAAGAAACTGATTAAATCTCAGGGTCTGCATTCCCATTTCACGGTATTATTATTGCGTTTTAGTGGCTCAGTTGTGTCCAACACTTTGTGACCCCATGAACTGCAGCACACCAGGCTTCCCTGTCCTTCACTATCTCTCAGTGTTTGCTCAAACTCATGTCCATCGAGTCGGTGATGCCATCCAACCATCTCATCCTCTGTCGTCCCCTTCTCCTCCTGCCCTCAATCTTTCCCAGCATCAGGGTCTTTTCAAATGAGTCAGCTCTTCGCATCAGGTGGCCAAAATATTGGAGTTTCAGCTTCAGCATCAGTCCTTCTAAAGAATATTCAGGACTGACTTCCTTTAGGATTGACTGGTTTGACCTCCTTGCAGTCCAAGGGACTCTCAAGAGTCTTCTCCAGCACCACAGTTTGAGAGCATCATTTCCTTGGTGCTCAGTCTTCTTTGCAATAAGGAGTTTATGATTTGAACTACAGTCAGCACTCAGTCTTGTTTTTGCTGACTGTATAGACCTTCTCCATCTTCAGTTGCAAGGAATATAATCAATCTTGTTTTGATATTGACCTTCAGGTGATGTTCATGTTTCCTATGACCAGTGCATTCTTTTGGAAAAACTCTGTTAGCCTTTGCCCTGCTTCATTTTGTACTCCAAGCCCAAATTTGCCCGTTACTTATCTCTTGACTTCCTACTTTTGAACTCCTGTCTCCTATGAAGAAAAGGACCTTTTTTTTTTTTTTTTTTTATGTTTGTTCTAGAAGGTCATATAGGCCTGCATAGAACTGTACAACTTCAGCTTCTTCAGCATTAGTGGTTAGGGCATAGACTTGGATTACTATGATATTGAATAGCTTTTCTTGGAAGTGAACAGAGATCATTCTGTCATTTTTGAGACTGCACTCAAGTACTGCATTTTGGACTTTTTGTTGACTATGAGGGCTACTCCATTTCTTTTAAGGGATTCTTACCCACAGTAGTAGATATAATGGTTATTGGAATTAAATTTGCCCATTCCTATCCATTTTAGTTCTCTGATCCCTAAAATGTCAATGATCACTCTTGCCATCTCCTGTTGGACCACTTCCAATTTGCCTTGATATCATGGACCTAATATTTCAGGTTCCTATGCAATATTGTATTCATTTCACATGCTAGCAAAGTTATGCTCAAAATTCTCCGAGCTAGACTTCAACAATATATGAACCAAGAACTTCCAGATGTTCAAGCTGGATTTAGAAAAGGCAGAAGAACCAGAGACCAAATTGCCAACATGTGCTGGATTATAGAAGAAGCAAGAGAATTCAAGAAAAACATCTACTTCTGCTTTGTTGACTATGCTAAAGTCTTTGACTGAGGGGATCACAGCAAACTGTGGAAAATTCTTCGAGATAGGAATACCAGACCACCACCTGCCTGCCTTCTGAGAAATCTGTATGCAAGTCAAGAAGCAACAGTTAGAATCAGACTTGGAACAATGAACTGGTTCCAAACTGGGAAAAAAAACATGTCAATGCTATATACTGTCATCCTGCTTATTGAACTAATATACAGAGTACATCATTCAAAATGCCAGGCTGCATGAAACAAAGCTAGAATCAAGATTGCCATGAGAAATATCAATAATCTCAAATCTCAAATAATCTCAAAAATCTCAAATGACACCACCCTTATGACAGCAAGTGAAGAGGAACTAAAAAGAGCCTCTTGATGAAGGTGAAAGAGGAGAGTGGTTTTGACATTAAAACTTAATATTAATTTAAAACTCAACATTCAAAAGATGAAGATCATGGCATCTGGTCCCATCACTTCATGGCAAATAGATGGGGAAACAATGGAAGCAGTGACAGACTATTTTCTTGGGCTCCAAAGTCACTGCAGATGGTGACTGCAGCCATGAAATTAAAAGACGCTTGCTCTATGGAAGAAAAGCTATGACCAATATAGACAGCATATTAAAAAGCAAAGACATTACTTTGCCAGCAAAGGCCCACCTAGTCAAGGCTATGGTTTTTCCAGTAGTCATGTATGGATGTGAGAGTTGGACTATAAAGAAAGCTGAGTGCTGAAGAATTGATGCTCTTGAACTGTGGTATGGGGGAAGACTTAAGAGTCCCTTGGACTTCAAGGAGATCCAACCAGTCCATCCTAAAGGAAATCAGTCCTGGGTGTTCATTGGAAGGACTGATGTTGAAGCTGAAACTCCAATACTTTGGCCACTGATGGCGAAGAACTGATTCATTTGAAAATACCCTGATGCTGGGAAAGATTGGAGGCAGGAGGAGAAGGGGACAACAGAGGATGAGATGGTTGGATGGCAACACCAACTCAATGGACATGAGTTTGAGCAAGTTCCAGGAGATGGTGAAGGACAGGGAAGACTGTTGTGCTGCAGTCCATGGGGTCACAAAGAACTGGACACAATTGAGGGAATAAACAACACCCTCCTTTATGGTCTAACTCTCACATCCGTAGATGCCTGATGTCAAAACCATAAGTTTGACTATATGGACCTTTGTCAGCAAAGTGATGTCCTGGTCTCTTCCTAAGACCCCTGACTCACTCTTCCACTAGAACCTATGACTTCAGTGGATGAGTCTAGTCCAGGCTCTCATTTCTGCCTTACTGAATTGTGTCTGGATATGATATTCATGCATGGGGTCAATGGCTATAATATTGTTCATAGATTGTGTGTGTTCTTCAGGTACTTTGATGTTCATTTGTTCACTTTTCCTCTCATCTACTATTTATTGGGTGCTCACTTTACGTTCAGTGTTGTGCAAGTACTAGGGAATTGAGACCGGAAAAGCACAGCTTGGAGACAGACATACAACCCACTATGATGGTCTCACAACAGCTGTAATGAAGGAGAGGGGCCTGAATTTGTGAGTTGGGGCCACAGTCAGGAGCTAGTGCTTGAATTGGATCATAAAGGGTGATCCAGAGGAGGCACTTCAGTCAGAAGCAAGAGAATTTGGAAGGAGTATACGGCAAGTTCGAGGAGTCACAATGAATTCAGTGAGTGTTGGGATGGAAGCAGGAGATGAAAGAGGCGGCGTAGGAGGTCAGGAAGGGATCACTACGGACCCTGCATATCCTGCTGAAAAGTGAGGGTTCAAATGAATGTGGATGTAATCTGCCATTCCTCCACCGTGTACTGATAGAATTTATATTGGTAGACAGTAGAAACCACATTTTATAATTTCAGAGAGATATCTCCTGTACTAAGTTGTGTGCTAAGTCGTTTCAGTCATGTCTGACTCTTTGCGACCCTATGGACTGTAGCCCGCCAGGCTCCTGTGTCCATGGGGATTCTCCAGGAAAGAACACTGGAGTGGGTTGCCATGCCCTCCTCCAGGGGGTCTTCCCGACCCAGGGATCAAACCTGCGTCTCTTATGTCTCCTGCATTGGCAGGTGGGTTCTTTACCACTAGCATCACCTAAGTTAACATAACTTGTATAATGGAGTCCCGGTTGTTGAGTGGGGATTTATAATCTCCTCATATGTACTCATTTAGCAAAAACCCAAAGAGAGAACACTATAACCTATACTGTCGTGTTTAAAATAGTCTTTAATTCTTTCTCTCTTTCTGGTCAGCCTGAAACACTGAAAGGTAGCCAGCTTGAGAGACCAGCCTGAAAGGCTTCCTGATTCTAAACATGTGTGGATTCAGGGGTTAGTGCACATTGCAAGTACCTCTCTGCTCTGGAAATTTACCTCCTGTGATTCATTTGATCTTCTCTCATACATGCAATCTGCTGACTTGCTTCTTTACATTATTTCTGATTACAGTTTTGGAAATAGCTTAGAAAGTAACAGTTACTCAGAGAAAGGACTAAGGGACTTATGTTTCCTAATCAAACCTGATGGGCTTCCCTGGAGGCTCAGTGGTAAAGAATCCACCTGCCAATTCAGGAGATACAGGTTCGATCCCTGGGTTGGGAAGATCCCTTGGGGAAGGAAATGGCAGCCCACTCCAGTATTCTTGCCTGGAAAATCCCATCGTCAGAGGAGTCTGGCAGGCTATAGGCCATGGGGTCACAAGATTCAGACATGACGGAGAGACTAAACAACAACAACAGATCACATCTGATGGCTGCAAAGTCTTGTTGTATTAGGTGTTCATTGAAAGAAATATCTGCATTTTCTCACTTTTGCATGTTTTAGTTTGTCTTAAAATTCCCTCAGTGCAAGTCTTTCAACAGGCCAGGGCATCACTCTTTATCTGATTTTCCATCTTCTCTGCAGGTGCCTAAACCCTGCCAAAGGCGGTAGAAGACATCGTGACTTAGGAGACAAAAGAAAGCATGAACTCAAGCTTTCTAATGCATCTCCCCTCGTACCCCAGCTGTGGAGCCTGAGAATGGGGAATTTATTCTTTGGAGTAAATGAATGTAAAATGCTGTTTTGCTTTCAATGTGGTTCCTCCTCTTCGAGCTCATTATTTCTTTACACACATCTAAATACGACTTGATAATTTCACCTTCTTATGCAACTCAAATATAAGAAAAAAAGGTGCTTGGGGTGCTCCAGAGTGTTTGATCCCAAATTGTAATGTGGTCTCATGCCTCCTCTTGCTCTGGGATGAGATAAAAGGAAACAAGCTGTTTTGTTGTTAAAGATCAAGATGGTCTGAATGGCGATTCGGGACATAACCATGATCACTATGGGGAAAGGAGAGGCTGTGTGATGTTTTCCTATTAGGCACAGTATGTCAGATTTCTGTAACTGTCAGAAAGGGTATTTCATTTCATGCCCAACTGTGATTTCTTTGTTGCTGTTGCCAGTTTTAAATTCCTGGCATCATCCTCAGTAAAACCGAATGAGGGCTGCTGTGAGCAGTCCTTTCCAATGGTAAGAGAATAGCTCATATTTTAGATTCTTATTATGTCCCTGTCCTGTTCTTCCCAAGAATTAACTTTACTCGTTATCCTCACAGTACTGATGTGAGATAGAAGGTGTTAATTCCATTTTACAGATGAGAAAACTGAGACACAGGGAGTCTAAGTAACTTACCCAGGTTACATTGCTTGTACATGTTAGTGGAGGTGGAATTTAAACCCAAATAACCTTGCCAGGAATAGAGTGAGGTAAGAGAGGTGCCCAGGCACAAAATTTAAAGAAGCAGTCCTTCTCAGTCTTCTGCATGTGCAGGATTCAAACTTGAGAGTGAGTGCCTCCTTAGATCATGTGTCCAAGGCACTTTGCTGCTTGCCACACTTCAGCCTCAGCCTTGTAAATAACCTTGGTTATTTACAAGGAGCCTGGGTAGCCTGTTAACCTTCATACCTCCTGTCTCTCTGCTCCTGACCCTTATGGATTAGAGTCAGACTTCAAAGAAGAAGTAGATAGAAGAGCCTGAAAAGGGGTCTATAGGTGCACAACAGACCAGCAAGATAAAGCCCAAAGTAGGCATCTTTCTTTAGATATCTCCCTTCCTCTTGACTGGGCATTAATTTCTTGAACTGTGCTCCCTGCCATTCTTCTCTGTTAAGGCTTTGTCTCACCCCAACCTTCTCCAGTGCAGAAAGGAATAAAGATACTCTTTACTTGCGAGGTAAATCTCTGATCCCATAGAGAAAGCATTAGAACAGCACCACAGCATATGTATCCTCAGTCAGACTCGCCTGCCCCCAAATACCTTTTATCATCTTGTCAAGTCCAGACACGCTCCAAGGTATGTGTTGGGGTCAAAGATAATCCAAGAACACATACCTAGAAGGAATCTCAAGACCTTAGAACAGGATCCAGTGAGGAGAAATTAAATTGTCTTTGAGAAAAGGGAAGGGTGCGCAGGGTAAGAGTGAGAACTCACCTCCTCCCTAAACCCTGTACTCTTGAAAATCCTTCACTACATGGCGTAGGTTTCGAAAGATACCAGATTTTTCAGTTAGCTGACAACTGGTGATGTAATCAGTGTATCATTAGAACAAAGAGCGCCTTCTGTTCAGTCCTATAGAACCCACGACTTAGGGAAACCACTGGGACTAGAGGCTGAGAATGGGGAAACTATCTCTGGCTCTCTTCAGTGATGGACCGACCTACCCCATGACTCAACAGGCCATAGAAGAAGCACCTGTGAGTTATTATGAACACATGTGGAGGGCCAGAAGTAGCTGGGGTCTGAATTGCAACAAAGGAAGGTGCATGTCATAATCCGGTAGCTTTTGAAAGCTTCTCAGCATCACACTAGAAAGTTCCTGGTAGTTCTTCTACACACATTTTTACCAGTGAATTCCCAGCAGACGGGTTGATGATGGCTTCTCCTCTCTTATAGACTTCATGCCAACAAAGCCAGATGGGAAGGACCTCACCAAATGACATCATGCCAACAGAGCCAAATTGGAAGACTTCACCATGTGAGCAAGGCCAGAAGCGCTAAGCCAGAAAAAGAACTGCACTGTGAACAAGTGTCACTTGCCTCTTTGATCAGATTCATGAATCTGGGCCCAAGGCGCCACGGCTTGTGTCGGTGGCACTGCAGGGAGCTGACGGCCAGCTGGGAAGCCCGGTGGGAGGCAATGGCCACCGTGTAGACAGCGTCATACATCAGAGCAGCTTCAGTCTGCGGAGGAAAGCATAAGCCACATCTTCAGCTCCACTTTTGCTCCCTTCCCTTTACCTGCGGCATGACTCTGCCCACTTCCTCATCTCCTATTTGTCTGATCTCAACGACCATTTATTCTCCAGCTGAACACCTTTCCTTCTCCCATAGCTATTTTCCTCTAAAATAATATCTTTGTACCCCAGAGTAAATTGTAGTCATGGCTCTGCTTCATTTCAAGTTCTTTAAAAAAGAAAAAAGGAGAAGAAGAAAAGAAAAAAGCAACTTGGATCAGCCACAAAAGACTTGATTCAGAGAACCAGTATGTTTGGAGTGTCCTTTGTTAAACCCAGTGTTAAGATCAACTATCAATGCATTGAATTAGAAGCTCAATATTTCAATATCAGATTTTGTCTTTCAGTGTTTACCTATCTCTTGTCTATTTACTTGATTATATTTTGTAGAAAGAGAGTGCTGTGAGCAAAATTAACATGTGATTTCTAGATAAAGATACTGATATTGGGCACTTCCATTGACCAGAGTCAACAAGGCTGTAGTCATAGAATGAAATTCAATAGCAGATTTGAAGAAACTCTCAGAAGAACAGACCTCTGCAGCTTGCTCAGAAAACATGTGTTCTTGTTAGCACTTGCTTTCCTGATAGAAATTGGAACTAGCCATTCCTTTGGGGCCAGGGCGTTGGCTATGTCATTCTTAGACTCATGAGATTTCTCTCATTTTCAAAATTTCACATAATACTCTCAGTATTTTCTGAAGTACTGCCCGGTGCTTTTTTTTTAAGGATAAAATCATATAATACCTTTGCATTTTACTTGAGGATTTTCATAGAAACTTCAAATATACTAGTTCATCTGAAATTCTCACCAACCCCACAAAATAAACAGAACACATGAATCAAGCTATTATTATTTAGGAAACTGACCTCCAGGCAGTATATTGATTTGTGTAGGGTCATACAGATAACCAGTAATTTGTATAGTTAAACCAAAAATCTAGGTCATAGAATGAAGACTATGATGTAGTTTTCCAAAATAAGATGATTTATTCAGCATATATTTATTCATCATTTATTGAAAATGTCTTGATGGAGGTAGAAAGAGAAACTAAAGGGAATTACATCTTGTATTCTATCAGTCTTTGAGTCCAGAGAATATGTCTACTTTGAATACTTATTATTCTGAGCAATCTCTATCATTGCATTTTTCATATAATATATTAATCTTTTTATATCTCTTTCTCGATAAAAGTGGTCAACTTCATTTTTCAGTGGCTAGCACAGTTCTTGACACATGAAAGTTGTTTAAAAAATGTTAGATGAAGGAATTAATGTTATTTCATGCTTAAAATAATTTTTTGTGAAAACTGTATAATTCCAAGGTTTTATGATGTATTTCTAAGATTAATTGCTTCACTCACACTTAATATGAGTGATATGTAGAAGCCGTGATGGTGATAATTGTTAAAGCTTAAAAATATTCTGATCATTTCAGTTCAAGGCTGATATAATCAATTTTACAGATCAGAAAACTGAAGTTCAGGGAAATTAAGTGATTAGTCTAAGGCCTATCGATTGACAGAATGGGCCTTTTTAAAAGGCAGTCTATTGTAATAGCTGACATTTATAGAGCATTTATATGTCAGGGCTTCCCAAGTGGCTCAGCAGTAAAGAATATGCCTGTAATGCAGGAGGTTCAGGAGATATGGGTTTGATCCCTGGGTGGGGAAGATCCCCTAGAGGAAGAAATGACAGCCCGCTCCAGTATTCTTGCCGGGAAAATCCCATGGACAGAGGAGCCTGGCAGGCTAGCTACAATCCGTAGGGTCACAAAGAGTTGGACACAACTGAGCATGCACATACATTGGTTTATATGTCAGGTACTCTTCCAAATATTTTGCAGTCATTGTGTCTTCACCATAATTTCTACTCCTTTATGGATGAAGAATTGACACAGTTACATGTTGTCCCCAAACTAATGATGAGAAAGCTAAGATTCAAACACAGGAAGCTGGTGCTCGGGTTTATGGTCTCAACCACAAAGCTGAGTTGCATCTAAACCAAGTATTTGTAAGGTGATTTAATGGTTTAAATAATAGGTCAACATGATCAATATCCATTGGCGATTAACTACGTTCTAGACACTATAAGCATTTTACATGTTATCTCCTTTAATTACTGAAATTAAACCTTCCAAGTAGGTATTTTCCCCATTTTGAAAGTCAAGAGTGAAAGTGTTAGTCGCTTAATCATGTCCAATTCTTTGTCACGCCATGAACTGTAGTCCACCAAGCTCCTCTGTCCATGGAATTCTCCACATAAGAAGACTGAAGTGAGCCAAAAGAAAAAAAAGAAAAGACTGGAATGGGTAGCCATTTCCTTCTCCAGGAGATTTTCCAGACCCAGGGATCAAGCCCATGTCTTCTGCAGTGGCAGGCAGATTCTTTACCATTTGAGCCACCAGGGAAACCCAAATACAGACAGAGAAATTGAGGCTTGAATGTACCAGACATAACTTTAATAACAAGTTGCCTAAAGTTATATAGCCAGTAAGGGAAGGAGCAAGGATTTCATCTTGGGATGAATGCTGAGTTCAGAGGGTATGCTCTCAACTACCATGCTATGGGGACCTGGGACTTTTGGGCCTTGGAATGTAGCTTTTTAAAATATACATTTGTTTGTATATTCACTAATTGGCGATTGATGATTGATTTGATAGAGAAGCGTGAGGAGAGGAATTCCAATGGTTGAACTTTTCTATACACTTAACTTAGTCACTCGGATTTCAAGTTTCTTTGTCAAGGTTGTCTCTATACTGAGCTAAGTAATAACAAGATTCAAAACTATAGGCCAGATTGGTGCTTTCCAAATTCAAAGAAGAAAATCATTTATTCTAAAATTATGCTTCCCCTTTTATACAATGTTTTCTTAGATTGAGAAGACATTTAAGTACTTTATAGCACAAATAAACTAGCACTGAATTTCCTCCCCTTTTCAGTTTTATGCTAGAGGCCTGCTTACCAAACAGCAACTCTCAAGCCATTTTAAGTAAATATATACAAAAAAAATGGCCAGTGTTTCAAATTTTATTCTTCCAAATGTGCTTGTTTTCACATTCTATTTACACATAAAGCTTAGAAGACACCACATGCTCAGTGCCTCTAAAAGAATATTTTTACAGCACGTGGATCACAAAACAGGCACATTGAAAGTGGGCTTCTACAATGAGGTGCCATTACACGCCAGTCAGGCTGGCTGCTATCCAAAAGTCTATAAGCAATAAATGCTGGAGAGGTTGTGGAGAAAAGGAACCCTCTTACACTGTTGGTGGGAATGCAAACTAGTACAGCCACTACGGAGAGCAGTGTGGACATTCCTTAAAAAACTGGAAATAGAACTGCCATATGACCCAGCAATCCCACTCCTGGGAATACACACCGAGGAAACCAGATCTGAAAGAGACATGTGTACCCCAATGTTCATCACAGCACTGTTTATAATAGCCAGGACATGGAAGCAACCTAGATTCCCATCAGCAGATGAATGGATAAGGAAGCTATGGTACATATATATAATGGAATATTACTCAGCCATTAAAAAGAACACATTTGAATCAGTTCTAATGAGATGGATGAAACTGGAGCTCATTATACAGAGTGAAGTAAGCCAGAAAGATAAAGACCAATACAGTATACTAATGCATATATACGGAATTTAAAAAGATGGTAACGATAACCCTATATGCAAAACAGAAAAAGAGACACAAACGTACAGAACAGATTTTTGGACTCTATGGGAGAAGGCGAGGGTGGGATGTTCTGAGAGAATAGCATTGAAACAAGTATACTATCAAGGGTGAAACATATCACCAGACCAGGTTGGACGCATGAGACAAGTGCTTAGGGCTGGTGCACTGGGAAGACCCAGAGGGATGGGATGGAAAGGGAGGCGGGAGGGGGGATCAGGATGGGCAACACATGTAAATCCATGGCCGATTCATGTCAGTGTATGGCAAAAACCACTACAATAAAGAAAAAAATAATAATAAATAAAGACCTGTTCTGCCAGTTTTCTCCTAAAAAAAAAAAAAATAAAGTGGGCTTCTTTGCAGTACACAGTATTTTGGTGATTATAATGATGTGTAATAAAGGATTGACTCAGAGGACTTAGGGTGCTCAAACCCTTCAAATTCCAAAGAAAGGACTCATCTTTGACTGACTTCTGGGAGATTGCCTCTTTAGAATATTCTGCCTAATCAGAGCGTCTTTGCATCACTGGGGTCGTGGGTTATGCAAATAGTTTATGCTAACAGTGTGACTCATGGTGATTGCTTATTTTTGTTCACTTGGTGCTCTGGACCTTGTCACATCAGTTTGACCTCTGGAGTGGCTGGAGACTAACTGAAGCCAGCTAGGTAGGTGCTCTTTGCCTAACCCCCCATAAAATCCCTGGACACTGAGGCTCAGATGAGCTTCCCTGGTTGGCAACATGTGATACATTTTGTCACACATCTTTGCTGATGTGTGCACTGTCAATTCAGACTTGGTCTTTGTGACTTTTGTTGATGTTAAACTGTATCCTTTTTCTGTAACAAATTGTAATTATGAATATAACACCTTTTCTGATTTCTGAGTCTTCCTAAATGAAAGTGAAAGTTGCTCAGTCGTGTCCGACTCTTTGTGACCCTAGGGACTATACAGTCCATGAAATTCTCCAGGAGAGAATACTGGAGTGGGTAGCCTCTCCCTTCTCCAGGGGATCTTCCCAACCCAGGGACCGAACCCAGGTCTCCCGCTTTGCTGGTGGATTCTTTACCATCTGAGTCACCAGGGAAGCTCTTGGGGACCCCAATAAAGTGGTCTTGGGGACTCCAATACAAACCAATGAGATGCTATGTCACCTTAGGGATGAGAGCTAAAAGCCTGAGACAGCCTTACGGAGTCTCCACATTTTGCTCCCTGCCCGGCATGTTGCTGTTGTTGGAAAAACCTAGAGGAGATCAAGGTACTGAAGGGAGACCCACCCAGTCTTTAGAGAGCAAATATGTGAAATGTACGGATTTTCCATCTTCTCTCCAAATTTGGAAACATTCACATTACCCTGATATGGATAAACAAGTCGTTTCTCTAACAGCGAAATGCTTTCAAATAGTACCTCATCCCCCTCATTTCCTAGTTTCGTCTATTAAAATGTTAATATCTCACCCACACATACAGCTAACAGCAATTTGCCTCTTAGTATGAATTAGCTGGTCCTTCTTTTTTCTGAGACACGCCCCTTGAAACGAGGATTCTGGTAAGGGTGAGAAGGCTCGTGTTTTGACTACAAGACCCCTGCAAGGGGGCACAAGCTGGTGGGGTGGAGGCTTCTGAGGGAGCCAAAGTGCTAGGAGAGTCGGTGAGCACTCAGGAACTAGGGACAAGCAATTTGCAAGTGAGTTTGGGTTTGGAAGAAGCTTGTGGAAGGTAGCAAAGATACCACCTTGTACTCATTATCTAGAAATTCAGTAATTAGGAGAGCAGCTCTAGTGAAGTCTGGCACAGAAGTTGACATACTGAGAATCTCAATGAGTATTTGCCAGCTTTTGAGAAGGACAAGAATAGGGAAAAGAGGACTTATGTGGAGTTGGGAAACAGAACTGGGTGATGCCATTGGTCATACAAGGTCACACAGATCCCAGGGAAGAGGCCATCTTGGACTAGACTTGCAAACAGAAGAATGTGTGTCTTTGTAGAGAATTGGACCCTGCCTTGAATAAGATAGAATCTCTTCTTTCAGAAAGCTTTTTGTTCTTCTTTCATTGAATACAAATTGGCAAAACAGCAGGTGCCATTAGGTAAGTTCAATATTATGTCCTAAAGGCTTTGTGTATGTTACCTAACTGAATTTGTAAAGTAACACTGTAAAGTATTATTATACAGAATGCAGATGAGCTAGGTGGTTCAGAGAGGCTACACAATTTAGGATATTTAGTTATTCAGGGACATAGGAAGGACTAAACTATGTTTTCCTAATCTGGAAAGATCTTGCTTTTTCCACTGAATCCCACTGCCTGTTGTATCAGAAGGGTAGACACAGCGGCAGTAGACACTCAGGATGACTCTCAAGTTGGAGACTCAGAGTTGCCTTCTCTGTGGATCATCGTTACAGGAAACAGTTACATGTGAGATGAGGGTACTGAATTAACTTCACATTGTGAACGCATTTGAAGAACTGGGAAGGCAGATGACAGATCAAAGCTTTGTTGTTTCCATGGCTCTGTGTCATATTGAATCACACAGAATTTTGGTTCATAGTCAGAGAAGAATCCATCTGAGAATGGGCCACTCCATTACCAAAGACTATCCTCAAAACCCAATAGATTGAATTAGTCCAAGAGAGAAATTTAACCGTAGAGAAAAGAAATGAAGTACATTTTACAAAATCACTCTATTCAGTTAACTAACACTTCAGTTGATAAAACACTCTTTTTAAATCTCAAGGTGTTTTTAAATAATGAGTTTCACTATTTTTGTACTCTTGACTCAGTAACAGTTTTCTTAATTAACTCAATTTTGACCCTGTTTTTAATGTCAATTTTTTTTATTATTAATATATATGTCTTACCTCTGAAGTCAAAATTCTTGGACTTACATATTTTCAGGTTTGAGAGTGTTCTGACATAATAATATGCTTTGAAGATATTTTTAGTGCATAATGTTCTAAGAAATTCTTAATTGTTAAAACATTGAAAAGTAGATAAGTAGTAGATGGAATGTCAAAATACATAGGTTTTTAAAAATATCCTCTATTTTATGTTCATAAGGGCATCTGTGCATGTACTTGGCACACACGAAGATTAAGGACTATAGGGAGATTCACTTTGGAGAACAGTGAGGAAATGGCATGTGATTTTGGAGAAAACAATTTCATTAAAAGAGTATTACTTAATTATCGATAGTGGTTAGTGTATGACTAATTTTTGAAATAATATTATTACTTTAGAATAATCTCTATTTTTATTAATCATGCCCATTTCTCATTTATAGAAGCTCTCTTTAGACTTTTGCAGTATTATCTCAGGGCTACGTGCATATTTTTCATTTAATATCTTGAGTCTTAGTAGACCTCAGTGCATACGTAGTAGACCTCAATTATTTAGTACATTAATTCTTTTATTAAATGCATGTTTATTGAAGGTCTGTTTTGTGCCAGCCTCTTCCTAGTGTTGAGAACAGAGCAGGATATGAAAATACAGAATTTCCAGCTTCATGTATTTATATCCTTGCAGGTGATAGCACCAAACAAACAGATCTGAATGTGACCTATCGGCATCAGGGCCGCAGAGAAAAGTAACACAGGTTAGTGGAGGGAGAATAAGAGGAAGAGGGTGTTCTAGACTAGGAAGCAGGCTCATAGAAAGTGTCTTCAGGGATGTAACCTTTGAGCAAACCTGAATAGGGGAACGTTCCAAGCCCTGCAAGCAGTAAATGCTAGAGATGCAGGAATGAAGTAAGTCTGAAAGAGAAAAACAAATCTTTCATATTAGCCCAAAATGTGGAATCTAGAAAAATGGTAAAGATGAACCTATTTGCAAAGCAGAAGCACAGATATAGACTTAGAGAACTAACACATGGACACTAAGTGGGGAAAGGCGCTGTGGGATAACTTGGGGGACTGAGACTGACCTATATACTCCATGGACACTATGCATAAAGCGTAACTAGTGAGAACCTACTGCATAACACAGGGGACTCGGCACATTGCTCTGAATTAATGTAAATGGGAAGGAAATCCAAAAAAGGGGGCATATATGTATACGTATGCTGGACTCACTCATCTCAACGCCAGTAAAGCAATGCTCAAAATTCTCCAAGTCAGGCTTCAACAGGACATGAACTGTAAACTTCCAGATGTTTAGGCTGGTTTTAGAAAAGGCAGAGGAACCGGAGATCAAATTGTCAACATCCACTGGATTATTGAAAAAGCAAGAGAGTTCCAGAAAAACTTCTATTTCTGTTTTATTGACTATGCCAAAGCCTTTGACTGTGTGGATGACAACAAACTGTAGAAAATTCTGAAAGAGATGGGAATACCAGACCACCTGACCTGCCTCTTGAGAAATCTGTATGCAGGTCAGGAAGCAACAGTTAGAAGTGGATGTAGAAAAACAGACTGGTTCCAAATAGGAAAAGGAGTATGTCAAGGCTGAATATTGTTGCCCTGCTTATTTAACTTATATGCAGAGTACATCATGAGAAATGCTGGGCTGGAAAAAGCACAAGCTGGAATCAAGATTGCTGAGAGAAATATCAGTAAAGCCTCAGGTATGCAGATGACACCACCCTTATGGCATAAAGCAAAGAAAAACTAAAGAGCCTCTTGATGAAAGTGAAAGAGGAGAGTGACAAAGTTGGCTTAAAACTCAACATTCAGAAAACTAAGATCATGGCATATGGTCCCATCACTTCATGGCAAATAGATGGGGAAACAGTGGAAATGGTGACAGACTTTATTTTTGGGGGCTCCAAAATCACTGCAGATGGTGACTGCAGCCATGAAATTAAAAGACGCTTATTCCTTGGAAGAAAAGTTATGACCAACCTAGACAGCATATTAAAAAGCAGAGACATTTCTTTGCCAGCAAAGGTCCATCTCGTCAAGGCTATGGTTTTTCCAGTGGTCATGCATGGATGTGAGAGTTGGACTATAAAGAAAGCTGAGTGTCAAAGAATTGCTGCTGTGGTGTTGAAGACTCTTGAGAGTCCCTTGGACTGCAAGGAGATCCAACCAGTCCATCCTAAAGGAGATCAGTCCTGGGTGTTCATTGGAAGGCCTGATGCTGAAGCTGAAACTCCAATCATTTGGCCACCTGATGCGAAGAAGTGACTCATTGGAAAAGACTCTGATGCTGGGAAAGATTGAAGGTGGGAGGAGAAGGGGACGACAGAGGATGAGGTGGTTGGATGGCATCACCGACTCAATGGACATGAGTTTGAGTAAATTCCGGGAGTTGGTGATTGGACAGGGAGGCCTGGTGTGCTGCAGTCCATGGGGTCGCAAAGAGTCAGACACGACTGAGTGACTGAACTGAACTGATGCCTGACTCACAGCAGGAAATAACACAACATTGTAAAGCAACTATACTCCAATAAAAATTTAGAAAAAAAATAATAATGAATGAAATATGGACCGGAGATATATAGACACAGTGGAATTGAAACCAAGGGAGTTTTTATCTTTAAGGTAGAGAAGAAGGAGTTTGAGTTCAGAGGCTATTTGAGAACAAAGACTTGTTAACACTGGGCCTGGTCTTGGGGGCCTGGGGTGTGCTCTCTTCACTCAACCATCAGTCCAAGAGATGCCCTTCTTGTTTCTGTTGTTCAGTCGCTAAGTCGTGTCTGACTCTTTGCAACCCCATGGACTGCAGCAAGCAGGCTTCCCTGTCCTTCACTATCTCATAGAGTTTGCTCAAGCTCATGTCCATCAAGTCGGTGATGGGCTAGCCAACCATCTCATCCTCTTTTGCCCCCTTTCTCCTCTTGTCCTCCATCTTTCCCAGCATCAGGGTCTTTTCCAATGAGTCAGCTCTTTGCATCAAGTGGCCAAAGTATTGGAGCTTCAGCTACAGCATCAGTCCTTCGAGTGAATATTCAGAGTCGGCTTCCCTTATTATACTTGCCCTTTAAGCTTCCTGTGACTGTTTCTATACTCCCAAATTAGCCAAAAGGAAACAGTGAACCGCAAAATGGACTCTTTGAAAAAATACAGGTCAACATATGTTTCACAGGATCAATAGCAAGGCTCTATCTGCATAACCGTGGGATCTGCCTTCTAGTGGCCAACTGAGAGTTACCACTGTTTTTCACCAGTAATGTCATAACCTAACATAGTTGCTCTACCCACTTTTATAGCAACCTGCTGAGCCACCTTCTGTTCTAATAAATCCCTATTTCCTTTTAGAGTTTATAATAATAATAACAACAACAATGCTAGTAACAGTGACTCCTCTGGTTGGATGAGAAGACTATAGTAAACTCTAGAGAGAGTCTCTCATCCCTGGGGACCTGGGGCTGCCATGCTTCCTGTCCACAGGACTGGTGAGCCTGACTGGGTGGGAACTGTATGGTTCTGTCTGCCTCATTCAGTGCTTTGTCTCATCTCAGTCAATATGCACAAACTCTTCTGTCAGCTCGGTATAATTGAAGACAATGGACAATTTTTGTTTTTGATAAATTAAGACATACTTGTGATGAATAATTAATGTCTGGCATGAATTCACATCTGTATTAAGGTAGGTCCAAGCTCTAACTCTTTCAGTGGTAGTCAAGGAACACAGGTAAAAATGACTTGCAATCTCATCCTGTGATAGAGATCTTGTTTGAGAAGTGGGGGTAAAGGGTGGACAGAAGGTTTTGAACTGTATTTGAACACATTGGAATTACAACTCCAGGAGGAAAAATATACCAGCAACTTTTTTTTAGTCTCTCTCTCTCCTTCCCTCTCTCCCTTTCTCTCTCTTTCTTTATCTTTCCTTTCAGAAGTCTAGCATTTCCTTGGATATTTTCTACTTCTTATTCAAAGCAATGTTTCAAGTCATCCCAAGGCTCATTTGTACCAAAATGCTTTCCATCATTATCTCTCAGATCACTTTGTATATTTTAAGAGTTATTTCAGATTTGAACAAAAGACAGGGACCTTAAACATGGAATCATCCAGAACCACTTAATTCATTCGTTTCTTCTTTTTTTTTTTTCATTTGTACCTTGTTCAAAAAAGATAGAAAAAGATAGAAATCCTAAGTTTATTTATCTGTGAGATGATGCCTTTCAGTTATCAGTAAATTGCATCTTAAAAGCAAGAGTGTTTCTCCCGATGATGGGAACAGAGAATGAAATACTATGCCAATTTAAAATGCTATTACCTGCCCGCATTCCCAATATCTTTTCCCTTGGATGACACTGTTCTGACATAGAGATCTTTTTTTTTTTCTTTTATTTCCTGCAATTTTCTTCCATCACACAGGGAGCTTCATTAGAGAAATAAAGCTAGGGTAGGTGCATTTGACAACAAGAGACAGATGATGTTAGTGAGAAGCTCTCTGATGAGGCAGTTTGCAATTTATGTGTTAGCGGAGTACCTCTCTCTCCGTAGGAGGCAGGCTTGGCATCTGCTTTGAGAGCGACATATGGCTGGTGTAAAGCACCGTGAGTGCCTGTAAAGGTGCGCCTTCCTGCACCCTGGACAAGAAGAATGTGAACACTCCAACCGTTTGGAAATCTGGATTTTTCCACGTGTGCCTCTGCTTGCTGAGATGTGGCAGAAGCAAGGAGAGCAAACTGGTTCTGAAGAACCTCTACAGGCAGCTTGCTCCTCCTTGTTCCCTCCCTCCTTCCCAAGGCCACGTTCCCGGGGGTAACCCTTTTCCTATTTCCCCTTGCTTTGGTTTATGCTTTGCCTCCATTTAGCTGACAGTGGTGAGTGTCTCGCATTTACCTTTTAATCTGAGGCCCTTACTGTCAGGAAGTTGCAAAAAGCAATTTTTGACAGTTGCCATGCCCAAGCTCTCAAAATCCATAAAAATCCTTCCTCCTCCTCGCATACAAGCCTAGGCACAGGTTATAACACGTTTTCTTTGCACGATAGAAAGCATGCTATCTGTGTGCTAAGTCGCTTCAGTTGTATCTGACTCTTTGCAACCCACAGGACTGTAGCCTGCCAGGCTCCCCTGTCCATAGAAGTCTCTGGACAAGAATACTGGAGTGGATAGCCATTCTCTTCTCCAGGGGATTTTCCTGACCTAGGGATGGAACCTGGGTCTCCTGCATTGAAGGCAGATTCTTTGCCACCTGGGCTACCAGGATAGCCCATAGAAAGCATACGATATTCTTAACCTAACCCCTGAGGAAGTCAAACATTATCTCACATAATTTTATTTAAAGCTACTTACTGTCATCATGCCATCCAAAAGGCCAGTCTCAGGCCTGGGTGGGGCCTGCAATCTCTCCATGGACCACTTCTCGATGATGGCAGACACGTGAGGGTTGTCAATATTTAGCAGCCGAAACCCAGTCATGTTTACACCACTGTACCTATAGAGTTCCAGATCTAAAGCAAACAAGTCCTGCGCAGTATTAAAAATGATAAAAGTAGAAAGAGTTAATATTTTCAGTGTTCTTGATGCAAAAGAGAGCTAATGCTTGCAGAAGCAACAAACAGATTAAAATAAGCATGGCAGCCATCATCACGCTGGTTCTATGAAAGAAGGTTTCCTGTTGTTCTTCATTTGCATGCTGCCTGGCAAATTCTAAGGCAGTAATAATTTTCATTTTCATCTATTTGTTTTTGCAATACTGTTAGAGTTTGTATAAACCGAGAACAGGAATTAAGCTGCCATTAATTAGCAAGCCCTCGGACACAGGATATGCCATTCTGAGAAGCTAGAGAATTTTGTTCCTAAGGATACAGTCCTCTGGGAAGTTGAAAGGGGCCTTTGTGTCCATTGGTACACTGCCTTTCTTTTCTAGACGAGGAAACTGAGGTTCTGAGTGGTGATGCGACTGGCCTGAGAATGATCCACATGTACGGGCAGTACCACCTGTCTCCCTCATAACTTTCTGCCCCACGCTGCAAAGGAGGTGAAGTTTGGATCTTGCATATACATTTGACAGGAAGATCACTCTCAGCAAAAACAAAAAAACCCCAACCATTTCCTGGCTCATTGAAACTAGTCTATGTCTCATATAATGAGAGCATGAAAATTGCTCACTGGACACAAGCTTAGAATAAGAACCAAGGGTTCTTTTCAGAGAATAAACTAGAGCCTGTGGTTGTGTGGATATGAATATCTTATCAGTAGAACTTGTTCTTTTTAGGTAATGTTTCAGGGGAAAGAACTTGAACCCGTCCTAGTATTTTCCATTGTATATGAGGGCTGAATTTAAACCAAAAATTTTGTCGGTTTGCATTTAAAATAGACTTAAGTGGCCATTTCAACTTTTGTCTATAAAGAAAAGTTAGACTGTAAAGGATGTCATTAAAATATCTCACATTTTGGAATGAACCAAAATTTCAAAATAGTATCTAACAGTTAATAAAAGAAAAAAAAAACTTCCATAAAAATTTTCTACCAGTGTAACTGCTTTATTGAAAGTACAAGACAGCACATTACCTGTGATGACGGTTGTTACTAAGAGAAAAACTTAAGAAACATTTCATGATTTATATGTGTGGAAGATAACTATGCATTTATTATTTTGAATAACTCTTTTCTGTATCACTACTTCCAAGATAACTTTAGATTAGACTGTGGAATCTTAAGAATGCAGTTCTGAATACCTGGCTCATGTGAGAAAAAATGCTCTGCATTTTAAATTGTTATGCTTACTTCCCTTGCACTGAGTGACTAATTTTCTTTTTTCTTTAAGTTTCATTAATACTCATGAACGAAAGTGGTAAGACAACAAAAGCAAAGCATGGCAGAATGCAGATAAAACCAAAGGAAACTGCTTAAAGAAGTAAATTTAAAGAATAAGATCCAAGGCAGAATGATTCCTTTAGCACACTCAATGAATACAAGGAAAGTTATTCAAGTTACAGGGGGTCAGAGAGAAACTTCCAGGATGTATATTGATTCCCTTATTAATTCAACAGTACAGAAATACAATACACTCATGTGAATATGCTAAATATGTTGAAAATTCATTTGGTCTCCAAATTGTTTCTGTGCAAGACAGAATAAGGAGAGTTCGAGGGCCAATTTTCAACATCCCCTCGTTAGTGGAGGATGAGGCAATGAGTAAGAGTGTGAAGGCAACTGGTCTGTCCTAAGAGTAGCCTTCTTAGGCTTCATTGTTTATATTTTTCTCAAATTTCAACCAAACTAACTCTTAAAGGCATATACACCTGGAAGGATAGAAAGTTCAGAGGCAGATGGCGATCTCACCTTGAGTAAGACGTACGTGTTCATAGTGGTGGGGATGGGCAATATTTGTGAGCAGAGTAAGACACTTTCTAGTTCTCAGGGTCTCCCTTGACTCTTCTGATAGAGGACCCCATCAGGATGTCAACGAGGGGGTGAAGACCCCGGAAACTTCAGTTCCGGAACTTCCGCGCTGCGTCCCACTCCCTGACTCCGAGCTCCGGAGCAGTGATCATTTTAACAGCTGCCCCAAAGCATCTGTCTTGTGATATCCTCTGTAGCCCTCCCTGCCCTCAGGAATGGAGTTTACTGCTTCCAGAAGTAGGTGCCCGAGACCTGTCTGGTCCTTGTTCCAAAGGCTTTGATTTCCCTAATGCACCAGCCTGCTTTGCCAGATTCCTTTGGGAAAATGATACTCTTGTTGAATCTCGCAAATCTGGGCAGACTTTAGCTGACACACTTTTACAGATTAGAAATGGAGGTTGACCACGTGTCTTCTTCTCATGTAAGAGAATGGAGTGTGTGTGCTGGGAGTGGTGTATTGTGTGTGTGGCTGAGAGCTAGCACATCATTCTGATGTGTTAAATGCTTCAACCATTCTTCCTCGACCTGATAATCTCTCAAAAGTTCAGATTGTATAGCTTCTTTTGAATGTCTCAGGCTTAGAGCCATAGTTTTTCTTATGATGAAGAATGTTCAATGTGGAAAGCCTCTACCAAGTTCCTTATCTTGATAGTCTTCCAAACACCTGACAGGTGACCCCTGGCTAAACCAGCTGTCCCCTGGACACAGGTGGGGAAATCACATGAGACAGCATGCCAAGATACACTTTAATGTGCCCTCTAGTACATGTAGAAAATATAGATGACTCTTCTTTATTAATAGTTTGTATTTTGGCAGCTTCTATTTAATGGAAGCTTTATTTTAATTCCTTTCTGGATGCACATGCATTGATGCTAGTTAAGAAAAGAAAGAAGGGAGGGAGGGAGGAAGGAAAGAAAGGAAGAAAGAAAGAAGGAAAGGAAGGAAGGAAGGAAGGAAGGAAGGAAGGAAGGAACGAACGAAGGAAGATACTTGTTGTTTACCGTTTCTAGATTTAGAGGATTCTTAGGAAAATTAAACAAACCTCCATGACAATATCCTGCCTTTGACACCAGGGCTGACTTTAAAATAAGCAAAGATTTGTTTGATAGTGTAAAATACATTTCCATCAGATATGCTTACCAGGGTTGTGAAAAAGTAATGATAGTATTCAGTCATCATGCCCATGAACAGGATCTGCCAAAGAGAAATAAGGGAAAAGAATCAGAAACAGAATTAGAAGAAGAAATAGATGATTAGTAGGTTGACTGCAGTAGCCTGAAGATGTAGAATAGGAAGGAGCTTTGGAAATCCAGAGACTCAGTAGAGAGAAACCTGAGGCAAAGCAGTGATTAACGTTGAGCTAGGATCCAGGCCACTGACCTCCACCCTATGTGTTTTCATCACGTTATGCTTGACCTTCATGGGAGAAATTGGTCGGCTGATCAAATTGAAAAGTAGTTCATGATCAACGTATTTTATATCTGGAGCTGTCCATAATGGCTCAGAGACTTACCTTTTCTACGCTTGGGTTTCTGAGTAATCCCATGCTGAGGTATATATTTTATTGATCTTCTTAGCTTTAGCACTTATCATAATGCCTCAGAGTAAAACTCATTAAATGTTGAATTGGCAATACTGATATGTAGATGTATTTAAATGAAAATCTATACATATTCATATCGCTGAAACTCTCCTTTCTACCTTTTCCCATCTTATCCCATCTTATGAATAGGGGGAAAGAGGGTTGTTTATAAATAGAAAGATGGAACTATTTTTGTACTTCTTCTCACTGCCTCTTAAGTCTGATTCTGTTACCTAACTGGGATCCTGGCAGTTGCAACATTCTGTGTGTATGGTTTTTGTTTGGTGGGGAGGAGAAAAAAAGAGGTAAACAGAAAAGACAAAGATTCTAAATAGAGGTAGTTTCTTAGACTGTGGTCTTTCTCTTGGATTCCTGGAAATGGTGTCCACTGAGATGAAAATGAAAGAGGAGAGTGACAAAGTTGGCTTAAAGCTCAACATTCAGAAAACTGAGATCATGGCATCTGGTCCCATCACTTCATGGGAAATAGATGGGGAAACAGTGGAAACAGTGGCTGACTTTATTTTGGGGGGCTCCAAAATCACTGTAGATGGTGATTGCAGCCATGAAATTAAAAGACACTTGCTCCTTGGAAGAAAAACTATGACCAACCTAGACAGCATATTAAAAAGCAGAGACATTACTTTGTCAACAAAGGTCCATCTAGTTAAGGCTATGGTTTTTCCAGTGGTCATGTATGGATGTGAGAGTTGGACTATAAAGAAAGCTAAGTGCTGAAGAATTGATGCTTTTGAACTGTGGTGTTGGAGAAGACTCTTGAGAGTCCCTTGGACTGCAAGGAGATCCAACCAGTCCATCCTAAAGGAGATCAGTCCTGGGTGTTCATTGGGAGGACTGATGTTGAAGCTGAAACTCCAATACTTTGGCCACCTGATGTGACGAGCTGACTCATTGGAAAAGAACCTGATGCTGGGAAAGATTGAAGGCAGGAGGAGAAGGGGACGACAGAGAATGAGATGGTTGGATGGCATCACCAACTCAGTGGACATGAATTTGGGTAAACTCTGGGAGTTGGTGATGCACAGGGAGGCCTCGTGTGCTGCAGTCCATGGGGTCGCAAAGAGTCGGACACGACTGAGCAACTGAACTGAACTGAACTGAGAAGAAGGTAGGTAGGATTTGGAGGTAGGATTGTCATTAATCTTTTAAATCAAGAGTATCACTTTCTTAGGTTTCCCTGGTGGCTCAGTGGTAGAGACTTTCAAGACAGTTATCCCCATCACTCATAAATTCTGGATTCAAATGAGAATCCCCTCTGGAAGCTTTAAAATCAGATATTCTTAGACTCCATCCCAGAGACCTCTTGAATTAGAATTTCTAAGAGTGGAGTTTCTGTATTTCACAACAATGGTTGGGAATCACTGCTCTATGGAAAACATGTCCATTTGCATCATGGAACAAGGGCTTTCATAACTTCAGTTTATGAAGAGTGGATTGAAAAGGTCTTCAGAAAAGCAATACAAGTTATCAGAGCTTTTGGAAGGTGCCTAAGATATGCAAACTAGAATGATTTTACATCCAAGGGGAGGGAGCATTTGGAGACAGCACATAAGATGCACACAGATCTGACACTTCCTGTGCTTTCACTGCTAACACGGAAACAAGAGGAATATTTAGTGAAATTGTAATGTCATGAAGGTAAGACAAATGAGAGGAAACTCTCCCTATGAATCATAAGCCCACAGTATGCAAGTCACTCCTATGGTGATAACAAGACCAGGGGCACAAAAGGATTTTTAACAGGGTGAATTGCTTTAGGGCCATCAATAATACTTAAAGGCATGCATGGTGAGGTCTTGTGAGCTGATCTCTTATATCATTGGAGAATAAAGAGCTAACCTGCTGGGGTCACTCAGAATTCAATTTTTCATTTTGGTCGTTAGTGTAATTGCAGCTGAGATTATCTCTTGAAAGGGAACTGGCAAGTTTTATGTCAAGATACAGACCTGGACACTGAGGTTTAAAATATTATTTCTGGAACTGAAAAAAAACACCAAGGCACCTGAATTTTCAGCCTTTTATATGGGCGGATTTTTCTTTTTAAACTTTATTATGGAGGCATTTGACCACCAATTGAGAGCACAGATTTTTTTTTCTTAAAGCAAACATTCAACTAATTATTATTATTTGTAATTCCTGGAGGCAAATACTCATCTAAAATGTCTCTTATTTAATGTTAGAAAAGAGTTATGCAGATGCAGTGAATAAACAGCTAATGAACCTGCTTTTGTTGGTTCTGACCTTGGGTCTTCCACATACACTTTTTATTTGATATTCCACAAAAATCCCCATTCTTGACTTTCCTACCTAGAGCCTAGGTCAGTGCATCCTAGAATGAAAATTAAGAAGCAAATATAGTCATGGATCATTGAGCTCTCAACCTCATGGACTCTCTAGGACTTGGGTTAATGAGAAACTTTTAGATTGAAATAAAACTAATATCAACTCATTGGAAAAGACCCTGATGCTGGGAATGATTGAAAGCAAAAGTAGAAGAGGGCGGCAGAGGATTAGATGGTTATATAGCATCACTGACTCAGTAGATACAAATTTAAGTAAACTCCAGGAGATAGAGAAGGATAGGGAAACCTGGTGTGCTGTAGTCCATGGGGTTGCAAAGAGTTAGACATGACTTAGTGACTGAACAACAACAACAAAAAGTCAATTTCACCAAAGGTGATGTTTTTTAAACAATTGTGCTTATAATGATTTGTAGACTGATTAGGACTGGCTGCTCTGTTGTCTAATAGTTGTATACACTGCATTTTGTAGCATTCATATAATGATTTTCTTTCTGTGTCAACATTGGTATTTCAACTAAAAGTCATTAAGGGATTATGAAAATGTCACATCAAGATAAAAGTCAGTTTTTTAAATAAAGAGTGTAATCATGATATGGGGATTTTTAAATGGCTCTTTGCAAAGCTGACTTTTTCCTAACAAATAATACTTTAAATTTTGTTACTGTGCTTTGCTGAATTGACCAGGAGGTGCTGACTTAGGCAGTGTATACTTTATCAAGACAGTATTGCCAGGGACTGTTTTTGGCTCTACTAAAATTATTTTTAATGTTGCAAAGCACATCACATCACACACACTAATAAGTGATAAATATGGCTGTCAATACTATTTATATTGATGCCACATCCCCCTTAATTGCTTCCACCAATATTTTAATAATGGTTGTTTCCTAACAGAATTATTTTTATTAAATAAATCCTTGAGATCATATTATTAATGTAGATTGGTAGATGGTAAAAATCTAGCTCTTTCAATACCATTGTATATCTATAGTAGGGATTTATCCAGTACCTATTAGTCTTCTTGATTTTGCAGACCCACAGTGTAGACTTCATTAAAACCACTGCCAATTTTCCAAATTGAAAGGCACATGATAGGATTATATTTCTTTGGTCCTTGAGCTTGGGTGTGGTCATGTGCTGGTTTTGGTCAAGGAAGAAGGAAAGTGATTGATATATGTCACCCTCTTCATCCTGACAGAGATCTCACTCACCCTGACTAACATGTTAGGTGACTAACATGGTTATCAGTGCCAGGCAAACTGAGTTGTTTTTTTTTTTTTTTTTCTGAATAAATACAATTTTCTGTTTCATGAATACTGCAGAATATGTCATGTGTGTGTTTTGATTATTAGGGACTTTAGGGTCAAAATTGTGGGTCCTCCATTAGCAACTAATCAGGAAAAAGGATATATATTCTATGTACTGATGTCATTCAGATTTATGGTTTTCTTATCTAATTTTCCCCTTGATGCCAACTCCTCTCCTTTCTTAAAAAATATTTATGACTTTGTTTCAAATTATTTTTCTAGGCTACTTTGATTCTTTGTGTAATAAAGATATAACATAAATAATCATGGTTGAGATAAGCTTAATAATTTTCTTTTTCCATAAAGAAAGATGAACTATTCAGATCTGATGTAACTGGGCTGGGTAACAAAAAAGGTCTCCAGCAAAATACTATTCATAGTTAATCATACTCTATGTCTATACAGAATCAGTTATAAGAACTCAAAGGTTTTCATAGATGGTGACAGTTCAAGTTGTGTCAACTTGATTGGGCCAAGGGGTGCCCAGATTAAACATTATTTCTGGATGTATCTTTGAGGATGTTTCCAGATAAATAAGCTTTTGATAAAGCAGATGATCCTCCCCAGTGTGGTAGGCATCATCCAATCCCCTAAGAGCTTGATTAGAACAAAAAGGCAGAGGAAGAAGGAATTCACCCTTTTTCCTTCTTACCTGACTGCCTGTGCAGGGACACTGGCTTTCTCCAGGCCTAGGGCTGAGATTTTCACCATTGAACTCTTCTGGTTTTCAGGCCTACAGTTTCAGCCTGTAATCACCCCACAGCTTTCCTGGGTCTCTAGCTTGTAGATGGTGGATTATGAGCCTTCTCTGTCTCTATGGCTCAACTGGTAAAGAATCCACCTGCAATGCGGGAGACCTAGGTTCGATCCCTGGGTTGGGAAGATCTCCTGGAGAAAGGAAAGACTACCCACTCCAGTATCCTGACCTGGAGAATTCCACAGACTCTATAGTCTGTGGGTTTGTTTAGGGGAAGCACACTGACTGAAACCGCCTACCCTAGCCAGACACCATAGTGACCATTTCATGAGTTGTTTTATGACAGGAGGTCCTGGTAAGGAACACAGAACTAATAAGCCACCACCAACCAGAAGAGTTCAGGAAAGGTCCAAAGGAGACACCACATGTCCGACCACCTCCCAGAATCCTTCTCTCTAGCATCCATCTTGGCTGAACAAGGCGTGCACCACCAGGAAGGACTCTGAGTCAGAATGATTGGCTAAAGACAACCGGGAAACTAATCCCATCACCATAAAACCCAAGACTGTGAGCCATGTGGCAGAGGTGTTCTCCTGGGTTCCCTCACCCTCCTGCTCTCCACCTGGGTGCCCTTTCCCAATAAAATCTCTTGCTTTGTCAGCACATGTGTCTCCTTGGACAATTCATTTATGAGCGTTAAACAAGAGCCCAGTTTCAGGCTCTGGAAGGGGCACCCTTCCCTGCAACAGGATTGCAAAGAGTCGGACAGGACTAAGCAACTTTCACTTCACTTCACTTCCGTCTCCATAGTTATATGAACCAATTCCTCATAATAAATTTCTTCATGTACATTTCCTATTGATTCTGTTTCTCTGGAGAACCCTGGCTAATACAGAGAACAATAGAAAAATATTAAAAGTCCTACATAGTCTGCATACGTATGACATTCCATCCTATCTAGATAACACATTCCTTAAACCAGTGATGGGAAGGGTGACTGACACCTACATGAAGGCTTTCTCTGTATCAGGCTACTACAGATATGCCACAAGACTATTCTATTGCTTCAGTGGTTAGAAAATAATTATAGTTTTCTTTTTTTGTAGTTAAAATGAATTATTAAGAGGCAGAACAAAACCCATTGCCAGTTGACTCTTGGAAGAAAAATTCTAATGACCCCTGTTATTAAGATACTCTGAAATATCAGTTCAGTTCAGTTCAGTCGCTCAGTCTTGTCTGACTCTTTTCGACCCATGGACTGCAGCACGCCAGGCCTCCCTGTCCATCACCAACTCCCAGAGTTTACTCAAACTCATGTCCATTGAGTTGGTGATGCCATCCAGCCATCTCATCCTCTGTCGTCCCCTTCTCCTCCCACCTTCAATCTTTCCCAGCATCAGGTTCTTTTCCAATGAGTCAGTTCTTCGCATCAGGTGGCCAAAGTATTGGAGTTTCAGCTTCAGCATCAGTTCTTCCAATGAATATTCAGGATTGATTTCCTTTAGGATGGACTGGTTGGATCTTCTTGCAGTCCAAAGGACTCTCAAGAGTCTTCTCCAACACCACAGTTCAAAAGCAGCAATTCTTTGGCACTCAGCTTTCTTTATAGTCCAACTCTCACATCCATACATGACTACTGGAAAAACCATAGCTTTGACTAGATGGACCTTTGTTGGCAAAGTAATGTCTCTGCTTTTTAATATGCTATCTAGGTTGGTCATAGCTTTTCTTAATAGTTCTTGTCCAATAACTATGATGGCACCACCCTGGCCCAGCTGCTCTCTGGAGTTTTTACAATTGAACCTCATGGCTTTGTTCACAATAGCACTGACTCTTACTGATCTAGCTCTATTGTTCTTCGAAAAGACTACCTCTTGGATTTAGATCAGTAAATGTTATCACATACAGCCTGAGCATCACAAAGGCCATATTTTAGATTGTCTTGACAGCCTTCATTCAAGTCTAGGTGAAGATAGTTTAAGGGTCAAATTCTTGTGATTGGTGAGAGACTTGGTCTATAAGACACTTAGAAAGTCTCTAGGTAAAAGTCTTTCCATAATGTGTTCTGTTTATCTTAAGATGCCTATGTTGCATTTCAACTGAATTATTTTCCAGAAGGCAATGCAGAGATATGAAGACAGAAACTCACAAACTCTCAGCATTCATTGCTAAAAGCAATTCATATGTCACAGATAATTGGCATAATGTTGCTACCATACTAGCAGAACCTTAAAATGGAACCTGAAGTGCTCCTCAGCAATTTTGAGGGATTCTTGTAATATTTATAAGGGTTTTTGTTACTGCATCTTTTCATTGAAAAATAGGTGTCTTTGAAGTTTATATTGACTAATCTAAACTGTATTGCTCCTTTTATAACCTTCTCAATATCAGGATAAATTCTAAACCATCAGACATGGTTTCTAGTCAATAATTTCAAATGAACAGCTTCCACATGTGTGACATATGATGTGGCTAAAATAATTGCTTTACCCCAAGATAGAAATAAGTTATTTCAGCATAGGAATAATCTTCAGGAAACAGTTGAATATCAAGCCTCAGAGAAGTGATTTTGAGAAGAAGGCTTGATCTCTAGGGTGTAGCTCTTTCTCACTGCCAACTATAGTACTTCTGGCTGCAATTACACTATCCTCTGAGCAGAATGCACCTTGGATAACACAATTTTTAACATTGGTCATCAGTAGAACAAGCTAGGTATAAGTAGGGCCTTAGATCAGTTTTTATTGATACAAAAAGGAAAAGACACTCATATTAATGCTTCCCTGGTGGCTCAGATGGTAGAGAATCTGCCTGCAATGCAAGAGGCCTGAGTTCGATCCTTGGGTTGGGAATATTGCCTGGATAAGGAAATAGCAACCCACTCTAGTATTCTTGCCTGGTAAATCCTGTGGACAGAGAAACCTGGTGGTCCATGGGGTTGCAAAGAGTCAAACATGAATGAGAGACTAACATTCATATAACACTAACTGACTATGACATATCCACAAAGGGAACAGAGGAATGTAAGAAAAATAGCACTGGATCCCTGAAAACCCTGCCTTCTCCTTAAAGAGTAGGCTGGATAATGGCTCGTTACACATGATCACATCCTAGTTTCCAGAATCTGTTAATGTGTTACTTTACATGACAAAAGAACTTTGAGGATATGATTAAAGATCTTAATTTATGGGAGATACTCTGGGTTAGGGCTTCCCTTGTGGTTCTGATGGTAAAGAATCTGCCTGAAATGTGGGAGATCAGGGTTCAATCCCTTCAGCTGAAGCTCCAATACTTTGGCCACCTGATGCGAAGAGCTAACTCATTGGAAAAGATCCTGATGCTGAGAAAGATTGAAGGTGGGAGGAGAAGGGGATGACAGAGGATGAGATGGCTGGATGGCATCACCGACTCAATGGACATGAGTTTGAGCAAACACTGGGAGAAAGTGAAGGACAGGAAAGCCTGGCACTTGGTAGTCCACGGGGTTGCAAAGAGCAGGACAGGACTTAGCGACTAAACAACAACGACAACCCTGGTTTATTCAGATGGGCCCAGTGTAGTCACAAGGGTTCTTATATAGGGAAGCTGATGTTCAGAAGGCAGAGAAGTGATGGGAAGATGGAAACAGAGGGAATACAAGGCAATGTGATGTGGGACCACAAGCCAAGAGATGGAGACAATGTCTAGAACTGGAAAAGGCAGGGAATTAGATTTTTCCCAAATCCTTCAAAAGGGATATAGCCCTGTCAACACCTAGATTTTAGACATCTGACATCCAGAACTGTCAGAGAATAAATTTGCCTTGTTTTAAGCCACTTCATTTGTGATCATTTGTTGCTAGCACAGCAACAGGAAATCAACATACCTCATTTGTTCATCTTTATGGCCTATGAGATTGCACAATTTTGGTGTATTGATATCAACAGCATGTATTAAAAGGAAAAATGACTTGTTTGAAGTTGAAAACTTTCTGAATTTCTCTGTGCCCCTCCACTCACATTCATATTCTAACCACATGCATGTACATAGACACAAGCTAACCACAGAGAGCCTCGAGGGTTTCCTTCCACTGGGAGATCGTGCCATGCAATTTATAAATCCAGGCCACTTCCCCCCTGCCTCCAAGTGAAAACAAAGAAAGTCAAAGATATTCCACCAAGTGTTGGTGAATGGAATACTTGTACTATTTGGGAATGTCTTTCAGTCTTAAGTACTATATAAGCTTCCCTTTCCAGAGGTATGCTCAGAAGAAGAAAGGAAGCTGATACTAATAGATATTAATAAGTGAATTGGAGACCATGGGGTTTAGTTTAGCTTCAGGAGGTAATCCTACTTGAAGAGCCACATGGCATCATCCATGTGCAGAAAAAAAAGATTATGTAATTTAAGGGGTATATGTTGCTGACAACAGGAGCAGGGGGAAAAAAAAAAAGATTCCCCCTGCCAAAATGAAATAGGCAACCTGGCGAATAGGAAAGAGTAAAACTTTTAGAGGATGTTGGTTAGGATAAACTCTTTGCAACATTTGGGGGAAGTTGGTGGAAATCTGATGTGTAAGAGGACCAGAGCAGAAGAAAAAGTTTTAATAGCAAAGAACATGCAGCTGATTCACTTCATCATATAGCAGAAACTAACAACACTGTAAAGCAGTTATATTCCATTTTTTTAAAAAAGAGCTGAATGAATCTAGAAGCTGGAAAATTAACAAAGAATATGCTGCATACATTGCAATCTTTTCACAATAAGTTTCTTTCTTAATGGTGGTAATAAAAACTATACCTCAAATTTGCCTGAGGGTAACATTTTGAGGGAGAAATAGTCATGAAATCACTAAATGATGATCTTCTTGGTCTCATGATATCTTTGTAGCATACAAAAGTTATGATCTGTGTCCTGTTTCTCTGCCTTTTTGGCTTTTTGGATGACTTTATTTTGTAAATTTGTCTAATAGCTATCAGACTTAGAAAATAATTATTTATATCAGTGTTTTTCAGTGCACTAGACTCTCCAAAGAACTTTGTAGAAAACACCAATGCCTGTACCCCATCACTAAATATTCTTATTTATTTGGTCTAAGGTATGGTCTAGGCATTAATATCTGTGATACTGATACTCTCCAGGTGATACTTACATATAGCCAGAGCTGAGAATCACTCATTTATATCAACCAAGCATATTTTAAAGTTGTAACAATAATGATCAAACCTACTATTTGATAGGGCTTCGCTGGTGGTTCAGACGGTAAAGAATCTGCCTGCAGTGCAGGAGACCCAGGTTTGATCCTTGGGTCAGGAAGATTTCCTGGAGAAGGGAACGGCTTACCCACTCCAGCATCATTGCCTGGAGGATTCCACAGATAGAGGAGCCTGGAGGGCTACAGTCCATGGGGTCGCAAAGAGTCGGACATGACAGAGCAACCAATACTTTCACTTTATTTCATTTCACATGTCCACTGCCATAACACATTCTTTATCTGCTACTGGGGAGGAAGTGTTATCCTCAATTTACAGATTTGAAGGACAGATCATGGTTATAGTATTTGAACTCAAGTATGATTTCAATCCTGAACTCTTTATGCTCTATTTATAATAGGAGGTCAATGTGGGAACAAAATCAGTGATTTGTACAAAGTCTTTCTGGACTTCTAGAACCCAAATAAAAGCCTACAGTCCTTGGGGAGAGCAAAGTAGAAGGACAGGAATAGGATCTTTGTCTTAAGGAATGAATCCATCAAGCCAAGAAAGCTCAATAAGTTGCCCACTGACCCTTGTTCAAAGAGCTGCACTCCACTCTAAAAGGTTGTACCATGGGTGATGCTGCAGGTACTCTGAGGAGCCTTACTAACTTTTCCTCCTACGCTCAGGAATTCAGACCTACATGGCTCTTCTACCCCAACATCTCTTTACACATTAGAATTAATTTGATCCTAATTTTAAATCCCTTTAGCAATCTATCAGGAACTTTAATCTCTTTAATGTAATCAGCCTTCATCAAGAAAGGGGAGTTTGTAAAAGGGATAGTAATGAAATTGTTAAAACTGAGTAATACATACAATAATATTTTTGCGTTGTTGTTGTTCAGTCGCTAAGTCATGTCTGACTCTTTGTGACCTCATGGACTGCAGCACTCAGGCTCCCCTATCCTTCATCATCTCCCGGAGCTTGCTCAAACTCATGTCCATTGAGTCAGTGATGCCATCCAACCACCTCATCGTCTGTCGTCCCTTTCTCCTGCCTTCAATCTTTCCCAGCATCAGGGTCTTTTCCAAAGAGTCAGCTCGTCACATCAGGTGGCCAAAGTATTGGAGCTTCAGCTTCAGCATCAGTCCTTCCAATGAATAATCAGGGTTGATCTCCTTTAGTATTGACTGGTTTGATCTCTTGTGTACTTGTTATTATGGTAATGTACACAAGGTGTGGGGGACTTTGCAAGACATGCTAAACAATGTGGCCTTTGTGCTTAAGTCAGTAAGGGGGTGGGAGAGAGTACTCTGGAATTTCAAACATGAGAGGGATAAGATCAGATATTTTATCTAAAATGAACATTTTTTAAGGCTACAAGGAGGCTGGATGGAGTAAAAGAGAGGGAGGGGACTTGTGACCAAGGGATCAATTGTTCTAGTACAGGAGGAAGATGATGAAAGTGATGGAGAAAAGGAGGTAGAATATGGAACATATTTAGAAGGCAGAATCTTCAGCATTCAGTAACTAATAAGTTGGAAAGGTGAGGGAGAGTCAAGGAGATTCCCAGGTTTCTGGCTTGAGTAATTGAATGGTATTTCTAGCCACCAAGACAGGGACCAGAGGAGAAACAGGTTGGTAATGTTTCTGTTACCAACCTGTTGGTAGATGTAATCTGTTAAGATGTAATCTGTTAAGTTTGGCATGGAGATTGAATGACATCAGATGGGATCTTCATGAGATCACCAAACAGTCATTCGGGCTGAAGGAAGGTTTGGGACCCACTACTGTGATATGGTGGGGGAGGCGACAGGGCTAGAATTAGGACTGGGAAGCACTGTATACTCTTGTAGTTTTGTCTAGATACCCTACCCCTGATAATACTGATGATGATTATCTGTAACATGTGCAATATTTCATGTGTCAGTGATGAGCCACTTAATGCCTTTAAGGCATTGTCACATTTAACTGTTCTCAAAACAACATGAGTTACATGCTGCGACATTCCCATTTTACAGATAAAGCAAATAGCAAGTCACTAAGTCCTCTACTAAACAACCTCATCTGATACACCGGAATTTTCCATTTTTTAAAATTCATTTTTAATTGAAGTATAGTTGATTTGCAATGCTGTGTTGATGTCAGGTGTATACCTGATATATATATAATATGCAGTATATAATATATATATTATTTCTCAGCGATCTAATCCTCTCCTTTTTTAATGAATTTTATTGGAGCATAGTTGCTTTACAATGTTGTATTAGTTTCTCTTGTTGTTCAGTCACTAAGTGAGCTTACAGTAGGTTCTCATTATCTGTCTATTTTATACGTAGTATCAGTAGTGTATATGTGTCAATCTCAAGTATTTTATTCTCCCCCTTGACCCCAGCACAGACTTCAGCACATTGAAAACATACAATATGTGTTAGCTGAGTAAATGGTGACATTTACATCTTACAGGATCACCCTTAAGACAAAAAAAAAAAAAAAAAAACAAAAACAAAAAACATGACTAACAGTCATGGGGAAAGTAGCATGGAGGGATCTTTTTGGTAGAATCTTGCCTTTATGATTTTGAATTTTGTATTTATGATTCTGGCAGCTTCCCTGGTGGCTCAGATGGTAAAGCATCTGCCTGCAACGTGGGAGACCTGGGTTTGATCCCTAGGTCAGGAAGATCCTCTGGAGAAGGAAATGGCAATCCACTCCAGTACTCTTGCTTGGAAAATTCCATGGATGGAGGAGCCTGGTAGGCTACAGTCCATGGGGTCACAAACAGTCAGACACGACTGAGCGACTTCACTTTCACTTTGCATTTATGAACGGTTGAAAAAGCAGATGTGGTTAACATAACAAAGTGATTTCTAACCTACTTCAGTACTCAGGCCTCTTTACGGAATCTGATAGAAGCTATGGATCCTTTCCTCTGAGAAAGGCATGCTGAGGGACACAAACTTCCTTAAAATTTTAAATAGAGCTGAGGTTCATTTGTTGACCATGATGGCTACTCCATTTCTTCTAAGGGATTCCTGCCCACATTAGTAGATATAATGGTCACCTGAGTTAAATTCACCCATTCCAGTCCATTTTAGTTCACTGATTCCTAGAATGTCAACATTCACTCTTGCCATCTCCTGTTTGACCACTTCCAATTTGCCTTGATTCATGGACCTAACATTCCAGGTTCCTATGCAATATTGCTCTTACAGCATTGGACCTTGCTTCTATCACCAGTCACATCCATAACTGGGTATTGTTTTTGCTTTGACTCCATCCCTTCATTCTTTCTGGAGTTATATCTCCTCTGATCTCCAGTAGCATATTGGGCACCTACCAACCTGGGGAGTTCCTCTTTAAGTATCCTATCATTTTGCCTTCTCATACTGTTCATGGGGTTCTCAAGGCAAGAATACTGAGTGGTTTGCCATTCCCTTCTCCAGTGGACCACATTCTGTCAGACCTCTCCACCATGGCCTGACCGTCTTGGGTGGCCCCACAAGGCATGGCTTAGATTCATTGAGTTAGACACGATTGTGGTCCTGTGACCATTATATCTACTACTGTGGGCAGGAATCCCTTAGAAGAAATGGAGTAGCCATCATGGTCAACAAAAGAGTCTGAAATGCAGTACTTGGATGCAATCTCAAAAATGACAGAATGATCTCTGTTCATTTCCAAGGCAAACCATTCAATATCACGGTAATCCAAGCCTATGCCCCAACCAGTAACGCTGAAGAAGCTGAAGTTGAATGGTTCTATGAAGACCTACAAGACATTTTAGAATTAACACCCAAAAAAGATGTTCTTTTCATTATAGGGGACTGGAATGCAAAAGTAGGAAGTGAAGAAACACCTGGAGTAACAGGCAAATTTGGCCTTGGAGTACAGAATGAAGCAGGGCAAAGGCTAATAGAGTTTTGCCAAGAGAATACAGTGGTCATAGCAAACACCCTCTTCCAACAACACAAGAGAAGACTCTATACATGAACATCATCAGACTGTCAACACAGAAATCACATTGATTATATCCTTTGCAGCCAAAGATGGAGAAGTCTATACAGTCAGCATAAACAAGACTGGGAGCTGACTGTGGCTCAGATCATGAACTCCTTATTGCCAAATTCAGACTTAAACTGAAGAAAGTAGGGAAAACTACTAGACCATTCAGGTATGACCTAAATCAAATCCCTTATGACTATACAGTGGAAGTGAGAAATAGATTTAAGGACCTAGATCTGATAGACAGACTGCCTGATGAACTATGGACAGAAGTTCGTGACATTGTATAGGAGACAGGGATCAAGACCATCCCCACGGAAAAGAAATGCAAAAAAGCAAGATGATTGTGTGAGGAGTCCTTACAAATGGCTGTGAAAAGAAGAGAAGCGAAAAGCAAAGGAGAAAAGGAAAGATATTCCCATTTGAATGCAGAGTTCCAAAGAATAGCCAGGAGAGATAAGAAAGACTTCCTCAGTGATCGATGCAAAAAAATAGAGGAAAACAACAGAATGGAAAAGACTAGAGATCGCTTCAAGAAAATTAGAGACATCAAGGGAAAATTTCAGGCAAAGATGGGTTCGATAAAGGACAGAAATGGTATGGACCTAACAGAAGCAGACGATATTAAGAAGAGGTGGCAAGAATACACAGAAGAACTGTACAAAAAAGATCTTCACGACTCAGATAATCACAATGGTGTGATCACTGACCTAGAGCCAGACATCCTGGAATGTGAAGTCAAGTGGGTCTTAGAAAGCATCACTATGAACAAACCTAGTAGAGGTGATGGAATTCCAGTTGAGCTATTTCAAATCCTGAAAGATGATGCTGTGAAAGTGCTGCACTCAATATGCCAGCAAATTTGGAAAACTCAGCAGTGGCCACAGGACTGGAAAAGGTCCGTTTTCATTCCAATCCCTAGGAAAGGCAATCCCAAAGAATGCTCAAACTACTGCACAATTGCACTCATCTCACATGCTAGTAAAGTAATGCTCAAAATTCTCCAAGCCAGGATTCAGCAATACGTGAACCAAGAACTTCCAGATGTTCAAGCTGGTTTTAGAAAAGACAGAGGAACCAGAGATCAAATTGCTAATATCTGCTGGATCATCGAGAAAGCAAGAGAGTTCCAGAAAAACATCTATTTCTGCTTTATTGACTACACCAAAGCCTTCGACTGTGTGGATCACAATAAACTGTGGAAAATTCTGAAAGAGATGGGAATACCAGACCACCTGACCTGCCTCTTGAGAAACCTGTATGCAGGTCAGGAAGCAACAGTTAGAACTGGACAAAGAACAACAGACTGGTTCCAAATAGGAAAAGGAGTACCTCAAGGCCATATTGTCACCCTGCTTATTTAACTTATATGCAGAGTACATCATGAGAAACGCAGAGCTGGAAGAAGCACAAGCTGGAATCAAGATTGTCGAGAGAAATATCAATAACCTCAGATATGCAGATGACACCACCCTTATGGCAGAGAGTGAAGAGGAACTAAAAAGTCTCTTGATGAAAGTGAAAGAGGAGAGTGAAGAAGTTGGCTTAAAGCTCAACATTCAGAAAACTAAGATCATGGCATCTGGTCCCATCACCTCATGGGAAATAGATGGGGAGACAGTGGAAACAGTGGCTGACTCTATTTTTTTGGGCTCCAAAATCACTGCGGATGGTGACTGCAGCCATGAGATTAAAAGATGCTTACTCCTTGGAAGGAAAGTTATGACCAACCTAGATAGCATATTAAAAAGCATAGACATAACTTTGCCAACAAAGGTCCATCTGGTCAAGGCTGTGGTTTTTCCAGTGGTCATGTATGGATGTGAGAGTTAGACTGTGAAGAAAGCTGAGTGCTTAAAAATCGATACTTTTGAACTGTGGTGTTGGAGAAGACTCTTGAGAGTCCCTTGGACTGCAAGGAGATCCAACCAGTCCATCCTAAAGGAGATCAGTCCTGGGTGTTCATTGGAAGGACTGATGCTGAAGCTGAAACTCCAGTACTTTGGTCACCTCATGATAAGAGTTGACTCATTGGAAAAGACCCTGATGCTGGGAGGGATTGGGGGCAGGAGGAGAAAGGCGCAACAGAGGATGAGATGGCTGGACGGCATCACTGACTTGATGGGCATGAGTTTGGGTAAACTCCGGGATTTGGTGATGGACAGGGAGGCCTGGCGTGCTGCGATTCATGGGGTCGCAAAGAGTTGGACACGAATGAGCGACTGAACTGAACTGAACTGAACTGAGGTTCATTGATTCTCCTTGGGTTTAAGACATGCTTTGATACAGTCTTCAAACTCTTTATATGATTCCTTTTAAATTGCCTCCAATTCCATTGCAAACATAATTTCTCTTATTGCCTATTACAGCCAAATTTTGATATAGCTGGAATTAAGCATTTGAGCATTTTCTGATGCATGTATGTGATTTTTATTACCTCTCAGTTCAGATTGAAACAAATCTAAGTCCTTTCCCAAATTTACTTGTTGAAGATTTTAGAGAATTCTCAAAAGGGCATCTTGTACACTAAGAATATAAACAAATTGCAAACTGCTTCAGGAAATCATTGATTATTCATAGAGCTCAATTAATTCTTGTGTATATTTAATAACACACTCATATCTATGACTGTTCCTTACAACCCAAACTAACTATGTGCTCAGGAATTGTAAATAGATTTTAATATCAGCCCAAGAGAAACATAATTAGGATAGGAATGTGCTGCCAAAATAATTATATAACATACTACAAATTATCATCTAGTTAGTATAAATTGAGATTCATAACTATTACATTGTCAGAATTTATCAAAGTAATGAACTTACTAACAATTAAGTATCTCAAAGACTACTAAAGCACTCTAAAAAACCTTAAAAAAGAATGAACTGCTTAATTATTTCCCCATTTCTTTGAAAGTCAACTAAGTACAAAGCCATGTGCAAGTTCTTTATGTCTAGACACTAGTAAGAGGATTCTTGTTCACTTGTATGCATGGAAGCTCAGAGCCGAAGGGAAGATTAGCAACAATTAGAACAGAATCCAACAATCCTTTTTTTACAGATGAGCTGACTGGGTTGAGAGGAATAAACCGACTCGTTCAGAGTAGAACATTAAAACGGTCTAAGAAATTCAGATCAATGGCACTTTAGACCCCGGTTTGAAATTCTAGCCCTAGCCCTGTAACCTCATTTTTCTCATGTGTCACATGGGATATTTTGAGACAGTAAAAAGATATCATTTTAGTCAATACATAGCCTATTCTGACACACAATGTCTACCCAATAAATGATGTCTATTTTCTCCTATTAGGAGAAGACAAGAATTTACAACTCATGACTTTCAGTCCAAGACTCTAGTCACAGTCCCTTACCACTTTAGAAATTAGCTTAGTGGTCTCCAACCAGTATATTGGCATTGGATAGCTAAACTCTTGTGACATTCAGTTTCAAGTTCTCTTTTTGCCTTAAAGTGGCAAACATTTGGGATTTTGTTATTGTTTTTGCTTTTGTATCTTTATCACCTTCAATCAGTGCTCGAAAAATAGGTGTTGGATGAAAGGAAAATTTGCTCTGCCGCATCCCTACAATGTTCACTACTGGGCTTCAACAGAAACAGCACTTCTTGCGGCCTTGTGTAAACTAGAAATGATTGGATGTTTGAGAATCAAGGGAAATAACTGCATTCAAGAAGCAGAAAGCTTAATTAAAATGTGTTCCAGGTGCCATTACTTGGAGAATCGTTTGACATCTTGATGTACACAATAGCAGTAGAATAGGATATTTTCTTTTCCTTTTAAATCCTGAGACAAGTTTCAAATCGCAGCCTAGCCACTAGCTAGTTCTGTGACTTTGGGTAAGTTATGAAACTCTCTGAGCTCTGTCAGCTTCTTGTATGCAGAATTTTCTCACACAACTTAAATGAATGATTAATTTAACCTGCTTAGCACAGTGCCTGGCACACGATACGTGCTGAGTAAAAGGTAGCTTCTCTGATCTTTGACTTATTCTATGTGTTCTGCGACTAGAAATAATGGACTTGGGGATCTGACTTAGCGGATGTAAGTTCCAAACACAGGTGTGCAACCTCTCAGCATGGCACAGTGTATACTGATTAATTTGATGTCTTCTGTCCTAAGACATGAAGACTAGTGGTGTTTCTGTCCTGTGAAAACGTGAAATGAAACCCATCTAAAACATGAAGTCATACCCATCGAACTACTTTTTCTTGCCTTAGTCACAGCTGTTAGGCATAGCTTCTATGAGGAAAAAAATCAACGCACAAAATTATTTGATTAATCAGCATTGCCATTGCACTTCCTAGCAGAGGGAAGCTGGGCATTAAAAAAAAAAAATGCATTTTCTGCCTGGCCTCATTTTTATGTTAATTGAAACAAAAGGAAAAAAAATAGCAACAAAAGCACACAAATGTTGACGGGAGAAAATGCAATATAATTTTACAAAATATTTTGGTACTAAAATGTTTTATGGAGACTAATGGCTCAATTATAGCTTACTGCTCATTGCCACGAGTGTTGTAGGGGGGAAAACATCTCCCCTCTGATGTACTTGCTCATGTTAACAAGAGAGCAGGTTTCCTGAGTCAGAAACAGTATGTTCTCATTCACCCAGTGGCCACTCTCTGGCTCAGAAAATCGGTCCAGCCCTAAAGCAGTATCCCAGCTGGATGGAACACCACTGCGTCGCCTCCCTCCCTATCAGAGGACCATTAAGTTCCCGCTACTATGCTTGAAATAGTGACTTGCTTTCTCAATCCTATTACAGGGTTTGAAAACAACTCTGCTCTTCTCCAAAGAGGCACATTTATTTTCAGGTCATGAAATGCATTTTATTAGCTGAAACGTATCACGGTTAATAATACAGGACTTTGGGGCTGAATGAAACCTTCCTTTTGGGGAAACTGAGGCACAGAGGACTTGTTCACTGTGCCTGGCAGAGCTGAGAGTTCAGCATACTGAGTAGGGTAGAAGAAAGATTATTTATGAAGAGCCTCAAGCACAGTTCTTGGAACATGCATTTTATTTATTCATTCAATAGAAATGTATTGAGCCCTTATTGTGTGTTAAATAATGTAATTGGTATTGGGGATTTGGGAGAACGAGACAAAGAAGGCGTCTAACCTCTTATATAGAAGAGTATAGTAGGGGATACGTATAACAAATGGATCAATGTCTTTCATTGATTATAGATTTTTATTAGAGTTACAAAGCAACTAAGTAGAGTGCAAGGTCACAAGGAGCGAGAAAAGATTTCCTTTGGGACTTCCCTGGTGATCTGCCTTGCAAGGCGGGGGATGTGAGCTCGATCCCTGGTGAGCTAAGTTGCTTCAGTCACGTCTGAGTCTTTGAGACCCCGTGGACTGTAGCTCACCAGGTTCCTTTATCCATCGGATTCTCCAGGCAAGAATACTGGAGTGGGTTGCCATCTCTTCCTCAAGGGGATCTTCCCGACCTAGGGATCAAACCCATGTCTTACATGTCTCCTGTATGGCAGACTGATCCTTTACCCACTGAGCCACCTGGAAAGCCTGGTGGAGAAACTAAAATCCCACAAGTTGTGTAGCAACTCAGCCTGCACGTTGCAACTGCTGAGCCCAAATAATATGGCTAGAGAATCCGTGCACTGCAACAAAAGAGTCTGCCTGTCACAACTAAGACCTGTTGCAGCTGAATAAATAAATATTAAAAAAAAAAAAAAAAAAAAGAATGAGTTCTTTCTTCTTTATCTCCCAATGAGTAATCACAATGGCTTAGGTGAGGCCGACTTTGGAAAAAGGTGTCGGCAACAGCAAGTGCAAATGTCATACAGAAGGGAAAGAGGCCATGTTATACATTCAGGCAGAGTGTCCCTGAAATAGGGTATTGGAGGCCAAGAGGCTAGAGGGGGGAGGGTGGACTTGTGACTTAGGTCACAGGAGTTTGCATTAAAAGCATGTTCAGTTGATAAAATTAATACTGTCCCTGAGCTTCAATTTTTATTTCCAAAAAGAAAAAAAAGATAGTACCAGTTTTATCAAAGGCTATAATGTTTATGAAAGGAGAAAGTTGCTTATCACCCAGCATGGCACTAGACACATGTTTGGAATTCCCTACCCAGAGTCCCCACCCTGTGCCTCATCTTTAAATTTATCTGCCATCAGCTACTCTCTTGGTAGAAGCACACTCAGTGGGAATGAGTGGAGGTGAAAATGTGGCGGACAGTGAGGAGTCATGGGAAGGAGAAAGAGACTGGGGGAGGTGGAAGTCAGGAGGAGCTGGTGACCTGGGATTTCGACATTAAAGGTGGATTAAGTGGCGCTCAGCATCCTCTGGGAGCAGCAGGATGCCTGCTGGGAGGGGGTAGGGGGACAGGGGGTAAAGAAGACCCTTAGTGACCTGACGGGCCCTAAGTGTGTGTTGACGCTTGTTGGGGCCACTCTCAGACTGCAGAAATTCACAAAGACAGTGTGTTCACACGGGAGCCCTGCTCCTCTGTAGCCTAATCAAGTCTTGACATTTGAATTTCTAACTAATTTTGGGGAAATAACTTTTCAGATTCTCATCATATAGTACTTGTTCAATATGAATAGAAATAATTACTTTGCTGAAGTGATTAGCATGCCCAAGAATAACTATAGACTTTCTCCCAGTTTTTACTTTTAGATAAATGTCAAATATCTTCCTTAAAGTGCATTGGATTTCTCTTCTCTAAAGAATCATTGAAAAGTGGTAAAATATGATGAAGGTGTAGGGAAGTACCGAAAAATAATGAGAAATGTGCATGAGAAGAAAGCCAAGTCGACCTGGCAGAGAAAATTTTCTCGGCAGTGATTGTAGTCACCACAGAAGTAAAAGCTGACAATACTCATTTTGTCTAAAGGAGAAGAGCAGTGAGTGGGTGTGTTTTCCCCAGACAGTGCTGGAAGCCTAGTTCAGAATGGAAGGCTTCTCCATTCTGAAATGAGGGCCCTTTATGGCAAAGTCAACTCACTACTTCTGAGATCAGGTGGTCTGGAGACCCAGCCTGGCAGTTCAGGGAGTGACCTTGTATGAAGCATGTAACCTATCTGAGCATCCGTGTTGTCAACTCTGAAGTGAGAATGCCAGATTTACCTCAGGATAAACTGTCATAAACCAGGAAAAAGCAGTCCATCCTAAAGGAAATCAACCCCGAATATTCACTGGAAGGACTGATGCTGAGGCTGAATCTCCAATACCTTGACCAGCTGATGCAGCGAGCCTACTCATTGGAAAAGGCCCTGATGCTGGGAAAGATTGAGGGCAGGAAGAGAAGGGTATGGCAGAGGAGGAGATGGCTGGATGGCATCACCGACTCAATGGACATGAAATTGAGCAAACTTTGGGAGATAGCAAAGGACAGGGAAACCTGGCATGCTGCAGCCTATGAAATCTCAAAGAGTTGGACATGACTTAGTGACTAAACAACGATAACAACAAGCTGAGATGACACGAGATGACATGCAGGGTGTCAGACACCATCTTTGGCATCTCAGTGAAAGAGATAAATCTCTTTCCTTATTTTCTTTCCCTCAGGAGAAAGAGATAGGTTAAGTGGTGGTTGGAATAGGACCCTAGACTCCTGAACCCTCAAACTCCCTAGAGATACTCCACAGACATGCAGCAAAGGTCTCAGAAAAATCTTCTATATGTAGTTGCCCAGGGCTACTGAATCACATAGAGTATCCATTCACACAGAGTGCCCCACTTTGATCAGAATAGAAGGTCCTAACGCCTTCTTTATAACTTTTCAAGACATAACTTCCTGGTGGCTCAGACAGTAAAGCTTTTGTCTACAATGCGGGAGACCCAAATTCAATCCCTGGGTTGGGAAGATCTCCTGGAGAAGGAAATGGCAACCCACTCCAGTATTCTTGCCTGGGAAAGCCCATGGACAGAGGAGCCTGCTACCAGGCTACCCTACAGTCCACGGGGTCGCAAAGAGTCAGATATGACTGAGCAACTTCTCTTCACTTCACTTCAAACTGTACCAGCCTCTTGGAGGTTCAAATAAAGCCCATCCAACCAACCTGGGCCCTTTGCTTTGATTTCAAAAATGGGTAATACTTCTACCCGATGCAGTAAGATAAGGGTTTCATGTTGGGACCTTTTAAAAAAGTTCCCCTCCCTGCCCAATCTTTTCAGGCCTTTGGTCTAGAACAAAGAGGTGATGAACAGTCTCTTGAATTGCTTTCCCTCAGCTCCACAGCCAATTGTACCATTCAGACGAGTAGGGAAAGCAAGTGCAAGATAAAACATGATAAGAGAGGATGGCGAAAGAAGTGTTTGGGTCAATGGCTTGGGCAAAACTGAACTGATCCTATTTTTCCTTGACCCTACCAGACAGTCCTTGAGAGGGCTTATCTTGGATGATTTTCTGTGTTTTTATTTTCATTTTAAAATTTTCCTTTGAATGATGTAACCTCTATGCTACAAGGAAAGAATCACTTGTATCAAAGGAACTTTATATCCACATTTAGCAAATAGAGAAGAAGCTAGCAGCCCCTTACATGACTACCAGCCGTTTCTCTTGCCTGTTCCAAGCCTGCCCTTTGGGAGAGATATGACCAGTTTTGTGAGCCAAATAGATTTCTAACCAAGAGAAGCCTCATCAGCAAATCATCCCCTGAAATGTAACAGAAGTCCCTGGCTTCAGTTATAAAAGACTCTTGGGATAGGATGCTTCTTTGCATTTTGAGGGCTCTGCATAAAATCTGGGTGTTTTTCTCAGTTCTGGTCCACACTCCATTACACACTTTAATGACCGCATTAAAATTCTCAAATGAAGCTTTGGGATAAAGGGCAGCTGATTATATTTATTCACCTTTCAGCACTGACATCACTGCAATATGCTTGCTTTCTTTGCTGAAAGGTACTTATAATATCCAAAGACATGTTAATGGAACTATAGTTTAGAAGTAAGTAACGGCTAGTCTGCCTCACTGGAGAAGAAGCATGTCACAGCAGAAAAACCACCAGGTGGGGTAAAGGAGGCTGAGTTCTAGTTCCTGGCTGGGTCACTCCGGAAAATCGTGTTACCTCTTATAAAGTGAGAGGATTAGCTTTGATGATGTCTATGATTGTTTTCAGTGACAATTTTAAATGTATCCTGTGACTCAATGGCTTCCAAGAAATGCCCTTCAAGTATTAGATATAAGACTGGAGAGTCAAGCAGGACGACTGTGCCAAGAGATCTCTTCCAAGTTACTCAGAAACCAAAAGCTCTGCATCTGCATGGAGGGGAAGGTCTACTTGTGAAATCAGTGCGCATTACCAGTCAACCACACAGCTCACCCAATACCTTTTAAACTAGTAAGTAAGTAAATAAGTGTTAGTTACTCAGTCATATCTGATTGTCTGACTCCCTGGACTGTAGCCTGCCCGGCTCCTCTGTCCATGGAATTCTCCAGGCAAGGTTACTGGAGTGGGTAGCTATTTCCTTCTTCAGGGGATCTTCCCTACCCGGGGATGGAACCTGGGTCTCCTGAATTGCAGGCAGATTCCTTACCATCTGAGCCACCTGGGAAGCCTGGAGAGTGCAATAACACCTGTGCCATTTTAGATAAAAGCATTGCCTTCGGTGACAGTGACCACTTGAAAAACACAAAGTCACCGATTAGGTCATGCAACTATAACCTGGCTATTTTTGCCTACTTTCCTTCAATTCAATTCCCTGACTCTTATTAATGCTTCTATTTTATTATTATTATTTTATTAGCATTTGTTGAGGCAGAGTTGCTTTACAATGTTGTGTCAGTTTGCGCTGTACAACATGAATCAGCTATATGTATATATATATCCCCTCCCGCATGCATCCTGATGTTCACTGTAGTGCTATTTACAATAGCCAGAGCTATATTCAATCTTAAATTGAATGGATAAAGAAGGTGTGGTACATATATACAACGGAACATTACTCAACCATAAAAAGGAACAAAGTTGGGTCATTTGTAGACCTAGAGACTGTCTTACAGAGTGAAGTAAGTCATAAAGAGAAAAGCAAAGTATCTATATTAACAAATATATGTGGAATGCTTCTATTTTAAACACCTAGCTTGCTTTTCCCATTGTCTATGCTAGAGTTTCTCAAGGCATTTTAGGCTAAATAGTCCTTTGTTGAGGATGGGGGAGGGGTGGGGATTGTGTGCCGTATAGGATGTTTAGCAGCATCCTTGGAGTCTAATTACTAGCTGTCAGTGGAGGGCCACTGTCCCCAATACGACGACCAGAAATGTCTCCAGACATCGATAGAAATCCCTGAAGGGTGAAATCACTCTGATTTGAGAGCCACTAGTCTAGGTTTAATCTTTTTTTTTTTTTTTTTTTAGTTCTGAACTTTCTTTCTTGGGCATAAGACCAATGTTATACATCCTGAAATGCCCAGAAAGTATTACTCTGTTGTTATCACTCTTAACATTACTAACATCTTTCATTTATATAAGGTTTCACAATTTATCAAGTGTTTCCACCCACATTATCTATGGAGATAATGCATGGCAGCTCATGGTCTGGGACAAATGAGGAGAGAGAAGCATCTTTTCTGTGATTTGTCCCTGTTTCCCTTTTTCGCTGCACTTGAAATCTTGCATGTTTGACAGAAGAGGTCTTGCCATGAGGACAAGTCAGGCATTGTATAAATAAAATTTGGCATGTTTCTGAGACTAAAAAAAAAGAATGCTTAATCACCTTGAAATGATACTCATCTCATTGTCTGCTGGCAGGATCTATTAATCTCTCAAGAAGGACACAGGACCACACATCTGTAATTACATACCGACAGCTGGTTTCAAAGAAGCCTGAGGCCAATGGCTCTTTAAAAGGGTTCTGAACACTGTGATCTTCAGCCTGACTGAACTGCTAGAGTTTTAGCTTACCGCACTCAGTGATACCGGATGGCATTTTTGAGAAAGAGAAATGAGCACATTCCCCTCCTTTTCTCTTCCTCCCTCCCCCTCTTACCTGCTTAAGGATCTCAGCGGCTGTTTCATGTGAGCAATCAAATATCACGTAGAACTCCTTGCCTTTCTTCATTTCCTTGAGTAACGGCTTAGCATCTTTATTCCCAGAGGGCAGCTGGCGGATTTTGATTTTAATATTATATCTGGAGGGAGCTTTGATGAGCTCTTGCAGGCGAATGAGACCTAGAAAATGACATTCAATCAGGCAACAGACTGTTCTGTCCAGAGTATTTGTTTATCGCCATTTAGAGTCAAACTCATATCATTCCCCCAATGTATCAAGAGGCTGCTTACCTAAAGGTTGCATTATTGACTGCTCATTTATCATTCCTCTTTCTATGGTGGTCATGCTATATTTTTCTTTTGTGGGTATGTGTGGCTAGAAGCACAATTTTCCCAAGAGGATTTTGAATTTTTTTCAGAATGCAATTGTCCTGTCCAGCTTTTACCACAAATCTTTAGCAAATCAAGTCAATAACTATAAAACTTTTGTAAACAAAATTTGCTTGATGTTTTCAAAGGTGCTTGAGGTAATGGATATACCAGCTTACTTAAAACCAAACAAACAAACAAACAGTAAAATACTAGAATTTCTTGGGACTATAAACCTCTGCAAACCTTTCATCAAATATTTATATATAACATACTGTTTTGCAGTTAATTGGTCGGGCTGTTTTATATCATCTTTCAGTTCCTGCCATATTTATAAATGACTTATTGTTTCTTTCTAATATAATTGAACAATGAATGGGAAAATATTTTCTTGATTAAAAGAAAAGACCACTGAATATTTGAAAAATCATGATAATAAGGGCAGAAGCATATTCTTTAAAAAATCTACTATTGGTAGTTATAGGAGTGTATACAGCTAACTAAACTAACTTGAGGAAGAATGTTTAATTCACCACAAAAATGAATCCAGTGAACTGCACCATTGTTTTAAACAGAAGTGTTTTACTAAGGCAAGACCAACAGCTATATAAAGCCTTAGTCTTATTTCCCCTAATGTTAGCTGGTATTTGTTACACTGCATGATGCTGGCTTTTACTCAAGGACTCCCACTGGAAAATTGAATTTTTTTTTTTTATTACACAGTCTGTGCCTTCAGGATGTGTCAGCTTCAAGTAATCAATAGGAAATGTTAAGTTTTGTCACTATTCAGATAGAAATCGTGGTATGCACCACGCTAGATACAGCATATACACGCCAGCTACCTCTGGACATGAGGCACTTCTTTTATTTGTTATTTATTTATTTTTTTATTTAGTTATTTGTAAGAATCTGCCTGCAATGCAGGAGACCCAGGTTCTTTCCCTGGGTTGGGAAGATTCCCTGGAGAAGGAAGTGGCAACCCATTCCAGTATTCTTGCCTGGGAAATCCCATGGACAGAGGAGCCTGGTCGGCTACACTCCATGGGGTCACAAAGAGTCGGACGTGACTGGGCGACTAACACTCTCACTTTTACCCTTTCCCCTAGAAGCTACATTTTTGTGTCTAAGATGTTATGAGTTCTCCTATACCTTGGGTAGGTGTGGTTCTGAAGTACAGTAAATTTGAGAGAAAGTTACTCTTCAGGGTCAAATGAACCAGGGCAAGGAAAGAAGGAGTTGTAGAATCATATCAAAATTTAGTGCTCATTATCCTTCTTAATTTTTTAACTTCCTGGGAACTTGCTTCTTTTCAAATCAGTGTGATTGAAGGCTCCCAATTACCTTACCTACTTCCTCAGTGATTCAATGGTTCAGTAGGTAAAGAATCTGCCTGCAATGCAGGAGACCCAGGAGATGCCAGTTAGACCCCTGGGTTGGGAAGATACCTTGGAGGGGAAAGTGGCAAACCAGTCCAGTATTCTTGCCTGGAGAATCCCATGGACAAAGGAGCCATGGGCTATACCCACGGGCTATACGATCTGTGGGCTTGCAAAGAGCGGACACGACTGAGAGCCAGCTCACACAGGCACGGATGGGTTACTCGGTCTCTTACTTCCAGAATCACTCGTCCTGAGCGCCTGGCAGGTAGCTAGTAGAAGAAAACTGAGCACGCTGACTGGTGTATTTGTTCGTCTTCACACTAACCCTAGGAAGAAAGTGTGGTCATCCTCATTATTTTAAGTACAAAAACCAAGGCTCAGAGCAATGAAGTAACTTACTCATGGTTACAAAGATAGGAGGAGCCATGGATTCAAATTGCCTGTGGGTCCAGCTCTCAGTCTTTCCATGTCACCATCATGCATTGCGAATACAAATTTGTTGATGCTTGAGGGAACAGGTATAACTTTGGATTATTTGATGGGATGGGGAAAAAGTTGAAAGAGGTATCCACCCTCCTTTCTTCTTTACTCTAGGCTGCTTGCGAGTCTCTCCTGTAATATTTTTTTCCCCTATTGTCCTATTGCTTTACAATCAGATTTTTTTTTTTAATCTGAGCATGACCACAAGGGAGATCAATGTGGGCCTTTAAATAAAATGAGCAAAAATTTTAAAAATTTAATTTCATATGCTGCCACGAGCTGCTCTTTCGTTCTTTGCTAAATGGAATGTCAGTCTTGAAGTGCATCTTCCTATCATGATGACTTAGACACATTAAGAGCCTTTAAAGTTGAATCCTTTCTCTCCCTTCATTCATTCATGTTTATGGGAAAACATTTCCTGGCTGTTCACTGTACGCCAAGTACCACACTAAGAGTTGGAAACACATGAACACATCTTGCTTTAAAGTCTTCACAGCCCATAGAAGGATTTCATTCTATCAACTCTTGTGATGTACATGGACATCTCTTATTACGTAATTTCATAAACTATGACCCAAGGCTAATTGGGGCTGGACCAGCTTGCTCAACGATGTGTTAAGGCTTGTTATTCAGTCACTAAGTCTTGTCCAACTCTTTGCAACCTCATGGACTGCAGTATGCCAGGCTTCCCTGTCCTCCACTATCTCCCTGAGTTTGCTAAAGCTCATGTTCACTGAGTCAGTGGTGCAATCTAACCATCTCATCCTCTGCTGCCTTCTTCTCCATTTGCTTTCAATCTTTCCCAGCATCAGGGTCTTTTCTAATGAGTTGGCTGTTCGCATCAGGTGGCCAAAGTACTAGAGCTTCAGCTTCAGCATCAGTCCTTGCAATGAGTATTCAGGGTTGATTTCCCTTAGGATTGGCTGGTTTGGTCTCCCTGCTGTCCAAGGGACTCACAAGAATCCTCTCCAGCACCACAATTCAAAAGCGTCAATTCTTAGGCGCTCAGTCTTCTCTATGGTCTAACTCTCACATCTGTACATGACTACTGAAAAAAACATAGCTTTGACCATAAGGACTTTGTTGACAAAGTAATGTCTTTACTTTTTAATGCACCATCTAGGTTTGTCATAGCCTTCCTTCCAAGAAGCAATTGTCTTCTAATTTCATGGCTGCAGTCACCACCTGCAGTGATTCTGGAGCTTAAGAAGAGAAAAATCTGTCCCTGCTTCCACTTTTTCCCCTTCTATTTGCCATGAAGTGATGGGACCTGATGGCATGATCTCAGTTTTTTTTTAATGTTGAGTATGGCTACTGGGTGGCAGATCCAGGGCATAAAGCCAGGTCCACCTCTGACTGCTCAATTAAGGCCCTTTTCACCAAATCAATCACCCCTCCTGACTATGAAGTTTAGGATCAAATATTTAACTGACTGAATGACTAATTATATAAATAAATATCTGTGTAAATAAATAGAGAGAAAAAAACTTTAGACCAGCATAAAACCTTCAGCCTTTATTTGGCAAATGAATCCATTAATAAACAGGTTCCCTCCTCCTCCAAAAAAGTAGCTGTGAGCTTTCACAGTTGTTTCATAAAAGAAAGTTCTTAATACCAATAGAAGAGAAAGGAGAACTCAGTACAAAAGACTAGCTTTTAATTGGACTAAATTTATCTTTTGGAGAAACTTACTACTAAACCCTAATTTACTCATTTTGTCCATATACAGGTGAATTTGCCTCAGGAAAGAGAGGATCAGCAGATTTAAAGATTACAGACCCAAGATGTAGAAAGAATAAAGAGCAAGGAAGGGGAGGTTTACATTTCTCTTCCAAAGCAATTGTTTGCTTTCAAAAAAGAAAAAAACAACCGTTCTGCCCTCATTAACAAAGAGCAGAATTTACAATTCAAAAGGCTTTTTTAGTTCACAGGAGACAAAAATTTAGAGAAAGCCTTCCCTTTTGTTTGCATTTTGCAGCGATCCATTAATCGTTTACATTTCATTGTAAAGAAGTTAAAACTTGTTTTTAAACTAGTCATTACTTCAGGGAAAGATAATTGATTTGGATTGCTGCTGCTGCTGCTAAACTGCATCAGTTGTGTCCAACTCTGTGCGACCCCATAGACAGCAGCCCACCAGGCCCCGTCGTCCCTGGGATTCTCCAGGCAACAACACTGGAGTGGGTTGCCATTTCCTTCTCCAATGCAGGAAAGTGAAAAGTGAAAGTGAAGTTGTTCAGTCGTATCCTACTCTTAGCGACCCCATGGACTGCAGCCTACCAGGCTCCTCCGTCCACAGGGTTTTCCAGGCAAGAGTACTGGAGTGGGTTGCCATTGCCTTCTCCATTGATTTGGACACTACTCCTAATTTTGCTGGGCTTCCCTGATAGCGCAGTTGGTAAAGAAGCCACCTGCAATGCAGGAGACCCCGGTTTGATTCCTTGGTCGGTGAGATCCCCTGGAGAAGGGAACAGCTACCAACTCCAGTATTCGGGCTGGGAGAATTCCATGGATTGTATAGTCCATGGGGTCGGAAAGAGTTGGGCGTGACTTGACTTGACTTCACTTCCTAATTTTGCTAATGGTCCTCCTCTGTGTGGATGACAGCCCCGCCCAAGGCACCCCAGTGCTTCCAGGATTGGAGTCCAGTTGGAGAGAATGGTAAGGGTACAGGCACGCTCGGCAATGGTGATGGGTTTTCTAGCCCACTGCAGTAGTTTGTCGTTGTTTAGTCACTCTGTCTTGTCTGACTTTTTTGCTACCCCATGGACTGTAGCCTGCCAGGCTCCTCTGTCCATGGGATTTTCCAGGCAAGAATACTGGAGTGGGTTGCCATTTCCTTCTCCAGGGGATCTGCCTAACCCAGGGATTGAATTGGTGTCTCCTGCACTGCAGGAGGATTCTTTACCACTGAGCCACCTAGGAAGCCCGGCGACACTTCAAAAACATTAAAAATGCAGAAATGGAGGCAACTAAACAAACCCAACTAGTGGACATTCTAAGGTAAAATTGGTGTGAACTCTTCCAAAATGTTAAAGTCATGAAAGACAAGGAAAAGTCAAATTGCTTTAGACCAAAGGAGACTAAAAGGATGTGACAAATAAATGCAATGAGGGATCCTGAATTTTTTAGAAATGCAATTGGGATAATTAGGGAAACTGGCATATCATATATCTGTATTGATATTAATATTGATATAGATGTATAAAAATTGTATCAGTGTCAAGTTTCCTATGTTCAGTCATTGTCCTGTGGTTATAAAAATGGAAGATCCTTGGTCTTAGGAAATATACACTAATTTATTTAGAAGTAAAATAGTCATGCTATTTGCCACTTACTTTCAAATAGTTCAACAGCACTACTACTTGTTATCATTGCTGCTTTTGCCCTGGGAGACTCATAGAGTATTAAATCAAATGTGGGCAAATGATGAGGTGAAGTGGAGTCGCTCAGTCGTGTCCGACTCTTTGCGATCCCATGGACTATAGCCTGCCAGGCTCCTCCGTCCATGGAATTTTCCAGGCAAGAATACTGGAGCAGGTTGCCATTTCCTTCTCCAGGGGATCTTCCCGACCCAGGGATCAAACCCAGGTCTCCCACATTACAGGCAGATGCTTTACTGTCTGAGCTACCAGGGAACCCCAGGGCAAATGATGACAGCTGCTAAACTTAGATGTAGGAGGTATAGGAGTTCACTGTACATTTCCTCCATTTTTCTCTAAGTTCAAATCTTTCTCAATAAGAAGACAAAACATGAGCCTCCTTCCTCCACTCCCACCTCCAGCAATGCAGTGATGGTAAACTGCACCTGTAGTTTGAAAAGTGTTTGCTTGAGAGCAAGGAGCCTGTTTATTCCCTATGAGTTTGAGCTGGGCTCTGCACATAGAGATAAGTTTCAAAAGCGTCCAAGTGGCCAATTCTAAACACTTTCTTGGGCCATCTATCTGCTCTGTGCACTCAGACATGACACAGAAAAATGCTGATTTGCATGCACATCGACTCTGGGGACAGGTGGAGCATATGGAGGAGAAAAAAAGAACCTGCTATTTCCAGGAGAAGTTTAAAAATTCCCCTGTCTTCTCCTTAAATAATAATAAACTTTGCTATTTGCATTGCCCCTTCCTATGAAGTATACTACATGTCTTATAAATAGCTCAGTAAACCTCAGAAGATACCTCTGCGGTGGTTAGGTGTCAGTGCTATTTTACAGTAAGGAAAGTGAGGTAGAATGAGGTTAATTGTTTGATTGGCCCTGAAAATGAGTCACAGATGCCAGGCACTGGAAGAGACTTAAAGGTCAAACCCCTCCTTGATGCATGAATCCCCTCTACACAGCTGCTGCCGAACACCTATTAGTTTGAGAAATTCTCTACCTCACTTTTTGCAGCTCAATCCATTTTTGGACAGCTGCAGTTATATTTAATGAGCAGCAGTTCAAAAGAAAAGTACCTAGGTTTTCTGGAGTCTTAATCCAATTCCCTGTTCATTTATATGTACTACATCAGTGGATTTGATATCATAAAAATTGAATGTGATGGGACCCAAAGATAAGATCACACATTTTAAATATTAATTTCATCTTCATGTGAACTTGCCAACATGCAAAATGGCATTTCACAAACATGTTGGTATATTAATATATCCAAATCTAATAGGATTCTTAAGGGGATCTATATACTCTCCAGAGGGGAGGAAAAAACCAGACTGAGAAATGGAGATCGGTAAGTGAGTGAATTACCTGGGGAAATACAGCACTTTTAAATGCAGATATTCACACATACAGTTTTTCAAAAGGGCATCAAAAAAGGCTAAAGACTGCCCAAAAGAAAATTTGTGTCTCTTAATGGAAAAGAGCCCCATAGAAGAATCTAGTCAAAATATTCGAGATTAACTTAACTATGTGCTAGTTAGCTCCACCAGTATGTTTTGGTCCTGAATTCTGGTTAATATCAATGGTAGCTAAAAATAATGTCATCATGAAACATCTCAGGATTGGTTTCCTGAGCAGAAATCTGAAAATTTGAATGGGTTCTGGTTAGAGGATTAGAGTGGGTAAACAGAAAGGGTAGAAAAAGTAAGGGCAGAAGGAAAAGAACTGTAATATATTATTTTGTTGGTACTGAGTGACCAGGATTTTCCATTCTCCAACTAGTTCAGGTAGGATTGTAGGAGGGTGTGTAGCAGAGTGTTTTGGCTAGCACAGGTGATCATAACAACACAGAGATGTAAATTATGATTGCTAAGGTAAAAAATTCAGCTATTCCTTTACTTGGTACTGATTGTTCATTTTTTGGCTTGACCACCTATGTCAAAATGTTTAATTTTCTTCAAGTCCAAATTTTAGACCTTTGTCAAGGTTCTTGCTTCTATACAATATATTTCTATTTTCTTTGGGGAAATGAAGGAAAATATCATAGGCATAATAAACCCAAGTCACTGTTTAAATATAGACAAAGAGTAGCTATTGCACTTACTTACAGGGTGGTTGAGCATATTAAATGAGTTAATTACATTCAATAATTAGAATAGTGCATGGCAATCAGTCAGCACTTCGAGACTTTAGTTATTGTAATTTTTGTGGTCGTCATTTTTCTTGGGTTTTCTATCTGGATTTAGTGTTTCTTTCAATGACTGACATTTTTATATATGTTAGATTATTTCAAATGAATCCTCATTGTAAAACTTTGAGACTATGTTTTAAGTAAGTGACAGATAGTACTTCTTTATTGTAGGCTGCATTTTATAAATTTCATGCTCTGATGTGTTAAAAAAAATGACTGAAGGCAACCATGGATTAAAAAAAAAAACTTAAGTATTATGTTTTATGAACATATCTGGATGGAACTGACTTACCTGATGGCTTCATCTAGTTCCGTCAATATCCTGAGGACCCTTGAGTCTGTATCCCAGTGTACACTACATTCCTGAACTCCAGATTCATATATTAACTGCCTACTCCTCAACTATATGAGGAGGTCTACTAGACATTGCAAAATCAAAGAACATATTTATGACTGAAGCCCTGATATCCTTATTTCTCCAAACTATGTCCATGTATACATTTTCACATCTCAGGAAAAGGATAACTCCATCCTTTGGCTCAGGCCGAAAAGCTTAGTTATCTTTGACGCCTCAATTTCTTTCATCCAGCCTACACTCCCTCAGAGCATTATGCTAGCTCAACATCAAATACTTCTAGTATCTGACCATTCCTCACTCCTCTATTTCTATCACTTTCATCTCTTGCCTTGATTTCTGTAGGAGCCACTGATTTTATGCTTGCCTCTCTATGTCATTTTATTAATACAAAGGCCAGCGTGATCTTTTTATGATATAAATTTGATCATGTCACTCCTCTCCTGAAAACTGCAATGGCTGCCCATTTCATGAGGAACCAAAGCTTGTTCCAATAATCTACAAAGCCCTCCATGATCTTTAAGGCCCACAAGTGTGACACAGTCACATCTTCCCTCTCACTGTAATCCAACCACACTGGCTTCCTTATTTGTTGTAAATAAAGGTTTATTAGTGCAGTGCAAGTTGTGCAGTTGTGTCTAACCCTTTGCGATCCATGGACTTCACAGTCTATGGAATTCTCCAGGCCAGAATACTGGAGTGGGTAGCCTTTCCCTTCTCCAGGGGATTTTCCCAACCCAGGGATTGAACCCAGGTCTCCTGCATTGCAGGCGGATTCTTTACCAGCTGAACCACAAGGGAAGCCCAAGAATACTGGAGTGGGTAGCCCATCCCTTCTCCAGTGGATCTTCCTGACCCAGGAATCGAACCGGGGTCTCCTGCACTGCAGGCAGATTCTTTACCAACTGAGCTATTAGGGAATCCAAAAGGGTTATTAGAACACACTATACTTGTCCATTTTCATACTGTCTGTGACTGTTTTCTTGCTACGTCAGCAGAATAGTTGTGACCAAGGCACTAGGGCTCATAAAACCCGAACTATAGAGTATTAATATCTAGCCCCTTTGAGAAAAAAGTTTGCAGGCCCTTGTTCTACAGAATTGACAGTGGTTACATTTCACTAACATTGGCCTTGAGAAAGCAGAAACTGATGAATATTCTCCACACTGCATTTGGTGCTCAGCTTCTCAGCTCTTTTTGATGCGTGTGGAGGGATGGAAGCCAGGCTTCCACCAGGAGTCTAATGAAACAGAGGGGATGACCCATGAGCAGCAGTTTCCCCCATTGCCTAGGGTAAGTGTGGGAGTCAGAGAGAAGTAGGTGACTGATGGGAAGAACATCCCAGCAACAGAGAGAGGCAAAACTTTACTCCCCGTAACTGTTCTCTGGGGTCTTTCTACACTCGCTCTTCTAGAGGACAGAATTCTGCCTACTAGCAGACAGTGATTTGGACTTTGTCCTCAGAGACACGCACAGTGTTCCTGTTGACTTCAATGGGAGTCATGGACCATTTAGTCCCATAGACATCTGTGCTGGCTTCAGGCTATTTAACAAACTCCTAAAACAATCCCAATAAAGTGGTCTCTTTAATGGGTTCTTAATTCTGGTGTAAGGGTGGGTGCTGAGCACACCTAAGTCCTTTCTTTTCCTTCAGGTTTAGTAAGTTTTCTCCTTTTTACGGCTTGATAATTACTGCAACCAAATCCCTGAGTCAAGCAGTATTAAACCCACTCAGAGTCAAAAGATGTCTGCTCTTATTGATCTCAGTTGACCTGTTTACTCTCTGGGTTCCAATTTAATGGCTCAATTGATTATTCATTTACATTTTTAATGTCTTTGTGAGCAAAATCATTTTACCATGAATCATCTCTAACTTAATGGGCAAATACAAACTCATTTTGGATTTTTCAATTTTAATAAGTATTTAATGAGCAACTGTGCTCAGGCAAACTCAATAGGAATGAAGAGGACATTTCAGTTTCCTTTTAAAGGTAATAGAGATGATAGTTCAAATTCCCTCTATGCAAAATGGCTGTCAGTTTTGAAATCTAAAGGGTGGTTAGGATATCAACTTTTATATTATCCTTTTGCAAATTATAATTTTTCTCAATATAATTTGCAGTCTACAAGTTATGCCCACACCTTTAGTTAAACTTTCTTAAATTAAACCCAGATGCCTCAATATTATTCATTGATTTGTTTTCCTTTTAGATGGTCCTGTTTCACTGGAAATGGTAGAAATAATGAGAGAGAATTATGCAAAAAGTGTACTACATAATGGGAAAGAGCATTTTTTTATTAACTCATGGAATTCTCTATGTACAAAGGGAGACAACATGAAAGGCCTTACTATACCTATATACAGTATATATATCATAAGGCCTTTTAAGTGTATGTATGGAGTTCATTTGAGAATATATTTTTTTCCTTCACAGCAAGCAGGTGACCCTCTAAGAAGCCACTGCCGCTGCCTGTGACTTATCCTTCCTAGTAGGACTGTTTTGAATTTGGTATTTATAAATTATATATACAGTCACCTAGTTCACTTCTTTCTAAAATGAGATGAGGTATAAGAAAATACATAAATGCATATTTCCAACCACAAAAGTCACTTTTATCTGACAGTTGAAAATGGGAACAGAGTTTAGTGCCAAATAGAGGAGGCTCCTTGTTCATCTTCTGAGGAATAGTATCCGTAAATGCTAGTATCTGGTGAGAAAGAGTAGAAAAGTGAGGTACTATTAAAAAGTTTGGAAATGTTTGGTTTGGTTAATTTTTGCTGATAATTTTATTAGCCTTACTACCAAATGTATAGATTAAGGAAAGGAGATAATTTCAATTCTTGAAAAAAAATTTCAGAAAGAAAATAGTATTATTCTTTCCACACGTAATTACTAAGCACTTCCCTATATGCCAGGACTGTGCTAGATAGCAGATTTTAAAAATAAATAAGATAAAATTCCAACTTTTTGGAATTCCTAGTCTCATAAACATTTAAACAGATCATGGGAGCGTGTAATATAATGCTTATATTTATAATGTACTGTTAACTCCCAGTGTCTCAGAGAGCTTTAGAAAGAAAGGGGAGTTGAGTGTGATCATGGAGAATGGGGGAACTTACCACCTTGGAGGTTATATGGAGGACCTTCCAAAGTGAGGGGCCAACCTCAGAAAGAAAGATTTGGGATGGATTTCGGGGTATTTAAGAAATGATGTGAGAGAACTGGGGATGTAGCTCAGTTAGCACTTGGGTTAATGAAGATGAAAATGGTTAGATGGTGAAGAGCTTTAAATTAGAAGGACTTGGACTTACCTATGTGGAAAGAGTTACTGTCAGAATTTAAACCACACGAAAGGGGTCTTTAACTCCAACAAACCTCACAACGTAGACAGAAGGCAAGGGGGGAAGGTACCAATAAAAGAGACTTCCAATTGGGTAAGGTCAGAGAAATGTCTAGTGAGGCGCTCAGCACGTATCTGTCCTTCACCTTAAAGTCGGCAGGTGGAACAAAGCAAGTTTCATTAAGGGCTCATTACTGGGGTTCCTAGTCCTTTCCCCACGAAATGATCAGATCTATCAGGACAACCTCTAACTGGATTCTTCTGTTGATGTACTTTATTTTTTATTAATTTTTATTGGAGTGCAGTTGCTTTACCTACCTTAGAAACTTTTCAAGACATTTACATAGCTACTTATTGAATTGGGATCATACTTCGAAATGGTCGTTTCCAAACTTTCTCTGTTTTAATTAACAGTGGAGTTGTAGTCATATTCGTAATGGAGCTGGATTCATTAAATTGCACTTTTACTATTCAGGTTGGATCACAACATATATCAATAAGGTGATATTTCTTTGTTTTTAAAGTTTGATGATGAAAGGGTCACCAGAAAGGATCAACTCACCAAAAGGAATAGGAGCCCCCTACACATGGTGCTTCCAAACTAGAATACTCAATTAGCTTCATATAGAAGACCATCTTCATGCACTCTGCCTGATGAGTCGATGCCTAGAGAATACTCTGGTTCCCTTTATGCCAACCACACGTGGCCAAGTGAGGGCTTGTGTGAGTCCCATACCTGTGCTATCTTCATACACCACGGTCACCGTCTTCCAGTTGTAGTAGAGGACCAGATCCAAGACCGCCCTGCTGATCGCCGCATAATCGGGGTAGAGGTTGATGTAAAACAGGTCTCTGTTGTCGACGGAGGGGTGTTTCCAGCGAGTCTGTATGTGCGGAACCTCGAGAGCGTTGCAGATAGACTGCACAGCACTGACGGAGGAGCTATGGGAAGGGCCAAAGAGAGCAGCCACACCAAGAGCCAGCTGGTCACACGCTGACGCCCATCGGCAAGGAGAGAGTGGAGAGGGGAAGAGGGGAGGGAGAGAGAAAGAAAGAGAGAGTTCTCTGAATTTCATCTCCCCTTTCATGGTTCCTCCTTATTTTCACTATTGGAAACTTTCCTCCACTTTCCATCTGTATGTTGAGGAAACATGCTTAATCCAACTCCCAACATCCCTGAGATATTAAATACTAGAGATGCAAATGTTGAAATGATTAGCAACACATCACAGGGCCAATGCCTTGCAAACAAAAAATGAATTGTTGGTCTCACTTCATTACTTTTAATCAGATGGAGTTTAAATCTCCTGCTTGGTGTGATGCCACTCAGAAGCACTCAGAGTGACTATAAGCCATTTGCCAAGTGAATGTCATATGAATTCAATTCTGTCATGTGACAGTTTGGTAGTGAAAATAACTAACATGGTCATTGAATCAGAAGCCTTTCTGGGTGGCTGCAGAATACTTTAGTTCCAGTCCTTCCCAAAATTCAGAAAAGAGGTCCAGGCTATTGAGAAATTGCTAAAGAGTGCTCAGTGATACTGATAATTAATTAATTACAGAATAATAGAATAGCATAGCTTAAAAGGGCCTTAGAAGATATGTGGTCCAACCCACTAATATCATGAATCCACTACCGGGCGTTGGTTCCCTGGTAGCTCAGCGGGTAAAGAATCTGCCTGCAACACGGGAGACCTTATTGGATTCCTGGGTTGGGAAGATTCCCTGGAGAAGGGATAGGCCACACACTCCAGTATTCTGGCCTGGAGAATTTCATGGACAGTTTAGTCCAGGGGGTGGCAAAGAGTTGGACACGACTGACCGACTTTCACTTTTCACCTTTTCACTAATGTCAAAGGCAATGCAGTGAGTCAGGGTCTCTGGATAGTGGTAGAATTGACCTGAGTCCAGGGACCCAGCTCTAGGGTGGGCCTATTTCTACATCAACATTAGCCAACATGTAGTTGAACAAAATAAAGTAGATATGTACATAAAAATTAATTTTAACATTAATTTTTGCCTTATAAGATTATATACACTCTTTGAGATAATTTAGAATATTGAAAATTATAAGAAAGTAAAAATGGCCCTGAAATTCCATCAACTTCGAATAATATCAATTCACATTGAGTTGGCTAAAAAGTTTGCTTGGGTTTTTCTGTAGGAGCTTGTAGGAAAATCCAAACGAGCTTTTTGGCCAACCTAATATTTTGGTATTCCAATTTACCTAAAAATTGAACATGATATGGATACAGTTTGATATACTGCTCTCTGTATTCAACACTAAATTTAACAATAAAAACACACTCTTACCCTCAAGTCATTATAAATTCTGCAAAAGTAATATTTTTAGTGGCATAGAATAGCCTAGTCCATGTTGCCGAGTGTCATTACTTATTTAACTAGCCCTATGTTGCAAAGAGTCGGACACAACTGAGTGACTGAACTGACTGATGATGCAGAATGGAGCTTCCCTGGGGGCTCAGATGCTAAACAATCTGCCTGCAATGTGGGAGACCTGGGTTAGATCCCTGGGTTGGGAAGATCCCCTGGAGAAGCGAATGGCTACCCACTCCTGTATTCTTGACTGGAAAGTTCCATGGACAGAGAAGCCTGGTGGGCCATAGTCCATGGGGTTGCAAAGAGTCAGACATGGCCAACTGAGTGACTGAACACTTAGTACTGAATTAAGTTGCTCCTAATTTTTGGTTATTTTAAGTAATATTATAAGCACTTATCATAGTTCTTAGATTTTTCTCTAACTTTTACATTACTTTCTTAGAGTAGATTTTCAGCTATAATTAAATGCTATTGATATTTTTAAGTTTCTTGATATATATAAACCAAATTCCCTTCCAGAGAGGTTGGGACAGATTATCTTCTATAACCTCATAAAATAAAAGTGTTAGTCATTCAGTTGTGCCTGACTCTTTGCAAACCCATGGACTAGCCCATCAGGGTCCTCCATCCATGGGATTCTCCAGGCAAGAACACTGGAGTGGGTTGCCATTCCCTTCTCCAGGGATCTTCCTGACCCAGGGATGGAACCTGGGCCACCTGCACTGCCGGCAGATACTTTACCGTGGGAACCACCGGGGAAGCCCTGTCTTAGATATATGCTGGCATCAAACATAATTGTAAAAACATTTTAACTGTATATATTAATGTTAGTTTAAAGGAATTTGGAACTGCTGAGAAACAATAGTTGAGTATACGAATTAAATAATAGCAACATATATAAATGAAATTGTGTTGATTTTTATCATAATGCCATTTCACAAGTAAAAGATAAGCAGAAAATAATATATGGTCTTGTCAAGCTTATCTGACTTGATTTAGAGAGAAAAATTAATACATAAAATTTTGAGAACCATATTTCACATATCTGTGGGACAGCAAGTGTACGCAATCACTCACAAGGTACTTGTGACACTGGGCTCTTCATTACTGAATTATCACATGAGATATAAAGGCATAATTTTCTAATACTATAGGTGAAAACTGTTCTCAGATGCTAATTTTCTTGATTGCTTTCACTGGTTAGCAAGAAAAAGTGAAGGCATGAGAGTATATGAACTCTTGTTTTGTCTAGCATCGGCAGTGGATTGAGATTTCTGCTAATATTTAGCTCGGGGATTCTAATATTACTTGACAGAAAATCAATCCTTTTGAATTCTGTTTGCCAGAAAATTACCAGTTTTAAGAAGCGTTCGGGGTGTTTAATTTATAAACATGGCAGGTACTTCAGGTCACAAAAATGCTTTGGATTTTATGTGGGTTGAAGTATTATTGTTGAATGTGGTTGGCTTTCTGGGGATATTTATTCAACAGTGTTTTGCATGAGTGTGTATGTGAGTGTGTGTCTGAGAGAGACAGAGAGAGGAGACAAAGAGAGACAGAGAGGGAGATACAGAGAGGAAGGGACAGAGAGAGATCTACCTCATAGAGATAATTTATGTGAAGATGCCTTACACACTTTAAGTTCTGTATAAACATAAAGTTTTATTATTTGTTCACAGACAACTCTGACCTATATAGTATCTGCAACTTTATTGATCTTTAAAAAGGGAAATATTCTTACACTAAGATGATGCTATAGATTTTTAAAGAAAACCACTATACTATTTGATTTTCATCTGTACTCCCAGGAAAACAAATTTCACTGTTTTTTTTTTTTTTTTTTGGATAGGACACAAGAATTTGGCAGAAGAGCATATGAAGTGAACACATCCTACAGTCCTATCCTAATGAGGTTAACTCTAAGTGGAAACAACCAGTGTTTAGTTACTTAGAAATTAGTGTGAACATGGCATTCATTGTATTCCACTTAATTGTGTGTGTTTTTAAGTTTTTTTTTTTTTTTTAATGTGGACACTTTTTAGTCTTTATTGAATTTGTTACAGTATTGTTTCTGTTTTGTGTTTTGTCTTTTTGACTGTGAGGCTTGTGAAATCTAAGTTCCCCAACTAAGGATGAAACCGGAACCCCCTGCATTGGAAGGCAAAGTCTTTACCACTGTACCACCAGGGAAGTCCCCACTTGTGTGTTTTGGATGGGCAAAGCTTTCTTCTAAAAGAGAAAGAGCCCTTCATATTCTGGGGTGATATTCCCAGACGAATATCTGTAGGGAAACCCAACAACTCTCTAGTTAAGAGTCTATCTTCAAGTATGTCAAATGTGGCTTGAAAGGGTCATCTTGGAAGTGTTTGGAGGATTTGTAAATATGCCCCACATCAAAGACTCTTTCCATGAGACAAACCTTGCATCCTACATGCAAATTAGATTATTTTCTAGGAAACTGTCTTCTGTTCAGACACAAAAGATTTTCTTTGATCCCATAAATTTCCCTGCTTTATTTATTTATTATATGGTTCCATTATTTTTTTTTCTATTTTTTCTTTTTTAAAAAATTGAGGCATAATTGACATAAAATATTATATTAGTTTCAGGTGTAAGACATAATGACTCAATATTTATAATCTTCACATTTCTCTGCTCCTGTGGAAAGGGAATAAGGTAATATTTGAGAGGATGCTAGGTAAACCCAGTGGCTCACAGCCTCTTAGAATTCAGGTTGTGAATTCTGTGTGTTGTGGGCATTTCCACATGCTCGGTAGGTATGACCTTCCACAAAGTTTTATTTGACTGCACTGTACAATTTCCTGGTGGTATCTCAGCCTCAGGAAGGAAAAACAGATCAAGCTTGACATTTTCCATTCACAGCTGAACCAGTTAATCGTAGAGTGGAGGGCACTGAAGGGTAAGCTAATCAGAAAGGCCCAGAAAACAGAACTAGGTAACATCCATTAGAGGGGCTCAGATGGTGCTGGGCCGAGGTCACCTGCAGCTCCTTTGCACAGAGATGTCCACTTTGCAAAAGGGCAGGTAGCAAAGAGTAGGTGCTTGTGAAGCAGAAACATCACCCAAAGAAGCTTTTAAAAGTGTGAAAATAGTTACCTCTCCGTGAGGCTTCGAAACTATCAAAAAGGTTAATTTTCTGGATATCGTAGGTTAATGTGGTGTTAGGCATCAGGGTTCGATTTCTGTTAATGCTGGTGACTGCAAACTTGAACGCTAATTCTTCAACGTTAACGGGTTCATTTTCCACAGTTTCAAAAATCCCTCCTGCAGAAGCAAAAGAGATGCATGAAAAGCATTAGTTATATCATCCATGTGCATTCTTTAAAGAGAAGAATATAAGTGGTACAAGCAAAAGGCCCAAAAGAATCAAAGTAAGAGTAGTCAAAATAGATCCCAACCCCAGCTAAAAGTTACATCTATCAGCATATCAGATGCAGATAAAACTTCATATATGTGTGCTTAAGATTTCAAATCCAATACTGGATTATTTACCTACCAGATGGTGAATGGATTCCAAATATTTAGTATCATATCAAGTATGATTGATAATTCGATGGAGGATGATTTTCCACAGTGTGGACATAAATCACTCTGTGGTTGACCTAAGCACAATCTCAGCTGTATCTTGGTAGGACCATCTTTCCTTAAAATGAATCTCATTCTATTTAAAAAAAAAAAATAGACATTCTCAACTCCAGAAGGATCGTGCAGAGTTGAGTAGGGTCAAAATGAGTCATATGTGCACTTAGGTTTATTTCAGAATGAATATACCTCTTCCTTGTGGCTCAGAATTCTGCAGTCATATCCTAGTACTTTCCAAAGTGCGTGGGCAGAATTTAGAAATAACAAAACTGTTTTTGTGTTGCTTTGAGAAACTGATCCTGTTGCAGAGCAAATGTACGTTCTATCTCTGGAGAGTGTTGAGTGTTCCTCCACTCAACAAACACATGCACTAAGTCTTTGCTGTCTTAAACATGAGGACCTCATCACAAGCAACAGTACAAAATATCAGTGCTTAAGGAGTCATCAGAGAATTCAGCTCTGATTTTGATGTTCATAAAGGCAATTTAAGTATTATTAAATATACATTCTAAATGTTCTTTAAAGGCTGTCCTGGGATTCTCAACAGTCACAGAACATAGAGTAGAGGCTCTTAACTGTTGGCCACTTAACTTGTTCCTTGATTAATCAATAGTCCTCAATTTCTTTGGAAAAACATTAATTGGTGCCCATATAAGGCTGAACATTTGTAACTAGCAGACTGCTATTTGTTTGCTCTCACCATTGAGACTGGTTTGCAAATGCTTCAAGTTTTCCCTCTACTTAAAACACACAGATAAAAACAAAACAAAAATCTGAGTGTGAAAATAACGAACATCACTGGCACAGGTACAACTTATGTTTATTCTTTCTAAGAAAAAGAGCTTCCATTGGTAGATTCTCATTTCAGAAAATGAATTGACTCTAGTTTGAAAGAACAGTAAACAAATACTCATCTGTAATTTTTAAGTTAAAATTATTTGATGGAGAGGCAAATTCTTTCTAAACTGACTTTCTATGTTGAATAATCAACTAGTGCCCAGTTTTGAAAGCTAAGATATTTGATTCAAGTATTTTGGCTCTTTAGGAGATGTCTCTGGGTTTTTTAGACTGATGATGTGAGATGTGTATGGAGATTATTTCTCTCTTCTCTGAGAAACCAGAGATGAATAGGACTTGGCTTTGTTAATGTTTTCCTATAGAATCATATTAGATATTTATTCTGAAATTAACCTTAGGAAAAACCCTGCTCTTTGACTTTGCTTTTTTTTTTTGTCAGACAATGGTAAACAGGTCCTAGGCTGGAGGGACTTTCAGATTCTCTCATTACTGTCAGTAGATGCTCGAAAGTGATGTGATAAGCTCACACAGTAGACGCTTGTTCACCAGAAGATGAACATACAGGGGCTTCCTGCCACAGTCCAGATGACCCACAATGGGAAGAGCCCCTTCTTAAGATCAGAAACTCTTTGATGCTGGAATTTCCACAGTAGTTATTAGCAATTATTTGTTTACTTGTCTATCTCCCCAAGAACATGGTGAGACCCTCAGGAAGATGGACTGAATCAATGCCCTCATAGAGACCAAAGTATCTTAAGATGTTTAACCTGCAATAATAGTTCAGCAGTCCCCAAACTTCTCGGCACCAGGGACATGTTTCATGGAAGATAACTTTTCCACAGACCAAGGGTGGAAGTGGGGGATGATTTGGGGATGATTCCCCTGTGCACTTTATTTCTACTATTGTTACATCAGCTCCACCTCAAGTTATCAGGCATCAGATCCCAAAGGTTGGGGACCACCTGGCTGAGAAAAGTTAACCATTGGCTAAGTCGCGAGGACCTTTAATCTTCTCAAGACAGGCTGGTAGGAAAGAACAAATACCTGTATTGGAATCAGAAGTTCTGAAGTCTGAACCTTGGTCCACCTATTTTTTCTTTGAGAAAGATTTTTAAGTACCAGGAAGAAAGTTTCTACAAAATAGCTCTTTAACTATGAATATTTCATTTAAAACTTATAACAATACAGGTAGGAGGTAGTATATTTGTGTTCATAAATGAAAACATGAACAGAGATATGACACATTTTGCCCAAATTATTCATAATCAGAAAGCCTTGTCTTTAAATATAAATGTATTTACTTCATGATGTACGTCATCTCTAAATGAAGTTAATGATGCTGCCTTGCTTACATTGGGCTTCCCTTGGACGATTGCTCTGTAAAGCGAATGGTATAATGCAGTGAAAGTAACCTGAACACTCAATCTTGCCTCAGAAATGAGTATTATTATACATGGATAGAGCTTCCCTGGTAACTCAGCTGGTAAGGAATCCTCCTGCAATGTGGGAGACATGGGTTTGATCCCTGGTTAGGAAGATCCCCTGGAGAGTGGAAAGGCTACCCACTCCAGTATTCTGTCCTGGAGAATCCCATGGACCATATAGTCCATGGGGTTACAAAGAGTCAGACATGACTGAGTGACTTTCATTTCACACGTGGATAATGAGGATAAAGAAAGGACTTGGCACTTGTAGAACTCCCCCTTCACCTCAAAATTGTTTATTGGTATAGAGTTGTGTTTTACATAAAGCCGGCTATACCTGAATTTAAAAGAATATTAAGTGATTTTGTTGCGTGCTTAGGTGGTATGAAGGGTACACTCTGTTTTGTCATTTTGGGGGCAATTTTCCTTCCTCTCTTCACCAAGCAAGCATTATACATGGTGTCTTTGGCTCAATACCCGCCACTCTCTCCTTTTTCCTTTAGTGCTAAGTTGCTTCAGTTGTTTCCTGCTCTTTGTGACCCTATGGACTGTAGCCAGCCAGGGTCCTCTCTCTATGGGATTCTCCAGGCAAGAATACAGGAGTGGGTAGCCATTCCATTCTCCTGGGGATCTTCCCTACTCAAGGATCAAACCCAAGACTCTAATGTCTCCTGCATTGGCAGGTGGGTTCTTTACTACTAGTGCCACTGGGGAAACCCCAACATTTTCTTTAAAGAAGACTGCAAATACCAAAAACCTACAGAGACATGAGGTACATACGAGACTGGGGAAGTACCAAGAAAGCAGAATATGATAGAAACAGGAGGAAGTTATTAAAAGGTGCCAGATCTCAAACAGAAACAGACACTTTCAGCATCAGCCAACTTCCTCTTTCCTCCCTAAAGCTGCAGATTTTTCAAAACTGAGTTTCAGTGTCTTTGATAGAAGGATTAGAGGGACACATACCTAAAGACATATATGTATTATTACTATTACTATTATTAAACTACTATTGTTATTTAATACTACTTCTATTATTATTATTATTTTTAGATTTGCAGCTGTGAGCTTGTCAATGAGACCTTTCAAGTGTTTGGGGCTCTCCATTTAGTCACCTTCTGGATGCCTGGGTTCCGTGGTTTCCAGAAGAGGAAGCCCAAGCTTGTTCCTTCCTCTGTTTGTCTTCTTTCTGTGTTCTTTTCTCTCCTTTTGCTGTCCCCCCACCCCTTTCCCTTTGTCCTGAGGTCAATGCTTCTCTCTGTTTTTATTATTTAAGCTGAGCTGAGCATGACTTCCCTTAAAAATTCAATGAGCCACAGAAGGGTTAGAGGAAGCAAAACTAAGAAAGTAGCTTAGGTTCAAGGGGGAGTTAAGTGGCCCCTCTCACCCCTGACCATTTTGTTTTCTCTAAATTGTCTCAGTCAAGTCCGTGCATAAAAGAAGAAAGCAGGAATTTAAGAGTTCCTCAAAGAAGGTAAGGAACCAAATGAAGATGAAGAACCAGCTTTCTTTCTTTTTTTTTTTTTAAACTGTAACTGCTGTGAAGCAGACATGGCAGATGGAGTGCAGGAGGGTGATAAACCTCAAAATCCATGCGCCTGACTTTTCCACGGTCACTTTCATGACTTACAGTCACACCTCATACGTACCCAAAGTTAAGAAGTATTGTTTGTACTTTTCACATACATTATTTTTTTTTTCTGCTTTTATTATGTGAATATATAAAAATACTTTCTGTTATGTGAATCAGACTGAGTACAGATCATAAATCATATCCAGGCATAGCTTGGATATATGTGACATTGTGATTTGCAAGAAAAAGTACATATTTGGTCTTTGACCTCATTTCTGGCACCAAACACCTAAAATTGGAGATTTCTTAAGTGATGAGAGCAATAAAGATGTCCTTTATTATATTAATGAAGTGTTTTTGGAAAATACCTAAGGATGGGAACTGATTGTCAGGAGAATCAGCCATATACTAGAGGACTGAAACTTTCAGACCCACTCCCAAGCCTACTCCTGACCTCTGTCTGGGAAGGAGAGTGGGGCTGGAGATTGAGTTCAAAGGACAATGCCTAATGGTGTAAATGATCAATACCTATGTAATGGAGCCTCTATAAAAACTCAAAAAGACAGCACTTAGAGAGCTTCTGGGTTTGTGAACATGGGGATTTGGAGAGAGTGGGGTACTGGGAGAGGGCATGGAGGCTCCGTGATTTTTCCCTGTACCTTGTCTTATGTATCTCTGCCATCTGGCTGTCACCCAGGCACATTCTTTTTAACAAGCCAGTAATCTAGTGCATGGGCTTCCCTGGTGGCTCAGATGGTAAAGAATCCGCTTGCAGTGTGGGAGACCTTGCAATGTGGGAGAATCTGATTCTGATTCTCTCTCCAGATAGATGGTGTCAATTGAGTTGAATTTCAGGACACCTGGTTGGTTATCAGCTTCCCTGGTGGCTGATAGTAAAGAATATGTTTGTGATACAGGAGACCCGGGTTCGATCCCTGGGTAAGGAAGATCCCCTGGAGAAGGGAATGGCAACCCACTCCAGTATTCTTGCCTGGAGAATCTCATGGACAGAGGAGTCTGGCTATAGTTCATGCGGTTGCAAAGAGTCGACACGACTGAGTGACTGAGCACACAGCACAGTTGGTATTGCAGATTTGCTTGGAAGTGTGAGGAAATCCTTCCTCTTCCAACGTACATGGTGGAGTTAAAATCGGAACCCTTTTAATGTGGTTAGGGATCAGTCTCTGTCTTATCACCAACAGGAAGTTTGGACAAGGGTCAAAGGTCATCATCAATACATAGCTCCCAGCTTCTTCCCAGCTCACCCATCATTTATCATTTTCAGCCTGAGGTCATGACAAATGATTATTTAGAATTCATTGTCCAAGCAATATGAAAAGGTCAGAAAGTGGAAAAGTTCTTATTTCGAGTCAGGTTGTGACTTCGTATGTGAATATTGGTGCCATTTAAAATGATAAAGGTGGGCTTCCCTCGTAGCTCAGGTGGGAGGGTGGTAAAGAATCTTCTGGTAATGCAGGAGACCTGGGTTTTATCCCTGGGTCAGGATGATAAAGGTAGCACATCAAATATTCTACACACAACAAAATTCTTTGTGTTCCAGAAAACATTTTTTTTTTTTTTTTCCTGAATGAATGTGGGTATTTAGGCTTTGTTCATGAGAGTCTAAGGTCTTTGTCTTGGTTTTTACAATTATACTCTGCGGGGAAGAAAGGATGTTGGTACAAACAAAGCTAATGTGAAAGACTCTGTCCCTTCTGCTCTGGATCTCTCTATTGAGAAAACTCACCACACGTGCTAACTCGACAAAGAGTGTGAAAAAATAAAATGTGTGTACATATTCTGAAGTAGTTTTAAAATTCAAAAAAACTCTTTTTTGGTATGAGACAACTCGGGCTATGTGGGAGCAGGGCTGCTCAGGGAATTTTGAGAGTGTAACCTCCTTGGGCAAAGCTGTGAAGTGGCCTGATCATCACAGTGGGCCACTGAGTGCTCCGTCAAGCCATGGGCTGATTTTTGCTACTGCAGTGGGTCCAAATGGCAGAGCTTTGAGCCAAAGAGGATTATTCCCAAACCTTGGGCTCTCTTGGAATTCACCTTGCTTGCTTTCAGACTTCTTTGGGATCCATCACCTGTTTCTTTCTGATTTCTCCCTTTTGGAGTTGGAATAACTATTTCATGCCTGTCCCAACATTGTATTTTGTAAATAACTTGTTTGGTTTCACAAGTTCATAGCTGGGGGAGAATTTTGGCTTGGGGTGAATTCTGCCTGGAGCCTCACCCATTTCTGATTTAGATGAAGTTTAGATTAGACTTGGACTTTAGAGTTAATGCTGGAGCAAGTTAAGACCTCTGGGGCTGCCGGTATGAAACATGTGCATTTTTATGTGAGAAGGACCTGAATTTAGAAAGAATCAAGGCTAGAATGCTACAGACTGAATGTTTGTGATCCTCCAAATTCATATTTTGAAGGCCTAATGTGACAATATTTGGAGGTGAGGACTTTGAGAAGTAATGAGATCAGAAGAGTGGAGCCCATCATGGAATGAGCATCTTTATAAAAAGAAGAGAGAGCAGTCTCCATCATGTGAGGATAGGAGGAAAGATAACCATCTACAAGCCAGGAAGAATGTTCTCACCAGACACCAGATCTGCTGTCATCATCACTTGGACTTCCCAACCACCAAACTGTGAGAGACAAATGTTTGCTGTTGAAGTCACCAAGTCTATGGTATTTATCACAGCAGCTCTTGCTGACTCAGATACACAGCATCTTCATTTTTTAGCCCAAGAGTTTTGAAATTGAAAATGGACAACTTAACAGAAGTTACATCTATGCATGTACCATTCTCTTCCAACAGGATTCTGAATTCACGGCATAGTGGTTTACAGTAAGCAAAGAAAAACTGACTTGCAGTTGCCAGAAAACTTAGGTAGCAGTGTTTCTCTCTCTGTTGGGTAGACTCCTGCACCGAGTTCACGTTAAGATGTAGACAGTAGTGTTTTGTGACGATAGGGACACAGCTGGAAACCACAGATGGCTACATCTTACACATAGTAGGTTGCCTTCAGTGGGATATGGTGACGGGGAGACAGAAACCTAGTCAGAACGCATGGCTTTCAATCACATAGCTCCATCTAGACTTCCAAGAGAATTGTTCATAATCACAATGCCTACTGCTGTAGGGTCAACAGCATAATACTGTAGGCAGAAGGCAGTGCTTTGAGAAGGCCAAGACCAAACGCTGTGCTTCTACGAGGATATCTAAGGCAAACCCAAAACAACAGTTTCCAAACATTCTCTAGACCCTATTTTACATGTAACCCCATAGAACTGTAATGTCAAGGAATGGGGTCCAGAAATTTGTATATTAAAATGACCCAGCCTTGCTGTAGGTCCCATTGATTGAATATACTTTTTAAAACTTATTTTTACTTTGTTTCCAAGGATACTTAATAACCTGCTTCCTAATCTGCTTTCAAATCATTGCTTTCCATTTTTTCTGAAAGACCTTTTTCTCTGACTTTATGGCTTACAGAAGTTTAGCTCAGTTCAACACACATCTGTTAAGTATATGTGTGCTTTCCCTGAAGAAAGCTGTGTTTAGTCACAAGAAAAGAGAACTGGTCATTTCCTAGTTTTCTGTGGAGCAGGGAGGTATTCCAGCCAAGCCAGTGTAAGTATAAAATGGTGGAAATTAAGGTCCTTGTCACAGGCACATATTTTATAGAGAAGCTGTTCTGTTATTGCCTATTGTTTCCACCCCAGCTCACTCGAGATGGATCCTGTTCTGGATGATGAGTGGGCAGTATGAAATGCACACCACTCTTCCCAAAAGGAATTTAAGAGAAACAATACTCCATTGTTCCAGGAATCCATCTGATTGATGATGAGAAGAAAAAAAAAAAACACAAAAATAATAGCACTTGATCTTGTTCTTATAAAACAAATACATTGTTTTGATTCTACTTACCTGATAATGGTAAATATATTCCCATAACAACCATTTCAGAAATGCAATAAAATTACACCCCACATATACTTATTTGTTTGTTTTGTTGTTTTAATTCAGCTGGTCATTGCTTTATCATGTCTATAACTATCAAAGAAGTCATTCATTCATTTGATGATTCATTCACTCATTTATTCGTTTATTTATAAAATGCCTACCCTACTTTGAGCCAGACACTGTTCCAGGCACATGGGATACAACTGTGAACAAAATAGACAAAAATTTGACTGTTGAGATTTACATTCATCAACAAGAAGGCCATTGACATGTCAAGGTGAGAGACCAGGAAAGATCTCACTGAGGGGGGCAACTTCTGAGTAAAAACCTGAAGGAGGTAAGGAAACTGCTCTGAAGATAATGGGAGAGCATTCTTGTTGGAAGGAATAGAACATTCCACAGTGGGAATCACAGAGGGCCATATCGGCCAGAATAGGACTCTGCATTTTAAATACTGAGTGAGATGGGAATCATTAGAAGATTTTGAGAAGAATAGTGATATGATATGACATATTTCAAGAGAATCACCCTGTGTGATTTTGTAACTTAATAAAAGAAACATATTCTTTGGTCTTCATTATATTCTTTGGCACAGAAAAGGCTTCTAAAGCCTTTAGAATTACCTAAGTGGTGAGAGCAATCAATGTGTCTTTGTTATGTTAATGAGGTGACTTTGGAACCACCTCTGAGGATGGGGGATGGTTGCCAGCAGAACCAACCAAGGGATTAGAGGGTTGGAACTTTCAGTACTACCCTCTGACTTCCCTGGAGGGGAGAGAGGTTAGAGGTAAATCAATCATCACTGGCCAGTGAGCCCATCAATCATGACTATGTAATAAAGCCTGAAGGATGGGTTTCATAGAGGTTCCAGGTTGGTGAACACATTCATATAACAGGAAGGTTGTTTGGTTTGTGTTCATTCAGTCGCTAAGTCACGTCCAACTCCTTGCGACCCCATGGACTGCAGCATGCCAGACCTCCCTGTCCATCAGGGGAAAACGTTAAATTGCACTTTAACACCCTGGTAAATGTGAGTAAGCATTTCCCTGAGCCCCGTGAGCTGCTCTAACAAACAAATCCATGAGGGAAGAGGTCGCGGAACCTCTGATTTGTAGCCAAGTTGAATGGAAGTTGTAGGTAGGCTGGGAACCTACCATTTGAGATTGGCATCTGAACCGGCAGGGAAATCTCATGAGACTGAGCCCTTACCCCATGAGATCTAACACGATCTTCAGGTTTCATTGAGTTAACCTGTGGGACACCCAGTTGGCATCACAGAGAATTGCTTGGTGTGGGAAAACCTCCGCACATTAGATGACCAGAAACGCCAGAAGTGTTGTGAATGTGGCAGTAGTGTGAGATTAAAGGGGGTTGGATTTGTCTAACCCCTCCTTGGTTTCTGTATTAAGAATGGACTGAAGGGAAGGGAGACAGGAGCAGAAGGGGACGACAGAGGATGAGATGGTTGAATGGGATCACCGACTAGATGCACATGAGTTTGAGCAAGCTCCAGGAGTTGGTGATGGACAGGGAAGCCTGGTGTGCTATAGTCTATGGGGTCGGACATGACTAAGCGACTGAACGGAACTGAAGGGAAGAGAAGGGCAAGAACAGAAGCAGAGAGCTACTCCTGGAGCAGGTGCAGTAGTAGGTCATTTTAATAAGAGGCACTGAGATAATCCAGGTGAGAGATGATAATGGTTGGTACAGGTATTGGGGTTGAGTTCCAAATGGAAAATTGAAGGTAGAGCTGGCAGGATTTGCTGATGACCCCTAAGTAGAGGTGTTTGACTTGGACAAGCAGAGGTGTCAACCAGGAAGTCACAATATGCATCTGAACTTTATGGGAGAGGTCTGGACTGAAGCTAGAAATTTGGGAGTTATCGCCAAAGGTGGTAATTAAAGACTGGTTAGCATTACCCAGGAGCAAGTGAGGACAGAGAGGAGCAGAGAGAGGAGTGGTGTAGTCACAAGCCAAGGAATGCCTGGAGCCATCGGAAGCTGGACGGGACAAGAAACTGAATCATTCCTGGAGTGAGTGGGACCCTACTGACAGCTTGGTTTTGGACTTCTGGGCTCCAGAGCTGTGAGAGAACGCATGAGTGTTGTTTTAAACCAATTTGTGGTAATTTGTTATAGCAGCCACAGGGAACGAATCCAGTATCCCCATTGTCTTAGGAGAGTTTTAATAGCACCTGCTTTTAATTACTGTATTCTTTCCCTCTTTGTAAAATGTTAACTTTATTCAGTACTTCAAATGATAATCTCTGGGTTTCCAACTTGATTTTGCAAAGAAAGCTAAATAGACATACCACACAAAACATCAGGTTTCTTTGTTTATTACATTTTCCTTGAACATGCAATAAACATGGAAAGCAGGTTTTCCTTGAACTCTGCTTATTGCCTCAACTAGCTGCTATGTGCCCGTTGTGATAAATTTCGAGGTCATCCAGGAAAGAAGGATAAAACTATTAGCTGACAATCAAGAAATGGAAAGCTTCAGAATTGTTGACTCCTGTTTTACATTCCTGCCGAATAATAGCCATTCCAGAAGCTATCAACGGAAAACAAGATGGAAATTTGATCTATTCCTTTGTTGATAGCTGCTCCTTAAATATACAATATTATATTGCCTCTCTTTATTGCCACATCTATAATTCTAGTTTATTACATCATAAGCAATTTACTATAGGCCTATATTTACTGCACCTTTAATTTCAAGGCTACACATTTAAATTCTAAGATCCCCTTTGATAAATACTCTCTTCCTATTCAGCTTAACCTCTTCTTGTTTACTTTTGGAGAACAAAATATTCTTGATGAAGATTTCGTGGTAGGTGAATTTGGAGGGGTAGCAAGTGTTTCTGTACCTAATGGAGACTGAAAGGACAAGGGTATCTGAATTTTTATTTGTCAAGAAGTCCTGCATGAGGACAGAGCTGTGGGTAAGGATGAGGACAGACTCAGTGGTCTGGCTGTTGACCAAATCTGCTACAAGTGTCTTCAGATCTCAGTGTCCTTTGAAAAGGGGCAATGGGGTATGGTGTCCCCCTTTGAGATAGTGACCACACCCAAGCTCTCTCCTTGATGACTCAGAGCATGAATTCAGTAGGAATGGCCTTTGAGGAAAAAGAATATATGGCTATGGGGTGAGGAATTTCTTCAAAGGGTAGCCAGTTCTGGGAAAGACTAGTTAAAGAAAGTTAAGACTAAACTAAAGACTAGTTAAGAAAACAGTTATGTTTTATGAACAGTTTAGCAGATGCCACCAGTATTTTTTCTTAATAAATTCCAATTGCACATAAAAGAAAAAAAAGTACCCAAAGCCGAAAATACTTTTATACTAGTGATATTCAATATTCAATTTAATTCAATTCATCAAAATTTATTGGCAACCTATTCATATCTAAGACCATGCTAGCTAGCCACAAAGATGAAAGTCTTTCCTGATTCTTCTTTGAGAGTTGAACTCTTCCCTCTCTTTTGATAACATATAATCTAGCTCATGGGGTTTCCCAGGCAGTGCTAGTGGTGAAGAACCTGCCTGCCAGTGCAGGAGATGTAAGAGATGCAGGTTCGATCCCTGGGTCAGGAAGATCCCCTGGAGGAGGGCACTGGAAACCCACTCCAGTTTTCTTGCCTGGAGAATCCCATGGACAGAGAACCCAGCAGGCTATAGCACATAGGGTCTCAAAGAGTCAGATGTGACTGAAGCAACTTAACACACACACACACACACAAAATCTAGCTCATATTTGAGGGCTTCATTTTGGTGTAAAATTATAAGCTGGAGTCTGGGGTAGGGACAGTATTTGTTGATACTTGCCCTCTCTGCCAGGACTCAGTGCAATAATTTGAGCATTGTACATTGTCCCCAACAAAAGATCAATCAATTGAATTGAGTCTCTTTTTGCTTTAACATCTTGCCTGATAAAGGGGTGAGTTATGCCAAGACCAAGAGGCTTATGAGAGAGGCAGGTGGTTGCTGAGGCAGTTAGATAAGCATGGCTTTCCCCATCACTGCCTTTTTAGCAGTGATGACTCCCTCTCTCTCAACTATTATGGTCCATCGTCTCCAAGCACGTTCAGGGCTCTGATTCTCTCTAAACACTCACTTTCTTCAGGCTGCTAGCACCACCGCATCATTGAGGAATGGCTAATCTCCTATTCAGCTACTGATTTCAGGCCAAAACCAGGAATATTGCCAAAGGATTCATGCCAAAGTTTTATTCTTATGAATGTCTGTGATCATTCCAACGTCTCTGGAGAGCAGTTACATTTTTAGCTTTTAACATATTTAAATGCTGAAAAGGCTCGAATTTCATTTATCTACTTATTAATTAAATCAATGAAATATGCCAAGTTCACAACCTGTAGTTCCAGGCAAGCTGTGTTAGACATTTCATCGTACTTTTCTGGTTTTCTTCCCCGTCTCTTTCTGCTGTTCCTCAAGCTGAAATTTCGTCTTGCTGAGAAGGAAATATTGCTGTTATAGATGAGGACTGATGTCTGGAGCCCAAACAAGTGGAAGCTCACAGTTCTGACAGAGCAGTATTTACCAACATATGTCTACAGAAGTCACTCATGAGATGCTGCACACAAAAAGAGTTCAGTGGCAAGTGTGTTTGGGAAGACAGCTGAATACCATCCCTTTTTGGAAATTCACACTGCATGATAACATATAAAATTCTCTGAGAAGCTCTATAGTAAAGAAATCAATTTGATTCTGTTTAATCCAGTGTCCCTGAAATTTATTTGATTACAGAACAGCTTTTTTGCAACTGGGACATGCAAACACACATCCTGAGAAACACATTTTGAACAATGTGATACAATGACCTTCTTTCTTTGGGACTAAAATAATTTGCAGTCTTAAGTATTTTGCTTTTGTGCTCATTTTAATGAAAAGTTAAAAAATTATTGATCAGAAATAACAAACCTTCTCTATGACACAGCTTTTAGAGAAATTAATATTGGATTTATACCAACAACTTTTATCTCTTTTTCCATTTATAAAAATAAGAAGAGGGTCTGTGTTTCTATGAAAAAAAGGCACCTTTTAATTAGTCATTTCAGATATGTTGTAGTCAGGATGCAAGTTCTTGACATTTAATGCAGATATTTAAAAATGCAGAGCCCTCGGCTACATTTTCTTTTTCTTTTCATTCTTTTGCATTGGGTTTTAACATCTCTGCATATTTATTTGAAACATTAATAAAGCCTTTTAATGAAACTTTTCATTCACTGATTTAGAAGTTGTGCAAAATGGTATAACAGGCAGTAATTATCATGCAGAACACCTGGAAAGGTTACAGAATCTCAAAATTAAACAATATATTTTACTACAGCCCTCTTCCATTACAGAATTTCAAGTTGAAATTCTATACTTGTTATTGTTCAAGTTTCCCAGAGTCTAGAAGGTATTTCTGTTGAACATACACTCCTAGATTGGCTCAGTCATATTCTCAGGTAAGACACTAAAAAAATGAACAGTTTGCCAAAGGAGAAAAATAATAATTTCAAGCTCTACCACTCAGAGAGTTAACAATATCGAGATCTAGGTATATTTTCTTCCATTTTTTTCCCCAATGTTTAGATATGTACTAGAATTATGTTGCATATAAGATGTTGGGTTTTTGTGTTTTTCTCTTAATGACATTTTCTATGTTATTTAATATTCAGTAAAATAAAATTTTAATATGTATAATAATTCATCTCAAAAGACAAAGGTTTGTTTAGGTAACTCTGTTGCTAGATTTGTATCTATTTCCAATTCTTGCTATCCAAAATGTTTCAATAGATATATTTTCATGAAAAATATTGTCTATTTATGTCTTCAATTATGTTCATTCTCAAAGATCTTGATGCATATTAATTACCCTCAAGAAAGCTTGCATCAATTTATATGCCTACATGAGTTATAAAAGGGTGTAATTGTCTGGATTTCTAAGCATTGTAAATTTAAAAAGAAATCAATTCTCTAGGCAAAATCTTTGCAATTGATGGTTATTTAAATTCACACTTTGTTGGCTATTAATGAAGCTGAACATTTTCCCACAATATCCTATTGTATTTCATTGTAATTGTTCTTTCTTCCATTCTTAATTTCTGGTTTTTGTCCATTTTTAGTGGGGTATCTATATTTATCTTATACATTTATTCATTAAGGAAACAAATTATCTTCCTATAATTGTTTGATATTCTTTCCATTTTGCTATGGCTTTTAATTTTAACTTTTTTTTTTTCTGATCATGAAAGTTTTACACATTTTTGTGATTTTATCTATCTTTTTATAGTGAAGATATTTACTTCTTTTCTTTCTGGGAACTGTTCTCCACTCATGCTTCCATACCATTCTTGTGGTGAGGCAGCAGTGGCCGTTTTATGCTCTGGTGACAACTGAGTATATGAAGAAATTCTAATCTCTTTTGCTGAACTTCCCAGGTGGCGCAAGTGGTAAAGAACCTGCCTGCCCATGCAGGAGATTAAGAGTTGTGGGTTTGATCCCTGGGTCAGGAAGATCCCCTGGAGAAAGCAACGGCAACCCACTCCAGTATTCTTGACCAGAGAATTCCATGGACAAAGGAGCCTGGCCAGCTACAGTCCATGTCCCAAAGAGTTGGACATGACTGAATGACTAATGCATAATGCATTTTTTGGACTTTCATATGAAGGTCAAGAGAAAGCAAGTCCATCTCTCTTCCTATACCCAAACTACAAAACGGGAAGCTCAACAGTGGTCAACACACTCACTGCCTTTCACCATATTGGTAGAGAAACAAAGAGAACACATGCAGTGATTAGAATGAAGAAGTTGTACACAGGACACCAGAGATTAAAAATAGCTTAATGGGGTTCAGGTTTCTGCTTCTAGTAACTTCTGGGGTCCAGCCACATCCTTGCCTTTGCATCTCCATATATTAATACATGAGCTTCCCAGGTGGTGCTAGTGGTAAAGAACCCGTCTGCCAATGCAGGAGATAAGAGATGTGGGTTCAGTCCCTGGGTGGGGAAGATCCCCTGATGAAGGAAATGGCAACCCACTCCAGTATTCTTGCCTAGACAATTCCATGGATAGAGGAGCCTGTCCAGCTACAGTCCATGGGGTTGCAAAGAGTTGGATATGACTGAGCGACTAACACATATTCATACATATAATAAGTTCTCCTTTTCAACTTAAACTAATTTCTTACGGATTTTTGTTAAATGCAACCAGAGTTCTAGCTGATATTTTATCGTTATGACATTTGTTTTATTACTGTAATGTTTAAAAACTTCTCTCTATTGTAATATCAGAGAAATATTGCCTACTATTCTTTTCTGTTGATTTTTGAATATTTAGTGTAATATCTTTAGAATTATTTTGTGTATGGTGTGAGGTAAGCTTTTTTTATTTTGGTAATACATGAATACATTAATAAATAATATGCTGTACTAAAAGAAATTCTAATTATTGTGGAATTTTAGACAAATAAATATTAAATCTAGACTGGGGGTTAAAATATGTTTCCTGAAATTTTTGGTTTGTTTATGAAAGAAGCATAGAATTTTGAGATGTACAGAAACATAGTTAGAGCATTAGAAAAGGCTTAAAATTTGGAAAACATTGGTCAATTTAGGACAACGTTCCTGGAAATAAGTTAAATTTTTCCCCTGCCTTTTTGTCTCCAGCTGTACAGGTTTCAGGTATGGTTCCTCCTACTCTGTACTACGCTAATTTTAATCCCCTGTTTTGAGCTACAAGCCTGAACTCTCTTGTCTAATCTAGAGTCTCTACAACTGTACGTGCATTGCACACACAAAGGTGGTCAGTGAATGCTTGAGAAATGGATGCATAATGAAATGTGAATTTTAACTGGAAAGAGGCAGTGGGGAGATAACCCAGGGATTTACCTATGATGCTAACATGATCTAACTAGTGTTTTAAACCCATTATTATACAGCTATAATTTTATAATATGTATTTAGAACATCTTTACCTTCATTATATTTTTATGGTACAATTTGCTATGTACGTACTTCTTCCCAAAGTTGTCTTTGGTTTTTCAAAGTTGATCTCTTATCATGAAAAAAGTGAAAGTGAAAGTGTCAGTCGCTTTGTCATGTCCAACTCTTTGTGACTCCATGGACTATATGTAGCTTGCCAGGCTCCTCTGTCCATGGGATTCTCTAGGCAAGAAAACCGGAGTGGGTGTCCCTTCTCTTCTACAGATCTTTCATCATAAATCCAAACTATTAGCTAAAAGTAACAATTGATTCATTTCTGAAAATCAAATTCTGAAATCAAACAAGTGCATCTTATGTGAATCATTACAAATATGAACTACCCAGGAAGAATAATGAGAGAAGAAAAGCCAATGTGCATGTGTAACTTGGGGGATGTTTCTGGTTACCAACTAGGATGACTAACCATTGTGGTTCTCCTGGGTTGCAGGGTTTTCAGTGTTAAGGCCAGGATAGTATGTCACTCTAGATCATGAACTCCTTATTGCAAAATTCAGGTCACTCTGTAACCTGACCAATATGAGCATCTTTGACTTTACCAAAATTAGGTGAATATCTGTGGGGAGCACTGGGGAGTGTAACTCATGCCACCTGAAAGCAACATGATATATTTTATTCTTCCAACTTTAGAAATTGGGGAGCACCCCAGGCAATGTAATTGCAAGGGCTAGGAAAAGGACTAAAACAATCTCAGATGTAAAAGTTAACTCTAGCTGTAAATGCTTCTTATAGTTCTGATTCTAATTTCCACTGGGATTCTTTATGAATAAATCTTTCTATCCTTCAACTTTTTAACTTATCAAATGGGACTGATAACACAGAATGACAACAATGAGTAATGATAATATGGAATGATCTAAAGCATTCTGTAAGCATCGTGCCAAATTTCTTCTAAAACCTAATCTCTGAGGATGGAATTTGATTAGATATTTTACTATTTTCCTTAGAATTCAGAGTCCAGCTTTTCACAGGACAAGGGACAGTGAATTTGAATCTCATTTGGATGAACTCAAATATTCTTGGGCGTTGAAGATCACTGATGACGCTGTCTCTCACAAGCATCCTCTGAAGTTGGGTAGGAGTCCCTTCCCATTGCCATGTAACTGGACAGAATTCAGGAATACATGCCTGAGTGGAGACACCAGTTCCTACTTGGGCACCATGAGTGTGTGCTAAGTCGCTTCTCTCATGCCCGACTCTTTCTGTTACTTTGGACTGTAGCCCATCAGGCTCCACTGTCCATGGGATTCTCCAGGCAAGAATACTGGAATGTGTTGCCATGCCCTCCTTCAGGGGATGTTCTTGACCCAGGGATTGAAACTGTGCCTCTTATGTCTCCTGCACTGCAGGTCGGTTCTTTATCACTGAGCCAGCTGGGAAGCCACTGGGTACCACACACTGAGCTGAAATTGCACTCAATTTCATAGCACAGGAGGACTCTCTAAACTGCTGATGGGGGCCTGAGGAATCAACAGTGACCTGGTGAGGGGAGCCTGGGGCCATCACAATCAACAGATGAAAGCTAGCTTCAGGGAAAAAGGAACTAAAGAGCCAGGGGTGGAACTAGGGCAATGGGAACACAATAGAAGTCAGGAAAGGTAAACAATATTTTAATTCAATATTTTAAACATCTAAAATTAATGCAAAAAGTCTATGATGAATAAACTATCTGAATTGCCAATAAAGTCAGACTCCTCTGCTGTGCTTGACGTCTCACTCACTGGCCTCCCCCTGACCCTGACTCTGCTCAGGTCTATAATGGGAGAAGCATGGGCTGCAGTCACATCAGAGAGTAGCCTTCTCACCAGTGTGTTCATGATGGTTGTGAATTCAGCCATCTGAACTTGAGTGTGTCTACTGCAGCGAAGTAAGAAAGTTAGAATAACTTTTCAATGTACCTACTTTCTACTAGAGAGTGGCTTGTGTGTGCTTAGTCGCTTAGTGGTGTCCGACTCTGGGCGATTCCATGGACTATAGCCCGCCTGGCTCCTCTGTCCATGGGATTTCCCAGGCAAGAACACTGGAGCAGCTTGCCCTTTCCTTCTCCAGGGGATCTTCCTGACCCAGGGTTCGAACCTGGGTGTCCTGTGTCTCCTGCTTTGCAGGCAGATTCTTTACCTGCTGACCCATCAGGGAAGCCCTAGAGAGTGGCTTAGGTACTCAAAATATTGTTTTCTTGTAAATTGAACACGCTCAGTGCCAACCACTGTGGTAAGTGCTTTATATTTATTGCAATATGTATATGATTTTCCCTCTGTATATTTTCCCAATATGTATATTATTATAATCCCTCTAGTTAACTGTCTTATGAGATTGATGCTGCTGTGCCGTGTTTGGTTGAACAGCGTGTTTGACTGTTTCCGACCCCATGGACTGTAGCTCACCAGGCTCCTCTGTTCATGGGGATTCTCTAGGCAAGAATACTGGAGTAGGTTGCCATGCCCACCTCCAGGGGGTCTTCCCAACCCAGGAATTGAACCCAGGTCTCCTGCATTGCAGGTGGATCCCTTACCATCTGAGCCACCAGGAAAGCCCAAGAGTACCAGAGTGGGTAGCCTATCCCTTCTCCAGGGAATCTTCCCAACCCAGAAATTGAACTGGGATCTCCTGCATTGCAGGTGGATTCTTTACCAGCTGAGCCAACAGGGAGGCCCTTAGATGCTACTACCATCTCTAATTTCTAGAAGAGCAAACCAAGGTGATAAACAGCTTTCCTGCTGCCACAGAGCTGGTAATAGTAAAGTCTGCTTGAAATTGGGCTGATATGGTTACAGAAGCCTTTTTTCCATTTATTACTCATCTGTTGACCCTATAAAGCATAGAATTAAGTGAAGTAGCTAATATCTTATAAGCAAGCACCCACGTGTGACTGAAGCACAAATAACTGAATAAGCAAAGAAGCACATACAACAACTGAGATCTCTGGCAAATGTATCCTGAGAATTTCTGAAAGGCAAGAACCGAAATTTCTGCTAGTGTAAATCATTATTCAGAAATTGATAGCAAGAGTGTGTTAGTTGCTCAGGCATGTCCGACTCTTTGCAACCCCACGGACTGTAGCCCGCCAGGCTCCTCTGTCCATGGGATTCTCCAGGCAAGACTGGGGTGGGTTGCCATTCCCTTCCCCAGGGGATCTTCCTGACCCAGGGATCAAACCCTGGTCTCCTGCATTGCAGGCAAATTCTTCACAGTCTGAGCCACCAGGTACTGTTGATAGCAAGAGGCAGGATTGTTAACAAGATGGTAGTGAGAGACTGAGTCAGGGTCTCAGCTTTAGAGCCAGTTTTCTGACTCAACAGTGCCTCACAAGGATGTCGTAGACCTTGTATCTTGCAAAAAATTTTACCTTCATTATGCACCGGGCAGAGCTTTGAATGCAGTAGCATGGCAAAGTATGATCATATGTGCTGATCACTGACCACGTAGACCTAAAGAGGGTGAGCTGTTTGGAGAGTGAGTATATAGTCTAAGTGTATGGTCAGAAATGTTTCTGTTGCTGGGCATTCGGTGCTCAGAGTCTATAACATTCCTCATCCCATTTCTGGTCATTCAGTGACACTTTTTAAATGTTTGCAGGGAGCAGTTAGGAAAGAGAAATGGTGAAAACTGTTTCTGTAAAATATTATAATGTACAAAACTCATGGCAATATTTCTGTTGCCTTTGCACTTTGCTCCAACTTCTGTTCAAGTCAAAATAGATTTTACTCTGGAAATATAAAAATGGATACAAAATGCATCCCTTTGGGCCAATATTTATAGTAGGAAGGTATACAAAAGTGCTTACTTTATCTGGATGGAATATTTTTTCCCCCAGTGATAGTGTATTTTAGTCTTTCAGCTTCATTCACTTAAGACTGGAGGAATTGTCTCTTGAGTCTATTTTAAGAATCACCTGACAAGGCAAGATCTTGAAACTTCTGGGATTTTCAGAAGTTTTCAGCTTTAGGCGTAGCTCTCAGCTTTAGCAGGGCTTCGCAGGTGATGCAGTGGTAACAAAATCTGCCTGCCAATGCAGGAGACAGGAGAGACACGGATTAGACGCCGGGGTAGGGAAGATCCCCTAGAGGAGGAAATGGCAATGCATTCCAGTATTCTCAGCTGGGAAATTCCACGGATGGGGAGCCTTTAGGGCTAAAGTCCATCGTGTCGCAGAGTCGGACACAGCTGAAGGACTGAGCTCAGTCACACGTTCACAGTGCCTGCTGCCATTTCCTCACTTGCTTGCTTTGCTGCTCACCTTTAGAGGAGAGTTTGTACCTCCACGTCCATCAGTTCTTTTATGTTTCTTTGTCAGAGTATAATTTTTGTAAAATTAGGACTTCATCCTTTCAGAAAAACTTAAAATATATGTTTTAAGTATTTAACTACATCTCAAAGTAGAAAGATAAGAACCTGAGTTCAAAAGACTTTTTTCCCACTAGTCAGAATGGTCTTCATTCCCTGTCAGAAATCTTAGCTTTAAAAGTTCTGCAGCATGTCCGTAGAGCCTTTGACAATAGCTTCTGTACTATATAAAAATCTCATTATGCTTATTAAACAATGAACTTTACTGTTTCCCAAGGGAATCAGTTTGAACTAAGACATATTTCCCAAAGGACCAACTGGCATAATTCACATTTCGAGACTTCTAAGCAATCTGTTCCTCTTCCCTTTTTAACGAAAAAGGTTATTTATCTTGATTTACTTACATAATATATTGCATAGACCATAGCCAATTTCAGAAATACAGGTTAAAAGCTAATTATATCAAAAATTCATCCTTGAATTTTCTTCTCTTTCACTTAAAAATACTTTTATGTAGAAAAGAAACCTGAGCCACTCAAGAATTCATTAAAATTTGGACACTCTGATTTCTAATTAGATTTATTCTGATCATGTTTCAACATTTTAAAAACGGTAGAAAAAAATGATTTATCCAGGTAATAGTGCTCTTACTATGGTTACCCAATCCCAAACTACATTGGTCATAATTGTTATGTCATTAAATGTGAATGTGGTTGGGATGTTTTAAAACAGTGTGTGTGTGTGTATGTGTGTGTGTGTGTGTGTGTGTGTGTGTGTGTGTATTTCTCAGATAATTATTTTACTTTTATGTATAAAATACAGCTTCTTTCACTTTGAGTCATTTGAATTCTATGACCATAATTTCTTGTTTACAAACTGCTGTCAGTTATGGCATATAGCCTATTTCAAATTCAGAAAAATCCTCCTATCCCTTAGTGCCTCTACTGACTTGCATGTTTCTGGGGGTACAGTTCTTTCCTATCAGAATATGAATTTGGCTTGTTCATTTTATTTTATTTATTTATTTATTTATTTTTATTAGTTGGAGGCTAATCACTTCACATCATTTCAGTGGGTTTTGTCATACATTGACATGAATCAGCCATGGATCTACACGTATTCCCCATCCCAATCCCCGCTCCCACCTCCCTCTCCACCCGATCCCTCTGGGTCTTCCCAGTGCACCAGGCCGGAGCACTTGTCTCATGCATCCCACCTGGGCTGGTGATCTGTTTCACCATAGATAGTATACATGCTGTTCTTTTGAAATATCCCACCCTCACATTCTCCCACAGAGTTCAAAAGTCTGTTCTGTATTTCTGTGTCTCTTTTTCTGTTTTGCATATAGGGTTATCGTTACCATCTTTCTAAATTCCATATATATGTGTTAGTATGCTGTAATGTTCTTTATCTTTCTGGCTTACTTCACTCCGTATAAGGGGCTCCAGCTTCATCCATCTCATTAGGACTGGTTCAAATGAATTCTTTTTAACGGCTGAGTAATATTCCATGGTGTATATGTACCACAGCTTCCTTATCCATTCATCTGCTGATGGGCATCTAGGTTGCTTCCATGTCCTGGCTATTATAAACAGTGCTGCGATGAACATTGGGGTGCACGTGTCTCTTTCAGATCTGGTTTCCTCAGTGTGTATGCCCAGAAGTGGGATTGCTGGGTCATATGGCAGTTCTATTTCCAGTTTTTTAAGAAATCTCCACACTGTTTTCCATAGCGGCTGTACTAGTTTGCATTCCCACCAACAGTGTAAGAGGGTTCCCTTTTTTTCACACCCTCTCCAGCATTTATTGCTTGTAGACTTTTGGATAGCAGCCATCCTGACTGGCGTGTAATGGTACCTCATTGTGGTTTTGATTTGCATTTCTCTAATAATGAGTGATGTTGAGCATCTTTTCATGTGTTTGTTTGGCTTGTTCATTTTAAGTTGACAGAGCAACTGCGGACATGTAAGCAGCAATGGTGTCTGGAACTCATTCTACTAGAATGAACGGAAGCCCTTGAAACTGTTGGTGGGCTCATGGAACATCAGGGATGCCTCTAAAAGATGAGAATTTGGTACCCACATGGAAAATCCAAGCCAAATAAGAATGTTCCAGAAGAGAGGTGGATAGGGTGACTGTCTGAAAATTCATCTTGCATGCTGATGCTTCCCAAATTAAACATGCTTCCCAAATTAAACATGAGCACCTCAGGACTGTTAGGATTCACATTCCAATGAGAAGGATCTCATTTTTATTAAGTTGAATATTTACTTTATGGAGGATTATAGTCAGAGGAACCTGGCAATCTGCAGTCCGTAAGGTCGCAAAGAGTAGGACTTGACTGAAGAGACTTAGCATGCGCACTTGCATACATGTGTAAATTTATAGACATTTACCAGATAGCCTACTTGGTAAGATTTAAGGCTTTGGGGAACATTTTTTTATAAGCAGGGCAGAGGGACTTGGCATCTTCTCTTAAAATGTTCATAGCAGGTTGCACAAACAGTGTTCAAAGATGTGAAAGGGCTCTAACTATTTATTTCACTCAAAGGGCTTTAGAAAGCTGAGTTGATAATGGGCAAGAGACGTAAGTGACTAAAAATAAACTCATTCATGGTAGATAAAGAATCAAAGAGAGAAGCAGAACATATAAATAAAGAAAGGTGGCGAAGAGCTAGGGAAAAAAAAAAGTCACATTTTATGTTTCCTGAATGAAAAATATACAAACAAGCAAATAAGCAAACAAAAACTGCTTTAGAAGCAGGGTGTTCCAGGCTCAAAAACTTGTAAGACTTCTGACTGGACTAAGAAAGAAACACTGCTTACTCAGGACTAGTGAAATTGTCAAGTGTTTAAGCAGCCATTTGGAATGTTTCCATTTACCCTTGGATGGTTCTTCCAAATGCCTGTGCATTCTGCCTGACTCCCAGGCTCACTTGCAAGGAATACAGCAGACACCTCAGGGCTGCATGATACAAGTGGGAAGCATGGAAGAACCTACCAAATGACCCAATAATCCCACTTCTGGGTATATGTCAGAACGAAATAAAATCAGCATCCTAAAGAGATATTTACACACCTGTGTTTATTGCAGCATAATTCACTATAGACAAAATACCGAAACAACTCACAAGTCCTTTGAGAAATGAATAGGTATATATTCATACAATTTATCTGATAAAATATTGTTGTTGTTGAATCTCGAAGTCATGTCTGACTTTTTTCGATCCTATGGACTGCAACACACCAGGCTCCTCTATCCTCCACTAGCTCCCAGAGTTTGCTCAAATTCATGTCCCCTGAGTCGGTGATGCTATCTATCTCATCCTCTACTGCCCCCTTCTCTTTTTGTCTTCAGTCTTTCTCAGCATCAGGGAAAAATCCTGCCATTAACATGGATGAATCTGGAGGTCATTATGTTAAGTGAAATAAATCAGACAAAGACAAGTATTGTATAGTGTTGCTTATATGTGAGATCTAAAATTTAAAAAAACTGATTTTACAGAAATATAAATAGTGATTGCTAGAGGCTAGGGGAAGAAAAATGTGGCTTGCCATAGTTCAAAGGGTACACATTTTCCACTATAGAAGGATAAATTCTGAAGATTTAATGTATAGCATGTATCCTAATGTGATAAAAGAGTATTGCATACTTGAAAGTTGCTAAGAGTAGATGTTAAACATTCTCACTGCACACATATACACAAATTTAACTATGTAAGATGATGAATGTGTTAGTTATCTTGGTCTTGGTAATCATTTTCAATATATATGTATATCAAATCATCACATTTCACACTTTGAATATACACAACTATGCATGTGTTAGTCACTCAGTTGTGTCCGACTCTTTGTGATCCCATGGACTGTAGCCTACCAGGCTTCTCTGTCCATGGAATTCTCCAGGCAAGAATACTGGAGTGGATTGCTATTCTCTTCTCCAGAGGAACTTCCCAACCTAGGGATTGAACCCTGGTCTCCTGCATCACAGGCAGGTTCTTTACCATTTTTATTGACTATTGTTTAATAAAGGTACTAAAAAAGAGACTTTCCATGGTAAAATGAGTAAAGAGTACCCTTTCTTCATAGAAAAGGTAAAAAATACTTATTTTCTAAGCAATTCGGGTTTTTCAGAAGGCTCATCGATAGGTTTGATTAAAATAAATCTCAGACCTTAGAAGGACTTGGGTGTGCTTATCCCTTACATAGTGACATATTCTGGGGTATGCCACTCTCTCTGTGGTCCTCACTGATAATGAAAGCTCTCATTAGAAGTATGTCATTGAGCAAGGCAGAGAGGATCACAGGCGACTTTGTGACTGCTTCATTTCAAACAATAGCCTGGTTGGAGGGTATTGTCAGAAAGCCAGATTAAAAAATCAAGACTCCACATCTCTGCAAACCTAGAGTCTGTCATACAGAATGAAGTCAGACACAGAAGTATAAACATATTATTGCGTATATGTGGAATATAGAAAAGTGGTACAGATGAACCTATTTACAGGGCAGGAATAGAGATGCAGACATAGAGGTCAGACGGGTGAACTCAGAGGAGGGTAAGAGGTGTGGGATGAATTGGGAGGTTGGGACTGATGTATGTGCACTGCCCTGCGTAAAACAGATAGCTAGTGGGAACCTCATGTATCACACGGGGGCTCAGCTCACTCTGTGATGACGGAGAGGGACAGGATGGGGAGAGAAAGGCAGGTCCAAGAGGGAAAGGATGTAGGTGTATATGTAGCTGATTCACTTGCTGAACAGCAGAAAATAACACAACATTGTTATGCAATTATGAAGTGAAGTGAAGTGAAGTGAAAGTCACTCAGTCACGTCTGACTCTTTGAGATCCCATGAACTGTAATCCATGGAATTCTCCAGGCCAGCATGCTGGAATGGGTAGCCTTTCCCTTCTCCAGGGGATCTTTCCAACCCAGGGATGGAACCCAGGTCTCCCACAATGCAGGCGAATTCTTTACCAGCTGAGCCACAAGGGAAGCCCCAAAGCGATTATACTTCAATAAAAATTAATGATTTTTTTTTTTTTAGAAATGAGACTCATCCTCTTATGTTCCTTTTTAGCTGTTGTAAAGACAAACTAAGATTAGCTGCTACTTGAAACAAAGATTTAAAGAATGAAAAGTACATGCTCTCACATACATTGTATGAAAATGATATGAAGGAGGGTTAGACAAAAAAAGTAGCATATTAGTCCTCTCTTTCCCACCAACTTATTCTGCTAGTTGCCAGCATGCCCTTTTCTACCTTCCCACCACATGAGAGAAGAAAAGAAAGGTTGAATTGAGATTTGTTGAGCAACTACCTAATTATATTAATACAACATGACTAAAAAAATGTATAGAAATATACTCAATGAAATGCAGCAGGTTAATTTTAGGAAATTGAATTATAGGTGATTTTAAATGTATCCTTTAAATGCCAACCTTAAATTTTCTTCAAGTAGAATCAATTATTTGGTAATAAAATATTTTAAAAATCTTTACTTGCTCAAAGCACAATTTGGATATATTTTTTAAATGAAAAATTATATCTGATTCATTCATTTAATTGCTTTTGAAACTTGTGAATGCTAAGGTAATCTTCAACAAATAAGTTGAAATATTAGCTAATGAAAAACTTTATCTTCATTATAGGGATGCCCTATATAGAATATTAACCTTTAAAATTAAAAATTAAGTTTTTAAGAAAAATGCTATCATTTCATTTTTAATTTTGTTTTTCAGGTTTGGTAAGTTATTTAACTTCATTTCTGTTATCAGTAGTTTTAGAATATCTTTTCTCAAATTTCTCAGATGAAAAGAATCATGGGCATGGGGAAAAAAGAACTTATTAAGACACAAAATGGATAGGTTGACAGAATCTCCAAGGGAACCACCCAGAAATGTGCTTCTTGTTTACTTGTTTTAATAAGCTCCCCAGGTGATTCTTATCAAAGAAGTTGGGAAACACTACTTTAGATTGCACATTTCCTAATATTAGATAATTCTGTAAGCATATTTATGATGAATGTATTACATGGAACAATGGACCAGTTTTTATATATATTTCTGTGACTGGATAGTGCAATGATTGTATTTTGGATATTTTTATTCTTTTCTTTTGTTTTAACTACAATATTGTCTATACTTTCTAGACAGCATATTAAAAAGCAAATATATCACTTTGCCTACAGAGGTCCATATAGTCAAAGCTGTGATTTTTCCAGTAATCATGTACAGCTGTGAATGTTGGTCCATGAGGAAGGTTGAGCACCAAAGAATTGATATTTTTGAATTGTGGTGCTGGAGGAGACTCTTGAGAGTCCTTTGGACTGCAAGGAGATCAAGCCAGTCAATCCTAAAGGAAATCAACCCTGAAATATTCATTGGAAAGACTGATGCTGAAGCTGTAGCTCCAACACTTTGGCCACCTAACATGAACAGCCGAGTCATTGTAAAAGACCCTGATGCTGGGAAAGATTGAGGGAAAAGATGAAGGGAGTGGCAGAGAATGAGATGGTTAGATAGCATCACCAATTCAACCAACATGAGTATGAGCAAACTCCAGGAGATCGTGACGGACATGCAGAGAGTCAGACACAACTTAGGGACTGAACAAGAAGAAGATATTTTCTAAGGTCTCCCCTGATGGCTCAGTGGTAAAGAATTTGCCGGCCAGTGCAGGATACACGGGTTCAATTTCTGGGAAAGAAAGATCCCCTGGAAAAGGAAATGGCAACTCACTCAGGTATTCTTGCGTGGGAAATCCCATAGACAGAGGAGTCTGGTAGGCTGTAGTCCATGGGGTCGCAAAGAGTCGGACACAACTTAGTTACTAAAGAGCAACAGCAACATATTTTCTAAGCTTACATAAGCAACTCTAAGCAAAGAAACTGCCCTTTCTTTCTCTGCATTTGCCTTGTAATTTCACTAGAACGTAAATTAGGCATTAGAATAACAGTTTGATCCATAGGTCTTATCCTTCACTTTCCACACACAAACCAACATAATCAATAAGAATAACCGCCCGGAAATACTATGCCTAATTGGCTTGAGGCACCATACCCTTTTTCAGAGATGTACATAGGTAATTCTCTTGAGAGTCACTTGGCCTATGTATACAGAAGATACCTTTAACATGAATATAACCTCAACCACCAAATCAATACTTATGGCCAAGGAATTAATCAGATAATTCCTCTAGTACAAAATCAGACAAAAAGGTTGTTTTAATGCCCCTAATTTTGCAGCTGTCTCATTTTTATGATGTGGATAATTAGAGTGCAATAATACCCAGTTTGAAAAAAAAAAGGTTACTGGTATTTCCTATGTTGTAGGAAAGAGTTAGGTCAGTTGTCTGAGATTTGAGTTTTGCTGGGCAATTATCAATCTGGCAGGGTTCATTTCTTCATCCACTGAGGGCTGTTTACATATTTGCAATTCCTCATTCTTGTCTTCATTAGTGAATTCTACAGCGCTGAGTGAAGACAGACTGCACCCCCCTCATTTGCAGCTTTTATGGAAGTGGTAAAATATGCAAGAACTGGGAGTACTTTAGATCCAAGCCAAATGGATTCTACAACCAAACATGGGTGAGATGTTTTTATGATGCATTGACTTCTTTTCAAAGAATACATTATATATTTTTTTAGAAGGCTGCATTTTCTCAGTAATGATTTAAAAATACTTAGCTCACATTGATGAAATAAATACTTTCCCAGCAGTGTGGAACCATTTGATAGAAGACCATATGGGCTCTAATTCCTATGCATAATAAGGCCTGAATTAAGGGGCTACAGAAGCCCTAAGTTAAGTGCTTCTTCTTATATTCTTGCTTTGTGGGAACACATAATGTCTTCTTAGTGCATTTTTTTTTTTTTTTTCTCAACTAGATTTTCTTCACTATTTTCTTGAAGGTCATTTAAAGTGGAAATTTGGCATTTAGTATTTAATTCCATTTTCATATTGTCATTTAATTCTTCATTGACTTCAGTGAAATTCAGTGGATTCACAAAGCTACTGAAACCTTGGCCACTTTGTCACTTATAATAAAACTCTACTGCCACATGGGATAGTTAACATATATACAACATTCTGTGTACATAGATACACAACAGAGACCTACAGTGTGACACAGGGAGCTATATTCAATATCTTGTAGCAACCGATAATGGAAAAGAATCTGAAAAAGGAATATATACAAATAACTGAATCACCTTGCTGTACACTTGAAAATAAAACATTATAAATCTATATTTCAATAAAAAATTATTGCACTCATGCATATGCAGTTTTATCCCACTGTGACCCCATGGATTGTAGTCAGCCAGACTCCTCTGTCCTTGGGATTTCCAGGGCAATAATATTGGAGCAGGTTGCTATATCCTATCCCAGGGGATATTCCCGACTCAGGGATGGAACCTGGGTTAATTACACATTATTCAAGAGTCTACTCAGCCAACACCCCAGCTGGAAAATGAGCTTTCACCAAATGCTTCAACTGCAGGAAATTGAGAATAAAGTGACTATTCAACAGCCTTCAAATAAGAAATAAGAAATCAAAAGCATAATAAATATCATAAATACTGTGAAAAATGGCCCTGGCATACAGTAACAGGTAATTTCTAACATGTAGTATCAGAGAGTAAGCAATAACAGGTCACCTCTGCTTTTCCATGTCAAGGGAAAAGGATGAGTGACTCACTGTGGTTTACGTTTTCAAACTTTCAGGTGTCTTCCTTGGCAAAAAGAACTTGAAATCACCGGGGTGAATTTTCTTTTTGATGGTTTTGCTGGCTCAGTGAGGCGAAAGGTATATAAGTTATTTAAATACAAATGGATTGATAAATTCACAAGTCCTGCTGGAGCACAGTGTGAGACAAGCAGCTGAAGTTTTAAATCCCACCCTCCTCCCCCTTCCCCCCACAACGGGTTTATAATAGAAAAACAGAGAGATTGCATACGACCAGGTGTAGACATAATGTAGTACTATTAGAGCGTTAGCTTCATTGTCAGAAACTTCATTTAAATGTCCATAAAAACATCCTGATACAAAGAACGAACTGTAATAGCTTATAATTATGATAGTGCATAAAGTATGCCTCACAGCCCATTACAAAGCCATAATTTTAGCATAAAAACCATAAACCAGGAGAACAAAACTTGAGAACTTCAAAATAAAATTACAGCTTTTGTAAAAGCCCAATAGAGCATACCTTTTTTCTCCACAATAAATGATTCTCATCTGATTCCCATATGCAAAACGGGAGTGGATTTCTGATTTTTCAGACTTTCCACTATAACGCTTTCCCTAAAGTCTCTTTTGAACTGGAACATTAATACATTTTCAGAAGAGATTTTAATACCCTTTCGAATGAGATCTAGTTTCAGGTGGAAGGATGGTTTTTATTCACTCATATCAAGATGGGGAAATTAGGAGGAAAAATCTATTGTGCTTGGTCTGCTTCAAAAGCCCCCTCCTTGTCATGAGGAAAGGGAAATGACAGTCTGGATCATGAAACCAATGCAGTGGGCCTGAATGAGATTTATGAGTGAATAGAGGAAAATGAACATCTAAGAACTGTATTTTATGAAAATAAGCTTGGTTTCAATGCCAAAATGTTTAACTTTTTGTCAGCTCTCTTGACCATTTTTAGGGTCTGATTTTTCTCATATAAGTGATGACAGTTTACATGCTGTTAACACTCTGATTTTTCTCATATAAGTGATGACAGTTTACATGATGTTAACAAGCCAAAACCCTGCTTATACATAATCACATATACATCTGTATATATATTTTTTATAAAAGTAAAAGTCAAAATATGCATGCTAAAATGTGCTTTTAAAATATACCATTTATTATTACTTTTGAGATAATATTATACATGAAGAGTAAATTAAAATCCCTTATAATTCCATCACTGAGAGAGAAACTTTTTTAATAATTTGAAGTATATGTTTTGGATATATATTTTCAAAATACTGTTAAATTCTATATATAACTTTATATAGTTTATTTTTCAAAAAGCATTATGTAAATTTATTGCAGTATATCTAATCCTTATGGACAAGTATTTAGATTGTTTATAGTTTTCTGATATGATTTACATATATGTACATATTAACAGAGTCTATTTAGAGCTCTAACTATTACCCCAAAATCAATTTTTAGAAGCGCAGCAAAAGATGTGTGTGACTGACTCTTTGCGAACCCATAGACTGTAGCCTGCCAGGCTCCTCTGTTGATGGGGTTTCCCAGGCAAGACTAACAGACTGGGTTGTCATTTCTTCCTCCAGAGGATCTTCCCAACCTACGGATCGACCCTGTTTCTCCTGCCTCTCCTGCACTGGCAGGGAAATTCTTTACCACTGCACCACCTGGGGAGTCCCAGAGCAAAAGATAAGAACGTACTTTAGGTCTCAGTATAATTTGCTAAATAATATTGACAGTTTTTGAGGTTATTGTCTATCACATTGGTTTTTTTTAAAGCATTTTATTTTGTATTGGGGTATGGCTGATTAACAGTATTGTGATAGTTTCAGGTGAATGGCAAAAGGACTCAGCCATAATATATATACACGTATCCATTCGCCCCCAAACTTCCCTTCCCACCCAACTTGCCACATAACATTGAGCAGAGTTTCCTGTACTATACATATGTCCTTGCTGGCTATTCATTTAAAATAGAGCAGAGCGTACCTCTCCATCCCAAACTTCCTTAGTATCCCTTCCCTCCTACCCTTTCCCCCGGCAACCATGTTTGCTAAGTCTTATCACACTGGTTTTTTGAAAATGAAGTTTCAGGCATAGACAATATTAGAACTTTCCCTAATTGTAAAACATGATGTAGTGGTACTATATGTGGGCAAGGACTTTAGAATCCTCTCCATGCAGTCTGGAATAGAAATTAAAATCTTTGCTCTAGCCTCATGGGATCCAACCCCAATAAGGGCCATTTGGTCAGAATCTGGGGAACAGACCACCCAATGTGGGCGTGCAAAGGAGGCCCTGGTGCAGGGCACTCGAGGAGAGAGAAGTTGGTACATGAAGGCAGATGAAAGTTAACAAAACTCACACCTGATATTTTCCACTTTCTCTTCAATTTAAGAGATTTCTTTCCTTAATGAAAAGTAAGGGGGCTTCCCTCATAGCTTAATCGGTAAAAAATCTGCCTGCAAAGCAGGCAACCTGGGTTCGATCCCTGGTTGGAAAGATCCCCTGGAGAAGGAAATGGCAACCCACTCCAGTATTCTTGCCTGGAGAATCCCATGGACAGAGGAGTCTGGCGGGCTACAGTCCATGGGGTCGCAAGAGTTGGACACGACTTAGTGACTAAACCACCACCAAGGAAGAGTGAAGGGGGCAGGGAAAGCTGGGAGGCTTGAAGTGTAAATGTCTGTAACTGTCCATGTAGAAGAGTAGATGACAGGATGTAGAACATGTCAGTAACAAACCCATCTAAGCACATTGAGGCCCCAGCTGAAGTTCAAAGTTGTAACATTATAACAGCATGCACACAGTTATATGTGGTACCACGTGCATTGGTGACTGGCTACTCAGGGATATAAGATAGATTCAAGGATGTAGGTTTGGGAAACTGCAGGATATTCATGATAGAAGGCCAAAAGCAGCAGGGCTTAGTGAACTGGGAAGTAGAATTTTGACATGGAAAGTGGGGTCTAGATTGAATAAGGAAGAGAGTAAGAATATAATGGCTTATAAACTTGGAGATGAGGGAAGGGCCAAAAGATGTGGACTGTTAGACAAGATCCATGAGCAAGTGCTGTGAGAGTGAAAAAGGGAGAGTTAGCCCTGTACATCATATTTCAATGCTGTAAATTATGACCTCACATTGTGGGTGAAGATGTATATTATAATAGCTCATAAACAGAGAATGTGATGTGTCAGTTACGTGATTCACTCCTTCTGTCTGTCTGCTCAGTCGTGTCTGACTCTTTGCAAGTCCAGCATGGTAACCCACTCCAGTATTCTTACCCAGAGAACTCCCATGGACAGAGCAGTCTGGCGGGCTACAGTCCATGGGGTTGCAAAGAGTCAGACATGACCAAAGTGATTTAGCAGGCATGCATGGACTGTAGTCAGCCATTCTCCTCTGTCCATGGAATTTTCCAGGCAAGAGTACTGAAAAGATTGCCATTTCCTACTCCAGGGGATCTTCCCGACCCAGCGATTGAACCTGTGTTTCTTGCATCTCCTGCATTGGCAGGTGAATTCTTTACCACAACACCACCTGGGGAGCCCTTCACTCCTTCACTGAACATTCACCATGTGTCAGGCACAGTTCTAGGTCCTGTGTAATGAAACAAAGTCCTCAGCATCATGGAGCTAATATTCTAATGGGACGGGAAAGATAAACAATAAACGGAATAAATGCATAAAATATGCATCTGACATAAAATATCTCAAATGGTGGGTTAAGGAAATCAGGAGCAGAGAATAGCAGATATTGAGATAAAACATGGTATGCAATTTCAAGTAACATGGACCCAGGAGAAGTAATTAGAATGATATGGAAAAAGAAGCGACAAGGATGTATAAGTGGAACCCAACTCATAAATGGGTTGAGTATGTTGCTTTACAAATTGTCATCTGTATTTTAATTAGTTGAACCTAAGGGCTTCTTTTTCCAAAAAAATTAAGTAATTGATTGTGACTGGGCACTCAGGTGATCCTGACCCTCCCTTCCCCAAAACATTCTCTGACTGGTCATGAGTTATAAATACCATTCTTTGTAGCCCTATATATATATTTTTAAATAATTTATTTACTTTTAATTGAAGGATAATTGTTTTACAGAGGAAGGCATGGAAACTCACTCCAGTATCTTGCTTGGAGAATCCCCACGGACAGAGGAGCCTGGTGGGCTACAGTCCGTGGGGTCACAAAGAGCTGGACACGACTGACAGACTAAGCCCGATTGCTTTGCAATATTGTGTTGGTCTCTGCCATGCGTCAACATGAATCAGCCATAGGTATGCATATGTCCCCTCCGTCTTGAACCTCCCTGGACCTCTTTGTATCTGACTTCTTCTAATTTGTTTTATTATCTTCTCCTTCGAAGCCTGCCCCATTACCCTGGTTGTCTTGTGAGGTGTGTACCTTGTTTGTTTTACCATTCTTTTTTTCCTGTTCACTATTCTTGGGTGATGTCATTTACTGTTATGATTTTACAGCCGTTAACTACATCCTAACCTCCCTCTAAGTCCTGTGTGATCTGTATTTTACCTTCATTTTGGATCTCTACTGAGAGTAAGACGGCAACCAGCCGGTTTACCAGAGACTGTCCTAGTTCAAACACTAAAAATCTGGCATCCTAGGAAAGTTCCTCCACAAGGTGGGAAGAGTCAGGTTACAGGAGTTACAAAAGATTGGGAGAAAGGTACAAAACCCATACGTGTGTGTGTGTGTATGTGTGTGTGTGCGTGCACACGCTTAGTTGCTCGGTCGTGTCTAACTCTTTGTGATGCCAAGGACTGTAGCCCGCCAGGCTCCTCTGTCCATGGAATTCTCCAGGCAGGGACACTGGGGTGGGTTGCCATTCCCTTCTCCAGGGGATCTTCCCAGCTCAGGGATTGAACCCAGGTCTCCTTCATTGTAGGCAGATTCTTTACCATCTGAGCCACGAGGGAAGCACACAAAACCCATATGGTACTCCCCAAATTAGGGGCTGAAAACAATACTGTTTTCAGTGTTGAATGGATACAGCACAGATTATCTACTTTTCATTACTGTCACTACTTTGGCTCTGGTCACAGAAGTTGGCAACCATGATTTTCAGTTCACGGTAATGAATCACTAATTGCTGATGCTCTTCAAGTGATGTGTCTTCAGAGGGCATTTAAATGAATTTCAATTAAGTGTATTAATAATCCATCTTTGACTTTGCCAGTGAATTAACTATTGCATTTTGTATTGAGAAACAGAGTTTTGATTTATTAAAGGTCAAATGTGTAAAACATCTTGAAGGAATATACCATTGGGCTTCCCAGGTGGCTCAGTGGTTAAGAAATCTGCCTGCAAATGCAGGAGATGCGGGTTGGATCCTTGGGTCAGGAAGATCTCCTAGAAAAGGGAAGGACAACTCCAGTATTCTTATCTGACAAACCCCATGGGCAGAGGAGCCTGGCGGGCTACAGTCTATGAGGTCACAGAGAGTTGGACATGACTGAGAGACTTCCAGTTCCACCTTTATTTTTAACATGACATATTTAATTATAAATTATATAATTTGATGTTTTTCTTAGTAGCTGTGTTTAGCAATAGGCTTGCAACATTCCTGAAAATTGAACAATTGGCTCTTGTGAGCTGGCGAAAACCAAGCGCAGCATATCACTGGCCTCATGTTAAGAGGCCTCACTGATGACGGAAATCACCACACTCTGCTTCCAAGCACCGTCTCCACAACCGCTCCGTGCCTCCCGGGATCACTGTGTGGCCTCCAGCTCGTCCTCCCGCTTCCCTCCTGCCCGCCAATCCACTTCTCAACTAGAGCGATCCTTGTAACAGCCATGGGGAAGGGCAGAGTTCTTGTTTTCAAAGTTCTCCAAAGTCTTTCCCTCTCACTCAGAATGTAACCCAACACTCCATCCACTCCTACTGCCTCTTTGAGCTCCATTGATGATATTTTGGTCTTGTTTCCTCCTGACTCTGACGGTGGCTGCCACCTCGCCAGCCTTCACGCAGTTCCTCCCACACACCCAGGGTTTCTAACTTAGTACCCTCGGCTCTTGCTTCCTTGACTTGGCATGCTGCCACTCCCTAAATTGCCCTGTCTCTAACCCAAGGTTAGAACTATCTGACAATAAAAAGTGTTTCCCTGGTCCCTATATGCTTTCTCCTCCATTACCCTACATTTCATTGTTTTTCAGAGCATGTATTGGAAACTATTAATGCTATGTTACATATTCATTCATTTATTTTCCATCTCCCCAGGAAGACATGCCTTTCATTTAAAAAGGGACTTTTGTTTATTCACTTTTGCATCCTGAAGGCTAGAAAACTGTCGCATAATAAATAGTGACAAGTATTTTTTGAAAGTATATATGACTGCTAATTGTTGTTGACACTGAGATTTGTTCTTTATGGTGAAGTCCACTACTATTCCTGTCAGGATAATTTGTTCAGTGGGTCAAGGGAACAGAAAGGGGCCAAGTTCCTCAAGTTACGTACTGCAATGTCCCCTCAGAGAAGGGTTTGTTTCCAGTTCTCAGGAAGGTGCCATATGGGCTAATAAGGGATCTGACTTCATCCCATTGACAGATCATAACTCTTCTAACTTCAATACATTAAAAATTATTTCATAACTTAAATGTTTCTTTCCTCATTGTACCCACAATCTTCTAATGACTTAAGACAACTTTCATTTGCTAGCCACCTCTCTGGAAGAAAAGAGGATATACGAATATGACAAAGTAACCAGAATACCACATTTTTATTGAAAGGCACTTTTATTGTCTGTGGATAATTAAGAATTGTAAACATCTGTGATGTTAGTTCTTTGGAACTGCTAGTTCCAAAGAAAAGATGATGGAGAGGACTTAAAGAAAGGCCATAATTGTTTATAATATTGCAGGAAGGTTAAGTTAAATATGTAAGGTATCAAGCCAAATATTTTTCATTACTACAGCCCAGAAATGAAGTCTAATGTTCTAGAAAGCAATTAAAACCCATTATGATGAGTGCACTCATATTTATAAACAGCATAGCCAGAATTTTGCTGTTGCCTCATTTTTTTTTTTTTTTAAATACGGTCTTACTTTACTTATGGACAGAAAATCAAAGAGAAGCATAAAAAGAGAGCAAGAGAAAGCTGTCATGTTCCTGGTTTATTTTATAATAGGCAACATGACCACAATATCAAGGGACAGTTTTCTCCAAAGTCTAAACTCTAAACAGCTGATAGTACATATTTCTTTTAAGATCTTGGTTTCTTATCTGTGAAGTGGACAAAGTAAACTTATCTCCTGTGAAAAAGTTATAAACATCAGATAATATGTGAAAAAGAACCTTATTAGGCTTAAAGATACATTAAATTACTTTTAGTGTTTATTAAATGGACATTTTTATGAAAAGGTATGTTTTCATAAAACTTTAATGATGCTTGCATTGCTCACAACAAACATTTATTATCATTCACTTAGACAAACGTGCATTGTTTCAAAGAATACAAGTGTTCATATCTTCAGATGTATTCTTCATTTATGTTTTATTCAATACTGTATAAAAGTCACAGATGCTTACCACTTTCAAAAAGCAGTTCATCTTTGTGTTGACATGTACACACTTACTATATTTAAAATAGATAACCAACAAGGACTTACTATAGGGAATTCTCACAGGGAACTCTGCTCCATATTCTACAATAACCTAAGTGGGAAAACAACTTGAAAAAAAGATTAGATACAAGGATGTGTATAGGTGGAGCTTCCTTGGTCACTCAGAAATTAAACAATCCACCTGCCAATTCCGGAGAGACAGGTTAGACTCCTGGGTCGGGAAGATCCCCTGGAGCAGGGAAGGGCAAACCACTCCAGGGTTCTTGCCTGGAGAATCCCATGGACTGAGGAGCCTGGTGGGCTACAGTCCATGGGGTCGCAAAGAGCCAGACACGACTGAGTGACTGACACTCTCACTTGTCACAGATAGAGCTGAATCACTTTGCTGTCCTCCTGAAACTAACACAACATTGTTAATCAACTATACTCCAATAAGACATAAATTTTTTTTAAAAAGCAGTTCATCTTTCCAAGAAGTCCCCTTTTCAGTGTGGCCTGCCAGACCTCACCAGGTGGCCTGTGTGAGAGTCTTGACAGAAGACTATGGCCTGGGTGATAATTCCGGCTCTGATTTTGCTGCTTACAGCACAAGGAAACTGAATCTTGTTTTCCCTAGGATGGGGGGAGTTGTAGCTCTAACAGTCTAAAATTGGATTTTATTGGGTAATGCTTCAAAGCGCTCACTTTGCATTTCTGCTAACAAAGCTGAACATTCAGCCAAAATATTGGAAAGGAAATACTCATGCAGAATGAAATGACAGAGGCGGCTTGGGAAGTGGGGAGCCAAGCCAAGAATGACAAAATAAAAGAGGGACATTCCAGAAGGAGAAGTGAAAGAGAAAACTGTTTTTAGTTCATTGGCTAGCATCTCCTCATCCCACAGCCATATCTGAATCTTGGAAATAACAAAATCTATAGCTGTTTTTTTAGCTTTTCCTCTCAAATACTCACTTAAAATCCTAGGGTATTACATTAAAGAAGACTTTAGGAGCCCTTTTGGGTAATCCAAGCTTTTAATACAAATTGGTGTTTACGAGTTAATGGCAGGTGCCACAGATGGAGGTCACAGGAAAGCTTTCTACCCCAACACTGGAAATAAAATGACTTTAGCTTTCATGCAGTGAATAAAAGAGGTGCTCTGCAAAAAAATTTTTCTGTCAGAAGCAATCATCTGAAACACCGGTCTGGGAAGTATTTTAAGCCCCATACATGACTCTGAAGGTGAGCATATCTACCTGTTTATCTCCTACTAGGATAACTTTATTCATACTATATTGATTTTGCTGTAAGCTCTTCTGCTTCTTGAAAACCACTGTTTATTTGATCTTGGGAAGCCAATCCCACCCAAACTGCCTGAGTGGCTTATTTAGATCTGGCTGAGAGCAGTCATAGAGACAGCCCAGGAAGCCAGTTGCAAAGGACAAATTAGAAAAGAGGACTGAACTAAGCAGATGTATGTGTTGGGTAGAAACAGAGGATTGGATGGATTGATTTCAGGAAGGTTCTACATTAGTAATTTTGGCAATGATGTCTCTCTCGTGCTCATAATCCCCCAGCCCATGTGTGTGTGTGTATGTTTGTGTATGCACTTTTGTTTTAAAAAAGTCATCTCTATAAATTATAACAGGTACCACCTTTCCTGGCTTCCCTAGTGGCTCAAATGGTAAAGAATCTGCCAGCAATGCAGGAGACCTGGGTTCAATCCCTGGGTGGGGAAGATCCCCTGGAAAAGAGAATGGCTTCCCACTCCAGTATTATCGTCTGCAGAAGCCCTTGGATAGAGTCTGGCAGCTACAGTCCATGGATTGCAGAGTCAGACATGACTGAGTGACAAACACCCACCCTCCCACCCACACACATGCACACACACGCACACACACACACACACACACATACACACACGCGCGCACACACACACACACACGCCACCTTTCCACCTTAGACGAGATCCCAAATTTACATTCGGAACTAATAAACATGGACACTCCACTCCATCATACCTTAGAGGACGGCAATCAAATCTTCCTACAATGACTTGGATACTGTTACACTGTGATTTTTTTTTTTCAAGTCTCTTGCAGTACTAAACAACCCACAAAAATGAAACTGGAATTGCTAAAAAGCAAAAACTGATACTTTGTGCTTAAGACATGAGTTGTGTGAAAATGATTAATGCCAAATTTGAAAAAAAATCGCATTAGCTTTTTTCTCTTTCTTTTAGATTTTATGTCTTTAAGTGGTTTTTGCAGGCAAGCTATATTTGAGAGAATAAGAATGGATAGATTATTATCTTTGTATAGGTGATTATTTTTAATGTATGCATTTGCCTTAAATTATCATCAAGTCCAAGGATTTAAAGGGGACTTGGCAAGCAAAGCAAATTTCATATATATTTTTTATAATTTTTGTGACTTTGTTTTGTTTAATATCGTATAGGTCTTTTTTTGCAAGGTAAATGTAGGTTATAAAAATGAAAATTAAAGTAATAATAAAGGACTTAAAAATAAAAAAATAAAAAAATGATAATAGTAAAAAAAAAAAAAAAAATAAAAAATAAAGGGGACTTGGTTATCTAGTAAACTTCTTACTTGAAACTTTGGTTCTTTTAGAAACAAAGCCATTTAGATATTGCTAAAATATCTTCAGTTAAAGAGACTGGACATTGGCTGTTGTAACAATAACAGACTTTTTGTACTGTTTTCAAGTCAATACATATGTATTGCAAATCTAAGCGGTACTAAGGATACAGAATTAAATATGACACTTCCTGGTTCACATATGGATCCATTTAAAATGTTTACTGGGTGTCTACAACGTACCAGTACTGATTTGAAGCAACATTACACAAGTGTAAAAATAAGTAAGACTAAATAGCTGTTTTGAAACTATAATGTAGTAGAAGAAAAAAAAAGACATTAAAAAATATTTAATATAAGGACAGACAGTGTAAAGTGCTATGCTAGCAGACAAAGTGGGCAAGGGATCCAGGGTGACAGGGACACGGTGCTCTTTTAGACAGGATGGTCCAGGCAGACCCCTCTGACAAGGTGATGTTTTAAACATTTAAAACTTGAATGGGATGAGAATGAGAAGGAAGGCATTATAAGGAGAGAAATCCTGATGCCAAAGCTACCATAGTAAGGGAAGAGAGCGGGTTGGGAAGAATTCCCTTGGCCAGTGCTCTCTGCTGAAATTGAGGGAAATGGGGAAATTGCAGAAGAGGAAGCAGGAAAGTGATGTGGGGAGAGTATTCGAAGCTCCGATACTTTGGCCACCTGATTTGAAGAGCTGACTCATTGGAAAAGACCCTGATGTTGGGAAAGATCCAAGGCAGGAGGAGAAGGGGATGACAGAGGATGAGATAGTTGGATGGCATCACTGACTCGATGGACATGAGTTTGAGCAAGCTCTGGGAGATGGTGAAGGACAGAAGCCGGGCCTGCTGCAGTCCATGGGGTCACAAAGAGTCGGACATGACTGAGCAACTGAAGAAAACAAGTCTTTCTGTATTTTCTGCAGTGAACATGTACATATATATTACTTATGTATAATAATAAGTAGTCCAATCATAAATAAATTATGATTATATAAATTGTAAAATTTATTAGTTATAAAAACCTATGTGTACTAAAATGAATGCATAAGTATGTTGTCAGGGCTTCCCTAGTGGCTCAGACGGTAAAGAACCTGCCTGCAATGTGGGAGACCCAGGTTCGATTCTTGGGTCAGGAAGATCCCCGGGAGAAGCGAACAACAACCCACTCCAGTATTCTTGCCTGGAGAATCCCATGGACAGAGGAGCCTGGCGGGCTATAGTTCATGGGGCTGCAAAGAGTCAGACATGACTGAGCAACTAACACACGCATACACACACATAAATATGTTGTGCTATATACCTATACACACACACACATGAATATAGTATAACATATTTCTGTGTGCTTGCATGCAAAGTTGCTTCAACCTTTTCCTACTCTTTGCAATCCTATGCACTGTAGCCCACCAGGTTCCTCTGTCCATAGGATTCTCCAGGCAAGAATACAGGAGTGGGTTGCTGTGCCCTCCTCCAAGGGATCTTCCTGGGATCTTCCCAGGGATCAAATCCCATCTCTTAGGTCTACTTGCATTGGCAGGCAGGTTCTTCACCACTAGTGCCACCTGGGAAGCCCATAACATATTTATAAACATGTATTGATTTTAGTAAATACAGTTCAATATAACTAACACATTTTATAATTTATATAATCATAACTTATTGATGATTAGACTATTTATAATTATGCATAAGTAATTTATTTAGTTAGTATAATAGTAATAATAGCAATCCCTCGGGTGGTACTTGTTATGTATCCACTGCTGTTCCTGGAGAACTTTATATTTTATCTTAATTAGTTTGATCTTCACAACCACCCTATAAGATAGCTCAGGCATCTTGTTTAGATAAACAAGGGGTGGAAAGGAGGGACTTTGGTGATAGCAATATCATTCAATCCTTTGAGCATCTTCAGTGTCACAGGCCAAGATCAAAGAGTGAGCCACTATTAAAAGGTGCTATCTATTAGTCAATTCAATAAGGTAGTCTAATTTTTGATAGCAGAATATTTGAAAGCACTCAACCTGGAAAACAATCAGTTGCTGACTCTCAGAGCCACAATTATCAGTGATAGCAGTTATTACACCCTAAATCACTGCAGAAAGGCTAGACAGTGAATAGGCCAGAGGTTGGCAGAGAGGTTTAATTCACCAAGGGGACACCTTGACTGTGTAAGTGATCAGGCAGATTGGTTTTAGGAAAGGTTCTTATGGAAGCTGAACCTCCAGAACTCTGCTCTCGGTCAGTTCTGATGATTTACTTGTCACTTCGGCGAGGCCTTATTGAAACGATGCTCACATACTCAGTTACTCAGTCGTGCCCAACTCTGTGACCCCATAGATAGTAGCCCGCCAGGCTCCTCTGTCCATGAAATTCTCCAGGCAAGGATACTGGAGTGGGTTGTCATTTTCTCTTCCGGGGGATCTTCCCAACCCAAGGATTGAACCCACGTCTCCGGCATTGGCAGGCGGGTTCTTTACCACTGACCCACCTGGGAAGCCCGGAGGGATGTTTGATGCACCTCTAAACTATTCTTTTTGTAGACTTTCTTGTCCTTAAGAAACTTCTTGTCCTTTTCAAAATGTGCTTTTCACAATTTAGGAAAATACATCGTTAGGGTGTTAAATGACTATCTCCTGCTGTGATTTGAGACTAGAGACCAGATTTTTATTACTTTTATCAGATCTCTTAACAGTGTTCAGTCCTTGACAGGTTAATTTATGTCTTATTGGAATATTGATCCATTTTTTTCTTCCTGTTAAACAGCAAAGTAATATTTAAAAATTGTGCAGACTGTGAGTAAAAGTGGTTGGTAGTGGCAGGGGGAGGGGGCAGAGCTGAAAGATTATGGATGCAGCTGCTGTTAAGTATCATTTCATTCAAATAAAATTTTTAAAAATTGCTATAAGGGGAAAAAGCCTTTCCTATTTCTATCCTTGGAATCATTCTGAAGTCATACTGATGAAAAAAAAAAAAAGATTTTTAAAATTTAAGCAGGCTACAGTCCTCCTAAAAGACACATATTTCTTGAAGGATACAGAAGCCATTTTGATGTATTAATCTTACAGTAGAAGTTTTCAAACCTTGCTGGTTGAATGATCTGTTGGAACATGACCATTTTTTATTAAACCGTCATAATTTAACTTATCCAACAGTTACTTTCTTAGTGCAAAATCTCATTAGGGATTTTACATGTCTCTACAGGTAGACTGGTGGAAAATTGATTGCTGTTGTTTCATTTGACAAATTCTTGGATCCTCATATATTTCCTTGCTTTTGCCCATCACCAGGAAATGGACTTTCCAGGCCTTTGCTACTGGAAGGAAACAGAGTCCTTTTGAAAGCTCTGGGTGATGTTTGTGAATATTTAATCATGGGGGTGGTACAATGGCCTCATTGACAGTGGTATGTCAAAATTAATTTCATGGTATTCTGTCAAGGAAAGAATCTAACCATATGCCCTCAAATAAAAATAAATGAGCTAGGAAAACTCTGACAAGGAGTTTGTTAATTCTGCAAAATCTTTGGATGCAAGATTCCCTTAAATGAAAATAGAATCATTCATGCAAACATGATTGAGTTTAATTTATTTCTGTTGTTAAAAAGGAATTAAAAATAAAAGGGGTTTCTTTCTTCTTATGCTTCCAAATTCATACTGAATATCTTCAGTACAGAATCTTACATTTTTATTAGAAATGCATGAAATGCAAAATTACGTGTGAAGACAGAGGAAGAGCAAGAACCTGACAGACATACTTAGAAGGATGTCAAACACTTGGATTGGGGATACAACGAGCAGACTTTCAAAGTACAACATCCATTCCCTGGAACCAGGACAATGTTACATGTCAGTGAGTCACCCAAAAGATGTGTCATGGCAATCTCAGAGAAAAGAGCTTACCTCTGCTCGAACCCATGAAAGTGTAGTCACCACTGAATAATAAACCTCAGGGCCTGGTTCAAGAAACACATGCAATGCAAATGGGTTTATGGATGAGCTTCTTAAACAAAATTTCAGGTTTTGTTATGTGATGCTTTAATATTTGGGATGCAGGAACATTTATCAGTTTTTGAAACTGTACCTGGATTTTTTTTTTTTTTTACCCCTAGGTCATAAAGAAATTCACTTATTATTATTATTTTTTGGTATTATACTTTTTCACTTTTTGCATGCTGAAATCTAGTGCATTTGAAGTCTCTTTCTATGTATGGAGTGAACCCAAGTTTATATTTTCCAAATAGCTATTTAATTTGCCCCACACCATAAACAAAGTAGTACATCTTTTCCTTACTGTTTTGAAATGTCACCTTTCTAACTTCTAATTAAAAAAAATATATATTGGAATATAGTTGCTATGCAATGTTGTGTTAGTTTCTACTGCACAACAAAGCGAATCAGCTATAAATATACATTTGTCCTTTTTTAAAATTTCCTTTCCATTTGGGTCACAGCAGAGCACTGAGTGGAGAACCACACGGTACACAGTGTATGTGCATGATCAGTTGTGTCCGACTCTCTGTGACTCCTGTGGACTGCAGCCCTCCAGGCGAGAATCCTGGAGTGGGTTTCCATTTTCTCCTTCAGCAGATCTTCCCAGCGCAGAGACTGTGCTCACATCTCCTGAGGCCCCTGCACTGTCCTGCGGACCCTTTACCCCCGAGCCACCTGTGCATACAATAGGCTCTCACTAGTCATCTACTTTATCTACAGTAGTGGGTAGATGTCAGCCCCAAGCTCCCCATCCATCCCACTCCCACATGTCCTCCCTTGGTATCCATACATCTTGCTTCTAAATTTTTATTTGTACTTGAGTCATTTTTTAGGTATTTCTGTTCTCTTTCACTGGCACATCTGTCTAGTCATATTCTAGTACTATGCTGCATTACTTATAGAGGGTTTATTGTATGGTTCAATCCTGGATAAGGCTAGACTTTTCTCACTCTCCTCCCTGCTCTTCTTTTCCAAGATTTTTCTAGCTGTTTTTGCATGTTTATTTAGAAGGACTTAGGGCTAAAGTATTTTAATTTGTGTAACCAACTTTGAAACGAATGTGTGTATATGTACACTTACACAGAGAAAGAGTAAAGTAAATGAAGCAAAATGTTACTGCCTGGTGAATATTGATAAAGGGAACTTGTGTATTTTTCATAACAATATATTGCACCTTTCCTGGTCTGAACATTTTCAAAAGAAATATTCAATAAATATTTTGAAAAATATTCAAAATAATAATGGTGAGAAAAATCAAATAAATAATTTTAGTGGAAATCAAAGCAGTTTTCCATTAGCCTTTAGGGGAAAGATGGACAGACATGAGGGATCAGAAGAAGAATGCTCAGTGTGTACTTTGAAATAATACTTTGTTTTATTTTGCAAAATTGAAGTGTATTAGCAAAACAAAACTTCAATAAAATCCAATTTAAAGCAATTCTCTATGAATATGAGAGCTGTGAGGTGGATTTCAAACTTCACAAGTATTTAGCATTGGGAGATTTAACAAGTATCAATGTTCTTGATAGTGGACCAGCCCAGAAATCTGTGTCAGTGGTCTGGCTCCCCCTGTTGTCCAGTAAACCACTGCTTTAGTGGGGCCAGAAGCAGGATGGCCTCTCCCACCCAGAAAAGATGTTGCCAGAAACTCAGGTCCTGTTGACCTCGGGATGACAATTCTGACTTCTCTTCCTACCCTCCACCTCTCTCTAGACATTTCTGCATTAATTAAAAGCCTCGTGTGACAGTCTCTAGGTTCATCCATGTCTGTACCAATGACCCAATTTCATTCCTTTTAATGACTGAGTGGGTTTCCCAGATGGCACCTGTGGTAAAGAGTCTGCCTATGATGCAGGAGACGCAGATTTGACCCCTGGGTTGGGAAGATCCCCTGGAGAAGGAAATGGCAACCCACTCCAGTATTCTTGCCTGGGAAATCCCATGGACCGAGGAAACTGGTGGGCTACGGTCCATGGAGTCACAAAGAGTCAGACACCATGAAGCGACTGAGCACAATGGCTGAGGAATATTCCATTGTGTATGGAGGGTGGGCGGTGGCAGGGACGCCCGAGACGGAGGGGATATATGTACACATAGAGCTGATTTGCTTTGTTGCACAGCAGAAACCAACAGAATAGTGTGAAGCAACTATACCCCAATTTAAACAAAAGTCACATGAGTGCAGCGTCTCTTTGTTGGAACTTGCTGGTGTGTGTGCCTCTGACATTCGTTTTACCTTTTTCTGTGTCTCACCTTTCAGGCAGGAATGCCCAAGAGGAGAGGGGCAGTCATCCTGCACAGTTCTCAGTCTAGCTGGTACCATTACTCTTTCTGGACTTCCCAGGTGGTACTAATAAAGAACTTGCCTGCCAATGCAGAAGACATAAGAGAAGCGGGTTCGATCCATGGGTTGGGAAGATCCCCTGGAGGAGGGCAGGGCAATCCACTCCAGTACTCTTGCTTAGAGAATCCCCATGGACAGAGGAGCCTTGGCAGGCTACGGTCTACAGGTTACATAGAGTTGGACACAACTGACGTGACTTAGCCCAGCACACATCACTCTCTCTGGTCTCTAGGGCTTTCTGTCTTCCTGGAATTCCACTCTCTTGCTTCTTATCCTTCATCTACTTACTGCTGTCCTGTATCCAAACTTCAATAGACTTCAGTTGTTATGAAAAGTCCGTCTATACTTTTCAAGACGGTTTTAAATTTTCCTCTCATGTCCTTCCATAGTTCTTTGAATAACCTGGACATAGGACATTTTATGGCTTATTGTAATTATCTAAACTACAACTAACATTTACTTGGTATTCACTATATGCTCAGGGCTTAAATGTGCTATTTGATTTTGAAGTCAATCCCATGACATAGGAGTCATTTTGACTTCTATCTTAGAGAAAAAGGAAATAGGCTTAGAGATATTTATTTGCTGTAACAAACAGACTTTAAGATGACCCCCAGTATGTGTAGATAAATTTGTCTACAGTGCATATTTGTCTATATAGCTAGACATATTTGTCTACAGTTGTTGTTCAGTTGCTAATCACTCTTTGCAATCCCATGGACTATACTTTGCCAGGCTCCTCTGTCCATGGGGTAGGTGCAGACAAAGACTGTTTGATTCACTTATATGAGGTTCCTAACAGTCAAATTCAAAGAGTCAGAAAGTACATTAGTAGGTGCCAGGGGCCAGTGGAGGGGAGGGGGAGTGGGGACTTAGTATTTAAAGGGGACAGAGCTTCAGTTTAGAAAAGTGAAAAATTTGAGAGATGAATGATACTTACAGTTGCAAGACAATGTGAATGTACTTTTTGCCACTGAAACGTACAGTTGAATATGGTTATTAAAATGGTTTCCTTTATATTATCTGACTTTTACAACAATAAAGAAATATTTTAAAAGAAGATGACCCCAATAATCACCACCTCCTGTTACCCACAGTCTTGTGTAATACCTGCCCCTTGAATATGGACTGGACATAGTACATTGTTTCTGAAAAACAGAATCTGGGGAAAGTGATGATAGTTACCTCTGTGACTTGATTTTAAATGACTGTGATACCTAATCTCGATAGTTGTTCATTGTCCTTCAGTCTCTCAGTCGTGTCTGACTCTTTGCGACTCCATAGACTGCAGCACGCCAGGGTTCCTCGTCCTTCACAATCTCCCAGAGCTCACTCAAACTCATGTCCATAGAGTCGGTTATGCCATTTAGTCCTCTGTTGTTCCCTTCTCTTCCTGCCTTCAATCTTTCCCAGCATCAGGGTCTTTTCCAGTGAGTCAGCTCTTCTCAGCAGGTGGGCAAAGTATTGGAACTTCAACTTCAGCATCAGTCCTTCCAAAGAACTTTCAGGACCGATTTCCTTTAGGATGGACTGGTTGGATCTCCTTGCAGTCCAAGCCACTCTCAAGAGTCTTCTCCAACACCACAATTCAAAAGCATTAATTCTTCAGTGCTCAGCTTTCTTTATAATCCAACTCTCACATCCATACATGAATACTGGAAAAACCATAGCCTTGACTAGACAGACCTTTGTTGTCAAGGTAATGTCTCTGCTTTTTAATAGGCTGTCTAGATTTGTCATAGTTTTTCTTCCAAGGAGCAAGTGTCTTTTAATTTCATGGCTGCAGTCAACATATGCAGTGATTTTGGAGCCCAAGAAAATAAAGTCCATCACTGTTTCCATTGTTTCCCAATCTGTTTGCCATGAAGTGATGGGATCAGATGCCATGATCTTCGCTTTTTGAATGTTGAGTTTTAAGCCTACTTTTTCACTCTCTTCTTTCACCTTCATCAAGAAACTCTTTAGTTACTCTTAGCTTTCTGCCATAAGGGTGGTATCATCTGCATATCTGAGATTATTGATATTTCTCCTGGAAATCTTGATTCCAACTTGTGCCTCATCCATCCTGGCATTTTGCAAGATGTACTGTGCATGTAAGTTAAATAACCAGTGCAACAATATACAACCTTGACTTACTCCTTTCCCACTTTGGAAACAGTCCATTGTTGCATGTCTGGTTTTAACTGTTGCTTCTTGACTTGCATACAGATTTCCCAGGAGGCAGGGAACGTGGTCGGGTATTGCCATCTTTTTAAGAATTTTCCACAGTTTGTTGTGAGCCACACAGTCAAAGGCTTTAGCATAGTCAATGAAGAAGATGTAGATGTTTTTCTGGAATTCTCTTGCTTTTTCTACGATCCAACAGATGTTGGCAATTTGATATCTGGTTCCTCTGCCTTTTCCAAATCTTGATAGTAGAATCTTTTTATTGATTTTTGGTTTGCACACTTCGATGAAGTAAGTTACTATGTTCGAAAGGTCAACACAGCAAGGAATTGAGGGTGGCCTCCAGCTAATTGAAGCTGAGGTTCTCAGTCCAACAACCCTCAGTGAATTGAATCCTGTCAACAACTGCATGGGTACAGTTGGGAGTTGCCTCTTCCATAGTTGAATCTGCAGATGAGACCACAGTCATGGGTATGATCACAGCCTTGTGAAGGACCTTGACGCAGAGGGAGTCCTGACTCACAGACACTGTAGGGTAATAAATTTGTGTCTATCAAACTATGGGGCTTTCCTGGTGGCTCAGTGGTAAAGAATCTGCCTGCCATGCAGGAGATGCTGGTTCATTCCCTGGGTAGGGAAGATCTGCTGGAGAAGAGAATGATAACCCACTCGAGTATTCTTGCCTGGAGAACCTCATGGACAGAAGACACTGGTGGGTTACAGTACATGGGGGTCATGAAGAGATGGACATGACTTAATGACTAAACCACCACCACAACCAAGTTGCTAAGTTTTGGGGCAAAGATAGAGACTACAGATTGCTATCAATAGATAAGTAATACACTTGACTGAAGTCCCACTGGTAGTGGGAGTACAGGGTTAAAATCTGGTGATTCTTACTCTATAAAGAATCCTCATGTCATGCTGCTGGGTGACTTCCCAACTGTTTCTTCTTCATTTAAACATATTCTGACCTTCACTCCTAGCATTTAGCCTGGTATTTTGTGTGTCTTTGAATATTTTGGGATGAGATGTGGGTCTATGGAAAACAAAACCTTGCATGGTGAATCAGCCAATCAAAGCAAAGTTTTCTCAACTTTGTGTTTCTTAAAACTTGGTAAGGAGAATAGATCCACATAACATAACATGCTGGCTTGAAATTTCTTCATGCAATTCTGCATGCTCCCTGTCACATTTGCAAATTCAATTTTAATATCTTTATGCCGTAGAATAAGAGTCAGGGAGCAGGCATAGGCCCTAATTTGAAGTTAACTCCTTTATCAAACATTTTAAAAATACTTTCTGAATTTCTGTCTCTGTTTCAAGTCCTTGGAATACAAAGTTGAATAGAACAATGTAAGGGGCAAGACCACATGCAAATAAAAATGTTATTGCATGACATGAAAAGTGACTGAATTGAGGTTTGAATAAAGAACTGTGGGAATAAAGGATCAATGAAGAAGTGACTAGGGTGACCTTCCTTTGGTGTTTCTCTCTAATACTCTTACTTTTTCTACACGCACGTGTGCTGAGTCCAGAAAACCGTAAATATTCATACAGAAGAGTTAGAATTTTACTCAACGATTTTAATGATAAAGTGATTATGAGAAAAAGTTCAAGTGACGCTACTTGGCTGATCTGAAGTAGGACATTATTGATTTTAGTGAATCACTGAGCAACAGAGGTTAGACACTTGACATTAAAGGAGGTGACCCACAAATAAAAACTAGGGAATTGCCAACAAGGGAAGAACAACTGGAGAAGCGATTTCAAGTGTGTGGTTCTTCTGATGTTCAAAGTAACTTCTGATGGTTCTTACACACTCACAAATCTTTTCCCCTCCGTGTTGAGATGCGTGCATGTGTGCTAAGTCACTTCAGTTGTATCCGACTCTCTGTGACCCCATGGAATGTAGCCCACCGGGCTCCTCTGTCCATGGGTGTCTCCTGGCAAGAAAACTGTTGTGGGTTGACATGCCTTCCTCCAGGGGATCTTCCCAGCCCAGGGATTGAACCTATGTCTCCTGTGTTTCCTATATTGGCAGGTGGGTTCTTTACCACTAGCACCACCCGGGAAGCCCCTTTATCAAGATACTACCCCACAAAATTATCAAAAGAAAAAATCATCATTTGCAGTTAGCCATCTTCTATACCCCATTCGGGCTTCCCAGGTGGCTCAGTGGGTAAGGAGCCTGCCTTCAATGCAGGAGACACAGGAGATACATGTTCGATTCCTGGGTCATGAAGATCCTCTGGCTTCCCAGGTGGCACTAGTGGTAAAGAACCCCCCTGCCAATGCAGGAGACATAAGAGACGTGGGTTCGATTCCTGGGTTGGGAAGATCCCCTGGAGAAGGGCATGGTAACCTGCCCAGTATTCTTGCCTGGAAAATCCCATGTGCAGAGCAGCCTGGCAGGTTACAGTTCATAAGGCAGCACAGAATCAGACACGCTGAAATGGCTTAGCACTCATGGATATCCCATTCATGTCACAAATTAATTTATTGTTATGTTTACCTACAAGTGAATTTGGGTGTTCCATCTCAATAAACTATTTTATAATGTTTCTTTTTGTCAGCGTGTATGGGATATCATCAAATGTCTTCCAAGAACTCTGAAACCATGGAAGTAAATTGCTCCCCTGAGAGTCAAACAAATAATGAATAAAAGTGGAGAATTGAAGTTATCTTAGACAGTGCTGCAAGACTTGATTGTGACTTGCCTGAAGGAACGATGAATGAATGAATGTGCTAAAGAAGGACATATTCTCAACAGGTTGCTGTTCAACCATAGCAGGATGAAGGAAGAGAGTCCCAGAAGCAATGTGGGCCATGCAATTTAAGCACTGTCCCAGCCAGGGAGCAAGAGTATCTTATTGAGCTGGATGCGTTCAGCACCTAGGCATCGGATTAATCACCCCGGCTCTTACTATGTCCCTCTTTCATGTGCAGTAAGAAAACTTCCAGTTGCTATCTTACTTCCTGTATAGGTCAAGGTTAGTGAGACAGGCCCTGAGAAGAGGCGAAGGAAGAAACAACTTATCAGTGAATTGGGGAAAATGACAAAAGTAGGAACAGTGATTGCAGACAACAATTTCAGTAGCTCTCAGCTTTTTTAAACTGTGAACTTTGTTTTTAAACTTTTCATTTTGTATTGCAGCATAGCCAATTAACAATGTTATGATAGTTTTAGGTGAACAGTGAAGGGACTCAGTCATACATACACATGTATCCATTCTCCCCCAAACTCCCCTCCCGTCCAGGCTGCCACATAACATTGAGCAGAGTTCCCTGCGGTGGACAGTAGGTTCTTGTTGGTTATCCATTTTAAACACAGCAGTGTGCACACGTTCATTCCAAACTTACTAACTATCCCTTCTCCCCAAGCTTCCCCCCCTCCCGCCCCCAGCAACCATAAGCTCCATCTCTAAGTCCGAAAGTCTCTTTCTGTTTTGAAATAAGTTCATTTATATTATTTCCTTTTAGGTTCCAAATACAAGGGAAGCCGTATGATATTTCTTCTTTTCTGTCTGACTTACTTCATTCATTAAGACAATCTCTAGATCTATCCATGTCACTGAAAGTGGCATCATTTCGTTCTTTATAATAGCTGTAACTCTGCACTTTGGATCAACCCATGAGAATTTAAATATATTTAATCCTCTCTCATTTTAAACAATAAAATGCAATAAATACACAACATCCATTTTTCCAATAACACTTGCCTTCAGTCCCAGACTGATAATACTGCGAAATCAAGCTAGAAGTTTGTGAATTTAATTCATTTAACTTGGGTTTATATACCTATTGTTTCTCCCTAGCACTGAGAAAAGTGTTATTTGAATTTCCCAATTGCATTTCAGTGGTCCTACACAGAGGACTAGCTTCCAAAGAGTTTTTTAAGGAAGAGACTAACATCATCAGTAAAACCTCAGAGAATCACAGGGTGGGGTCAACCCCACACTGTTCTGCTGCCTCTTGTCATCAAGAACGTCTCCTTTTATGGCCAACTTTGTTAGTTTGCATGAATCCTTTTAGATTTTCTAGTTTGGAACCTTCCTGAGAAGCTTAAGAAAATATAAGCTGCAAAATTTTCAAAGTGTAGAAATAATCCAAATGGATAACTCCTTTTATCTTCATAAGTTTGGTCAGAAACATGACCACTTGGGCAACTGTGTGCAATGTTTTACATTTAATGACATTTATGACTGAAACTCTTCTAGGCAGAATGGTATAAACACTTGTAATCAATAGAAAAGGGATCCATCTGATAAAAAATCCAAATTTCAAAAATCAGGTAAGATTGCATGTCTGAAGCTCATCAACATACTTGAATGCATAAGAGGGTGAAATGCTGGAGCGACCTCTGGAAACAGTGGCTCTTTTCCTTGCTATGAACAGGAGAGTGAGAAGCAGCAAAGAACCATCAATAAATGAGCACCCTTTTCTATATTTCTTGAAGCTACGTGGAATGGGCAGGGAAGAAAAATGCAGATGAGAAAATTAAAACCACAGGCTCCCGAGGACCAGTGACAACAGCCTTCTGATCCTAATTTGATGCGGAGTTCGGAGTGCAGGGAAGTTCCGTGTTGGTTTCCTTTGCACGGCTGAGAGCTCCGACTCTTCTGGCAACAGCATTTCCCTGGAAGCTACACAAAGTCCCCTTTGATTGCCTGTGATCAAAGCCATGAAGGAACTCCTGTAACATCTTAGCTTCAGAAAGCCAGGGAAATCAGAATGCTGAGAGAGTATTAATAATTCCTAAGCACGTTTTTAAGGTGAGTGGTGCTTCTGAGAGAACTTCATCATTACTGAAAATGATTTGTTTCTGCCCTTCTTGTTATACACCTGGGAAAAAGCTAGCTTTAACTCTCCGATTAGTAAGTTGCATGTCATGGAGGGTATTGACAATACAGTAAGTCCCTTACATACAAACAAGTTCCACTCTGAGAGTGCATTTGCAAGGCCAACAAAGTGATCCTGGATATCCGACCAACACAATTAATTGGCTCTCTAGCATGTAGTGTAATAGGTTTATAATACTGTTGATGCAAATAATGCACATATAAAAACAAACAAACCATTTTAAATTCTATAATACAGTACTGTGAACAATACAGTGGTATAGTACAACAGGAGGCATACAGGGGCTGGCAGGCATGTTAACGTCTTTGTAAGTTTGCAACTTGAGGGTTTGTATGTAGGGGGCTTACTGTACATTCAGTCATTCTTGTCAGAATTTATGCAGCTGACCATGTGGAGACAGATAGGATTCAGTGATGGAAGGCTCTCTAGACTGCAAGTCAGGGCACTCAGCTTTGTCACTGATGAGCAGACTTGTCAAAGAGCCTTGGCCTCAGTATCACCATCTGTAAAATGGGACTAGAAGATGGAGCTCCACATTCTTGGCAGCTCCTTTGAAGCAACCTCAGTAATGAGGCTCCTGTTTGATTCCATACATTCTCACTTATGCCATGGATGACCCTTGGCAAGACGGCCAAGTCCTGAACTTTCTCTATGGTGTTCTTTTTTCCTCTTTTTGTCCCCTTTCTGCCATGTTTGGTACCTCTGTCTGAAGGAAAGATGTCTCAGTGTGAATTAGTATGTAGCACCTGGCCAAGAAAGGTTGGTAATTTTTAAAAAGACAGCAAGAGAATGAGAGAGGAAAGAAAGAAAGGAAGAAAGGAAAGAAGGAGGAAGGGAAAGAAGGAAAGAAAGAAAGAAAAGGAATATGTATGGAAAAGGGAACGTGTTTTAAAGTCGGAAAATCTGCTTGTGTATTTCAATCGTGCAATTTATTATTTGTGTGAATTTCAGTAAGTCATTTGACTTTTCTGAGCCTCAATTTCTTATCTATATAATAAAACCTAGTCCATAAGCTTGAGAGAAAGTGAGAAAGGTAAAGGGTTTAAATGCAGGATGAGTTTATTACATAAAGTACATAATCTAAATTATGAGGTTTTTATTATGTTTACTATTTATTTAACGATTTCGTGAATTTTGGTAGTAGTGGTAATAGGGGAGTGTGCATAGGGACGGTTGCAGTGACAAGAGCTACCAAAGCGTTTTTTATTTTTTTAAATCGTTGGTGAAGTAGAGTTGATTTACAATGCGGTGTCAGTTTCTGTCGCACAGCACAGTGATTCGTTTCAAATTATTTTTTAATGATGGCACGTCATACGCAGTGAAGAACCAAGGTAAAAGAATTAACCAGAGAGAAGATAGGACCTGTTCAATGCAATTAAAATATGTATGTCTATTTCTAGTATAATGTAGAAACCAGATACCTGGAATATTTGTTTAATTTTCTTCCCTCTATTCCTCCTTCTCTGCTCTCTCTCTCCCCTTCTCTTTCTTCCTTCCTTCTGTCCTTCCTTTCTTTCTGTTGCACCCACTCTGCATTGACAAACTCCCATCCATCCCCTGATACACTCTAACAGAAAGGTAAGCTGATCACACGGTGAAAGCATCACCTTGGACCAGAACTCTGTGTCATGGTGGATTGCAGGGGCATCTGGTGGGGATGAGAGAAGTAGCTATTCTACATGGAATTTGGAAGACTTGAGGCTCAGAACCAGAGCTGAAATTTGGAGCCCTCACAGAGGTGTACGGACAAAATGTGCTGCCAAACTTGTCCTAAGCAAGTGCTTGCAGAGACAATTTGTTTTCAAAACATAGGATCCCTGGCAATATGGTTGAAACTCCTGTTCTTCTGATCAGAGTTAGCAGTGAGATAGCAGGGAGAAAATAGAATAAGAGAATCAAAAATTGGAGAATGGTGGAAAGTTAGGCTCTCTTGTAGGTTTTCAGAAGGAAAGGGAAAACCCTGTGATAGTAACATAGATTTCAAATAAAACCAGTAGGCAAGAAAGCTTACTTCCCCAACCCAACCATAATCTCAACCTCTTGCACATCCCCAGTCTTTAAGCCACCTGCCTCTTTTCTGGGGGTTGGTTATTTCTTCCAGCTCTTCTCCTTCAGGCTGGCTCTTGAGGCCACCTTTCCTCTCAAGGTGCCATCTGTCCCCTTGAGGCTAAAGGGTTATCATGACTTCATTTCTGTCCACTGGAGTAGGCAGTGAGCACGTGTGCTCTTATAGCTATTTTTCAGTGATGGGTTTCCCTTGTGGCCCAGCTGGTAAAAAATATGCCTGCCATGCGGGAGACCTGGGTTCAATCCCTGGGTTAGGAAGATCCCCTGGAGAAGGGAAAAGCTACCCACTCCAGTATTCTGGCCTGGAGAATTCCATGGACTCTATAGTCCATGGGGTGGCAAAGAGTTGGACATGACTGAGCGACTTTCACTAGTGATGGTTGAGGGCCCAGGGAACTCAGCTGCATGCTCCAGAAGCTGTTTATCCCTTCCAGCCACACAGCGGCTCTGCTGATGCCTGTCTGCCCAACAAGGTCAGTGTGTTAACTGCAAGAGGATTTTTACTGTAGTGGGAAGGGATCTTTCCATGTTACCTGGTCGTAGTGGTGCATCCGGATTTTTACATTGGTTGCATACAATTGTTTATTTAATGACCTTCTAAGGAACGTTTGCCTTGTGACTCTTATTCCTTTCCAAACCAATTCCCCCTAAGGGTGGTTTTCACTAGAGGAGCTAGCTGCCTGCCTGACGGGCAGGTTCACAAAATTGATGAACTCATGTGCACATGGCAAGAGTGTCATCCTTTTATTCACTTCCAAACTGACTAGCATAGACTGTCTGACTTGCAGAAAGCCTGAATGACAATGGTGAAATTTTACAGTCCCAGCAAGGGATAACAGTCACCACAGCTGTTATGGTTTCTGAGAAACCCATACTGTCTCCAAGGTCTCTTTAGAGTTCAAGAATATTTCAATGTTTCTCAATCACTGCATCTTGTTTTTGTGACTCTCATTTGCCACAACCCGAATTAAGTTCTATTAGTATGATATTTCTTTCTATTCAAGCACTGATTATTGTTGCTTTTTAAAACCCCTTTTCTGCCTTTATTTACAGAAAGAATTTTAAAACTTTCCTTTCTATGAATTTGTGCTGCAGTTGGATTTCAATTGCCAAGGATTCTGGTCTTCAAATGCTCAGTTCTTCCCTCATATACTGGGTAACCTCATTGTGCCAGAACTTTCTTTCAGGGAAATTTAGCTTTATTGTCCTTTTGATCTCCTGGAGCTTTTCACTTTTCAGTAAATAATGATCTAGTGACTGCCGTGAGATGAGGTCAAGGCTATAGTGGACTGTTACTTTGCTTTCATTAGCAAGTGTCTAAACACTTAACCTTGGAACCTTATCCTTTACAAAAGCTTTTCCAATTTATTCATTTTCTTCCTAATTTAACTTTTTATAAGAGTGAAGAACTTTATTGTCTTGAAGTGGATAATCAGAAAAGTGAAAGTGATAGTTGCTCAGCTGTGTCCAACTCTTTGTGACCCACAGACTGTAGCCTGTAGGCTCCTCTGTCCATGGGATACTCCAGGCAAGAATAGTGGAGTGGATTGCCATTCTCTTCTCCAGGGGATCTTCCTAACCAGATCTCCTGAATTACAGGCAGATTCTTTCCCATCTGAGCAACTAGAGATACCCATAATCAGGAAATTATACTTATTCTTGGGCTTTAGGCTGTGAGCACAAAGGACGCATGAACATTTGTAAAAGAAAAAATCTGTTCCTTGTCTTTGAAAAGCTTATCATTGCTTGGAGGAGATCAAACACCCAGAAAAGGAAGGGGACTTAAAAATATTCTACAGAGCAAAATCGAAGAGAAAGTGCATGTGCCAAATGCATCTACGGCTGGGCACTAACAGGGAAGATGGTCACATGAGTGACTGGCGGAGGTGGGACCCGAGGTCTCTGCACAGGACACCCAGAGAAGTTCTTCCTTGATACAACAGGCTGCTCTAGTTCCTATCTGAACTTGGATATAAAGAATATAACACACTGTGTTCTTATCACAGGATAACATGCCAGAGGCAGGAGCTTTTTCTCTGGCGAATGCTTGTAGTGTGTGTGTGTTTTATAAATTTGCATACTATCTTCTCTCATCCATTTGTAAGGGGAAAAACATATTGGCTCAGTATATGAGCGAATAATTTCATGATATAAATTATCTAGTGAAGTATAAGAAATAGATAACTTTTTCTTCATTAATGATAAAATATACTTTGATTAAAACCAACCAACCAACAAAAAAAAACAAGCAATTTTTCATCTGCATTACACAAATAGGTAAGAGGTAATTAATGGGAAGATTTTTTATCCCTTCAAGAAAAATCAATTGTATACTTGGTTTCCTCAGCTTCCTGTCAAGAAAACATCTTAACTCTCCCTGCACTGAGATGTCTCAGAGGCAGACAGTATGTGCGTGACATGAAGACTGACTGTGCCGGAATCAACCACAGACCCTCCATGGACAGTGGGCCAGCTTCATGATGTCCTCTGGTCTAGATGGGCTTTGTATTACTGACAAGTGCCATAAAATTGTTCCTACAAAACCAGAGTGTTTCACCAAGCCACATATAGCTTCAGGGTAAAAAAAGAAGTGGGAATAAAATATAGAAAACAAATCACTCACTCTGTTCTAGAGTATAAAAACACGCTGTCAAGCTGTTTTTAAAACAAGTACCTTTAAAAACAACTCCTTTGCTTTGCTAAACAGAAGAGAAATTTTTATTTCATGTTCAGATGCACAGAATTTTTTAGGTCAATGGTATAAAGGTCTGGGGGAATAACCTATGTACCTTTGAAGGGATAATGATGCATACGATTGAATGATAGGATGATCTGCGCTTGTGTAGAGGTGCATATAGCATCATACATGGACTGTATATATGTGTCCATATATGATACATATATGGATGACAGAGGATAAAATGGTTGGATGGCATCACTGACTTGATAGACATGAGTTTGAGCAAGCTCTGGGAGCTGGTGATGGACAGGGAGGCCTGGCGTGCTACAGTCCATGGGGTCGCAAAGAGTCGGACACGACTGAGCAATTGAACTGAACTGAACTGATGGAATGTAGCCCCCCAGGCTCCTCTGTCCTTGAGGATTCTCCAGGCAAGAATACTGAAGTTTGTTGCCATGCCCTCCTCCAGGGGATCTTCCCAACCCAGGGATTGAACCCCAGGTCTCCTGCATTGCAGGTGGATTCTATTACCATCTGAGACACCAGTATCATATATATACTGGGTAAAATCCACCTGAATATGGATATACATACACAAATCTAGGTGAACCAGAAATAGGTGTTGGAATCCTTTTTTCTTTTCTTTTTTTTTTTTAGGGGGAAAATGCTTCAAAGTCAAATACACTTTCCTGGGTAAGCTGATTCATTACCACAACTGTACCATGTAGATAAGTCTTGGGTGTTCAGAACCTAACTCTGACATGGAGACATCCCCATTTATAAATCTGTCTGCCTAGTAAAATAGTCACAATTAATCATCTTTTCTGCATAGTAAAATACCAACTGGAAACTCAGATTAAAATTTAAATGACTGGACACTGTTCCCATGGATCACTCCACTCCAATGAATTTAAGTGGAGACTTGGATGTTGTTGTTGTTGTTTAGCTGCTAAGCTATGTCTGACTCTTTTGCGACCCCATGGACTGTAGCCTGCCAGGCTACTCCATCCATAGGATTCTCCAGGCAAGAATACTGGAGTGGGTTGCCATTTCCTTCTCCGGGGGGGTCTTCATCTTCCCATCTCAGGGCCTGAACTCACATCTCCTGCCTTGTTAGGTAAGTTCTTTACCATTGAGCCACCAGGGAAGCCCAAAGATGTGATAGTACAAAATGACAGAGAAGTTCAAAAAAACTGATGTGAGGCTTTGGAATCTACCTGGAGAGAAATATAGGCTTTCCTGGTGGCTCAGCTGGTAAAGAATCTGCCTGCAGTGAGGGAGAGGGGAGAGAGATACAGTCAGACATGTGCATCACGTCTACTGAAAGAGCCCAAGGTCCAGATAAGAGCTAAAGAAAGTGGAAGGAAAGCTGAATTTCCTACAGAAATTATATGTAAAAAGGGTTTTAGAGCCATGCAACCAAGGGTTCAAATCCTGGTTTTCCTGCTTAGTCCAGTTACACATTATCTCAGATTATAGAATGTAGCTTTTTCGCCTATGAAATGGGAATAATCCCTACCCTGTGAGATTTCTATGAGGAATAAATACAAAAGCACTTGTATAACCCAGGTTAGTGTGGTGGTCAGTTTTGCATGTCAACTTGCCTAGGTTATACTACTCAGTTATTTGATCACATATTAACCAATGCTAACCAGTGTTGCTGTGAAGATATTTTATAAAGTAGGGGAGCAGAATTTGCCAAACCAAAATATATCTCTTTGGTATTATTAATTATTTTAAACTGGTTACTTATTGTTTTTTTTTTTAAAGAAACATGGGCAACACTCTGAAAATTAGCCAAGAGTTAACATTTTGTAAGACATTTACATTTACATGGAAAATCTCCACTCATAAGGTATCTCCCTCACGAAGAGGAGGATGACCGTATCTTTAGCAACTCTTATTGATGGAGAATGCAATGACTTAAATCTGCCTAAACAACCTTACCCTTGTTTACTGTGCTTTTCCTGGTCAGCTTCTTAAGTGACAGTCAAGCTCTTTTATCTTTAGCTAAGGGGAGCATTTAAAGTGAAGGTTTCTTGATAGGGATTGCATTGAATCTATAGATTGCTTTGGGTAGTATAGGTATTTTTCACAGAACTAGAACAAAAATTTCACAATTTGTATGGAAATACAAAAAACCTCGAATAGCCAAAGTAATCTTGAGAAAGAAGAATGGAACTGGAGGAATCAACCTGCCTGACTTCAGACTCTACTACAAAGCCACAGTCATCAAGACAGTATGGTATTGGCACAAAGACAGACATATAGATCAATGGAACAGAATAGAAAGCCCAGAGATAAATCCACGAACCTATGGACACCTTATTTTCGACAAAGGAGGCAAGGATATACAATGGAAAAAAGACAACCTCTTTAACAAGTGGTGCTGGGAAAACTGGTCAACCACTTGTAAAAGAATGAAACTAGAACACTTTCTAACACCATACACAAAAATAAACTCAAAATGGATTAAAGATCTAAATGTAAGACCAGAAACTATAAAACTCCTAGAGGAGAATATAGGCAAAACACTCTCCGACATAAATCACAGCAGGATTCTCTATGACCCACCTCCCAGAATATTGGAAATAAAAGCAAAAATAAACAAATGGGACCTAATGAAACTTAAAAGCTTCTGCACAACAAAGGAAACTATAAGCAAGGTGAAAAGACAGCCCTCAGATTGGGAGAAAATAATAGCCAATGAAGCAACAAAGGATTAATCTCAAAAATATACAAGCAACTCCTGCAGCTCAATTCCAGAAAAATAAATGACCCAATCAAAAAATGGGCCAAAGAACTAAGCAGACATTTCTCCAAAGAAGACATATAGATGGCTAACAAACACATGAAAAGATGCTCAACATCACTCATCATCAGAGAAATGCAAATCAAAACCACAATGAGGTACCATTACATGCCAATCAGGATGGCTGCTATCCAAAAGTCTACAAGCAATAATGCTGGAGAGGGTGCGGAGAAAAGGGAACCCTCTTACACTGTTGGTGGGAATGCAAACTAGTACAGCCGCTATGGAAAACAGTGTGGAGATTCCTTAAAAAACTGGAAATAGAACTGTCATATGACCCAGCAATCCCACTTCTGGGCATACACACTGAGGAAACCAGATCTGAAAGAGACACGTGCACCCCAATGTTCATCGCAGCACTGTTTATAATAGCCAGGACATGGAAGCAACCTAGATGCCCATCAGCAGACAAATGGATAAGGAAGCTGTGGTACATATACACCATGGACTATTACTCAGCCATTAAAAAGAATTCATTTGAATCAGTTCTAATGACATGGATGAAACTGGAGCCCCTTATACAGAGTGAAGTAAGCCAGAAAGATAAAGACCAATACAGTATACTAACGCATATATATGGAATTTAGGAAGATGGTAACGATAACCCTATATGCAAAACAGAAAAAGAGACACAGATGGACAGAACAGACTTTTGGACTCTGTGCGAGAAGGCAAGGGTGGGATGTTTCGAGAGAACAGCATCGAAACATGCGTATTATCAAGGATGAAACAGATCACCAGCCCAGGTTGTGCATGAGACAAGTGCTCAGGCCTGGTGCACTGGGAAGACCCAGAGGGATCAGGTAGAGAGGGAGGTGGGAGGGGGGATCGGGATGGGGAATACATGTAAATACATGGCTGATTCATGTCAGTGTATGACAAAAACCACTACAATATTGTAAAGTAATTAGCCTCCAACTAATAAAAATAAATGGAAAAAAAAAAAAAAAAAGGCAACGGAATCCCCGAATGTTGCTCCTCAGCACGTGAGGTGAGTTGATTATGTTTATGTGATTGCCAAGGGGACTAAGTTCATTATTTCAAAAAGAAATGTCTCTGAACACTTGTTTTGTTATGGGCAATTTTATGGGCATCAAAAAAATAATAATAAAGATGAATGAAAATAAAATAAAGTGAAGGTTTCAGCCATTGTGGTGAGTTGCTTGACTTTCCTGCGTTTCTCCCGTGCACACAGGTTATTAAATATTTGTTTGTTTTCTCTTGTAAGTCTGTCGCATGTCAACTTAACTCTTAGATGAGCCACAGGATCCTAGATGGGTAGAGAAAAATTTCTTCCTCTCTGATGGCAGATATAATTGGCGTCCACAGTCAGCTGACTTTAAGTACAAAGGATTATCTTCTGTAATCTGAGTGAATCTGATCCAACTAGTAGAGAAGATTGAAGAGAAGAACTGAAGTTTTCCTGAGAAAGGAGAAATTCTGCTAATGGAACACAGTGACAGCCCCTGCCTGAGAATTTCTATTCTGTACCTATCATCTGTCTATCTATCTAATCTGTCTACAAAGCTAATATTATGATGGTTAAACTTAGTATTTAAGTGTATGAATGAACCAAATTGCCCTATTTCTGTGAATAAAAGATGTTTAGTTTATCTTTCTAAATTTGCCAAATGATTAAGTAACAATTAATGTATTACTTTTTGTTATTGTTCAGTTTCTTTGTCATGTCTAACTTTTTGCAACCCCATGAGCTATAGGACGCCAGGCTCCTCTGTCCTCCACTGTCTCCCTGAGTTTTCTCAAATTCATGTCCATTGAGTTGGTGATGCTATTATGATAATATTAATTAATTATTAATGTAAAATGAATATATTTCTATATTGCTAAATATAGAAAATTTGTAACATAAATGGTGACTTCTTCTATGGCACTGATTTTTTTGTTAGTAGATTCTACTTTAAAAGACTGTTGGCCTTAGGATAGCATCATTTTTTTCTTACGTTCTTGTTCAAAGAGTCAGCCAATCAATGAAAACATATTGAATATTTACTAGATAATCACTCTTTCAGAGGACTTAATTTTAACCAGGGCCTTCCAACTTTGGCGCTAGTGACAGGCTAGATAATTCTTTGTTGTGGGGGTGGTCCTGGGATTTTGGATGTTTAGCAACCTTCCTGGCCTCTGCCCACTAACATCACCCCTCTCCCCAGCTATGACCACCAAAAATGTCTCTGGATGGTGCCATAGAACCTCAGGGGAGAAAATTTACTCCCAAGTGAGAAACATTACATCCATGAAGTAGATTATATTTGACATGATATGGATTGCAGGCTGTCTGTGATAAACTCTCCCCAGAGCTTAGTGGCTTGAGACAATTAACTATATTTTGTTCAAATTAGAGTGAAGGAAGGGTCATTATACTGAGAAGAGGGAGCATGTCCATATTAGGGAGCCTTCCACCTTGCAATTGTTTGGGTCACTGGCCAGAATTTAATCCTGTGGATCCCCTAAATGCAACAAAGGCTGGGAAATATAATATAGTTCCTTTGCAAGGCAGACAAAGTTAAAGGTTAGTAAATAAGAAGTCTCTGCTGAGAAGCAAGAAGTTTTTACCCATATATATTATACTAAAATGAGGCCAAGAGATTAAAACAAGACAAACAAATTAATGTGATGGCTTTGGAAGGGCTTCTCACAAAACATTATTAGAATTGTTTACTTCCAATCAAGGAAATCAGTATTTGCTCATTTGGCTTTCAACCACTGAGTAAAAATATGAATGGATGATTTCAAAGCCAGGGCCTCTGCTCAAGTCGTTAGCAAGCATTTAGTGAGATACTGGAGTCTTTTCCAGTCCGATATTCTCTTTGGGTCTTTTAAGACATCTCAGATCTAGGACGGTTACATCAAAAGTGGTGTGTCTGATCTGTTTTCTCTGGATTCACAAGAGGCTCATAAGAGCAACCAGAAAACAGAAAAAAATAATAAACATATGGCTCTAATTTAGGGGAGTCTGCTAGGAAGGCTGCTCCGCACCAGCACTCGGAAGGTGATAGATGAGCCCGGATTCAGATTTTGACTTCAGAAACAACTGTCTATGAGACCTTCAAGAATATTCTTAACTGAAAAGAGCTCAGTTTTCTGATTTGTAAAAGGAAAATGCTATGCTTTCAAGATTGTCATTAAGATCAGCTGAATTAACGTACGTAAAACACGTAGTGAATAGAGTGCCCGGCAGAGCAGAACTTTTTTTTATTTGCTTCTTGCTTCTCAGCGGTCATAGATGATGTATTACCTCCAGGCTGACTGACAGACATGATCAGAAGGAGAATAAAGAGAGGAGACCAGAGGGAGATCAGAAGTCAGAAACCAGAACAAAGAAAGCAAGCATAGAAATACACATGGAAAAGTCAACTCAGTTCTAGTAGAGGGTTTAGTAGAAATGGAATATTGGGCTTACCAGTAAGTAGGATGCATTCTTAAGGGTTGAGAAAGAATAGTATCATTAGCTTTATCTGGATTGTTCACTAGGGATCACTATGGGATGCCAGTTGCTCTTCCCTCTTTCATCAACTCTTATCCCCCCTTGGAAGACAGACAGTGACAGATGCTAAGACTGATTTGTCCTGGACGATCTTAATAAACACACGTTTTTCCTAGAGTATTTAAAAATTCTGAGTAAGCCAAAACTAAGACTTTTAGCAGTTGCTCAAGCTTTCTCAAATAGTAATAGAGTGACTGTAGAGTCTATATTGTTCAGTTGCTCAGTTGTGTCCAACTCTTTTGCAACCCATGTAACAGCAGCCTGTTCCTCTGTCTATGGGATTTTCCAGGCAAGAATAACTGGAGTGGGTTGCCATTTTCTCTTTTGGGGGATCTTCCTGACCGAGGGATTGAACCCACGTCTCCTGCAAGTCTTCTGAATTGCAGACAGGTTCTTTACTGCTGAGCCACCAGGGAAGCCCATTTGTGGGAAGTCTCTAACAATTATTATTATGTGTCTAAAATAAATTTTCCTATGTATCTATTCCACTTTTTACAGCTCCCTGCATGAGAGGGATTTATTGTCTTCCTGTTTTGGGGTGTGGAATAGGAGACCTAAAGAGGTTAAGTGGTTGGTCTTTGATTCTAGATTTTCTGATGTAAAGCCTTCCTTGTTTTCTCTAACACGCTGTCTGCCTGTCCCTGGTGTATGCAGGGTTGCTTAGGTTGAGGTTGTTCCGGCACATCTCCTTTTCACCTCCCACATGCTTGTATTCATGGCCTGGTTATCAGGTTACATGCCTTGGAAAACCCTCACTGAGAGACAAGGTGAGTAAAGGTGGCACTTCCCTGGGTGACATGTCCCTTAAAGCATCAGTCCCCAACCTTTGGCACCAGGGACCTGTTTCGTAGTAGACAATTTTTCCACTGGCTGGGGTGGGGGGTGGGGGTTGATTTGGGGATGATTCAAGTGAATTACTTTTATTGCACACTTTCTTTCAATTATTATTGTTATCTTTTCCACCTCAGATCATCAGGCATTAGACGTCAGAGGGTGGAGACCCCTGCTTTAAAGCATAAGCTAAGAGAGTGCCAGGCCTCTAAATAAGAGACACTTAGCTGTTTTCTGTAGCTTAAATACAAGTGAGCTGAGGGATTAGAGAGGGAAGTTATTTTGAGCTTGACAGTGTTTTGAAACTTTCCCGTTTCACCATTAATGGTGGCACATGATCAAATTAGTATTGAAGAGCAATCAGCGCTCCACGGGGTGGCTCCGTGGTGCACGGAGGTGCCTCATAGAGTTTAATTCTAACAGCTTCCCACAATAAAACTGTTACTGACTTTGAGAGTCATTGGGAGTAATTCCAGTAGGTCATGTTTATGCACCGTCTTGTGGTGGCATCTCAAAGCCCAGTGGCTATAGGTTGAATCATTCTCTGCAGTTAAAGCTGTAAATAAAAGCACAGACAGAAAACTACATCTGTCAGTGGCTCACACTCCACACAACCTCAAGGTGCACATTTCTCTTGAAAGAGATTCTAATAATTCAGATGCAGAAACGTTCCAGATTCCAAGTGATTGCGCTTGGATACTACAAAGGAGGAGAGTCACCATTTTCATGGACTGACTTAGTTTAACAGCACACAGCCTTCCTGTATGTTGCTTGGTGAGTACAAAGCAATGGCATGCCTTGGAGAATCTACTGTACTATGGGCTAGGCAAGGATTGGTTCCACACGGAGACCTAGGATTTGTCCAAGTTGTCAGAAACTCTCCTTTTCCCCAAAAGCACTTTGTCAGGCTAGTGTCTACCCCTTGGAGCCACACCCCTCTTTCTATCACCCATTTGGCCTTTTTCCATTAGCATCTTACCCACCGCATTTGCATTTAATTCAAGCTTTGTTGTGGACCTCCAAACCAAAAGCCACATTATTAGACTTGTACGAATCTTCAACATTCCTTGCCACCATACCCAGCTTTCTGGAAAGACCATAGCCCCAGTGTGGCAGATTTCCAGAAAGATGGAGGTGAATGCAATGAAATACTCTTTATTTCTCTGGGGTACTAAGACCAAGCCCACCATTTAGCCTTATTAAAGATGTGATACGTATGCTGAGAAACATATCAGAGAGTATTGTGTCATATAACTTGAAACAGGAAAACCAATCCTGAAATGAAAAAGAAAACAAAACATATATCAATGTTTATATATCTACCCTATGTGTGTGTGCATGCTAAGTTGCTTCAGTAATGTCCGACTCTTAGCAACCCTGCAGACTGTAGCCCGACAGGCTCCTCTGTCCATGGAATTCTCCAGGCAAGAATAGTGGAGTGGGTGGCTATGCCCTCTTCCAGGGGAACCTATCTTCCTGACCCAGAAGGGATCCAACCTACTTCTCTTATGTCTCCTTCATTGGCAGGCAGGTTCTTTACCACTAGTGCCGCCTGGGAAGCCCATATCTACCATATATATTAGGGTAAATATTCAATTCCCCAAATTCCTTATTTTGAAGAGGATTCACTATGTGACACCTTCAGTTAGGTCTTTCAAGCTGAATTCTGTTTATGCCTTTATAACTACAGCTAGACTTTTAGAAAAGCTTTTATTACATGAAATAAAGCTATGCAGTTCAACATTTTTCCACAAGGAGATATTTGAAATGTGGAGATCTTTTTTTTTTTTTTTTTTTCATCTGTTCACAGCTTTCTCCATTCAGTACTCCATCCCAGTGAAGGGGACATATATGATTTCTCCAGTTAACAGGTAATTTGACTTTAGAAATGACAACTCTCAGAACCAGTCTTCATATCTTCACTGCAAAGTGACACTATGTGAACCATTCTGAGATTTCCTGAGAGGCTAATTTAAAAGAAAAATCAGACATATACTAGAGTTAATTTTTAAAATCACAGCCTTTCTTTCATTTTTCAATTATTCATTTATCCAAAAAGACAATGAAGCCACTGTTTCATTCAGCAAATTGCTGGAAATTACTTTTGAAGGTAAGCAGGTCACCTACAAGTTATCCATTCTAACCTTCAATTATGACATCTATTTAAGTAATAATCGCTATTTTAATTCCACTACAACTCCAACTGTTATTGGAAAAGAGAAGAATAACTTTTCAGGAGCGCATATTCCTATTTGTTTGATTATCTAAGAGTTGGGAAGATAGCGCGTGAGTCTGTGTGGTAAGAATTTGCTTCTAGTGGCACCAGGAGGAGAGGACCACCTTGCATTTGATTTGGGAGGCTCTACAAAGTCACCTCTAGACTGCACAGTGATGCTGTTCTCCCAGAACCAGCCAGTCCCAAGTTTCTCTCTGTGTCCTTTGCTTTTATTTCAAGGACAAGTCCTCGTCAATGCCCAGTGTAGTATTTGGTGTGTAGGTTCATGATGTATATCACAAGGAGAGTGGAGATTTCTTCTGAAGTTGGAAGATTCTGATTTATAAGGAAAAGATGTAAGACCAGATTTTGCTCCCACTTCCCCCAGACTCATAGCTTGACTTTCACTTCTGAAAGGCAACCAACTTTCCTCCTGTAACTTGACGTCAGGTTCCTATCTACTAAGGAGTCTGAATAGCCTTTAACATAAGCCCTCAGAATATTGGAGCGCTCTGTCCAGTGATGGTCAAATTATTTGTGGTAAGTAACTGGAGAGTTTGGGGTCAGTATTAAAGCTCATTAATGGTCCTATCTTTGTGCTTTTGTGCTGCCTTTTGCCTTGTCCTAAAAGTGTCAGAGCCAGAAGGGTAAATTGCATCTGATGATGGAATAAGAACCAAATATGCTTCTGCTGCTTCAGGAAAGGGTGACCCTTATGTCATTGGGATTTCAATCCTGTAAAACAAGGCCTGATAAGGAGATCAGAACAAGGCTGGGCTGGGCTGGGCTTGAGCCTCCCATGACATTAAATCACTGCCTTTGAATAACTGTTGCTAATAAAACTGAGTAAATAGAATGTATAATTGTGTGCCCCAAGTATGCACATGTGTGCTTGCTAAGTCACTTCAATCATGTCCAATTCTTTGTGACCTGATGGACTCTAGCCTTCCAGGCTCCTCCATGGGATTCTCCTGGCAAGAATACTGGAGTGGGTTGCCACATCCACCTCCAGGGGATCTTCCCGACTCAGGGATCTAACCCACGTGTCTTATGGGTTCTTTACCATTAGTGTCACTTGGGAAGCCCAAAGTATGCACTGCTGCTGCTAAGTCACTTCAGTCGTGTCCGACTCTGTGCGACCCCATAGACGGCAGCCCACCAGGCTCCGCCGTCCCTGGGATTCTCCAGGCAAGAACACTGGAGTGGGCTGCCATTTCCTTCTCCAATGCATGAAAGTGAAAAGTGAAAGTGAAGTCGCTCAGTCGTGTCCAACTCTTAGTGACCCCATAGCCTGCAGCCTACCAGGCTCCTCTGTCCATGGGATTTTCCAAAAGTATGCACAGTTGGATTTAAATTTAATTTCTGGCTCCAGTTAGATTTCTGTTTGGGATAGTCCCTCATTGTGGAAGTTGCTGATGTGAAATGAGATGTTTTAGGACTTATGTATTTCCTGAACGTCAGGTGGATGCCAAATAAAATGTTGGTTAAATGAGTAAATGAGTTAGTTCTCCAAGAAAGACATCAATTACTTTGAGATTCTTCTGCTATCTTTAAGAGATGTGTACAATTTCAGAAGAATAATTGACAGGGAGAAGGGATGGAGGGAAACATGGAGTGTGAGGGGTTCAGCCAGGGACTGAAGATGATACAAGGGGAGTTGGTTGAGAAGGCCATGTCGAGTGTCTGGAAACTGGGAGAATAAGGCATCCAGGCTTCCTACCAGCAACAAGAATAATGGAGAAAGAAACGTGCATGGTTCAAACATTGTCTAAGATCAAGAACCACTTGCTAGTCTAATAGCCCAGAGAAAGCACTGTTTTTCCACTGAAGCTGAAAAACATTTATTTATTTCCTCCTTTCCCTAAGCATGAAAGCAGGGGCTTTGTAGTATTGTTGTTCAGTCACCAAGTCATGTCCAACCCTTTACAACCCCATAGACTCAGCACGCCAGGCTTCCATGTCCTTCACTATCTCCCTGAGTTTGCTCAAGCTCATGTCCATTGAGTCAATGATGCCATCCAACCATCTCATCCTCTGTTGCTGACTTCTCTTCTTGCCCTCAATCGTTCCCAACATCAAGGTCTTTTCTAATGAGGTGGCTCTTCACATCAGGTGGCCAAAGTATTGGCGCTTCAGCTTCAGCATCAACCCTTCCAATGAATATTCAAGGTTGATTTCCTTTACTATGGGCTGGTTTGATCTCCTTGCTCTCCACGGGACTCTCAAGAGCCTTCTCCAGCACCACAGTTTGAAAGCATCAAATCTTTGATGCTCAGCCTCCTTTATAGTCCAGCTCTCATATTCATACATAACTACTGGAAAAACCATATCTTTGACTCTACAGACCTTTGTCTGCAAAGTGATATATGGCAATGTGCTAATTTCATACACCTGCTGGGGCTCTTGCTAAGCAGAGTTAATTAGTATTAGGTAATAGCATTAGCTTCCCCATATCCATAAAAAAGTAATTTCTCTATTGCAAAGTCATCTAAAATTTTGTGTCAGCTCAGGCTCTCCTATGAATGTCACTCAAAGGAAACACCACCCCAAAGGGCTAATTAACTTCCAGACAAATGATCCAAAATTTGATGCCTAAATTCCCCAAGTAAGGTCAATATTGAAAGCCCCTCAAATAAAACTGATAACCTATTTGCTCATGCACTAGTAATCTTAGGGTAAAGGTCCTGAGTTTATTGATTTCTAGATATCTATAGTATCTAGTTAATTTCAGCAAAATACTTGCCCTTGAAGAAAGCATCAGAATTAAAAACATTGTAAATTCACTTTTTGGTGGTTTGGGCATAAAAATTAAATTTATTTTAAGCTTGAATAAACTTCATTTTTCCTAGTTTCACTAGATTAAATAATTGAATCTAGAGATATTAAACGTGGATTCAAAATAATCTAAGGATTTCAATATTCAGTTCCTAGACTATTTGTAAAATGTGTTCCAAACCTTCTTAGAGATATTATACTTTATTACTGGCTTTAAAATGAAAAGCTAATAGGTTGAAATGAAACATTCTTTTCAAACTGGAGAAGAAGTACTAAAATGCATTTCTTTGAGAAGACTGTGACCTCTTTGCACTTCTGTCTCCCTTGTAATGACCCCCGCCTCTGGCAAAGACTGAGTTCTTAGAAGAACAGAGGAATATGCTGATGTAATGCCCAGAAGTCAGAGACCTCTATTTTTAAGTTATTTGAGCACCTTGCATGTATTGCACTAGAGTCTAGCATTTTTTCCCTTTCCTACTATTTTATAATAAAATCTAATATGTGTATTTTCTGGCTTGCTTGAGGGTAGAGATTACACTTTCAAGCAATGTGGAAATCTCACTTCTCCACTGTGCAATTTCCTTCCAATCTTTTATTTTCCCACCTTGAGTGGTCTCCTTACTATCTCCTGTTCTAATAGATTACTCAGTGCTCCATAGAGACAGCCACAGATTTATTTAGGCTATCACATTCCACCTTTCTCCTATCATTCAACTTCACAGTCTGTAAAATTCCTCTCATTCTGGGTCCAAATTTAAGATTGTTTCCCCAATAGTCACAGAGAGGCCCATCAGGGAAAATGATGCTCTCTGGACCACCATCTGCCTGAGGACAGTAACTTTGCCTTGAAGGGGAATTAAGAGGGAGAAGGAACAACAGGTAGGAATCCTGTTGGCAGACAGAGTAAATTGAGATTATACTTGTAGTTATACTGTAGTATAATAAGAATTCTATGTTTTCTCCACCTTTCCTAGCACAGAGCTTCTAAACCCCTGTAGGGAATTCTCTGTGGTCCAGTGGTAACACGCTTTGTGCCCCACTGCGGGAGGCACAGGTTTGATCCCTGGTTGGGGAAATAGAATCCCACATGCCACACAACACAAACAAAAATTAAAATAAAATGAAACCCTTGTAACTTCCTGAGTGATGGGGTGATAGGGTTATTTTTTGTCATAGTATTTGTTCAGAGTCCCAGTTCTTAACACAATTGATTCGAAGTAAATCTCTGGAGTGATAAGCATGTCTTTTGTGTGCTAATGAGAATTTAGTTGATCTGGGGGGGTTCTAGATGGCTTAGGACTGGCGGTCAGAGAGACAGACGCTGTGTTTATAGGGTTGGAACTTTCAGCCCCATGTGGAACCTGGGAAGAGAGATATGCTGAAGACTGAGTTAATCACCAACTGTCAATGATTTAGTCATCACGCTTATGTAATAGAGCGCACTGCGGTGCCAGTAAGGTCCCATGCCCCTTTCCAGATACCATGCCCTGTGTGTCTCTTCCGTCTTGCTGTTCCTAGGCTCTAGTCTTCATAATAGAGTAGTGATAGTAAGCGAAGTGCTTTCCTTAGTGTTATGAGTCATTCTAGCAAATTATTATACTTGAGAGGAAATTGATGGGACCCCCAATGTGTAGTCAGTTGGTTAGAAGAACGGGAGGCCCAGACTTTACGATGGGCATCTAAGAGGGGACTGAACCCAGGAATTCTCTGGTAGTCCAGTGGTTAGGACTCAGCTTTCAGTACCCAGGCTGTGGGTTTGATCCTTGGCTAGGGAACTAAGATCCCGCAGATGGCGCAACCAAAAATAAAATAAAATAAGACTGAGCTCATAAAGTATGGGATCTGCATTTACTCTAGTTAGTTAGTGTTAGAATAGGATTATAGGATGCTCAGGTAGTGTTCAGAGGCTTAGAGACGAGGTGGTTGTTGTTTTTTAGTGGCTCAGTCAGTTCCTACTCTTTGCAACCTTATGGACTGTAGCCTGCCAGGCTCCTCTGTCCATGGGATTCTCCAGGCAAGAATACTGGAGTGAGTTTCCATTTTCTTCTCCAGGCGACCTTCCCAACCCAGGGATCAAAACTGTGTTTCTTGCAAATCTCCTGCATTTCAGGTGGAGTTTTAACTGCCGAGTCACTGGCGAAGCCCCAGAGAGACGAGGTTTATGTGGGAAAAACAAAAACAAAAAACCCCTACACATTTGGTGTCAGAAGTGTCATGAGTAAAAAACATTAGATTAGTATATGTGTGTTTGAACCAGAAGGAGTGCTTCTCTATTTCCTGTCAATATTTCTTTATTACTGGTCTGGTCAGTGATAAGAAAATTATTCTTTAGAGAACTCAGTATTCTCATAGCATATCTTATGTCCAGACCCATGACTTAAAACAAAATCCTTCCAAGAAAGATATTGCTAACATAAAAGCGTGTGTGTTAGTTGCTCAGTCGTGTCTGAGTCTTGGGGATCCCTTGGACCTTAGCCCGCCAGGCTCCTCTGTCCATGGGATTGACCAGGCAAGAATACTGGAGTGGGTTGCCATTTCCTCCTCCAGAGGATCTTGCTGACTCAGGGATCGAACCCGAGTCTCCTGCACTGCAGGCTGCTTCTTCACTGTCTGAACCACCAGGGAAGCCCTGTTCACATAAATATGGGATTTTAATCAAGGGTGATTCTCGCCCCCCCACCACTCCTACTCCCTGCCCGCCCCCCACCAGAGATATCTGGCAGTGTCTGGAAATGGTTTTGATGATTACAAATGGGTTGGTGTTACTGGTATGTAGTGGGAAGGGATGGGGATGTTCTTCAACACCCTGCAATGCACAAGACAGTCCTCACTAATAAACCAACCCTAAATGCAATAGTGCTGAGGTTGAAAAACCATAGCATAGAGGTCTGACTCTCATCTCTGGAAGCCAGAAATTAGATCAGACCTTGTCAAGAGGCATGCAGAGCTTTTGAAATCATCATATTTTATACTTTATTTTACTGACAAAACAGAATGAGAAGTTGAGAGAGTCAATTCCTAGGCAGGTTAATAAGATGTCCAGGGTCTCCAAGGAGGAGAGAGGGGTCTGGGGCTCTCAAACAGAGATAGGGGTCTGGAATTCTCAAGGGGGAGGAAAGGACAAACATTTTTCTTTCTCTACGTTCCTTAGTCTTAATCACATTAAACCTTTTTTTTTTTTTTTTTTTTTTTTTTAAATTTGGGCCTGGAACTGATGATTACACAACAAACACCTCAGTTTAAACTCTGTACTAAGGCAACATAACAGCAATATATCCTGCTTGAGGACAGTTTTTCTTTCCTGAAAAACCTTTCTGGCTAATCCTGTTATTTTAAAATGTAAATTATGGTAGTGGATCTAGTGAGATCTTTACAACCTTGAGACATTCTCTTGATTTATTGTAATAACTTATTTAAAAAGTATATAACTCCCTTGCTGAGATGAGCGAGGGGGGCATTCTCCATCCCCCTTCTGATGTCTATGTCAGAAGCTTTGTCTGTACCTTTTCAACTTAATAAAACTTTGCTACACAAAAGCTCTTGAGTGATCAAGTCTGGTCCCTGGTCCCGAAGTTAAATCTTCTTCTTTGGAGATCGCAAATCCAACACTGTTCTCCGTAAGCTATCACAATTCATCACGACTTGAGAACACACATTAGCACTGGTACAGTAAGTAGCTACCTGCTTCTAAATACTCTATCTCACACAACAAGACAACTGTCCACAAGCATGGTAGGATACACCTCATCATAGGGACACCTCTGAAAACTTATCTTTATAAGAGGGGAGAATAAAGTTTATTTTATCCCCAAGGGAAGGATGTGCTTTGAAAAGAGCTTCCGCCTTTCTAAATCTTCTTGAGGCTACAGCGCAGAGATTTTTCTTCAAAGTTTCTTCCATCTGTCTCTCTTAATGAAATAAGCTCCCCTAACGTGTGAAAGACTGTATTATTGCATTGTTTCCCAAAGACTAAGGATTCTGAGGGCTTAACTAGCTTAAGTGTAAATTAGGAGTATACTTTGCAGGGTCAGCCTTTCCACAGCACATTCCATGGCAATATAGAGCATGCCAAGGTAGCTGGGCAGCACCTTTCTTCTATGGGGCTGAGTGATATTCGCATATACCCTATCCATAGGAGGGATAGAACTCAGCCCATGGAAACGACAGGAAGAGCATTTGAGAATTACACAGTATGTTAAAGTCAACAAACCTTTTTTTTTTTTTTTTTTGGATTTGTCTGTCCTCTTTATTTTTTTATTGAAGTGTCATTGATGTACAATATTTTATGTTACAGGTGTGCAATATAGTGATTCACAATTTTTAAAGGTTATATTCCTTTAAAAAATATTGGCTACATTATAAAATTTTGGCTACATTCCCATATATAAAAGTTTATACATCTTTTTTTTTTTTTTTTTTTATTAGTTGGAGGCCAATCACTTCACAACATTTCAGTGGGTTTTGTCATACATTGATATGAATCAGCCATGGATTTACACGTATTATTAATGAATCATAAAATTGTGGGAAATAGATAAAAATATAGAACATGACTTTTTAAAAAATATTCTGTAATCTTAAGTCTTGTTCTAATTATTTCCAAGATGTCTATGGATGTCAATTGTAGTCAAAAGGTATTATTATTTATATAATAGAACATCTTAATGGAATACACAACGATAATGGAATTTTTTGGAACATCTTCTATAATTAATCTAGATGGCAATTCATTCACATGTATAGCTTTTAGTGCCGTTAAAAGAATGAAGCCTCCCTGCGTTATGGAACTTGGGGTGACCTTTGCAGAAAAAGAAGTTGTGCAAAAATAAAAGAATTTCAAAACAAAAATCATCTATAAATCATAATCTTTTAAAATACAGGGCTCTGGACGTTGTGGGAGGAAGCACCTCATTAATATATTTATTTTTCTAAAGTAGAAATGTCTTTAGCATAATCAGACACAATTTTCAAGGTCTCCAAAGGCTCCCATGCTTAAACTTTTAATTGGATGGTGGCTGAGGCAATCAAGCAGGCCTGTCTTTGAGTCAGATGTCTCTACTCTTCTTCCCTTTCCTTTTGGTTCTAGTTAATTTCTCTTCAGTTGAAATTCTTGTTTTGTACAGTGGTAAAACCCTAAGAGACAGAACATTTACATTTTACTTCCGTAACTTGCTGTTTCAGTTTCACTTCAGATAAAATTATTCTTAAGCTCCTCTTAGAGAAAATTGTTCTGTGGTGTTGGCAGCTGGACTCAGCCACCCCTTCTCTGAGGCAGAAGTTAGGGTGTAGAAAGGATCAGAACTGCTTTCCTGCATGCAAAGTACTGTCAAGGGCTTATACTGGAAATGTGGTAAACAAGAGTTCTTAGGTTGGATGAGCTCTTTTGTAGGGAAGATCTTCAGGAAGCCAAGAGACTTAGATGCTAATTCTGGGTTTGCTTGAAAGGGTGTGACTTTGGAAATGTGATTTATAAATCAGTTGTTTACATCTCCGGAATTGGAAAAATAACGTCTGATACCAAATGTCTTACACTGGGTACTTTTGAAAGTGAGGCATAAGGTCAAGGCTTGCATGCTAATGGTTTGCTTAGGACTGTGACTTTTGGAAAGCAGCAGCCTAGGACTAGAGTGAAGTAGGAAGAAGGGAAAGACAATAGTTGAATTGACCATCACTATGGTTAACTGGTGTTTGACTCCTTTGGAACTTCTGAAAGCCCTGTGAATGGTGTTTTAGAACTGTCTTTCCAGGAGATGAAAGGGGAAAGCATAATTTATTGGTTGTCATTCCCATGAGTTAAAAATGTCAATGGATCTTGACATCCCTCAAGGGCTTTCCAGGTGGCACAGTGGTAAAGAATCCATCTGACAACGCAGGAGACACAAGAGAAACAGGTTTAATCTCTGGGTTGGGAAGATCCCCTGGAGGAGGAAATGGTGGTATTTTTGTCTCTGAAATCCCATGGACAGAGGAGCCTGGCAGGCTACAGTCCATGGGGTCACAAAGAATCAGATGCAACTGAGTGACTGAGCACACACACACACACACACACACACACACACACACACACACACTGACATCCCTCTGTTCCTAAGATACAGAGGCACGAGTCCTCGGCAATGCCTCCTGAATTCCATGCTGCAGATCAGGGAAACCTAAGGAGGAAGTGAGAAATGTATGGCACATGGAAGAATTGTCTGGTTGACTATTTTCATCTCATAAAATCATATTAGATTACTCTCTGTTCCTTACACGCACCTTTTCAGACCTCATTTCTGTGACTTTGCTCACACAGTTTTCCTGATATACCTTCTCCTTTGACTGAAGAATTCCTAATCAATTATTCAAGCTCAAGTCAAATATAATCTTTCTTTGAAGTTGTTCCTAAATGTTGTAGAAAATCATGCTTACCTCATCGAGTTGTCGTAGGGTTATGGGAAGCTGCTTTAAAGCGTTTAGAAGAGTCTCAGGTAGAGAGGTATCAATCAACTACTGTTGTTCTATTGAACATTTTTTATCTCAATGATTATTATGTCTGCTAGATTATGAAACACAATGAGGGCAACAACTGTGTCTTAACCATTTGTGAATGCCTCACGTAGCACCTGGTAGCTAGTAGGTGTTTATTATGAGTGTAATTATGTCTCCAACAAATGACATGTTGAAATCCTAACCCCTAGTACCTCAAAAAGTGACCTCACTGGGAAAGAGGGTCTTTACAGAGGTAATCAAGCTAAAATAAAGTCATTACAGTGGGACCTAATGGTATATAACTGGTGTCCTTATAGAAAGAGGAGCTTTGGACACAGAGAAAGACACATAAAAGGAAAGATTATGTGAAGACACAGGAAGAGTACCATCGACAAGATGAGGAGCAACTGAGAAGCTAGGAGAGACGCATGGAATGATCCCTTCTCAAAATGCTTAGAAAGAACCAACCTTCCCTACATTTTGATCTAGGCGTCTAGCCTCCAGGACTTTGAGGTAGCACAGTTCTATTATTCCAAGTCACCCAGGTGTGGTTCTTTGTCAGAGCAACCCTAGGAAACTAATAAAGCACTCAGTGAATATTTGCATTGATTTGAATGGATAGGTGAATGGCTAAGACCTGAATCGATTTTCCCTCTATAACAGTTTACCCCATGTATCTTTTGCAATCCAGATAAAAGCGAAATTGTTAATTGCTCAATCGTGTCTGACTCTTTTGTGACCCCATTGGCTGTTGCTCTCCAGGCTCCCTGGCCCATGGAACTCTCCAGGCAAAAAAACTGGAGTGGGGTGCCATTCCCTTCTCCAGGGGATCTTCCCGACCCAGGGATTGAAACCAAATCTCCTGCATTGTAGGTAGATTCTTTACTTTCTGCGTTTTACAATCCAGATAAATTCCCAAAAGTTCCATAGTTCTTCCCTGACTGGATGCAGGGAGAACCCGTCTATGAGTTAATACATAGTCCTTCTTATTCTGCTTGATGCAAATACTGCTGAGTGACTTTCCTAGAATGATTAGATAACTCAGCTTTTTAAGTTTATGCTCCAAGGAGAAAGCCGAGTCTTTGTCCTAAATTGAAAACATGCTGGTCAACCAAAGCTTCAGCTAGGGTACATACTAAATGCCCTGAATGTTAATAAATGTCCAGATCTCCTTCTCAATTAGTGTCCGTGTCTGGGGATGAGACTCTGCTCTCTTCCCCATGTAACATTTCCAACAGCAGTGTGATGAAGGGAAAGGTCACCAGGGTTGCTTATGGCTCTAACCATGACCCTTGTCTGCACTTCTCTTACTGGGACAAATGACTAGTAATATTTATGTATACTTTATACAAAACAGAGGCTCCTCTGGTGGCTCAGTGATAAACAATCTGCCTGCCAATGCAGGAGATGCAGGTTCACTCCCTGGGTTGGGAAGATCCATTGGAGAAGGAAATGGTGACCCACTCCAGAATTCTTGCCTTGGAAATCCCATGGACAAAGGAGCCTGGTGGGCTACAGTCTATGGGGTCACAAAAGAGTTGGACATGATTTACTGACTAAGCAACAACAATATAAAGCATGCACATGTAGTCATTACTGAGTCTAGGCAGGCAGCTGACCACAGAGACACCTGGCCAGCAGAGAAACATGTCCATTTCTTGGACAAACACACACATGCCCGTTGTAACTTACAACAGGGTTTCTTAGAACACGTGACTCAAATGTATCTAGTTCCTTACTGCTGCACACAAGTTAGCACCCTCATTACCCCCTTCTGTCCTAACTTGTCTCGTTAAGAACAACTAACAGAAATATTTAATTTCAATATTGGCTCAAGGTTTCTTTAAACATCGTCTTTGAAACAATCATCTCAAAATGCTTTCATGAGAAATTCATAAAGGCAAAATACTTACATGCCTAAGTCTTAGGTAGTGGTTAATGCAAAACTGAACAATTATTACCACTTTATTCCAGCATGAAACAGAAAACAGAGTTATTTTCTTTTTAATAAGCATTCTAAATTAGGAAGTAGGGTGGGTCAGGAGGGAATTACTGACACCAAATCATTAAAGATGATTTAATGAATATGGATGTATTAGAAAAATTTGATTAAATATGGTTTCATATTATAATTTGTTCTGATATTTTATTAACATGTTTCCATGTGTAACCATCAAAATATTCACACAATCATGCCAATGATTTTTAATCATTTTAAGTTTATTCTAGTAAGTTATTTAAATGTTAAAAATGCCAATTTTTAAAAGTTTGAATTAGCATAGCTTCTGTGAAGAATGTACAAAAAACAGAGCTCATACTGTCTTATTCCCCCCAAAGAGTTAGTCATTCAGTTTTCTCCCAGAGGATTTCATACAAATATCTGGTAGAAGAGGGACTCTTTCTTAATTCTCATAAATATAAGGATCCCAATAACTAGCAGAGTGAAGGAAATGAAAATATAAGCTTTACAGGGGAAAATAAGTCTATTGAGGGACTAATTTTCTTTACTCCTATTTTCATTTAATGGTGATTGACTTATGCTGAGGATCAGCAGGGTGATACGCTTGTATTTTGGACCAGCTATGGTCTTGGTTGGAGCAGAAGTAAAGTTGGTTAGAGAAGTGTTATTATTGAGCCTTGATTTTTTTTTTTAACCAACAAAGCAGAAGATATTAAGAAGCAGAAGATATTAAGAAGAGGTGGCAAGAATACACAGAAGAACTATACAAAAAAGAACTTCATGACCCAGATAATCACAGTGGTGTGATCACATATCTAGAGCCAGACATCCTAGAATGCAAAGTCAAGTGGAACTTAGGAAGCATCACTATGAAAAAGCTAGTGGAGGAGATGGAATTCCAGTTGAGCTATTTCAAATCCTGAAAGATGATGCTGTGAAAGTGCTGCACTCAATATGCCAGAAAATTTGGAAAACTCAGCAGTGGCCACAAGACTGGAAAAGGTCTGTTTTCATTCCAATCCCAAAGAAAGGCAATGCCAAAGAATGTTCAAACTACCGCAAATTATACTCATCTCACACACTAACAAAGTAATGCTCAAAATTCTCCAAGCCAGGCTTCAGCAATACATGAACCATGTACTTCCAGATGTTCAAGCTGGTGTTAGAAAAGGCAGAGGAACCAGAGATCAAATTGCCAACATCCGTTGGATCATCGAGGAAGCAAGAAATTTCCAGAAAAATTTTTTTTCCCAAAAAAAAAAAAATTCTACTTCTGCCTTATTGACTATGCTAAAGACTTTGACTGTGTGGATCACAAGAAATTGTGGAAAATTATTAAAGAGATGGGAATATGAGACCACCTTATCTGCCTCCTGAAAAATCTGTGTACAGGTCAAGAAGCAACAGTTAGAACCAGACATGGAACAACAGAATGGTTCCAAATCAGGAAAGGAGTATGTCAAGCCTGTATATTGTCACCCTGCTTATTTAACTTCTATGCAGAGTACATCATGTGCAATGCCAGGCTGGGTGAAACACAAGCTGAAATCAAGATTGCCGGGAGAAATATCGATAACCTAAGATACACAGATGACACCATCCTTTTGGCAGAAAGAGAAGTAGAATTAAATAACCTCTTGATGAAAGTGAAAGAGGAGAGTGAAAAAGTTGGCTTAAGGCTCAACATTCAGAAAACTAAGATCATGGCATCTGGTCCCATCACTTCATGGCAAATAGATGGGGAAATAATGGAAACAGTGAGCAACTTAATTTTCTTGGGCTCCAAAGTCACTGCAGATGGTAACTGCAGTCATAAAATTATGCTGCTCCTTGGAAGAAAAACTATGATCAACCTAGACACCATACTAAAAAGTAGAGACATTGCTTTGCCAACAAAGGTTCATCTAGTCAAAGCTATGGTTTTCCAGTAGTCATGTATGGATGTGAGATTGGAATATAAAGAAAGCTGAGCGCCAATGAATTGATGCTTTTGAACTGTGGTGTTGAAGAAGACTCTTGAGAGTCCCTTGGACTGCAAGAAGATCAAACCAGTCAATCCTAAAGAAAATCAGTCCTGAATATTCATTGGAAATACTGATGCCAAAGCTGAATCTGCAATACTTTGTCCACCTGATGCGAAGAACTGACTTCTTGGCACAGATCCTGATACTAGGAAAGACTGAAGGCGGGAGAAGAAGGGGATGACAGAGGATGAGATGGTTGGATGGTGTCACCGACTTGATGGACATGAGTTTGAGCAAGCTCTGGGAGTCAGTGATGAACAGGGAAGCCTGGCGTGCTGCAGTCCCTGGGATCACAAAGAGTTGGACACAACAAGTGACTGAACTGAACTGAGCTGAAACAAATGAACTGCAATAACTGGATTCATGGGAAAAGTGTTCATACACCTGAAGCTACACGGATGTGAAAAAGCTGATCTGGTCCCCTACACAACCCAAGTCAGTGGGAGGCTAGACCTCACTGAGGAATAAATGATATTCCCCTGAGGAGAATCACACCAAAGGAAATCAACCAGGGAGCACTTTCTGGCTGTACCAGTACTTAAAATATAAAAGTACTTCTGTACTGGTTGGTAAATAGCTTGTCTTAAGCCTGTGGGTACTCGGTCAGTATTCCAGCCCCCTAAATCCCTCCTGTGAGGCTACTTACACTTGTTGAGTTTCAGCAAGGTAAAGATAAACACTTGAACAGATAGCCTCCTGCTTCGGCTCCAGGACATGCTTGTTAGTTGATGCCAAGCCTCCCAGGTGTCAAAGATTTTGAATATCACTTACTGGGGTTATAATATCAACCTGTTAGTTTGTTAGTTGAGACTCACCTGTTCTCAAAGTGCCAGGGCATATTGTGGCTTAAAAAACTCATTTTGGAAGACTTGTTTCTTTTCATTGGAATATTTCTTTTACTCCACGGACTCTTTCTAAATGGGAATATCCCATAAAGAAGACAGAGCACCAAAGAACTGATGCTTTTGCATCAGCAATCACAAAAGCAATTGCACTGTGGTGCTGGAGTAGATTCTTGAGAATGCCTTGGACTTCAAGGAGATCAAACCAGTCAATCCTAAAGGATATTGATCCAGAATAGTCATTGGAAGGACTGAAGCTCCAATACTTTGGCCATCTAATGCGACTAGCCGACTCATTGGAAAGGACCCTGATTCTGAGAAAGATAGAAGGCAAAAGGAGAAGAGGGTGACAGAGGATGAGGTGGTTGGATGGCATCACTAATTCAATGGACATGACCTTGGACAAACTCTGGGAGATGGTGAGGGACAGGGAGGTTTGACATGCTACACAGAGTCAGACACAACGTGGTGACTGAACAACAATAAAAACACCCTAGATTTTTTTTTTTTTTAATCAAAATGTACGTCTTGGTCCATAAGGGAAGAAAATCAATCTCATTCAATTTTGTTTATAACTGAAAAAGACCTCAAGTCATAGTTTAAAAGTGTTTGCTGCCCTTTCATCTTTTAATTACAAAAAAAAAGATTTTTATTAAAACTAGTTTTTGAAAGTATATGATCAGTTCTAAGAGCATTATCACTCTTACGAATTAATCTCTCTTGGAGCTATCATGGAGCTTATTTATAATTTCATAATAAGCTATTGTATCAATTTATAATTTTTTACATTTTATTTCAACAAAGTAAAAAGTCAATGGTGAAATGTTTCAGGCTACAAGGACACAGTCTTCCATGTAATCAAGGGCAAAGCTTAAACTTTCCTGTCTTTTAGCAGAGGAATACAATTAAACTTGTCATTTTTCTTCCTTTTTTTTTTTTTGGGTAAGAGCTAATTGCAGGCATAAAATTTTCCTTATTATAAAAAGGGCACTGCTTAAAACCAGGTTGTAAATTCTCATATTTAAAACCCAAGGAAGAGATCCTTAAAAGGTTCAAGCACTAAACGTGTACAGAGAGCCACAAACAAATTAAGCAGAAGCAGGTTGCACAGTAGGTGGGCCCATTCACTTCCCAGCGTACAGTTAATTACATGTATTATAAATATTCTATTGCAGAATTTTTTTTTTAGTTTATGAGAATCACGTCATGATATATTTCATATATTCTTCTGTGTCAAAGTTTATGCCTTAGATTTAAATTCCCTAGAGGCCAGTGATTATATTTCTTGCTCTTTGGTTTAAACTTATATTTCTTCATTCAGGAGTGAGTGCAGGAGAAACGAACAAACACTGTTAATGATGACAGTGGTAATGATGTTGAGAAAGAGGAAGCTGATAAAGATGTAGTACAAAGAAAGTATCATTTATTAATAGTTAAATTCTTCATTAGGAAGCCTGGGAAACCAATGCTTTATAATGTGTTACAAAAATCTCTTTTTGCATTAGCTATATTAAGACAAAGCAGTAGAAATAGGACTCTTGCTGCTCCGCAGCAGTCTACGTTCTGCTTTTGAACATTCTGTAAGCAAGAGAACTGGCAAAAGAAAAATGCACAGGACACAATGGGTCCTGGTTCTTCTTGGTTTCAACTCATTTCAGGCTGGGGCAGTGTATCCTGGAAATATTTCAAAATGAGCCCTGGCAAACGTTCATATGAAAGAGCTGGTCTTTCTTCACCTGTACTGGGTAATTATGAAGAGCATCACCTTTGGTATTCTCAAGTCTTCTTATCTACTGGAAATGTGCAGGCAATTCTTTTTGACAGATGGCCACCTGTCTTTTGCCAAGGTAGAGTCACAAAAAGTTTCCTTCCACCTCTTCGTCACACCCTACACAGAGCACACACTACTTCATCAAACATAGGCTGCAACCAGATTGTCCCACATGGATTCCTTTATACCTCTACATGTCATAGCCAGTGCTTTCCAACCTCTTTGCACACTATAGCTCATTTAGAAAATGATAAAAGTGTGTACAGAACACACCAGGACAAAAAAATGGAGGACGGAGTGGGGTCAGTATTGCAGTGAGTTTGTAACATATTCCACGGGCATCCATGCACCTGGTAGGGAATTCCATCATAAAGGAAGGCACTTTGGATTGCTTTCCTTCAGCCTGAAATAATACAAAAGCAACATACTTTTTCAAGCCTTGTCTATCTTTTTTTTCCATCTGAAAAATCACTCATTTATTCAGTCTAACTTGTTAAGTTATATATAGCCAGACTCTATGCTAAATGATGCATGCAAAAATAAGGGTGCCACATTTTCTGCTACTTGTTGGATTTACATATTTCTGAATATAAACTCTACCAGCATGACATTCATCTCCCCTCACTTGCTTTCCCCTCCAACTCTGTCTTCTGCAGTAAATTATCGCTTCCTCATACCCATTGGTTTCTTGGTTTGTCAACCGAAAGTAATTTTGTTTTCTTTGATTACTGAATAGGCAGCAAGTTTCCCTTTTACAAAATATATTGATACAACTTTAAGATATTATCTGGGCTTTCCAGGTGGCGCTAGTGGTAAAGAATCCACCTGCCAATGCAGGAGACATAAGAGACCTGGGTTTGATCTCTGAGTTGGGAAGATCTCCTGGAGGAGGAAATGGCTCCCCACTCCAATATTCCTGCCTGGAGAATCCTGTAGACAGAGGAGCCTGGTGGGCCACAGTGACACGACTGAAGCGACTTAGCTCTCAAGCACACAAATTATTATCCAATATTGTGAGCAACTCAAGCTCTGTTAGGAAAAGTAGGAAAAGAAAACTTTTTCTGCACACACTTTTGATCTAGTACAGTATCACAGTTGAAGCAGAAGTTAAAGTAGCCAGACATCCATTGAATGTCAACATATAGAACAGTGTGCTGTTCCTTGACCTCCATGCTTTTCAAAGCTTGACCTCAACCAGGGCTGCCTTCAAAGGTCTTGGATTGTGCGGTTGCACAGGTCCCGTGTTTAGAAGACCCCCGCACCTGGATTCATGCTCTACTGCTGCCTTCTTTAATAGCTCAATCGTTTTTGGACAATGAGCCTGCATTTTCACTTTGCACTGGGCCTGTGGATTATTAACACATACCAAGTCCCACACCTGATATATTTGCCTTGGGGTTGGTACATTCTCTGTCCTTGCTACTGGACAGCCTGTTGAAACCTGTGATGATGGACACTGATGATGGACAGCCATAAACTCTGGAGGAACCGAGAAGTCTGGAATCCTGATACTGAAGTTCTTAGGATGTGCAACCCACTGAGAGGCTCCTCTTTCAGCCTCCTCTTTTTAGCCATTCAATCAACCGAAGTGTTTAAAAGGAAAAAAATAAATAAAGGTGTCAAGTGCCAAGAGAGGGAATAAGAAAACTGTATTTAAATTAGCCTAAGGAAGAAGAGCTCATCCCTGCCTGTACTTTAGAATCACATTGGAGAACTTAAAGCCAAGAAAATGATCCAATTCTCAGCCATCAACCTAGACCAAGTAAGATAAGGTCATTTGAGGTATCAGTACTTTCAGAAACTCCCCGGGTGATCCTCACAAGTCAGGGTTCCCTAAACTTGAACCAGCGTCAGAATCACCAGGAGCACTTTAATAAATTAAATATGGTTTAATAAATTAAATATTAATAAGTTTAATATGGTTTAATAACCATACATTGTTCAGTCCCATTTCCAGAAATTCTGATTCAATAGGTCTTGGGTATGGCCCTCGAATTCACATCATTACCAAGTTCCCAAGTGTTTCTGAGGCTGATAGTCATGCATGCGGTCTTCCTAGGTGGCCATAGTGGTAAAGAACCCATCAGCCAATGCAGGACACTTAAGAGACAGGGGTCTGATCCCTGCGTTGGGATGATTCTAGTATCAGCAGCCCACTTCAGTATTCTTGCCTGGAGAATTGCATGGACAGAGGAGCCTGGTGTGCTATATATAGTCCTTAATGATCTGAAAGAGTGGGATACCGGAGCAGCTTAGCATGCATGTAGGGCAGGGAAGCAACCTAAATGCCCATCAACAGAAGAATGGATAAAGAACATGTGATACATATATACTCAGCCATGAAACAGAACAAAATAATATAATCCACAGCAGCATGAGTGGGCATAGAGATTGTCACACTAAGTGATGTAAGTCAGACAGAAAAAGACAGATACATGGTATCACTTATATGCAGAATCTAAAATATAGTACAAAGGGATGTGTTTACACAACAGAAACAGAGTCACAGATATAAAAACCAAACATATGGTTACTGGGGGAGAGAGGGGCAGGATGAATTGGGAGATTGGGATTGACATATATACATATACACTATATATGAAATATATACTATTATATAGAAGAATCTGCCTGCAATGCAGGAGATACAGATCCCTGGGTCAGGAAGATCCCCTGGAGAAGGAAATGGCAATCCACTCCAGTATTCTTGCCTGGGAAACCCCATGGACAGAGGAGCTTAGCGGTCTACAGTCCATGGCATTGTAAAGAGTTGGACATGACTGAGTGACTAACACTTCACATATAAAATAGATAACTAACAAGGACCTATTGTATAAGCATAGGGAACTCTACTCTGTACTCTGTAATGACCTACGTAGGGAAAGAATCTACAGAAGAGTGCATAAGTGTATATGTGTAACTGATTCACTTTGATGCACAGCACAAACTGACACAACAGATTACATGAACACAATACAAATTATAAAGTAAATACCAACAAGGAGGTTTCCTAAGGCTAGAAATATGTGTTAACAAAGGGAGAGCTGGTAACTGGGAGGATCTGGGAGCATGGAGAATGGCTTGTGAAAAGATCCAGGCCAAAAAAGAACACTTGAGAAACTGAAAAAGGTCTATTATGCTTAGAGCACAGGGAAATGATATGAAGAGTGTTTAGGGCTAAAGTTGAAGTGGCAAGCAAGGAATAGATCTTGACTGCTGTTGCAAACCACTTTAAAGAGTCTATACTTCATCCTACAGCCAATGGTAATCCATTAAAGGACTTTAAGTGGGGAGATGGCACAACCTGATCCTTGATCCTTAGTTAGAAAGGTGGATACAGGTAACAGAGTCAGACTAGAGGTTATTACACTAATGCCCATGGCAGAGCAGAAAGAAATAAACAGATCCAAAGATGAAACCATAAAACATTAAGACTCATTGAGCGGCGTTGGGCAAAAGGAAGGGTGGGGTCAAGGATGACTCTCCCAAGTGGCAGAGCTTGGTAGAGTGTAGAGCCACTCACCACAGTGAGAAAAAAAAGAAAGTGGGTCAGTGACAAATACCGTCAACTTTGGGCACTTCAGTCGTGACTGAGATCCTACGGACTCTAGCCCACTAGGCTCCTCTGTCCATGGGATTCTCAAGGCGAGAATACTGGAGTGATTTTCCATGCCCTCCTCCAGGGAATCTTCCTGACCCAGGAATAGAACCCTCGTCTCCTGCATTGCAGGTGGGTTCTTTATCACTGAGCATTGGGGAGGGCCCGCTGTAAACTTCAGCAGATCTAATTGTCCTGCTTCAGGGTCTTCTTGTGTAGAAGAGAAATAAACATCTAAATGATAGGTCTAAGATTTCCCTGGTGGTCCAGTGGTTAAGACTCCATGCTTCCAATGCAGAGGACATGTGTTTGATCCCTGTGAAGAATTAAAATCTCACATGTTGTGTGGTGGGACTAAGAAGTTAAAATAATAACAATAAACCATTGTGGAGATTAAAAATGTTCATGTGCAAAATACCCAACATATAATATGGTATGTAACTTCTACTTCCTGCCTTTCCAACTTAAATACCCATTCTCTGTGTCTGGTGAGGAAAGCTCAGATCTTCAAGCACACAACACTGTGTTTTTAATAATGGTCTACAGAAATGTTATTTTCCCTTTGTCCACTCCAAATATATATGCTCTTTTTTTTTCATTTATTTTTATTAGTTGGAGGCTAATTATTTTACAATATTGTAGTGGTTTTTGCCATACATTGACATGAATCAGCCGTGGATTTACATGTGTTCCCCATCTTGAACCCCCCTCCCACCTCCCTCCCCATCCCATCCCTCTGGGCATCCTAGTGCACCAGCCCCGAGCACTAGTCTCATGCACCCAACCTGGACTGGTGATCTGTTTCACACTTGATAACATACATATATGCTCTTAACCGGAGGGATTGGGGGCAGGAGAAGAAGGGGATGACAGAGGATGAGACGGCAACAATGTTTTAGGAAGGTTTTGCTCTTATTGTTGTTCAATAGCTAGGTCATGTCCGACTCTTTGCAACCCCATGGACCACACATGCCAGGCTCCTCTGTCCTCCACTATCTCCCAGAATTTGCTCAAATTCATGTCCACTGAGTCAGTGATGCCTCCAACCATCTCACCCTCTGTCATTGCCTTCTCCTCCTGTCTTCAATCTTTCCCAGCATCAGGGTCTCTACCATGAATGATCTCTTCTCATCAGGTTGCCAAAGTATTGGAGCTTTAGCTTCAGCATCAGTCCTCACACTGAATATTCCAGGTTGATTTCCTTTAGGATGGAATGGTTTGATCTCCTTGAAGTCCAAGAGAGTCTTAAGAGTCTTCTCCAGCCCCACAACTCAAAAGCATCAATTCTTCTTTGCTCAGTCTTCTTTATGGTTCAACTCTCACATCTTTACATGACTACTGGAAAAACCATAGATTTGACTATATGGACCTTTATTGGCAAAGTGATGTCTCTGCTTTTTAATATGCTGACTAGGTTTATCATAGCTTTTACTCTGCACATGCCCTGTTGACTGTGACTCTAGTTTTTGTTCTTCAGAAGTGTGACAAAAATTGAACTTTAGGTTTTCAAGTTAGTTGCTGGTAGGTGAGCAAGTTGTTTTGAAACAGGTATGGCCTCCTAGGTAGAAATCCTTAGAGTCTCAATGTCAATGGAATGCTTGTTGGCTTGATGACTTCTGAGGATATTAGCCCTGTGTTATCTCACCTGCTCCTCTCCCACTTTTATTTCTTAATTAAGCCAAAATTTCAAAATGATTTGGAAAGTATGTTAAGGCCTTCTTCCCTGATATATTCCCTTGTGAATTATGATATAACAACCTCCCCCCTCCAAAAAAAAAAAAAAATAAGTCGTTCTGTTTGGTCTGAGGACACAGTGATCTTGCAGGTTCACCATCCGACTGAGCCCAGGGAAAGTTGAGTCCCCAAGAAGAAGCAGAAATATTCCATTTTCCTAATTCATTGAGAATTACTTTTAGAAAGTGACATATTTGCTTTCAATCTTCAAAGCAACAGCCATTTTTATACTTTACTTATCCTCAGAAAAACACGTCAAATTTCCTTAACTCGGCATGAAATGCATGTGATAAATCAGACAGAAAAACTATATTCTCCTTTACCATGAATAAAATATTGTTGGAGAGGGAGACAGACAGACAGACAGAGACAGAAAGAGAGTCAGAGTGTGCGCGCATGTTTTGAGGACTTATGTGTGTTAGGGGGCTTATTATTTTCAGTTATACCAAGTTTATTTCTACTACAATCAGACAACAGTTCTATATTTTGCCCATCCATGATTCTGTGTGTGTGTATGTGACCCCAACTAAAGTAAGTTTTCCATTCTGTTTAGACATAATTATCTTTACAGCCACAAAAAGAGAACTTTAAGAAGTATGCAAGAAACTCTGCAAGGGAAATCCTGATGATCATAAATAAAACATGTAACATAGCCTGGTGTCTCAGACCATAAAGAATCTTCCTGCAATGTGGGAGACCTGGGTTCGATCCCTGGGTCAGGAAGATCCCCTGGAGAAGGGAATAGCAACCCATTCTTGCCTGGGAAGTCCCATGTACAGATGACCTGGCGGGCTATAGTCCATGGGGTCTCAAAGAGTCAGACACGACTGAGTGACCAACACAGAATACGAGCCCAAATGACTATTCTCTACTCAATATTTTTTTCTCTCAAGCAACTTTCAGACTCAGTGGCTTAGCTGAATTAACTGGATTCTGAAAGTTCCATTAATTTGCCATGCATTGAATATTTTTAAGGTTGTGACTTCATAAAAAGCTACATATGTGTAGGGATAACTTTTGCCGCAGGTATCCAGTTGACAAAGTGAATGTGCTCCAATTGGTAAGTGTTTATTGCTTCCACGGATATGACCTGCACAAGGCAAGTGCAAAGAGAAAGAGAAGTCCACGCTTGGACTTTGTTCTTAGGGTGCTTATACATGTGGAGACGTAGTTGAAGTTCAACTCTGGAACTCATTAGTTTTGTAGTCATGCTTAGGTTATCTAACCTCCAGGACCTTAAATTTACTCTGTAAAATTAGGCTAATTATACCTATCTTATAAGTAGATATTACCTTTAATTAAGAAGAGGCAATGAGATACAATATGCAAAGTTTATTAGGTGCTAGCTAGTATCTTTGAAATTAGTAAATGTTACTTGGAATTATTTGAAACTTACCTATGCGGTTAAGTTTACTCTGTGGACTTACTATGTAAGTAAGTAAGTAAACTTACTATGGGGAATACCATTTTTTAGCAACATTATTATTTTCAACCATTGTCTATGAGGTTAGGAGGGACCGCCAAGATTTTTGGAATTAAGTGAATGTACTCATCTCGTACTTGCTTATCCATTGTTTTATAAAAACATTATTGGCATGTTTACAAACATGGTGACATAGATGATTTCAGGGCATTAGACATTTCAATAAAGAAAGTAGGTGGTGTCGCTTCAATTATTCAGTGGTCAGATGCCCCAGGGGTTGCCTAAGGCTTCATTTCACTCTGCTAGGGGTACACCTTTTCATACTGTTCATGTGTGAGAATTGGACCATAAAAAAAGCTGAGCTCCAAAGAACTGATGCTTTTGAACTGTGGTGTTGGAGAAGACTCTTGAGAATCCCTTGGACTGAAAGGAGATCAAAACAGTCAATCGTAAAGGAAATTAGTCTTGAATGTTCATTGGAAGGACTGATGCTAAAGCTGAAGTTCCAATTACTTGACCACTTGATGTGAAGAACTGACTCATTGGAAAAGACCCTGATGCTGGGAAAGATTGAATGCAGGAGAAGGGGATGACAGAGGATGAGATGGTTGGATGGCATCACCAACTCTATGGACAGGAGTTTGAGCAAGCTCCAGGAGTTGGTGATGGACAGGCAAGCCTGGCGTGCTGCAGGCCATGGGGTCGCAAAGAGTCAGACACGACTGAGAGACAGAACTGACTGACTGAGAGGGTACACCTGCCTGAAACAGTGGAGACTTTGCTAGAATGTCCTGCCTGCAAGAGTGTATGTAGAACTGAATTACTTTGCTGTATACCTAAAACTAACACAACGCTGTTAAACAACTGTGCTCCGATATAAAATTAAAGTGCTTAAAAAATTTTTTTAAAGAGTAGAAAAAGCAGCAGCTCAATTGAAGCAGCCAGGGGAACAAGCAGCTTCAGGGGAATTGTGGTAAGCATCTTTTATGGACCTCATATCATTCTGTTGCTTGGTTTCAAGCCAGAAAAATTGTTTCTGATATTGTTTTTAATTACCGAAGAAGCATCCTATGGATTTCCTATCCATCTTAATAGTGCATTTTAATATTTTGTAGCTAAATCACTATTGCTTCTGTCACATCTGCTGTATATTTGACACTTTAGATGGTGAGGGAAAAATGATTAAAGACAATGTTTATAGGAAAGTAATGTCAGGGGATCTGCTATGCCTGGTTGCATTATTTCTTCCTACACTTGAAATTATGCCACCTCCTCACCTCAAACTATTGATATAACACATCCTCATCTGGAATAACCAAACAACACAAAAGAAGTATCAGAGAAAAAAACAATCTGCCAGGGTGACACTGATGAGCATTTTTGGTGACCATTGTTTCAGATATCTCTTTGCACACCCTTGCATACATAGACGTACAAGTGTATGTCTGCAAAGTTACGTATAAATGGGATCATACTACACATCTTTGCAACATACTCCTTTCTCTTTTCCTTCTTTCCTGCCTTCCTCCCTTTCACTCTCTATGAATCCCTTCCTCTCTTCCATCCTACCTTTCCTCTCTTTCTATATTTTATTTCTCTGTTCAGGAACAGAAAGTTAACTATATACACCCCATCCATTATTATCATTAATAATTATCCTTATAATCCCTGCTAGACTCCTCTTCATAAGTTTTATGTGTACATATTTGTCCTTTTTATTCCTATTTCCCTCTCTCATTTCTTCTTCATCCAAAACTGACCATTCTATAGGTTAAATGCAGATCTTTTTGTTCATATCTGGAATATGTCTACAGTTGTTATGCTTGCATGCATTTTCACTTACATGAATGCTATTATTTTGTTTTACAGATACTCTTGTTTCATTTTTTTCTCAGAATGATCCTTGCTATTATGCGTGCACCTAATCCATTGTTTCTAACAGCTGCCTGTCAGGCCATGGATTGCATCTCTATTCATTCCTCTGCGATGGACATTTGGCTACTGCGAATTCACTACCCTTTATACAATGCTGCAACAAATGCTTTCTTATTTTTTTCTTTTCCATTATGGTTTATTACAGGATATTGAATATAATTTCCTGTGCTGTACAATAGGACCTCGCTGTTTATCCATTCTGTATATAATAGTTTGCATCTGCTAGTCCCAAACTCCCATTCTCTCTCTCCCCCACCTCCTTATCCTTTGGAAAACCATGCATCTGTTCTCTGTGTCTGTGAGTCTGTTTCTGGTTTGTAGATAAGTTCGTGTCATATACTGTATTCCACATATAAGTGATATCATATGGTATTTGTTTTTCTTTCTGACTTACTTTGTTTAGTATGATAATCTCCAGGTCCATCCATTTAGCTACAAATGGTATTATTTAATTTTTATGGCTGAGTAATATTCCATTGTTGGACCACAAAGAAGGCTCAGGGCTGAAGAATTGATGCTTTCAAATTGTGGTGCTGGAGAAGACTCTTGAGAGTCCCTTGGACTGCAAGGAGATCCAACCAGTCCATCCTAAAGGAGATCAGTCCTGAATAGTCATTGGAAGGACTGATGCTGAAGCTGAAGCTCAACTATTTGGCCACCTGATGCGAAGAGCTGACTCATGGAAGAGACCCTGTTACTTTAAAAGATTAATGGCAGGAGGAAAAGGGACGAGAGAGGATGAGATAGTTGGATGTCATCACTAACTCAATGGATATGAGTCCGAGCAAACTCTGGGAGATAGTGAAGGACAGGGAAGCCTGGCATGCTACAGTCCATGGGGTCAAAGAAGTCAAACATGACTTAGTGACTAAACAATAATATTAGGATATATGTACATATGATATATATATACCACATCTCCTTTATAATCTCATATAAATATAAATTCATCTCATATAAATTCTTGCACTTAATCACACTTCTCCTAAGTGAAATATACTAGAAGTGAAATTTCTCCAGTAGAAGTCACACATTTTACTTTTTGATTTGCATTATCAAATTTCTCTGTAAAAATGTTGTACATTTTTCTATGGCCTCTGACACAACATGTGAGAGTCTCAATGCTGAATTTATCAATCCTTGGTAATCTGATAATAGTTTTTATAGTCATCCTTTGAGTGAAGATGAAGATTTTAAATAAACTTTTTATCTTCTTTCTATACATGTTATTAGAATATGTGTATTATTTTATTTTATGTGCAGTACATATATTGTATAAGTACAAAGTACTTAATTCTAAAAATCAAAGGAAAGCAGACAAAACAATTTTTTTAATGGACCAAAGACTTGAGTGCACCTCACAAAAAGAGTATAATTAAGGTGATGTGCATATGAAAAAGTGTCCAATATCAATATTCTCAAGGAGATTGCATTAAAACTATAAAGAAATACCAGTAAACATCTACCTAAATAGATAAAATGAACCATAATGGGACAGCTAGTGTTGGTGAGTAACCAGAACCCTCACAAACTGCTGGTGGGAGAGAAGAGTGTACAGAATGCTTGGTGGTTGTTCAGTCACTAAGATGTGTCCGACTCTCCATGACACCATGGGCTGCAGCACAGTATGCTTCCCTGTCCTTCAGTGTCTCCTGGAGTCTGCTCAGATTCATGTGCATTGCGTCAGTGATGCCATCCAGCCATCTCATTCTTTGTCACCCTCCTCTCCTTTTGCCTTCAGTCTTTCCCATCATCAGGATCTTTTCCAAAGAGTCAACTCTTCACCTCAGGTGGCCAAAGTATTAGAGCTTCAGTTTCAGAATCAGTCCTTCCAGTGATCATATCTATTAAAGCTAAGCATATGTAAACCCTACCTATGTATATACTCAACTTGAAATAATTATATATATTTCTTAAAAGAATTTATAAGAGTGTTCTTAATAGCATCATTGCAATCTCCAAGTTGGAGAAGGAAATGGCAACCCACTCCAGTATTCTTGCCTGGAGAATCCCATGGACAGAGGAGCCCGGTGGGCTACAGTCCATGGGGTCACAAAGAGTTGGACACGACTGAGTGACTGACTTTCAGTTTTACTTTTCAATCACCAAAAACTGGAAACAATGCAAACATCCACCAATAACAGAAGGGATAAATGAAGTGTGGATCATGATATAGTCATATGATGGTGTACTATACAGGAACACAAACCAGAAAAACTTGTTACTTGTGACAGCATGGAAATTCAGAAATACAAATAATTAGGGAATTTGGGATTCAGATGTACACACTGTTATATTTAAAATGGATGAGCAGCAAGTACCTACTGTATAGCACAGGGAACTCTGCTCAATATTACATAATAACCTAACTGGAACAGGATTTGAAAAAGAGCAGATGTATGTGTGTGTAGAACTGAATCACTTTGTTGTGCAGCTGAAGCTATCACAACACTGTTAATCAACTATACTCCAATACAGAATAAAAACAGGAAAGAAATGCAAATGAATGAAAAACAGACACAAAAGTACAGGACATATGATGCTACTGCTGCTTTCCTTTTTTAATAACAAAACTAATTTTTGGTGTCAGAAGTCATAATATAGGTTTCTGTTAATGAAGGGGTAATGGATGGCAGGGGGGGTATGAGAAAGATTTTGGGGTTCTTAAAATGATTCGTATCTTGGCTTGGGTGACATTTAAATGCATATATTCACTTTGTAAAGTTCAAATTGGAGACTTATTTGTGTACTTTCTGTCCATACAGTATAATCTCACTTAAAAAATTAGGGGAAAAAAGATACTTGACAAAATCCAACCAAATAAGACAAGATTCAAAATAAAGAAGCCAATACAAATCTAAAGTATCTTAGATATCTTAGGTAAAATATAATATCTTAGGTATCTAAGGAAAGGAATTCTTAGTTCCCATTGAATTCACTTGGATACAGAACTAAGGCTAAGCTACCATTAAAAACCAGAAAGAAATATATCAACTGCAACAATCTAAACTCATGTAGCTAAAATACAGTTTCTATTATTCTATCGTGCAAAAACAGTTGGATAGATCTTCAACAAATTAAATGGTATATTTGGGGCAATCTGACCTCATCTATAGGCTTCGTGGTATGAATTTTAGTTTAAATAAAATCTTCATTTTATATTTTACAGTAGATTCTTGTTGATTATCTATTTTAAACATAGCAGTATGTTCATGTCAATATTTGTATCATCATTTCAAAGATCTCAGTGAGTGCAAAGCCTTTACCAATATCATTGACTTCAATTTCTCATTTTTTCATACTTAGCAGCTGTTCGATAAGCAATTTATTGAATAAATATTAATACTTTGCCAGTCATATATTTTTGTGGATTTTATTTGCTTTTAAATTTTATTTTGTTGAGTTTTGCTACACATCTCCATATCTATCTATCATCTATCTATCTATGTATTTTTACCTAGTCAGTCCATATTTTTCCCTGTGATATTCAACCGTCTCAAACAGTCAGACATGACAGCAGCAGCAGTTTTTACTTCTTAGGTAAAAAATTATATACCTGATTTAAAAAAAAGGCAATTCAGAGATTTATGGGCTGTGAGGTACTTCTATTTAATAAAATATTCCAGACATAGGAAATATCTTGGAATTTTCATCTTATTTTGAGTATACTCTCATTTTAGTATCTGTAGTTGGTTATCTTGTCTATATCTAATATAAAATTTATAGATATAAAGATTAAATGTAGACTGTCTACAGCTTAATTAATATTATCTAATAATACATTACTTCTCAAATATCTAATACATTATTTCTGGTAACACCTTAAATTTTTAAAATTTTGTGAATTTCAATTCTAAAATTTGGGTATGTTTCAGTGGAGTGTAATGCCAAAAAATGACAAAGAAAGGTTTTAAGTCAAGGATCTTCCAGGGTTGTCTGATGTTATCTCAAAGTGTGCTTTTATCTCAAGTAGAATATGGAAAGTGTCATGTAGGAAAAAAGAAGCCAACAAACAAGTCTTCGAATATATCCTGCTCAGGACAAATAGTAATTTGGCTAATGGCTTTAGTAATTATTATCAAACTGCACCAAGACACACATGGAATGTATAGTCAAGCCCCGAACAATTCAGAAAAGATTCCCTCCGACATGAAGCTTTGCTTTTCTAGTGCTTTTTATTTTTAAAAATTCCTCCTAACAAAACAACAGTAGCATAAAGAGTGGTGTTAGTTTATAGTGTTGTGAGTTGCTCAGTCGTGTCCAACTCTTTGCAACCTGTCAGGCTCCTCTGTCCGTGGACTTCTCTAGGCAAGAATATAGGAGTGGGATGCCATGCCCCGCTCCAGGAGATCTTCTCGACCCAGGGATTGAACCCGGGTCTCCCTAATTGCAGGCAGAATCTTTACTGTCTGAGCCACCAAGGAAGCCCTAGAAGATATGAACCTCTGGAAGCCGGATACACGGGGGAAACGGCGCTCATTCACAGGTTTTTACCTTCAGTTTCACTGTGTGTGTGTGTGTGTGTGCACATGTGTGTGTGCTCAAGTGTCCCAACTCTGTGTGGCCCCATGGACTATGGCCCACCAGGCTCCTCTGTCCATGGGACTGCCCAGGCAAGAATACCGGAGTGGGGATGCCATTTCCCTCTCCAGGGGATCTTCCCGACCCAGGGCTCGAATCCTTGTGTCTTACATCTCCTGCACTGGCAGTCAGATTCTTTACCTCGAGAGACTTGACCTAAATAGTTCTAGCAGAAAATACTCGGTCTACTCAATAGCTCAGGATTAACTTTGGGGATTTATTTTCATTTTTAAAAGACATCTTTGCTTTATACTATTTTACCTGGGTTTCAAGAGATACCATATTCCTGCAAAAACTAAATTCCAAAATTAAGGCACTGGGTGTATTGGACTCCCTCTGAAGGCTCTAGTGGAGGAAACTTCCTTGCTTCTCCTGGTCAGTGGTGGATCCAAGCATTCCTTGACTGGTAGCTGCATCACTGCAGTCTCTGCCTCCATCTTCACATGGACTTCTCCAATCTTCCATCCCTTCTGTGCCTCATATATGGACATGTCCTTGCATTTAGAGGCCATTTAGAAAATACAAGCGAAATCTCATTTCAAGATCCTTAATTATATCTGTAAACATCTCTTTTTCAAAAAAAGAGTAAAATGTCACATTCAGAGATTCTGAGGCTTAGAATGTGAAGAAGTTGTAGGGGGAGAGATCTTCAACCCTCCTACACATTTATTTTTTAATTGATTTTTATGGGAGCATAGTTGCTGTAAAATGTTCTATTAGTTTCCACTGTCCAGCAAAGTGATTCAGCTACACATGTACATGTAACCCATCCCCTCTCTTTTGGGTTTCCCCGCCATTTAGGTCCCCAGAGAGCATTGAGTAGAGTTTCTTCTGTTATACAATAGCTTCTCATTAGTTATCTATTTTACTTTATTTGTGCATGTAGTCAATCCCAATCTCCCAATTCATCACATTATCCCTCCCCCCTGGTATCTATACATCCGTTCTCTATGTCTGTATCTATATTTCTGCTTCGCAAATAAGTTCATCTGTATCATTTTTCTAGATTCCACATATAAGCAATATTATATGATATTGGTTTTTTTTCTTTCTGACTTATTGATGCTTCACCTTGTGACAATCTCTAGATCCATGCACATCACTGCAAATTACATAATTTCATTCCTTTTAATGGCTGGTTAACATTCCATTGTATAGACACAATACATCTTCTTTATATAGTCTTTTGCTGGTGGACATTTAGGTTACTTCCATGATCTGGCTACTGTAAATAGTATGCAATGAATGTTGAGGTGCAGGTATCTTTTTGAATTTTGATTTTCTGTGAGTATGTGCCTGGGAATGGGATTGCTGGGCCATGTGGTAGCCCTGTTTTCAGTTTTTTGAGGAACCTCCATACTGTTCTCTGTAGTGGCTGTATCAATTTCCATTCCCATCTATAGACTAAACCCTTATTTTGAATTCTATCCCTATGGTTAACTTTTGCCTGTTCTCGAATTTTATAAAACTGGAATCATACTTGTGCCCATCTTGGTATCTGAATTCTTTCACTGTTTTCCTTTGAAAAAAGAAATCTGCAGAAAAGGCTTCTGGGACATCTCTGCAGTTAATCTGGGTCCCCTGCAAGACCAGAAGGACCTGAAAAGAACAGTGATGACTGTCTGTCCACGGATGACAAAGTCCGGCAGCTTCCGCAAAGCTCTTGCCAGTGCAGACTTCCCATCTAGCATATTTTACAACAAAATACTACATTTGATCTATGAATAACCTGAGACTTTTCAGTTTTAGGAGAATTGGTATACAGAAATTGAACCAACCCCCACTAAACACTCTTATATGAGTGCCTCTGAAGGAAGGAATCAATTGAGGTGTAGCCTTACTTTGAATAATAATATCCTCAAAGTCACAAATATAAAAAGACTCTTTAATAGCTCTAGGTGCAGCCCTTTTCATTTACCTGAGATTCATTGTAATGCATTTGTTTCCTCCTCTTTAATGAATGGATATTGCTTCCCTAAAATTTAAATTTCATTTCAAATACATATTTATGATATCATTGTCTGTGCTCAAGCAGGCGATTTTAAGATGATCTATAAGTATAACCATGCAAATTCACTGCTCAAATGAATTCTGCCAAGATATTTCTCATTAATCTTGGGAACATTGCAGGTGCGTTTATTAACACAGAGGACTTTGTGTTAGAATGCCATGATCCTTTCTGACATATAAGCCATTTTTAATTTGCTCTTATCACTGAAAGCCTCTCTTTTTCAAAGATGTTAGATAACTCTAGGGTGTTAAGCAACATAAAGTTATTTAGGGGTGCAAAGAAGAGCAGTAGGAGTTATTAATCATAGGCAAATACCTATCTAATTTTCAAAGGATCCAGGCACCATGACAAATGAGAAGATCCATGGACTATCTGGGGGGAAGATAATTTCCTGTTTATTTAATTGATCCTCTGTTACTTTTTTTCTTGGCAGGTATAGCTCACTAATGGAATTTGCTCAGTGCCATCATTATTAGAAATGTCAGTGTGACATTTGATTAATCCAGTCTATTTAGACTTGGAACATAAATCATGTATTTCTCCTAACAACATGATTAATTAATATTCCCCCTTTTGCTTTCAATACATTTACAGAATCTCTTAACACTTCTATCTTAAGCCTATAGGTACATTTTATATTATACCTCTTTGTAGGTTGGGTCCATTCCATGGGTCCTGTCTATGTGATACCAGAGACTAGTTGGTAAAACATCAGGAACTTGAGTCACTATTGCCACAGGTTTCATTTAAAATTTAATTGGATTTCTTTGGTGATGTCTAGTGCTAGGAATTGAGCAGAGTTTTGTGGCTCTCTTCCCTTTAGGGTTCCTCATTTTCATTCTCATTTTCCCTAGGTTCCAAAGAGAAAACGATTCTATTGTTTTTTTCAGCGAAGTTTCCCAGTCTGTGACAATACTGTATAATTTCATTAATTTATTCTTTCAATATTTTGTTAGGTCATTTAGTCATCTAACATATGATTATAGCTAATAAGAGTACAGTAGGGAATAAAAGATACACAATTCCTGTCCATTTGAGCTTACATTTTAGTGAAGGGTGTGTGTGCGTGCTCAGTCGTGTCTGACTCTGCGACTCTATGGACTGCTATCCACCAGGCCCCTCTGTCCATGGGATTCTCCAGGCAAGAACACTGGAGTGGGGTGCCATGCCCTCCTCCTTAGGCACTTCCCAACCCCGGGGATTGAAGCTGAGTCTCCTGTGGTTCCTGTGTTGGCAAGAGGATTCTTTATCACTGAGCCACATGGGAAGCCCTTAGTGAAGGAAGCAGAAGCCAAAATAAGCCAAAGCCTACAGTTGTCATAAATGTCATGGACTGAAATGTTACAGGATGAGGAGCTTGGAAGGATGAGTTGTTATGAGGAAGAGTAATTGTCTCATTATGTAAAAGCAGTCACCTTTGTGAAAAGGTGATATTTGAGTAGACACCTGGAAACAATAAGGGAGAAAGTTGTGTAAGTGTCTTGGAAGAGTTTAGACAGAGGGTGAACAAGCCCAGAAATCTTGGAGGGGGAACACACCCCACATGGAATCCAAGGTGGCCAGTGAACACAGGTGAGACGGATGGAGAAACTCAGATCGTGTAGGGCCTTGCAGACCACTGAAAAATACTACATTTTACTTTGGATGAATTAGAAAGCCTCTGAAAGTGACGATGTTAAATTTAACCTGAGCCCTGTGCTCCTGGAAACCAGAGATAATTCAAGAAACCCCTCTGCTTTTGTATCCTGGGGAATGGCTTACTGCAAAGAACTACCCTTCCACCTATGACTAAGCTAAGATTCAGAGAGAATGTCCTTGTTTACTTCGGGAAAGGCCGCACACTGACCCTTTGCACTCTCATCCCTTATCTCATTAATGATTAGGTGAACTAGTGGCCCCCTCTGGCCAATCAGATTACAAAATGCCTGTTGACTTGACCAGACTTTAAAGTTTCTCTCTTCATCACATGATCCTGAACTGGACTTACCCTTACGGTTAAACAAACTTTGGAATTCAGAACAATTCTCATTAATGACATCTCATGAAAATTACCCACCAGGAAAGACATCTCCTATTCAATTGTCCCATTAAACCAGCTGCTCATCCCACTTCCGCACTCCTGCCTCTGTTTAGCCTGATTTCCTCCTCATCATAAAAGAAAAGCTATTTGATTTTGATTTGTTTGCAGACCTCATAGTCTGGGCTTTTTCCCTATTGCAGTAGCCCTCTTGTTCTATAGCAGTAACACCTTCCTTTGTTGCAATGGTCTTTTTGAAAACTGTTTGTTCTAAAACCAAGGCTTTTTTTTTTTTTTAATTTGATAGAGGTTTTGAGTAGAGGATGGACATGGACAGTGGAGATTTATAAATGAAGGCCTCAATCTGGGTGCTGAGTGCAGGGAAGTATATAGAAATGTGTAGAGGAGCAAAGGAGCTAGTGGGGAGACTATTTATTTGCTTGCCAAGGAATTTTGAGAGGTTAATCATATAGCTTCCATGTAGGTTGGTAAGAATTGATCCTGCCTACGGGCTATGTTTGGGCCTCAAAAATTAAATCTTTGTGAAGCTCATAGATAAATGAAGATTGCTGGGTAGAGCAGGCAAGCTGAGTGACATGCTCACATATCTGCCACACTTGAGATTGCCGTTTTTCAGTAGGAGGGCTCAGGGAACAATCCAAGTTAAGATGAACAACATGGTGAATGTCCAAGTTAGAAGATTCATCTTATTCACCTATTTACTTCCTCAACAAATGTTTAGTAGATGCATCTTTTACAGATTCCAGGTTCTAGGATGCTGCAGTGAAAAAGGACCCACCCTTTTGCCTTCCAATCACAGGATGCGGATTCTAAATAATCAGTTGAAAAGAAGTGCAGATTGGGGTAGGAAGGAAGTACACAGATGGCAGGCAAATTTAAATCGGTTGGTTTGAGAAGGCCTAAGTATAGGCCCTTGGAGCTGAGAAGCAGCTGAAATACTTAGGTGAGAGTCCCGAGAGGCCCAGGAGTGAATACAGTCCAGGATTACCATGTAGATCATTGTGGGGATCTGGAGGAAAGTTTGATGTGAATGTTGGTCAAAATGAGGAGCTGGGTTCAGAACCTGTGGAATCCTGTAGGATATGATGAGGAGGTGAAATTTTATTTTAAGTGTGATGGAAATCCAGAAAAATCTTTGAGACACTGATGCTGGAAACTTCTTCCTACTAGGTTTTTCCATGCCTATGTCTGCTCCCAGGGGCAGAGAGAGGAAAAAAAAAAGGATGGTGGAGTTTTTCTTGATATCAGTGACTGGGAAAAGAATATCATTTTACATGAATTGAATAGTTACTGTGGTATGGGCCTAGCCTGTTGAATTCCAGGCATAGATGGATCAGATTTAGTTCTACACACATATAAGAGGGATGAAGACAGAAAGGAAAAGTTGAGGGGAGAGAAAACTAGATGGGAAGGGAAAGGGAAAAGTTTCAGTAGCATAGTTCAGGTAATTCAATAAGCTTGGAAGAGTACATTCATGATGTTGACCCTTTGAAAAGGAGGTATCAAGAATTTTAATGAATTCTCAGCCTTGGCAAAGAAAAGTAATCAATGTAATTCATTTTTCAAGTGGGTAGGTAAGTGATAGTGATAATTTTGTGTTAGTCTACTCAAAGCAGTTGAAAGCCTTGGAGAAATATTAATTAATAAAAAGATGGAGACCTGATAAAACACCATACATGGATAAAACATCCATACCATATGGATGAAGATAACCATAAATAGGAAAAACTGATAAGCTGAAATTTTGAGATATTTGTTGAAATGTTTGAACCAGAAAACACTTAAAATTAATTTTGAATATGTTTTCTCCATAGAATTATATGTTCACAACACTACAAATGTAAAATTTACACATATGTTAACTGACTGGATTATATACTGTAAAACCATATATTTGGGACTTTGGGGTCATTCATGGTACTTTTTCAACTGACTATAGTTTTTGTTTTATACTCAAATTTGAGAATATAATCTTACTAAATTAGAACTGCTAATTTATAGCATTGTTGACAGAAGAAAATGTTTCAAGGTTTAATAAAATAATTTATATATACATTTTAGAATTTGATTAATTTGTAAATTAGAAACCAACAATATAAGTTTTATATATATATGTAACAATATATATTTATTATAAATCTAATATTTATCTATATGTACATATAGAAGTTTTTTGGCCTGAGTAGACATGATGTTTGAGTTTATTGTAATAAGAATTTTCCCTTTGTTCCATCTGTATGAGAAGGAAGGGATCCTTATGGGTGCCATGATTACATGAAACGTGGTGGAATTATGGTCGGTGTTAGGTAAGTGCTCATGACCACCATTATTGCAAATTTGTTATGGGGCAAGGTGAAAAAATTATTTCCTGAAGGTGCATTTACTCTTGAAGGACACTGATTTGTCATTCCCCAACATTATGAAGTAACGTCCTAAAAGGACAATCCTAGAGCATCACTAAAAGCAAGCTTTGTCCTAAGTATGCAGCAGGTACTCTATAAATGTATGCTGAATGGGTACAATTTGGGAAGCTGGTCCCGATGACTACAATTTGACTATAACCAAAGTGCCCACGATGGTTAACTGAATATGCCCACTCTGAAACGTTCTCTTCACTTGGCTCAGTGCAACACGATGCACAGACCGCATCATGCAGACTTACTGCTAAGACTGCAGTGCGTGTGGTTGTCCAGTCACTCGGCTGTGTCTCACTGTAGCCCACCAGGCTCCTCTGTCCATTCTTCAGGGATTCTTCAGGCAAGAATACTGCAGTCAGTTGCCATTCCCCTCTCCAGGGGATCTTCCTGACCTAGCGATCAAATCCGAGTCTCCTGCATTGGCAGGCTGATTCTTCACAGCTGAGCCACCAGGGAACATATTGCAAAGCAAATCTATTCTTATTCGTGATGTGTCTTGGTATGAAAGTGACAGTGAAGATATAAACCACCTCATTAGCAGCAGTTACCAAGCTTAAATTTATAGCATAAAGAGTAATTGTTTCACTGGGGAGAAAATAATATGTGCTTTTTAATTTTTAATGTTTCCTTAGGATATGGGTGGAATAATTTCTACTTTTATCTTAGTAGTACTTGGTGTAATCAAACCTATTTAATGTCACTATTTCTTATTATTCTACATCAAGGAATATATCCCCATTGCTTGCTTTCTGTGTGTGTGAGTTGCTCGGTTGTGTCTGACTCTTTGTGACCCCAAGGATTGTAGCCCACCAGGCTCCTCTGTCCTGGAGTTCTCCAGGCAAGAATGTTGGAGTGGGTAGCCGTTTCCTTCTCCAGAGGATCTTCCGGAGCAGGGGCAGAATCCAGGTCTCCTGCATTGCAAGGAGACTCTTTACCATTTAAGCCACTAGGGAAGCCCTACCATGTCCAATTCTGCCCCTGATAGGTTGCAAAGGAGAGCTGGTCTGTGTACATGGTCCAGAAAAGCAACACAGAGAAGCATGCTAGAAGACAGTCATCCTTTATATTAATATATACACATACCACATCACTGTACTTGGACCTAACATGCAATGCAACATAGGGGATTGGTGAAATTGAGCCAGATGACAAGAGCAAAGACTGCTGCCTATGGATATCCCAGATGAGCACATGTTTGTGGGTGTGTGTAATGTGAGTCAGAATTACATTTCTGTTTAGAACTACAGCCTTGGACGACCCCAGGGGGGCAACTGCTTATATTATAGTCCATAGAAATGGTTTGCCCTGGAGTTCTACAGTGCATCTCCTGGAGCATATATGGTAGCCCTGATATATAGAGTTAGCCAAAAGGTTAGTTCAGGTGTTTTTGCAAGATATTCTGGAAAAACCAGAACGAAATTTTTGGTCAACCCAATAGCTTACGCTCTTGTATATCTTGACTGGAAATCGCTCTTCTCTACCTCTCCCCTTTCTAAATCTTCTAGTGTTCCCCTTGGTTCTCTTCTTCCTCCTTTTTCTTTGCTTTCCCCTCTCTACATAGAGAAAGACAAAATTGAGAAACAAAAAGAAGCCTTCTTCTACTGGAAGGGACATATCTTACGAATTTAATCATTTGGTGGCTGGAGAAATAATTCAGATTAATTAGAAAAGATTAAGCAAGCATCAGTGAATTAGCTGGATTAAAAAAAAAAAAAAAAAAGCTTTATGTGCTTCCCCTGCGGTCCAGTGGTTGAGAATCTGCCTACCAAGGCAGGGTACCTGGGTTTGATCCCCGGTCCAGGAGGATCCCACATGCCATGGAGCAACTAAGCCTGCGGCCACAGCTACTGAAGCCCATTTGCACGTGTTCCACAAGAGAAGCCGCTGCAATGAGAAGCACATGTACTGCACCACAGAGTAGCCTTTGCTCACGGAAACCAGAGAACACGTGCGCACAGCAAGGACAACCCGGCGCTGCAAAAATAAATAAATAAATCTAAAAAAAAAATCCTTTCAAACCATTGCTTTTAAATGAGTACAACAAATAGAAGCTTAGGAAATTTTGCCTGTAGCTGTCTTCAGCTGACTTGCTTACATAATACATGTATATCACACGTAATTGTCTGTTAAAATGAGTGCATTCTTTGGAAATTGAAACAGTTCACACACTTTGCTAATCTTCACAGATTTTATCCTTATAAAAGATGTAAAAGTCCATTTTAGCATGCCTCTGTCCAAATCATAATTATGGGAATTGTTACAAACTCAGTGAGAATAGAAAGGAAGTGTTTCTAATGAGAAAACAACAATAAAACTTGTTTTTATTCCACATTGACCTGGATTAATCATTTAACCTTTATAATCATTAAGGTTTGTTTGGTAGAATAGATATGATTATACTCTTCTTTTTTAACATTCCAGAGATTTTGTAAGATGCAAATGAGATTTACACATATTGAAATTATTCTTTAAAAACAGCCTGAAGTCTCTGTCGGAATTTAGTACATAGAAATCGTAATTATTATGAAATTAATGGAACATCATGTATTTTTTAAGATTAGCTTTAAAAACCTGACTCAATAGTACATCACATTAAAATTCAGATCTGCATATGTTACTACGTTAAAGAATCTGTATCCAATTTTTGAGAGCCAACAAATGTTTTCACAGACTTGAAATACTTTCACTTGTGGAAATGAGGAAGTCATTTTGGGTTCAGTTACAACTCTTATTGTTAAGCTCTCAAACATTCTCATCATCACTTTTAAACATGGAACCAAAATGCCCTTAGTTCTTTGTGGATTTGTTAGGGGAAGCACACTGATTGAAACCGCCCACCCTGGTCAGGTACCATAGTAACCATTTGCATGAGTTGTTTTATGGCAGGAGATCCTGATAAGGAATACGGAACTAATAGGCCACCACCAGCCGGAAGAGTTCGGGAAAGATCGAGAGGAGACACTACCTGTCCGTCCACTTCCCAGAATCCCTCTTGCTAGCATCCATCTTGGCTGAGCGATGCGTGTGCCACCAGGAAAGACTCTGAATTAGAATGATTGGCCAAAGACCACCCGGAAACTAATCCCATCACCATAAAACCCAAGACTGCGAGCCACGCGGCAGAGCAGTTCTCCTGGGTTCCCTTACCTCCTGCTCTCCACCCGGGTGCCCTTTCCCAATAAAATCTCTTGCTTTGTCAGCACGTGTCTCCTCGGACAATTCTTTTCCGAGTGTTAGACAAGAGCCCAGTTTCGGACCCTGGAAGGGGGTCCCCCTTCCTGCAACAAATGGCGACCACGAAGGGACATCTTCTTCGCTGAGACTGACATCCTGACCACTCGGGGTTCTCAGGGGCCAGCTTGCCTGCCAATGGACCAGACCCAGCGGCCGCAGCTGGGACCCTTTTGTCCCTGGTCTCCTCCTGACGCGGACAACTGGCCAGAGTGCCCCGACCGGTAAGGAACAAGAGACTTTATTGACCTCCCTCCTCTTCCCTCTCTCTTTCCTCTCCTTAGCCCTTCCTATCCTTCCTGTTTTTCTAGTCCCCCGGTCCTGGACGCAGGAATCTGGTCGAAGGGCCTCAGCTTAAGCTGAGGATTGGAGACTGATCACCTCCTCTTGGCAGAGAACTCGAACTCTGGTTCTTGTGGGGCCGAGTTCCAGTCCTCCCTTCTCTGGAAGCCCAGGGAAAAGTCCCGTAATGCCTGGGTGTCTGCAGGTGGCAGGAGACGTCTGTAAGGCCACCCCTTTTTTTCTCTTTCTCTCCCCCATTCCTAGACCTCCTGTCTCGTCCCACTCCTCTTCTCTCAACCTGGCCTTCTTCCCTCTCTTTGAAGACCCAAGTTATTTCCGCTTACTCTGTCTGTCAATACTTGGACCTGAAGTTCTGGGTCTTTGTAAGAGATTTTCAGAGAGGCTACGCCCTCTGCTCCCCATCAACTGTGCTTTCTGTTCCTGGGGAGACGATCGGGCGTTAGAAGCCCTCCATCGGGTGCCCTGTTTCTATAAATTCAGCCATTTAATTGTGCATTTGGCTGAGTGCTTCCACGTGGAAGTGATTGACGGGGTTCAGTATAGTCGCACCTGGTCTTGGGTGAAAATTAACACCCTAGATACATCCTTAGGGGTTAATTTACCTTTTGGGACCAGCCCTACAGCCCCATTGATTGTGCTTACTACCGAACATTTCCTTTGGCGCTTATACAATCAGGCCCTTTGGGACCAGGAGAGAGCTTACAATCTCTCTAGAGTCAGATATAGAGGCATCCGCCCCAGTACCGGTCCCTTGGGAACGAGATATAGGCTATACCATCGCTAAAATGGGAAATAAGCCTAGCTTCCCTCTAGACACCCCGCTCAGTTGTCTTTTGGCCAACTGGGAGGGACACCAACTGGGAGGGTTAAAAAGAAAAAACTTATCAAATACTGTACTCAGTACTGGCCTACTTACTCCCTGGGAGGAGGGGAAAAATGGCCCCAGTCAGGATCACTTGGACACAACACCATTTTACAGCTCAGTCTATACTGCAAACGTGTGGGTAAATACAAAGAAGTTCCCTATGTTCAGGCCTTTATGGCCCTCTACCAGGATTCTGAAAAAAAAGGGAAAATATAAGCTTGAGGACTTCGATAAATGCTCTTCCAAAATCCTTTTAGCAAGGCCTGAAACAGAAGATCCCCTTGACCTTCTCTTGACCTCCCCTGCTTCAGCAGAGAGGCCACGAGGAAGGGAGGGTCAGACACGCCCGGAAGTCAGGAGCCCGGGCCCGGAAGACATGAGATCAGAAGGGGAGTCACTCCCAGTCGCCTCGGCTCCTCCTCCATATGTCCCCTCCCCCATGGGGTTACGATCAGGAAGTAAGCTTTGTCCTCTACAGAAGGAAAGGTCATCCTCAGACAAAATCTGCCCCCTAAGAGAGGTACCAGATGGGGAGGGGGGAACTATGCACGTTCATGTTCCGTTCTCTATGCAAGACATTACCCAATGCAAGGAACAATTGGGTTCATATTCCGAGAACCCCCAAAAATTTAAGGATGAATTTGAGCGTCTTAGCCTTAACTTCTCCCTCACCTGGAGGGATATAATGGTCATCCTCACCCGGTGTTGTAATGATGAGGAAAAAGCTCGAATCCTAGATCAGGCTAAAAAAGTGGCTGATGAAAGACAGCGGGTAGATGTCAGTCTGGCCCCTGCCGAAGAGGCAATTCCCTCGACAGAGCCAGACTGGGATCCTAATACAAGGGCAGGAAAGGAATCCTTAAGACACCTCATTACTTGCCTACTACAGGGAATGACCCAGGGTGTGCAAAAGGTTGTTAATTATAATAAGATAAAAGAGGTTACACAGGGAGAGAATGAAAATCCAGCTCTTTTTTTGGGCAGACTCACAGAAGCCTTTAAAAACTTTACCGAGACAGATTTAACAAGTATGGAAGGACGAGTCCTGTTGGCCCATTCCTTCATAACCCAGGCAGCCCCAGACATAGGGAGAAAATTACAAAAACTAGGAAAAGGACCAGAGACCCCAATTTCCGATTTGGTGGAGGAGGCAAATAGGGTGTTTTAAACAGGGACCGGGAGGAGGAAGCAAGAAGGGAGCAAAAAGAAGTCCAAAAAGATAGGAGAATAGAGAGGCAGACCCAGGCCTTGGCCCAACAACAGGCTAAAATCCTGGCCTTGATTCATCCTGCCACTATGCGAGAGTCCCGGGGAGAGCAAGAAAAAAAAAGATCTTAACAATCCACCGCGGCTGAGCCGCACCCAATGTGCCTACTGCAGAGAGGATGGACATTGGAAAAGGGAGTGTCCATATCGCCCTAAGGGAAGGCGTATGGTGACCCCTACACCTGCTCCCTCTGTGTTAGTTCTGGGCGACCAGAACTGACGGTGCCCAGCGGCTCGAGAAACCCCCGCGAATGGTGAGATCCAGATCACTCCTCTCGACCCTTGGGTGACTCTACAAATAGAAGGTAAAGATGTGAACTTTCTTCTAGACACGGGGGCTGCCTTCTCCGTTCTTCCTTTCCGATTAGGACCTTTAGACTCCCAGACTAAAATGGTGATAGGGGTAGATGAAAAACCCCAAAGCCGAAATTTTACTAAGCCCCTCCATTGTAAGGTGAAAAATTGGCAAAGAACCCACCCTTTCTTATACATCCCTGGTTGCCCTGCTCCCCTACTGGGGAGAGACCTTCTTTGCCGCCTCCAAACCAAAGTGACTTGGGAAAAGGTAGAAGTCGATAATTTTCTTTGCCTAGTGTCTAAATATTTACAGTCAGAGGTAAAAAAGGAAGAGTCTGTCCCTTTCCTAGATGAGGTCAATCCCCAGGTGTGGGATGTCTCCAGCCCTGGTTTAGCCATAAATGTTCCACCGGTAAAGATTTCTCTGAGGCCAAATGCTCCCTACCCCTGGAAAAGACAATATCCCTTAAAACCAAAAGCTCTTGAGGGTCTTAGACCATTAGTTAACAAATACCGAGATACCGAAATTCTAATCAGCTGTGAGTCCCCCTGCAATACTCCAATCTTGCCCGTTAAAAAACCAGATAGATCTTATCGATTCATCCAGGATCTAAGAGCTGTTAATGAAGCTGTGGTTCCCATCCACCCCATAGTCCCAAACCCGTATACCCTCCTATCCCAAGTCCCAGGAAAAGCCAAGTACTTCTCAGTCTTGGATCTTAAAGATGCTTTCTTTTGCATTCCTCTCCATCCTAAATCCCAAAAACTCTTTGCTTTTGAGTGGCGGGACTTGGAAACGAGGGAGACCATACAACTCTGCTGGACTCGACTACCACAAGGGTTTAGGGATAGCCCTCATATCTTTGGGACTTCCTTGGGGAGAGAACTAAGGGAATTAACTTTAACGAACAGTAGTCTAATACAGTATGTAGATGACTTGCTCATAGCTAGTCCAGATTTTACCAGCTCTCAAATGGACACTATTAAAACTCTAAATTTCCTATATGAAAAGGGTTATCGAGTATCCCCCAAGAAGGCTCAGATTAGCTTAACCCAAGTAAAATACCTTGGATTTATAATTACAGAAGGAAAAAGAATGCTTGACCCCGAGAGGAAATCCCTCATCTTAAATACCCCGTACCCCCAAACAAAAAAACAGCTTAGGGGATTTTTAGGAATGACCGGGTTTTGCAGGATCTGGATTCCTAATTATGGCAATCTGGCCAAACCCCTATATGAAAAGTTAAGGGGGAAAGAGAAAGAGCCACTCGACTGGGATGAGACCTGTAAGGTGGCCTTTAATGCCCTAAAAGAGTCCATCACTACAGCCCCAGCTTTAGGCCTCCCAAACCTGGAAAAGCCTTTTAGACTCTATGTTTCTGAAAGGATAAAAACTGCTCTTGGGATGTTAGGGCAGATGATGGGGCCCGTATCACAACCCGTGGCTTATCTCTCAAAACAACTAGATGAGGTGGCCAGAGGGTGGCCCACTTGCCTCCGGGCAGTAGCAGCCACCGCTCTTATGGTTAAGGAGGCATCTAGGCTGACCCTGGGTCAGCCCACCACAGTGTATACGCCTCACCAGGTGCAAGCAGTCTTGGAAACTAAAGGGGACAGGTGGATGACAGGGGGAAGGATCACCCAATACCAAGCCCTCCTCCTTGACACTCCAGAAATAAGGTTGAGGATCTGCCAGACTTTAAATCCAGCAACCTTACTGCCAGATCCCCCTACTTCCCCTCTGGATCACCAATGCATACAAATCATAGACGAGTTATACTCTTCTCGCCCGGACCTATCAGAGACACCTTTATCTGACCCAGAGGAAAACTGGTACACAGATGGCAGCAGTTTTGTAGAAAAAGGAGAGAGGAAAGCAGGATATGCAGTAGTGAGCCTAAAAGAAACTAAAAAAAGTGGGTCTCTTCCCCCAGACACCTCAGCCCAGAAAGCTGAACTTTTTGCCCTGACAAGAGCTTTGGAGTTAGGAAAAGGAAAGAGGATTAATGTGTATACGGACTCTAAGTATGCTTTCCTCATTCTGCATGCCCATGCAGCAATTTGGAAAGAAAGAGAGATGCTCAGTGCCCGAAGCTCTCCTATTAAACACAAAGAGCTCATTCTCAGGCTCCTGGAGGCAGTCAAACTTCCTGCAAAATTAGCTGTCATCCACTGCAAGAGTCACCAAAAGGGGCAAGAAAAAGAGGCCCAGGGAAATAGGAAAGCTGATCAAGAGGCAAAACGAGCTGCCAGGGAAGCTACCCCTGCCACTGCTATCTGCCCCCTTTCCCCAAGGAACCCCTGACTCCAGATTATACCCCAGAGGAACATTCCCGATATGCTGAGCGGGGCTGGGAGATTGGGTCACATGGGTGGTTTCAGACTGATCAGGCCCAAATAATACTCCCTGATTCTCAGGTTTGGAAAATTACTAACTCCTTACATAAGAGCACCCATTTTGGAAGAGATAATCTAGAAATCTTGCTTAAGTCTATTCTCTACCATCCCCAGTTAGCTAAGGTTGTTAGACAGGTCACACAGAATTGTGATGCCTGTCTAAGAAATAATCCAAAAACCAGACCCTTGCCACCTCCTCTAATTAAACCTGTCCAACATCGGGGATCATACCCAGGAGAGGACTGGCAAGTAGATTTTACAGCCATGCCAAAGACCCAAGGGTTTTCTTATTTGCTAGTCTTTATTGACACATTCACAGGATGGATCGAAGCGTTCCCTACTAAGACAGAGAGAGCTACAGAAGTCTGTAAGGCTCTGCTGAAGGAGATAGTGCCTAGGTTTGGGCTGCCTCGGTCACTTCAGAGTGACAGTGGGCCCTCATTTACAGCCACGATATCCCAAAGCCTAGCCGCATGCTTAGGCATAAAATACCGGCTCCACTCATCCTGGAGGCCTCAAGCTTCAGGAAAGGTAGAGAGAGACTTCTGCTCTGCTAGGCAGGCCTACGCCCCGACACAGCAGGAAGAAGTTACAGAAGAAAGAGACCTCCGCCCCAATTCCCAAGAAGCATCTTGAGTATGAAGTCTCTCAGGGGGGAGTTGTTAGGGGAAGCACACTGATTGAAACCGCCCACCCTGGTCAGGTACCATAGTAACCATTTGCATGAGTTGTTTTATGGCAGGAGATCCTGATAAGGAATACGGAACTAATAGGCCACCACCAGCCGGAAGAGTTCGGGAAAGATCGAGAGGAGACACTACCTGTCCGTCCACTTCCCAGAATCCCTCTTGCTAGCATCCATCTTGGCTGAGCGATGCGTGCGCCACCAGGAAAGACTTTGAATTAGAATGATTGGCCAAAGACCACCCGGAAACTAATCCCATCACCATAAAACCCAAGACTGCGAGCCACGCGGCAGAGCAGTTCTCCTGGGTTCCCTTACCTCCTGCTCTCCACCCGGGTGCCCTTTCCCAATAAAATCTCTTGCTTTGTCAGCACGTGTCTCCTCGGACAATTCTTTTCCGAGTGTTAGACAAGAGCCCAGTTTCGGACCCTGGAAGGGGTCCCCCTTCCTGCAACAGATTCATGAATCCACCTATGTGAGGGTTTTCTGGGCAGTTCAGGAACTCATTTAAAAAAAAAAAACAAAAACTTTATTTTGTATTGGGGTATAGCTAATGAACAATACTGTGATAGTTTCATATGAATAGCGGAGGGGCTCAGCCATTCACATACATGTATCCATTCTCCCCTAAACTCCCCTCCCATCCAGGCAGGAACTCTTTTTTTTTTTTTTTAATGTCAATGTTTTTTCAGAGACAGGAAAATGTGGTGAGTTTACTGGGCTTTTTGGTTCTTTTTTAATGTTTCCTATGGAAAATAAAGAGCTTGAACAAAATGAAGTCTGTATCTAATATAACTAACTTGTTTACTGCTAATAATGCCATTCAAGTACCTATTCTGTCCAGAGAAAA